>NC_053452.1:40567778-41990278 GCF_015227805.2 Hirundo rustica
ACCTAGTCTCCAAAATTCTTGCTTTGTTCCTGACATTTCTTTTAAAACCCTTGCTCTGCCACAAGGAGGTTTTGGCAAAACTTTTATTTTGGGAAGGGGGGAGGAGATAGAAAAGTAGGGGGAGGAACCTAAAAAAATCTCCACCTTTTGGCCACCTCAAGTCTGCCTGGAAGCTCAATATGATGCAATTAATGAACGGCAATCCTCCACCTTCAGTGCTTCCTTCCCTTGCTCGAGACAGATGTGCTGACAGCATGGCACCTTCTTTAAAGGAGCTCAGTTTTATGGAAGCTGATCTCTCAGCAAGGCACATGTGGCTACAAGCTTTTGGCTGTTCCATGTATTTTAAAGCAAAATCACCATGTTTCACAGCAAATATTTAGAGACAATATCAGAAGTGAAAACCTTTTCTATCCAGGGTCCAGCAAATGCCTTTTTTCTTTCCAGAGTACTTTTGAATGTCTATACATATTAGCATTTTCTTTGGTTGTCTTGGAAAGCACCCTTATAGACAAATGTATCTTGTTTGCAACCTTTTTTCTCATATGGGGCACATATTTTACTCTGCTTAGCTTTAACCCCATTCCTTCTAGGCATATCCTGATATGTAGCCTCAAAACAGTTCTCTCCCTCTATGCTTTTACATCTTACAAGACATAAAATGCCACGTGCAGTTATAGCCAAACTCGAGGGGGAAAAAAAAAAAAAAAAAACACCACACACTTCAAAATTCAGCCTGAGTGCCTACAATTAAACACCTAAATAAGGTACCTGTTAATCAGGGGTGCTAAATACCTACAACTTCTACCAAAGCCAAGAACTTCAGAAAACTAGAATAATTCAGCCCCACAAGCACCATTTCCCACCTGTCCTCACACAGAGAAAGTATATTTTCATCTTTACTAACCAAACTCATCATGATATGCTCAATGACACTGGGTAAAGCAATTTTAAGCAGAAATTAAGTTATTGAATTGGATTCTCATGTCTAAATTTCACCACAGAATTTTGATATACTTTTAGCTTAAACATTCCAGTAAAAAAAAAAACAAAACAGGAAGATGGAAGAAGACAACCAAATACACAGAATTCCAGATTTCCTTCCAAGAGGAAGGGCAGCTCCAGGAAGCCTTATGGATCAACCAGCTGTCATAAAGGACAGAGAAGACAACTGCTCATTCCATGCTTCATTCTTCAGAGAGCCTTGCAAAAACTAGCTGAAGGATGCAAATGGAATAAAATCTTACCCTTGAGTCTTTCTCCCAAAAACTTAGTTTTCCTAACATTGTAAATGTTCTGACTCAAAGAAACACCAGAGGAAAAGAGTGATCCCTAACATGTTTAAAGTGTTTGTGTAGATAAGTTTTGTCTCTCTCCATAAAAAATTGGATTAAACTTCAAGCATGATTCAAAACAAGAGCCACAGTTTTTAAATACTTTTCAAAAAAGACAACATTTTCTATAAATTATCTCAGAGTTAAGAAAGCTATGTGAAATTCTGTAGAAAACAAATGATTTATAAAGGATGCCATGAACTGTTTTAACAGCCTCAGACCAACTGATACATCATTTGAACAGAAATACTGAACAGTGACTGAATAGTAACAATGAGGGGTAGGAGCACACTTTCAATGGATATATTCGAGATGCCTCAATTGAGAAAATTGAGAATCTTTGACACTAAATCCTAAACACTTCTCATTATTTTCATTTCTGCATTTTGTTACTAGGCTTCCAAGTAGAAATCCTGAAGTGGCTGCAAGAGCTCTTTCTTCCCTTCCACTTGTAGCTGAAGAGCTTTGTGCACAGCACCAGAGAAACTCCTGTTGCTGGAAGTCCTCGTCTGAAAGATGAGACTCTCCTTCAAGAGAACCAACCCATGGCAACCTCAGGAAGGGAAAAGCAATTGCCCACTTCATATCTGTTTTGAAATTACTTTCTTCATTCCACATAAATTAACAACTCCAGAAGACTTCATAGGAAAAGAAAATTATTCTTACAGGATGCTGGAAGCTTTTCACGGAGGACTGGCTGAAGATCTTGCGTAAAAAGGCTGTCAGCAGAAATATGCTATTCTGGAAAGGGATGCTGGCGTAGCAATATGCTTTAAAACAAATAAATCACATTTAACATTTCTTCTGCCTTTTCCCATCAGCTAGTTATAAAGAGAGAAGCAAAAGATACAGGTAAACCTATTTGAGAATGTTTTCACCCTAAAGGACCATGGGAATAGATGGCTTAAGAGTTTTGCCTGAAGAACAGCTATAGTAATTTAACAGTATTTCTCTTGGCAAAAGTGCCCAGATTAAAGGCTAAACCCCCAATATTTTAACTTTTTTTTTTTCCTTTAATTTAAGCATCTCACAGGAAGAATTCTAAGATTCAAGTATTCAAGGCCTGAAAACAGCAGTGATTGGTAATGAAAGTAGAGATTCGAGAGTCAATGCAACCTGTGAGAGTCATAAGAATTACAATAATTCAAAAATCACACACAAGTATGTAGAGTCTGTTTTATTTGTGCTGCTTAATAGAGGTTGGCAATTTCTATGTGTTTTGATTTGGAACATAATTTGAAACAATGATTTGGGTTTGGCACTTACTGATATACCAGCAACTGACAAGTTGTTAAAAACATCACAATCTTTTGAACATATTCATCCTCAGGGTATTTTCCTGGCCTTTACACTACCTGCTTTTCCTTGTATTTTAAATTACCTTCAGGTATATGCAGATTATAAAAATATGCCTTTGACTCTATTTAACTTACCATTGTCAGCCTAACTTTTTTTTTTTTTTTTTTTTGCAGGAAATCAGCTCAGCAATGACATAAAAGAAAAAAAATTCTGACTCTTTCTAGGTCTTCTTTGCTTTGGGATGTTATCTTCAAAGTCCTCAGATCTTTCTCAAATTCCTAATAATGTATTTCTTTTCTTATACCCTAAAACAACTGTTAGACTTGGGACAACTTAGGGTTCCAGGACCTTGCAGGGGAAACCCAGCCAACAATTTAATTTCTGTCCTATATGCAGGAAAGGAGTTCCTTTTGGAGAGCATTAGAAACCACAGTTCAGGCAGAGTGGTTTTAGGTTGCCCCTATAGTAAAAACTCTTAAGCTGCTATTGCAGCCTAATGGGGCTGCTGGTGTGCATTCACACAGTCCTACTGAAATGCCCTCCTCATTAAATGGGTTATTCAGAAGCCAGCCTCTGCACTGACTTCGGCTTCTAAATAACTTTCAATTCAATGTCAGGGTCAAAATACAGCTCCTGAATGGGCACGGGATGGCAGAGTACCTGGTGATCCCTAAGATATGTGCAACAGTGGGAGGAAAAGGGAGTCAGTAGGTGAAGATTTGGTTATCTAGTCAGGTTTCTTTGCAATGCAAGGTCTCCTCCTTTTACACTAGTGTACTGTAAATTGCCAGGGAATTGCCGGCAAGGATAACAGCATTTTGTCACAGTTGTGATTAAGAGACTGAATCTTTAGTGCCCCCTTAAATTGCCTCTCCTGTTGTCCTAATTCAAATAGATTTTTATTGTTTTCAATGTATGGGAGGAGGATTCAGGGGGAAACACCAGCAAATTTCACTTCTGTCCCAGAGAGGTATGCAAACAAACAGCAGAAGTGAACTTCTAGAGAAATTATTTTACTGCCTATTAGCGTCTGCCAGTTCTCATAGATCCATCAGGACTCATGAGAATTCCCTTATAAAGTAATTTATGTGCTGTGCTGCAGAGCAGCTCTTTACTCTTTTGATCTTTGGTATTAGAGATAACAAATTTGTAGGCACCTTCAGCTTCCTCAGCACTGCCATGCAATCTAAGCTGGACTGGTCCAACTGCTGCTTGTTCCATTAACTCAGTTTTAAGTAACACATGATTATCTCAAGCATAGACAGCCTAGGAGCTGGCAGGACTTTTGAAGAACACGATTAGAAATAAAAAGGGCTTCATTTCCAATCCTACTTTTCTTTATGCCCTGGATTCAGCCAGGATAGGGTTCATTTTTAAATAGAAAAGGACAGACACAGCACTATGTAAACATTTTCTCTTGGTTGCTTAAACTTGTTTTTGCTGTTATACTTCCTAATCAAAATATGGTGGCGGTGAAAGTTGTTTTTTATGGTTTTGATGAAATATTTGGCATATGCCCTTCCAAAGCTGGGAAAATGATAGCAGGCTTTCCCTTCCTTTGTAAAGAGAATACAACGCTCTTATCCAGACCACCTTCATGATAGCAGGTTAATACTGTGCACCTGAGGCCTTGCTGTATTCCACTACAGAAAGCTGTAGTTCCTTGCTAAACATCTGTACACAGATTTGAAAACAAATTCATTACTTCTATATATAAGAGTTCTCTGAAAACCTTATGAGGCAACTTCACCCCACCTTCTTCTCTTTCCTTTACAGGTATAAAGACACTTCTTAAAATGTTGTTATACTTGTGAAGGAAAGTCCTTCGTTTTGTACAGGTCACTTACACGGAAACCTGTCACAGTTGCATGCAAGTTGCATACAGTCTTTCGTGGGACTTACATATCTCCTCCTAAAGGAAGATATGGCTGTGTTTAATGGTAGCATTTTCCTAGGGCATATGATGGTCGCTTCTTTTCTCTGCTATCTTCTTGCTTCTTGTATGCAGTCAGTGGGGCTTCAAATGTTCCATGTTTCCTCCCTAAAAAAAAAAAAAAAAAGAATTATAATGAAAGAGCTGAGCTCCTGCAGCACATCCCCAGAGCCCTGTGGGAACAAAGAGCCAGAAGTGATGGGAGGGAGGATGGAAAACCAGTGGGAACAGGCAGGAGACAGACAAGGCAGTGGGGGAAGGGACCATGGGGCAGTGGGGGAATGGGAACAGAAAGGAGCCAGATCCTGGTAAACTAAGGAGAAGCCCGGTAGGAGAAACTTCTTTGTTTGCAGGAGAGAACAAAGGGGAAGGGGAAATGATGGAAGAAGCAGAGCTGTCGGGTTAGAAGTTGTTCGTTGTTGTTCCTACCCACTCTCCGCCTGCACCCACGAAGGGGAAAAAGAAAACTCACAGAGGGAGCTGATTAGCATGTGCAAACACGCTTCTTTTGCTCTGCTTGTGACAATGAACTGTCTCTTTTTCCTTTTTTCTCTCTTTGTTTGGCAGTTGGGACAAAAACAATTAGATGTGAAAATGTAAAGTTGAAAATCTAAAATGGCAAGGCTATAGAAAATACCAACTCCATTGATCTAGATGCAATTTGTCAGCAGGTCAGAAGCACTGGTTTCTCTTAGGGCTGACTGCTGCAAAGAAAACTAACCTGACCTATAGTGATATGATTTTGCTCTAAATCTAAAATCTAAAGCTTTTTTCTTTTTTTTCTGTATCCTGAGAGACTTAGCAGGAAGAAGTTGGCATCAATGTCACAACTTTTGTATTGTTTGTATACAAAACTTTGCTTTGTTTTAGGTTAAAAACTCCTAGGGTAACTATTTGTAGAAAGAGATGTCAAATCCCTGTGAGAAATTTATATATATATTTACTTATCAAACAGTCCTTCTAAAATATCAAAACCAGATCAATACTCATGTTTTCTAAGTTAACTAATATCAGTACTTTGCTGTAGGACTGTTTTCCTCCTAGCAATATTACAGCAGAGTAGTCAGCATTTCAATGTAATCTGCACTACAATGACCTATGTTAATGCAGACAGATACTTCAAAAACAGAACAACATGTTAATTGTCCCTCCCATATAAC
Organism: Hirundo rustica; assembly: GCF_015227805.2. Classification (NCBI taxonomy): domain Eukaryota; kingdom Metazoa; phylum Chordata; class Aves; order Passeriformes; family Hirundinidae; genus Hirundo; species Hirundo rustica. The sequence goes on from NC_053452.1 coordinate 40,573,505, forward strand.
TCTTGGGCCTAACAATTAGTACCCACTTTTATTAGCAGTTAAGTGCAGAAATATACCATTTAAAAATCTTACAACCTTTGTTCTGGATTTTAGGTGACTTCCACAAAATGTGTCTTCACTAATTTCTTTTTGTAAGACTGCATATCTGTTGTAAACAGCATTTTTATTTCCTGACTTGTTGCCTGGATAGTAAGGTGAAGAAACAGGACACCTTATTTTGCTAAAACTTTTGTTTTCTTTTTAGTTTTATTTTAAGAGATTAGTAAAAGCTGGAAAACTTTCTTGACTGGTCATGGATGAATTTTTTTTCCAGCTCTTTATCTGATGTACTTGGAATCCTGAATCTGGTAGTTGAAAATGAAGCTGTCTTGGGGGTTAAACTCTTAGTTATAAAATTGGATTAAACTTCAATTTCTTGATCAAAGCTGAAAAAAAAAAAAAATACGGCTCAAGAGAGAGCACTCATGAAGATGCTTCCTATGAACATGAATTACCAGAATAGCCATGTTCTTGCAAAACAGGCTGACCAATCCCATTTTGTTCTTTTGTGAATGCTCATCGCTGGCTTCACTTTTCACGCATTTTTTGTTTCAGTTGCTGTGTTTTAAGACACGCTTTGCTCTGTGCAAGATCAGCAAAACAAGCAGCAATTTCTGGAAGTAAAAAATTTAGTTGTCTTGTGGGTTCCTTTTGCTGCAATGAAGTTACACTGCCCTTACACACTCATCCCCATCTTGCTAGTAACCAGGGTGTTCAAGCCTTAAACCCAACCTCTTCTGCGTGGTTGCAGTGTGATAAATACACCCCCAAAGGCTTGCTTACATGGCAGTGGCCACTAAACACGGGCTAGTAATACCTGCTGTGGGGCTTCTCTTGCCGCAGCTATGGGGGAGTTACTTGCCCTTTGACTTTATCCATGCTTAAATGAACTGAGAGTTATCCAGGCAGTCATCCTCAGGCACCAGGAAAGCGCTTTAAACTTTACGTACCTAGCTAAATTTGCCTGGCAACTTAGAGCTGTGACAGGAAAAATATCTTGCCTGTCCCTTTTGTGCTCTAAAGAGTGAGGGAACCAGTTTTTACATATGTAAAAGTTGGGTGTTTTATCTCACACAACTTTTTGGTGCCTACATATTCTCTTCTCCATCACAAATTATTAACGTTTTAATTTTTTTAAACTCATAGCTCTCAGTGGATATTTCAAGTTGAAAATAATGACTCATCTATGAGAGGTGATTTTTTTCTTCTCCACTGACCATCTTTGATTCCTTAAAGTGTTCTCATCTCTCCCATTGCAAGAGTTGTGTTTTCTCATACAGCTAAGGGTATTGTCTCTGCTACCATGGTCTGTTTGTTTCTATGAGCAGCACTTTTCCTTCCAATTTGGTTGTGGGACAAAATAAAGAAAAAAATCGCTGGTATTGTGGTTTTCTGTACTGGAAGCGTATCAGCTCAAATGAAGAAACTCAAGTTTCATTACAGTTGCAGCAATATCAACCATTCTGAAAAATTAGTTCAGAGATTTGCTGCAGAAAAAGAAGATAAAAAGAGTGGCAAAATTTCTTGTCTTCATGTAGGGCAGGGATGATTGCTAATTCCAAAAATTCCAAGTATTCATAGATAGTGTGTATCTGATGTAGCTTTCAGGGAAGTAAAAAAAAAAAGGTCATTCCTTGCTTCTATATTTTAGCAATTCCTTTGCAGTTTTGGAGATTTTTCTTTATCTGTCTGATTAGTCCAATCTGTAACTCTTTAGCTACTTTAAGGAAGAAAACCAAACAAAATGTCACCATTACCCTGGAGAATTAAGCCATGTAAATTAATAGTATCAGTTGGCCCTGAACAAGAGATGTGTCACCATCAGCTTACTTAAAAATACTTTAGTATTTTGCCACTTAATTAAGAAGGGAGAAAAACACAGTATTTTCAAAAATAAGCATTTTCACAGAATATGTATGATTTGAATTGGAAAAATCAATACAAAAAGTAATCCGGTTTTTAGTCAAATCTGACTCCCAGTACTACTTTTTGTTAAAGCAGTGCAAATGTTTGGAGCCAAGTACAACACCTGCCTTGTAGCTGGATCCTGCATAAGGATGGTGGCTTACTTCTGGTGGGGCTTCCTTGCCTGGACTGCACATCCTATTTTATGTATGATGCAAGGAGGTGCCCCCTCTGGTAAGTGGAGGATTCCTGAGTGAATGAGTGAGTGAGCGTAGCACAGGAGCATGGGGTGATGTGGGAGCCTGATAGAGGCACCCTGTGCTTTTCTTTCTTCCCTTTTTTGTGTTACAGCCCCCCTGAGTCAGAAGAAGACAGGTTAACTGAGCTGACCCAGAGCACTTGGTGTTATTACAGCAAATGAAAATAACGCCATTAGAGCCAAGAACATCACCGATTTAGTGAGGGACTTTTTGAATTTTGAAATCTAAGTGCAGTTTTCCTATTGCCAAACTAAATCTTGGGATTTCTTTTTTGGGTAAGATGAAAATATTTTACTTTTGTTGTGGGGTTTTTTTTGTGGGGGGGGAGGAGGTCTTTGGGGTTTTGGGGGGTTTTTTGGGTTTTTTGGGCTTTTTTGGTTTTGTGGGTTTGGGGGGGGGGCGTTGTTTTGTTTTTGGGTTTGGTTGGTTTTGGTTTGTTGTTGTTTTTGGTTGGTTGGGGGTTTTTTTGTTTGGGAAGGAGAATATCTTTCAAAATTCATGAATTCTCATTTTTCATCAGATCTACTCCTAACCAGATCCCCAAACCCTGTAGTTTTAAAGTTACTAGTACTACATTTTAGGGGAAAATTATTAACAACAGTATGTGCATGCCTATATACAGCAGCAGGGTTGAAGTCTTTGTGTGTTGCTGCATTCAGACTTGAGTACGAAGTCAAATCCAAATCTCCCTTCAAATTAGACAAAGCTTCCAAACTTGGTTCAAGAGACTTATGGAACCAAACACGATTGTGTGGAATCAATGAGGAGCAACATACCAGCACTGGATTCTTCAGAGGCATGTCCTGAAGAGTCAAAGGTTTATTTCTCGTCAGGGTAAAAGCACTGGCACTGGATTTCTGCAAGACATGTAAAACACATCTCTCAAAAGGCTCAATATAAACAATTCATTTCATAGACTTAATTTAAATAATTACATCATAATGCTATCTTTGCAATACAATTATATTAGATATACTTTTTCTATTGTAGTAAATTAATTCCATCTTTTCTGGGTTTTAGATCATCTCTTCTCTGGTAGGAAAACATCAAACCTTCCCAACCTCAAACAAAGAGAAACTATTAGTAAAATGTTTCTCAGAACACCTAGACAAATTTATCTAAAAATGAGCTGTGAAAATTTTATTTGCATGTACTTTTGCATTCAAGGAAATTCAAAATTACTTTCTATTAAGGGTACCAATGTCGGCACAAATGGCACAAATCCTTGAAAGGTAAATATGTGCCTTGCTCTGTTTGAAAAAATCTGGCTTCAAAATAGCAAAGTTATAGACTTTTGAAAACATGCATCCTGGTTTGCACAGCAGGTTTTTAACATCAGAAGCAAACACCAGGATGTGATGTTCTGAATATTCACTTTCAGTATATTTGAAAGCTCACACCTACTTGTATTTGAATCTGTGATTACTTTCAGTACTGCATTCCTCTGAATCAGTTACAAAAAGAAAAGGGCATTGGAGACCTTACTGTTTATAATAAATCATGTTTCTGCTTTTAGTCAGAGAATTTTTAGTCAGAGAATACAGGCATTTTACCCACAGGAACTACTATTACTCTTGTAGACATAAACTTTAGATAGAGCTTCCTGGGAGAAAGGCTGTGATCTAGGAAACATGCTGATTCAAACCATTATGTGGAGAAAATATACTCACATTTCTGTGACCCCATTATCTTAATTTCTCAATTCATAGAAACTTTGCTTTGGAAGATCTCTTGCAGTGCTGTCCCTGATGCTTCCTTCTGGCCAAAACTGGAATTGTGTTTTCCTCCTCATTTTCTCACCTCCTCACCAAGTGACACTTGGTGATTTATGCTGCCTTGGAAATAAATAATCTGCCTTAGGATATGAGAAAAACAAGACTGATTAACAAAACACAATTCTGCACCCTCCTAGCAGAATACTGGACACAGATAAAGGGCATCAAATATGATCACAATGAATAACATGCTCAGAAATGAATGCATCTTTCAAGCTTTGGCTCAGAACTTCTGTTAGTTACTGGAACTGTTCACCATCTTTTTGCCTAGACCATAGTTTTAGACTGAATTTTGGAATGAATAAGAAAGTACTTTTCTGCTAGTTGGCATGGGGAGTGAGGTTCATGGCTAACTCAGTTCTGAGTTCACCAGCCTGGATTAATCATGAGTGACAGAGATAGCTGAGATAGGGAGAAGGTGAGATGCTTGAGGTAGGTGCTTAAAAACAGGTAAGAAGAATGCTGTCAAAATTTGCTACTATTTTATCTGTGCTTCCTGTACCTGAGTAATACAGTTAATACCTCCATGCATACTGCTTGTTAAGTACACAGTATGAAGAAGCAATTGGAGGAATAATGCAAAAGAAGTTAGTGCAAAAAATAGTATTTAAAGGTTTTGTTTCTCAAGAAGAGCCATACATCCCTGAATTCAGTAAGAATGTCCCACAGCCTGTGATTATCATAAACCCTTCATGGGTTTTGATGGTTTTGATATTTAGTAAAGTATTAAGTAAATAAAGGAAGTATTTATTTATTACTTTGTTCTATTTTATTTTTTGAAATAATGGTTCTTTAGTCAAATACCTCTAATTGATATATCAAAAAACTCAGAAATTTATTTAAACAAAATGGGCCTTTACTCTCAGATTTTCCCTTTGACTTTCATTTATGTTTCTAGTAGTGAATATTCAGCATGTATTTTTATGGTGTACTATAATAATAAAAGCTTACTACCCCTGGTTTTACTACAGTTCTGGACTCCCACCCGAAAACTGATATTCTGTAAAAGTCCTGATATCATTTTCTTGAAAGGCTTATCTGTAGGTATTAGATATTAAACCACATTTTCAAAACCTAGAAGATGTAGGAAAAAAAAACCTTTTAAAATGGTTCATACTTGAGAATAGAGCATTTCTGACCTGTAGGGTAACAAAAACATGAAATGTACATCCAAAAGCAATTTTAAATTTATTACTTTATGCTTGCCACCAATTTCTTTGAATTCATTTTCTTTCAATGAAAGCCATGCAGAGCACGGAGAAGTTGAAAACAGATGAAAACAGTTGAACTCCTGCCCCTCCAGTCTTCTGGGCAGATCTACCAGAAGTGTACTTTTTCAAATAATTTTTAAAATAAGAATTTTGGTTAGAGTTAGCTCTATCCTGAAGAAGTGCACCTCTGCATACCAGGGCTGTTACAGTTCTCTCCCAGCATTACAAACAATCTCCTGTTTTTCTGGAGGACTGAGAGTCTTATAGCGTAAAAGCAAGTGCTTCATCAGAGCTCAGGTATGGAAACAGGTTTTGATTCACAGGGAAGAACACATGTGTCAGGGTAAATTTTAAATAGCTCAGCTTTCTATGTAAAATGAAGCCTCACTGTGACTCCGTCCTTGAGATCATTAGAACACATGAGAGACCCATCAAACACTGAGACTCCTCTCTCTTAAGGAGCCAGCTCTACTCCACAAGGCCTCAGTGAAGCTTAAGCAAGAAGTTTGCAAGGAGGTCCAACAGCTTCCTTAACAAGGCTGGGGTTCTACAAGAGAGGACTTTCTCTTACAACAACAACAAATACAAGTCACCACTCTGATCCTCCAGCTCACATTCTTAGAATACATTTCCTTTTTATTGCTCTGGTAGCTGGAAAATGACGCTAAAATGGGAAAACAGTGATCTGGTCTTAAGGCAACTGGGATTCTCTTTATGTTGATCTGGTTCTCTGTCCCTAAAGTCTTTTGGTCCAACAGAAATATATTCATTCATGTAACACAGAACATGAAACAAAGCAGATTTATAACCTACCTTTGCCAAAAATGATTTGTTATACATGGGGAAATAAATCTGAAGTTGAATCAGCTTTTCAGGAACCTACTCTTTGGCCTCTTTCTGGTTTTGAGCATGTGGTTAACATGGGAGTGCTAGTGTCAATTATTTTAATGATTTTTAATATTTGGGACGTTTTTCTCCCGTTGTTTTGTAGTCAACAATTGTGAATAACACCCTGCCATCATTTTTGCAAATGGAGAAACAAAAAAAAATACTTGTAAATCAGAAGTTAGTATAATAACATCTTTTAAAAATTTACATAAATCTGGTAAATAGTGGAGGTGATTGCTCTTTTAAATAAAAAGCTCAGAAGACCTGAATATATCTTAATACAATATTAAATATGTTCATACATAATAACAGTAATTGACCTCCTGGACAATGCCATAGCAAAAATGAAAAAATGGAAAAAAAAAAAAAAAAAAAAAAAAAAAAAAAGGTGCCTTTTATGTTGAAAATATTTCTTCTTTTACACGTTTTGTACTCTAAGTAAGGAAAAAAAAAAAAAAAGTCGATCCTGTGACTATTATAAACTGAGCTTACTCAAAGGAAACATCATATTTAAATCAGGAGATAAACATTGTCCGTATAATACTGTGTAACACTGGACATTTAATGATGTCCTGAAATTCCTGTTCACACCGTTTATTTGATGAAGCATTGCATTGGACTCAGAAATGCTATTACAAAAAAAAAAATCCAATGTAAAAAATCTTTGGTTTAATTACAGTTTTTTACCATATTAGAATAGCTTTAAGAAAGATGTCATTTTCTTTATAAAATATAATGTGTATATTAGGTATCTAAAAATATGTAGCTTTTAACTTCCCCTATTCTGCTGACTGGTCCAGCAAGCAAACATGATTTGTCACTAACACTCTCTGCTTCTCATTATTTTACTGTGTGACAGCATACCTCATGCATGAAATGTATATTTACACATAATTTACAATGAATAAATAAATTGTCATTAACGACTTTGAGTAGCAGTTTTTAATCTCAACAATCTTTAGTTTTTATATATGCATGATGGCAAATTCATTGAGGTCCTGATTTTGCTTTTCTGTGTGGATTCAGTAGATTGAATTATTTGCTTGTCTCTTCAAGGAAGCAAATCTCGCAAAAAAACAAACAAACAAAATTTCTAATCAGAGTTATTTGGGACTCTAAAATTACTGAGTGACTTCAGGACCAACTGCAAACTAAGGCTCTTGAGCTGAGCTTCAGAAGATTTCAGGAATCATTCTCAATGCAGGGTCCACTTTCAGTGTATAAAATACCGGTGTGGGTGACTCGTTCTAAAACACTTTCAGCATTCTGAGTTCCACTAGAGTGAGACCCAAGCAATGGGTAGGACTGTACAGGAACAGAAGCAGGGCTGTATGCTTGGTGGGCTGTTCGGCTGCACGTTTTGGAAAGCAACAGGTACAGCACTGTGGGGGATGGTTGTTTTCTGTCCCACACCTGGTACTAGTTACAGGTTACAGTGAACTAAACCCCTGAAACAGCAAATGGGATCAGACAGAGCAGTGTAGACTGGCTACACCTTTGGAAACAATCTGCGAACCCGGCAGTCTGGTACACGAAAAACAATGTTTGAAAACAGACGTGGCATCCTTTGGCACTGACCTGCCCAATACGCCTGTGCCCACGCAGAGTCTTTGGGACTTTGGTGACTTGTTTATGCAGAGCCCGATAGAAACAACTCCCTGCTGTGAGGAACGACAGCAAGGGAAAGTGCAGCTGCAGCTTTCATCTGGAACTTCTGAAGATGTATTTGTTAAGTGGTGTGTCATATTCTCCTGTGGCACCTACAGATTTAAATACATACAGCACTAGTTCTCTGCGTATATGTGAATCTGCTCATGTGCGCTGTGTCTTTGGCTGGCTGGGATGTAAAGAGCAAACGATCCCATACCTGCTTAACTGGAATATTTCTCCCTTTGGATCCAAATTAGCAATTTTGTAAAGCATCACCAAAATCCTCCCGCACTTAGAGAAATTATTTTGGTGTTTGCAGTAAGAGAGCATGCCCACAGTTACTAGAAACTCCTCCGCTTTTTCGTAATAAACAACAACAACAACAACAACAACCCCCCAAAAAAAAAAAAAAAAAAAAAAAACCCACAAAAAAACCCACACCCCAAACAAGCCAAGATGGAGAAGACCAGGGCTCCTGGGAAATACGGAGTTAACAAAAGCCGGTTTTGCTGCCTGGAGTAGGAAATAGCTCACTCCCGCAGTCAATTTGCCTAATTGATTAGAAGCCTGATTGCCGCGGCCAAGGAGGGCATCCCAGGGGTGTGCACGCACAGAGGCGCGGCCTTGCGCGGCGGCTTCACACAAATGGGGGCTCCAAGGCTGAGAAACCATTTTCCACCATTTTCCATTCTCTGGCTCGGGCCCGCGCCCATCTCCAGCGTGCACAAACCCGCGCGGATGGCTTGGAGAGGGGCCGGAGGGCAGCCCCGGGTGTCACCTCGGGGCCCAGCGGGCACAGGGCCCATCCCGGCCCGGAGCACCCTCAGCCGCCTTTGGATCTCTCCAGCGGGAGAAATCCTGCCTTGCCCAGCCAAGCGCTCCCCAGCCGCGGTCAGTGAGGGGGCTTTGCTGCCGTGGCGTTTCCCGCTCCAGGGCTGCTCCCAGGGAGGACCAGAAGTGCCCGGGTGGCAGCGGTGCCAGGGCTGGCCCCGCGGCGGCTGCGTGGCTCTCTAATCCTCCCTCTCGGGATGCTGCCCCGGCACTTCTCAGTACAGTAACCCAGCCCCTCGTCTGGGCTTCCTCAGCCTGCCTTCATTACTATTACCATGATAAAGACCAGCTTCTTTTTTTTTTTTTTTTTTTTTTTTTTTTTTTTTTTTTTCCAACTTCTCCCTTTTCAAGTCTCTACTTGCTCTTGACTTTTCTGAATATCTCTTTGAAAACTTGACACTTTGGTTGTTCTCCCAGACAGCTCTAATTACAAGAGTTCAAATAAACCTTGGGGGTTTTTTGTTGGGCTGGGAGGTGAGGGAGCGAGGAGAAAGCGTTGGATAACGGAGATATGCTGTGAAGATTTGCTGGGAGAACTCACCTCCTCCAAAGGCTCTTCGGGTCTTCTCTGCAGTTCTGGGGGCCCAGAAAGTTGCAGCTTTGGGGGATAATCCAACATCCAGGTTTAGCATAAAACAGAAATATCAAAACATGAGCCTAACAGGATAAACAGGAATTGGAGGCTGCTGCTGTTTCAGTGTGCAATACTCTGACTTCTTCCAAAGAGACTTCACCATTCTTACCTTGAGAAAAAAATGTACTAACAGTCTTAAATTTTAAAAAGAAGAAAAACCCATGTGAAGGCTCATTCAAAGCATGAGCATCATTTCAAACACTGTGAAACAGCCTGGTGGTTTACAGTCTGCTACAGCACTCATTTGGTGCTGATGTGAATGAAAATGCCTTTTAATTTCAACCCCCCCCCATCTCCAGGATTCACTGGAATTCCTGGACAGTTCCCAAACCTCAAACCAACCCACTCTCCTTAATTTGTAGGGCTTAGTGACCCCCATGTTGCTAGGCTTGCACCAAAGGCACCAAAAAAAATAGTAAATGTTTTTCTGGGGCCTTTTATGAAAAGTTCTCTCTGTGATCCAGACGTGACAGAATTCAGGTGTACTTTCCCAAGAGCAGCACGATTTCAGTCATGATTCACCTGGGGGTGGTTTACAGAGATTCTTCTTCACATCAGTACAAAAATAGGCAAGCAGCTAGGGAGGGCAACACAGCCATCATCAAAACTCAGTGTACAAAGGGGAGCTATGACAGGGATTAGACTTTTACCCTGCTGATATTCATAAATCACCTGGAACAAAGACACTCAGGAGAACTGAGCCTAGCCTCATCAGAATAATTATTTCTGTTATCACCAATTCAATATTTAGGTCTGTCACTAGAGGTGCTAATACATGATTAGGAAGTCAGGCTGTGTTTCTATCTGGAAGATGGGCGTTGTTTCTTTTCCTCCTGTTACCTCCCAATTCCTTTTATTTTCCAAGCCCTAAGTCCTTGTACATCCATACACTTCATCAGTGAGGCTCCTGATTTAGTATTCTGAGGACCACTATTAGAACCACTAGGCACAGCTTTAATCCTTTTGACAAACTCTATTTGTATTCCTCCTGTATTAATCTTAGGGTCCATAATACATCATGTAGTGACAGAGTAGTGGATAATTTTATTAAACCTGTGGATGACACCAGGTGGGAAGAGACTACCAGGAAGCTGGGTTTAGAATACAAAATGACTCGGACAAATTGAGAGCATGGTTTGAAGCAGCAGCAGCAGGCTGTCTAGCACAGACAAATGCAAGACAGTGCGCAGAGGCAAGAATAATGCACTACGTAGAGCCAGGCTGCCAAGCAGCTGCTTAGAGCACAAGATGAAAGCTGAGTAACTACCAAGGACTGCAAGCTTTGCAAACCCAAACACTGCAAGGGGAGCCAGAAGCATAAATCCGGGCTGGAAATCACAAAAGATAGTAATTCAGTCATTATGCTGTGTTACGTCTTTGAGACAGTACCACATCCAGATGTGTGTGAGCTGCTCCAAGAGGGACACTGAACAGCTGAAGAGAGCAATGAAGGTCAACAGAAGTTCAGAAAATGCAAGCAATTAAAATGGTGATGGCTTAAAAAAAAAAAAAAATTTTGAAGAAATTATGTTCTGCAAGCCTGTATAAAGGAATTGATAGGGTTTTTTCCTAATTACTTAGTTACTGGGGGAAAATAATTAAAAAATAATTTTTAAAAAGAGGAATGGTTCTAGTTGTAGGATGGAGGTTAAGGCTTCAGGTTGAGAAATACAGAATTTTTAGAGAAATATTTGAGAAACAGAGAAATTTAAAAGGTAAGGAGATGGGGAATCTGGACCAAATTTGACAGGAAAAGCAGGCACCTGAGAAAAAGTTATATAAATAACTATTAATGATGAGTGGGTATTATCTGAGGCTGCACTGGGAAGATGGGTGGCTTAGACTGTCTTTTCTTCAAAAACAATGAACCTTCCAGTTCTACAGTTCCAGTAACCTAATAAGCCTAAAACTTTAGCAGTTAGCAGAATTTTCCAAGATCCAATGCCTTAAGAAATGCACAGGTTTTGACAAGAAACTCATAAAAATAAGCCAAAATATTTATGAGCTATGCTATTGATTCACCTGTATTTTACCATCCTCTACAACAAAAAGCTATCTTTTCATATTTTATTGTAATATATTGGGAAAAAAATTGTCTTGTGCTTAACTAAGTAGAGAGTGCAACAAGTCATAAACTCTTGACAGACCTTTTTAAGGCCATTATTTATAGAAATTACTTCTGAAAACACCATGACATCTATTGACAGTACCTGATCTTAAAAACTTAAATCAACACTCCTAAACTGAGTGTGATTTCAGCTAAAGAGAACCATTGATCTGCATGCTCCCTAGTATGCTTTTCTGTTAACTGTTTTGTCCAGATATGGAAAAAAAAAATCAAGGAATGACAGACTGATTTATTATACTAGAGTATATACTAGATTACTAAAACTAGATTATGCAAAAATAAGTTGAATAATATCTTAAACTTAATTTACATAAATATTTTTCTTTACTCATGATATATCAAATTATGTATTTCAACTATAGTTTACCAACATGAATCTAAGCATTCTTTTTAATTTTCTGCTTAAAAGCATTGTATTAAAAAAAAAAAAAAAAAATCACATGAGAATAATTACTCCATGTTCCAACATTATTTTTTAAAAATTATGCAGATCACCTGTGTATAACACAATTCAGTTTGGTGTCCCCCTTTTCCCTTTTTTGAAGCTTTTAAAACACAATGACACACTGGACAACATTCAACTCCTGTATAAAGCTAAAATTCTACCTGAATTTGGTGGATTTACAGTATTATCCAATGTTACATTTTCTTTTTTTCCTTTCAAGCAGAGAACAGACTCAAGACTACTGCAGTCACAAAGCACAATGAAGTTTTATGTCATTGATACTACATCTTTGAACTTTACTGTGAGATCACTCTGCACTTTACAGCAGGACAGTAGATAATTCTATTGGGGGTTTTTTTCTGCCATTCACCCTGAAGGATTTTTTTTCTATCCCCGGAAAATTCCCAAATTAAATTCTGAGGCTTGAACAATACTCACGGAGCTTGTTTGGGAATTGACTTCCATCACGGCTCAGAAATTCTCTACCTGGTAAATACCTCATTCAGTTCTGGATTATTAGAGTTTTATCTTTGGATCTGACCCTAAAATAGATTATAAATATCAAAATACTCTTAAGCCTTGTAAATTAAATGTGTATAGTTCCTATATGGATGACAACAGCAGTTTGCAGTTTGTCCCTGAACACAATTTCACATGCATAGACAGGAGTAGGGACATACTAGTTCAAAGTGAACTTTTGGCCTCTTGAGGGCACAGGAAAGTTTGGTTCTTGCAGCAACTGCAATTCCTGTACAGGATCCCTCCAATTCAGCTTTCAGCTACAGTAGCAAAAATCAAAAGCAACCTCCTGGTGCTAGCATGGGTATTGAGCAAAAGTTAACGCTATATACATATAATAAAATAATTCAACCTGTGTGTCCTGGAGGTGTGTCCTGGTTGCTATGGGAGTGGTAATCATCAATTTCCGGGCTAGTATGGGATCCAAGTACCCTTCAACATAGCTTTAATGTTGTTTTTCACACTTGCAAAAGATACAGATTTTAGCTGTAGTTCAGGCATTCCCAAGCGAAATAAGCTCTTTTCCCTGACATGGTGCTAGGATGTTTAACTTAACAACACAGAACAAAACAAAATGAAAAAAAGAACAAACCAACCCAAAGCAACAAAAAAGAGGGGGAAAAAAGTTTAAAAAATTAATGGTCACGTTGTGATGAAACCCTTACAGTACTACCTTCAACATTTCCAACAACCCCCTGCCAGTATGCATTCAAACCAGTGGCTCAATGTACCTGAGACAGCTAATTAAAAAAGGAAGTGGTCAAAGTCATGCTTCTTTTTTTTTTTTTTTTTGGTAGACTTCAAAGGTGATCCCTCTCCTTCCTCCTCTTTACATTTTACTGTCTGGCTTTCTGCCCATCCTGCAGCTGTTGGCTGAGCCTGTCTTTCATGGCGTCAAACCTGCCTCCTCACGGTCCATAAAGTTACAGCAGAGACCGTGATACGCAGGTGTGGAAAAGCCAGAAGTGCAAGATGGGCCCGTTAATGATTTTTCTGGCACCCCATGCTGAGCTGCTGAAAAAAAAAGAGAGCAGCTTGCAGAAGGCAAGGGACTCTTTGTTTGCAGAGGTATTTGAGATTGTATTACTTCTCCCACAGCAAAGGTGTTGGGTTTTCACTTTAAGGGCTGTTTACAGAAATGATTCACCTTTTATACAGCTTTTAAAAAATGCTTTGAGGCTTTAATTGGACGCAGGATTTACATCACACCAGTATGAAAACTCTTACTTTTCATTTAGCCCCCCCATTAAATCATTCAGTGATCTTACTCTGTGATAAGCAGCGACCTCCCATTGTGTGGACTTCAGAGAGGAAAACAAAAGTCAATCACTAGGGATTCATTTATGTCATAAACTTTCATTTGGAAATTTCTGCACTCATTTACATTTGGGCAGTGAAGGCAAAGGGGACCAAATGCTAGGGGAGAAAAAGAACAAAACTGGAAAAAACACAATGATTTTCTGTTGTTCTTGAAATAACTGAACAATTTAATAAACTATATCTAAAACTCTTATCTTTAAAAAGTCACTTAGAAGTTTGCTTTTTTTTAAATGGTCGCTGAGCTGTGAACTGGGCCTAAGGAACAACTCTTAGCAACTCCAGCTCAAGATTTTTAGAAATGGGTGCTTGAAACTTAAGAGTCTACAGGTGCCATTTTCCAGAGCACACAAGTGACACATGATGTTCTCCACCACTCAGAATCAATGGGACTTGAATTTTCAGATTGTCCAAACACCAAGGCATGGCCTGGATTTCACAAAATATTTAGTGCCCAACTTCAACTAGTGTCCTTATCTCCCTCTAGGAGAGAGAGCCTGAACAGCTCCTTGTGGGCTTTAAATCTGTCCCTGAGTCTCTAATTAGGCAAGGGATATCAGCACTTCTGCAACCTCTAGGCCCTAGATTCCCTACCACCCCAAACTTTAGGCATTTGTATTTTAACCTTGGACCTCTACATCAGTGTTTTAAAGCTGGGCAGCATTTTGATTTTAAAAAAGAGTGAGCAAATAAGGACTGAGAGAAGCAGCAAGTGAGGAACATATTGCAAGGGGATGGGGGGTTTAAAAGGAGTTAGTGAGTCAGAAAAGTGTCAGCTGCACTGTCATCTCTGCTGTTTGCTCATACAGCAAAAGTTTAGAGAGGGAGGGATTTGTCTACACAAAGCTACTGGGCATTGCCCAAATCTCAAAGGTGCAAGTTCAGTTCTGCAGCTGCTTATCCATCTAGACCTATGCCATGGTTTAACCCCAGCCAGCAGCTAAACAGCACACAGCCACTCACTCCCCCACCAGCGGGATCAGGGAGAGAATCACAGGGGTAAAAGAAAACTCTTGTGGGTTGAGACAAAGGGAGCTTAACAGGGAAAGGAAAAGCCACACCGACAAGTGAAGCAAAGCAAGAAATTAATTCACTTCCCAGAGGAACCCAGGTGTTCAGCCATCTCCAGGACACCAGGGCCCCATCACATGCAGTGGCTGCTTGGGAACATAAAGGCCATCATTCCAAATATCCCCCCTGTCCTTCTTCCCCTACGTTATACACTGAGCACGATGTCACATGGTCTGGAGTGTCCCCTTGCTCAGTTGGGGGTCACCTGTCCTGGCTGTGTCTCCTTCCAGCCTCCCATTCAGCCCCGACTTCCTCATCAGTGTGGCCATACCAAAAAAAAAGCAGAAAAGGCCTCGGCTCTGTGTAAGCCCTACTCAGCAATAAAAGAAACATCTCGATATTATCAACCCTGTGATCAGCACAAATCCAAAACACAGCCCCATACCAGCCACTGTGAAGAAAGCTGATTCTAGCCCAGACAAAAGAAGCACAACCTATATGATGGATGTGCCCCCTCTGACAAGCAGCCATAGATGAATTTCAAGCTCCTGACCAGCTCACACTATTTTTTTTTTCCTAATACTTTATTTTCACTAATAACTTTTTCTAATGCAGCAGTTCTTAGAAACTCAAAGCAGGACTGGGAGGAGTGGCAAACCTGAAGTTAAGCAGTGCCAACCATAAATGAGCTGAATCCAGGTGCATGATGCTTCTGCGACTGCTTCAGCTGTTGGTTTTGTCACTCAGTGGCTTATGAAGTCCTCAGGTAGCTGGACATCTCTTCAAGAGAGACCAGTGGGAACTAGAATGGACCTTATTGTCTGCAACAGTGAAAAATGCAGTGTGGTCTTCTCCATGCCTGAAATTAGAGCTGGCATGGCATTCTGTGTTGACAAACAAATGAATCGAGCACCCTTTCTAAAGCCGTCAGGGAATGATATGTATGGATTTCATGCTGCTCCTAAAATCCAGTTCTGTTAACAGAATTCTGAGGGGACTTGGTGCACATAAGATGCTCTTTCTCCTATTTTCCAGTAACTGCTGTGGAAACAGTGCCAGTATCTTCAGCATGGAAATACAGCACAAACTGCCCAACTTAGGACTTTACAAAGGTGGTCTGTGACTTAAAAAAGCAACCAAAGCTCAGCAAACTAACTCAGGAATAGAGTTGTCAGAGTATTCTATGTAGAACAAGGACATGTGGAAAGAGACACAGAAGGTAACCACTCTCTATATTTTTACTAGAAACTTATTTCCCAGCTGTCAGAAGGAAGAGTAACATGAGCTCATGAATAATTGCTTTTGCAGGTTCCCTTGACCGCCAGACTAATCTTTGACTATCCATCCTGCAGCAGTCTGTAATAACCTCCCCGCTGTGTCAGCAGATAGATTTTTACAGCAAAGCACAAGAAACAAAATTGTTTTTAAAGCCAAACAATCTCGATAGCCTTTGTGCTGCACTCACAAGTCACCTCATAACATGAACTGCCCTTTCTCCTTATGTTTGTGATGCCACAAAATGTCTTCCCAACTGTATGTATCATAGTTCATGACAACTGCTCTGCCATCAGCTTTTCAAGAAAGAAGCTCTAACCTTGCAGCTCTGGAGGGTCATGAGCCAGTGCTCCCACAAGAAAATAAATTTTTAAGAAAAGCATATTAGGAACTGAAAAGGGAGACTGGACATGGGTGGGGAGATGTTGCAGGGTACTATGGTAAATGATCTGCTGTGTCACAGGACTCCTCTTTAGCCACGTGCATGCTACAGAGCCTTTTTGCACCACAACTCTTTTCTCTGGTGATGGTGGCAGTACAATAATAATAAGGCTGTAGAAATGGCTACCGAGTGCAGTTCTGGTAAGGCCACTGGAAAAAGCTGCTGAAAAATGCAGCTTTAATTTCATACACTCAGCTTACTAATTATAGAGCAGAATTCAGCTGAAAGGAGCCAGCAGTGGCTGGGGTTTTCACACTTACCATAGGAAATATTTGCTCAGTTTCTTTTTGGGGCTCTGTGTGTTTGTGAGAACGAGGTGGCCGTTGGCAGGGTGCCGATCCCAGAAGTCTGTCTGGGTGCTCTGGCAGAAGAAAGAAAACAAAGTCAGAAGGATGCATTTTCTAAATGCCCCTTGATGTGCCATCCTAAAATTCATCTTCCCTTGGGAAAAGGTAACTAATGTAAAATGCAGGAATGTTTTAGAAATTTTATTTTCCTTATTGAAGCCAATGTCCATTTCTTTGAAAGAAAAAAGGCTTCTGAGAGGACCACATTATACTTTATCTATGCTTCACTCTCTTTTCAGTCTATGCATTTTTTTTTTTTTTTTTGCATCAGGCTGTATTCTTCACTAATTTACCTTCAAAGGAAGTAAAGAATAAATGATTTAGTGTCAGCAAAACAGGTCCAGGTTTACAAGGGCATATGTGAAGTAGCCCTTCCATGTTACGTCTCAGCCAAACCAAGTGGAAATTATCAGCTACAGGAGGTCCTGTCCCCTCCTCCTAGTATTTGTACAGCTATGTAATCAGTCATATCAAAAAAGCCTCTCTAAACTAACCTGAAGAAAAATTAGGGAGTGGAATGGGGAGATGATTTTTCTCCAGATCAGAACCAAGATGTGCCTCCCAACACAGGGGCTGTGAGATCCAGCAGGAGCACAAGCAGGGAATAGCTAGAGTTCACAATTTCACTTTACACAGCACACTTACATCAGTCCAAAATTATTGTGAAACCAAAGTCCTGGCAGTTCACAATTAAGAATAAAGACACCAAAAATAAAACAAAAACAGAACAAAAAAATCCCCAAACACACCCCCCTCTAAAAAAACCCAACAGCAATAACAAACCCACATTCTTTTTGTTTGAGCTCTGTGAGCTGGCTCACTCGAGTGTCAGAGAAGCACTAGCAGGAGACCAAGGACAGGAAAGGGAGGGGAGCTGACTTAGCAGCAATAGCTGTTACGTCAACTTGGTTGTAGCACCAACACATCATTTAGAGCTTCTGTAGCAAGCTGATCATTAGCAACAGTAAAACTTGAAAACTCTTGAAATTATTTTATCTCTTTTTTTTTTTTTCTTTTTTTTTTTCTGGCTAGAAAAGTTACAGTGGTTCTTTCTGAGTTCTGTCATAAAAAGCAGTTACACATGACAATAAAAAGATCTATCTCAGACACCAAGAACTGAAACAGAGGTTTAAAGCTTTGCTCAGGCCACCTAACCCATCTTTCAACAGAAAAAGAGGGGGTGGAGAGGACTCTATTAAGTTCTGCACAACGGCTGTTCTGATGAATCCTTAAGCACAGTGATTTTATTTCAAGCTGTTATTATGAGACCTAAAGAAGTGCAATTACGTTGGTTGACTGTTTGCTCCCACATCTTCCTCCACTGGTGATGAAGAAGCTGCTGGGTGCTGCTGCCAGGAGCGGCACACAAGCTGCACTGCACTGGTGTTTCAGAAATGCCCTGGCTCTGCTGGAAGCAGTGTAAGTGTAAGGTATTTACACATTTTCATTTCCAGGCATGAGCCAGAGGTGCAAAGGTTCACAACTGAGGCAGCAAAGGAGACCTCAGCTGTGAGGTAGGCTCGACTGGATCCACTGATGGCAAATTTCACACAAAAGTTCACATCAATGCCTCAGTCAATTTCGAGGCTCCTAGATGAAAGAGTTTATGACAATGATTTACTGAATAAAAACAATGACTGCCCATCAGCAGATTTTCATTATTTGACAGGTTAGGCTGGCAATAACAACTGTGTGGATGTGATACACTTGGATTTTGTAATGGATCTGATATAAAATTTTCTCATGTGATTTTGTACTTCGAAGGAAGCAAAGGAAGATTCAGAATGAGTACATGGAGACAGGCCAAGTTCAACTAAAAAAAGATCCTGAGCAACATGATCTAGGTTTGAGGCAGAAGTTGCATGAGAAACCTCCCGAGATCCCTTGCAACTAGTATTTTCAATGCTTTTATGTGCTTATAGCAGGAGGTTGGATCCAGCCACTTTAACAGAGACATCGTGCTTCTCTTCAGTACTTAACCAAGAGCACTTAGAACAGCCATGTTGTAACACGGCTTGTAACAGCCATGGTCATTGTCAAAACTGAACACCTCTCTAGACTATCTGCTTTGGCCAAATTCCAGTCACTGCCCTATGTGGCAACTGGGTGAAACATAATGGACCCTTGAATGGGAGACAGGGTCAATAACCAGTTAGGCCCTCCTGGACTTAAAAGGTAATGAATAAATACAGGATTATACAAAGAGATGTCAGGGAAAAAACACCCTTTGAAGCTTAGTTAGCATTCTTCAAACTACAAGAGTATTAGCCTTAGCCTGGAGGGAAGCCTGTGTACTGCAGAGACCATCTCCTTTTGGCAGCTGGTCTAATTTAAGAAGCCTACAAACAATCTAGTCTGTGTCTTTCTGACCACACAATTCAACACAAACTGCTACTGAGAGGGAAAGTAACTGCAAACATCCCAGTTACAGCAGGAAGATTAGTCAGGAGGCCAGCTGAGCAAAGAGAGAAGGCAGCAGAGCAGCCTCCTGGACCTGGTGCCAGGGGTGAGCTATATGCTGTACTTTGTAAACAACAAAGTCCTTGTAGCTCTCCTCCTGCAGAAACCTCACAAATGAGTTAAAGCAAGGAAAGGGAGCTACTTCCAGCAACCTCCACAAATGTGTTCATCCCATAGTTCTTTGTCAGATGCACATTAATTTGATAAAATAAAATTTAAGGAAGGTTAAGTCTCAGAGCAAAGATATTCATCATAATTCCCCTAGTCTTTGTTAATGTGTTTAACATAGGAGCTCTGCTTCAATTTCAGACCTGAGGAGAAGAAAAAACAAATAATGAAAAAGAGAAAAACTTTGCCACAATGCTTAACTATTATGGTCTAAAAAAAAAAAGAAAATTGCTAAGTTCTTGTAAGACAACTAACACTTCCATTTCCTTCATGAAGAAAGCAAGTGGGAAAAGAAGAGATCCAAAGAGGGAAAGGATCAGGCATTCAGCCTCCTGACTCAATGAGAATCGATTTTTTTGCTGCTTGCTGCATGGTGCTGCAAGTCAATGCAGATCCTGACTTCTTTCCTCAGATCTGTTTCAGGAGAGATTTTGCACCCATCAGGCAAAGTGTGCCAGCACTGGAGTGAGCAATGTTATCGGGTGTTAGCTGCAGCACTCTGATACATCCTTGAGAACTAGCACATCATTAGGGATATTTTCACAATGGGATGTGGGGGTCTTAGGTCCATGTCAGACAAAAACTGAGGATGCTTTCGAAGAGGAACTAAAAAGATTGTAACAACTTTTAATAACTGTTCATTTAAACGTCCTTTTTCCATATGACTTCAGCACAATTTCTGAAATTTTCAAAAAAGTCTTGACAAAGCAACTCTGTATACTCTTCTGTTGTTAAAAAAGGAGGAAAAAAAAATACAAAATACCCCCCCAAAACACCCAAACAGTGAAACACACACCACCACCCCTTTCTCCAAAACTGAGGTATTTTTTGAAGTGTGCTCTGGAAGAGAAATTAATGGGAAATGTATTTCACAGTGCAATACCCACTACAACAGATAGAAAGTCTGAGTCTCTGCACTTCGGGCAGTTATTGCCACCTCCCTGAATTAGCCGCAGTTTACACCTACTGCACTGATATAAACGACAACACAAGAGCAAGGTGATAGAAAACAAGTCTGCAATGTCTAACCTCTGCCAAACACACCTGCAACCCTCTCACAGAGCAAGCTGTATATTGCACTATGTCTAATTAACTGTATACTACAATAATGCTAATAAGCTCTGTGGAATTACATGTAAAATACTACATATTTTATACACTGGATGTACAAAGATTTCATGTTGACTGATATGTACACCAACATTGAAACACCCCTTCTCACATGTGACATTCTAAACATATTTTAAAATGAATTAATATTTGTTCTTTGGCACAGCTGATGCAGGATCTGCTTCCGCAGCAGCCACCTTGATGAAAAAAACAGTGAGAGTTCACACTCACCAAGGACTTGTCAGCACAAAGCATCACAGTTCCTGGAGAGCACTTCCAATTCCCACAGGCAGGTATCTGTCTCAGTGACACAGCTTCAAGGGCACACCACAGACAGCTATGAGATTAAATATTAAACTCCCTGATCCCACTGGCACACAACCTCTGCCATTATTATTTGTAAACTACGTGACTGAACAACCCCAGATTTTCAGAGAGAGGTGTTACTGTGGTTCACTGAGAGTTTGCTGAAAAGCACGAAGACCTGTGGTGCTTCCAGCCTTCCTTATCTATGCTGCTAAAAATGAACTGACACTGATCATTCTACACATCAATCACCCCTATTGGGATGTCAAGAGACCACCAATATCATATCTGAGACTATTCCACTCATGAAGGAATTTGTGCTTAAGAACTCTAGATGTTTTCCTGACTATCAAGTTTCACTCCAGAGATAACAGGAAAGGTTTCATTTGAAATAACTTCCTAAGGGACCATCATACTGAACATCTATTCAGATTATCTACCTGTATCCACTCTGTGTAAAGAGACTTATTCCTTAGTTATACATACATACATATATATATACACACACACACATATATATATATACATACATACATATATATATTTTCCTTACTCCTAGAAGTTATACACAGTACCTGATTTTCACATAGATTCTCCAGCGTGTCCCACTCCGTGTCCAACTCTATTAGCTGCTAAAGTTAACAGTAACTTTGGAATTAAATGAATGTTAACACATATAACTTTAGAAAGAAGAATTTCACATTAATTTCAGCTGCTGTGTCTGGAGTTAAGACAGGAGCAGCTGGTGTTCAGGAGGTTCTGGTTTGGGAATTGTGGGTGCCAGCGGAAGGTGGACTGGAAAGAGAAGGAAGTTTGTTTATATGACTGATGACAGTTTCTTGCCTATCAGGGCCTGCTTTTCTGAAATTTCTTTACCAAGAAGTAAAAGAATTTTGGTGTGGGCCCTCAGAAAATGGAGTTCCTCAAAATTTCACATCAAGAGGCACAGCCTCTCTTCCTGTCCCTGCACTGGGGGCCAGCCCCCGCCACCCATAGCCATGCTTCTCCTAAGGCAGGTGCATTTCAGTCATGCCTGGGAGGAGGAAAGACCAGGGTCTCTTTAGGACATCTCAGGGCACACATAAAGTGGTACTGCTCTGGGAAAGAAAGGCTGGCTGAAGCATGAAGTGGACCAGTTTGGGGATTTATTTTGTTGTTATTAAAAACTAATGTGGGAAGGAAGAGGTGTCTGCTTCACCAGATACACACAAAACCCCAGGTCCCAGGCCCTCCTTGGTATTCAAACTTCTGCCTCATCCCTCTGAAGCCTAATGTTCCTATTCACAATCAGCCCCTTTTCCCTGACCCATCCTGCTCCCTTCCTTTTCCTTTTCCTCTGCTATGCTGAACACTACATATACCTCACTCAGTTTTGTCCCCTTCTCAGCTCTGTGACAGTCTGCACTAAATTTTCCCTTCCTGACTCCGACCCTTCCTTGTCATTCCTTTTTCTCCTTTAAAACGAACCTACTTTTGGATTTATGTCTATTCAGAAAGGAATAGATATCCCGTTTATTTTAACATGCAAGCTCAAACAGTCATAAGTTTGATCTAGGCTGCAAGGAGCAGACTGTGGGCACTTCTGATGCCCCCCAGTCCTAACAAATCACTCTCTATGTTCCATTGCAGCCCAGCACATATATGGATTTCCCATCACCCTGGAATGGCTCCTCATTCTCTACTATCTCTTGTCCTGTCTGTGAAAGCTCTTCAAAGCTCTATCCTAGGTGTCATTTTCTGTATCTTATCCTCAGGGAGCCTCTCTTCTTCACACTGATATAACTATTACCTTCAGGTAAATGGCTCACAAATCTGCATCTCAATACCAAAGTGATCTTCCTCAGTTTAGCACTACAGATTTAATAACACTTCTGATCTGCTGCCCTGGAAGGACGACTATTTGTTTAAAACTAAACTTTGCAGATATTACTGAGCAGCTTGTCTTTTTCCTTTGATGTTATTTCCTCTTCTCCATTGCTGTTAGCAGCAAAATTCTTCCCATTCCTAAAACTTCAATTTTCAATACCGACTTTCAATACCTACTCTTTCTCCCTACCAGTGCTGAAATATTTGCTACCTTTCAAATTCTCCTCCACAATAGAAGAAATAAATCCAGACAACATGCTTATCCATGTCTTGGCCATCTTGATCTACCACAAATATTTTCTTCTTCAGTTCTTCATGCTTCTGTCTTTTTGGACCATTGATGAACTGAATGGTACAAATACATTACACTCTCAGGACCTGTTGCACTCAGATACAGTAAGGTAATAACTTCACAGAAACTTCAATCACATTAAATATAAAATGCAGCAGCAGCAACAAAAATTGTTGCTCTATCTCCTCTGTGACTTCCCTTCCTGTACTGCTGAATTTTCAATTCCTGCCCCGTTATACCTAAGCTCTATGCCAAAGCTGGGTAAAAGCTCTCATTTGCTGGCTTCATGCAGTGCCAATGATGAACACATCCTCAAACCGACATTTTAAAAAGCAACTTGGCCTTGTATTGAAAAATCTCTTCAGATTTGTGCCTGACTCCATCCAGGGTGCCCAGAAGAAAGGGCAGAGAGACAGGCAACAGAACTACAAACACACCTAATTTCCTTAGAATAAGAGTGAAGACATTATTAATTTATAGATTTATACAGTTTACTTACACTTTTAGTTCCTTCAGCTTACTTTCAGTCAAAATAATTACAATGGAAGAGGCAACAATCAGTGTATGGAAACCATCATCGTCGTGTTTCAGGTCTGTTTCTCAAGAGGCGTGAAACAAGGAAGGAGCAAAATGAATGCCATGGATGCAGGATACTCTGCCATTTCAGAAAGCCAAGACACACCTGTTTGCTCTCAGTATTCTGACTGATTTCTTCACATGCCAGACCCACAAACCGTTTCTTAGGGGCTGCTGATGCTCTGCCAACACCATTAAATAAGAGGTGCTGAGGGCAGCTCTCTAGCACAGAAGCGAAGCAGCGTGAAGCAGCTGTTGCCCACGCCAAGGGACCTCTCTTACCTTCAGGCCAACACAAGCTGCTGATCTGACCTTCCACAACAGGACTGTCTGGCACACTTCAGTCTCCAAGAAAGTCAGCGTCTCCACTTAAACCAAGGTTACAGACTGCACTTCTATGCCTGAGATGGGTTTTATTAAAGCTCCAACATTCAGCAGCTGAAATCATAAAATTCTTAGACATAAACAGCATCCCAAGTGTAAGTAACAGCTACAAAAACTAATCTGTCTTCTTGCTATTCAGCCAAATGTCATCCGCTTCCAGAGTTTTTTAGATTTAGTGGCATCTTCCAAGAAAAAAGAAAGTATCTCCTTACCTACCTTGTAATGATTTTAAAAGCTATTTGGGACAAATATGCAAGAATTACAGCTTTTATGTAAAATATTTTGTGAACAAATTTTTTTTGCTCATATTGATAGACAGATGATCAATGTAGGTCATTTCCAGCTGAACTATTCTTTTTTTTTTTTTTTTTTTTTTTTTTCTTTTATTTTAACACTCTGAAGAAGCATTGAAATGTGAACTCTGGGTCTGGTCCTCCTCTAGTCTAGGGTTGCTCCCTGCAGCAATCCCATAAAAGTTCTCTTTTCTCAGAATAGTAAAAAGTTGGTATTTCTGTAAACTAGAGCTGGAGAACAAGAACTGAAGAGAAAAATTAATTTAAAGAATTATTTTTTTAACTTCATGAAGCAGAGCATCCTCATTTAACCAAGGCTGAAGAGCACAGTTGAATCAAATAAAACCTGAAAGAAGACTTGCCTGTCTTTTAATGCTGAAAGCAGGGAGTTAAAGGAAAATGCAATAGAACTAACATTTGTGGAAGTTTGCACTGTGAGCATAAGCACCTGAGAATGAAAGCAAATATTAATACAGTGGCTAAATATATCTCTGTAACCCTGATGGGCAAGAATACAAAACCAGGAAATGCTCAAGGCAATGTCTATGTAAAACCCACATCAATTGCTTGTATCAGTTAAAAAACAGAGATACATTTAAATTAGTGCCAGTTTGTGAGCATGCCTTTGATTGAATTCCATTTGCATTTCGTAGAGAAAAACAAAAGCTTTCTGGGCCTGAGTCTCCATGGACTTGCACCCAGGTGGCTGCCTGTACTTCCATTGCTAAGTTATCACTATAGAGTGGCTCAGTATCATAAGTATTTGCAGATCCTTGTGTGACTAGAATTATATTCCTAAAATAAAAAATACTAGGAGGAAGGAAAGCCAGCATGCAGAAGCCAATCTGCATGTGTGCTGTGTTCCCCTCTTGCTTTTCCTTCCCCACTCCTTTCCTGGGACCACGGCGAAGCTGCTCCAGGCTGGATATGCCAGAAGGAGCCCACTTATTGCAAGCATCGCATCTAAACTCACGCCCTGAATTTTCTATTTTCCACAGAGTATAACTGTTCTAAAAATGCCTTGACTGCACGTCATTTGCTCATCTTTCCCCCTGCCAGTATTATAGCCTGAAAGCCTCTGGAGTTTTTCAAGTGGCCTTTTCCCCTTTTCATGCATTAAAGGCTGCCCCTCCATTTCTCTCACCTGTTTGTGAACAATCACCTCAGCCTCAGCCAAGCACACAGAAACGAGCACTGAGCCAAGGCTTATTTGCCTTGGCTCAGGCAAACAGGGTCTGTGTGGCCACCCTGGGTCTGGGGCAGGATGAAAGGCCATCCAGGCCCCCTCACGGTTTGGTGACACCCCAGCCAACCCTCCCTTCCTTTGGGAACAATTACAGAGAGTCACCCAAGAGTGGCAACAAATAAACCTCTTTCCATAAGCTGAGAGAGGCTGCTCTCTCACGTCCAGCACTCGGGACGTGTTTTCTGCTGTCACTGACACTGGTGGGAGCCCAGGGCGCTGTCACGGAGGGAAATCACCCAGGACTTTCTCTGGGAGCATGACTTGGCTGCCTGGCAGCTAACCTAGGCCAGGCAGTCACTCACGTGTGGGTTTTATCTTAAATAAACAATCACAACAATTATACTTGTGTGTTTTCACTTTTGCTCTGTTAATGGGTAATTTCAAATTTCTTTCATGCTCTCCTTGCTCTGCACGCTGCACAAGAGTTAATCTAAATCCTCCGAAAGACATCAGCTGGTGGCTGAATTCTATGGAAAAGTAATTTTAAGAATGGCTGAAGTTTATAGAGACAATGTCTGTCCAGACAGTAAAAGTGGAAATGAACATGCTTTTAATGGCAGCGGAATAAATCTGTTTTAGTAAAACATGGGTGCCAAGCCTTCCTGTCAGCTTACACAAAAGCATGAAGCAGGCCCAGGCCGCCCTTCTCTGTGTAGGATATCCTCTCATCAGAGAGGTTCCCTGCAGGCTACTCCTGGCTCCAGCTTGGAGAATGTAGCTGTCAGGTGCAAAGAGAGAAAGCAGAGTGATATTTTGCTTATCCAAACCCTTTGCCAGCCTATGGCCAAAGGTCTGGTGTCGTCCAGTACACTGGGGACAAAGGCAAGAGCTCGCTCCACATAATGTATTGTAGAGTTCCACACAGCACATTTCGCTCTAGTCTCACTGGAAGGAGAGGGACTGGTCTTATACTGGACTGGAGGCTGAAGCCCTCTTTTGATCAAAAGAAAAGCATTTATCGTATCAAATCAGTCATCTCTTCCTCTCACATTGGAAGCCACCTTAAAAGCCTCAGCCTTATAGCTTAACTCCTTTAACTCAAATCTAGCTTGTCACAGGAGAAGTGTGCAGCCTCGACAATGACATCAGCTGAAAGGACCCAGCTGAAGCTGCCCAAGGAAGAGCTGGGCATTGGCAAGCCCGTTCTTCACCACTGGAGATGAGGACATCAGACAAGTGTGGGAGCTCTGCCACCTCTGTGGCATGAGGCCAAAACTTGTACCTTCTCTCTTGAGCCAAAACAGAAAGCAACCCACACATTAGGGGGTGAGTGACGGGGAGGAGAAAAGTCCTTTAGACAAACACTATTAAAGTTGCTGATGATGTTACATGGTCTGTGTGATGAATACAGGTATGAGTCTGGACATAGGAAAAAAGTGGTTCTGATGATCAGTTACTTGAATGTTTGGTGTAAGCCCTTCTGAGAAGAGGAAAAAAGCTGTATCATGTCACAACACCAAGTGGAGTATCACTTAAGAACACCTGCCTCATGTTAAGGAAACCAAAAAAAAGATATGTTAAAATTAAACCGAAAGATGATTAAAGTTTCATCTCAAAACACTCCCTAGCCATTTTCTTGTTTTTTTCCTTCAAGCCAAATAGCCTTCTTTGAAAGAAAAATTAACTTCTGATTCCTGTTCCATCACTACAGTCATGGGGAAAAAATGTGGCAAAATAAAATAATCAAAATCTCATCTTTATTTACTCCAAAATGGTCTTAGAAGACTGGATAGACCACTCCTCATTTATACAACTACTTCTTTAACTTGTAGTAATACGGCCAGAATTTACCAATGCTAAGTTTTTCTAAGCTGTTCAAAAGTTAAGGGTCAGGTAATACATTTTAGTATTTACAAATAAAACTTTAAGCCGTATTGTCAAATACACAGGATAAAGTCCTAGTTTCTTATTCTGTAATTCCACCCAAAAAGCATACTACTTACTTTTTCTTTCAAACTGTTCCATTGTCCAGGCTATCATTTGGTAAATAGGCTCTAAATTTGTAAAAGACTTTACAGAAAAATTCTAGTATGGAACTGTGTCCTAATCTATACAACAAACACAGCAATTTAGACAGCAACTTACATGCCCAGAACAAGTAAATTCAAAGATAAAATGATCATAAGTGTACCTATGTGCCAAAAAAAAATCAGGATTTAAGATTAGAAGAGAGCAAAGGTCACCACATTTTTCATTGCTGTAGAAGAAAGATGTTATTTTTGTCCCCAGCAATATAATGAGCTTTGTAGGCCCAACATGTGAAATACCTTCTGGACAGAACTGACTTTATGAAAAGATGGATGGATGGAACCACTGAGTTCATAATCATACGACCGCCTCTGACTTCACTCCAGAGCATGCACTACTTAGGAAAAGAATGCAAACTGCAAATTAAACCCTCACTTCTCCTCAGCAGCCTGACAGTCTGGCCCAAGAAATGCTGCTTAGTCGGGCAGACTGGAGAGCGATGTGTGCATCGCACGGAGGTGTGAGGAACGCAGCCCACCCCGGCTCATCTCGCAGGGCACAGCTGCAAGGGGAACTGTACACAAAGAGGGGAAACGAGCGGCTTTGAGGGGAGGAGGTGAGAAGGGGCCGAAAGCAAAAATGGGAGATGCTTTGGTTTCCTTCATATCCTGATGCTTTCAGCCGAGCAATTTTCATCATAGGAAAAGTGGTTTTTTACCAAAATAGTTTTCAGATGGCAGAATCAACCCCTTTGATTAATGCCATTAAAACTAGGTGTGCTACTGAGTCTTTTCAGGCATTCTTCATCACCATCCTTCAAACCTGCCCTTTTTGCGTTTTCAGTTTACACCACTTTGGCACAGGGACATGAGCTGGAAGGGAAGGTGTTCTAGCAAGATTGGGACAAACACCAATGAAGTTTCTTCTAAGCATTTTCATCCTCCTTATCTCTGTGTCATTCTTCAGCTTACATAGCCCCAAACATTCTCACTGCCTTCCTGCCACTTAGTTTCTGTGTGGAACATCAAAAACCTGGATACCTTGACCAAAATTATTTCCTTTAGCGCTTTGGCTTCCCCCTTATCAGAAGCAGCAGGTCTCTCAACCTGACACAGAACTTTCCTAGCCTAGAAACTCTGTCTGAATAATAAATAGTTCTCTCCTCTTTGTATGGTCCTTTTCCACCCTGTTATTCCCGTGGTATACAGGTGTACATGAGTTCCTTCTCAAATTTACAGTAAAATGAAAGCATCATCCCAAGCTTTCTTGTGTTTATAAGGGTGTTAAACATCATTTTTCACAACTGAGAAGTTACAAAAAACTGAGACACTGGATGAGTATGTTCCTAAACCTAGGTCCAAATTTAAACCTTGCCAGGCAACCATCTGTCTGAAGAATGCTGCAGGAAAGGCAAGGAGCAATCCCACCACCATGGGGCACAACTAGTCTAACAAAACCACAGTGAAGCACAGCTTGGCAGGCAAAAATGCTCTTCTGCTGCAAGAATGTTTCTTCTCAGGAAACATTTATCAGTAAAAGAATTATTTTGCCTCTGTATAAGCATTTCAACCACAAGGAATGAAGCAGCAGGTCTCCTGCCACAGCAGATCATGGCATCTGCCTCCACGGTTGCCCTGTAGAAGCACAGCTTAGGGAGGAGTGACTTTGGTTGGCACTGTCTGGGTGAAAGCACAAGTGTTTTGTTTGACTTTAACAGAAGTTGCTTGCCTTTTTCAGCTGCTCAAATCCTTTGCTTAGAGAAACCAGGGCCTGCTGCTCCATAACAGTTCTTGAAAGGCACCAGAAGGCAGAATTTTGGAGGACACCGCTCTAAAGTCAAAGAAAAACCATAATCAGAATTTTACTGGTAGCATGTAAAAGAAATAAAAGTGGTTCCATTTTAACAGTTGTCCAACACTTGGGTACTCAGTTTGCAGAGTAGCATTTATCTCTATTATTTAAAATTTATTAGCATCACAATATTCACATATTTGTGTAAGACATTTTATACTATAAGCAAAGTAATCTATGCTCCAAATCTACTGAAGGCAATTGAGACACTCCTATAGAAATCAAGGAAACAGTTTTAAAACTAATACTCCTTTCCCTTATTTCATCTATTTTGATTCAACAGGCAAATTCGAATTAATGGAAGAGCTGTAGCAAACCAAGTCCATATTTGCAGGACTGTTGTAAAAATCAGGGTACAAACCAGCATAGAGGTGTGAAAAAAATAGGTAAAGTTTAAGAGAGGATCAAGATAGCAAAAGCCAAGAACAAGATCTCCCTATTTCAATGACTTTTAAGAGGATCAAAATTAACAAGAGATACATAAAATATCAAAACCAAAAGTTGAGATATTTCTCATCCGAAGCCAAAGAATAGTGTCCTTGAATAATCATGTTATAGCACAGTCATGGAAACCACTTGTTCACATGTTGGGCAAATTAATCAGACTCTCTGCATATTCTGGCATAGAGGCTTCTTATTTATTTAAGTAATTGAAAGATTACTTTGTATTTTAGCGTTTTATGTGTCTATTTAAAATGTACTTCAGTTTTCCTTTTTCTAGAGGCTGGGATGCTTTTGGTTTAACAGGCAGAAAAAAGAAACTGAGAGAAGAATTACACTAAAGGAACAACACCATATTACTGGGCTTGATTCTCGGGTGACACAAACGAGCACTGATCCATTGATGCTAATGAGTTACACACTCCTACAACACTTAACGACCTGGCTTCTTTTCCTGCTGCCTTCTTGCTGTCACTTTTTGCAATCAATTTTGCTTTGGGGTTCTTTTCTCTCCTCCCCCCAACTAAACTGCCTAAACATTCAGCTATGACCAAACATGTAAGAAACTCAACTTTTTGATTTTATATCCTCAGGTTTTCTTTTGAGCTGTTAACTATTACAGCCCACTGGAAACAGCTGCCAGAAGTCTTCACAGTCCTGTTGGCTCCATAGTTTATTCTTTAGCCTTCCAGTCTGAGGAAGATGATATGAAAATACTAGATTAGTTAATACTCAAACACAAGAACAAATCAAAGATAGCAAATACCTTGATAAATCTTAGAAGATGTTCTGGAGATATAATTAGGAATGAGAATATCCTAAAATATACTAAGCTTCCCCTTGAAGATGGGATACGTCTATTTGTTCCTCCCTTTTTTGTTTTCTGAGCATCACCTTTCCATTCAGAGGAAAACAGCTCTTTCTTCTTACTGATCAAAATCCTTCAGGAATTACGGAAAAGGGCTCACACATTGGTTCAATGTGCTTTTTCTGAGATCCTCCTGCAGTGGAAAATCTGCCTGGCTACATGTTAAACACATTTTGAACCCATCTTTCTTCCCCCTCTCTCCAGTACCTAGGTCAGCACAGACTAAATATTTGGAACTCCATACCTGAATCCTGATCTTCTACACTGTGTAAAGTTTCCTTCAGATCTTAGTAGCTTCCAAACTCCACACCTGATAAAGGAGATCTTCAGGCAGCGTTATCTAGGTTGGTAACACAAAATAGCATGAGATAATACCCTGTGGACAGTGCACCTGCAAGGTGTATGAGCCAAATGCATATGGGGGAGATACACAGGTGAAACAGAGCTGAAATGAGAGTCAGTGGTAATCGAGGAATTAGATTTATGTCCCCAGACAAAGTGCTCTGCACTTCAATGAAAGCTTCTCCCACCTTGTCTGGTCTGCCTCTGAGGGCATCTCAAACACTGTCTGAAACCTGCTAGAGAACTGCCTCTCAAACACAGCCTTATCACAAACTGATTCGGGTCTTTGCAACCATATTAGGTTTGTTTATATCAAACTGTATGCCCCTGTGAACAGAGAACAGATACCTAAACATTCTAACAGTAATTATTAACTGCTAAATTGAGATAGAGGTATTTTTTCTCTGAAGCCTATGTCGTTCTCTAGGATTACTGAAACTAAATTTCCCTTGACACCATTCAAAAGAAAACCCAACACAACAGCCCAGTGTAGGAGAAGCAGAGGATATAAGATTATAAGATTAGAATGTTTTTACTATTCTAATTCCTTCTTCATCAGTAATGTGTATGTGTGGATACTCACCACAAACTATTCACTGTCCTAGTTAAAAACAGCGGTTTCACTCCTTTTTCCCAGCAGGGAGGTGTTCACACCATAGCTGATACTAAGAGGCTCTCTTGCTAGGGAAACCAAGAACAGGATAAGCAAAGGATCTAAGACACTGATCTTGATAGTTTTATTTTAGTCCCTTTGGATTAGAAGGAAAAAACCACAAAAACCACTAAACCAGACAGCAGCCGTACCACATACAGAAAGGGGACTCTTCTGTATGGAAGTTCTGAGCATGCAAGGTTTCATTCTTCTTCATCTTCAACAGACATCCAACAAAATCCTGACATTTATAAGAAAAATGGGCATTTTAGGAAAACAGATGTTTAGAAATAAATTATTATCTGTAGTATTTTTCAAATATTTTCAACCATGCAAACAGTAAGCAGTAAGCAAAAGTCCCAGATGTGGTTATTACATAAATTCCTTAGATAACAAATATATATTGCATATAATATATAATATATTATATATAAATAATGTATCTTTTAAAAAATCTATAGACTTTTCAAATTCAAAAAACAATATTCAAAGAAAATGTAACTTTAGAAGCCTAACAGGACCAAGGAATAGTCTCAAGTACAAGACAATTTGCAGTGTGGCAGTTGATATCCAAGGATGTCCACTTAAAAGCAAAATAAAGTTTTGGTCAGTATTTTTTTTTTTTTTTTTCCTTCCAGTAGCTGGGAAACAAAGCCCAAAACAAATGACAAGTAAACATTCAGCCACAGGAAGCCATTAACAACAGTGGGCACCAATTAGGGCCCAGCAGGTATCCTTTACACCGCCTGGTGCTCTAGCTCCTCCTCAAATACTTTGGCATAACACTCACAAACTCAGGCTTAGGAAACAACAGGCTCTTTCATTTACTCTGCAATTTGTAGCCACATATTCCTGCTGATAGGCCCATAAACCTGTTTGTAGTCTTCTTCTGTTTCCCTTCAAGTTTGTGTCATTAGAAACTACAATTACTGTCTGTCCAAAGAGAATACTCCTCAGGAGAGAAAATAAAATTGAGATACTGTGATCCTTTTCCTCTTTGTCTCTCTCTCACTCCTTTTCAACTTTTCTTTTGGAGGAGAATGCAGAACACAATGGCTGATGTCAGGCAAATGGGCTCACTGAGAAAAATATGTGTGAATTCTCAGATTTTTACAACAAGAACATTATTTTTTCAAACCCCAATTTTTCCGGTAGAACAGAGTGAAAAGCACATTGTTCTCAAAAGTAAGACAAAGTTTGAAGAGTTAAAAAAGAGCAAAAAATATATTCTACTTCAGCCAAAACCATTGCACAAAATATATACAGTTTTGAGATCGTTATATCAGCTGTAAAATATTTTGTATCTCCTATCCAAAAAAACTCAATAAATCACCTCTTAAAGGCCTCTTAAAGTCACTCATGGATTCCCTTAAGAAGCAGAGAGTTTTACTGAAGTATGACACGAAATAAGATTCTCACCTCTATATTGAGATTGTAAGATAGAAAATAACAAAGAAGGTTGCCATCTCCCAAACCAAGATTTTACCAGCTTGTCACTATTTTTCTGAAATGAAAATGTACTTTCATGGCATTATAGCACTGCAAAAAGCAGAGAAAAGTCAGAGTCCAGCCCAGAGAACTGAGAGATATTAGTCAGTGCCAATACAAAACAATATGGGTGAAACAACCCGTTCAACTCCACAAAAATCAACCTTTGTCTTACAACTGTCCGCAGCCAGGGTCCTCTCATGTGCCATTTCTATCATCACTGCTAGATGCAAGTTAACCAAAACATCACCAGTTGAATTCAATAGTTTCTCAATGCTTTTGGCATTACAAGACAACAAGGAAAGGAGACCGAGACTGTGCTAATTCAGAGCTCTCCATGTTTCTCTTTGATTTTCCTTCATTTTTAATATTTTTTTCCACTTTTTTTGCCATTTCAAAAAAAATCAAAGCAAACATCATCAAATGAGTAGTTTACTTTCCAGTGGCACTAAATGTTAAATCCCCCAGTCTTTTGGCAAAGGTGTGCCCAGTTGCCCCTCTCTTTGCTCCCTCCACTGCCTCTGCTGACACTTCTCACCGAAGCTCCCAACTCCTGCTACTCCAGCAGCATGACAGAGCTGTGCAGCCTCTGCATGCAACAGCCCCCAAAACAGCACTGAAAATCATCTGTGACAGAGGGATGAACTCTACAACAGAGTTCCCAGAGCTGGCTACACCTAGCCAATGAGTCTTGAGGAATAAATAGATACATATCTTGATCCTTGTGTCATGCCCTGGTATTTGCCATACAGGAGTGGGGTATAGAAGTGTCCTTATCATGCCCAGATATGGGCAGCCTAGAATCCAGAAAGATCATTGACAAACAACCCACAGCTCTTGTGCGTACCCCGAGCTCACCTGTCCAGTGAGCTCATGCCATGGGAATTGTCCAGGAGCCACTGAGGACTGCATCAGCCCTGACTCCTCACTGCTGCTGCTTGGCAGCTCAGTACTTCGAAGAGACCATGTGGCCACCAAGGTGAAGAAATTCAGTACCTGTCTGATTCTTCTTGGCTCAGAAGGGAACTGAGAGCTGAAGGCACCACATCACTGTTTCCTGGCATGCTGGGACAGGAGCACTGTGTGACAGAAGTGAGTGAAACAATCCAGGGACTGATATTCCTCAGCAATACACCTGAGGAAGCCTGAGTACAGGAAGCCAAACCAGCTTGCCCATTTCCACAGATCCAGACTTATCAAAGAACTGGACTGATGGACTCTGCTGATGTGCTGCTCCGTGAATATGTGTGAACTCAAACATCCTCCTCCACAACTAAAAGGCTACAATGATTGTGGACATTTACAGCATTCTCAGAATGAGGTTTGTTTATTTATTCCATTTGAGATCAGCCTAGACTGGCCTTTCCCACATACCAAACTGGCTGGGGAGTTTCACCCATTACAATGAGAGCTTTCCTATTCCTCGGTAGGAAGAGAGCAGTCGTGCCTGTATAACTTATCTGCATGCACAGATTTCAGTTTTGTCTTGATACCTCTCAGAAAGAAATTTGGGACACAAAATAACACACCTAAATACTGATCATCTAAGTGCACAAGAATCCATACACAAAACACCAACCAACAAGAAAGGTGTTATTTGCACAACTGAGTGAAAATATGAGCAACCCTTTCAGCACTAAGAATACGTCTTTGAAAACTATATCTTATACTCTTAAGTCAAAAGAGGTAGTGCCCCTGCTCTACAGCCATCTAGAAATCAGGTGGCTTGTCCAAGCCAGTCTCCTAGGCTCCTTCTGTAGTCAAGCAAGAGAGATAAGTGTCTCCACATTGCCATTTATCCCATTCTAGGATAGGTGAGTAAAACAGGTGAGATGAATCCCTGGCATGGTATCTGCTGGGGGAGGGTGAGGAATTACTTCCTAGATTACTCCCTTAGGAGAGATACTTAACTTTTAGCAGCTAATGTTGAGAGGAATCCCATGCTACGAGATTAGGGAGGATTATAAAGATTCACACACTTGTGAAAATTCCCATTATATTGGGCTTACAAAGAAAGTCAAAACTTAAATTTCCCATGCAAACAGAACCATCTTACACTCTCCATCATTCAAACTGTAGATCACTATATCTATTATAGTCACAGATTTGTGGAAGTTTTGTGTGTTTTTGTAAAGAAATAATGCTTTTCTATTTTCCCAAGAAAATGAGGTTCACGTTCTGAATATTAAGAAATTGTCTGTTGCAAATCTGTTAGCCATTTAAACGTGACAGAGATATACGAAAAAACATTTAGTGGGAGCATGTTACCAGGTAAAGGACAGATCTGTCAGTGCTGCCAAAGAGGAAAGGTGGCAACACATCATCACTCCTGAGATCAGAAATGAAACTTAACCCAGAGAAGGAATTTGTTTAGCTCACTGCTTCCATTCACCTGACACCGCAGTGTCAATTAGAGACAACAGTTTTTCCACATCTGCTGTTCTTCAGTTCAAGGCTCTGTTTAGGTTTTGTACAGCTTCCCTGCAAACAGTAAAACCAGCTCTCATCAGTAGTATCTCTCGAAGGTGCCTCCTGCACTACTGAGACCAGTGGCACTCTTTCTTTTCCTCCACGCCAGCTAAGCGTGTGTTAGCATTTACTGCCCACAAATGCGGGTCATTCCACACAGGCAAATATCTCAGAACAAAAACCTGCTCGGCACAACGGGGCACAGTTTGCAAGTTCTTTTAAACCACTAATAGTTACATTAAATAGGGGAAAATATTTAATACTTTGATGAGATTCACACCTGGCAGTCTTGCAAGGCTAACTCTTAAAGAAATTGGAAAATTCAGGCCCTTACTAGCAACATATATAATCTCCACTCACAGTTCCTCCCTGCACAGAAAAAAACAACTTGCTACTTCACAAGCCCTGAATAAACTAAAGCCAGAAACAGATTGAGAAAGGGGCAGACATTGCATTTACTGTTTTTCTTTGTTCATTTTATACTGTCACCCATTTTAGGATTTTCCCTTCTCTCATCAATTATTTACAAAATGGGGAGAAAGCATAAAGACATGATTAAATAAGTATATGATTTAAAGTGGCCTTAAATTCTAGAAGTCAGAGCCTGATGTCAGAAAGCAAGTAAAATGTAGGCATGAGATCTGCCATTCTCTGCATTTCTGTGGCCAGTTGAAAAGATTCTACCAGAACTATATTGATATTTAGGTGTTGAAAAGCAACTGTAACCATCACAACTGAAACACCAGCCTACATACAGTGATTCACATCTTGTGTTCCTTCAAATATAACCATAATCCTGTCATGCTAAGAATTCCATGGAAATCCAAAGTGGGTGAGTAGGGTTGCAAAAATTCTCATTTCCTACTTACTTTACAACCATTCCACCTGTCTTGTCCTGCAGTCTGGTGCTGCAGTCCAGTAATGCAAGCACCGGGAAGGCTGGAGAGGTGTGAAAGGACCATAAAACAGAAACACCAGGAGACACCATGGAGATCATCAGGTCACACACTACAGTTTTACAGCCCCAGCATGCAGCTACACTAGCTCACAGACAGCCAGAGCCTGGCCTTCTGCAGGCAGTGAGAGGAGCAAAGCAGTGGCTCCGCTGGATCCACCCACTTGCTCCCACTCTCCATAACCCGTGTCATAGGTCCATTCCCACGTGGAGCAGCTGTGAGATTTGAGTTCACACAGGTGGTGAATTTGAAGCATTAGAACATGTCTTTTGGTGCACTTCTTCACTGCAGACATATTTTATGGGGTTTTTTTTGTACTACCTGCTACATCCAACAGAGAAACAGATGCAGGTCCTCTGTTAGATGAGAATCCAGCTCAGTTTTTCATGCAGTCACTTTTCCCCTCTTCCTCTTCAATATTCTCCAAATTCTTTTCTTCTGGAGAAAGTATCTGAGAAAAATTCCAAAATTACCATCCTTTAGTCCTATACACTTTCATTTTTTATTACAGTCTAGCATAACCAAGTCTGGACTCTTTAGGTTATTTTTATTTTTTTCTCAAAATAAATAGCTGTCGAGATTAAAAATGAGTGATTCTGCTAATATACCAATGAATTGCATACCCAAGCTAAAGGTTTTAAGTTTTACAGACTTCATCAGCACAAATGACTCAAGAGGACGAGGAGTTTCACACCTCATAAGATGCATTACGGACTCATTAAGATTAATGAAAGGAGCAGAATCTGGGAGCACATCTCTGTCCGCATTAGCACAGCACAGAACAGAGGAAGCTGAACCTGCAGAATAGAAGTCAGTGCTGAGGACCCAGCACCCACCCAGGTTTTTTTAACTCTGAGCTACCTCTAGTGTGGAACTGTGAGCCAAAACACCCACTGGCAGCTGGCACACACCAGGCAAAGCACGTCCATCCATCCAACCTCAGCCCCACTTTGTGATGTGAGCCTCCAAATGCCAAGGGGAGCAGCTGGAGGCTCACTTCAAAGCAGGTCTCAGGTAATTAGCTCAAAAGACTTTTGCTACATAAATACTAATATTCTAATGTTTCTCAGGTACTTCCAGTTTAAACTGGCTGGGATAAAGCCAATTTCAAGTTTGTCAGCAACCATGGTCACTTACCAGCTCACAACCATGCTGTTTTCCTGCTCTATACCCAAAACACTCCAGGGCACACCATAGCCTTGCAGACCTGCCTGCAAATGAGTGTGAGTGAAATTAGACATCTACAGGCCTTTACAACAAAAGAGCTGAGCTACTCCCTTCTAAAAGTGCAGTCTCCCGCACAGGTAGATCTTGGGCAGAGAAGAAATTGTTCATTTTTATTTTTAAATCCAGTTTAATTTCCATACTTATATTAAATTCATGCATGTAACTCACTGTGGAAAACATACAGTTTAAACAAGCTTAAGATACTAGAATAGAAGAAAACTTGAGCTTTTGTTTCTTTTTAGGCTTCGAGGCTCACATGACACAGTTGACAAGACTACAAAAGTTCAACCATTTTGTGTGTGCAGGCCCAGGTAGAGGAGATCTGCATTTTCCAGTCACCCATGTGTTTATTTGACATAGCATATAATGGGAAATAATGCTGTGGAAGCCCTGAGCAATAAATGCGTGAGGCACTCCTGTAAAAAGAAGCATTAACATTCTTTTACAAATTGTTATGACAACTTAGTAATTGGATACAGCAACTTTTCCAGACCTATTGGCACATGAGTGTGGGAAGAGCTAGCCTGGAGGCTGCTGGTTCTGCAGGACAGTAGCTGCAGGCAATTCAGGGGACACTTTCACTGGCAGCTTCAGTTCAGGAAAATAGAGGGGAAAAATACTTTGGGGAAAAAAAAAATCTCGAAGAACAAAATGTAAAAATAGAAATTTTGATGGTTTGAACAACATCAAGCTATTGGAAACTGAACTGTTACATTAGATTTATTTAAAGAACGAAAACAGCTGGTATGATTTTAAAAGCACTGCAGCCTCCATTACCAAATGAGGGTTTTCTTAAGCCTCAAGCTTTAACAGAATCACCTAAGGTTTTTTTAAACAATTCCTAACAGTTCATGAGGCACCATTTGAGACTAGGCACCAGCCAAAAGGGTGAATGGAAGGATCTATCCTGTTCCTTCCCCACCTGCAACTCTCGCTTTGACTAAATACTGAATTTTAATCTTGTACAAACATTTTATTTCAGTTTAGTGTAACTTAGATTAATCCAGTCGAAATCCACTGCTTACTAACTTAAGCTAAACAGATGGAATTCTGAATTACAATGACTGTTAAATACAAGGGTTTTCCACTGCAGTATTTAAGTCAGCATGAAACTGACCCGAGTTTTAGAGTTTGTAGTATACGGAAAGCCCTAAAGTACTCAGAAACAAGTATGCTACTATCGTTTGCATAAATAAAATAAAACTTATTGCACAAAGCAGCCTTTGTAGCCCTTTCTTAATAAGATTTTGATAAAATAGGAGTGAAAATACTTTCTGCTCAGCACTTCCCTGACCATTACCTATAAAGAAAAAAAGGCACAGATGGGTCAATACTTTTCTAACTGATTGATACTTTACACAAGACAAAATTAAGATTCGTATGTCGATTAAAGCAGCTCTCTCCCAATGGTGACTGTGTCACTCCAAAAATAATTCAATGCAGTATTCCCCTGCTAAGTATGGAGAAAAGTGTTTCCTTTAGAAGAGGAAATTCTCTTAAGGAAGTTGTTTTAAGCTAAATAAAAGTTCAGGATGAAGCCAGCAAAAGGTGTGAAGGATTTCTCTTTGATTTCCCAGCTTGTATATTTGGGCTCAGACACAGACTACATTTTATGCACATATTAATAGGATGCTAATAAGCCTACAACTCTACTTTGACAGGGAGCTGTAGAGACAACCTGATATGTGGCACCAGATATAATAGCTGTCTTAAGCAGGAGCTTTATCTCCTTCTCACACAGGGGGTGAATCACATGACATTTTTTAATTACAAGTTCAGATGAAAATGGCATGCAAAGTTAGGCTGTTATTTTTTGTTGTAATGTTTCTCAGTTAAAGTAAGCCTTCAAAAGATCAAAATAGAACCCAAGCCTTTGAGACTAACCAGGAGCAGCTTTTGCTCTTCACTGGTAACCTTACATGCAAAATGAGGCCACTCAGTTGCAAACCCTCATAAATTACTAGGTCATGAAAACAACCCTGGAATCAAAAGAACAGAAATTGGCAGCATTTATTTCAACAGCTTGCTGCATCCCATGGAAAACCTGGAGAGAGATTCTATCTAGCTGTAAACTGCAGAGATATTTCAAAATTAAAACTTCTTAAAACAACACTGAAAAATTTGTAAAAGTGATAAAAAGAATAATAAAAAATAGTAGGTAAGACTAATCTCAACCATGTAATTATCCCAATTTCTATTTACCATTTAAAAAATAATCCAGAAATTACATCTATTATATCTGGGGCCACATACCCTAAAATTTAATTTAACCACACATTCAAGCAAGGCTTCCTTATGCTTTCTCCCCCAAAGTTTGTTTTCACCATTTCAACCAGGGAATTTTTTCATATTTCTTGAACAAGAAAAATAGATTAGGACAAACTTTTTTCACCATCAGACACTAAAAAAAGTCTTTTGCTTGAGCAGCACATGCAAAATGGAATATTTTTTTTTTAAAAAAAGGCAATTTTAAAAAGTACAGATGATTTTCATTTTAATTTGAAATAAAAATTCTTTAAAAGTATTACTGTTTTTAACCTGTTGACACAGAAATGTCTCCCTTTTATTAAATTTGCGTTGGTGAAACTTAAAAATTATAACAAGAAGTTTTGTTGCTGTTTAAAAAAGTTCTACATGGCTTAAGCATTTTATATGTTTAGAAAACATATAGACAGATATAGATATCTATTTTTCAATATATTTATATTTCCAGTCTGGTCAATTGACCAGCACATATGAATACAGCTACTAGTAAAACTGTGTCAAATATTTTCTCCTATCCTGGCATGATTCTCAGCTTCAGACTTCTTTCTGTCATCTCAAGGCTCTACTGGCAATGACTTCAGCTGTCACTGACAAAAAACCAAAAAAAATTGACAACTGTCCATCAGTTGCTCTTATCTGCCAGCTTGAAGATATTAACGCAGCCTATTTGTTAATGTGAAATAAATGAGTATAGTTCTGAAATTACAGAGTAGTTCATTAATTTGGAAGCTGACTAAATGGGATTTCCCCCCCACCTTTCCCATATTTCTGCTTAGGGAGTTTCACCTGTTCACTTGACCTTCTCCTCAAGGGAATGAGAAGAGCAGAAGCAGAATGCCACCCGAAGATGTCTCACGCCCGCATTGCAAACGGTTCAATACGCCCTCGTGTCCCTGCATCTGACTTCAAAGAGCTCTCATAAAAGTAACCCTGGTCATTCTGAAATGAGGCACCTGCGCTGCCCCAAAGGGGCTCTTCCTCACTCACTCACTCACTCAAGTGCAGCCACGGTGGCACAACAGCTTACACGGAGATGTTCTTCTGTAAACCTCATCTGCTCACGTCATCTCTGCGCCGGACACCAGTCTCTCATTCTCCTTGCAAAGCTGGAAATCCAGCTTTGAGAAGAAAAGCAGGAAGGTCCAGAGCTTCAGGCACCGGCTTCTCTTGCAAAGAGAGGTCTAGGGAACCTCCACAGTGTCTTGAAGGCTGTTCCTCGATGTTTGTGTGCCTGGTTACAGTGACACTGAAAGAACAGCAACAAGTCAAGTAACTACTATCACCTCTTGCAAAATCTGCTTTGATTTCCAGCCTGCAGCACCTAAAAAGTCTGGGTCAAAAGAGGGACATTTAAACCTTCACAAAGCAGACAAGCCATAAACCAGAGCTCAATCTGTTATATTTTTATGCAGGCTGCACACAGACATATATGCACATGTAACATGCAAAATACATATAAATGCACTGCTGGTCACATTCTGTGCTGTAGGCTGTGAGATGTGAAGGGCACGTGTGCCTGCAGCCCTTGGGCAGCTGTCCTGCAACTTTTGGGTGCTGTTCAGGCAATGATTCAAAGCTTTTTTGCCCTTCTGGTTCAAGCACTATCTTTGAAACCAGTAGAGCATTTATGACAGTCTGCCCAGGAGCTTCCTACATGCGTAACATCAAACCATTTTTCCAGTGGCTTACCAAACATTCACGTCAACCTCGACAGGCTCAGTTTGAATTCTGACATGTGGCAGCTGTTCAAGATCACATGGGATTAACAGAACCCACTGAATGCATTTTGGAAGGGGTCCAAGATATTTGAACAATTAGGAAACAAACATTATCTGTAGGTGGTGGCCAACCCTGCAGTCAAAGCTGTAATGATAGCATTTCTGTGAAAACACAAGTTAATTTTGATCTCTGCTTTCAGGGTCCCAAATATCAGAGTGGCTGTACCAATTCCACCATTGTGGAAATTTGTGAAAACTCCACTGGGACACTGTGTGTATCCTACCATCACTAGCAAAAGCCTGAGTCCTGCTCTGCTGCCTCTCATCGGTTTTGACACCTAAGCAATCCATCTTCACCCTCATCTTCCTCCCTCCAACGGCCCAGTCAGAACTGGTTTGTAGCACAGGAGAAGCTCAGGATAAACCACATACAGGGCCCACCCCAAGGTAATAACAAACCCTTACATTTGGGAAGATGAGATGCTGATTTATTCTCAGGTCAATGTGATGAAGTCAGCAAGGAAAGCAACCTTGGCAAATTCACTTCACAGCACCTTAAGACAATGCAAGTTTGCTAACTGCCCTGACACAAGTCCATACTTTTTTCACCTGTGGAGAAAAAGGTGTCCCAGAAGAAGAATCTTAAAGGAGCCATTCTGGCAACTGTATTGTTCTTTCTAGGATAAAGCTTAAAACAAAAAAAAAAAAGAGAACCCCCAAGATACAACAGATTAGCTTATTTGATCTGGGCCTATTTAGGTTTGCAACAACAATCCACTGTCATGGAAAAACAGGCTCAATTTAGGGAAATTAATTTCGTTTTCTTACCAATCAGATCAGAGTAGGATAATGGCAAATAGAACCAAATCTTAAGAACACCTTTCCCCCACCCACCTTTTCTTCCTGGGCTTAACTTTACTCCTGGTTGGGGAATGGGGGATGTAGTCAATTCATCACATATTGTTTCTTCCAGTTCTTCCTCCTTAGTTTGAAGGCTCCTCACACTCTTCCCCTACACAGGAGACAGTCCCCCAGGAACTCCAAGCTCAGTAGTTCTGCTGTAGAACTGCAGTTCTTCATGAACTGCTTCATCGTGGGACCCTGGCACAGTCCTTCAGGAACAGGCTGCTCCAGGGTGGGGCCTCCGCTTAATAATGCTCTGGATCATGTGGGTACAAAGGGGGAACTCAGGCTGCTGATGGCTCTGCTGCAGCCTGTCAGGGACCCAGCACACAAATAATGCTGCAGGGTTACAAGCAGTAGCAGAGCACCACATTTCCAGCGCAGGGAATGCCCCTCACCTCCTCCACCAGAGTAGTTCAGCTCTTACCTACTTCTTTGCTCTAACCTACTTGGGCACCTGTGAGCCCCCCAAACTACTGTGCTCCTGTGAGTACACAGATAATAATACAAGATTATTCAGGCAGAATAACCTCCAATACAAGCACCTGCCCACAATGAGATCATTGAGATCACCAGAAAATGCTGTCACGGAAGTGCTCCTGTGCCATTAAAACATGAGTCCCATACCACATGGGCTACTCCAACAAGCCAGGCTGCTGAAGGATGCTGCCAGGATGAGTCAGCCCTCAAAAGTCAGCCAACAGGCTGAAGAGTTCACCCTGAGGTAAAACGTAAACACTTGTGCCATGATATGAGCCTTTAATAGATGATAAGCAATAGTGCTACTTTCATGTTTCTTCCTCCCCTTTCCTAACTGACTTGCAAGCATTTCTCAGAAATTGCTCTGGTTTTCAATCTGTGTTTCAGTATATTGTCTACATAGTTTATCTACTGGAAAAAATGTAATTGTTCTTTAAAAATAGTCTTCAATTCAAATAACAGCACACAGCTTGATTAACTCATATATAGAGGCTATGGAGTTAACCTGAATTTTCAGCTAAAGACAAAAATGAGAAAGCAAGAATAAGAACATAATAATATATTGCATAAATTTAGCAATGGTATACTCTGCAGGGAAACATTTTAGCAAATATTTATAGCAGTTGTTTAGACTGTCCCACACCACACTCAAGAAAGAGTAAGTTTTCAAAGGAGAAGATGTAAGATAGAGAATGAATACTTAAAGAAACCCAAACAAACAAGCAATAAACCAACCAATTAAAAAAAAAAAAAAAATTACAACAAGCCTGATATTTGGGTTGGATTTTCTTGGTTTTGTTTTGGGTTTTTTAATAACAATGTTGAAAGAGAAAAAAAAAAAAAAATCCCTCACACCAAACACAGTCTAACAATAAATGCAATGTAATCCTCACGCCAAACTCCTGGCTTAGCGCTCAGGAGTGCTGAGTTTGGATGCTACAGTATCCAACAGCTTTGTCTGACGCTGTTCAGGGAAGCAGTGCTCACACTGTGCAAACTTTTTGTTGTATATTCCCTCAAATATTGAGACCAAAGTTTTCAGAAAGAAAAGAAAGAAAAGGCTGTAATGGCTTCGGACACCTAGTTAAGCAGCTTATTTCCGAAAAGTGCTGATGACCCAGGAGCTCCCATTCACTTCAAAGTGTAGGATTTGGGAATGTTTGTTGCTTTAAGATTTATGGTCTCTCTACATCCTAAATGAGAGATTCAAGAAATTACAACAAGTAGCTCATCTCCATTAAAATTAGAAAGAAGTGCTAGACTGATTTGTGGCATCTGTTCCAGAGACCAACACATTCATGTCTTCACTGATCCTGCTGGAGGAATAAATAGTGTAAAGAAGTGAGGATACTTCTTTACATGGAAAGCTCTGCTAGGGAGCAACAGGGCACCTCATCACAATATCCTGGAGCTGACAGAAGCTAGAGCACATGAGAGAGAGGAGAGGATGAGGACATTTCCTTCCTGTAGACTGTTTAGGAGTAAAGGAGCAGAATTCAGCTCACAGCTCTGACGA
This sequence comes from Hirundo rustica, assembly GCF_015227805.2. NCBI lineage: Eukaryota > Metazoa > Chordata > Aves > Passeriformes > Hirundinidae > Hirundo > Hirundo rustica. Next base: position 40,618,027 of record NC_053452.1, read on the forward strand.
TACCCCTGTCAGCGAGCCAGCTTAGCAACATTGTGTAAAAACAGAATCGAAAGCTGGGCAGTAACAGACCAAGGCAGCATGTGGAAATCCATAGCTGAACAAAATAGCACCATCAGGAGCAGAAACTTTGATTCAAACATGGGTAAGAATTCTTACCATGTAGCAAAGCTGTTGTACAGCCAAGCTGACAGACCAAACCTACAAAACCTCTACAAAATCCCCTAACACTTAGATACTGATACCAACAGGGATTTTTGGGGACTGGCAAGCCACCAAAATAAATGTGTTATTTCACCCCAGGCAGGACTGTTCTCCAGTGCTTCCTGAAAATATGGCATGCTTCACCCGTGAAGGTTTTGGAAGGATTTCTCCTCTTCTGAGGGGACAAAAAAAAAAAAAGAAAAAAAAAAAAAAAAGGCAACTGCAAAGGATAAGAGCCCATAAAGGGATGTCACCGTTAGCAACCTGAGTGACAGACAGGAAGTAGATTTCCACAATTGACATTTGGTGAATTGCAAGCTATAAAAACTGTTTGGAGATTGGCTGGGTTGTCTGCAGTTTCTGGGGACAGCAGTTTAATTCTGTCTGCTACTAAAAGATCTTATTTTATTTATAGTCTTTATTTCAGAATTTCTTCCTATACCAAAGTAAAACAAGAAAACATAACAAATCACACTTCTTACTAGGGTATTTTTTCAGTGACTGTGTAATTAGAAAAGTGGTTTTAATGTCTCAGGTTTCTTTGCACCTATCATTGGGGGAAAAAAATTACTCTCGTAGTTACTGTTGCAAATAATCTTCCTTTCACCTGAATTATTTTGCTTTTATTGTGCTTTTTGAGAGTATTTTCTTCCTTTAAACCTGGGAGTTACTATTATAATCCATGAATTGTTGAAACAATTCATGGATTATAATAGTAATATTTCATCTGTGCTGAAGCTGCACCTTAATAATCCTAGCCCACAGTACCAAGTCATCTATTATAGCTGAAATGGAGAAAGCAAATCCTTTCCTGCACTGAGAAAGTTCTCAGACAAAATACAAATAAAATCTTTCTGAAAAAAAAAAAAAAGTCTTCTTGTAATTCAAAGAATTTCATACATAAATATTGGCCTACTCCCAAAATCCCTCTTCCCGACATCATTCTGCTCCTCAGCTTCACACCTTTTCCTTCTTTTGCTCAAGAATTTATTTGATGCTAAAATCAGAAATTGAGATCTGATTTATGTGTTTTTGAACATTCCTTTTCAGCAAGTCCTGGGAGCATCAATAGCATTTCTGTGCCTGTAGACATTCTATTACATTTTAAGTTGGCACTTGAGGGGACGGGAGAATAGAGAAGTCTCGCTAACTGATTTACACTTGGCAGATTTTTGTTTAAAAAAGTGTAGTTTTCATTTTATATATACACACACACATATATATTTATATCTGTCCTGGATAGATGGAAAATAAAAGGAAAAACTAAAGGAGCTCAAGCTGTTTAGCGAGTTGAAACTATTTAAGTAATAGGCCCTTTGAAATGCCATTTCACCTACTTGTTTTATTGTGTATATCTTTAAAACAGAACAGACGGTCTAGTCTTTGATATACACCTAAGAAATTGCATTTTATAGTTAAAGGAAATTAATTAATGCAACAAAGAAGACAATGCTTAACTTTCCCCAGAGTGCTACGGACCTCTTAGGAGCACAAACATACTAACACATCTATTTGATGCAAGTTCGGGCTGGCTAAATTGGGCATTGAGACATTTAGAGGAGAGAGGAACGGATATGAGCAAAGCCACCCCGTACAGAATACAATTGTCGTAAAGTACAGGCCAGTAGTAACTGCTTGAAGCAAACGTCCATAGCAGCGGTGGCTTTTTTCCCTGGGGAAAGGAGAAGGCAACAGCAGATTTGCTCCAAGAATCCCTTTTCTTCCCCAGTTTCTGGAATGCTCTTTTGTCTAAACTCATCTTGAAACAGCCTTGGCGGGGGGGCCTGTATTTTCCAGCTGCTGGCACGCACACGCCGTTACCCGCACCCTCGCCGGCCCCAGCCTGGGAGCGGGCAGCTCCTGGGAGCCCCAGCAGATGGCAACGTTGACCTGAGTGTCCTCGGGCACCGCGGGCCGGGCGGGACCTTCGGGGGCCGCTTCTTGCCGGGGGCCGCCCGGAGCCCGCACCAGCGGCTGCCCCGCTGAGCTGAGCAGAGCAGAGCTGAGCAGGGCTGGGCAGAGCTGAACAGAGCAGAGCAGAGCAGAGCTGAGCTGAGCAGAGCAGAGCTGAGCTGAGCAGAGCTGAGCAAAGCTGAGCAAAGCTGAGCAGAGCAGAGCTGAGCAGAGCTGAGCAGAGCAGAGCTGAGCAGAGCTGAGCTGAGCTGAGCTGAGCAGAGCTGAGTAGCCGCTCCAGCTGCAGAATGTGCCGAGCAGCGACCTATGGGCGGAGATACGGTAACAGGAGGAGGAGAAAAGCGGCCAGCTTTCTGAAAGAAAAGTACATCCAGACTACCGGCGGAATTGCGGAATCACAGAATGGTCCGCGTCGGGCGGGATCTTTAAAGGTCACTTCATTCAACCCCACTGCAACGAGGGACATCTTCGACTAGCCCAGAGTGCTCGGAGGGAGCCCTGTCCAGCCTGACTTGGAAGCGGCGGGACATCTGCTGTGATCGGGACACGCAAAGCAATCACACGGAGACGAGAGATTTTGCAGGGCAGAGACGTTCCTCTGAGAGAGCCCAAGGCTGAGCCAAGGCCAATAGCCCCTCTGCCTGTTTATTTCTCACTTTTTATACATTTGTGGGTCTGGATGTGGATTGGCTTCTGGAGTTTTCACCTCCCAGCCGAATGGCCAGACCAGTCTCAGTTACAATTGTTTTCAGGTTAGAAATATGCAAACAAAGGACAGGGAATGAAAAACAAAGGATTTGTTTATGCTACATGTGTGAGAAAAGGCAGAAACTGCTCCTAATATTGTACAGAAGCTAAAAAGTCTGACTCCATCTTATGAACAATCAAAAGGCTTTAAAAAACTCAGAAAAACCAGGGTGACAATCTACCACTTCTCTGGGCAACCTGTTCCAGTCTTTCACCACCCTCTTAGTAAAAAAAAAAAATTAAAATTCAAAAATTCCTCCTATATCTAATCTAAATTGACCCTCCTTCAGCGTGCAACCATTACCCCTGGTCTATCTCAGCAGGCCCTGTTAAGCAGTTTGGAATCACGGTGTCTTTTCGGCTGTGTACAATTGCTGTCGCTGGCACTGCAGAGTTACTGCTGTCACACTGCTGCATGTGCTGTCCTGCAAGTGGCACAAAGGCTTCTGAAGCAGAGACAAATCCCTTTCAGTTATCAGCATGGCATGAGCTGAAATCCAGTCACACTGCACCCTGATGGAGTAATCACTAGAGCTGTAAGAAAAATAGTGAGAGTATCTCACAAGAGTCACTACCAAAGTTTTTTGGAAGGAGTCTTCTGACATAGCATGTATTTTCATATGCCATTATGCAAATATATACTGCTGAATTCCATCCATACCATCCCTCCAATGTCTAGGTTAACCAGAGTGAACTCCCTTTTGATGCACAAGGGAATACTCTGTACTGAAAACGACCAAAGGACTCCTTTCCAGCCTTGCTCTGCAGACTCTCCCCTCATAGCTGATGAAAACGATGGGCACTGCAGCACAGTAACAGCAAAACACCACACCCAAAAATCTTGTTTCCCTTAGTACATGGGAGGGTTTTTTAAGACTGCCTTCGGCATTTTAAGCTATATAATCAATATTTGCTCTTGCCCACACAGACATAAACAAAGAATAAAAAATTCATTAAAGATGCCAGTAGACAAACTACAACTGATCTCAGATCCTGTTCTCTTACCAGCTAAACCAAGGTGCTCCACCAGTATAGAAACTATCTTGGCACCGGGGTACTAAAAAGGGAGTATCAGCCCTTGGGCAACTGAATGATTTCCTGGTTACTTGATCAGAAGTCCTGAAATTCAGTGCTGTCTGTTACCAGGTAGCCTTCCATAGTGGCATTACCTGATCCATTAGGGTTTGTTTCATCACACTTTCTTCCTCTTCCTCACTAATTACTGATGTGACATTTATCCCCTCTGTTTGCCACTTTTGATAGTCACCTTCTGTGGTTCTTCTGTACTAAGATAAATTGGTGCCATAAAGGAGAAACTGTGCAATTGTGGCAGTGGATACCTTCGGGTTGTCTCTGCCAATATGTAATTGAAGCCACGAATGAAACTAGAATATAGCTGGCCATAACACATTTATCCACACTATACATACTTAAATACCAAGAACGTGCATCTGGTTCTCAGACATCTCCAGTAAACTGGAGTGGAAGTTGTGCATCCTTACTGACAATACTCAGCAGATACAAACTTCTGCTGCACAGGACAGAATTGGACGGCCCAAATCCTACAGACTGCACCAGCAAACCACAAAGCTGCTATAAACAATCTATAAATCCTGCCTGAAATGCAAGGTTTCTTGTTCCATGTGTGAGGCAATTAGCGTATCAGGGACATCCATACCAGGTAGGTGGCTGTAGCTCATGACCTGCAGGTCACGGACAACAGCTGGAGGTGTGGAGGGATGGCCTGAGGCAGAAAAACAGCTCTGGTGGCTCACAGGTATGCAAGACTTGCTCAAAGTTTTGATACAAAGAAGTAAACTATGTCAATTGGTTGAGTGTCTGTCACATTTAAAAACACACAGGATTTTATTGGGATGTCAAAGAATCAAAGCAAATCTTATGAGTACGGACAAAAAAAGGCCACAAATAAACAAAACCCACAGAGTTTTAAAAAATGTTTCATTACTGTCTCATTAAAATTAGACTACTCTAGAAGAGCTGTACCACCTGACAGAAGAGGGTATCTGTCAGACCCTCTAAGCTTTAGGAAATGGCAAGTATTCCAGGCAGGCAGGAGCATAAAACAGATCAGCTTGTTGTCCTGCACTGACCTGTGACCTCAGACCTGGCTCGAGGAACTAAAATATTTGTGTACCAGATACAGAAAACTCTTACGTTATTTAGCATATTCCATCTGTGGCATGTTGGGGGTTTTTGGTTTATTCTAACTATCAAATGCTCAGCATCCAACTCAGACTAAGCCCGATACCTTTCTGAGCTCACCAAGTTTCTAAGTGCCATTCCATGAAATGCAGCATACAGAAAGCATCGTCTCAATCCAAATCAGAGAAGCCATAGCCCTTGTGGCAAAGCTGGCAAAGCTCCCCCACCAGAGGTCAAGAGGCAACACAGAACACTTAACATGCACGTTCACTCACCCCTACCAAGTGCTATTTGAGATGAAGTCTGACCACATCTGTCTTGTTTGCAGGAGACTGACAACTGCAAAGAAAATAGTTGCCATCTCACAGAAACACCTGGCATTACTGACATTATTCCTGCAAAACATTGTTTCTCCCTCTCTTTCTCTGTAGTACAATTTGTTGCTATGAAATCTCAAGAATGCCAGTGATTGATATTGAAAGTCAGTGAATATCTAATGTTTATCTAATGAGCAGCAAAATGAAGCAGATGTGACAACAAGCAAAACCACAGTCTAATAAAAATGACTGACATATAAAAAGAAGCTCGGTTTTGTTACAAGAGAACAACAAAAACAAACCACAAAAATGCAAACATAAAGTGTCACTACTTCCTCCTCCAGCTTATTTGCAAAATCCATCTCGCTGGTTAAACACCAAAGCACTGCTCAGGAGGCACATTGCTCACAGTGGGAGGAATCCCGCTTTCATTGCAAGTAATCCTTTGCTTCCAAGGACATGAGCAAACGTGCATAATCCCAGTGGTTCCCACCCTGCAGAAAGGCCTGCAGGCACTCACTCTGTGGGGAAGAGTGGAACCTCAGCACTCACCTCGCTGCCCTCACCCTGCAAGTATGAGGCAGCAACATGTCCCGGGGTGAAGAGCCGCAGCAATGCCACCTTATGGCACTGACAGTGTTTTGGAGGTGAGAGAGCTAAAGAGAGAAACTCAAAATCAGCAGCAGTAATTCCACCCATGCCAGGTCTCCTCTCATTTTCAAATCCAGCCTTCGAAGGATGGTGAGCAGAGAAGCAAAGCAAACCTTTCCAGTTCTGTCAAAAGCAGCAGGGGGAAAAGGCGCTGATTATGCTGTCGTTTCAGGTGAACGGACTCCCGAGGCAGCGGTGAACAGCACAGGGATCTCCTGCCTCAGAGAGGACGAGGCTGACAGATGATGCAGGTGCTCGTGTTCTCTAGAGGCAAGATAAGAGGCTACTGAGAATTGTGTCTGCACTGCAAGATTTGTGAGAGAGAAATGGAACCATGCCACAGACTGAAGTATGTTGTTGTGTTGTCATGTCCCTAAGCTCCTGTCTACTCCTCTTCACATCAACCTCATTTTTCCATCTTCCCTTCCCCTGCTCCATCTTGCAGCAGCTCCCTGGTGACATCCCATTTGCCTTTTTCCACAGAGAGCTCCCCAGCAGCACCACTCTGAGACAATTCAGCAAGCTCTCCGGAGCTGAGCTCACAGCTCTGTCTACAGCAAACACAGAACAGATCTCTAGATAAGCCAAGGTGGAGAGGCATTGCTGTGGGTCAGTGGCTGTTCGCCTCTTCCCTACCAACACAAGGCTGAAATTCATTTCTGATCCAGCCTCAAATGGGCTTGAAGATAGCACAGCAAAAGTGCAGAAAGAAACAAAGAAGTAATTAAACTACCATGAGAAAACTTTCTGATACAAGACAGTCTAAAACTCCTTTTCAGCTCATGCAACTCTCCAATTGCAAAGCTTAAGACTTTGTATGCAGTATATCTTGAACCATAAGTTTCCATCCCTCCTGAAGCACCTGCCAGGGGTAATTCAGCCTTGAGAAATGCAAGGAATAAATCAACAGGTGGTTGTTGAAAGAAGAGGAAATGACATAAGTAATATAAGGCTGGCCTCACACAAGAGTGAGTTACATGTGCAGCATCCTGGCACGTACACAAGGAAAAGCAGAAAAAGTATTAAGCAGATCAATAATCAATGATATATGACAGAATATGCTGAGTTGGAAGGGACCCACAAGGATCCATCTTGGCACACCTGCATTTCCCTTACGTGTGACCCAAATCTTACTCCAAGTGAACACAACCGCTGAGAAGTCACTGTAAATGTACTACTAAATCCAAGTTCAAATCTGCCTGTTTGTGTGGTAATGGTCTCAACTAGTCATTCACCTTCTGGATTAATTGCTGGCTGTGCATGAGATCTGTGTTGAACACACACTTCCTTGTGTCAACATTGCTTCATCCTTCTGTTAGATTATGCAGTGTCTGCTTTTTCTAAAGAATTTAAACAAAGACATAACAGAGAGCACACATTACAGTCCCAACCTCAGTACTTTATCTTTTTCCCCACACAAAAAGGTTTTTGTTGTGCAAAAGCACCTGCATCACAACACATATAAATTAAGACAGGGGCCTGAATCCACAGCAGTCAGAAGAGGGATGTAGTTGCAGTGAGGCAACACTTGGCACCGCCCCATCCTGCTGAGGTATTCAGCTCACAGAACAGCATTCGCAAGTCCAAGCCAGAAACCAAAATCCAGCAGAGCCTGGGGCTTAGGGCTGGCTGAAGATGTGCCCTCTCACAGGAGCACAGACTTTTTCCATACCCTGGCTGCAGAGGTTGGGAGGAAATAAAAACCCCTAAAGTAACAAAGAAGTACCCAAGAAAAATGTTTCGCAAATCTGCACTCAGATGTTGCATTCAACATTTTTGTAGTGAATTAGCTATTAATTTGTTACTATCTATAAGAGCTGTGATCTTTTACAAGCAGAAACATTTCACTTATCTCTCTGATGGTGAATACTCTCCCACAAAGTGGCAAACTTGGCGTAGCCACAAGTAGTGGTCACTGTACTCACGCCCTCTGTGTGAAGGAGTTCACACCCACATCCCCTCAACTTCCAGGAGAGCAGCATAACAACCAGGCTCTCAAGGACACTGAGGGAGAATTTTTAACTTCTCTTCTGAGCCTACTACACAAGGCAAAGAGGATGCCCACGATGCAATAACTCTTCCCTAAGACAAGGACATGAACCAGGTACAGAGGAATTCTGCACTTCATTTGTTCCTGAAACTATCAGCTTTTTATTTTACCTATAGCAGTCTGTCAAAGAGACTAATCCACAAAAAAATTTTCCCCCTTCCAAATCCTTGTTTCCTACCTCCTCATGAATACACAGTTTCTCACACACACAAAGCTGTCCTTGAAACCCTAAGAAGTGTTTTTGAAACTCAAGCTCCACAAGTCAGATAAAACACAGTTTCACAGGGAAGGGAAGGAAAAAAAAAAAAAAAAAAAAAAAAAAAAAAAAAAAAAAAAAAAAAAAAAAAGTGTTTACTACCCATGGCCAAACAATAAAAATACCATTCAGGCAACTGTTCAAACTGTGGAAAGAGACCAAATTACATGATCTCTATTTCCTCCCTTCCCACACACAGGCTCCCTGGCAGATGAAACACAAGAAAGACCCCATTAGTATGCTCAGGAGGTGAAAGCTTGGGTTTGCCAGCCTCTTACCAGGCAACACGGTCAACATCAACCAGAACATGTCAACGTGCAGCCCAACAGGCTGCATAATTAGGCAGGTTCTGGCATTTTCCAGTGGCCACTGCAGGAAGCTGTCGTAAAACCCATCACAGTACAGCATAACAAACTTCCAGAAATACAACCAGGCTGCACAAGGAAGAGCAAAACCTGAGCAGTGAGTGATGTTGAAATCACTATAAAAAAGGCTGTATGAGCATATAAATAAAGGGGGATGGATGAACTACTTCATACCTAGCTCCAGTGAGATTGGCCCCACAACCATGGTGTGCAGGTGCCTGTGACATTCTCATGCACTTTTTTCAAAGAGGAAAAAGTGAATGCCAGCCTTCCTCCTGCCAGTACAGAGCTGAGTGAATCAAATGGCTCTGTCTGTGGAGCTACCTGAGTCAATCATGGGAAGAGCTGGGGCATCCATTTTCTTGAGCAATTCACAGGGATTTGCCAGCATTCTCAGCTCAGTCTCCTCTTCTGCAAGCTCCAACAGTGGCAGCCTCCAGCTATTGCTCCTCCTGGTTGAGCATTTCCATCCCTTCAGCCTGGCTCTGACCTGAATCTGTATCATTTCCCCAGCCATCTGAGCACACATCACTTTTCCCCAGAGCTGTTGCCTTGAGCACTTGTTCTTGTTGGAACTCTGACCAGAGGCGTGAGGGGCTGGCAGAGAACACTGGTGATGTAGGAAAATCAGTTCCTGCTGCCATTTCTGACCTCCTGATCCCAGAAGGCAGCCGTGGCTGCTAACAAGGTTCTGCTCCATGCTTCAAGCCCTCATTTTAAACACCCTTCAGGCTGAAAAAGCCTTCAGAAAAGAAAACCAGAACCTGCAACTTTCAATTTAATAAGACATTTGAGAGTGTGCACAGAGTAAAACTCCTATTAATCTATCATTTTATCAAATACAGAAGACTCAGAAAAAAAGGCTGCTATTGGACATAGAAATGCAACAACTTAAATGTCAAATTCGTGCTGTAAAGCACAAAGAAGTTACAATAGTAGCATTAAGTTATGTTAGTAATTGTGCACCGAAATCAGTGCACATTTTTATCCTTCCCAAATTTTTCCTGAGAGCAATTGAACTATTCCTCTTTTCACTGAAATTTCCAAAATATAGATATTTTTGATGCACACACCTGGAACAGATCTATTTCTCTCTTGAAGTGGCTTTATAATTAAAAAAGAGCACCGGGATCTAGGAGACATCATGCAGCTCTAAATACATAAAATACTTTACCCACTTATACTTTAATCTGGATTAGACCATAGCCAGTCAATGCTGCAGTACAAATATTTGGCAATAGCCACAGCCAACTGCCATGCCAGAAATGTATTAGGCAGAAGGAAAGAGAGAGCTGCTCATCTCATGCACATTTCATGTCAAAATATATCATCTGTGACTGCACATCACACCTCAGCGTGGCTTTGTGTGGAAGATAAAACACTCTGATTTACAGCATTATAGATGTTTGCTAAATGCCTTAATTGCCCTGTCTTCTTTCAAAGTGGCACTTTATTATTAGCTTTCAGAGTGTGCTAAGTGAGGCAGATATTTTTTTCCTAATTCTTTATTGGCAGCCTAAAAATCTGTATTTTACTAATATTCCTTTGAATAAGAGTGTCTGCTTTACCTCGGCATTCAGTGATGAACAGCCACAGTCAGCTCCTCGTTACTATGGCAATATTACATAGGAGGTACAGAAACAGACTGATGCTTTTATCTTCTCCCTTTGTACCTAGAATATGCTCACTTCCCCCCTCCCCTCCTTTATTTTTGAACAAAACAGCCACAAAGCATGGTGAACCATTCAGAGAATCAAAACAGAGGTTATTTTATGAACTTTGTTGGTGTATTAACTGAGGATAAATTACAGGTTTATGAATGAGATATAAACACCAAAGACCTTCAGATACATTCTTGTAAACAAAGTGGTTTCTTTTCTTGAAAAAAAAAACAAAAAACCCCCAAGAGGCCTTAGTGACCCACTCTGCTTGTTTCTCAAGCAAAGCTGGACCCCTTAGCTGCTTAGCTGTACCCAGGCAACAGTGAGAGCAAGGATCACTCCACGACTGGCTGTTTCCCCTGAAAACAACTAAACCAGTCAATGCAGACACGTTTGTCTGTGTCAGCTGCAATGAAATCCCATTTTTCACGTGACCCCATCCAAGAGATGACAGAAACAGGCTCCTGCATGGCTACTAACACCACCTCATTTCTATTCATTTGTTTCTAACCAGAAATGGTTTAAGCCCCCCGCTCTAACTCCCCTCGAGGTTTATAGCAAAACATCTCATTTGCATCCCTTGACTCCGCCCCTCGTGGAAGCTCTCCCTCGTTGTTTCAATCGAAGCAAACCGGGTGAGGAAAGGTTTCCAGCTCACAGGGTGTGATGGTTTGGAAGGCAGGCATGTTAAGCAGCTCAGGCAACTGAGCCAAGACGGGGGCTTTGCCACAGCTGGGGATCAGCCAGTGGTGGCACAGGGTGGCTGCAGTTTGTTGAGCTCCTTTTGTTCTGCTTACAATCCGTATTCATCCACCAGAGGTTAGTGATGCAGCTATTGCCTTCAAATTTCTTTTCAAATTCATCAAAAAGAAAAAAAAAAAATCATGGAAAAAATTTCCCCTAAAAAAAAAACCAAAAAAAAACAGCTCTTCAAACTCAAGAAATGTATGATTAGGATTTTTAACATGATACACTCCAGTTTCTCATTCTGGTGAAAGCACCATTTGGCAGATAACTTTTTGTAATCCATGGTTCTATTGACACTTCAGAACAGCCTTAGATAATGCGTTTTTCTTTCTTTTTTGTCCCAGTCTATAGTTTCTCTATACAGCTATACATTCTCAATGTATGTTCCTCTGGCTTCCAGCATTTTGAAAATATCTTGCCAGTGGAGGTAGAGATTCCTGATCACCACACTTAAGCCTATAGGCCATTGGTTTACTCTTTCAGAAATCTCATTAAACTCTTAGGCATAACTTGCATATTCCAAATAACCCACAAATTGAAAGATTTTTATATCAGATATCTGAGAGAAGCAATATAGCAGCACACATTCCATATGAGCTCCAGAAAAAGAAAAAAGAAGACGCCCCAGCAGTAGACTGTCAGTATGACTCATAACAAGGTTACCAATAGGCATGTGAATAACATATTTTGCACAGTAAACTTTCCCAACATGCCAGGAACCAAAAATCAGTCCAAAAGGCACTGTAAGCATCAATACGAATTTAATATTTGGTGTTTCACAGTAATTGCATCCTGCAATATTGCTAGTTTAAATTAAAGATATCATGGTGGTCATTAAGAGTATCTGGGTCAGATTATTTCCCATTTTGACTGAGCCTTTTTGCAGCCTCACTGGAAAAAAAAATAAGAAGCCATGAAATTGAAAACAATAGATTCATGTTTTTCCATGTAGTTGTAATTTAAAGGAATTGCTTGCTAATGACATCCTGTGCATTATCCTTCAGATACAATTGCCAAGCCAAATTATTTCTACCCTAAAATTACCTGAGTCAAGTCTATACACATTTTCCTCAAAGGTAAAGAAGTTCAGTGACCACTATGAATTGAAAAATCTCCATTTTCCATAGGCCACACGGTTGAACAGAGTGAACAGTACAAAATATCCTCATAACAAGCACTTAACGCCAGGGCATCTGCGTTCCTGTTCAATGATGGCTGTGCAGAGCGTTTGTGCCTGCCCCTAGAAGAGATTACAGGCACTGCAGACTGGTATGGGGAAGGCACGTGGATGTGTAAGGCAGACCACTTGGTTAGAGGCTTTAAATTCACGCTCAAGATCTGTTCAGCACTTCGCATGGTGGTAAAAGAATAAATCCCAGTGACACATAGCCCCACTCAACAGCCTCACAAGAAGATTTATTTAACTGTTGGCTCTTTTTCTGTTTGCTTTGAAACTTTGCACTTCTGGGGTGAGGGTGAGAAGGGAGAGAGGTTTAGCTCACCCTCAGGAACTATATGAGAAGTTACAATATTGGTTGCTGCAGCAGAAAAAAACACAGGGAGGACTGTATTTTCCGAGCATCTGTTAAAATGACTGGACCTTCTCCTCAAAGCTAAAGAAGCTCAGTGACCACTCTGAATTGAAAAATCTCTATTTTCCATAGGCCACGTGGTTGAATACAGTGAGCAGTACAAAATACCCTCACGTATCTTCACATCCCAGGCACTAAGCAAATAAAATGCTCCCAGAGAACAGAGCTAATTACTACATGGGTTATGTTGAAACAAACAAAAACGACTCACCAAAACAAAACAAATGAACAAACAACCAGCGAGAAGACGAAAGCCCCAGGTTCTTGCGGAGGACATTACCTGTTTGCCGGCCGCGGTGACCCCAGGAGGAGCGGCCCCGGTGGGTGCGCGGGGTTCTGCGTGCCAGGGGAGCGGCACAGCCCCGCCCCGGGACAGCCCCGCCCGCCACCTATTCCCCTGACAGCTGCTCTCAGGTGCTTCACGCACCGACGGCCTTTTCGGCGGAGTTTTGCTTTTATTCGCTCCTGTTTCTGTCCTAGTCCTAAACGGCCTGTGTTAGTTTTAATTTAAGCATTCAAAATTCGGTCGCTTAGTGCTGTTCCCACCCGGGTTTTGCTGTTCTGAAAACTCCCTGGCAAAGCAAGCGCTGTGATTCATTTCCCAGCCCCTCACTGCGTGACGCACCTGCCCGGCTCTTGGGACCGTGCTGGCGGGTGAAACTCTGGCAGCCAAGAGAATGTTAAAAAAAAAATAAATTTGGAATACCAGAATTTACTACAATTTGCTCTCTCCTGTGCTAATTAATAAGAAGGTAACAGCTTCGGTGCTAATTTATTTTTGATGTTTAATTAGGAAGCTTTTTTCCCCCCTTTTCATGCAAAGCTCAGCTTTTACTCAGCTCAGCACTCAGAACTGTGATGGTGACAGGAAAAATAATGGAAGCGTTCCATTCCTTTTAGTCAGAGTCCTGAGAGCTGAACATCAGTTGACCCTCACTGAACAGGTAATTTAACTAAAAAGCGAAATTAATTTGGCATATAGAAGTAATTCTTAATAGAGTTTTTATCACACCTAACACTTCCACCCCAAACTTGAGCCCTCACAATAAGAATGACCTATTGTCACTGCAGTCCAGCTGGCAATTAAACACCACAGCAGCCACTCACTCACCACTCTCCCTGCCCACACCACTGCAGTGGGGAGGACAGTCAACAGTAGAACTTGGAGGTCGATAAAGGAAGAGTTAAATAACTAAAATAATAATAATAATAATAAAATAAAAAAAATTAAAAAGGAATAATGATAACAAAACCAAACAAGTGATGCACAAAGCGATTGCTCACGCCCACTGACTGATGCCAGACTCCATCCCCAAATCCAGATCAGCTCTCCTTCTGGGTAACTTCTCTAGTTTATATAGTGGGCATGATGGTTTAGGGTATGAAAACATCCCTTTGACCAGTTCAGATCACCTATCCCAGCCATGTTCCTTCCCAGTTTTCCTTTTGTGGGTCTCCTCACTGGCAGAACATGAGACACAAAAAAAGTTTTTAGGATGAACATGACTTAGCAAAAAAAACCCAAAAACAAAAGCTTTCAGTGTGTTATCAACATTATTCTCATGCTGAATCAAAACACAGCCCTGTACTGAGAAGAAAATAACTCTATCTCAACCAAAACCAGGACAGTCATTAACTCAAGACAGCTGACTACAAAACACAGACTGCATTTTTTTATGTAGTTTTGATTTATAAAAAAATAAAAACAAGCCAAAAAATCTTTAAGACGTTCCAGAACTCTCAATCTTTCATTACATGTTGCAAAGAAGGGAAAAAAAGTATTGCTCTAAAATAATGCCCTTCAACCTTAACCTGTAATAGCTCTTTCAATAAAATTAAAAAGGACTGAAAGACCCCATTGCATCATCTATATACTCAACTTACTGTTATCACTGGGATCCAGCTTCTTTCTCTGGAAGTGGCTCCTAACTCACAGCACATCCATTTGCTGCCTTGGTCCTGCAGCTGGGTGAGATCCAGGCTAGGATCAGCTGCAGGCATTCATTCAGTGAGGTTCTCAACATTTCCCCATGCTCTCAGAAGAAGCAAGAGCACCTGTGAATAACAAATTACTAGCACTATTTCCAGAGACTGTTACTGGAAGTTTTCCTCCCTGGGAAGGGAAAAGAAACATCCACATCTTTCTTGAAGGCCAAGAAGTGAACTGCAGCAACTTTGGCTACAGTAGTGAACTTGGCAGTGCCTTGGGCTGCCTTCCTTGCAGCAGTGTCAGCTGGGAGCTCACACATTGCCACACCTGGTCGTTGCAAAACCCTGACTGCTCCTCCAGGAAGTGCCAAAGCCAAACCTTCTCAAAAGTCTCTTCCTTTCTTCACAAAACCACCCGTGGGAAGAGGCTTTTCTTAAGAGAGAAAACAGAATGTGCCTTTACCTCCCAAAAGCCACCTGAAAGGACAGTTGTGGTCAAGACAGATGCATGTAGAATGACCCCACTGGTCCTCTCAGGACAGCAGCCTCCAAACTGATGCCCTCACCCAGCTGTGTGTCAGATCCCTTCGGCGCAGCTGGGAAAGGTGTGAGATGGTGGAGATGTTTGACAACAGCTCAGGGAATACTGTTTGTCAGGGCTTTTTAGAAGTGTTCTGGCGTGGAAGATCACGAAAGAAAATAAAAGCTGGGCAACAACATGCTCCCCCATCAGCTTTGAAATTAAAAGAAATGGTACCAACTGTGTCAGTGGAGTGAGAAAGCCAAGAGTAGGGCGAGAACCCAAGAGCAAACTCAGCAATGCACAAGGCTGAGGTTGTTCAGTCAGAAAAACATGGGCTTCATCTGTGTCTGGCCTCTCAGCCTTGCCCAGGAGCAGCAGAAAGGCAACACTATTTATTAGCAACCTTAAAAACAAAACAAAACAACCACACCCACCACCACAACAACAAAGACAACAACAAAATAACCACCAAAACCCCCCTAGAATATGCATTTCTTTGGGGTGTTTTTCCACTGTAAATCGTGCTGATATGTCTGGAGGAAGAAGCTATCTACCCCAAAGGATTTATTGATTATTTTAAGCATTCGCAGCACCAGCTGCTCCCAACTCTCAACAGCTAAAAGGGTTATGAGTGGGAGGCTTAGGCTGAGGCAATTTGAAGATGGCTAATATAATGTAAAAAGCAAATGTAGTGATTTCCAGGCTGCTGGTTGGTTCTTATGGCACAATGGGATCTATGCCACCTGAAAAATGTTCCTGAAGAGACCTGATCTGTTCGCAATACCAGAAGGGTTCTTACAGCAATACTTACACTGGGGTGCAGCTCCACAGGCTGAGAACTGGGGGGAGCTGGCAGTGTCCTTGTCTGTCCAGGGGAAGCTCTCTCACCTCGACTGAGCACAGTGCAGCAGAGGGACAGAAAAGATGCTGTTTCACAGCATCCCACTTGAATTTTCCAGTCATGCCAACCACAACCTGTCCTGAACCCAAGTGTGTGAGATTGAGGAAGGCTCAGGCTGACTAGGGATCAGTGGGATAGGAAGTTTTAGTTCTCAACATTTCATAAGGCTTTTTCCCTCTCATCAAGGAAAGGAAGAGTGATTAGTTTATTATATGATGCCTACTGACATACAGTTAAATAATGGATCTTAGACAGCAGTAGCCATTTTGCATTAAGACAATGCAATGACTTGTTCTGAGGGTTTCCACCACTTTCTGAATTTCCATAGGCATTTTTGTCTTGTGGAACCTGCTCCTGGGCTCAAACGTCTATTATAACACATATTAATGAAAAGTAAGTAGTTTTATTATGTTTAGCTATGATTTTTAGATACTGGAATCCAGGAGTTTTCTTTTAAACTGAAAAAGTACAGAGAGGTAAGCAACATGCAAAAGGAGCAGAAGTTACTGCTGGTTTGTAGGAATTAACTTCCTCTGCCTATTCTAGTACCACTTGTAAGATTTCTGGGCATTTCAGCTGAAAATATTCGGAACACTAAGGGCATAATTTCTCATTCAAAGAGAGCAGAAAGGTGGCAATACTGAAAATAAATCTTGATGTTACCATTTAGTGAAGGAGATACTGTTCCAAGCAGACATTAGTTATATATGACTCCAGAGAGTCTAGTGGCTCTTAGCATCTAACTCAAAATCAGGACTGCATAACCTCATTTTGAGATGAGCTCATCTCAGGCCCACTTCCAGTTACCATGCACAATGACTTACCTAACATAAAAGATCTTAGCTGCATGATCAGCTTTGTTCAAATAAATTCATTCGAGGAAATAAATAAATAAACAAATAAATAATCTATCCAGGCAATTCCCCAGTTCTCAAATTCTTCATTCTAGGAGCAAGATCTTTCTTTTTCTGAGTTGGCAGCCCTTCAATTCCAGCCCCTCTTGCCCCCAGTTCACACTGCATGTGCTGCATCTGTGCATTCTAATTTATTGAAATTTTTGCCACCCTTCAGACTCTGAACAAAGCAGCTTTCAGCTTTACAAGTAAGCTTTAACATACTTCAGCCCTTAATGAGTGAATCACATTTCACTGCAACTGGAGATACTGTTTGTAGTTAATATGAAACCAAGGAACAATGTTAGGAGTCCAGGATGCTCATTTACAAACTCTAATTCCCAGAAGTGAAACAAAGGGAAAACAGCTCAACTACTAGAATTTCCATCATTGTTAAAAGAGGGAAAAACAACAAAAAGTGGCTCTGACATCAATCCAGCATATATTAAAGTTGTCAGGAAATTTGCAATGGTTGAGCCAGATTTACTCAAAGATGTTTATGAAAACTGGTAATATGCCAGAACTACATGCATACTCAGCTAAAATGATATAAAAATGCATGTGTTTCATAGTTATCACTACAAATGACTCTACATTTGCTTAAATGAAATAGACTTAGTCTCCATAAATTTTCATGCCCTATTCTTTTGTCTCTGGCCTGTGAGCATAGCTATTTCTCAATTGCCTTATATTGGTTCACTAATTTTTTTTCCAATGGCAGTATCAATGCATTTAATAAATAAATATTTTCTCAAACCATCTCCCCAGTAATCCTTTAAATTTCAGGTGAAAAAAAAAAAAAAAAAAAGAACAAACGTGGAGCAAAACAAAATGCAGCACATGGCTAGATCGTACAACTAATATACAGAAAGGTTTATCTCACATGATTTAATGGAAGCCAGCACAGACATCATTTGGTGTAAATAACTGACGTCTTGGTAAAATTTATAATACCCAATTTGTGGCACTAAACTTTGTTTTACTCCGCTAAGTAAATTCAACTGGACGTGTTTCTACACGTTCAAACATTCATTTGCAAAACACTTATAGAGAATCACAGTAAATGCTCAGGTCTGGCTGCTGCTCTGGGAAGCTGGATAACAACAATACAAGAGCAACAGTAGGTGGCCGAGACACCGTAAGCATTGTAAAGATTTACCCTTCCCTTTCCGTCCATAATTACTATACGCTTGGCCTCTCCAGCCCCTCCTCGCCTCTCCCAACACCGAGAGCTCGGAAGAGATCCAGGCACGGCCATGCCCGGAGCG
Source organism: Hirundo rustica (assembly GCF_015227805.2). Lineage (NCBI taxonomy): Eukaryota > Metazoa > Chordata > Aves > Passeriformes > Hirundinidae > Hirundo > Hirundo rustica. The sequence goes on from NC_053452.1 coordinate 40,636,205, forward strand.
GGGAGGGCTGGAGCGGCCCCGGGGACGGGAGGCCGGGGGACGCTGACAAAGGATGCTGCCTCTGTGCTCCCTCCCTCCTATTCCACCTCGTACATTGGCAGCGGCTGGAAAGGTCGGATCTATCTGAATTACCGCCTGGGAAGGGATGAAATCGTCAAGTCCATGCACGGACCCAGCCGCTCCTCTCCGGTTCGCCGGCGCAGGGAGCCGGAGCAACCTCTGCCCGGGCCGCGGCCGCCCGCACCGCCCCATCCTCCTCCCGCCGTCCCCGTCTCTCCCCGGGAGCACCGCTCCCGCCGGCGCGCTGGCCGGCACCGCTGCCATCTGTCCCCAGCAGCCACGGGCTCGCCCCCGCCTGCTCGGTCCCCTGCCTCCGCCGCCTCGCCGGATCCGCCGCTCTGCGTTTCGCCCGGAGCCGAGGTGTCGGCGACTGCTCCGAGGAGCGAACGCGTGGCGGACACGGGCTCTCCGCACGGCGACCGGCCCGCCATCCTTACCTTAGGGACACCGAGACACGGACACCGCCGGGCTGGGACAGCCCAACGCGAAGCTACCAAGGTCCAAAGGCTACCGCAACACAAGAGTCTTTTATTCAAATAAATAAAAATGAACTTTTATGTACAAATATACAAAACCATTACGCACATTTTATAAAGTAGCCAGAAATCTTTAAAAAAACCGCGAGGGTGGAGGCAGGACGCCCACAGCCGGCGCCCTCCCTCCCAGCACCCGGGCACCGGCGGGCGGAGGCCGGCGCCGCTCCTTTGTCCCTCGCCCCGAGGATCGGCTCCGGGCCAGGGGCTCCGCTGCCCGGCCCCCGCCGCCACCCGCCCGGGCTGCCAGGGCGCCGACAACACCACAAGGAGCACGACATCGCGGACGGCGGCCCCACCTCCCCCCGGTCCCGGCGGGGCTCAGAGGGTGCCCAAGTGCGGCAGCGTCTCCAGCCGGTCGGGGTGGTCGCGGCCGGCCGCGCTCTCCACGCCGCGCAGCCACTCGGTGCATTTCCGCACCAGCCCCTCGTCCGCCGCGGCCCCCGCCTCCTCCTCCTCGTACTCCTCGTCGTCGTAGCGGTGCCGGTCGTTGAGCAGCGAAACCTTCAGCAGAGCGCGCAGGTCGCCGCGCCGGGCCGGGGCGGCTCTGCCGGCGGGGGAGGGCGCGGGCTGCCCCCGCTGCCGCTCCAGGCTGCGGCGCTGCAGCACCCGGATGGCCTCCGGGGGCAGGCTCAGCGAGAAGCGCCCCGCCGCCTCCCCCGGCGCCCCGCCGAGGCTCTCGCAGGAGCGGCTGCCCGCCCCCGGCGCCGCCGGGCGGCCCCGCGGCTGCGGCGGGGCGGGCTGGGGCCGCGCCGCCCTCTCGGCCGGCGGTCTCCGCGGCGGCGGCCGCTGCAGGGACGAGCAGGGCCAGGAGCTGGAGAGGGGCCCCGGCCGCTCCGGGGGCGCCCCCCGCGCCTTCCTCGCCGCCTTCTCCTCTGCGGGCCGAGGCGCTGCCTTCTTGGGGGCCGAGGCGGTGGCCGGCGGCTTCTTGGGCTGCGCCCGGGCGGCAGCGGGGGAAGCGGAGGGGGTCGGCAGGATGGCCGGCAGGAGGGGCGGCAGCGTGGCGGGGCGCCCGGGAGTTCCCTCCGGCTCGTCGCTGCGGGCCCAGGGGGGAGCGGAGCGCGCTCCGGGCAGGGCGGCGCTTCTCCCCGCGGGCGGGCAGGGCCCCGCGGCGCGCCGGGGCTGCAGCCCCATGGCCAGAGGCGGACGAGGAGCCCCGGCCGCCGGTGCGGAATGCGAGCTCCCTCCGCGCCGACAGCCGCCGATTTTCCCTCTCGATAAGCCGTCCCCCTTCCCGCCCTTCGCCCGCCCCGGGAACACCCTTTCCCGGCGCGGGGTGGGCGTGCGGGCGGAGACGGGGGTCGTGCCGGCACTGGCCGCCCTCCCGAACGAGCCGCGCTGCTCGGACTCGATGCGGCGCTACTCCGGCGCCTTTCCCCGCTCCTCTCCCGCCCGCCCTACAGCCGAACCGAAGTAAAGAAGGGGATGGCGGGGCTCACGCCCCGAGAGCAAAAAGGCTCCAAATTCCTCCCGAAGTCCTCAAGCGTCCTCAAGCTTGAAAAGGCAATATTCTAAAATCGTTAAACTCTCCTGCCGTCTTAAAAACATGAATGATACTTTCGAGCTCCTTGATTACTTGAAGTATCGCGAATAAGGGCAGGCAGACAGGACAAGAGACAGACACACTCAGACCTAAGGCTGACACAGACTTTGTGGACAAGCGCTGCCTGGTTTAGTAACGAAGAGTACAGTCCAGAGATCCTTCTTCTAGCGTCAATGGCTCCTGTGACAGAGCTAAAGCACAGCCCCCGTCTGAGGTGTTTTGTTTGGGGTTTGGGCTTTTGTGATGCCCAAGACAGCAATTTCCTATCTTTTCAAGGACTGAGCCAACAACAGAGGTTTGGAGAGCTTTCATGGAGTAATAAGTAAACATAGTTCCTATGGATCTAAGATGATTACCATCACTCCAAAATTTATCCATAGAAGTCATGATATATAATTTCTACAGCATTTACTTCAAAGTACTGTTTTAATTAGGGTACAAAAACTTTATCAAAAAATGGGTAGTATGTATGTAATCCACAGGGACAGATCTTCACACCTGAAGTTCCACACTATCATAATGGGTATTACTATACTGTGAAGATTCCCCAACTGTGAGCTCATGGAATACTCATACACAGTAAACAAAGACAGGATGCGAAGGAGCAAAAGATACAGGCAAAACAACACAGACTGTGTGCTCTGTATGCAGATGGAGGAAGTAAACCCTCAAATGTTCAGGAGAGGAAAAAAACCAAGGAAGGCACATGATGTAAGTAACAGACCAAAGTGCATATGAAAGCATACCAACACATGGAACCTTTGGTTCTTGAACCCATTGTCTCTGGGTGATTTAAGTGTTAACAGATGAGTGGATAAATAAATAAATATTGAATAACCAATGTAATTCTAATGAAAGACTACAGTGAAGGCGATTGTGTACCACCGGAACTGGTGGGTGATGGACAAAACCAGCTCTGAAGCACATGAAGGGCTGGCTTTGAAGCACTGGTGGGGTGGGGTGGGATGTCCCCAGGCAGCTGAGGTCAGCAGCAGCGCCTGGGGAAGGGGCAGTCACTTCCAGGATGACGCCCATCACTGCCTATGCACATCCTACTTCATCTTCAATGCAAGCTGAAAACTAAAAGGAACTAAAAATTCACCCACGGGTGCCCCAGCACCCAAGGGCTGTGGGCAGAGCTGGAACAGTTGTCCCTACATCACAGAGCACTAGCAAGCCCAAGAGCCTGCTGTGGGGCCAGGACTACCTGGCCCTCCCTATCACCAGCAGGAAGGATGCCTCTGTGGCCATTTATTGTACTGATCAGTTAAAAGGTGTGGCTTAGTTGGAAGTCTAGTTGTGAAATAACGCAATCACTATGTACACAGCTTCCCCAAAAGTTGTTGCTATGTTTTGCAACATACAGTGAGATTTAACAGGAACATACTGTCCCTCAAATTGTCTCTTTAGCCTGAACTTTGAATACTAAAAACACTGAGGTTTTCCCCTTCCTGACACTGCAGATCATGTATTTTCAAAGCCATTCCTTCTCAATTTGTGGATCAACAGAAAAAAAAAAAAAAATCAGAATCAACTCAGTTTTGAACACACTTAAGTAAGCACATCCATCCTGTGTGGAAAAAGAACCTCCTGCAATATAGTATCAACTATCAAACATGACAGATTTAACTTTGCTCCAGAATAACTGGATAGCTCTTAGCTGAAAAAATTAGAAAGGAGAACCTTTTACTGGAGCCAGGCAAAGTGTTAGAGTACTTCAATCTATTATCAGATTAAATCAGAATGAAAAGTTTGTCTAAATACTAAAAGAACCTTTAAGGTCACTTCTGCAAAGCTATTAAATGAATCTGGATATAGTCATATACACACATTTATGCTTTCATATTTATTCAAGTATAATGCTGAAATTTTAAGCCCTCTATAACTAATTTCTAAATAAAAAATATATTAGGCATTTTAAAAATGAATTTATTTCACAAGTCTCATTTATACATTAGCCATAAGTTCTTCTAGTAAAAAGTATTTAGGTATGAAAGTTTTTTTTTAAAAAAAAACCCGAACATTTAAAATACAACTTTTTTAATAAAATCCAACAGGTTTTAAACATACCTTTCACATTCTCATTAAGCTTTTCCCATAAGGCACATGTATAGATATTTCAAAGGAGCAGTTAATTACAACCTTGGAATCTTTACAACATTTATAAAACTCTGTCTTTGGAAATGCATACAATGGATAATATACAAACATAAACGGCACATTGCAAGTTTTAGACAGAACTGTAAATGAAATCTTTATGCATACTACCCACACCGTACTGACTTGCCTCCACTGGGAAATAAACAGTTACTGGATACAAAGTAGTGTTAACACTATTCTGCATGAAGTATTTAAATGTACTTTCTTGTTAAAAAAAAAAAGCCTGGAAGTTCCAGGGTAAACAAATAATTCTCCACATTTATTTTAAAAACTGTTTCTAGTAAAAATTATTTAGTCTCCCAAGTGAAAAAGGCAAGGAAAATGCTAAATTGCTACTGGGTATTTCAGAAGTGGTAAAGTAGAGTTTTTTGAGCAAAATTTACAGAGGAAAAATGTTGCCTTTTAAAGCAGACAGTGGTTCCTGGTTTTACTTTACCCTAGACAAGATGAGAAGCATTTAATCACAGCATCCCTTTAAAAAGAGAAAAAAAAAAAAAGGTTAAGTTATTTGTTATCTTGTTTATTATATACATCTAAACCATTACCTCTTTACAATTACAAATGTGGCAGAAACTAAGATATCAATAGTTGATCAAATGAAGGATCTGTGTGTGAGTGCCTCCGCCAAACCAGCCAAAGCCCAGGCTCAAGCCAGGTCAGTATCAAGGGTTTTCCTTGCTGTTTGCATGGCAGGCCATGCAGAAATGCAGCCACAGCGTTAGGAAGTGCTCTGCAGCACACTGGGAGGCTGAGCAAAGGGCACAGACACATTTGGCAAAGGCTGCCCAGCGAGGGCTCAGCTGAGGAGCACCCAATCCCCAGCAAGGCACAGCTGCCAGGGCTCCAAGCCACATCAGAGCCGGACCATCACAGTGCAGGAAATAAAGCACAGGATGAAGGGTCTGAAGTGTCCACTGGATGGAGAGAGCTGGTTCAGCCTTAAGGTTTGGAGGATCTGGAGGATTCCACTTTTTCAATCAACAATCACTGGCTTTAGCCTTCATTTTTCCTTTTCCCAGAAAAGTAACAACTTTACTAAAGAGTGGAATTTGTATTCTGTTGCTAGTCAGTTTCAAAAATGAAGAAACATACTATCATCACTCCTCAAAGTCACTTCCCTGTATGGGTTTCAGTTTTATTGCATTTGTTGTTGTTTTGATTTGGGTCTGGTTTGGTGGGGCTTTTTGTTGCCACGCCAACAGGAGAGCTACCACTACTTTAGGAGAAAACAAACAGAAACCAACAACCCCCACCCCAACAAACCCATGAACAAATAAAATGTTCTGAAGAGCAAACCATGAATAGAGTTAAACCAAGGAATGATAATTTCATGAAATCAAGAGAAATGAATACTTGAAACAAATGACATAACACCATTCTCTGGCACCTAGCATGGTTTAGATCATTGTTCCCATAAGAAAGGCAATCTATGCAACAAGGCAAGGAAATAAATTTAGGAACACATTTAAGATACCACTCCACATAAGCAAATAACTCAGTAATCCCTAGAGAAATCACAGTATTACTAAAAACACTTTGTAAAAAATTCAGTTCTTTGGCTCATAAAATCTAACAGATAAATAAACACAAAGAAATTAACTGATGCATATAACCTAATGTTTTTCTGCCCAGAACATATAAGTACTGGTGGTCAGGAAGAAAAAACTCAGAGAGACCAGAAGCTTAACTTGCTTTCTCTACAGAGAAAGCCATTAAAAAAAAAAAAAAAAAAAAAAAAGGAATGAACCTGCTGAGACTGTCCCATGACCACTGGAACTATAAGAATTCAGAATACTACTTTAGACTGGGTTAGCCTGAGTTGTCAGAAATAGTAAAATGACAGCTTGAAGTCTGAATTCAGTTATTTTATTCACTGTAATTATCAATGACTATCTGAAAAAAACCTCTTCCTACATGAAATCTGAAGCTTTAAAAAAACAGTACACATTTTTTGGCGATGCTATAGGTAACTACCAGATGAAAGCGATAGACAATACTTTGTATTCTTTGTCCCCACACCTCTACTACAGCAAACTGCATTAAATGATATGAAAGTGCTTAATTTTTTTAAAAAACCCACTGTCAGGAAGACCAAACTGCATTTTACATGAATCATAGAAAAAACAGATTCTTACTTTTGATTACTTGCATGTGTTTTCACTATGTGTTTTGTCTGCTTTCACTCCCTTTTTGTACTCACAAGAATGAAAGAAAAGAGAGGAGCTTGCCAGAATGAAAATAAAGATAAAGCACTGCCTTTGCCCCTCCTAAAACTGATGGAGGAATTCAGAAATAGAAACAAAAGCTGCCACTACTTTGTTTGTCTGCTTTTAACTAGGACCTCAGATCTGTAAGTTACCTTTAATTTTAGTACCACAAAAGTCACTATTGCATCACTGTATTGTTAAATCATTGGAGACATGATTTGAACAATACCTTGATTAATTATCAGTGGTGGAAACTGGAGAGAAATTTATAAAAGAGAATTACTATGTCTCTGTACTGTATTTCAATTTAGAGCTTATATTAAGCATGACTTTTAAGTTCAGCTATGCCATTTTCTAACAATTAGAAGAAAAGGGAGGATGTTGTATTTTTCCACACACATAAAGTACTTTTTCCCCCTCCCCAGCATAAAGGTAACTGACTTTTGCTGAGATTGGAAATTATTATGTAGACTCACCTTGCAAAAGGAATATAAGACAGACTATACCTGAAAAAAAGAAGAAAATAGTGTATTTGCAGAGTGTTCATGTCTCTTCTAGAACCAAATTATTTCACTAATAAAAGCAGCCTGTTGTAACAAAATTTTAAACAAGATTACCTATTCAATTTAATGCTTAGAGAAAAGATGACATGTTTGGACAAGAACTAAACATAGTGACATGGATTTGGTGGTTTACTTTTTCTTTGTTTGGTTGGGTTTTTTTCTTTTTTTTTTTAATGTAGTTCATAACTTCTATTGCACATGAACTTAAGAAACCAGACTTTTTATTGCCAAATCCAAAAGGAATCGATATTTCTAGAAAAATTGTATTCAAGATGACAGAGATGACTTTTTCCAGTTTAAAAGACAATCTAAATTACTATGCAAATATGCATCTAATCATATTATTTATGGAACTAAATACAGATACATGCTGTAGGATGAATAATATTCCCCAATTGTGACACTCAGACAGCCGACAATCCTATTATTTTCTGAAACTTGCTTCTCACAAGCCTCCACAGGCAGTGTTCTGTCCTCATGCCCAGCCTGATCAAACCCCAGGACACTTAACAAACGTGAACTGTCTGCTGCAAACACACGGACCACAGTCTGAGCCAGCGCTCTTCCCTCTATCTAGCACCATACCCAACGGCCCTTGTCCTGAAAATGGTTCCTTGTCCTCAGACCCACATCCAGTACAGACTCTGTGCATTCAGGGCAAGTTCAAACAAGAACTGTGGTCACCTTGGGTTGCCTGAGAGTGAGCACCAAGTAATTCACCTGGGGCAAGGACACAAAGTGTGTATCTCTGTGGAAAAATCAGTAACTTTCAGAACTTCTGCCAGGCTTGCAAGCATTCACCTGACTGCACTCACACACTGCTAAACCCCTGAGTGCACTCACGGTATCACAGCACCTGCTGCACTAAATTCACCCTCTCACATCCACCCACTCTTTACCCAGCATATTCCCGGGGCAGGACATACCCTATGAAAATGTTTTTCAGTTTCTTTCACTTCAAAAATGAAAAATTAGTTAGAATTCAAAAGAGAGGAGATTATACTGTTACTTTTACAACACAGAAGAAGCATGACAATTTTTTTTTTTTTTTGCATATATATTCCTTCCTTAAGGCTTCAGATAATTTCACACATTGCAGAATATACTTCAAATTACCATTTTTGCCAAGATGATTGAATATAGATTTTGCTGGAGTTACACAACCTAGCTGAGAAAAACAGATTGAGGCTAGCATTTGGGCACACTTATATGTGAATCATACATATATAGGTTTATAATCATGCGGGTGTAGGGGCAGGGAGAAGAAATTAAGAGGAATTTTAAGAATCTTACCAGGTCATTGCCAAGAACTGCAATATGCAGAATAGCATCGCCAAACCTTTTTTGTTCCACTAAGCAAAAATAAAGCAAATACTGCAAGTTACTTCATTTTGCATCACACCAGTCTATACTGCAAACAATTGACAGACTGTTCAATCAAGAACTGAGTTAACTGACAATGCCTAAATTTCCTTGTCTCAATTTGCTGTTTCTTTCCCAACAACTCTCCGTTCATTTTATCCATCACTCCATTAGCATCCTGCTGTGTAACCTTTTCTAGCTTTGGAAACACCTAACAACACCAGCGTTAACACTCACTCATGTCACTGTACCTCTGCAAATATGGAAGTTCATTCCAGTGACATACTTACTTCTATGGAATGCAACTACAGTTAGTTTTCAACCAAGATGCTTCAAGATACTTCTGTTTTTTGGGTTTTTTCCTGTAGTCTTAACCAGCCTAATATTCTGTATCCATAGGTTCTAAAGATGGCTATACACTCTCTGATATTTTCTGTCATAAGTATGCATCACTGAAACAAAATAATATTTGAACTCGCTTTTCTTGGTTTTTATTCTAGAGGTCTACAGACTGAACCTGATGCTCTAGATTCTGCATTCTCATCTACATCACATGCAGGTGGAAGGATGCATTTGCTTCACAACCAGCAGGCTCATCACTCCACCCAAGCCCAAATGCAGCTGACAACAAAAACATCACACACAAGTCCACCACTGAACTGTCTCTTAAAGGTACAATACAATTAATAAACTAACCAACTGAGATGGCGTTTTAGGAAAAAAAGTATTCTTACTTACCCAGAATACAGCACACAGAGTCAGTATTAGGCAAAGCTGGGGTTGAGAAGGAGAGACAAAGAAAAAAAAGAATGAATAGTCAAATACACAATGAAGCAAGTACAGTAACCATTTCCATGTTTTCCATGGGCAATCAGCAATTGAAAACTGACTTATGAAACAAGCAGCACCTCAGGCTGTTGCACAGTGACTATATGATGAACTCCATGGTGTTTTACAAAGCACAATATGAGGTATGCATGGCCAGAAGGGACAAGTCTTGAAAGGAAGACAAGGCAGGAGTTGACTTGAGCAATCAGCAGGAGTGTAAGCTGGCGTGTGCACCCTTATGTGTTGGTTCTATTAAGAGATGGGCTTAGACAATAAAGCTTTATTGAAAGGAATCAAGAAGTCTGGTGACTGCCACTCTACTTATTCCAGTACATACTATCATTTTGAACCTGGTATTTGTAACACCTGTCTCTGACAAGAAAGATGTGTGCATCACTACAAACAGCCCTTTATTAAAAAAATCCATTCTCTCTACTACAGGATCTGGCGAATGCAGGCTATGCCTCATCTGCCAGTGCTTTTTCATCTTCTGACACTAATGAAGAGTCCACTAGGGAGCAGCTGCCTCAGGTACAGTGAAAAAGCTCTCATGAAGCTTTGTTCTAGGTACTTAAACACTTTGGCTGGAACATTACAATGATACGGTTTACTAAGCAAAATAATCACACCATTAGTGCAAGCTTAGCCATCACTTAAAACTTTTCCACTAGATCTTATCTGGCTTCCTCCATTTTTCATTTCACATAGTACAAAACAAAACTACAAATTAATTTTCACTTGAAAAAGAATTGTTGGTGTTTTAGTAAAAGGAAGAAAAGTAACACAGTCTTGAAATTTTCCAAACATGTTTGTGACTCCTGAATTGCCTACAATTCTAGCTTTGTGTAAGGATGGGGATTAAAACAGTCAAATTCATCCAAAGTTTTCAAAACTTTAAACTTACTTTCTCTGTTTTACTGAAATTTACATACTAAAAGTCTTGGCTCTCATCCAATGTTCATGTTCACTATTATTGGAAACCTTTCATTCTTATTTTCCAAACTTTGCTGGCAGCCTCTGCACAGGTAGGTCTGTGCTGTTTGCTCTGCCCTCTGTTCTCTTTGCATTTCCCTGCTGTATTTTGTTTTTACAGCCTTCAAAGCAAGTTATTTTCTTTGTCACCATGTCTGAACATAGTGGATGACAGGATCATCAGGGCAAAATGATTTTTGTGCCTTGGGTTTTAAGAGTCTGGCTTAGGCTCTCAGTTTCACTGGAAAAAGCCTATAGCTGTAAAGTGTTGGAGAACTCGTGCTCAGCAAATACAGACTCTAGGAGAACTGGAGATATTCTTGGACATTTTTAATTCACACCTACAAAACGCAACCTTCCTAGGACTTGGTATGAGTTGAAAATAGTGACAGAACAAAACAAAGACACTCAAACAAAACAAAACAAACCTCTTGAACAAAGTTTGGAGTCCAAGCAATGATCAAGTGACTTCCTCAAAAGACAGGGGCAAACGTAAGCTACTCAAATGAGGTTATAACTATTTTTTCATGTGGGTGTGAGAAAGGAAGAACATGTAACCTCCATATGACAGGCATCCAAAAATAATTTATGAAGACTTTCTTACCCACTAAACTAGAAAAACAAGTTGTATGATAGGGAGAATAGGAAAGCCAACTACATTTCAAAAATAAAAGTTGAAACAAATCAGTAGGAACAAGAGAAAAAAGTATTAAACAGAGAAGCAGCAAGGGAAGAAAGCTGTTTTAACTACTTAATCCAGAGCTTTGGGACAGGAATTCTGATACTGGGGAGAAAGTTTTTTCCATCCTTCTTGAAGAAGAAATGATGGTCATAGAAGTAAAGGAGCCAGGGATGTCCAGTGGAGAATCTCAAAGCTGAACAAAGCTCCCAGACTTTGGGGAAATAAATTAACTATCTCCACTGCTTTGAAAGTGCTGAACCACTGACCTTTACAGACCAAGCTGCAGCCAAAAAATAACTGTCAAGCTACACTTGATGGCCACTGACTTTTCACAGTAGCTAAAAAAGTCTCTCCCCTTGTTCTTGAAGAAAATATTTTAGAAAATAAATTAAAAATAGTTAACCTGCTATTAGCATTTACTAAGAAATATTTTGTAAGGAACATTTTATTCCAAATGATTTGTTAAAAAATCATAAACAACAAAAACACACATGTTCATAGAAAAGAGCTGGATGATCTTTGTGACATACAGAGCTTAACACCTTGGCTGTCATTTCTCTGCAGAAGAAAGAGGCAGACTGGGAAATAACCTCCCTTTAGTTAGCTTTGAGGCTAAAGGAAAACTTTTTAATAAAAGGAAACAAAGGCAGCATATTTACCAACATCACAATTGTAGCTATTAATCGTTTTGGATCAAACATTGCTTTCAGTTGCTTCAGTGGCCCCATCAGGAAACATGTACTAATAGGAGAGAAAAAACAAAACAAATCACTTGTAAATCCATTTCAAATAACTCTTTCTGAAAGATAGTAGGTAATTAATCAGTTTTCCAACAGATAGATGACTACAAAGTCTTTTAAAAAGATATTTCAGTGCTTAGCAACAGAGACTCACTAGAACAGAAGGTGAAATACTCCATGAATTTAGCCCTGGAAACAGTTTATGAGTCACCCTTGGTCACGAAATTCTTTCTAAAATATTGCCAAAGTGGAAAAAAAAGTAACAGGCAAATACAAGAACACTTATATTGGTTGAGATAAGAGAGGACAGAGTGTGACAAGGATATACTTAAGGAATAACAGACGAGCATAGAAGCAAATCAGTTTTCATGAGAAAAAACACATTTCCACTAATAATCTTTGTTTGATGGTGCTGAATGCCATTTATAAATAAAGATGATTAAGAAAGCAGCGCAGTTACAGTTAAATTTAAATCATGTTAAGAGATACAAAATGAGGGGAGATTGAATAATGACTATAAGCAGCTCTACATGAATTTAGAGATGGGTGGGCGGTCAAAGATGTTTTGATTGTTATTTTAAGATGGCAAGCACCATAACAGATAGGAAAAAAAATTAAAAACTCAACTGCATAAGTAAATGAGATCATATCCAAGATTTCAGGAAAGATAATGGGAACAAATACAGTGGTTAGAGCATTTTACATTACCAAAACAAAACATTAAGTATAGCAGAGTTATCAAGTTGAAGTCTAGTGAATTTTGTGTTGAAGCTGTTATAACAACTGATTTGCCAAAATAACGTCAAGATTACAAAGACCAACCTGCTGTAGAAAATTTTTGCTTAACAATATTTTTTTTTTTACTCAGGCAGAATGCAAGTAGCTACAAATCAAGATTACAGGAAAGCTCTACCTCTTTTAGTCAAACTCAGCAAGCAAAAAGGCAGGAAAAAGTTCAGTAGTTTGTATTAATCCTCCCGCTTTTTTATACTCTGTAGTTAACTTGAAGGGAGAATGAAAACCATCAGCAACACCTCTTTGTGCTGTACCTTTTTATGCAAAGAAATGCCATCTGAACTAAGAGATCACAACCTCAGGAGTAATTCTCTGGCTTCAAATATTTGAAACAGGTCTTTCTCTTCCTTCTCATTCTACTTTGTAGAAAGCACAACAATTTAATGAGAGAGTTAAAATACCTGTTATCTTGTAGTGGTCTGAATGCTTTACTACAGAGCAGAAAAACTAGTCTAACTCCTTTTCTAGTCATTCATTTTTATATGAAATGAAGCAGGGAAGAGTTTGATAGAGTTTCCTTGTGAAACCAATCATAAGCCTTCTATAACAAAAGAAATATGGGTATCCACATTCCAGGCAGTAAGTAGAGCTCAATCTTCCACACCCAAATGTTCCCCTACCAGCAACTTTGCACATGTATCTCCTTCACTTTTTATCTCATGTAGACAGACCCCAAATGTCCATATTAAATGGAAAGAAGTTTTCACAATTCAATAGGAAAAGTTTTAAATTCGCTGCAATCCAAACTAATTTTTTCTCAGTGTTTTTTTCATCTTGTCTGTTGGATCATAAAATTAAATTAAGACCAAGAAAGGGGATGTGAAAAACTAGAAGAAAATATTAATTAGGTAGTGGAAGGATAGGGATGAGGAAAATACAGTGGTAAAAAAGAGTTAAGTTTTGGCCACATAAAGTAGGCAGAAAAAATAGAGAAAGCAAAATGTGTTGTTTGTAATTTGATTCATATTGGAAAGATGGATATCACAGGAGCTGCTACAGAGATGAGAAGGGATTCCAAACAGAGCAGAAAGAAAGGCTGGAAAAAAATTCCAGTTCAATTCTAGAAAAAAATCCCCCAGTTAAATAGAATAATTCTTTTAGATACACCATTCTGTAGGAGATGAACTCATCATCCCTGAGAATAACCAAGTGAGTATCATTGTTTTCATGTTCATGGCTAGAAAACGATAGTAAAAACAAGCTAGAGGGGACTAAACAGGCTAGTAAGAGTGGTAACTGCACTTTGGTTCAAATACAGATTTGCAAACAAGCCTAGGAACATTTAAATCTGCTTGTCAATTTGGGACTTCATCGTCATCTCCTACTGCTCTTAGAACACAGCTGCCTATTTTTGTATATCCAAAAGGACTACTGAAGGAAAAATGGGCCTCTTTTTTCTTCTAATTTTAGCTGGAGTGCAGACTAAAGTTTTTCAGCATTCTCCCAAAAGAAATACTAGTCTGTAAAAACTTTCCTCTTAACTCAATTAAACTTGGTTAGTACTAAGTTTCTAAAATGCTCATTTAATTTGAAGAAATGAAAACACACTCAAAGTACCAGGTAAAAACAACACAACCAAAAAAAAACTCACCCCAAATCGACAAAGAGTAAATAGTAAGATAAGGGAGAGAAAGGCAAACATTTAGCTTTGCCTATCTCCAGTATTAACTTTTTGTCTTGTTTTAGTATGAGATGGAATTGAGACTCAATGTCAGTATTATTGTCTATGTGGAACACTTCAAAGAATCAGAGAGTTTAAAAATACACTGCGAGCAAATTTTAGATTCTGCCTTCAGCCTTACAGTCAAAACAAGGATTTCCTGAATGCTTCCTTTTTGAAAGTTTTCTTGGAAACAGGATGATCTCTCTGTTAAAAGCAAAAAGCTCCTAACAAAGAATCCACACAGAGAGATTACCAGTTTGCTCCTGAAGCTGAGGTACTTCTGTACCTGGCAGAAGGACTTAGCTATAAAAAGTACAAAACACTCAGCTAGCAATTTGTTATTCATACTTCAGATAGCAGTTGTGATGTGTCCACAAACAGGTGTGTAAGGTAACTGATAAACAACACAACTCTAAAACAAGCAAGTTTTTGTTATTAGCATTCAATATAAAACAATGTTGTTTACACACAAGAGAGCACTGCAGAGTAAAACCAAATGGAAATGTAGCTGAAAAGAAGGGCACTTTTCTAAAACCTAATAACTAAGAAATCATACCTGGCGAGCGCAGCAATATTTCCCAGGGTGTAGAACACTGCAAAAAGTTTGATTCCCTTTGGGAGCCATAGCAATGCTGTTCCCTATAAAAGACGGGTTATTGGAATGTTTGCAATTAGTTAATTCTTACAGTCGATAAATACAGCTTCATACCACCACAACTTCATACCATCATTCTGACGTACACAGGCAGAGCACACTGCTATCGGTTGCAGCAGTCACTACCCAGCACACTTCTATTGCCACCTGCTGGCAAACAATGTGTTGGTTCACTGGATTGCTAGATATTTTTACAATTAGACAATGTTGTTTCTATTATTGAACACATTTATTTGTAATGTTTAGATCCTATTTCACAACACTTTCGCTTTCATTACAATGCCCCACTGTACATCCTACACCACTGCACACAAGATAAAATGTCAAAAAGTTGCATTAATATTCACCATCTCCCTTCTGCTCCAATCAACCATTTGGACTTGCAACTTAAATACACACTGAGGCTGAATAATAACATTTCAGAACTCTTATTTCCAGATATCTCTTCTTTCCATTGAACTTAAAAAACTCCAAAGTTTTCTGCTGATCACAGTTCCCTATGATGATTAGGGAGAAAAGTAATCACAGAAAAGGGACCTCAAAGATCACCTGGATACAACTGCCACTGCCAGAGGCAGAGGCACTTCCCACTAGACCAGGCGGCTCAAAACCCCATTCAGCCTGGCTTTGAACAGTGCCAGGGATGGAGAATCCACAACTTCTCTGGACAACCTGTTCTAGTGCCTCACAATAAAGAATTTCTTCCTTATATCTAACCTAAGTATCCCTGTTTTCAATTTGTACCCATTACTCCTTGTCCTATCACTCCAGCTCCAAATGAAGAGTCCCTTCCTGGCTTCCCTGCAGGCCCCCTTCAGATACTGGAAAGCTGCAATGAGGTCTCCATGCAGCCTTCTCTTCCCCAGGCTGTACAGACCCAACTATCCCAGCCTGTCAGTGCCTAAACATTGCCTCCATCAGAAGCAAAACAAACTCTGATCTGCACACTGCGTCCTGACAAAATCCAACCAAACAAAAAAGCAACTGCATTCTACCCAATTGCAATTTCAGTGGAAATCTGTGGTGAAAAGAAATGAAAAAGAGGGAGGGAGGGAAAGGGGGGTAGGAAGGAAAAGAGAGGAGGAAAAAGGAAGGACTTCCCCAATGTTTTTTCACCTGCTTCTGGGAGTTTGCATGCAGCTGAAAAACTACCTTCTAGTGCAAAGTTACCTGGGTCAGATTTTGACAGAGCCAAGAAATTAATAGATCTCAACTCTCAACTGCAGGCTCCTGCCAGCCCCTAAAGTTCATGAATGGACAAATAATTTGCTGAGTGTAAAACCACCAGGAGTGCAGCAGGTTTTTCAAGTGTCAACACACAACCACAGTTGTCACCTATTGATTTGTTGAGTGTGACATCCTACACTTGTGGTTTCTTCAGCTTTTAAAAACCTTTCAAGCTTTCCCCCTCTTTTTTCCTTTTAGTGGAGAGAATAAAAATAAGCTGGGTACACGCCTATTTCCTAATATATCAGTTACAAAAATAGAGCATATTTTGCCAGTGTTCAAACCTTTTAGCAAGAAAATGTATTATGCTACAGTAAAAATGCTCTCTTCTGTAACTGGAAGAAAAACTGTCAAAATCATAATTTAGAGATCAACAGCCAATTATACATTTAATGTCCAGTTAAATGAACACATACAAAATTTAGAATGCAGGATAAAACACGGAATCACACATAAAGCAGGAATATGAATGAGGTTCAACTGTAGAACAGTAATAAAGTGCAAGGAAAAAAATAACTTTACTTACAAGAAAAGAACACAAAATGCCAGCAACAAAGCATATGGCAAACCATCTGACTCGAGTACCAAAGCTGAGTGTTGAGGCATCAAGGACCTTAATAAGAGAGGAAAAAGAAGATATCACAAACCCAGTTTACAACAATCTAAAGGATATTTTTTCCTTTACCACTGGAGTACTTAATTTCAAACAAAATAATTTTTAGCTGAAAATAATTATTTTACCTTGCTTAACAGTTGTTTGGGTATCAATTCTTTTATATTACATAATCATATTATCTGGAACACATGGAAACATATTTACAAACAAACAAAAAAGACAAAACCCATAATGGTATATCCTGGCTTGTAAGTAATGCTGCTTCACTTTGAAACAGATTTTTTTATCACCACACAATTGGAAAGTCACAATTGTACCAAATCAAAAGAATCAATGGGCCTTCCAGCAATTTCCAGATGAATTAATCCATTTGTACAGCGCTGTAGGTTCCTACAGACACTACCACCTTTTCCTGTTACTAGAGAGGATCCCTTGTACTTATTAACGCCAGTATCCACTGCAAGCATTACAACTCCAATTACTGTTCCAATTACCTTCCTGAAGGTGTAGGCAGATTAACACAGTTTGTCTCATCAGACTAAGCTAACCTGCTGAAAGGGAATATTTCACTTCCTGCTTCTCCAGAGTGGCTCCAGAACCTAATGAGCTGAGCCACCTGACACAATTCCTGACACTTAGTGTTGCTTCTGTTCTGATGACTTGGCTAATGAGCCAAGCCAGCTCTGCAAGCCGTCAGAAAAGCAGCAGGGCTGATGTAAGGAAAGAGGCAGGGCCATGTATCTGGCAGAAAGGCCCCTTTCAACAGAAGTGATTTGTTAGATATGCTCAGCTCATCTCCACCCGTGCTGCAAGAACAATGCATTTCATCTTACTGCAGGTCACTACAATTAAATGTACTTTCTGTTCTAAACTGGCTTATTAAGTGAAGTGTTGCTTCAGCTTACAAAAAATTATGTTAAAAATACAACTTTCCTATTTGTTCAGATGTCACAGGCAAACTTGCTCTCTTGTTATCTAGTCAACAGCTATTTTAATCAAGTCTTATTAACCAAATATACATGACAGACCTTCCCCAGCCAATGAGTATGACATTTCTCCTTATCTCTTGAGAATTTTTTTTTTCAAGCAGTGGTAAGCTAACCAAGGCAATGTCGTTACTGCTTAGAACAATTTCACATCTGTACAAACAAAGGACCTGTTTCTAGTTTAAAAAACTGCCACATGCACACACACATAAAAGTGCTGTGATGACAGAACGATCCAAAGGTCAGAAGATGCAGCTTACCTTGGTATGTCCAACACTTTATCCTTATGTATGCATTAAAGAAACAGACAAAAACAGTAACTGAATGATGGTTTAGTATTTTAAATTATATTTGATAGTCAGAGTCCTGAATGCCTGCATTTTTAAGAACAGTAGGAATAGCTGGTAGCACACAGGTGAATATACCCATTTCAATCATGCCTTTAGTTACACCTATTCATGCAACTAATCACAAGCACACACACACACAAAGAGAAAAATCCTTTCCATCTGTGTTCAGAAATGAAGTGTAGATAGGCCAATAATATCAGAAAAACCAACACGCATTTCAGAATGCCTAGAAAACAAGGGAAAGGATGAAGACAAATCCTTTATTTAGGTGCATCAGGCTCATTGCTGCCACTTACTGCTCTTCTAATCCTATTATCTGACAGTGCTCCTGAAGTGACTACCAGGAGAATTCATTCTTCAAATAAATTTGAAAACAGCTTTATCTTCATTTAAATCCCTAACAGTTAAAAGGTGAAAAAAAACCCCCAAACAAACGAGCACAAGAAATAAGAGAACCACACAAAGGCTTGGAGCAAAAAATACCACAAACCCACAAAAGTTTGATATGTTTTATGGATTTAACTTTTAAAAACTGTTTGATAATATATGTACATGAACTACAGGAAGATAAGCTGTGGCATGAGGGCTGCCAGAGCATTCTGTGTAATATTAAAATAAATGCATTAAATGGTATTAAATTGAAGGCTCATCTTTCCAACCATTCCCAATGATGTCACCATTTATGTTGTCAAGCTGAACCTATTTAATGCAGTGTTTGAAATCCTGAAACTGGGGATGTGGTAATGCATCTTCTTGGTCCCTAATACCTAAGGGGATTGAGGGCAGACCTCATTGCAGTCTACAGCCTCCTCACGAGAGGAAGCAGCAGGGCAGACACTGATCACTTCTCTGTGACCAAAGGTGACCAGACACACGACATGAGGAAACAGCTGAAGCTGTGAAAGGAAGTTTAGGCTGGTATTAGGAAATGTTTTTATACCCAGAGGGTGGCTGGGTACTGGAACAGGCTCCCCAGGGCAGTGGTCACAGCACCAGCCTGACAGAGTTCAAGAAGTGTTTGGACAATACCCTTGGGCACATGGTGTGACTCTTGAGGATGGTTCTGTGCAGAGCCAGGAAATGGACTCAATGGTCCTTGTGGGCCCCTTCCAAGTCAGGATATTCTACAGTTTATACTTTTTGGGTTTCGTGGAAGCAATGGAACTCATTGCCTTTCCAAGATGCCTGTTTTGAAGCTGCAGAAAGCACCTTGCCGCAAAAACTGAGTTGCAGACATGTGTTCAGCTGCATAAACCACAGGCACCAGCTTGTGCTAAAATGCCAGGCTCACTCTAGAAGCTGAGGTTCTGACACCGCACATACCGTGCCACACGTGCTGCAGGCAGTAATTTCTATACTAGGGACCATGAGACACCCTGAGGTAACAGCTTAGGTTCTGAGACTATGAACCCTAAGAAAAAGGAAGTCTGAGCTGCCCTTACAACAAAAGCAGGAAACAACACGGAGGTGCTAAAGATTCTTTTTGTGTGTCTGACATAAATGATACAGCTAATCCCGGATTTCAGATAAAAAGAGTTGTCCTTGCAGTCTATGGTATTTGCATTAGCAAAAGCTTTAGCTTAGGAGACTGAAAAAATTGCCAGGCATGCTCCACATCTGTAGTTTGTGTGGAGAACTATGCAATAGAGGTGGCAAGGGAGCTCCTGTAAAACATACCCTTCTTGCTATACTGCTTATCAGCTTGTTTCTAACAAAAGAAAAATTAAACTGAAATCAACAAAAGGAAATCCTTAGTTTTCTACTGCTAAACTTTCATGCCAAACTCCTGGGCAAGAAGCAAAGCTTCTTATTCACAGGCTATTTCAAGCTAATAGTATACGAAAGAAATGACCAAGACATCCAAAAATCAAAAGGAAATCTAAGTGGAAAATGGAATGGAGACTTTCTGAACCAAAAGGAACTGATATAGGAACTTGCAATAGCCTGATATACAAGTAACAGCATAATTGCTGAACAGTTTGTAATGGACACACAATAAACAATATGAATGATAATCCACAAGGCCGCTTTTGATCCAAAATATTTCTTGTGGCTCTGCACATCCGCCTAGGTTCCCTTCATATATTAATGATCTTATAACAGTTTTCTATGTGGGCAACAGGAAAAAAGAAGCACTTTATTTTACTATTCCAGAAGCTAACGATTACATCCTTTCTCAATGGCAAATACGCAAGTAATGGAGAAAATTCAAAGAAACATTAAATAAATTTGTAGAATTGAGTTTCTAAGCCACAGTGAAAAAAGTATTTATAGCGATATATCCTCATCTTTCCCCATCAGGTCTCCTTATATGTATTTCTATCAGCAGTTGAGAGTAAAATACAAGAAGTGTAACATAAAAATTCTCATAAAAAATATAAGAAATACCTGGTCTATTCCACTTTGTTGAAATCTTTTTGAGTGCTTTAAGCAGCTGTCAGCTGCCATGCAACATCCAATGTGTCACATGGACTGATTTTACATTAGTTTTGGTGTTGATAAAACTAAACAGCATAATGGCACTCTGAAAACATCATAACGCTGCTACAATTACTATTTATTAATGATCTTTCTGGTAATGAATTACTTTTTTATATATATATATATATTTAGTATATTGGATCTAATTGCAGCAAGAAACAACAGCTGCTTATCTGAAGAGTTTAGAAAGTACAGAAAAACTTCACTGCATCAGCAGTTCTTTCATTATAGACTTGTCTTCTACTTAGCAGCAATGACTTGTGACTCCACGATAATGGTTCCACAAAAATCAAGGGAAAGAATAGAGAGATATCTATGGACATGAACCATATGATGGCTATTACACAACTATCAGATATCCCAAAGAGAGGGCCTTTGTTTTCAGCCAGACACATGACCCGTCTCCAGAAAGATCATGAAAACAGCTGAAGATTTTACAAACGCAATGCATAACCTCACCTTCTTTCACAGCCCCACCTCTTAGCAAGTGTTCCTCTCTGCATGGGTGCACATACTTTTTTGCTCTAATACACACACTTTAAAAATAGTCAGCACGACTAAGCTCTAGCTTTAGTGAATGTCACTTATGATTTTCCTCTCTAAAAGAGGCTTGATTTCTACTGTTCTACAAACACATGGCTACCTTGAGAGAAAAATACAGCTGAGAAATTGCCTGACCTAAACACTTGACTTTTTTTAAGTCAAGGGGTATTTATTTATTTTAAATATCTTTCTGGTTCATTTCAGCATGAACCTTGCACTTCACCAAAACCACATTTATAAGTTTTCTTCTATCATGTACTGGACAGGCTTTAAGTACAGGCAGATTCTTCTTATTTAAAGTCTTTTCTGGCTATAACAGCATCATTACATGCAATAGTGAAATCCCATATAGCTTAATTACTGACATTTAACAAATTAAACACATTTTTAGCTCAGGTCTCTCCTCAGGATATAAAACTCAAACAACTATCACACCATCAAGTAAAAGAAAACTCTATGTCACTATCATGTGCCTTGTGTGAAACGTGCCTGGTGATGGCAGAATAATCAATTCTCTCAAAACTGAACTGAGATTAACAGAAATGTAAGTATTTCTTAGATAATCCTGAGCAGAGCAGAAGGTGAAGCATCCCTCCCAAATGCTGGCAGCCAGTTCTGGTGTGAAAGGGCAGATTCTTCACTGCTTCCAGAGCCAGTGGACACAATTTAGCTGCTTTGCTGCGACAGAGAGGCCAAATTCACGAACCTTGAAGAGCAACGACAACTCGGTGCAAAACCAAGTGAAGCATGCCAGCAGCAAGCTGCTAGAACTGATATTATGCCAGCTGTGCTCAGGTTGTGCTGGTTCCCCATGGTTTGTCAGCCACAGCTCAGGTCCCAGCTACATTCCAGCCTCCTCCACCATGCTCCAGCACCCTGGAATTAGCAAGCCGTAGCAAGATATTCCTTGATGTGGGGGCACTTTGACCTGCAGTCACATGAATAAAGAGGGAGCTAAAAGAATAAATGGTTCTTTGTAAGCATACTCAGCTTTGCTTCATCCTAGAGATTAGTTCTCAGGAATGTATGGTCTTCAAACACAGTAAAAACAAAACAAAAAGAACGCCTGATGATGAGGAAGATTGCGGGAAGGAAATAGATAAATTAAGCCACGCTTAAGGAGTAAGGGGCAAAAAGTAACTTCAGCAGAATGTACACAAAACGATGTTTGTGTAAAGAAAACCTTTGTTTCTGCAAATTTAGGGGCACAAGGGAACGGAGAAGCAACTTCCATGAATCGCAGACTCAGTCGGGTCGGAAGGCAGCATACCATGTTATCTGGTCCAAACTTCCTGCTTAAGCACAAGAAAACCTTGTAGAAACCGAAGGACCCCATGCTACCAACACAGCCAAAAGCTTCACGCGAGAGTATTTCGCCAAAACTCATGCTGGGGGCAGAGCCCTCTGCCCACAACCCCCGTCCCTCGGCGCTCGCCGCAAACTTTGGTCTCTCCTTTGCCTGCCCGCCTCTGCCCGGCTCTGACGCGGTCGGGCAGGCCCGGGAAGCGGGTGCGCGGGCCGCGGCCGGGGGAAGGCAGCGCGGGGAGCACGGCAGCGCCCGAGCCACGGACCCCGGCCCGGGCCCGGCGCGGAGAGGCTCCAGCGCCGCCCGACCCCTGCGCGCCCCGAGCCGGGGAGGAGAAGGGAGGGGAGAGCGGGCTTTCGCCGGGCCGTACCTGCGCCGTCAGTCCCTGCTCCTCGTCGTCCTGCCCGGCCAGCACCCGCCGCAGCTTCTCCATGCCGGCGCTGCCTGGGCAGGGCCGCGCCGGGGGTCGGGATGGGCGGGACGGGCCGCGCTCCGCCGCGGGCCGCCGGCCCAAGCGGGAAGTGACGCGCCCCGCGCCTGCGCCTTCCCGGCCGCGGCCCCGGCCCCCCGGGACGCCCCGCGGCCGCGGGTGGAGGCACCAGGGAGGGAGAATGGTTTTCTTAGCGTGACCCCGGCTTCATCGCCGCCCGCGGTATCGGGCTCCGCACAGCAGCGTGATTTGCGATGAACACAGGACACAGACTACAGAACACAGCGCCGCGGGTGCGCAGGGCTCCGGTAGAACCGCGTTGGGACACGCTGGTGAATTATTAAAGAAGTATGTATATTGATCTAGTATCGATACCCAACTGTGACGGACAAAAACTCTCTAACAGTTTAAAGTTAGAAAGTGTGTGTTTGTTACGACGCTGGGCAGCGTGCGGGGTAGCTCCCAAATACACACCGCAATTTACAGATGATCACAGAGTCCTTTTGTTTACAAAAGCATTGAATACCTAAAGCACAGATGCATGTTCATAACTCTGATACATCCCACTCCCCGCTTCGTATGGTAATTAGCTAAAAAGCCATTAAGCATGCGTATTTTGTTCTTTGAAATGGGTCGGTGGTCCTTTTCGTGGAGAGGGTTCCCCAAAATGAAAAAGTAAAGAAGTCTTCCTCCTTCTGAACTTTCTATCTTTTCAATGCAAATGTGACGAACCCTTGGTAGGACTCCTATTTCCTGACTTCATGACTGTTCAATGGGTTTCTGAGCAGAGGAGGCCTACAATTGTCTTATGTTCCTAAAAGCTATTTATCAGTTTCTGTATTCTTCATTATAAGCACAGCTAACCAAACATAAAGTTGACAAGCAATCAGTTATTCTAATACGGAAGAGTGATCTCAAATCTAGTTTCTCTTAGTTAACTACTTAGTTTTAATTTTAGCAAAACCTACCTGTCTACTTTAGTTAATTTCAGCAAAGCTTATCTCTAACTAAAATCTTAACTCCTCTAAAATCCTTAATTCTCTGAAGTTTATGTCTCACTGATGCTGGGATACCTCGTGCAGGTGGGACTTCCTGAGCATCAGTTTCTGCCCGTTGCCTCTGGTCCTGTTGCATGGCACCACCAAGCAGAGCCTGGCTCTTCAAATGATGCACGGGATGTTCCACTTGGATACGGGAAAGAACTTCTTTACTGTGCAGGTGACCTAGCCCTGGAACGGGTTGTCCCGAGAGGTTGTGTCGTCTCCCTCACGGGATGTGCCCAAGAGCCATCCGGCTGCGGTCCTGTGCCGTGTGCTGTGGGACGAGCCCGGAGCGCAGTGTGGTTCGAGCAGCCGGCGGTGTGCGGCCGGGCCTGGCCGTCGCAGGGGCGCGGTGCGGGCCGGCCGAGCGTTGGGCGCCCGGCCCCAGGCGGCGGGCACGCTGCGGACCGCTGTGGCCAGCCTTGAACTGGGGGGGCCTGAGGCATCCCACCTGCGAGCAAGCCAGGTATTTTTCCAGCTAGAATAGGTGGGGTGTGGAGAAATGGGATGGACGTGTGGACACCACTTTCCAGAGATTTCCAGGGTGACCCTGTGTGGTCTGTTAAGCTCTGCCCCTGTAGGAAGGGGTGGGGCAGAGGCCATCACGCTGCCCCGTGTCTTAGCTTTGCCTGCTCGTTCCCAGCAACACTCCATCCTCCATGTGCCCTGTTCGAGCCCAGTCATTCCATGTAAGTCTTCCCCGTCCCCCTCTGTTCAGACACTGACCTCGCTGACCTCGTGTGTCCTCTGGGGCTGTCTTGTGTGTGTCTGTTGTGTGACCGGCCCTTGGACCAACCCCTCAGCACTGGCCCGGGTTATTTACACAGGGAACAAGGCTGGTGGCTGGATGAAAGGATCGAGATGTCACATGCAAAGTTACCACGCAGCAGTATGGGCTGGGGGAGAAGAGGGAGATGGGTGATAAGGGCTGCGTAACCTCCTGCTGCTATATGAATGAAACTCCATAAAAGGGCAGCAGAGCCCCCGGTGAGACCCTTGAGACAGAAACCCCTTTCCACCCTCCTCCCCTCCTCACACACACTTAGGAAGTTTCCTCTGTGCCTTCTACCTTGGCTTTTAGGTAAAACACTTGGACACAAACTGTACCTTTCCAGACTGACAACAGGCCATTGGCATCTCAGGAAGCTTTAGGTCAAGGCAGAAATTAATAATGAAAGAAACACTTGCAGACATGTTGTGGGCTTTCCCTGACATTCAGGTGATTTTAGAGTCTTTCGCCCTCTGCACAGCTCTGTGCCAAACAGATGAAAGAGACGGAGTCTTCAAATTCTGATTTTTCAGGGTTGCATGCTTCGTTTACTTTTCTTATCTTACAATTTTCTCAGTGCCCAACAAAGATGTTTGCAGCTGCTCGGACATCTGACGACTCCTCCCACCCAGGGCTGACCTTATCTTTTATACTAATTGCTACGTGTTCTTTATTTATCATTTCTTGCCAATGCCTATTACTAATACTAAACAGGTCATCTCTACCTTGACCCAATCCCCATTAAACTACTTTGTGCCAGCGTCACAGCTGAAATGGAGTGAGGGAAGAAGAAAGAAGAAGCAGGAGACAACGCCCCAGATTCTCCATCTTGCCCCCATTCACTTCAATGCTAGAAATCTAAATTTACTGTTTTTTCACCCTGTGATAAGCTAAACTACAATCTTTCACACTCTTGTGGCCTGCAAACCCTCTCGCAGTGCAGGAAGCCTCCCCCATGGACTGAGATCAAAGCCAGTGTCTCTCTGAGCTCTGGGCTGGGGTCCCAGACCCCCCTGTCCAGGTCTCTGACCCTCCAGGGCAGCCAAAGGAATGCCCTGGACTCCAACACAGACATGGCTGCGTGAAAGTAACCGAACAACAGCAAAATGTCACCTAAGCCAGGCAGCATTGCCCATACCTTGTGAGGACCTGCACAGGGAGAGCAGTGTGTAAGGGAACAACATAACCATGACCCTGCAGGAAGGGGAGAAAAAATGGGAGAAAGAATGGAGAGGGTATATGAGGGTGTGGTTGAGTGTGCACAAATCGTCTTTCTTAGCAGCCCCCCAAATTGTTACAAAATTATTTATTACAGAAGTGTTTTAATTCCAAAGCATATGTGATACCAAAATATAAAAACAAGAAAGTTCTCTTTGTTTTATCCTCCCTTTCCAGTTTATAGATAGATATGGATAGATGCAGACAATTTAAATCTGAGTCTAGCCTTCTGGTCTTCACGACTTTAAGCAGGAGTGGTTGGCTGTGCCTTGGATTACTGGTGGCTTTCAAGGAGTACAGGCAGGTAAGCACGTGGCAGAGGGCAAGCTGAAGCTGTTCTTTTGTCTCTGTGTGAATAAGTGCACAGAGAAAGCAGACAAGAGCCGTGCACACCTGGGCAGTGTGGGCGTCTAGCTTGCATCCTACTGCTGTCCCCTCTTCCCACCTGCAGCTGCTTTGCAGCTTGCCTGGAACCCACGGCTGTTTCACTCCTGAGTGAGGCAAAGGGTGTTTCTTGTTTCCCTGCTATTTTCTTGAGCAAAAGGTTGTCATAGTCACCCCAAATGTATTTTTTCTAGTTTCACTGCTCAACAGCAATTCTTAATTCTCTATACTATCGTGAAGTACCAGGACACAGTCATTACCTTGCCATGAAAAAGAGGCAGTTTGAAAGGCCTATGTTTTTCAGTGTTCCTCTGCTGATGAACTTTGTCTGATAAGGCAGGAGGATCAAAAACTCTGCTTTTCTAAAAAGGTAAAATTCTTCTGCTAACACAAGTCAAAGTAACTGGTACAAAGTATTATTATGCCTTTAGATCACAAACCTACCACATCTGAAGATATTTTCTGTTTTTATGATGTCAGTGTTAAGGATTTGCAAGCCTCAGTTTCCCTATTCAAAAGGGATGGTGTGGTTTGCTTACGAGTTTCATTGAATCTTGACCTTAATGGTTAGCATACATCTGCATCTAAATATGAAGCTAACTAGAAAATCTGCTAAGTAATGTTGTCTTCCTGAAAAATGTCTGAATTTAGCCAACTTACTGAATTGATGCAGTTGGTGGCATACTTTTAATGTACATAGAGCAGTGTCTACTCTTCAGTCTGTAGGTCTATCAGCTGTAAACCTGTAAACACTTACTCCACAAAAATAAGTTCTGTGATTGCTCTGGTCATATGTAGGGCTCTAATGTCCTGCATCCCTCCCCACCTTTGCATTCTTTACCTTTGGAAATGGGATATTTGAATGAACACTGCAGAAAGGTTAAGGTCAGGAGTTATAAGGAATGTTAAACAAACGGTCTTACAGAGATCTACTGGGAGCATGGTTGAAAACAAAATGTAGAGCTGCTTTGGGGACTTGCCTATTCCACTTGAGGAGATCCCACCTGATTCCTGCTGTGTGGTGCAAACGTCTCACACAAAGCAGCTGCTTCTGAAGGACTTTGAAGGGGAGGCAGCTTAACAGTGGGGAATGAATGCCCTTCATATCTTTTGAAAAGATCTTGTGCTCCTGAAAATGCAACTATGAACATCTAACACCCTCCACTGCTGACAGTGACAGGTAGTGGTGATCCAAAAACAAGGAACAAGGAAGCCAAAAGCTGAAAAAGTACCCCCTTTCTTATGCCTCAGTTCAGGAAACCCACATCTTCTAATGTGTCTGCAGATCAGCCTAAGTCACAGGCCACATGGTGGCTTCATCCAGCTTCATGGTCCTTGTTTCTGCTGTGACTCAGACCTTTCCAGATCCAGTCATCACTTCTCTAGTGACACAAAGTAACCTCACTCATAGGTCTCTGATGTGGAAAACTGAGGCATACAAAAACCAGCCGTAGATGAGCTGTTTCCCAATGTTCTTGGCAGGCACCTGGTAGTAGGCAGATGTGTCTGTGTGATTCACAGGAACACTGTGAGCTATTGCAAAGCTTTAGAGGGAAAGGTAAAAGCCTTTATTGGCTCACTGTGGCCAAAACAACACATATGCAAGGGAGTACTAAACAGTCTTGTGAGCTCATCTCTGTGTGGCATCACACTCAGATCAGGTAGTGCAGACACTTGATCAGCTGATACACTGCTGGATCCCTTGCCAAATCTTTGAACCCGTTCCTGTTACTAACAATAATCTGGCTGACGGCTGATGCCAATGTTTATCAAGTTACAGTGTAAGACACACAAAGTAATAGATAGGTTACTGATCATACTGCTGGCTCTCTACTTTGCTTGCAGGTGACCCATAGCATCAAGTGTATACAAAAATACCTTGTAATCATTGCTTTGCATGGCTTCCCCGTGAACAAACACAGCAATTGTTTTAGGATTTTAAGTCATCCTAGGTGCAAGGAGATGTGGTATATCTGAATCTGTAAGAAAGGAACATTTGAGATAATCTTGCTACTCCCTTGGCACTGAAACAAGTAAAACAAATTAAAACATGGAGACCTTTCCGTCCTGAAATGGTGACCTCACATGCAGTCAGACTGCAGTGACAGATTAGAGGAGATTAATATCTTGTCCTGTCAGGAGACACCTTTAAGGTTTCACACTACCACATTTCCTCTTGAGAGAGGCTACTGGTATCATTTACATCACTTGATATCTCTCTGAAAAGGCACCCCTTTAGTTAATACATACTTTAGGACAAGAAACATGATATGAAATTATTCCCATCAGCCTATAAATCAACACCAATTAGAGCAAGTTACAGCAATGGTTCTCCCCTGAGTAAGTTATGTATTAAATGCTTTCAAAATTATTAAATATTTTCCAAATTTTAAGTGGCTTACTTTGTACCTTTACATTTTTCTAACACAATGGCCCAAATACAGCCACCATGTAAGCGCTGCCATAACTGACATTGCCTTCTCTTGCACCAAAGGCTGGGTTTGGACCACTTCTCTCCGTACAAGTTTCACTTAATGAGAAAGACATGACCTAGATTTCAGACGAAACGAATAAGCGGAAAATTCCTACCCTTGTTGCCATAGTTACTTGAAACCTGCTGTTAAAGAAGGTGGAAAGAAAGGGAAAAGGATGAAAAGTAGAAGAGAGCAGTATCATAGTCAGGCTCAGGCCATGTGATAAAGAGAGGCGATGATCTGAAAGGAGCAGTGATGACACTCAGAGTAGCTTGTCCAGAAAACCAGTATTTCTGCCTTCTGGTTGCTATTCAGTTGATTCCAATGACATTGGTTATTTTAAAGTGGTTACCACAGTGACTAAATGTAATGCACTGGTAGGTATTAGATCTGCAAAGGCAAAAAGGGATTGGGGGGCAGAGACAGACTTCTCCACAATTAATTTAATAAAGAAATTGCCTAACTTTGAAGACTGATTGCTTTTCTACTTTTTAAGATTGTAAAACTTGCAGCAATTTCTTGCTCAATCAGAATAAACTTTTTAGCCTTTGTGTAAGTTGGCAGCAGAAATACTCCAGCTCTGTAGAAGCAGAACTGCAGTCATATTGCATCAGACAGTCAGCAAATGCAGATAGGAGCAATGCACCCTGTGAGACACAGGCTGAAAATCTAGGAGAGCTGGTAACTGTGCTTGTGAATATTTCCTGTATTACTGTTTTATATTCTACTGCTAACTTTAATGTCTGTCACATGATCATGAAGAAACAGACTGTATTCATTAAGGGCTTTGGACTAAGAGATATGAACATATCACTATAATAGAGTTTTTTATTACTTGTATCTAGCTCATCTTTTTATTCCTGCTCTTTTTGACTGCCTGCACAGTCTTAGAACTGGCATGTAAAGAAATAACCTGTGTCTGTACCTGTAGCAGTGTAATACAGATTAATGTACCCTGGAAACACACACAGTTCAAGTGGCATGTGGTAGCTCGATGTGCTACATATTAGTCGGACCATAATACAGTTTGTTGCAACATTCATGCAAGAACCCAGGGAAAACACTGGAGTAGTTACAACACTGGTCCTACCTAGTCTAGGACTGCATTTTCTAAGCACTTTAGCTCTATGTCAAAACCTGTCTTGGTCCCAAGGAGAAAACTCTCCTTTTTGTAACTGCTTCCTCTGTCTCTAAACTTACTGAAACTTTGCCCCCCAATTCTCTGCTGTGCTGTCCCAGCTCAGATGACACCATTGTGCTTTGTATAGATAACAAAAGGTAACTGTCGAAGCTACAGAGAACTACATTTTACTCTGAGTGTGTTTTCTCTGAGAGCTGGCAGGCTGTGTTGGTAGCACTGTGGCCAAGAGATTTTTCTGCTGGTTGGGTAGTCGGGAACATTCACTTTATATAGAAGTCTTAAAAGTATAAAACTTCCAAAACAAACAAAATAACAACCCAAAACAAACTCCAGAAAATCCCAAAACAACCTCCCCCAAAAAACCACCAGCCACATATAGCAGCATTGGCTAAAATTATTATAAAGCATGAGACAGTTACGTGAGACTGAACAAAATTCACTATCAGTAGGTGTTATTGCATTCATTAAAGAATCCTTGCAAGCATTTCCTTCTCTTCCAACTGTACAATTATGGTTATTGCTGTCTGTCTTGTAATTACCATGCTACCAGATTCCACATTTGAATCATAAATCATCAAGCTTCCAGATCAAGGACAGTCAATCTTGCAATAGCAGAAGAGATGCCAGAGTCAGTTAGAGTCTTAAGCCATCCCGCTGTAAGTCTTCCCTTCAAAAAGTGACTCAAGCCATCTCCAGCTCAGACTGGGGAGAAAGGGGGAAAGACAGACTGAGAGCATAGCTGGTACTCTCTCCCACCTGAATTCCTAAGGGTGTTGCATTCCTTACCAGCAGTGTAGCAGGATTTGCTCAGAAAGGTAAGAAATTTTCTGTCTGAAGACATGAAAGAGAGCAGCTGTTGCTATAGCAGTAACCACAGCAGCAAGAGAGGAAAGGCCACATGGTTCCCAGCCTTACTGTGGTGGAACAGAGGCAAAACACACAGGGAGCAGAGCAGCACAGGTTTCTAGTGACAGTGATCTAGAGATCTTCTGAATTCAACCCTGCCTAGCATAGTGGGACTACTCAGTCTAACTACCCATGCATTCTTTTAGTTTTAGGTATTGGGATCCAGAGGACACTTACCTAAATTCAGTACATACCGTTTCCTTTTTCAGCCTGTTTTTGCTTCATGCTGTAATAAAGTGACACTCCATAATAAAATTTTACTTTTGGGTCTTACCACAGTGGGAAAAACAAAACTTTTCCAAGTGTTCAAGAGTTTTATTGCCATTTGGAACATGTTTATTGTTCAAAAACACTGCACTGAAAAAAAGTCTGTAACATACATTCTCACATTCTTTGTCAATTTTATCTTTATAGTAATGTAACTTTCAGGCAGATCATGCAGGGAAACCACTCTCACAATGAAGTCAAAAACTACTGAAAGGCACTTCGTGTCTTTCAGATCATAGACTCCGAACAAGTTTAGTTTTTGCCTGTGTAAGAATTACACGCATCTAGAATAACTCAAACAGTAGGAAAAAATAAAATCCACGTAGAACTTCTTAACAAACAGTATCAGGCTTTGTTGCCTTCCTTCATTCAGTGCTATGCTTTTGTTTTTCCAAGCCTTCTTTAAATAGTGTGCGACATAAAAATGGATGTTACTGAAGCCTCTTTACCGAGACAAGGCATGCAGTGAGGGAAGAGGGATGGCAGCTCACTTCCTGGCTGCCTGTCTACACGTTTGTTCTTGTAGATCAGCAAGCCACTGCTTAAGTTAAAAAAAAAAAAAAAAAAAGATAGAATAGGAATGAATGCACTCAAGTTAAATGGCTTTTAAGAATATGTTAATACATAAACAGTGATACCACCTACAGTTCTGTTTACTGACCTCTGTTCATGTTGATTTTTAGATGAGTTTTGTCAAACCATCATGGGCCACTTTTGTAGACTGTTAGATAAAAAAGCTGGTTTTCAAATATTGCTTGTTATTTGGGTGGCTAAGTTTTTATTAAAAGGGTAGTTATTAAAGATCACTAAGGCAGCAAGACTTTAAATGTAATGGTTTACTTTGCTGAATAGTACGTTTTAAAAGGCAAGATAAAAAATTATTAGAAGAATTTGTGGTCGGGTCATATTTATAACAGGTGTTTCTGTTTCATCCCCACTGTAATTGTCACAGCAACTGTAGATGGCATGTCTTCCCTTGGTTGTCATTCAGGATGAATACATTCCCTGGCTTATTTCAAGTAATGTGTTTAGTTCTTTTTCTCCAGCCTGCCAAAAGAAAAACAGCTTTTGTAAGAGTGAATATTGAAATACAATTGCTATTAAATTCTGAACTTAAGAGTAGAACTTTGTGAATGAAGGACATTGGCCAGTAATTTACACAGAGACAAGTCTACTTGCAGTTTAGGACAGTCTCATTTTTTAATTTACAGTTCAGTAGGTTTCATCCTCTATAGCTCCACAGTACTTTCTTGGGGCAGAAGAGAGAAAAGCCATAGTCCTGACACATCAGGATTGTTTTGGGTAGTGAATGCACTGCTTGCTGTGCAATGAGCGTGTGAGGCTGATTGAGTCTGTTCCCCAGGGACACTCAGACTACCTTGTGTATGGAACAATCAGCTCTGATAGGTTTTGGGTGACTTCTTTTTCACACGTACAACTCCTTCACAGTTTTATGGATGTTTCCATCTCAGGAATTAGTTACTAAGATGGACACACACAGACAGACCAACAGACTGCACAAAACAACCCCCAAGATGGCCAGCAGCTGCTGAAGGCCCTGTCTACGCGGTCTCATGACCATGAGGGCTTCCTGCCCTTTCTACGTGCAGACCTCAGAAGGTTCAAAGGAGATGCAAAGTAGAAAGTTCTGCCTACTGACAACAAGCCTGTGAACAGGTTTGCAAAAGGTAATGAAGTTAAACAAGTTCAGAAACCATGCAGAGCACTGCACCACAGTTAAAAATCACTAACAGAGTATTCCAGAAGCCATCAGTTTATGACTTCCCCATTTAAAAATGTGACTTGCCTGTATTTGATCAGTCGCCCTCCTTGAATAAGTTGTGCAATTTCATTAGTGAAGTGGCATGCAAAAAGAAGCCAGTTTCTTGGCTGCACTTTGTAGGCAAATCTCATGAAAGCCAAGGAGTAACAACACAGTGCTGCAAAAGATGATAGATCTTGTTAAGAGACTGTAAATATCTGCATTTGAGTCATAATCTTCCTTCTAGTAAAATGTAGTGACAGGTAGGAGATTTGTTGCTGCTGCTTATGAGTTTTCCAACAGCCCTACAAACATATCCACTTTGAGGACGCAGTGCAAGAAAACACAAAACAGCTCTCATTTCTG
Organism: Hirundo rustica; assembly: GCF_015227805.2. Classification (NCBI taxonomy): domain Eukaryota; kingdom Metazoa; phylum Chordata; class Aves; order Passeriformes; family Hirundinidae; genus Hirundo; species Hirundo rustica. The sequence goes on from NC_053452.1 coordinate 40,669,234, forward strand.
CTACACCAAAAAATCTACATGGCTGCAGCTTTCCATAAAAATTCCTTTTATTCATTCACTATTCTGTGAAGCAACGGAAGTCTTTTTAGTTTATTATCAAAATTATCTCAGTCAGAAAATAAGAGTTTATCTCAATGAGACACAGTCTGTCCTATACTATTATTCTGACAATTTCCAAGACAAAGTATTTTTAAAGACACTAATCACTTAAGTACAATTTTTTCTGGGAACATTTTAATATGGACTTTAGGAACAGGAGCTTTCAATGTCCAGGAAATCATGAACATGAAGCTTTGTTACCTGCTTTCCCTAAAGATAAGAAACTATTTTAGTCTACTCTGCTACCATAATTAAATTTAAATACAGGACATTACAACCCAAGAATTCCCAAGTTTTGTAAAGGTCTAACAGGCTTAAAGAAAAGAAAAAAAGAAATTAATTGTTCAAGAAGAACAGCCTTTTAAAAAGTACAAATATTCTTTTCTCATCTCCCAAGTTCTGTACGCACACCAAACTATATATAGCTGCAAAAATTTAAAAAGGTGTCTCAACATTGCTGAGCTGGGCAGCTACCACGAAAACACTATTTGCAAAACCGTTTTGCTGTACTGGAGATTATTTAAACTAGTCTTCTGTCTCACAGAAGCTGATTATGGGACTGAATTACTCTATGCAGAGCCTAATGATAATGAGGCTATAAAATTTCTTAAGTGGAAGGTATTCTGCTTGTGGGAAGAAGAATTACTCAGAATTAAGTTAAGTGAATTAAGGAAGAGACATCATGCCAAAGTTAAGCTAAGAAATTAAAACAGCAAGATTTCTAATCCTGGAAAAGAATTTGAACATAGGGACAGACATCTAGGCAAAAACTATACATGTTCCAAAGAGAGGTGGAAAAATACTGCTTATGCATTTAAAAAGATTTTCTTTTTTAAAAAGAATTTCTCATTAAGAGCCACAATTGACTCTCATAGGCAACTGCTCTACAAGGAGTTAAAGTCTTCTTTGCTGCTTCTTGTGCCCTGCTGACCAAGCATTACCATTTCTTCACTTTGTCAGTGTTGATAAATATATAAATCTCACACTAACCACAAAGGATCATTGTTCTTTATACAAGTCAAAAAAAAAAAAAAAAAAAAGAGTGAAGAGATACATTTTGAACAAGTGTGTGCAATAGTATAAGATAACAAGAGTTGTATTGCAGGAGACAGTCTGGTCTTGAAAACTGCTAAGGGTCAAGAGCTGCCTCATTCTTCCTTCCCAAATTAGTGGAAAGCTTTCCAAAAAAGAGCCCTGAAGTTTTTCAACACCTCAATTTAAATGAGCCTCTGAAATTATGTAACAAGGTATGTGGTATCAACATCTGCTTTGATCAAAAGTTTGCAGACAACTACTAATATATGACTGCCTAAGAGACAAGCTGTGTTCTGGAGTCAGTTTCCTAACAAGAAGTTTGTCTCAGATCTTACCAAATGTCATTCGGCCACTGACAATTTCTGGCGATTTCTTCATGTCATTAATAGCAGCAACAGGAAGACCCCAGTTGGCAACTGGCCCCCAAAAGTGCTGTGAAGAGGGAAAACAAAAATAAAATTAAACTGAAACAAAAATCTCCTGCAGTATTCTTACTGTTTTTTCTTAGCCACACAAAACTAGAAGGCAACATTATGGGTAAAATTCCAAGAAATGACAGACACTATTTTTAATGTAAGAGAGAAAAAATAAACCTTTCTTTTAGTGGAATACACTCTTCAGAAGGAAAGGTAAAGGAACCGACTCTGGATCTTTCAGAGCAAAGAGGAACTATCTAAAGCCATTGAAATAGAATTTTGTATAATTATTGCTCAGCAGTCATTAGGCATCTGATTGGCATTGTCAGACTCTTCAGATTTATAGCTCACTTCTGAGCAGAGAATTAGAATTTGCCATTTTCAAGTAAGGCTCCTCAAAAATACAGTGAAAACATATGGACATAAGGAAGTGAAGAACTGAAGCTGTTTTCATTTTACGCTGAGGATGAAGAAAAGCTTAGCAAGCATCTTCTTTGTGAGTGCTTACACCCTCTCTTTGAAAGAGTAGGGCCAGCAAGTAAAGCAAACTGTTACCATGAGCTTCATCTGCAATTGCTGAAACCACTTGGTGATTTACTTAAAACTCAGTGATTCAACAAATGTCAGAGCAGATCAGTTCGCAACAGGTGTGTACACAGAGAGAAAAAACAGAGACAAGAAATGGAAAGGATCAAAGCAGAAAAACTGATGAGTTTATTTTGATGGGCATTATCTAAAAGACTCTAAACTGAGAAAAATAGTGTCATAAGTTCAATTTCCACTACTGATATGAGCGACAAGGCTTCACCAGAATTCCTTCCACAGAAGATGCACACAGAATTTGCCTCAGCTTCTAAGCAGAAACCCATCCTCAAAAGTCACTTAGCCAGATACAACGAAAGAGATGCACCTCCCAAGAAAAAGCTTTGCAGATAGCAGCTATATCCATTCTGTTGACACTTTCTGTAACTGTTACATGTTTAATGATTTGGAATACTCAGGGGGTATTTGAATTTCTTGCAATTTTACTTCTAAGATACTCTTGGCCAGTCTTGCTTGTAACACTACAAGTCAGACTAAAAGCCACACTTGCTTCCTGCAGTTGCAATAGAAGAAACGTAAATAGAAAAAAGTTACATACACAGTTTTGATAGTTCAATACAATATGCAAAATACAGTATTTCTGCAAATTCAGATTTATAACAGTATTCTGAAGAACAGAATAAAGGCATTTGTTTGACGTATTCCTAGTGATAGGAAAGTTGACATCTGTAATGATTAAAGCCTCTGAAGCACGTCAGAGGTAACATGATGTAACTGAGGACAGCTGCATGACTGCAACTCTCAATGGTATTTACACTGTGCCACCACACCAAAGCAAACCTCAAGCAGAGAAACACTACCTGTACTTGGTGATGGTTTTATCGTCATTTCAGGTGTCTCATTTGAACAACTGTAGTTTATGAAAATTAAGCGCTTTTTTTTGAATCTCTGAAGTATTTATGGCTTTTAAGAATCTGAGTGACAACTTCTGTTCTGAAAAGTAAATTAAATCAACTTGGCATTTTTACTTGATCAATTGCCATTAGAACATAACCAAATAATACACCATAAGATTATGGACCACTCAAATCCAGGCTGTGCAAGCTGAAGAATCATCAGTAAACAGAAGTACTGTAGTACTTTTCTCTGCTGACAAGGAGTTTTATTTGCAACCTTGAGATGGCTATCAAGGCTATACCTTGAGTGCCTCCAGGCAGGCAGCTCTTTGAAGTCTCACAAGAATGAAAGTACACCTATAAGTCTGTCTTTTGTCTAGGTATAAGAGTAAATTTTCCATAACATTATGATTCACAGTACAACAGGCACAAAATTTCCACTTCAGTTTCAGGGAAAACCTGAAAGGGTCCAGGACAGAAGAGTGTAGCGTGAGTTGTTTTGTACATTTGTTGTCTGGCCTGAAGGCCATTAGAGATAAGCCAGGTAGTTTGGTTATGTAACAGTATTGCTGTTATGTAGAAGGATGGCTTTCAAACTGCTCTGATCCCCTTAGCAAAGGAGTATGGAAAAAAACAAAGCCCCTTTAATTTAATTCTGAAGGAGCTAACACTTGGTCACCTTAACCTCAAACTTGCAATTAAATATTCTTAGTGCACCACTCCTGGAGGTTTGCAGTATGCCTTTCAGGTGCAGACAAAGTCTTAAGTATTAAGGGAAAAAGACAGCAAGTTACTTAAGTTAGGAAGAATGTGAAACCAGAAATCCCCTCCCTTTTCTTACCGTACTGTTCAAGTGCACCATCACGGTTTTCCATTCAAAAAGCACATGCAAGAGAGAAGGGGGAAAAAAAGGAAACACATTAGTTTCTTTCATGATCTACATAGACAAAAGCATACCACAGTAGAAAATAGGTAGAAGTCAGGAAGCTGTCACAGCATTAACTTTGAATAATGTATTAGTGTTTAAAAAAAAAAAAAAAATCCACAAGAGCTATCACTGTGACAAGTGTTCGCTGCTCTTTTTCCCAACTACATAAAATCCCATTATGGTCACTAGGAGACATTCAACCCTTCAGAGCACCCAAGAACCCACACCAACTAGTTTAAAGGTTGCCAAAAGACATCAAGCTTTGTCATGACAAAGCTAAACAGCTAAAATTCTTCAGTGAAATTTTGAAGTTGCTTGGAATTCTCTGTATACATCTGTAAGTAGGTCACACCAAAGACTGCCAGACATCTTCCTGCCACTAGGTTTGGGCCAGCTGTGGCTGTACCAAACATGAGCTGTAACAGACTCTCAGTGATATATATAATTACTTCAGTCATGTATGGGGTTCATTTCGGTGATCATCTAGGGACCAGTTTATGTAATAATTTAATGATCTATGCATGAAAGATAGACTACAGCATACATTTAAGATTGCTTGTTACAAGGCTTTGGTAACAAAAGCTTACTAACTTTTAAACACCTTCCTAACAAAGATACTGATAAGACAGTTCTGAATTATGGCTTACAAGAAGACACAGGTAGGCTAATAGAAAGGGTATAACTGCTCTGAGTTGCAGAACACTTTGTAACTATCACTTCCCTCACACTGATTTCCATGTTCTTAGATCACCATTTTATAAATAGCCACAGTCAGGTCCGCCTAGGAAATCACACAGGATGTGTTTCAGTGAGTCTTCACTACAAGCTGGTTCAAGGTGCTTAGTTTGGATGCTTGACTAGTCTAACCACTTGATTTTTGTTTTTTCTTTAACTGATCTGCAGAAACAGTTGACTGAAGTTCACAAGATGAATGCAAACTTAAATTTTTTCATAAAACATGTGTCTTCTGGCACCACGTTTTTGTGCCAACAGAAGTCAGCCTTAATTTTTAAAGCAAAAGCCTAGAATAGAATCAAACTGATACTACTTTAACAGACTAGGCAGCTCTGGCTAAGGTCTTACAAGGTTGTCCTTACAATCACATGGGAGTGGAACATTTACGGTACTTCTAGAAGAGGGCAAACCAAGGGCACATAGACTCTTCCAGGAAACAGGCATCCAGACCCAAAGCTCTGCAGCCAAGGGAGTTGCAACAAATGCACCACATCCAATAGTGAGGATACTGCACCATGTGCACACATCTATTTCTGAAGCAACCCCATTCCAAATTAGTAGTTTCCAAAAACTAAATTCAGTCCCTTAACAAAGAAAACAGTGTACTAATGTTTTCAGAACTGTGAACAACAACTGTTGGATTTACTGACTCAGTTTCCAAGTGTGAGTTTTCTGTATGAATGTCTAGATATGACGAGGAACCGAGGGCTGTTCGGCACTAAGTTAATTCCAAAATAGCTACAGTGGGAAAGATTTAGTTTTCTAAAATGTCTGCACATATTTTCCTCATTCTGGCAATAAGAACATTAATAGGCCAGAGACCATGCTGCAAATGTAGGTGAACTGTCACTATGTGTTTTCCCCATACTGCCATCTCCTAAGTGGAAAGGGCACTACCCTTCTGCAAAAGGGCAGATTGTTCAGTTCTCAGCACATACAAGACAAGCAGGTGCTGTGTCCTTCAGAAGATCAGCTAATTTTAGTTTTATTACTGATGCAAATTCCTCTGAAGTTTGCTTAAATTAAAAGTTCCTAGACAGCTCACATCAGTTTGAGTGCTCAGGCTTTCCAGGGAATGAACCATCTCTATTTCAAAGCCCTCTATATTAACAGAGTCCCTACATTTGCATTAGTGCTGAGTCATCACTAGGAAGAGACATTTCAGAAGTGCCCCAATGCACTGCAATGTTCATGCTTATTTTTCTGTTACCAGGAGATTTCTGGATTCCTTGGAATTCATTTTGTGACGAAAGCAATTTAGGCTTCTACCGCAAGAAAATGACAGCTTATCTAGAATCATCATTCTCTCTTAAAAGAGGAGGAAAGTTGTTTTTTTAGATGCTTTTCAGAAAATGTTTAAATCAACAGACTAGGAAGCAAGAGGATGCAGTTGCCTACTAAGAGTGGCTTAGATAAATGACTATAGCAACAGCTGCCATTTTTAGAATCTTCAGAAAAAATGAAGCTTCAGGTTCACAGTACATAGAGCTACCAGGCTTTAATATGCTAATCAGCTAGTTTTAAATTAGCATTACTGCTCCATTTTACAAGAAGCAGGAAGAGTCTACCTGCAGCTTATGTTCTTACTATGCTTATTTGGAAGCATTAAGACCCAGTTAGGGTAAATTTGTATTTATATGATTTACAGTCATTCAGATCCCTATTAATCACCACTAGAGAAAAGCCAGATGCAAAACTTACAGAACAATTAATTTTTAATGACAGTTTAAAAAGCAATTTCTCCTGTTTCTTTGTGCAAGATCCAAAAGCTAACCCATGACATAATGCAATTCTAATGCCAGATATATCCACCTGAGCAAAGCAGCTGCATTCACTGCACTTGTTTTCATGTTTGCACGTTATGAAGCTGAAATTGAAGCTACTTCTTCCAACAGATGTCTGCAAGTTTTGATTGCCCCAAGCCATAATAATGGAGCACTTAATCTACCATATTGGGTACCTTCAGTTATTCTATTGAGGGTCAAGTAATTTAAAGCCTATCACGGTATCTGAAACAGTATCTTAATTCATTCATTCCGACAAACAAGTTTCACGTTTATAAAGCCTTGATTCCCTCCAGTGATTAGATGCTGATTTTTAAAACAGACACCACAGGCTCAGATCTTTAAGGACGCTTTTGCTCCATGAGCAAAGAAAGGACTTTTTTTCAGGGTTAGAGTCCTATAGTCTGGGGAAGAAATTATCCTCAGGAAGAAATGCAAAGAGATAACTCCATTGCTTCTATGCAGAAAACAGACGAGTCTTTTACTGACAGGTATTTACATTTTAAACTCAACAAAAAGCCAATAACCGAGACACTTATCTCCTAGCGAGCAAGAAACAATGCTGAAAGGCTGGAGCAAATGGAGCAACTGACCTTAGCTCTTCATGACACACCCAGTAACAGGAGTACAAATTAAGCAGGTATCTTCGCATACAGCAAGGCAAAACAAATCCACAATGGCAGAAACCTGTGGAATACTCTTTTTTCTGCAATACAGTCACATATACAGCTTGTTTGAAGATTAGATGAAATACATCTGAAAGGTTTTTTTAAAAAAAAACCCTTCTCAGTCTTGGGTGAGGATAGAGATACTTCCAGTAACTGTGATGACATTAGGAAGCAGGTGTTATCTCATCTGGATGTTTGCTTTTCTAATTATGAAACAGATTACTGGTTCAATGGCCATTTACATGCTTCACATGAATGCTGTTACAATTAACTAAATGTTAACAATAATGTGCATCTATCAATCTTACTTGGCATCCTGAAGACTTTCAAAAGGAACCACAAAAGTCTGCTCTGGACTTTTTGTTTTGCTTTAAGGTTGTTCTCTTCCTTCTCATATTTTTGTCCCACTGTTTCTGTAGATTTTGACTTTGTGAATACCAAACAAATTGGGCAAACTTTCCTGTGACCATCCTCAGAGTAAAGCATTTCTTCCTAATATCTAATCTAAGTCTATACTCCTGAAGTTTAAGGCTTTACTAAGCCTTTATATTATAATCCCTTGTCCATGTAACCTTACACCATCTCCTGCTACTTTAACCAAGTTTCTCAGATAAACAGATGTCCTCCTACATACTTGCTCAACATCAAACACCAGTTGCAATAGCCATAGGTAAAATAGCAACCAACAGCTACAGTGAAAGGTTGCTCAACCCTTTTTAGTAGAAGAAACAATTTTTATTTCTTTAGTTTCTCAAACAGCCTGTCAGCCACAGAAACTTCAACCTGCCTACCCGAGACCAGTCCTGCACAGTTCAACAAGATTTAAGTATGCCAAAACTCATCTTTAAGGCAGTCTTGTAGTTTCAGTCCAGAGTGCCACATCCCTTACCACAGCACGCAAAACAAAGCTTGACACAAGCAGTGAACTGTCTGCGAGGCGACGTAAGCCACACTGCCACAAGAGCGAGGCTCTAACAAGCCTCTGGAAAGAGATACCTACTTACAGGTACTCAGAGACTCAAATAAACGATCTTCAGACTGCATCCATGATCAAGCTCGCTCCTGCCGAGGGCAGAGCAAAGCTCTTTCTGCCCTTGTGGCAGGCAGCGGTCACACTGTCCTGGTCCCGGGCTCCTGTGCCCGCTGCCCCCTCAGTGCCGCAGCGAGCTCCCGTCCCCGGCGGGGCGGCACTCGCGGCTGTCACAGTCGGGACGGGAAGGTCACGGAGAGACGCAGCTGCCGCGGCAGCTTCAAAGCGTGCCGCGTCACTTCAAGGTCAAGGCCGGTTTGCTCGGGCCGGGGCGGGACAGGGACAGCCCCGACCGCTCCCGCGGGCCGAGGTGACGGCGGGCGAGACAAGCGACACTACGGGAGCACGAAATCTCCGGACCGGCTCCTCGCTGCCTTCTTTCCCCGCCCAGCCGCCGGCGAGGGCGAGCTCGCCAGGGGTCAATGGGTGCCAACCGTCAGACCCCGTCCCGGGCGCCCCGAGGCTGCGGGGGCTGAGGGGCTCGGGGACCGGACGCTGGTTCCTGCCGCCCGCCCGGACAGGGCGGTGGGCTCGGCGATGACGCGCCCCGCGTCGCGCTCACCTCATCAGGTAGTCCCTGAACTCCTTGCTGCGCACATAGTCCACGGCCTTGCGGCCCAGCGCGGCCGCCATGGCGTCTCGGCGGCAGCGGGGTACGGAGCGCTCGCCTGGCCCGGCCGCCTGACGACGCGATGCCGCCGCCGCCGGTGACAACTGCCCCGCGCGCCGCCCGCCCCCCGCTTTACGGCAGAGCGCGCACCCCCCCCGCCCCGCCCCGTCACCGCGGCGCTCTCATCGCCCATTGGCCGCGGCGGCCCCGCCCCCCGCGCGCGCCCGGCCCGGGGAGACGGTCACGGGCAGGGGGAAAGGCAGGGGGCCGTAAAGCAACGCGGCGGGAGGACGAGGGGAGAGCGTCGCAAAGAGCGGCGAGGAGGGGTCGCAGTGGGCCGAGCCGCCGGCATTCCTCCGCAGCACGCGGGGCAGCGTCGCGCGGCGGCTCCGCGGGCCGCGATTGGCTGCGGGGCGGCGGCAGGTGGCTCCCCATTGGCGCGCGCCGCGTGTGGCTCCGCCCCCGGTGGCGCGAGGGCGGTGTGAGAGGGGAATGGGGGACGGGAGGGGCGCGGTGGGCACCGGGAGGGTGGCAGGGCTTTGGGGCGGACTGCGCTGGGAGGATGTGGAGATTTCCTGTCTGGAAACATTCCAAAGCCACCTGGACGCGACACTGTGTGACCTGCTCCGGGTGACCCTGCCTTGGCAGGGGAGCTGGACTAAAATATCTGCAGAGGTCCCTTCCAACCCCAGCTGTCTTGTGATTCTGTGATAAGTAATAATAAATTTTGTTGGAATGGTCTAAGATCCCATCTCTCACCAGCACTTTCTATTTCGTTACCTGAGCAGAGGTTACTTAAGAAGGGAAGATAAACTCTAACCTTGCTAATATTATCTCTAGAAAATTTGGGTCAAACAAATTCATATATCTTTGCTCAGTGCACTAGAGATAGTGAAAAGGGATGTTTATCTCCCGTGCTTTCCAAAGACTTGCAGCCTCAGTTTTTAAGGTCCGCAGCTAGGCTGAGAGTGCAGCCTGGGGCACAGCTATGCTCTGCAAGAAGCCCTGGACGCCGTGGCTGCTGTGTTTCCTTCTGTTTCCCTCTTCCCTGCAGGATCTCAGGTTAAAAAAACAAACAAACAAACAAAAAAAAAAAACCAAAAAACAAACAAAAAAACCCCCCAAACAACAACAACAACACAACTAAAAAAAGCCACAAAAACCCACAAAACACACACATCAAACCCAAAATGCTCAAAAACTGTACAAAAAAAGTCCCAACAAAAAGCTTCTCTTCATACTTCTTCCCTCATTGCTTGCTTAGAGAGCAGCAGGTTTGGGGAAAAGCATTGGGTAGCCTCTCCTATATATATTCAGCATATGATATGACACCCCACAACAACGCCTCGCTTTGCTGTGGGAATGGAAGAATTTTAATCCCCTTGGCATATTGCATTATGAAAAGCCAAAATGTAGCCCAGCATATTTCTGTGGGCTACTTGGACTCCTATTTAAAAGCAGCAATGTGAATCTGAACAAGATCTCAAGGAATCATTTATTCCAGTTGATTTGACATGCATTGACGCAAGGAAGGTCTATGGAAATCAGTCCTGTATGTTCAAACAAAATCCTCATGTGGTTGGATTCCACATATCCTACATGGCCAGGCTCAGTCATTAATATTACAGTTGCAGTTATAGAACTAATTTTTAGCCTTACATAATAAGGCTAAAAATGTAATCTTATTCTCCTTTACTGAAAATTTGTAAATTTTTTTTTCATCACTCCATGTAGGGAGCAAAACAATGATCTGTCTGCTTTGGGAGGCGTTGTTCTTCAGTCTTTCTTCCTGGAGAAAACAAGTTCTTTTAGCCTTGTCCCACAGGCTGTGCCTATTACATTTTTTAACCTTTTGCCTACTCCAATTGTGCTCAGCTTTCTTAAGGTATAGCCAAGGGTCACCATGTCTTAATGTCTCAGTCAAAGCCTTACCAGCAGCCCAGCAGCGCAGTACTCTTTTCCAATTTTGAGAATATCTTCTTATCTCCTTTTTTTTTTTTTTTTTGGGGGGGGGGGGTGGGGTGGGGTGGGTGGCTGTTTTTTTTGTTTTCAAAGAAGTTAATGTAAAAATCATTAACCTGAAACGTGTCCAGAAAAAAGCAGTCCCACATGACAGGCTCTACCAGTTACACAACAAAACCAGCTAGCAAGGACTTGAAGGTTGCTTTTGTTCTGTATGTATTTATAGGGCTTTTATTTGCATAGGGTTTTTACACTTTTTGTAAGGATATCAAAAACCCTACAAAATATCCCCTTTTGTATCCCCTTAACGCATCCATAGCTTTTCTTTTACCCCTTTTAGCCTGTTCAATAGAGAAATTACATTGGACATGAGTTACTCTTGAGAAGTCCATGTTAGATGTACTTTTGAGCCTGTTGTTCCCTGAGTGAATATTAACTGGTAGTTTAATAAATTATTGAAGCAGGTTTTTCTTTGTGGTGGATTTTTTTGTTTTGTTTTGGTTTGGTTTGTTTTAATGTCAGAATTAGGCCATTTGACTTATTATTTGCTGAGTTTTTGTGAGCCCCTTCTCTTCAGACACATGCTCTGCTCCAGTGTGGGACTGCTCTGTCCTTCCATGACCTGGAGGAAATTCAGTGATCATCTCAAACTGATAATTTCAGATTGTTTCTGTGGATTTCCAAGCAAGTTTCATTATTTTTGCCACATATATATTTTCTAAAATATGCTCCACCTGTTTTTCCTCTAGTCTGAACTATGCTTCTTTCTCTTTTTTTTTCTTCACACTAAATTCATATGGATTTTGGGTTATTCTTATCACACTTCTGCTTTTATCTGTCATGGACTCTTTCTGCATTATTTAATGACTGCAACTTCCTTTGTTTCATTTAATTTTCAAACACTTTTATCAAACTCCTTTAATTGTCTTTTATGTCCCATGAAAGATAAAACTGATTTCATATCTCAGACTTTCTGATTGTGTTATCTGCAAGCTGACACCATTTCTTTATTTTCATCTACTCATATATCCTTTTGGGTATTTACTTGTTCCCTTTTAATTTTTAGGTAACTATGTGCTTGTGAATAAGACAAGACATGTATGTCAAAGGATGGCTCTTGCATTTCTTCTAATCAGAACAAGTAATTGTAGCTGGTTGGATTTTCAAACAGGTCCCCTGCAATCTTTTATCCCTTCGATTATCTTCACAAATACCCTGCCTGACATTTCCTGGAATTTCTTCCTGACGTTCTCATTGCTTTCTTTTGTTTCTTGTTAGCCTTGTACTTCTGACCTTTGCAAGGAGATACTTCTGAAGTTTATTTGGCTATCCAATTATTCTCCTTATTTTCCCCCAGCCTTTGGCCCGGTCAGTAAAATTTTAACTCACTTACTGACTTCTGTTGCTGTCGGTCATTAGGCCACAACTTTTCCTCGCTGGATTTGAGAGCTGGTGTGCCTGAGTTCCGTTCCGGGTGTTTGGCTGTTGGAATCTACGCGGGTTCCCTGCACTGGATACTCTGACAGCAGTTCTGAAGCTCCTCGTCCCTTGCTGCCAGCACACGTCTGCACTCTCCTGAACTGCTGCCAGCAGCTGGGGGGATGGAGGAGAGCATTCCTGCCTCCTCCATTGTTGGCTCCACAAGTCCTCCATGCTAGTGCACCCAGGGCTGGTGTTTTTGCCCACGAGGACACATACATAAGGTAGCCAGGGCTGGATGAGCTTTAATATTTGGTAGTATCTTAAATTTGCCCTCTGAGGAGGTGAGCTGTTGGACGGTCTGTTCAGCAAATGAATGCTGTGTTTCCCTCAGAAGGGAGTCTCCATATCCCATTTCTGGATACCTACACACATTTCTGGTGTGGGGGTGGCAGGGACAATCCTCCTAGCTGCAGTGGGACATATGGCACTTCCTGTTGTCATCTCAGAACTGTGCCTCCGGATTTAGTACTTCTTGACCTCAGTGGATTCAGATCCAGCTGCTGAGTAAAGCAGCCTGCAATATTTCTCATTTTCAGGCATCTCCTGTCTTCCTCTTGACATGCCTTTGCAGGCACATGCATGGCAATAATGGACCTTGCAGAGCAATCTATTGATGCTATGCAGTAGTGAAGCCTGACAATAAAATCAGTGCTAAAGGATCTAATACTCTAGATACAAAGGATATACATCTATCTATGTAAAGGATACATTAGATCTAAAGGATCTAATCGGTGCTATGGTATCTAATACAATTCTTAACAAACATCTTCAGGGGGAAAGAGTGGTGCCCGTTCCCATCTATGAAAAGAATTGCAATGAAATATTATTTGGAATGTTGCTTGACAGACAAGGGAACAAAAATTAAACAAATCGTTGAAGAAACTGTGACTTCAGAACTGAAGGAGTTAGTATTTCCCTGCTGTGGTAGCTCCAAAGTTGCAGAAAAATGTGAAGAAACTTGGACAGCCTCCTAGAATTTGTAATGAAATACGTGTTCATTAAAGGGGGCAGAAATCCCATGGTAGGTAGACAAGATTGACTAGAGCCACTAGGACATTCAATCAGCTGCAATCTCCAACTGAGCCAAGTGAGAGCGCAGCTTGAAGTGACACTTGCATTCTCTTTGCATCTTTGATTACAGATGCATTATCCCTACACCCTGGCATGATGCTTGAGCAGTTTTATTCCATGTGGAGCACACAGCAGTAACTAAGTAGACTAAACACCCGAGAATGCTAAGAAGGGAGTCTATGTTACAGAAATAATGAATAACATCTGTAAAATGCATGCTCGGTGCTGACACATTTGTGAAGGCATCCTAGTAGAAATATGACTTTAGTATTAGTCTAAAGAAAACTGAAATGAATGTCTAAAAACTAAATAACCCGAGAAGAAGCTATACCTTAAAAAAAACCCAAACCAACAAACAACAACAAAAAACAAAAACAAAACAAAAAAACCCAAAACAAACAAACAAACAAAAAAAAAACCAACAAAAAAGAAAACCAAAAACCCCCCAAAACACAACAGCACTTTCTGAAATTCAGAAGTACTTAGTGCTGAAAAATATAGCTTTATCTTCTAGAGGGAACAGTTCTCACTGTGACTGACCATGGAGCACACTATTGCACAAAATCAGCATGTATCATTTGAGAAATCCAGTTTCTGTGCAAAACCTGATTAATTAGAATAAATTAGCATATTATGGAGCTAGAGCCATTTCATCATCTGTAGTTCTGGTTGGATCTGGAGCAGGTTCAAACAGCAAAATAAAACAGTTTCATCTCAGGCCCTGCAAATAAGACAGTGGTCTTACAAAATCCCTAGAAAAAGACCCTCCTTTAGGAATGGCCAGAAGAACACTATGATGTGGGCATTGCAATGGACAGAGTCAAGGATTGAAAAGTAAAAAAGATGCAGAATGGATCTGGAAAAAATTTTGACTGCCAGGGCATAAATATCGGCAAACTACCAGCTGTTGTGAATAAGAATGATTGCAGGCAAGCCAAGCAGCAGCTGGGCAGCAGGAACTAAAACAAGGGGGCTACCTATAACAGTGAAAAACGGAAGTCTTTTGTCAGCATAGAAGACAAGCATTTCAGGCAGTTGTTGCAATTATCACTGCTTTCCCCTGCCTTACGTGCAAAAAGACCTGTCTGTCATGATTAGATTACAGGGTGGGGCTGAATACTTGAAGCTTTTATTGGCATAGTTACTCCTGTTACTATAAAGTGTGTAGGCAGAAACCATGCAAGCTCTAGGCTCTGGTCTGTATTCCATGTGCATAGGAAACAGCTAGTTCTGTGCAGTGAAAAGCTGTCATGTCCAAAATTGTATAGACGAGGGGAGGCAGAGCACAGCAGTCTGGCAGAGAAGCAGCTGGGTTTGCAGTGAGGCTGTTCTTTTTCTCGGTGCCTGAGAAGCCAGCCTGGAGGCCACTGCTCAAGGGTGGGGCAGCTCCCCACTGCTGGGCTCACTGCCAGCACCAAGCCTTGTGTGAGGGGTAGGGAAAAGCCCCAAACCAACCTGAAACAAACAAACAAACAAAGCCCCAAACAGTATCTTCCCCTGCTTTAACTTATAATACAACTATTCTTAAGGGAAAGGTTTCTCCTGGGATTTTCTTTTTCCTAGAAGTCAACCAGCTGCAGATGAAGGAGCCCCCCTGCATAAGTAGCTCTGCATAAATGCAGTTCAGCAGAACCTTCAGGCAGCTGAAGGATGGAGCCTTTTTGTGATGAGACTGCTTTCAGTCCTCAATTAGTCAGCATGGTAAAAGAGACAGACAAAACTGAAACTGAAATTGCATAAGCCAACTTCCTGCTGAAATATGGGTAGCAGAGGCGGCTCTATTCATGTGTCTTTTACTGTCATGAAGACTGATACTAAGTGTTTTAAAGGCATTTTCTGGGCTGAAGTTCATCTTGAAATTTACTCGTATATAATATTGCTTCAAGTTAGATAATTTTAGATTCTAATTTTACACATAAAGCTATATTGCTAGGGTTGTTTAGAAGAAGTCATGTTTTAAACATGGGGAAAAATGATTAATAGGTTTATTCACAAGTTGTTTATACTTGCAGTTGGTAATGCGGATACAGGTACTGCATTACATGGCTATATTGATTACTGTTAAATAAATGGGCCTTTAAAAGCGTCTGGTTTTCAACTCATAAAATTCTCTTAAGTAAAGAAGTTTTTACAATAAATGGTCATTTTTAATAGTCACATGCCCACTTCCCTGTGAGAAGAAGCAGCGGACTGCTGTTTCTAGTACCACATTACTGCGTTACTGAAGTAATAAAACAATTGTGAGGATTATCTTGTGTTTGGGAAGGAGGGGATGAGGGCTGCTTGTTCAGTCAGGTGCACTCTGTACTTTATACTCCTAGTTCAGGTCAGCTGGGGTAAGAGAGCCTTTTCTTGTAAAATTGCCTTGAAAGTTCACCTCCTTCACTCAGCTGGGGAAACTTCTGTTAGAGTTAAATGACGTATAATCACTTCATTGCTGTAATTATCATGTCCAGAGGAGCAGAATGGGAGGGATGGTGATGCTCTCTCAGCAGGCTGTACCTCCTAGCAGATGTCAAACTGGGCTGCAAAGCAGAGTTGGTTTCTTCATCCTGGAAAACCTGCCTTGGTGATGAATCCAAGAGGAGTAAAAAACAACAACAACAACAACAAAAAGAGAGAGAAAATATTTTTCTATTCTATTTTGAAAAGCTATTTCCAGTTTCTGAGGAAGGACTATCAGTGTTGTGACATGGACTTCACAAGTAAAGCTGGGAGGAGATTTGCTTTCTCCATTGCTGCCAGCAATTGGTGTGCTGAAACACTTGTACTTTGTGAAGAAGCTTCCTCGCCTATTTTCTCCCAAGATTATATGTCCTTCTTAAAGGGCTTTAATCAATACAAACATCCCACTGATTACAAGGAAAAGGATAGAGTCAGGCTGATGACAGAAAGTGAGGTGTCAAAGCTGAGAGACAGTGGTAAATAATGAGAGTCATTTTATGTATGTAATTTTTCCCTCAGGACTGATGGATCTTTATTGAGCTGTATATAGTATAAATTTAGTAGAAAATGATAAAAATACAGGTTTCTGGCATGGTTTGCTACTAATAAATTAACTTACTGTATGTTGTTTCTTGGAACCTTCACTCTCAGTCTAAACAACCTAAGTGAGGCTTGGAGGATGGCCAGGAGCAGGGGATCATTCCTGATAGAAAAGTATAGTTCTGTGCTTTTCTGCTCTTTCAGCCTTTCCCCAGATGAAGAACAACCACCTAAACTATTGCCACTGGAAAACTGAGCATTAATATTGGTAGACTTATTCTAGAGAAAAAAAAAAGTCATTATTATGTTTGAGACAGAAATGCATGATTACACCAGGGCTCACTTCAGTGTAATTACAGCATCCTCAGTTGTGTTAAACTTAAGGTCAGTTTTTCTCTTGATGGACTGACATTTCTCTTGCTCCCTGGAGAAATGTGAGAGCAAGATGGTATCTAAGATGTCCCTGACTTACTAGAGGAAGCCAAAGGTCTCTGAATTGGTGAAGCACATCCAAACAGGGGCCCTGAAATCACCTTTGGCCTATTTCCTTGACTAAAAGAAAAGGGGGGAATTTCAGTGGGCTGCAGTGTATAAACAAACCACGGGCATCCATACATGATGAGTAACTTGAAGGTAAACATGCCAAAGTCCTTTCCAAAGCTACTGCGGCCAAAGTAAAATAAGCAATAGGTCATAGTGGACTTCTACAAAGTAATTCAGCACATTTAGTCACAAGTCATTCAGGACTCAGAGTCACTCAGGTTTGCACTAGGCCTAACAGACAGGAAAAAGAAAAAAAGAAAAAAAAGAAGAAGAAAATATTCAAGTGTGTATACTTATAGAAGAATGGATGCATTTGACTCATGTACCCAACTGTGCATGTGCCAGATTGAATTGAGTGATTATAGACAAACTACGTAGAGAGGATCTTTTCTTCTTAGAAAGATTTGAAATGCTGCGTCCCACATCTGAATTCATCCCTACATGGGTATTGATCTTTCCAATAAACATTAATGTTTGCTGGCAATGCTACAGCTTCAGTTCACAAAAGCTATCTTGATTTTTACAAGAGATATCTTGTTTTTCACACCAAATGCCTTATAAATTAAATACTGTGTCCAAAAGCTACTGATCCTTGGCACCTGGGCTGGACAGCAGTGTCTGCCCTGCACACAGAGGGAGCGTTAGCCCTTGCAAAGTGAAGCCAAACCTTTCACACGCAGCAGGAAATGCAACAAAACCAAACCAAGAAGATACATGGAGTAGATCAATGCCCTTATTGTGACCTGCCTCTGTGACTTCGGTGCTGCTTTCTTGCTCAGACTGTCCTTCTTGAAGGCTGTGCAGAAGTTCATTTTTATAATCTGCTGAAAACAGTTCTTTCTTTTCTCTGATGGAGGAGGAGACAGTGGAAGCATCATCTCTGCATCACATGGAAGCCTCAATGAGACTGCTACAGCAGTATTTGTCACAGAGCTGGAAAAAAGCCTCACTAGATATAATCCTTAGTGTTTAGGTTTACCAAAAATAGTTCTTGAAGTTCAAGTTCACCATCTTGAAGCTGAGGAGTGGGCTACATAGTGTTTTCCCTGGAGAAGCACTTTATCAGTCACCATGCATTATTAGGAACAGCATTTATACTCGCATTTGATAATCCTTCCTTCCATTAGAATTTTACACCCTCTATATCTCTCTCAGTGTACATCTCATAGATATTGAGGAGCTGTATAAAGCCAGTCAGTTCACAAGCTGCCACTCAACTCCAGGCCCTGGTAATATAAAAATTCATGATTTTTGGTCTAATTTTCACTCTCTTTTAAAAGCTTAATTATAATTGGAGAGCTCATTTGAAATTAAAGCCTTTTTTTTTTTCCTTTTTTTTTTCTTAATGGTTTCACTCATGTTTGACACCTATTTCTGTAAGACCCTCATTTGATTCATAGGATTACTGCAGTATCAATGCTATAATAATTTATTTGGTTTTAAGACAGTGAGTTTTTTACTATGTTTAGGGAACACCATTTGTCTGTCTGGTTACAGGTTTTAACCATATTGCACCAACTGTGAGGAAGAGGTTGCTCTAAATTAACACTGTAGGTAGTCATAAACAAATTTCACAAAATTTCAGAGTAATATTCTGTTTTGTCAAAAAGCAGCAATTATTCTTCACATGTACCATAGTAAAGATACAGATTTAAACAGTGAAGGTTGATTGTTCCAGTTGTTTGTGGCTTAAAAATCTTTGAATTAATCTTTGGAGTTCATCCATCAATCTTGATCTGCTCAGTGCCAACTGCTTGTGGTAGGGTGATATGAATGCTTATCATATTTGAGGCCCAAAGAGACCATCACAAGGATTTAAAATTGATTTTCAGATTACTGCAGGCTATTGAAGTCATCCACTTGCTTCTGCGCTAACCCTTCTGTCTGCTAAGGGACACTACTAAAAGTGATACAAGGGGCATGACAAACCCCTTTTTATGTTTTATTCCAATGAATAATAGCCTCACTTTTGAAACTACAGTCACCTTATTTCCATTCTGCAGCTGCATCAATTTTGCACCCAGAAATTTGCCTGGTTTTGTGCTCTGGTCTGTCTCTCTGCTTCTGGAACATGTGATTTTTTTTCTCAGTGAAGATTCTTGTAAACAATAATCAAGTCACTCTCAGCCATTTCCAAGCTAAGGTGAACAGATCAGGGACTTTAATAATCTCCATGGCAGGCTTTTTTTGCCTTTTTTTTTTTTTTTCTTTTTTTTTTTTTTTTTTTTCTTTTCCCTGCATCTGAACTCTGGACCATTTAAATATATTAAAGTTATATTAGTTAGTGTCATTTTAAAAATGACACTTGAGGCCTGAATGGTGGGGTTTGCATGACATTTTCTTACCTTTAACATGTACTTCCTAATCTCTACTGATGGCAGCAAGACTGGTGGTTGAAGTGAGACCAGATAGCAAAAGATCAGCTCTGCCAAGGGTTTCTTAAAGATGATGGGTCACCCTTGTCACTTCTCTAAAGTGAAAGGCAGGTTGTTTCTGTTCTCTGTCTTTAAGTCTCCATTGGAACAGCTGATGTTCCTAAAGGGAACTAAATTGTTTTAGTACCAACAGGTGAAATAAATAAATGGATGAATAAAGCAAATAACTGATTATAACAGAATTGACAACAGAGACAAGAGCCCAGACAACGTGACAATTAGAAAGTCTGCATAAATGCACTGGAAATCCCCAGTGTTCCTTTGCGTGCCTTAGCAAGGAGACTATTGTTAAAACTGAAGCAGCAAAATTCTACAGTAGGGAAAGAGTTAGGCTCTACAGCTGCAGCTGTTTTTACCAGTGACCACAGACCCTGAAGGACAGGAAGAATCAATTAGGCAGGAGTGTGCCAAGCCAAAACAATGCACAGGCTTACCACAGATGGTGAGTCACTAGCCTCTTAATAAACTAATTTCCTCAACAAAAAATGGAATTGAGCTCAGGCCAGCTTTGGTTGTTTAGAAAAAACCAAAGCGCTCCTGTCCATCTAGATGAATGGACAGATAATCCTTTTTTTCCATCTTGTCTCCAGACAGCTGGAGTAGGGCACCTTTAACAGACAATGCACTGAAGTTATCTATGAGCAACCTGAAAAGCTAGACATAGCCTAATATTCTTGTCTTCAGCTCTTCTTCACAGCTTTTAATGCAAAATCTTTGCTTTTTGTGATCTTCAGACATTAGTTGTTACTGCCTCTTGTTTGCCCTGCTGTATTGCCTGAGGTGCTCAGCCAACAGTTGTGCTGCTCCTGACGATGCTATTCAGGCATATAACAGGACTTTCTGAGCCTCAGGACAATTCCCATGGTACACTGTTGTGGGACATAAAAAGGGGAGGAAGTGAACTGGGATGGGATAAAGGAGGGGAAAGATACAAGAAAGAAATTAATGTTGACTAAAGAGCGAAATTACGAGTGGGAGGGGAGTTGTTGGCTACTGTTTTTTTTTGTTTGGTTGGTTTGTTTTTTGGTTTTTTTGTTTGTTTGTTTGTTTTTAAGTTTTAAACAAGTGTGTACCTCAGGGGGAAAAGATTTTGCTTGGTTACTTTCTCATTAAGTGCAGATGTTTAAGATGCTTGTTTCCTAAAAGAGCTTTGTCTTGATTAGGCACTTGAGTATATTCGGGAAAGACTTCCTTTCAGATATCTCATTTACTAATTTTCTAGCATTGGAGGGAAAGACTATAATCTGCCTGCCAAGGGCCTGGAATGACCTATGGGTTCCTAACCAGGTTGTCTGAAAAGTTAGTGTTTGTTCAACAATGGATGAACTTGGCTCATTCCTGGTCATGGTCATGTTACAAGAGGAATTAGAAGTGGGAATGGAAGAGAGAGCCTGGATTGGTTTTGTTGTTTTTGTTTTTTTTCTCCAGTTTTCCTGTTTGGATGTTCTGGTGGTTCTCCTGAGAAGCCTCCTCTTTTAACTGCTGGGCCTGTAAAGTACTGGATTTATTTGCCTTCCTACGAGAAGAGGCTATAAACCCACAAGATGGACCTGTGGGGCAGAAGCGTGGTAAGAGAAAGGTACTTCATGGCAGATGCTGAGGTGCAGAGGAAGAGGATGGGGAGCGATAGGCATGTCCCAGTGATGAAGGACCATGAGGACTAAAGGAGCAGGAAGCTTCTTTCATGAACACAGAAAATAAAGGAAGGACAGAAGTGGGAGTAGGACAGGAGCAGCTGGCAGGAGAAAAGAGGCATGAGACTGCCTATGGTCAGAGCAGAAATCGTACAAACAACATTTCTGAAGTCCAGCTTTGCTTGGCTATGCTTGCTTGGACCTAAATCACATGCTGTTTCTTCATCGCTGGTACCACAGGCTGTTCCTGCAAGGAACCTCAGCCAGACTCACCACCTTTGTGATGCTGCCAGGTCCGATGACAATCCAGATGTGAACGCCAGCGTAACTGGGCGCAGGCTCAGATGTAATGCCAGGGGGGCAGAACCAGTCCCTCAAAGTAGGAGGGGTTGACTTTGCTTTTGTGGTCATTAGTAAGTCCAGCAAACAGAAAAGGCTATGCAGGCTGCTTGCCTGAGACCAGCAGTTTCCAGAGGATGGTCCCTTGGAAGATCTCAGGGGGGAAAGGAAATTCATGCTGAGGCAGCTTCTGTGAAAGCACTCATTTGTTTGGCACTGAAATCCTAAATTTGTCTAGTGGGGGAACTGTGTGAATGAAGGGCATTAAAGGCTTAACTTACTGCTTCCCAAAACAGAGGTTTGAGTATTCAGGCTGCACAGAGGTTAACAGTTCCAGGTACAATTTGAACAGGTAATCGTGTGGTTTTACTGTGACCAACACACGGCATTCAAACATGGCCAGTGCTTTGGGACTGGAAAGGAATTATGCAATAAAAAGCAGAATTCTTTTTGCTTTTCTTTTTATTTCTTTATAAAGAAAGGAAAGGATGGGCATGCCAAACCAAAATGGCAGAATACAGACAAAGGTGAGCACTGAGGCTTCTCCTTGGGCGCCAACCACAGTAAACTCTTGCCTTGGTAGGGTACAGCTCCCCATCCCTCCTGCCAGGAGGAACCCAGAATGCAGCCAGCCCTTCAGCAGAATCACAGCTCTTTGAAGTTAGTTTGCACAGTTTCACAATACCATCAGCCCACGTCATGGTGGGGCAGCAGCAGTTGAGGCCAGCAACATTAGCAGCAGCAACATGGGATACAGTGCACAGAAAAAAGGGAGCAAAGAGCTTGTTTGCAAACAATTGTAGGTAACAATATAGAAAGTCCAAAGATCATCATTCTGCTATAAAAATATTACACTTCATAAAACCATGTACTATAAAAAAAATCTATTCAGAAACGCTGGTAAACGTAACAAATATCTGTACACTGGCTGCCCTTTTCGTACAGGAAACATAAAAAGCGTGAGCCTCAAATCATCGTTTTGTAAACATGAATATGGAGCCTGTAAACAAAGTGCTAGATCATGGTTCGTATTTTGTCAATTTAAGACTACCCAAGTAAACCCCCTGCATGCATCATCACCTAATGGCCAGACTCCACTACTGCAAAAGGAACGAGGACTTGACTCTGAGCAGCAAATCAAAAACAATCTTTTAGAAACTGGTTTTTGTTTTCTGCACTTCAAATGCATATTTTCCAGCTCTCCTTTCAAAATTTGCCTTCATCAGAGAGGGCATGCATTTTCCTCATTTTCCTTTCAAGCTAAAGCATCTCCGAAAAATATGTCCATAACATCCACTTAGGAGACGTAATGGAGCACAAGTTGACTCTGTTAACTACGTATAGCAAAGAAAGAAGTAGCGGTTGAACAGTTCAACACTGAACATCATGGTTTACACAATATGGGATGACAAAAAAGGCCAAATTCTTCACTTTAGACTCCAAATTTTGGGCTGCAAAATATTTTCATGTGCAAGCTTTGTGATGACATGGGTTGTCACACAGTCGCACCTAGAAATGCAAGGTCTAGGTTCATGAAAATCGGTGAAGAGAGTTTGGATAAAATTTGGCTCTAAGAATGACTGTAACTTTATTTACTCTGTAACATTTTTGTTCTGCACAGGCTTCAATCCACCCTTCACCTGAATACTACGAGTTTTAGTTTTGCTGTACACACGGAGAACCTTACTTTTAACTTCACTTCGTCTTCTGAGTTTAAATTCTCATGTTTTTGCTAAGTTTCAGAATAGGAGAGGGTGTACAATTGTGTCTGATGTGGACAGGCATGGAGGGAGGAGTGTGGGACTGTGTCCACACAGGAGCTGAGGTACCAGAAGCAGCTTAGCTGCAGTGTTTTCAGGCAACACAAGATTTCAGGATCAGGGTCAGCTATGAGGTAAGAACATACACTTGTAAAGGAAAATTATGTATACTTGAAAAGATGAAAAGAAAAATTGGCTTGCAAGTCTCACTTTTTTTTTTTTTTAAATGAACTATACTAAAGCATCTTACTAACATTATTTTAGGCCTTTTTATTTTAATGTAAGGAATATCTGAAGGGTTGTAATGCTTGCCTGTCTTTAAGGATTCAGATACATAAACCTGGAGCTGATGTGGCTCTTGCTTAAAAGCGAAAGTTTCTCAACAAGTGAACTTTGCTTCTAAATATTTGCTTTGGCATTTCTGATACACACATCCCAAGGGAGAGCTTCAAAACACGTGCCTGAAAATAATTTTCCAGTGAAAGACACAATATCTTTTCTGCTATAGTAATCTCCTGTATATTCTGTGTTTGACTGTCCTATTCCTTCTAGGGATTGAGAAAGCTGTAGCATGCCCCAAAATCTAGAAATTCCCCTGTAAAAATGTATGATTAAAAAAACCAAAAAACCCCAACCAAACAAACAAAACCCAAAAAACCAACAACAACAAAAAAACAAACAACAAAAAAAACCCACCCCACCCACAAAAAACACCAACCAACCAAACAAACAAAACCAAAAAAACCCAAAAAACTAACCCCAAAAACCCACAAAACAAAACAAACCCCAAAAAACCCAAACCAAAACCCTGGGGTTTTTCTATCACTCTTATTGAGTGTATGGCAGGAAAAATACATACAGTCAACACTACTTCCCCACGACATGCCATCTGTGGCATTACACTTTCAGGTTACAGGGAGTTTGTATGGACTTGTGGCCAATTTTCAGAAGCCTGGATTTGTCCACCTCTCTGTACACAGGGCTTGGCACTGGGAACCTGCTGCTGTACAAATGTCACATCATTTATAGCCCTGACTCTGAGCCACATCTGGGCTCTGCTCAGCATAACGCAGCGACAGAGGGACAGAGGTGACACTGAACTTGCAGCCACTCCGATGCGTTGACAGCACTGTTGGCTAAACTGATTCTGTTGCCTTCCTGCTGTCTCCAGCCATTTGTTCTGACGCACAAACATTTGCTTTGCCCCACGGTGACCTGGCCAAGGGAGGTGTCAAAGGACAGATGAGCAGCTAAAGTCAAGAGAAAGTGACTGCCTGCCATTTTTAGTGCCAGCACATGCATATGCTGGTGTAAATTCAGTAGACCAGCAGCGTAAGAAACCTTTGTGCCATCCACGGCTTAGGGGATGAGCCAAGCCCTGTCATAATTCATATCACGGACACACAGCAGTTGCACACTTGACTGAAGTTTGGATCTGTTCAGAGGTATCAGAGCTGGGTACAAGTTGCTGGAGAGAGCTGAAAGGGTCTGGCTGAAAAGAGATCAGTATTACATCCAGGGTTAGATGAAGTACAGAGACACAGAATCTGTACCTTGTAAAAATGTGACATGTGATGTCATGACATCATGTCACGCAAGATGTGCTTCACTCAGCTCTCGGGGCGTGGGCTATCCCCACTACCCCGCGCTCTCAGGGAAATGAAGTTTTTTTGGTTTTTTTTCTGAGGAAACAAACCAGAATCTATTCTCAGGTAGACTTCTTTTTCAAATGTAGAGATTTATAACAACGTGTCTGTGAGAGTCACTTGTCATTTGCTGAAACAGTTAGGCTTTATAAATGCTATCTGCTGTTAAAACTTGCTTGGAAAAAGCTGAACAGATTTTAAGTAAGTGAAAATTCATGAGGGGCTTGGGCAGGGGTCAGCTCTCCACACCTCTGCCGTATAGACAAGCTGTGGTGCTGTGTAGGAACTGGGGTAACACTTCCTGTGATATTCTTCATCAGGGCCATCTGGCTTCTTCAGAGTCCTGGAGCTGCAGAGGTGGGGTCCAGCTCGGCAAAATGTGGGGATATGCCTCCTCCTTGCTGGGCAGACACTTCTCTCCTGGGCTGAACAACAAAACCTGTATGGATATGGTCCTGTGCAACCTGCTCTAAGTGAACCTTCTTTAGCAGGGTTATTGGACTAGATAATATTTATAATACCCTAAGGCACTAGTTCACTTTATGGATTGAAAACTTGCAAGGTGGTATGTTCTAATTCAAAGAGATTTTTAGACTTTCAGGAGTTAAACATAACATTTAGTAAGTATTTCTTAAGGTTATATAAAGAGGGAGGCTAAGCCTTTTTCAGTTTTCTCCCAGAAAAAAAAAAAAAAAAAAGTGCTTATTTCTGAGATATACCATGGCCAAGAGTCTAGAAAGGAGATGCTGGTGTAAAAGCAGCCACTGCAGTAATTAGGCCACAGCCTAGCATCCTCTCCTGGATCCAGCTGGGCCAGGGGAAACGGTGGGTGCTATCAGTCTGAAATAATGACTGCCAGTGGCATATTCCTCCCTTTCTGCCTCCCTTGGATTTGCTGATGGAGGCTCTTGTATTTCAGTCCAAGCAGCTGGATCAGCAAGACTGACAGTGGGAAAGGTTTAATTGGGTTCACTTGACTGCAGCAGGTCAGAAAACCCCCAGCAGAGCAGCTCCCGAGGCAGGACTGCAGAGGGGAGACTGATCTGCCCTTGGAAGTGCTTGGGGATGCACATCTGGGACAGAAGGGGAGGCTGGATGAGGCAGTTTCTTCCATGGATGGGCACAGCCTTTTTTTCTACACCCACACTAATCATTACCATCATCAATGACAGATTTCAAAGAACACTACAGACAAAACTCTCCGAGTATCACCACAACCTTTGACTACACTTCTACTCTTATTTGGATAAGGTGGGACAGCCCCTTTTTTTGTATGTGTTTATATACAGACACATATATGCACACATCTGGATGCACTGACAACAAAACCTTAATAAACAAAGCCCTCTGTATGTATGGGCTTATAGTTATTCATAGGCTTATAAAGTAATTAATGAGCATTAAGGTGTATGGGTCTGTATGTATCTCAATAGTAATAGTTGGTGGGTTAGAAAGAGGTAAGTCAGGAAGAGATTAAGACCCTTAAACTTTGGGAAGAGCAAAACTGTAGGCTTGACCTACAGTAATATTCAGCTGGAAAAAAGTGCTCCTCAGCTGAAAAATAATTAATACTGAGTATATCTAGAGGGAATTAGACTTTTTCCAATGGCTGTGAGAGAAAACAAACTGAAGCAATACAAGATGACCAGGAAATCTCAGAGCTAGACAAAACCCGTACATAATATTCTCAACAGTCTTTCTGCCCATATACCATACAATTACTCTGCCCGTTAAAAATACGTTTTGTTAAAACAGCACGCGTCAGCTGCCACCCCAAAAAATTCAGCCCTCCCTCCAAGTTGCCCTTTGCAGCCTTATGCCCACCTTGCCTTCTTCCAGGACAGAAGCCAGTGCAAGGGAAACACGGCCTGGCCAGAGCTGCTCCGCACCAGCCAGGGTATCCCTGCCAGGGGAGATCCTCGCGCTGTGCTCTTAGCAGAGACGTGTGAGACTCAGCTTCTAACAAGCAGAAAATTCTAAAGGCAGCAGAAAGCTGACACTGAGCACAGCTTAGCCGGAGGAGAGAATGCGGGCTGCTGTGTACACAAGCATAGACACCCACCTGTGCGTTTGCACTCATCAGTCCCAGCCAATTCAGCCTCTGTGTGAAGTTTCACAGCATTGTTTATTTTAGAAAAGAGAAGGGCTTCAAGGAGAGCTGCTTTGCAGCGATCCTCTGTGCACAGCACATAAACTTGAACATTAAATATCAGTTTAAATTATTAAGAATAAATTTAAATCTAAAAATAGACTAATGCAAACAAACAAACTTCAGTCAACTTTAAAGCAGAGATAGTTTTAGGAAGAATATTACTATAGCAAATGAAATCCCTTGGACGCTCTGCGGCAGTGATCTGGTAATTCCAGTTCGGCACCGAGATGCACAAACCCAGCAAGCAAAAATGACCATGTCTAGCATATGAAGCTCCATGTTCACATTTTTCTTTTTTTTTTCTTCTCCCCCGTCACAACGGAAAAAAAGCCAACACAGAACAGTAGCTTTTCCCACAAAGCATCTGAAGTGACAAAATTCACTCAGAAAATAAAAATTAACAAAAGCAGTACAAAGAAGAATCCCGGTCAGCTTGTGACCACCAATAAGCCAAGATGGGTAAGAAAAAGAATAAAAAAATAGTTCACATCTGGCACCACAAACCTTGCTTGCTTTCTTTGAAACCAGGGAATGAGAAAATGTCCATTTTGCAGAGACCACTTCAACAAAAGTTTTCTTTCCCTGGATCTGGAAAATCCAGGTATTAGGGCACAGAATTCTTGTTTTATATGTATATAAATACACATGTACATATTCATATAAATATAAAAGCAGAGCATCCTCCCATTTCTCCTCATAATTTATTATTATTAAAGCTTGTAACAGAGTTGGCTGAACTCTTCAGAAGTGGGTAGTCTCTGCACACACGTGGCATGAGGAGTTTAGCTCTGCTGTAGCAGAACACCCAGGCAGGGACATGAAATGTTGGGTGACGGAGGCAGACTTGTGTGAGCAGCCAGGGGAGGGCAGGGAGCAATGACTGGGAACGGCCTCTCTCGCTCCAGCATGGCACTCTGGCCTGCCAGAGCAGCTCCTGGTGAGCAGACTGGGTGATGGTGCGGCAGGACGGCTGCATCGACCCACCTGGCCCCAGGGCAGCCCAGCCACCCACTGTCTTCCGCACTGTCACTGAAGGGGGACTGCCCCTGCTTTGACAGGAGTCACAGTCTGCCCCCCTGCCACTTGTACACTACTTGCCTTTGGATTATTTTGCCTACTGTCCTCAAAGCCACTCACAGCTTTCCCTGCCTCTGTTTGGCTCCCCAGCCCCCTCACCTAACCCTCCTGGACCTGCTTGCTGGCCAAGACCAGACTCCTTTCTCTTGCCTGATCCACAGGCTCCTACTCACGCTGCTTTACATTAATGCCTTCCCACAGTCTCATAAGACCCATTCTTTTCCTCAGAAGATTGAGTTTATCAGAGTTTTTTTGCTCTCTGAGACTTTTGAGCAAGTCAGAGCTGGTGGGACGCTCTCCTTGAGAGGTACTAGCTTCATTCCAGAGAAGGCAGGGGCAAAGTGCAAAAGATTCCTCAAAAACCGAAGGTATTTCCACCACCACCAGCTCTCTCTACCTCATGTTGTACAGCACTTGTTTCAGATAAGGTATTACACGTGTCTCTGCAGCCTTCACTCTTCCTGGGGTGAGTGGAGATCAGTAGATGTCTATTGGTGACCAGCCAAGTCACTTCATCGTGACGCTTGCTGGAACAGCATTCTTACCCGACCGTGTTCTTCATAGCAAAAAGTGCTTTTCTTGAGAAACAAAATGAAAGCTGCTCCCATGGAACAACTTACAGACTCAAAAATAGTTTTCCTAGGGTGGAAAGGATGGAGCTCGCCTATTTTATTTGGCTTTATCTCAGTAAAGAAACAGAGCTACTGGCAAAACTGGCACATCTTTGTGAAGCTGTTAAACTCTGGACCCTGGCTGGAATGTAAAAGAAAAAATTTAGCAAATGAGAACTTTGCCTTACGTGGGTTTCTGCTAATTCTGGCAATTTCATGTGCAGGTTGTCCAAAAAATTTCTGCTAGCCAAGAAAAGATGAATTTCTCAAATAATAAACTGCGGGTTTTCAAGGAGGCGTTTTGGGGGTACTGCTACAATCTGGTAGAGGTAAGTCTTTTCATGCCTCGCCGCTGAGCCAGATTGGAGGACAACACAGGCTCCAGCCTTGGTGCCTGAGGTGCTCGGTTTAAAGCAAAGTAGGTGGCTGCCATTGCACCCTGTAAAACAGAGAAAGAGAAAACTTTGAGCTGAAATTCAGTTCTTTGATGCTTTTCCCTTCCCCTGCTCAGTATCCTAAAAAACTGTCACACATGCACAATTTCCATGAGATGATACCATTTAGGCTGGCAGACAGCTAGAGGATCTCAGATTCAAAATGGTGAAGAGCAATATGTGCCACCAGGTCATTACAGTGCAGCCTAAAGTTAAAAACACTGAATGGGCGACAGTCAAAAATACAGTTAATTCAGTGCCATATTAAATTTAGCCTCTGTGCCAAATGATCTTCCCAACTCCTCTATCACTTTTCAGGCTATTTACACAAACGACGGCTCATTCTGCAAGCAAGGATGAGGGGAGGGTGTAGGAGGTACCTTCACCAGGTGAACGTCCTGTCTGCTGAGCTGGTTTTGAGACAGGTACTCCCTGTTCACTATCCATGGATGTCTCAGGACTTGGACTGCTGTGAGGCGCTGATGAGGGTCTACATGAAGCATCTTAGACACAATGTCCTGCGTTGCAAAGGAAGGAAACAGTACAAGGGAGACAGCAATAAACAGCAGTGCAGGCTTTACTAAGATCTTCCTGTCGACAGCGTCATCATTAGCATGTCCAACGGAGAGAGTGATGACTTTAGACAGGCTTTATGTCCTTTAAGAGTCAGGTTTTAACTTCAAAATTTCCAAGTGTAATATTCAACTCTCAGCTAATAAACCAGTCAAAAGATAATGTGGAGGGTATTATTATTATTGAATGACTGTCAATTACTGGTGACCTTGTAGGAGTGATGAACACCTAGGGAGAGGATGCCATCTGGAGGCATCTTCTTGCTGACCTCGTGGCATGCTTACAAGAGAAACTTAGAATAGAAACTCAGCACTCAGGTAACTAAAGTACAATTAGGTTAGTTTTACAACATCTAAACATTTTAATTTCCAAACTGGACAGCTGATAAAAAAATCCACTGTGAGGCTCATAGGTGCTGGTAGCAAGATTAATATGTTACTAGGGTTGCTTGCAGTTTTGTGATGGAAAGTATCAATATTCGTCCATTGGATACTAACAGTTGCTAAAATGAAATCTCTTGCAAGAATCTTTAAAGCCTGCCAAAGCTTCTGATTAATGCTGGGTACCTGGAAGCTTGCAACTTTCCTGCCCATTTACCTGTCTCACAGAACAGTGCACAGCTTCATGCCTAAAGATCTCAGCACCAGGTGATTTTTTTTCTCCTGGGGTTTTCCTTGCTTTGTGATAGATGGGCGGCCTAAACTGTGAACTGTACAGGAATTAAAACTGCCTGCACCTGGTTAACTGAGAAGCAAAAAGGTGATTCATGCATAGATTATACATCTGAGGCATTGACAAACCTACACTTCTTTCAGAAGTGCAGTTGCACCAAAAAAGAGTTCTGTGGTATTTGAATCTTGAGAGAAAATCTGAGAAAGGGTTCACTGACCTTTGCAGTATCAGATACTGAATCCCAGTTTCCTCCTGTAAGAGCATATTTGCCACTGCCAATCCTGGCCAGAATCTCCTCTGGGGTGTCATCTGGTCCATTTGCAAAAGGAGTGAATCTATTAAAAAGAAAAAAAAAGAAAAAAGAAAGAAAGAAAAAAAAAGAAAAAAAAAGAAAAAAAAAAAGAAAGAAAGATAGAGAGAGAACTATGTAATTTGCAAGTACATGATTTCTAGGTTCTAGCATTAACTGCCACTGATTACAACAGGAATTTGTTTCCAGAATGTACCACTGATACTGCTGCTTCATTTTCACTCAAGCTATTCAAGCTGGTGGTTCCTCATACTGATCTGTAGAGGAAAAGACAGATTCCCTAATTGTTTTTTAAATATTTGTTCTATTTTTTTTAAGAATGAAATATTATTTGTAAAATTAGTCAGGTTTTTACCTCTTGTTTTAACTCTGCTTTATTGCCAATACCAGTACCTTGGTAACAGCAAGAAAGGACAAACATTATAAAGAAGAAATATGATCTGAAACAGGAAAAAGAACCCTTTCTTATCTATTTTGCAATGCTTTGTTAAACACAATGTGGAAGTTAGTTGGGCAAAAGAATTTACCTGCAATAGGTTACCTCCTTGTCCAGCCAGTCAGAAATGACTTCTAACGTGCACCCAGCTTGTGACAAAATCAGTGTCACTTGCAGAGGGTACAATTTTTGTCTTCAGAAAGTGACAAGAGATAATGTTTTTGCAGCTGACTACTGTCTACCAAGCCCATTTTTACTCTGCAATCTTGAACAACTGTGTAGGTTTAGAAGAAATAGGTATTTATGATTTTTATGTTTTTCCTTCAATCTGTCTCCTCTTCAAACTTGCCAGAGCGGTTTTTAGATCGTTAAACAGTTGGTTTGGCCACAGCTTCCTATCCCACCTGTTTCTGGTAGCAAATTCAATTCCTCATGCTGCATTTTCTCATTTTCAAAACATTTCAGACCAGCAATTCAGCCCAAAGAGATAGGTAATGTTATTGCAATCTATAGCTATCAGGAGGGATGCAGTAGAAGTTAAGGACTGGCAAAAACTCTGAGGTCCTTCACCAGCTCCATTAACATGATCTCTGGCCTGTGCTCTAGTCCTGGCTGTCTGAGCCCCCTCTGCTCATAGTGATTATAGGAGGAGAAAAAAGTCCTGGATGTAAATACTTATCAGTTCCTACTCATCTCCTCTGGTAAGGAAGAACAAGACCATTCATAAATGCAGTAGAGGCACCTAAAAAAGCATTCCTCAACTGATTGTGTTACTATTATTTTCCCTGGTAAGCGCAGTAAAAATGAGATACAAGTTTCTGGCACCTGTCAGTAAACTGAATATCCACTAAGTTGTGCTATGTGTATTTCTGATTCAAGTACGTTTGGATTTTTTTTTTTTCTTCATATTCAATAAAGAAGCATTCTGAATATAATCAACCAAACAAATGTAACTGTGGGTGTGTTAATTTTATTTTACTGATTCCAGCTGTGTAGCAGCCTAGGGCATCAGCCAAATAGAAACAGGCTCTTGGAGATTCAGCAGACTGGGAAACTTCCCCAGAATGTTTTGATATATTTCAACTGACCTTGATCTGTAGTCAAGAATAAAATAGATGAGACAGAGACCCCTGGCACATTTTCTATAATCCACAAAGCAAGAGATGCAAATAACAGAAAGTCAGAGTCCAACTCTTTGTTCCCTGTATGAAGCCTAGGAATGAATCCAAGCTTCTTGTCACAGCTGAATGACAAGATTAAACATTTAGAGAGGTCACTGAAAAGCTGTGCTTAGGTGTGATAAATGTGCACATACCATAGTCTGAGAAATGAAATTCTAGATTGGGTTTGCACACTTTATTTCACAATCATCCCAGCACATCTTATTCATATCCTTCACTGCTTATTTCAACCTGTGTCTTTCCCTGATCTTCCTGTTTTAATATTGCACTTTAGCCAACTCATTGGTAGGAGTATTTTTGCCAAGTACCTCTCAAAGGTTTCTGCTGCCTGTTGCTATTCTTGCTGATCTCTTAGTTTACTTTCTGAATCGTATTTTTCAATTGGATCTAAAAAGTAAGTTTGGGTGGGGGTTTTTCTAGCTTCTAGAGGTGCTCAGACACTTCAACAACAATAATG
This sequence comes from Hirundo rustica, assembly GCF_015227805.2. NCBI lineage: Eukaryota > Metazoa > Chordata > Aves > Passeriformes > Hirundinidae > Hirundo > Hirundo rustica. The sequence continues at coordinate 40,701,738 of NC_053452.1, forward strand.
AAGAATAACGAAGCTGAAGAGAATACATGTATCAATAAAATGAAATGAATTGACATTCTTCCATGGATAAGGTGAACATGATGAGGCTCTTTATACTCCTATGCATCTCTCCTAATGGAAAACTTTCCCACTGCCTAAGTGGTGAGTGAACTCTTTACATGTCTAGGTCTCAGCACATACAAGCACTTTCTGCTAAAAACCTAAACAATTTGTCAAGTGTCAAAGAATACTTATGCATTCTAGGAAAAATTTATCCTAAGTCTTGACATCTATTTTCTTGCTTTTTACAACTGAACACACTTCTCAAGGAGGCCAGAATCCCTATCTGTGACTCCTTTCAGGTTTAATCAGTGCTGCAGTGCTGAGCCCACTGGAGACTGCTGCTCTAGGAGAACCTTGCCACTCACCCTGCCAACATGGTGTACAGCAGGATGCCCAAGCTCCAAATGTCACAGGCTGCATCGTAACCTTGGCGTTTAAGGACCTGTGCGAATGAAAGAGAGAGATGAAAACAGGTCAATATGCATTCCTGAATTTTTAGCTTCTGATCTACAAAAAGCACTGATTACTGGTTGTGTCTGCTGACATTCCCAGGGCTTAGCTGCATGTCTGCCTTGAACAGGTGGCTGTCTTGGGATCAAAAAATCCATGGGTAGTGCCATGGAGCAAGGCAAAGCCCAGGCTGAAGTGAGCTGGTTAAACTCAGCACATCTTTCCCCTTCACACTGAGAGAGATGAGTGCAGTTTGTTGGAGCTAGGGAGCCTGGGAGCTCCTCTGACCACCCAACAAGCAGAAAAGCAGAACAGTATTTCACTGTTTTAAAATGTTTCATGAAAAAAAAAAGCTCATTAATAAATTGAAACAAGTCCTCCTGACAAAAAGTTACCAACAACACTGCGGATTCATCATAGGGCTAAATGACAGCGGTAAGTATTCCAACTGAGCACAGTTTGGACTTGATACAGCAAATGGATGCACACTGAAACATATGTAATGCCTGACTGATGACAATGCATGCTAAAAGGCTTCTCTTACTTCTGTCTAAGAAAAGTGGGCACATTCAGACTGGAGTTAAGAGCAGGCTAAAACTTGGTCCCCTTTTCCCATGGGGCAAACGGGGCCCATGGCAGTCAGCAGAGATCTGACCAGTGGGTTCAATACCGATACAGCACGGTGAGGTGTAGCAGCAAGGGTGAAGTCCAGATTTCATCTGTGCTAGTGCACACTAGAAGAAATGCCTGTTTGGGTCAGTGCAGGTCCAAGTGAAAGTGAAGCCATCAACTAAGCTCAGGGACCACCTCCACACCTTCCCACAAAAGCAAACTACCCTCTGTTTATTCAGTTCTGACACACAAGGACTTTTGTCCTCTTTAATTGGACCAGTAGATAGATCTTTTTGCAAAGCCCATGAAAAAGGAATGTACCAATTCAGCAAGTCTTTCTCTGTCCTGCAGCCCTATTACCCAGGAGTGATTTAAGTAACTGACATCTGTCACAAAAAAGACCAAATTCTGCTAAGGAAAAACAGTTTGAGAGAATGTTGCCTCAACAGATTATATAAATGATGAGTGGCAAAGCAGCCATCTGCCAGGTATGCCGCTGAGCGAACATTTGCTACCTGCACAACAAACCAAAAAAACTCCCACAGGAAAAAAACAAAACAAAACAAAACAAAACCAAAACAAAAAACAAAAAACAAACAAAAAAAAACCCCAAAACAAACAAAGAAAAAAAAAACCAAACCAAAACAAACAACAACAACAAAAAAAAAAACCAAAAAAAACCCCAAGCAAAACAAAACAAATACCTCCACCACCCACCCCCCCCAAAAAAACCCCAAACAAACAAACAAAGAAAACAAAACGAAAAAAACCACAAAAAACCCAAGAACCAACCAAAGAGAAAAATGCACAGCTCCTCCTGTTCAACAAAGCTGCGCTTCTGCCTCTCTCTCCTGCACATAATATAGAGGCTTTCTGGTTTATTTATTTATTTCTATTTCTTTAGTTCCTTCACTCATCCCTCTCTAATAATATAAATTTTTATGGGAAAAACTTCTTTGCTATTTGACAAACTTGGCTGCTTCTTGCTCCACCTGTGAGACTGAGTACCCAACGTTTATCTTTTGTTGTGGTCGTTCTCATTCTGTCGTCAACAGTAACAATTTCACTCCTCCTCTGTTTTCCTCCAATAACCAAGGACAATCAAGTCCAAGGTAAGTGGCAGAAAAATGGCACAGTAACGATACTTAGTGGAGCAGGTTAATAAGCAAGTGGTTACACAGCCCCAAAATCATCAGGTCACTTTCAGAACACAGTGGGATCTGAAATAGAGGCAGAAACTGGTTCTTAGTGCCACACCATAGCAGGACATTGTGGGGATAATAGATATCCTGGAGATAATGATACCCTGGGTTCATCCAGTTCTGAGAATGGCTCAGCTATTTGTCCAACCCCCTTTTACTCCCCTAGGCTTTGACTTCCCGGCTTAACAGTGTTACAAATAGAGGTTTTTTTCTCTATTGTAACAAGTTGGAACAAGCAGGGATGCAAATGGATACAACAGCAAATAAAACGCCTCATAATTTCAAATCACAAAGCAGTAGTTCTTCATGAATTCTGTAGGAAAACTGCAGAATAAATATTTTTACTTCATCCAGAAGCACCCTGCTGCATCGGCAGTACAACAGCCTGCCCTCTCCTCCTCGCATGCAGCACTAGGTGGCAGCGCGCCTCCTCCAGCCAGCCCTCATCTTCGCTCTTGCCGTCACCTAACCCCCGAATGAACTGTTTCCAAACACAGGGAGATCCAAGTGGGCAAACATGTCCTCCTTCTTCGGTCACCGCCCTCTTTGTCACCAGCTCAGCTAACTTTCTGCCTCCTCAGTTAGCTTCATGAGCATGTGGCAGACGTTGCAGTCGGACTCAGACAGGAGACGTGAAAGTCGAGGCTGGAGGGCGGCATTATATCACAGGTAAAACGTAAAAGCACTTAAGGCTTTATGTAAGCTCTCTGCCAGTAATGCTTCAATTAATCTCCAACGTCTCCTGCATTAGCAGGACCTGTCTTACTCATCACAAATGTCTGGGAGTGTGATTTCTGCTTTCAGTTCAAATCAGAAGAGTCTGATCTGAAACTGACAATGTTTGTGATTACAGACACTATAAAGAATAGCTCATCATGAAAAATAGCTACACCTATTTTAAGCATCTTCTACCTTGGAGGAAATCTGACTGCTTCAAATCTTGCAAATGCTATTATTTTTGTGGCTTAGAAATTGAACGGCTGTGGTGCCTCACAACTTTTTCAATCTACTTTGATAAATTTTAAACAGCTCATTCCCATTTCTAAAATGGAAGCCTAACCAAATGGCAATAAAAACCCCAAACCAATCTATCTTGGCATTGGAAGGGGTTTTTTTTTTCTGAAGAAAAATCTGTTTTGAATTTGTACTGCCCTGGCAATCGTCTCTATATAACAAATTCTCCGGATGCTGGAAGGCTGTGATTTCTGTAACTTTTGGGATCATGAAAGGATCATGTACAGAAATATCATCCTAATTTTCTCTTCCCAGTCACGGATGAACACTGCATGGGAGAAAGAGGAGACTTAGGGATAAAAAAAGATTGCCTGGATGATACCAGCTGAGAGACACTGGTATTTGATAGTAGAGAACAGATGAAGTATTGAAAGACAGTAATTTTTTGTTTTTCTTATAAGGACAAAACAAGCAAAGGAAGACATATCTGAAGTAGTGCATTCCAAGTACTAATTTTTTTTTTTTTTCCGTCACCCCAAGAAATGGGTAATTATACTGAAGAAATTAACTTCCTGCCCCGTCATTGTGAGGAGGCAGATATGAACATCTCATGGGTGAAATACAGCAGAGCCCAAGCCGTGAGACAGCCGTATGACCCAAGCCCACTCGCGCAGGGCTGCGTGAAAGGAGCAGCCCTTGTCAGTGATGCAGAGCCACCTCTCCCTAATGCTTGGGACAAGCTGTCTGCTCTTCCTCCACTTTCCTCTCTGTAAAAATGAGAAAGCATTTCCCACACACCCCCAGAAAAAGGGGGATTGGTACTAGGAGAGCCCAAGAGGAGAGATGTTTCTTTAGCTCAGTGAAGCCAACAATAAAGCTCTCACTGAATTCAGCATAGTAAAGATTCTGTACAAGGATTTTTCTTTTCAGTTTTATTGCAGAATCATTGAATGGTTAAGGTTGGAAGGGTCACGTAGTCCAGCCTCCCTGCTCAAGCAGGGTCCCCTAGAACACTCAGGGTTGTATCCAGATGGCTTTTGGATATCTCCAGAAAAGGAGACTCCACAATGTCTCTGGGCAACCTGACATCGAGATTTCCCTCTTAAGCCTTAATCCTGTTCTGAGGCAGTGCACTAGAGGGAAAGAAGTCTGATCAGAAGCAGCTAGAGAAAGAAAGGTATTTATCCCAGTAATGAGCCAAAGCATTGTGTGCAGCAGTCCAAGACAGACACCAGCTTCTGTCAGGAGAAAAACAACTGCCGTGACAGGACTAGGAATAGGAAAGTTACAGTAATAGAGGCTGTGCAGGTGCCAGTAGCCTGGTTTTTGCCTTGTTCCTCTTGTAAAGGCAGCAAGGGAGGAAGGACCGCTTCCTAGGACACACTGACTACCGCAGGCTTTGAAATGCGATCCTACCTCAGGAGCGACGAAGTTGGCTGTGTAGCAGGGAGTCATGAGCAGCCCGTTCTCCGCTCTGAGCTGCTTGGCAAACCCAAAGTCACAGATCCTGATAGAGTCTGGGTTTCCTGACTCATCCATGTAGAGGATATTACTTGGCTTGAGATCTCGGTGCACCACCTTAGGAAAGAACAGTGAGAAACAAGTGAGAAGAGGAGGTCAGGGAGCACTGGGGCTTGGCTGCCATTTCTAGTCTGCTGGTTGAGGTAGGTCAAGAGCTCATGCTGAAAATATTTAAGTTTTGGAAAAAAAGTTATTTAAAAGCCTTGGACAAATGAAAGGGAAAAAAATTTAAAGTCTGTTAAAATGAGAAACAAAATGTTTGACTGCCTCTGCGTGTGTATTAAGATGGAGGCTGCTGCTTTAAGAAGAGACAACTTCCTGAGGGTGGTCAAAGTGGGCTGTTGTACAAACACCTTGGTGGCAGAGTCTCCCAGAGCTTGACGGCCCTGAATACTCAGCTGAAAGCTGAAAAATAAATCACATCACGGGAGGAAAGTAAGGATCTTCTTGTGACTGTCCATGTGAGTGGCTCACGCCTTAAAGTAGGGATTAATTTCTTTCCTAATTTCAAAATGTATTCACACAATTTCATGTGACTGCATTTTACCAGACATGCTGAATTTCAGTGGCAGGAAAACAGCCTTTATTTGTTATAGTAAGACTGAAAAATTACCATGAAAGCAGAGAAGGCAAAGCACAAAATGCACTTTGTTTTAACCATGAAGCAGGAAAAGCAGTAAATATTTGACTAGTTATCCAAACTGCTTGTCCCTGAAGTGCACAAAAGGCGAGATTTTCAAACTGTTGTATATAAGGAGCTTAGACTTTAAAAGTCAGCATGTCAGCTGCTCAAACAGCCACTTGATTTGGAGACCTGAGCATTTGATTTTCTACCTATCTGCTGATTCAGCTACCCTATTTGAAGTGTTGCTAAAAGTTCAGGTCCTGCAGTAATGATTGTGATGAAAAGTAAATGACTAATATCTCAAGAAGTACATGAACTTGAAAATCGCTGTAGTGTGGGAAAGAAAATACTACTCTGACATGCTTCAGTTCAGTGGACAATGGATAAAAAGCTGATGAACCTATTTCCCAAACTGAATCTAACTATAAACATGGAGGTAAGTTTTTTGGGGGGATGGGGGGGAACATATCTACATTTCGGAGAAGCAAGATGACAACTATTTGCTATTTCAAGAAGTTGAATTTTAAGAAGGTTGATGCAGCTAAGCCAAAAAAGCAAATGCTTACGCCCTGAGAGTGCAGGTAGTCCACAGTCCTGGTGATGGTGCAGAGCACAGCGCTGGCCTCCCGCTCCGAGAAACACTTCTGCCGAAGGATGCGGTCCAGCAGCTCGCCTCCCCGCATCAGCTCCATTACCAGGTACACAAACTTCCCATCATCATAGACCTGGAACAGTGACACAACAAATACGTATCTTGGACCCAACAACTTGGTAAAGGTTGGTCCTTCAATCGCAGTGTTGGCTTGCTTGTATGTCAAGTTGCAAACAAGAAAATTTGTTGCCAGCAAATGTGTGGGAAATGGGCTTTTTACACTCAACAACTACAAAGAAAAAAACTTTATTAAATTGTTTAAATCATCACTTTTTTTCTGGTGTCTGTAGCAGCTTGCTGATTTGTCCACATAGAAATGTTCTGGTTTTCTATCATGCCAATAAGAGCAGGCTCAGCTGCTAAAAAACAGCACCATTCCACACAGCTTCGAATGTCTGCTGGCTCTCACCCAGGCATTCTTCTCAGTAGTGTTATCTCTTTCCACTTCCACAGGGTAACATTTGCCATTTCAAATATCAATATTTTCCTTTGACTCATGATCCGCAAAAGAGCTGTATTATACTCTTGGTCAAAACTTACATCTAATTATATTATATAGCTTATATTTGCAATTCTGCTGAATATATTGTTTATATCCACTGCAAGACATATTTGTATTCAATGTCAATGGCAGTTGGTAAAAGACATTTTATCATTTAAATTGGAAGACAACCGTTTTCATGTCACCATCCTTTATCTGGACAGCAATAATAGGCAGTGTTATAGTCATGCATATATTTTTGGAAAGGAATATAAAAACTTATTTTGCACACATTTTGAGATACTCTTTAACACTTAGGAATTAGGTGAGACTTTCCTGAGGGCATGTGCTTAGGAGATTCTTACATACATTCTCTAATGTACTGACCATTGACACAAAGCAGGATTTTGTTCTGTAAACTCTGAATCTGACATGGTGTGGACAATCTCAGGTGCGACTTCAGGCAGCTAAAGTAACACACCTCTGACTAAAGGCCATTACTTCATTTAAGCATAGTGAAGGATTATTTTTCATATGAAATGCTGAAGAAAAATACCTTAATGACTTTTCAGGCTGCTGGAGTAGAAGGCAAATAGCCCCTGGCACTAAAACACTATCATGGGAAATCCTAGTGACTCTGTGAGCTCTCCTCTTCCCACAGGCTGCACAGGAATGGCTGCTGCTAGAGAAAGATCATCCCCCTGTCCGGCAGCACCACTGTGTGTATTCAGCAGTGCCTCAAAACACCCAGCTAGGGAGATCTCCTTTTAAATAGTGCTGCAAACCTAAGCCCATTTTTTCACTTTCCAGCAATGCGTCCCTTTGGTTTTATTTACAGTTTGTTAAGACAGTAACTGGAGAATGCATAACCTGACCAGTGTTTTGAAATGCTGTCCAGTAATCTGTTAAGTCATGCTTTTCTCCTTAATTTCAATGGGTATGGTTTTAGCTCAGATCTTCAACTGAAGAATTTTCCAGACATGGACTAGTAAATGAGCCTGACTATAAGGTGAAAATCATTTAGTGCTGAAGTGCTCAAAGAGTACTCACATCTTTAAGAGTGATGATGTTTGGATGCTGTCCATATCGCAGGAGTATCTCAATTTCTTCAGAGGGGTCTCTCTTGCTCTTATCAATTATCTGGAATAAATGAAGGACACTGTAGTCAAATACCAATTAGCAGCACTAAGCACAAACCAACCAATTCCTACAGTTTAAACAAATTACTATTTAAAATTCTTCTATTAACCATTATTCTAGGAGAGGACAGCTCAAACCATGTGCAAATGAGAGCCATGCTGACTGTCTGCCAAAGCCAGATGGAGAAATAATTAGTTTAGATTCTGGAGGCGTAGGCCCTCTTTTTGATGCCTGAAGTTCTGTTTACCCATAAATAATGGCAGTTACAAGAAGTGTCATTTAGAAATCAAACACTGAGAATTTTTAAATAATCATTGTTTTAAAATGACCTCTTTGACATAAAAAAAATTTGACAGAATCATAATATCGGCATATGCTTGTATATATGCTGATAAATTAATAGAAATTAATTGTCATATGTATTTGTCAGACATGAAAATGTATGGACATTTACTGTTGGGGGAGATTTGAATTGAAACTATTGGTAATCACTTGGCTCTTTGGGCCAAGCTGTTATAGTGAACAACAGAGTGACCAGACATTGTATTTGGCCAAGTACCAAACTCTCTGCACATCCTAAACTGGAAAGAAATCTGCTTCATAGATCACTTTCATGTATTCAGCATCTTTTGCCTTATTAGAAAATATAGTAAGACATGCAGAGTTTTTAGTTTTGTAGCAGCGGATCTTAGAAAAACCTGACACATGCTGCTTAGAGAGCATCACTTCATGGAAAGACAGCTGTCAGGAGAGCACTGATTTCTTCTCACTGATTCTGGTACATATATTTGGCATGTCAGGCAAAGAGCTTTAGTTATCTGTCTAGCTGAGAGCACTCTCACTTCGCAGATTTAAATGATAAATGTGGAACAAAAAGTAATCTTAGGGGAAATCTTTGCATTTTGGAATCTCAGAAAGGAACTGCACAGGAAATGGTGAAAGACTTGTTCTACTAGAAACTCATAAGGAGTACACTATTTCAGCCCTATTTCTTATTGCTACAAAACAACCGCAGTGCTTTTGAATAACAGGTTTACTAAAGTGGAATGGGCTGCATTTTCCGAAAATCATTTCCATTATTGCTCTGGATTTCAAGGCAAACTTAGATGTGGTTAGTTCTCTCCAAGAACTAGGCACAGAGCGCAGATTTTAAATGACGGCATTAGCAGGATAAAAAAATCCAACTTTTTAAAAACTTCTTTTCCTAATGAGGATAAATGCCTGCCTGCTTTTTTATAAAATGCATATGTTTTTCAGGGTTTAATTATGGTGATACAAATTCAAGTACATGAGTAGAATCTTATGCATTAGCCATAACAATGCATAACTGAATATAGATCAGAGGTTTCACAGTCACCATGACTGGCATGTATGTGCAGTGACAGTGATGGTCAGTAGTTGTCCAGGGCTCAGGTATGTCTCTGAAGCCTTACTAGTGATTTGATTCTGAATTAATAGAAGTGGGACAAACAGGCAGCTGATGGAGGTAAATGGTTGTTGTTCACATTTGAATAAATAAAGGAAAACCTCAAGAACAGATGAATGAAATAAAAATTTCTGCTGCTGTTCTCCCAGTTTAGTTATTACCAAGAGGCCAATGAAGCCCTGATCAACTGACTCCACATGAGTACAACCACAGTGACTGAAGGTGTCCCACTCAACCAGTAAGCCTAACATACAAAAAGATCCCACTTCCTTGGCTACACTGATGAACCTCTTGTTAAGTTACTGGAGTAACTCACACGTGCCCCTGTTAGCATCTGCCTGCCTTGTAGAAACCAGCAGAACCTACTGTGGCAACTATTACCACCAGTGTGAAGTACCACTATCACTATGCTGCTGTAGCAAGCTATATATTCCAGATTCCTTTTCTGTTGCAGTTCCCTGTGAAAGGAAGTATCCAGAGCTGTGGAAAATTTTAAGCAACTATTAATAATGCAGGACTATAGATGCATATATATGGCCTAAAAAAAAGTCCAAACCAAAAATAGTCTCAGCTATTGACAAAACTAAAAACAACATAACCTGAAGTACTCTGCTACTGATGTAGTAGTAACAGCAGCAGATGACATTTAATGCTTCTAATTCACAATATGCTGTATAAATACAAATTGCAAGCCTGTCCCACTAAATATGCTTTTTTTTTTTGTTTGTTTTAATGTGTGTGCAACCTGCGATACACTGATTACATGGACATGCTGCCCCAAACCACGCTACCAATCACTGTCTGAGCTGTGAAGGGGCCGGCAAAATTCCTCTCAGCCCCTGGGCAGTCTCATTGGACAGACCAGAACCATTTTTCTCCTCCAGAGCAAGAGATTGTCACCCCGACAGTGCCTCTCTTCAGTGTGCCTGTGACTTACACTTGGCCCATGACTGCTAAAGCAGCAGAGGAGGTATCTGCTGCAACTTCAGCACAAATCCCTCTGCAGTTCAGACTGGCTGCAGTATGCACAGTTCCTTTATTTCTATGTTGCAATGGCCACAGCAGTCCACTAAATATGGCCCACAGCTCCACTGTGATGCTCAGTTCTCCTGATCTTCCTTTTCACAAAGTCATAGAATCATTTAGGTCAGAAAAGATCTTTTGAGATCAAGTCCAACAACTAACCCAGCACTGCCAAGTCCATCACTAAACCAACGTGCCTTATCTACGTGTCTCTTAAATGCCTCTAGGGATGGTGACTTCACTATTTCCCTGGGCAGTCTATGGAGTGATTTACAACACTTTCAGAGAGTTTTTTTTGTGTGTTGTTAAATCCACCCAGAATTTCCTGTGGTAAAAAACAGCATTTGCCACCCCGTTCCGTGTTTCCTCTGAGACACTGTATTTTGCATGAATACAGACTCCTCTCTGTTCCTCTCTGGGAGAGCCCATGAATCTCCTGCAGCTCTTCCTGTGCAAGCAATGATGTCTTTCCTTTAGGAAACTCATTCTGATTTGAATTCAACTAAAATGTACATACAAACACTCTCTACTACAGAATTAAGGGAAGATCTCAGCTACTAGTCCTGAGAATTTGAGTAAAATGTAATGATGCTATTTCTCTCTTTAGATGTGTGGTGAAGACGACCAACTCAAAAAGCTGTCATAATGTATAAGTAACTTGAATGAAAATCTAAGGAGCTCTACTGTACCTTGGCCCAGAAGAGCTATGACGCACGAGGGTCAGCCATTGCCCTTCAGAAGAAAAGAAACTGAGCCATAAAGCGAATAGACCTTTTTTCTCTGCATTGGACACTCAGGGATTGTTCAGAAACTCGTCTCTGTCAAACACTGTATGAAAGAATTTCAGAGTAAAATGGGCTCAGCAGAGTCAACAGTGTCCTTTGTTCTGATAGGGGATTTGTCTGTTCTTTAACTATCACGTCCTTTGTGTGACTAACTGACTAAATGAAAGGAAAAGATGTATTTTCTTTCCTCAATGGGATTTAGGGTAATAACCTCATGATATTTTACACTTAGTCAAGCTCCTTTAAAGGAGAATAGTGAACACTTTCTCTGTTAAGGAAGAAAGGAGCAGGACAGAGTATTTTCAAAGTCCTAATTAACGTATCTGTCCAGTTTTTACAAGTCCGTCTACAAGTCTTCTGCACAGAAAAAAATAATCTAATTCTCCTTTACTAATGGGTTTTCAATGGGTTTAGCCTTGCCAGAGCAGACTGATGAGTATAAAAGAGAGTGTCAATAAAATTCTCTGTGGGTAAAGACTTGCTGAAATTGGCACAGCAACTAGATAAACAGTATTATGTATTTGCTTGTTGCCTTTTTGTGAAGGTATTTGCATGCTTCCAACTCTGTAGATAAATCTCTTCTTCTGGACCTAGTCATGCCATTAGCAGATGTTGGAGCCTTCAGCTGTTTGATACCACCCACCAGCTGGGACTTACAGCATTTGTATCCCTGCCAAAGAAACGGTGTGTGTGAGCACTCCCTAATCCACTTCCAGTGAACCAGCTCTGCTAATACAAATTGCCTTTTCCAACACTGGAATTAAGCGGAATGACTGTGCATGAGAAGAATGGAGAACGGCTGTGCTTCTCACACAGAATTCTCCATCACTACAGTTGTGAGATTGGAAAAAGGCAAGAGGTGGGAGGAGACAGTTTAACTGCCTTTGCTCTCTGGAAATTGAACTGCCTGAAAGAGAAGGTGAGAGAGAAGCAAGAGTGAGAAAAAGGACAGAAAAGAAACATGAGATGCACTGATGTGAAGAGCAGTGATGCATGAGCCTGGGGAGAAAGGATGGGGCTCTGGCCAGGCTATGCTCAAGCTAGCAGTAAGAAAACTGCTCTGTTGGGTCTTTCTGTGCTGGGGAGAATGGACCTTGTGCATCTTTAATGACCAGACAAGACTGTATTAAACCATTTGCTTGGCTCTGACTTGATTTTTCTCTTTAAGAGTGACAGGGCTCAAAAGCTGTCTGATCATGTCAGCTGAAATGGGTGATGGTAGCCTCCCTTCTCGGGAAAGCTGAATGCACCTAACACTGTCACAGCAGTTTAACCCTTAACACCACGTGGTGTATGCTATGACCATGGACTGCAGCATGCTTCTCCATTTTATTTTATAGATTTATTCCACAACAAAACCCACAAACGTGGGGAAGCATTGAAGGTACACCCTGCAGCACGGGAACAGATAAAAAGAGATAAAAAGATGGTTGAGGAGCTTTGAATTAGGAGTTTTGGTGGGTCATACTGCAGAGGCATAAGGCATAGCTCGTTGCCCCCAGTCCCAAATGGGATCAGCCTCTGCCTTGTCTTCAAGTGCCCCAAGAGACCTTTCCTGGCAGCTGAAGCTGAGATACCTGAGTGTGAACTGGGGCAGCTGAGTGACTGGTACAGCCCCAATCTGCTGCTCCAGCTGCAGCAACACGAAGTCCAGCAGAAGGTAGGGCAGACACCTAAGCGTTGCCATACCTTGTACAGCCACACGTGAGGCTGCCAGTGTATTTAGGCAGTGGGATGATGTAAAGCTCCTTTTGACCAGCACAAGGGAACTTTGGATGGCTTTGTGAAAAAAGCAGGGAGGAGGAAGAGAGTTTTAAATGCTTTTTAAAGCTGCTTTATTTTCTGTTATATACAGTTTTTTCTGTAGTATCTTTGGAGAGTAAGCATGGGTTAATCTCCTTTAAGAACAGATTTATTACACAGTGTGATGTGATAGTCTCTGTAAAAATGCTTTCCTTTTCTGGGAAGGGAGGGATGAGCAAAAGGAGAATTAATTTTGTGTCCCTTTGCACATTATATCTACATTGTGATGTATTTGAAAATTCAGGGCACTACTAGTGGAACTGACTATAGGTGAGATTTGCTTCTCTTCTAAAAAAAGGAGGTATGACAGCACACAGAGATTTTAACCTGACAGTTTCATCTACAATACTAATTCCAATGAAAGTGTCACAGAAAGAGAGAGTTCTGCAGTTCTGTGCTGCTGGAAATTTTACAGGTTTCCATTTCAGTAATATTTCCTTCTAAAAATAAGCTCTATTCATGCCAAGCATCTGTTTTAATTTGGTTCCTTTTCTGATGTCAAAAAAACTCAAGTTGGATGAAAATCACTGCAGAAAGGCTAATATTATTTAAAAGAACATGGTATAATTTTACATTTAAAAGGTCTCCAAAGAGAACTTTTCCAAGCCTAATAGTTTCTGAGGGACTATTTGCTGTGCTATTAGTTTTGATTAGCTTCAGAAATTCATTCCCTCCATCCATGCTTAAATCTTTCAGGAAAATAGTGAAAAATGACTATTAGAAGAAACATACCTAATTAGCAATACTTTTCTGAAATAAGGACTGCCCATCTGATCACGCTGTGCAGGTGAGACATTAAACATTTCTGCACACAGAGCATGCCCACTCGCTGACACTGTTTGCTGACTTAGCACTCCTAAGCTGTCATCTGGAACTGTTAATTAACTGCTCTTGTTAATTAGCACTTATACGGCAGCACATATTTTCTAAGCAGAGCAGAAAGATTAACAAATTTATTTCTACAGCACCCGTGAAACAGAAGAACTCATTTTAGGGAGAAATCTTCACTTTTGGAAGCAGAATAGTTTGGTGGGAAAGGCTCTGCACTGTGTTTCAGTCTGCTCTGCTCAGCACACATCTTTGGATCAGACTGGTGAGTTTTCAGTCCGTAAAATACTGCAGTGCTGCTCTCGCCTTCTACAAGAAGGAACAGAAACCAGTGTATCATATTCAGAACTTATAATGGGGAAAAATTATTACATCAGTATGGAAGACAAATACAAGAAACATAATTTGAATGGCCCCAAAAGAGAAACAGAGACACAAAGGACCAAATCCTGTCCAAAATACTTTAGGTATTTGGCAAGCAAGCTAGCGAAGAGAAACATGATATTATTAAGCTGTAGAAAAGCTGCTGCCTGATCGTAGGTCTCAGAAAAGATCTAGTTAGCAGAGAGAAATACCATATTCTCACATTCTTCAGAGGTTCAGCCATGCCAAGGAAAGAGACTCCCAGAGTTTTGTGACGAAATGGGAAGGAGGCTGCAGGAATCCTTAAACCAGAGATGTACAACCACTACACATTTAAGATTTGCTTCGAAGCTGAGATTAAGAGGTGGCCTGCACACATTTCTCTATTTCTACCTGCCCTCTCTGATTATTTTGTTAAGAATTTAAGCAATGCTTTGACTCCATTTACCCCAGAGGTCAGCAATGGCTCTTGCTGCTAGAAACAAGCTGGCTACTTGTAGAAATGCTCACGCCACTCCTGCATCTCCGCCCTGCCTTCTCCCACGTCCTTCCAGCAGAGCCCAGCACTCTGTACTGGCCTAGCCTTTCTGAAGCTGTACCTGCAAGGCTCTGCCTATTCAAGCAGTGTCTCCTTGGAGAACTGACTTGTTTCTATGGGGAGACTATCTGGCAGAAAGCACAGAACCTGCTGTGTTGGAAGGAGCCCGTCAGGATCATTGAGTACAACTCCTATCTGAACACACGCAAAGCAACTGAAAAATGAGACCCGCTGAAGTTTTGCAGGTATTCTAGAAAATCTAAATCTTGAAAAATGAGGACACCATATAAAATATGCTATGTTGCCTCCCATTTTGGTGAGAATGACCCTGGTCCAGGGTAGAAGTCAGGCCCTTTGATTAAGTTTTCAAAATGCGAAAACAAAGAAAGCCTTCAAAAAAACTCTCACAGATCAGACATAAGATCCTCATTGACAACAATAATCTATCACCCTTTGCTGCTTCATCCATTTTACTGTAAATCATTTTCTCTTTCCATCACATCTAGAGGACACCCTCCTTGCTGTTTGCAGTCACTCTTAGTATGGTAACTAGCCCTTATTAGGGCTATTAATGCTGGTTTCATTGCAGAGCACTCTAGAAAACAGTCCTCCCTATGCCAATTCAAAGAAAGATGAAGATTTGTGCTTAAATCTGCTCTAAAATTTGTATCTCCTAAATGGCACCCTACAGGCTACCAAATTTGGTACCTCACTGCCAAAAAGCTTGAGTATGCTTCAGACACTCAGAACCATCTTTTACCTGAGTGTCTGGGCCACGCTATTTCCTGATGCCCAGCTTTATATAGCAAATTTCATGGGAAAACCTAGTAAGTGTTCTCTGTAGTTTGTCAAGGTAAGAAGGGGTCTTGTACCTCTGACCCTGCATTTTGTAAGGCTACATTTCTACTAATACGAAAAACCCAACAGCTTGGCATGTGAAGGGGAAGACATCTCGGTCATTTCCTTGAAGAGTTTGCTTTACCAACTGCTCTCACAATCAAGACTTTTTTTTTCCCTCTGAAACTCCCTTTTTTAGCTTCAAGACATTCTGTCTTCCCTTGCTGTCTTTAGCAGCCAAATGGTTGTCATCCATCATTTATATCACCTTAGAGATATTTATAGATTTTGATTGCATCCCACTGAGCTCTTGTCTGTCTTACATCGCACATATTTGTCGCTCTCTTGTTGGAGCTTGCCTTGTAATTCTTTGCATATTTTCTGCTATAGATTTTCTCTAATTTACTTATATTCTATCTTAAACCATGGATATCAAAAGAACACGTGATCTCACAGGGTTTAGTATCCCTACTCAGGTACTACAAGAAAAAGTCATTTATATGCAAGCACATTAGTAAGATAGAAATTTATACGTCTGCATATGAATTTTATTAATAAAACTGTCACTACACTAGTAACATGTTTATGAAATGCTTGTGTGTTGCTGGTATTCAAATATTCAAATATTTGTATTTCCATCCTATGAATTATTTGAGAACACTGAATGGCTGCATTACATATTCAGGGAAGGAAAGCAAATAGGAAAGAAAAATTTTGGCGAGACGGCAGTCAGAGACACTTTCTCAATAGAATATTGGAAAGGATCTTTCAGTTTCATTAGCATGATCTTGCAGAAGCAAAAGATACGCTCTTCACAGATAATTTGATAAGTCGTCTTGGGGAAGAGCAAGGACAGTTAGAGGCTTCTGGAAGCACAGCTAGCGCTCTTATTTCCCTTCACTTGGCTAACAGGTTTTATAATGTCCTTTTACATGACATTGTATTATTCCTAGTGCCATTTTTCCCCCAAGTGTGAGATGTGATAGCGGCCTCCTCTTACCCATTCAGACCTGACTGTGACAGCCACCCAGCAAAGTCAAGGGGGGTTGCATTACTGGGGACTGAACAAGAACTGAGGCAGGACCTCAGCACCTGATCCATGCCCATTCAGCCTATCCTCTCTCTGGCAGAGTCCTGATAGTGCTCTGCTTCAGCAGCAGGTAACTTCTGCTAAGTTTAAAAGGGATGCATTACTAGTGGCTCTGACCTGGAGATTCGTGCACATACGCTGGGGCCTGACCTCTGTACCGTGTTCTGGTGCAGGCAGAGGGGGGGAAAGGTTGGACAAGCAGTGGACGAGTGCCTGCTGGTTTCACAAGCTGGCAGACTCAGGGCCAAGAGATCTGAGGTCATCTAGCAAACTTTCCATTGACCTTCCTATTTAAATACTGATATATTTATCCATTTTCCACCAGACACTAAGTACCTCCCAAACAGACAAAAATAGATACAAAGCCTTCTCTGAAATTTCCACTGTCTGTTTCACTTCAGTGATTTTCTACGGTTAAGGAGAGACAATTCTAAGCAAATCTCTCTAGATCTACAGACACCTTAGGTTTCAAGGAGATTTAATGATGTTTGGACTGATTTTTTCTTTTTCTTCTTTTTTTTTTGTTTGTTTGTTTCTATTTCACTAAGTAAGATTCCTATTTTCTTTACAGCATTCAGCACTAAACTCCTGACCTAACCCTAGAACAAGCTAAGGAGAAAATGTAGAGGCACTAAATACTACTGTGTAACCTCCTGCCTTCAGATTAGTGTGCAATTTTATCTCCTTACACCAACCACCTAGAAACAACCAAACTAAGACCATGAACATCAATGGAAGAGGAAGATAAAATTAAGGAAGTTATGAAAAATCTCTGGAATTTAAATGGGTTTTGGTGGCTATGTGACTCACTGTTATTAGCAAATAAATAGACATGAACAACCATTTTGATTACACAGGCCTGCTAACACTAGCTCTCATGGAATTACTGATTCCTATTTATTGGTAGCGTGCTGACATCACTTCTCTGCTGGTATCAAATTTTCGTAGATAATTAAAATGCACCTTCTCTCCAGTCTGCACACACCAAAACAAGCTAGATAGATGTGCAAAGCTTTCAGTGCTTTACAGTTGCCAGAGTTATACATGAGCTGTAGGATTCACTCGGACTCTAGCACAAACTAACTTGTATCCCAGTGGCAGAGACAGACTGCAAACTTTGGCTTTGCTCATGACTGTGAAACATCTGGAGTCAAACAGTTGGCTAGTACATTATAGAGAGAGGAAAAAGTCATGATATTCGCATGTGTTTCAATATCCAAATTCCACTGTAATATTGGCAGCTGCAAAATTGGACTTGTCAGCTGGGACTATCTCTACCGTATTTTTCTTCTTCAAAGGAGGGAAAAATGTATATCCTGTGTTTAGGATATACAACCTATTTTTTTGCCTTGCCTCTAACAGAATGCAGGGAGTAAAAACCCACAAGACTTAACCAGCTGGATATTCTTTTGACCTAGAGAAAAAGGCAGTTGACATCAAGGTATTGAATCTGGCATCAAACCACCTACCTTTGCAATACTGGGGGCAGTACTGGGGTAGAACTGGCCCACAGCAGAAATTTCTACTTGGCTATTATCCACCAGTAATCTCTCCTGGGGGTCAGGAGTCAATCTGAATAGATAAACCTTTAGAAACAGGGAGATGAAATAAAGTCCTTTTCTAACTTACTTAATCTGGCATCAGTAAGAGGCACATCCAAAAACCCAGCTTGAAAGCATCACTAGCACTCCAAGCTTGAAAGCTGTGCAATAGTTTTAAGAAAAGAAAAACGTTTGGAATATGCTAATTGCAGCGCATCTCTGGAAGGTTTTGAAAAATCTGATTCACCAATCTGATTCTGCTTAATCTGTTTAGGCTTCCATTGCAAACTTTCTTCCACCCACAGAAACCCCTACCATCTCTTCTAGTATCATTCTTTTACTCAATTAACTTATTTTCTGTAGATATCGATGTGGCTAAATACTTTGATCTGATTCTCCTTTGCTTCTGACCTCACCATTACATTTATACCCATGTGAAGTTTCTAACTATTATTGACAATGCCAGTTCTCTTTGCTATTAGAAATCATTAGGCTTGCTGTAGTCAAGATGATGAATGTTATAGCAGAAGAATCTGAAACACAGTAGAGGGCCATCAGAGGAGAAACACTCTTTTTTCCCCATCTCTCTTCTTTCTACCAGAGTATTATGAAGCATCCACCTCAGAATATTCTGTGATTCAGAAGAATGAACAAATTCTTACTTGTATTTCAGAGCTTTTTACTTTTTTTCCCTTGGGAATGAGATGGAAAGAAAGTGAAGAGTAAAATTTTAAAAGCTCCTCCGAGTACATACGTGCAAGTAGAATATGACACAGGGACGTGCTAAACCAACATCTACCTGCACTGACCTAGATAGGTGGTTACAAGTTTCAGTGTAGACTCAATTTGCAGGAAATCTGACTGTCTACAGGGTTTTCTCTTGCAGAGTAGTGAAATGCTCTCAGAAGTGGAGATGTGTCTGAATTCTGAAATATTACGCTTAGGAGCCCGAGGGCATGTCTAAAATAGCTTTGGAGTTTATTATTAGCATTTCATTTTTACAGATGACACGGAAGAAGAGGGAATAGGTCGCAAGAAAATTCTATCCTTCAGCAGGCCCTATGATTGGATTTACAGAGAAAGTACAGCTGCCTACAGGTGCAGAGACGTGTCTGGGGGAAATTCCAAAAGCTCCTCAGTGAGCAACGTGCCTAATCTCAATGAGCTCTGAAAAGTGTGAAATTCCAGATCTGTTCAAATGCTTTTACACCACCAGAGAACTTCTTTGCAGGGCTAGACATCTAATTACCTCGACAAGATGCCCCCCAATTAGTAGCAGATGGCCAGCAAAAGGAAAAGGGATGAAGTGTTTTGCATTTTAATAAATATATTCTGCTTCTGGGCTAGGAAAGGTTTTGCTTTTCTGGCTGTAGCTCTGACTCAAGTTACTCTGGCTAGGTAATTTCCTGCCTCAGTAAGACACCACACAACAAGAGTAAACAAGGTGAGTGGCAGGCTCCGTGGCAGGGTTATTTACTTCCACAGTGACAGGGTGTGTGTCTTCCCACAGTGATGCCACCACGTAATTTCCATAACTCCTTCCCTATCACCAGCCTCCCCTGAGGGAGACAGGATGATGTTCTCTGATGTGTTGGCAGTTGCTCTGAAAGAGGGAGCTTTTAATGAGGTGGTGCAAGGCAAATGGGGCTGCTGCCTACCACACAAACTATTACTGCAGAACACTTTTTCCTGTGAATGCTATGTACTAGAGAACACCGAGAAAATTATAATTACTAACAGAAATGAAAAGAGCCTAATTACAGTGATTTTTTTGTAAAGAGAGTTAAAGGATGCATGTCGAAAGGGACTGATATATAATTATGATAATATCAGTTGCAACTCCTGCGCTATCTAATTACTTGAAATGGGTGGCATTGTGAAATTTTTTTTGAAAAGTGAGCTACTCTGACAACAAAATGATATAATCTTATTATGAAATTACAATAAAATTGAAAGAAAAGCAGAATTGATATATTGGGAGTAATAACCAAAGAGACAGCACTAAATGTGCTGGAAAGACAGAACAAACAGAAACCCACCAACCGTCTCCAGCCTCAAATCTGTGCTACACTTTTGACACACTGTGTCAGAAACGGAGATGCTGCACATGTTGCCTACACTGGCAGTCAAAACCAAGACATATTTACATGACAAGAAAAGAGTTGTAAGAAGTGGAGGAAGAAGGAGTAAAAAGAGGAAATATTAAAATAATGAGAAGGAGCATAAACCTAGAAATCACAGTGCTGAACTCTTCTGGAGCTTTGAGTGTCTCCATGCCTTGGCTTTGTTCCGGATCCTCTGAGGTACGCCAAACACCCAGCCTGCTGAGCATGCTGGACCCTGTCCGATTCAGGCACTCAGACATCTTCAAGGGATGAGGTTTTTCTGTTTTGGTTTCACAGTGGCTGTATTACACCAATAAATCTGTCCACTGTACTTGATATAAATGAAATACTGAAGTTATTACTCACATTTGGTATTCATTTTGATCACCATGGATGTATTTAAATTATACAGAACCCACACCTACTACAACATAATGCCATCTGATGACAAATGACCTGGGCACTGAAAAGCTCTGATTTTTTTCATTCATTAGAAATTAAAATAGTAGCACATTCCTATGCAAGCCCACAGTTTTGCTGGTAAGTCCATGCTCCTAATTATGGCGTAGCTTAGGAAAATCAACCATTGTTTGAAAAGTGATATCAACAGATTGTAGGTTAATAGTGGTTTCCAGATTTTTGTGGTCATCATGAGGAAACATGAAAAGTTTCATGGGTTTTCACAGATACTGCATTGCCGTCAGTCTACTAGTGGAAAATAAGACTGCAAAAAATGTTTATATTATTCTATTGACTATCTGGAGGTCATTTATCTCTTGAACTGCAGCTTGGACCACTTCCTTAGTTTTCATCATCTCATTTAATAGCAAAGCCAATCTCGTTTATTAGCAAAATTTACATCTCTCTTCCCAAATTTTAAAACAGCAATAGTAGAGTGTCAGTTGCCTAGACCCCCTCACTTACCTCAGTTTGGTAAATACACTTCTCTATGTACTGCAATCTGTTCCCATGAGACGCTACAGAGTGAAAGGATCTGACTTAATTTCCCCTGTCTTTTCAAGTTCTGTTTTATAATCTAATCTTGTCCATTTTTGGTACAAGAACAAAATCACAACATACTTTTCTAACATATGATTGTTTTCATTGCTAAACTTTTCCTTAAAGAAAAGGGCATGTTTGAAACTCTCCCTCTGAGCTGTTATCTCACAACCACTTGCCACTGCTCTGTACTGCCCCCTGAAATAGCTGCATGCTTTTATTCAACAGCACAGAATGGAGATGATGACAGTTCTCTGAGCATGGCATTCCAAAGCAGTTCTTGCCTCATCTTAGCAACCCCCTGGCCTCTGTGGCTGAGGTGACTGTTTTATGCACCATTGCTTCACCAAGTCTGATGTTCACTGACTTGTCTTTAATGCCTTTAATTAAATCAATATTTTAAATCTCTGCTGACAACTGGCTTTTGCTCATTTTGATAATTCAGTTTTCAATGCGAAGAAGAAAAAGGGAAATCTGAGTTTCTCTATGTGATCATGGTTTTCACTGAAACGTCTAATTACAAGAAAGTCAGATCTAAACAACTTCAGAAAGAAGAATAAATCATGTTTCAACTTTGCAATAATTTCATACGTAATTTTTTAAAATTATAATGATTCAGTGCATGATATGTTAAAAATGTTATTCAGATTGCAAGGAGCATGGCTGAAATAATTAAAAGGATTTCCATGCAAGACAGCAAAGGTTTTTTCCACTGAGGAATTCTACGTGGTGGGACTGAAGTGTGAAAAAATATGAAAGACTTATCTTACAAAACAGAAAAAATCCCAAGCAATACCCAGCAGCAAGAAATAAGCCAACAAAAAAATCCAGTGACCCCACTGCTGCCCAGGCTGGCAGAGCAGTCTCAGCCATGTTTCGGGCATTTTCCAGAGGCTTTCTTACCTTCACTGCAAACTCCGTTTCTGTAGCTTTATGAACGCATCTCTTGCACACTGAATAGGAGCCAATTCCTATGTCCTCCTTGATCTCATATCCATCAGTAAAATGTATGTTGTTCCCATGTAACTGCTACAGGGAAAGACAAAAGAAACAAGGCAATCAGAACATGGGTATGTAAAAGCAGGGACCAGCCTCCTCTTGAAGGAGGTGCTTGATCTCTCCTTCACACAGCTCTCTTGTCCTTAGCAGCTTTTCTAATCCAGTTAAATTCTGAAGCTCTTTACTTAAGCAAGTAAATGTGTCTTTTCCCTTCCTACCTTTTTCCAGTCTGTTAGATGGAATTGCCCAAGTAGAAGTAGTGGAAAAACCACTGTGATTTTCTAAACTACTTTTGGAATGCGGAAAATCACCACATATTAGAAATTCACAGGAAACTGTGGGCCCAAATCTCCTGACACATCCACATATCTTGACAATATAAAATGATTTCTAATGGGCAGAAAACATATAAAATACTAATAGCTTCACAGCGTTCAAGAGAGATACCCCATATATGGGAATGCCTCCAGATCACTGGAGGTCTTGTCTAGAAGGTGTTTATCTGCAGTTTCTTTGTGAGAGAGATGTTAATATTTTAAGCCATTCATTCATATGCTCTTTGAAAAATGTCTGGGCACGTAGACTGATTCAGTGGTGACCCCACATTTGAGGCTTTGCTGCAAATTCCATCCCAGGACTCAAGAAATGACTAGCACCTCTAAGAATCCTCCAGAATCCTTTGTCTAAAAATGTAGCCTTGCTAGCTAAGTCCACACAGAACCTGCTAAATTTTAAAATATGCACATGTCAATATTCAATATATTTTTACAAAGTAAATCACAGGAATATGTATAACATTTCTGCCATGTAATTGCTTGGGTAACATTTAACTTACATCTTACTGTGGCATAAGAGCATCTTTAAGAGCATGACATATTCCACTATAAATAACTAAAATACAGATGAAAACCTACAAAAAACACAGGCAGGGTCTCTTCCCCTGAGGCACATATACCTGTGGCTGTGGGTAGGAAAGGGAGCTTTTTCCTAGTGAGAAAACTGGCTGCATCTTTAAGCAGCCCAGTTCTTTCTCCCTGTTCATTTCTCTGATGTACTGAACCTTTTGTAGCAATTTATTTCTACTTTAAAGTACAACTGGACAGATTTTTTTTAGGGGAATGGCAGCAAAGAACCAAGTGTCTGGCCTGTTCCCCCATCAAGCACCCTGGTTTAGGTGAGTACACCCAGGTTCTTGTGCAATAACAACAGGAGTATGATGGCCTCTTACACCCAGGAGCATGGGCTCTGTGTTTCTGGGAGCCTATAGCAGTAGTTCATCAAAGTTCATCAACCCCCTTTGCCAGCACAGACTGGATCATATAATCCAAGTCAAAACTGTTGAGAATGAAATGCATTCAGTGAAAAAACAGTATTTCATTACCTGCCCTGCCTGCACAACTGGAATCCTGTTTCAGGTATTGAGAAGTACTTTTCACCTCACTTGTGACGAAGTGCGGTTCCTATTTCCTTCGCAAAGCTGGTGAGGAGTGTTTTATATGTAAAAGCCTTTGCCAAAAAATTCTCTTTCTCCAGCACCTACATGCTGCATGTAAAACACCTCCTTCCTACACTAGGTAGCTGTGAAATACCAGTAAGAACATTAGGCAGCTTGAACACACACACTCGTATGTGCACATCAGATGTGAAATGTAACCAGCATCAGTACCTGCACAATTGGGTGAACAGTGATTTTGTGCACATCTTGCTGTGCAGGCTCCTGCACCAAGTTGGAGGCAACAAAGCTGAACCCTCTGAAAAGATGATGAGCATTGGCACTTGGAGGAACACCTGGGGAATCTGCAGGAGAGGGAAGAAAATGGCCTCATGAGTGCACAAAAGAAGAGAAAGGAGTAGCACAGCACCACAAAAGACAAAGTCACCCCCGCCAGTCAATAGCGGATCTGATAAACTGGCAGGCACATGGGAATATAATTCATCTCCATACTGAGGCTTTGGTGTGCCTTCTCCATTCCTTTTCTCTTTTGGATTTGAACAATGCAGGGGTACTGTTTGCAATATCCTCTTGGATACAGGGATTTTTTTTCACAGGGCATGTTCATTCTTAGGCAAAGTACTGCCTGTGCCAAGAGTGCACAGAGAGAGGGAAGGCACAGGGCAGAGAGGCTCGGTGAGAGACAGGAGACTCAGGGAGGGCATCCTGCAGGGCTTGGCAGAGGTTCTCCAGGCAGTGGAACAAAGCTACAGGCTGCTGTATCTCTCCTTTGCAGCACAGCTTGGCTACAAAGACCGAGAATAAAGAGAATGGAGGTCAGGAGGACACAGAGAATGCATGAAACCAATGTAAAAGCACAATACTCCAGTAGTGGTGGTTTGTGGTCTTACAGGAATCTTCTGAAGCAGCTTTAGGAGCTGGGACCTACTCCAGGGAAGACAGTGGCTGACTTGCCCTCAGGTGAAGAAAACTACTAGGATTGTTTTAAGTAACTTTCATGGAGATTTCCTCCCCATTCCTTCCACTGGCATGGCAAAAGGAGGGAAGGAATGGCTAAAGTTCAAAAAAATCCTGAATTATTCTATCTTTAGAATGAAATAAGCAGAGAGAAATTCTTTGTACCTGCACCACTGCTCACTGAGAGAAGCAGCATGACAAAGCAAGCAGAGCTCTGCTTTACTTAAAATTCTGAAAAGCTTTAAAGAGATCTTTCTCCCCAGCATATGTTTTATCCCAGGTATTTTTCTCAGCAAGAAGAATCACTTTGTAAACCGTTCCTTGGCAGCTGGCTGAGTATTATAAAATCTGTATTACTAAAATTTGCTAACCTTTTATTTGTTTTTTGGGGGGCTTGTGGGCTTTTTTTTTTTTCCCCCCTCCTTTTCCTTTCACATTTCCTCCAATGCACCATGTGATTTACTCACAAAGTTACAGTGCTGAACTTTCTTTAGAAAGCTACTTCCTTGTAGTAAAGTGTGCAAATACCCAGTTATCTAAAGAAAATACACCCCACTGAGCTTTATATCTGACTCACCTGCTTGAGGCCCTGAAAATAAGTGAGAATGTGTACTTCTTAGCATGTACACTCCTTGTATAAATCTACTGGTGAAATGAATAGAGGAACTGAAGTCAGAATTTGATAAAACCATATCTGCTTGGGAATAATCATAACCACTAATTCTGTTTTCTGATCACAAAGCTGCCTCAGCTTTGACAGGAGTCAGGAGTCAGTGTGTTCTTATTGCACAGCAAGCAGAGTTCAGATGGAGAAGATCGTCTTTTGGTAAAAGGTTTTTTTGTTTATCTCAGTGTTTTTGATGGGCACTCTCCTTGCAAACATGCGGATGAATCACACCAGACTTCTTGCATCACTGGATACTTCCTACCATGGCATATCTGTAACAGTGATTTTTACACGAGGGATTAATTAAGAGGAAAAAATTCTTGCTTAGAAAAAATGGAATGACAATAATTCTCATCTGAACACTTCTGAACCTCAGACAAGCTGTGATCCAGATCTAAAACTAAAGTGGCAGGTCAGCTCTGTTTAAAAATAACTGTTCCTTCATAATTCACTGCCAATCACTTCAGAAAATACTGCAGAAGAACTATTGATGATTTGGTGTCCGCTATTAAATATTCATCACCAACAACTGCTTGGCCCATTAAAACATTTTTTCTAAGTGCAAAATTATGCATAAATCATGTTAATTAATCGATAGCTCCAAAACCTGAATCATTTTTCTAGGCCTTATAAATCAGAATCATTTCACAGATATGAATTTGATCTACTTAGAAGCACCAATCATGTATAATGGTTATTTTTCTTCTTGTGAAAAAGTAATAATGCTTTGTTCCACTAAAGCATCTAAGTTTAGGGTTTTCAAAGGCTTCATAACTCTTAAGCAATTTCCTTTACTATGTTTCACTGGGGTTGGCAAACATCTTATTTGCAAAGGAGGATATTTATATACTTTAGGTGAAATTTTAAATACATTTTTCTCAGAAGTAAAATTAGCCTAAATATCCCTGCTGCTTACAGCCTGCTGTCCCATCAATTACAACAGTACAAACATTTGTGGACTGAAATCTAAGTTGAGTCACAGGAATGATCTTGGTTTTCTCCTTGTTCAAATCACCATTTCAAATCTAGATTGCTTCAGCCTCCAGCTCCCTGTAAAGAGCTGAGCCACACATATGAGATGTGGGTCCACAGTGGTGAATTTAGGAGGCAAATGCCCAGAAAAAGCAACTCCAACTTGGACAAATCTCTGAAAAAAAGTGATGTGAAACTATACACACATAAATGATCTGTCAGTGTGAGAAACCACATCTTTGGCACACAGATCTGGAGTTAAGAATCCACAGAATGCTGTTTCAGCCTCCAGGGTAAAGGAAGTTTCTGAGGTACAGCAAATCACTGGACTGACAAGATTTACTGGATCCAAAACTTTGACATAAACCTGCTTTAAGACAGGAGAACTCATTTATGAAGACAGTGTAAAATAACTATCCGCTCCTTGTTTGTGACTTAAAGCTTCATTAAAACACAACTGCACGATCATGAAGCAGGAATTAAGACAGTGCTTTCTATCTGAGGATGTTCTCAGAAACAGGGTTAGTTTGTTTAGGGTCTGTGTCCTGATATAAAATCCACAAAATAAAAAACATTATTGCTCTATTCCATTGTGAATGGAATACAGGCAATGTGAGCCTGTATTAAACACATTTGTGATACTCTCCCCAGTTTGTTTGACCCAACCAGTCAACAGTCAGGGGCTGCAAAATATTCTACCAGTCTGTAAAGGGCTTTTCCATCATTCTGAAAGTGTCAATGGATTCACACATCCAATTACACCTATTTTGAAATGTTTGATTCTCGGGCAAAGATCGATGGTAGGCCATGGCAGAATTGAGGCAGACCATCTCTCCACCCCAGCCACCACTCCAAAATAAACCTTCCAAGTCAATGTCTTGTATGAAATAACAAATTTAATTAGGTAACAGTAGCAACATTTAGAGTGTAAAATATGGCCCGAGGTATTAGTACAAGAAGTGAAGTGTGAACTTCCAAAGCAATCCAAACTCTTAATGCTTCTTTGCACATCAGTGAAACTTCCCATGGCAGCACCAGAGTGTACATCCCTCAAGACCAGACTAACTTGCAGTCTCCAATATTTCAGAGAAACTAGTGCCTCTGAAATCTAAATTAAAGCTAAAATCAGATGTGTGAAATGTCTGGAAACCAAGGACCATGTTTCTGTGCAGTGGAATACGAGTATCAGAACATGACCAACATATACTGGAACTGACTGAGGAAAGATTTGGAGTAGATACCCTTATTTCAAACCCCATGAAAGGAAACTTGAACCAGGCTTTGAATAGAAGTTTGGGCTAGTTTTAAGAAAAAAATGGTGTAGGTCATGATAAGCCTGAACAACAACTGCAGGAAATCTCAGCTCTGATTCATGTGTTATAATGTAGGTGTTTTCATAAAGAAAGATCAGATCTTTCCCTCTCACTGAAACAGTTCTGGGGCAATTTCAGGATTGAAGCTTGAGACCTTGTATGATTATTACCACGATAATATGTGATATTTACAGTGCTTACCACCTTCAAAGTGTTTTACAAACAACAACTGATACAATTTTTACACTTTAGAAAGTATAAACAGGTACTTCTTTACACAGGTACATCATGGGCAGAAATGTAATGTAACTCACCCTTAACTCCTGTCTAGCAGGAGACAACATTATAAGTGGGATTACCACTCTGATGTTATTGATATTCTTGCTTTGCACTTAAAAGAGTGGAAAGATTGAGTTTTGTGCAAGTCACCTTCATATATATACTGCACAAGTGTGGTATTTCTGTTAGGAAACAGAAGTTACAGGAACAACATTCTCTCGGCAAGCATTTTCTAAATATTGTGGGCCAAATTTCCTGTTGGCATAACTGTGCTGACCTGAGAACTTGATGATTCTTCATTGCTTTTAACCACACATTAACTTTCAACAGTCCACAATCTGTGGGATATAAAACATCTATGCAATATACAATTGCATACTAACTTGCAGAGATACAAAGCTATTTGAAGCCAAGGTAATTTAAGTTAAATTCAGAGAGTGTAAGCAGAGATGAGTAATAAAGTAGCAAAACAATAGTTATTTTTCCTTTAAAGAATGTGAAATCAGTTCTTCCTGAAGACAAGTTAATATGAAGCCAGTGAAATACTTGCAAGCTTCTTTTGCTGGAAAAGCAAAACCAGTCGTTTCTTCCTGCTGGATATGGCAAAACCCTGTAATGCCACAGGTGACGAGACTTTTAGACTATGTTGGAATATGGAGAGGAAAGGAAGAATGAATTGATAACTGAAAAGGTCTACTACCCATGTGCCACCTTACTAACCTGTGGGGGTCCGAGATGTGAACTCTGGATCAAAATGAAAGGTGTCTTCTGGCCGCCCCACTGCCGGCTTGAAAGGAGGCTTGATTTCTTTTCTGTACAGTTTCTACAAGGAGAAAAACAGATCACAGTCAGCATCAATGTGTACACTCTCAGCATCTGGAGATAGACTCCCCTGCTTTCTTTAGGGTGTCCTCTCTCAGCTCCACGCTATCCTTGCTGGAGTGACAGAAAAGGATGATGTAGCCATGGTTCTGGCTCTTGTTTTACCAGTCGGCTTAAAATCTGTGCCCTAGATGGTCCCTGCACATTTTAGCTACTGGAATCCTGAATATAAACACAAATGTTCCTGGCAAAAATTCAGCCCATAGACTGAAACAGTATTCCAGCTGGTGCATCTGGAAATTCACTGGTCTAAGGGCAGGACTGGAATGTGCAATGGTAAGACCAGGAAACAGGGTGACTTCATCAGCACAGCAATGGCAAACAGCAAAAAAAGCTGTTAGGAAGCCATGACTGCTTTAGCATTTATTATTTGTCAAGAACCAGCAATGTGTTTGATGTGCTTCCAGACTGAGCTGAACAACAGGCTTGGCTGCCTGGTCCTTACAACCTGAACAAGAGACTTATCTTTCAGTGTACCTGGTAAAAGGGAAGGGGGATTACAGCTGATGGTTACATGAAATTCCCATCAAAAGATGCTAGGGAGAAAGGACTGTAGATGGGTGGGCAGTCACACTGAAGCTCTACATGTGGCTTGAACCAAGGAACAAAACAAAGGAAAGGGAGGAAGGATGTGACAGGTAAGTACTGCTAGGTGTCTGAGTTTCTGCTGGTGGCTGGGGGGTCATGTAGGGGATCACTGAAGTAACAGGCACCATAAGTTCATCCTAATACATCCTGCCTTTATTATGAGGGACTCTGGGGCCTTTTTACTCATTCTCTGAGATCTTTAAGAAACTGCTACACCATGCTCCATTGCAAGCATTCATACACACAGATGCACACTGAGGTGAGGCTATCTGGATCTGATCCAAAGCCTGCAGAGGTTAATGAAAAGAGCCCTATTGATTTCAGCCATCTTTGCATCATCTCTGCCTGAAATGGCCAAAACCGAACATCACACTGATGGCAGCAAACAGAGCTCCAGTTTGACTCCCTGCCCCGTGCTGCAGCCCCTAGACTGCATTTCCTTTCTAGCAATGCTTTTGTTCTCAGCTTTCAAAGGGCTGAATTAGTTGCCACAGACAGTTCCCCATAACTGACATGTCTGAGCATAAATATAACATTTAATGCAAACTTTCAAGTCATGATAAGAACTGGAGAGTTCAACTTTATGACTGTTTTCAATATGTATTTTTAGGTTAGCTCTTAAAACAGCTTCCTAATGAGCTGATTTTTCAAAATGTTTAATGGACATTATTAAATGCTTGTCCAGGTCCTTGCGTGCAGGAAGATTCTTTTTAACTGTGCATTTTCTGGGGAATTAAATTCTGTAATACAAAGCATGTGGTCAAATCTAAGATACATATACATCACCACAGTTTGAATTTGATTTTGCATTGATAAATAAAGGTTCTTGAAGCAAAACATTCTGTAGCATAGTATTAGCCTTAACATAAAGGACGTATTTGTGGTTGAATTATGATTCCTTGGGAAAGTGGAAGAGTGAGGTTGGAAATGACTCTGCAATAATTAATGGCCATTTCACCATAAAAAGTTCCTGATTGCGTAAAACTGCTCCATATCTTTGGAGAGGAAAGGAGATGAATAACTGCTGTGAGCCACAATGGAAAGCCAGTCTTCCAAATAATTAAAAGCCAATTGCAATCTTAAGCAGGAAGTGTCACTCATCAGCTGAACAGCATCAAGCTAGTAATTAACATACCTCTTTTTCTGCCTGCACAGAATTTTATAAGAGAACTCAGCACCTACTGACGGTTTTTCTGTTGCTAGGATTTCACCTTGAGAAAGCTATTTGCTTCCCAGCTTCCCTTTATTTGTCTTAATTCACAACTGCAGTGCTTCTACTGCAGAAAGCAGTACGGTCACACGCACATGCTTCCTCACGGAATTAACTGCACAGCTCATCCTGTGAGGTCCAAAAATTGGAAGATGTTTCAGAGCTGTACATAATTCAGGAATTGCACTCTCTTTTCATTATCATAACCATATTCTCTCTGGCCTCTTAATTCCTTCCCCCATATGTAGTTTCTTAAGTGCTGTTGGAGCTACATTTGTATTTTGAGTCCGTAACCCACATCCTCCACTACTAGGGAGGGATTTAAGATTCATCGTGAGACATGTGCCACCTAAAGATTTATAATCACAAACTCGCTTTCTGGGAGGGGATGGAAACAAAGAAGCTGCTTGTGTGAGTGAAAGGCACTCCCTTTGAGCATAGCCCTGAGGACTCCCTTTTCCACTTCCTTACCCACGTGTGATAAAAATTAGACAACAGAACAGCAAAAGGTAAACAGCCTAAAACATTCCCCTCCCCCGCCAAGCTCTTGAACAGGGTAAGTAAATGAAATCATTGAGGACCAGGAAAAGCAGAGTAGTATCATCTATGGACTTCTCCACCCCACACTGGCTTCAGTTCTCTGAGTGAGACACTACAACCCAAGCCAAATCACTAAACCACAGGGCAGCCCAACACACTTAGACACAAAGGCTTGCTGCAGGCAGAACGCCTCTTCCTTTAAAAACCTGCACCCTGTAGACTGCAAAATTCAGTGTGGTACAAACTGATCTAAGAAGATAGTAAGAATCACAACCATTGCTCTGTATATATAGAGAGATTAGAGATCCTTCTGGATTTTTCAAGAATATTTCTGATTTTAGGAAATGTATTCATATATTATCTCTTACCATTGTCCCCAAATTTTTCAGGGATGATGCATCCTGACTGTGACCTCTTCTGGCAGAAACCAACCAGAGTGGGAAATGACAGCACGTTAAATTTCAAATCTTGCCTTTGACCATTTCTATCAGACTATCCATAACTTCTTGGTGAAGTTTAGTACTTTCTAAGTCACGGCAGTCAGTACTGTATGCTAAAGTTACAGTGAATTCCATCATCCGTTTAAATGGGAAACAGGATCCCAGTTTTCCTAGTTTAAATTCCAATTTTGATATCCAAATTTTTCTTTTGAGGCATCTGATTAGGCACTTTGTTATCTCGCACAGGTATAAGAAGCTGAGGGTTTTTTCCTTCCACATTGTTCCCATATCAATAAAGGAGAATTACACTCCTTAACCCTTAATGTTTTATTGAGAATGCTATTCATTTCTCTTTCCCAGTAAAGAATAAGCTCTCACATTCCATCACATTTTTTTTTTAAAACTGGCCACAGCATTGACTCAGCACAGAAAAATGTGACTGACAGGTATGAAGAATCACTGCATAACAGACAGCGTTGTCGGATGCAGAGGCTGTGCTGAGGGAATGCATAATCCACAGAACGAGGGAGATGGACTCCAAGGTGTGAAAACACTGATTTAGATAGTCATACCTGGATACATATCCATGCCTCTGATTACTTATCAACCCCTCATGTCCTCCTGAGACTTTCATAATAAGTATCTATGAATTAACTAGAAACCAATTCTATAGCAGTTTAAGAAACTATGAGCTTCTACTGACTTTCTTTCTGATTTCAGACAAAAACATTTTTATTTGAAATAACTAATTTTCATCCAGGTGCCACTGACCTTTTCTTAAAATATGCTGCCACATCCCTAGTATGATCTTCATCTGAACACCTCGTCAGCTGGAACTTAAGTAATACATAAGGGAGACTAGTAATAAAATGATGCAACACTGTGTTTACTTCTCTTCTTAAGTACTTAATTTTTCATCAACTTTAAAAAAACACACTCCTAAAAACCCCAGACATGTAAATGCTCTGCACATGTGTCTGGCAAATATCAAGAAAAAGAAAATGATTTAATTTCATTAAAAACTACTTAGTCATTTCCTCAGCTGAATTGCTCTGATGAAGAATTGAATTACTCCTTAGACACCTTCTAGAAATAGAAAGATGTTACCCTCCACAGTGGTGCACTTGTAGTGTGAGAATAAACTCCTCTGATACATATACCTGTCATGGCAAAT
This sequence comes from Hirundo rustica, assembly GCF_015227805.2. Taxonomy (NCBI): domain Eukaryota; kingdom Metazoa; phylum Chordata; class Aves; order Passeriformes; family Hirundinidae; genus Hirundo; species Hirundo rustica. Next base: position 40,734,229 of record NC_053452.1, read on the forward strand.
CCAATAAGCAGATGAAAGGATGGACTACATTCTGAAACACTTGTCCTCTCCTAGATTAATGACTCAATGTTATTGCCTGCAAATGATAGAAAAGCTAGCAGAAATCAGACCCCAGGATTAATTTTTTCCTGTTGGCAAAATCTGCAATTAAGTAATTCACACTTTCAGTTCAGTTTGATCTCTGATTTATATTAAAGGAAAAAGAACTGGGATCCACTTTCTGCCCACTCCTTTCCTCAGCTGTATTTGACAGTTCATTTTCAAGCATGTCATTTGCTCTAGTTCCAATTTAGTCTGTCATCCAAACAAAAACTACTGTTTATAGCCCACTCCTCCGACAGCCGTCTGCAAAAAGGGATTTCATTTTTCATTTTCGATGAAAAGCCAGAAATTCATAATGCATGATCTGGACGGAAGAAACGGTAGTAAAAGAATCAGGAGCCAGACTGTGCTTTCCCAGAGCCAACAAATTAAATTATTTGAGGTCGACTCGTTTTGGGTCTGCTTGTCTTAAGAAGAAAAGGAGGTGCAAGGTTAATAAGCAGGTAGAACTGTCAAGGAGCTGGACATCTAATCTCTCTCCTGAGCATCCCAGCCTTGATCGTGAAAGGCAGTCCATCCATTTAACAACAGATCTATCGAATTTGCGTCATGGTGCCTGCTAAATGCCTCAGAGCAGTAAGACTGATATTTGCAGAAACCTCCAGCTATTTTTCACTCTGGAAAGTGGGAATTTAGCTGTAAAAATATGACTCTTACAGAGTCTCATGCCACCATTTAAGTCTGGGCATAAAAAACTCTGTGTCAGATTGTCCACCATTCATTTAGTGCAGAAGTTAGCCAGAAGTGAAACCTAAGGTGGCTGGAGATTTTGCTGATGGATGGCACCCTGGAACATGGGAATGGCTTCTGGAAAAGCTTTCCAGAGGAGGAGAGTTCCCTGGCCACACTGATTTCCAGGACTGCCCTTACTGCCTCTGGATGCAGTGGTCACATGCTATCAGCACGCTGCATTTGGCTGCAGCGTCATGACAAGGGCTGCTCCTGCCCCGTGTAAGCTATTTCCACCAGACATTATATCTGGCTATGTCTGTTTGAAGACAGTAAAAGATGGAAAAATGACTGCCCCAACAGGTAAACACTTTAGGGACAGAGAAAATAACCAGCTCTAACCCAAACCCCAAGGGAACAGCTCTGGAAATACTGTGAAATGAAAGCCCGAGTCACAGGGCTCCATCTGCAGCTCTGGTATTACTGCAACATCAAGACTTCACACATGGCTTAAAGGAAGAAGCTAACTCACTTCTGTTTTGAATCTCTCTTTAAAATTAGATGATACAACTTGGTGTTTTGTTCCTAGTTACCATGTCACTCTTGTAGGAAAAATCATGCTTAAAAGCAAACCTTTTCATAGTGCATTTCTAGTAGATACTAACCCATTCTTACCCTTCATGAAAAGGGGGCTTTTGATCAAGGATTGTTTTATTACAGTTGCTGAGATCTTCTGTGCTTTCAGTCACAGCAGTCCCGTCTATCATAGCTGCCAAGGTAGCACAGAAGTTCTCCAAAAGAGCTTGCCTCTTGCTCTCTGAGGTCTTTATATTGCCAAGGCATAAAGTAAATCATCATTTCTGTCCCACCGCAACAGTGCAGTTTGCTGACTGTATGCAAACTGATGTGGGAGGTTCTGTGTACATTAAGGGAGAACAAAATGAGGGCATCAGGGACTCTTTTCCTGCAACTGTACAGAGATCAGTGCTAAATATCTATGTCTGTTCCATTTCTGTTTTCTGACCCTGTTCTGTTTGTGTCCAGGGAGAACATGTTAACAACTGGTTGGATGACTACTGAGAGTCAAAGTCCTGGCTTCAGCTCAGGGCCAGGCTCACACTCCTCTAAAATACATACAGTACTGCAGCTGCTGGAACAAGATAAGCCTCCCAAGATCTCCTTGAGTGATTGCAAAATTAGGATAAAATGAGGAAATATATTACAAAGATGATGGCTGATCGGTATAATAGTGATCTGTCTCTGAGAGAGTGCAATAAGCACTAATTATGTTGGATTAAATTGGATTTTTACAGCTATATTTCACAGCAGAGTTAGAAGGCTGGATAACACATCAAAGGGCAATTAAATCCACCTTCCTCTCTAGCTCCAAGGCATGTTCAAGCATACCCATCTTCTTTGTGGTAGATATTTCCCTGTCCATAAGAGCTTTTTCAAATGATGGAGGACTGCAGAGTTTCCTTAGGACAGGTATGAAATTGCTCCCTAAAAAATGGAGCTTGAAACAACCACCAATTATTATGACAGAAGGTGGTCTTGAGTATTCTCATGGGACAGAACCGACTTTTCTGAAAACATTTCCAAGATGCAGAGCCTCATTTATTTATGATGAGTTAGTGAGCTGCTCCCCTAGCAAACACAGAAGAAAGAAAAATCCTCTCACTGTTACAGTGCTTCTTATTACATCAAGACATAGTCATCCAACCTACATTTTGATTCCAAAGCCGAGGACTGCAGAGATATTGGGGGAATACAGAAAATAATATTATTGATATTAACATTATTATTTCACAATTATGATCATCATCAACCACCCAAGTCTTTGGATTCTCTATTTTTTTATTTTCACTTACTGTTCTCATAAATGTAAAGTCTTCATACAGAATCTCACGATTACTAAGAAGCAGAAAAGGAGACACTCTAGACTCCAGAACATATTTAATGGGACTGAAAGTCAGCTGGACTATAAAGGAAAGTCTCAAATTCCACGTTCATTGATTATATATTAATATGTTTATGAGTCACGACAACTCTTCCACATGCACCTCAAATTAGATTTTTCTAATGAGTTTTTCCAAAATAAATGAGTTTGTGGGCCTTTCAAAGGCTACCTGGCCACCACAAAATGGTCTCTCACAGAGGAATTAGCTTTACGGCAAAATCCTGGGCAGCAGTTTGAGAATGGCTCTGTCACATGAGATTCATGAAGTTTTACCAGAATTTCTCATAAGAACAGCATCAATGTTACCTGTTGTACTAGCACTCCTGAGTGAATGCATTAAATACTGAAGAGACACAACAATACCGTAACACGAGTTGGATAAAACTAAACTAGAAAATGCTAGGGGATGTGGCAAACAGCGGTTCTGATGCACTGGCAGATGTCCAGCTCAAGAATGAAAAATATTTGCCTTCAGGTTTGTCTAAGAATAAGTTAATTTGAACAATCACAATGCTGAAAATGTGAGATTGAACCTCTTACGAGTCTAAATCAAACTCAGATAATCTGTACCACCACTTTTATGAGCTGTAACTGATAGCAATAAAATAAATCCTTGTTTATCATTCTGTTAATCACACCTGACATGTTTTATTTGAATCATGTTTTATTTGATCAACGGTTCAAATTTTGGGTACTGATGCCAACATGCATGCAAGAGAGACAGAGGCACACACTGAACATGCTTTAACTCTTCTGTGTTTGACAAGTTAGACTCTATTTTAGAGAAAGTCATCTTTTCCTAAGCATGGAAGTTTAAGCACATCCAAAAACGTAGCTAAGAAAAAAGTAACGTTGTTCTGCTTACATTCCAGTCTATAGTAACAAAGAAAGGGTGACGTTTAATTTCTTCCACTCCATCAAATCCAGCACCTGAGAAGAGAATGGAGGAATCAAAATTAAGTCATGCTTATAAAAGAGCTGCATGATGTCTCTTCTCCACTCTCCCTCCCCTTCCCTACTTTTCTCCTGACGAAGTGAGAGTCCCCATCTAAAACAGTTCTAGTCAGGAAGTTCTGAATGGTGCAGCTGCCATCACAGTATAAACTGCCACAGATACACACAAGGGCACTTCATTAATGAGACTCTTATTCCAAGGGTCTTTTACTTTTCTCGAATTAAGGCTGCTGCCAAGGCTTTGGGTGAGACATGGCATTTTAGCCACGGCAGGGTGCATGCACCAGCAAGCTCAGGAAAGGCCCCAGGATGTCCCAGTACTCTGGCAAGGCTCCACCATGGGCAGTTTTTCTGTCCACACTGACTTTCAAATTTTGACTAGCTACTGTTCTCCGCAGGCACAGAAAGCTGCACTACAGGCAAGCAGAGACTCAAAATACCAACGGGCTCCAAAATGATTTGAGGTAAACCAGGGTTTTAGGTTCCTCCTCTTCACATACCATCTTCAAATTCCTGTGAGTACCAAAATCATCACTCTCAATGCTGTTTCCTTCAATATTAAATTTCTGTTACATTACTGTAGGAAATTCAGGGAAAGTCTTCTGAGATCAGGTAATGAATCTAATTCCTTCATTACTTTTGCCTTATGTTTTCACTGAATATTGACTTTTTTATTCTTTTAGCTCAATTTATTTCCTTCAGTGCTATCACATAACCATACAGGTACTCAGTAATAATTAAAAGAACTGTCAGAGAGGATTTAGAATGCCACTTTTTGGGTTGATTTGACCTTATTAATAGTACCTTGCATTTTCATTTCAAGGAGAATTAAACCCTGGAAGCAAAGGCTTTGCACTGCAATTCTGGAATCAGTTCCTGAAGGGGACCCAGCCTACTTCTTCACAAGCATTCAAAGCAATCTTGATTCCCAAAAAGATTGCACCTTGCAAGGGGCACTCAGCACTCCAGAGGACTCAGCTTTTTATACATGCAATATTTTTACTTTGGGAAGATCAACATTACAAGCAGTTTTACAAAGGCCTTGTCAACTGAAGCTTTTGTGAAATGTGATGTCTGCTCTCCTTTGTACAAGACTGTTACCGATGTTTGTCAAAATGCAATGATCAGGAACAGCTTCCTACAGCCTGCTTAACATTCACTGATGAATGGATATGGGAAGCAAACACTTTGTAAATGTAACATGCAGGATTGTCTGTCAGGCCTGCTGGAAAACAGAGAAGAGGGATGACCCCCTAATTAATTCCCCACCCCAGTAATCTTTCAGTATAGGCAAAAGCAAGGGATGCACATGAGGGTACGCAATCCTAACCTGCAACACAAAATTATGTGCTCAGAGGTGATCAGCCCCGCTGAGGAGTCTGTGGGTTATGACAGACAGACATTGCTACGCAAGCACAACATGAAATCCAACGTCAGAAAAAGAAAAGAGGGCAACATGGGCAACATGACAGCAGTCACTGTGTGTCTGTTCCATTTCTGCAACTGGAGCATGGACTGTAGTTGACACACTCCCCTGTAAAAGGGTATACTTATTAAAGTTAGGAAAAATCGAAGAAGGCCAACAAGGAATGTTATGGAATGACTGAGTGGGTCAGGACTTTTCAGCCTGGAAACAGATGACCGAGGAAGTATAAAACAGATCACTAAATGGTGCCAGCAGGAATCAGAAGAACTTGGAGATGTTTCCTCAGGAAACAGTTGTGTGATGTGGAATTCCTTGGAAAAGATGATGTGGCACAAAATACTTATATGGGTTCATGGGGAGGCCAGGAAAGCCTGTTGAAAAGAAATCTGTTGAAGATTACTTCATCAAAAAAAACACAAGAGGTTCAGGAAACCCCCTGCTTGACCTTTAAGCAGGAATAGGGTATGAGAAAATTTGGATGAAGCAACACATATGTTTATCCTATTCTTACACGCCCCATGGCAGTTGTTTACAGTCCATGGGTACTGAACAAGAAAATAAGAAGTCTTAGAATAGGACTTGTTTTATGACTTGCCTAGCATATTTTTTGTTCAGTGCACAGTCTGAAGTCTGCAAGACTCGTCAGATTCATTCTGATTTTAGCAATGCCAACAGAAACACCAAACTAACAGAGTTACTCTGAAGAGAATTGCATTAAGCAAATTTTCAGAAAAGAAATATCTCTGAAAAATGCTTTGAGTTCAGTGGTGGCGATTGGAAACTGCAACATGCGGTAAATGTTCTTTACCACATCAGGATGAAACCCAAGTGCCAGACTGATTTTGCAGGACTGGGATAAATGCTCAGACACTGTAAGACACTAGTAGCATATCCTAGACTGAGGATAATTGCTAATGCATTCAATTTTCTTTGCTCTGCCCCTTCCCCACTGCTTCTGTTTTCCTTCTTGCTTAGCCTAATGGATATGTCATTGTGTGTTGGGAATGACATGCTTTTGTACACACCATCTATTTGAAAGGTTCACTTTTTGCTACTGTTGTTGTTTCTTTTCCCACAAACCTACAGAAATAAGGACAAAGAAAAGAAGTCCACCCACAGCTACTTCTTTTAGTGGGGGCTGTAGTTCTCGGTAAGAAATGCGAGCATGCAGTTGACGCAGGCATTTGTTTGAAAAAGTTTCATTTCCCAGTTGGGGCCACCTCAGCTCCAGCACAGAAGGAATATGTTGTAAAGTGCAAGGGCTTAATATATTGAAGAGATTTAGGATGGTGGTAGACTCATTTTGCAAGGCATGGCTTACTTCCAGTTCTTAGCAACTGATTTTACACTATGGAGAAGGTTCAGCACTTCCTGCAGTTTCTCCTCCCTGATCTTCTCTGCCGTGAGGATTGCTGGTGTAGCCCACAACCCCTTGATGGACTGTGTGCTGTGGCTGTAGGCAGCAGCGTGTGGCCTGGTCCTCTCCTCAGCTGGAGGAGGGAAGTGGCCCAAGGGTGCACGCAGGAACAGCTCAGGGAGCCAGGAGGACAGCCCTGACCCCACGGCAAAAGCCTCGGGAGACATTAGGCATCAGTGCTTATGGCAGAGTCTCTCAGGATTTGCTCAGCATGTTTCAGCCATTCATCTACCACCTGCAAATCTGCAGGGGTACTGCAAAGAGATGGGCTTTGATGGAGAAGAGAAGAGCACTGCAGAGGTCATGACTGGAAAGGCCTGCTGCATGGAGATGGACATTTCTGGGCACAGAGACGGGTATTCAGCAAATATCTGAAGCACAAAACACAACAGCACACTGCACAACCACAAATACTTCACCTTCCTCAAGATTTCTAGTGATTTTGTGTTTTTTAGCTTCACTTCAACCCCAGTTTAGCAATAATACCTATCAGTCAAGAATAATCAGCATAACCAAACCTACTGCCTGCAAATGTTCTTATGTGCCATCCAGTCCCATGAGGGTCCAAGAAGATAAATAGTTCTTTTACATCAAACTGCCAGTTTAAACACATTATACAGTGCATTTCTATAAAAGCAGCCTCACATTAGTAAGTGAGAACTTAATTATCTAAGTTTTATGCCGGCAATAAAAGTGCCTGCAAACAGTAGAATGTTTTATTTTTAATTGGTTTTGATTATTGAACCATTATGGACAACACGAGCTTTGACATATTGAGGGGAAAAAAGGAGACCTAAGAAACTTAAAAGTTGATTACCTGGATATTCAAATTCATCAGAAAGAGCTTCCAGATTTTTAGTTTCAGATAGTAAAATTTTAGTGTCTCTACAGCTTCTCTACAGAATCTTTTTAGTGAGCTTTTTAGTAAGAATTTTTGAGATATGTTTCTAAGGTTTACAAGAAAGATTTACAGTCACTGATAAAAGTGAAAGCTGTTTTTTGTTTAAACTCATCATTTTATAAAGTTAAAGCCCAAAGTTTTCTATGTGCCAAAGCAGAATGTATCTTAGCTGAGAACACCGGATTAAGAAAAAAGTAATGATTTCCTTGGAATTTACTCTGAGCCTGTGGGCATATGCTTCTATTTTAAACTTTCTTGGCTGAGCTTCTCAATTGTAAGGACTCTGGACACTTTATACTGCTCAGCAGCATAGCGAGTTTGTTAGATAATGTGGTTTTTTTATATAAAATACATTTTTAATATGTATTTGTTAAATAATTAAGTTAAATAATATTTACCTACCTGAGGAGACGCAGGCCTTAGAGCAAGTGCCTTGAAATGTAATGAACTAACATTTTCACCATAATCAGAATGCTTACTCCTTATTTGCCTGGGTATTCAGTTAGTTTAAGAATTCAAAATTATGCTTATCCATAATCTGAAATTTGTTGTGCTTAGAGCAATAATACCAAAGCAGTGCTATGCAGACTATTTATACAGCAAATAGACTCAGAAAAAAATGGACAGTGCCCAAAACCAGGGATATCAAAGGAAGATTTTCCATTCCTTAAAAACTTGTCACAAACATTAGTATGGGCATCAGACTTAAAAATAGAAGCAGGTAAATCAGATTACTAAATTTCTCTTCAGTCTTGTCTAACTTGCTTCAACCCTAGTATTTCTTCCATTAATAATCCAAAGCTTCCAAACAGGGTTTCAAAGCAAAATTTCAGAATACATCATCAATCTTTACTTCTGTTTTTTAAGATACCAAATTCAAATGGCAAAAAGCATCTTTTATCTTGTATATGTCTAAAATTGCATTTTGGAACTAAATGCACTTTCCATATTTGCAAATTTATGAAACGATGGCTGAAATAAAGTGTTTGATCCATAAAATGACTGATTTATTTTAGCATGCTTCACTAACTTTCCAAAGATTTTTTCAAAACTGGATGTCTAAGCATACTTCTCTTTTAGTGTTATTATTCCTTTCCCAGAAAAAGCTAAAATCCACAAGGTTGAAGCAGTCTTTTTATCTGCTGACTTCTGTTCAGTATTTAGGCCAACTATTCAAGCTTTTCTTCTCTTGTTATCAACAGGTCCCTTTCCATCTTCCTTTGTGCTGATTCTCAATCAGTTAAATCAGAGAATGCCTTCAGGAGCATTCCCTGAAATGTTAAGATCTATTTTTCCGTTACTATTTTAGATTTTATTTCCTTGGATGTTTCTATTATAATTTTTTTTTTCTCCCTCCAAGCCTTCCCAGTATTTCAATAAACCTCAGGTTTTAAAACCTTCACCCCTAGCAATTCCCCATTATTAACATGTGAGGGCTAGAATTGTTATGGCTAAAACCAAGGTTTTGTGAGTAGCTTTTTATTTAAGGACTGCTATCCAGAGACTCCCACTGACTTCACTGGAGCTCCATTTAGGATGGAAAACAAGCAGAGCAGAATAAACCAAGAGATTGAGACAGGGAGGAAACAGCAGAAAGAAACAGAGGTAGGGAGTGGGAAAAAGTTCATACTTGATGCGAGCTAGCGTACTAGTTCTTCTGAGCAGAGATTAAACCTAGAAATCCTACTACTCTATTTTTTCCAGTGTAAACTGGGAAAATTTCCAGTGTAAATTTCCAACAAATTGCTTGAGAGCTATTGAAATGTGCTGAGAAAATGTGTTTTTCTCCCCTCGTGTTTACAGTGTATCAGACTACAAGGCCACCATTTAGATCAAGAGGTCAAACAAATGGGAAGGCATTCCCTCTGCGGGCCATGTGGGATCCCCCTGGCAGGAGAGGGGTCACAGTGACATGCTGCAGGACTGGCTCCCCACTGCCACCCAGCACTGGGCTTGACTGGGTTGTCCCCACATGCCTGTGGGGAACAATGACAGAATCTGCAATGACAACCATGCCATAGGCATTTTCTATGACCTCATCAAACGCAATTAATTTCTTAATAAAACCCATAAACAAAGGTACAGATGATGTAAGATACACTATCCAATATATACGTTTAGGTTATCACAATCTAAAGAGGATTTTTAACAAAGGGTGAAGACCCACTGATCCTTTAAGACTGCAGCTTCTATATTTTTCAAACCCTATACTGCGTTAGTGCATAGGTCTAAACTCCATATAAAGTGTAGTTAACTATCTTCACATTTTGGTTAGCCAAAACAATCCCCGTAGGCCTGAGATCCAAGGACACACCACAGCCTCATGCCTTGCAAAGTATAAACAAAAGTGAATTGTGGGGGAGAGAGCTGGGGGAATATGACTTCATTACCTGAAGATGTAATTGGAGAATTAACCCCTGATATGCAAATAGACCAAATTTACTTCTGTCTGAAAAACTTGTAACTATCATCTGTCTTTGCTGTAGCTTCTGTGAGGCTTTTACACTGCCCAAGGTGTATCTATTAAAGGTCGTTAATAAATACCCACTTTATTCTTTTAACTCTGTCTAGCCTCTGTGCTAGGCAGCCACTCCAAGGCATCAACATCAGTAAAAAAGAGACAATGTATTTAGCTAATAAAAGAATAAAGTCTACTGCAAGACTGCCCCTAGAGAACAGAATGAGACAGAATTGAAATGCACTTGAGAATGTGAGAGAAAACCTGAGATTTGCAGTTAAATTATACAGATTCTAAACCACTCTTGTTTCTCAGTTCCCTATATTATCATACACAGCAGGTATCTTAAATCATTCATAAATGCTGGCAGTTCACTCACCCTCTTTACCAAAAAAAAATGAAACACAAGTTAATATCGTGTTTTAGATTTCAATGCTCTGCCTGTACTCCTTTCAAATTTCTCTAGTGATGCTGAAGGTTCACTGTGCCCTGGGAAGGAACGCCAAATGCCACCTAATGAAGAGGATAACCATGGGAAAAGATGAGCTGAGAGGTACAACTCACCACCCGCCAAGGCAGGGAGCACATAACGAATGTCCTGATCAAATGCACACGTACCTAATCTGTTGGAGGGGTTCCTTTTGAAGAGGGCTCGCAGCAGGCTCTGGGCTTCTATGCTCAAGAACTGTGGCATTCCCAGCTTGGCTCTGAAAGAACACAACACTTGAAAAGAAAACAGATTTTTGAAGTTTTTTTTCCATCCCACTGTGGCTGAAACAGTGGAACTGTAGTAGTCAGGATGGGGAGACACATGAAATCAGTGACCAAAGGCTTCCTAAGCATAGTGCAATGCAGAGTGAGAAGCTGATTTTATTCTGCTGATCTTAAGGAAGGTTTTAGCAGTGACTTCACTAGAGGTAGGGCAGATCTAATGAATCTCTTTTGCAACCTAAATAAGTCACTTTCCTACAGAATTTTTTCAGTTTTTTAGTTTGCTGGAATAAATTGAGGAATTGAGGAATGTAAACAATCAAACTTAATGAAATAACATATACTAAACTGCATACTGCTTAAAGAGAATCAAACTTTTCTCTTGGCCATTCACCACTACATTAAAAAATGCACTAGTGAGCAAAGCTAAGCTTCAAATACTTTTCTCTGCGTTTAACATTAAATGAATGGGACATCGCAAAGGAAAAGGTTTGAAACTTGGTAACAACAAAATATAAGATGTCCTGCAGAAACCTGATTTACCCATATTTTGTGGATACTGGCATTATCACAAAAAGTAAGATAAATTTCTTTTGTAACAAGGCCCTCTCTCAGTAATTCACTTCCAACTGTTTATTCTGAAGGCAATTTTAGAGTTAAACACAGGCATCAGCTATGTGTGCCTTACCAAATTCACGCCTTGCATGGCTTTGGAAAGTTCATTATGCACATCATTACTCTCTACCCATCACATACTTGGGCCCTGTGGAGTCTCCAGAGCTTAGAGTTAACTCACAGAAGAATGAAAGCAGTTTTGATACTCACTTGAGAATGAGTGCCATTGTCTCCTTTCTGTCTTTTCCCTGGAAGGGTAATGATCCCGTCAACATCTCAAACTGTGGAGTAGCAACAAAATGATAAATCAAATGTGCATTGGGATGGTCTGCATAGCTGAAAGACACCCCATCCATCTTCTATTTCCAACACAACTGAAAACTAGGGGAAAAAAATGATCCAACAAGCTGTGCTTAAAAAAAAAAAAAAAAAAAAAAAAAAAGGCACAGCAAGTCTGGATGACTGCTCCATTCCAGAGACCTGTTTACTAACTATTTACAGGGATATTTGTTGTCAAGTTTCAGTATGTTTGGGAAGAAGTGTAATACAAACACTGTTCTTTATATGACAACAAACAACACCTGTTGTTTTATGACCAATGCTGACAACAAGGTATTTGGCTGAGGGACCCGTAGCCTGCATGGATATGGCTCTTCTTAGGTGTTTGGCATAGACTACCATGCAAGGAAAATGGATTTGAGATGCCACTCCCCACCTCTTTAGGCTGAGTCAAACCACCTCTTTGATTGTATATTTGAAACACTTAAAGATGCCTTTACTATGTTTTGCAGGAGAAACAAGACTAAACCCCACATTCTCAAAGCTTTTGAGTGTGCCTTTTCTCTCATGCTTTGATTCCTCTGGCTGTACTCAGCGATGAATCTCATAAGTGTCACATTTCACTGAACCCAAATCTCAAAGCAAAACACAACAGTTGTCATCAATCATTTGCCTAACTCAAATGTTGAAACATCAATCAGTTATGGTTCCTTGGAGACAGATTAGTGCTTTCAGAAAATTAGACAGGAATTTCATATCTGTAAGAAGTGAAAAGCCCAACAAAACCCCAGTGGAAGAAGCTTGCCTAACTTGGGTTCAATACCAGGTCTTTCACACAGCTCTTGCCATGGTGTTTTATGGAATGGCTGCTTTTTCTCTGACTAAGGGAGGCTGAAAGCTGTGCATCACCGAATATAAAGACACCGAGAACATAATTCAGCTTGGACACAAAGGAAAATGTCCACTGAGGGTAAGATGAACTATTACTTGTTTGTGTCAGTCACTCAGGCTTTGGATCTCTTCTATTACAATAAGCTAATTAATTAGAGTAATTAATTAGTCTAATAATTAATACTAATTGCTATAAGTAAATACCTGTTAAGGCAGGAAACGGTCTTCAAGCCTTACAAGCCTTTTGTACCTTATCCCACAAGAAACCGCAGTGCTCCCAGAAAGCACGTTTGTGCTAAGAAGGATCCTTTCATTACCAAAACGTGTCAGACTGCCCCACCGCCTGACTCTACTTTTTGCCCAGATTAAATATAGCTATACCATAAGAAAAACATAGAAAACAGAAGAAAACTAAGGGTGAAACTGCTACGTTAATTTTGGGAGAAGGGCAGAGATGTTTAAAAGCCAGGTAACTAATTGAATATAGTTAATTGAAAGATTAATCTTCATTAGTAACAAATTACCTCAAAGCACTAAAATGCATAGTAGAAACAGAAATAAAACCACTTTAGAAAAATGTATATGGCTGCCAAATATAAACAAGATTTGGAAAAAATGAATGTACTAACTTCTGCTTTGGTTAGGAGAGGCAAGAAAAGAGGAAAGCCGCTCATTTTCTACAAAGAAACGTAATGGAGGAGAATGTTTAAATCTGCCTAGATGACGCTGGAGCATAAATAGCATTTCCAAAGTAATTCTGACTTATGAGAGCCTCAGTCCTGATAAAAGTGCTCAGATATACTGGGAATGAGGGGCAGAGAACATTGCTTCCTAGGGCAGCAGCAGAAATGGTGCAGATTGTACCAAACCCTCCTCATGATTTCTAGAGCATTTATGCTCATGGTAAGTACCTAATGTTCACTTACACTTGCTCATGTTACTTTCTTATTATAATAAATCTAATTTAGCAGCATCAACAATGGCTGCTACATCTCACTTATACTGGCATAAATGGGCTTGACACTGCTGGTGCAGATAATAGAGATATAAGCAGCTGCTTGGTCAGTGACTACTGGGAAAGGATTGTAGTTCCCACCCACCCAAATATCCCAGGGATACCTGCAAATGCACCGTGGCTGCAAGGGATGGAAATGAGAAGGAAGGAATTTGGAAGAAATTTAAGTCGCAGGAGGGAGCAGGGGGAATGACAGTTCTGGGGGCTGCAGGAAACATTAACTGTGCTGCTGTAAAGGCCAGCACTTTGTTACCACATCTCCAATTGCGCAGGCCTAATGCTGAGATTAATTCAGGTTCAGAAGAAATGCACTTAACATCAATATTTAAAGTGAAAGGCAGCCACGTCAGTTAAGTGTACCAAAGGTTTTTAATTCAATGAACTTAGCTAAGCAGCATTTGAAGAAAGCATTCGTTTCTCAACTGCAGTCCTGACTAAATGTGTCCAAGGTTAAAAATGAAAGAACAAGACTGGAAAAAAAATTGAAATTGTTCATTTCATTAGTTAAAGCTATCATTTCACTGCACAGAGACCTGTCTTCCTGCTTATTTTTTCAAAAAGTCAAAAATCTTGCTAAACCTGAAAAGAGAAGTGAGAACATGCTGCTTACACTCTTGCCCATAAATACAGAACTGTATGGGTCACTGCAGGCTGACAAAAAGCTGAGACTAGGGGTGAATGAACTTTGCAGTAATTTTGTCTGTTAAAGCAGTCCCTATAGTTTTGATGGGAGACTCAATTTTTATTCTCCCTACTTCCCCATCTGTATAACCATCTGTTTGCTCCTTCCTTCCCACTGATTCAATTCCCAGGTGTTTAGGAGGGCCATCTTCTGTTAGACAGTACTTCGGAGGGCTGCACCTCCCTCCAACCTTGACTTCCTTTCTGTACCAAAGAAAGTGCAAGAAAGGCAAATATTCTTTGTTCCAGTTCAACTGCCTATTTAGAGAACCACAGAATTAGGATTAACAGGAAGAGGCCTCTGGAATCACATAATCCAACCCTGCTGAGGTCTCAGTATACTGTGCAGTGCTTCCTTTTTCTAGTTTTCAGGGCAGTCTCCAACTTCAGTAGGCAAAACATGAGTACTTCCCAGAAGATACACATGTGGGAAGACCTTGGAAAAGAGCGACACTTTTCCTGAGGAAGTTCAGGATTCGAGAAGTGACCCAGGAAGTTTATTGGTGAAGATAATGAATGAGAAAAAATCCTCAGCCTGGGTAACTACTGTGTGCATCTTCCTAATAGATGGAAGGAGAGCAGGTTTTGCAAACTACTTCAGCCCAAGTCTGCTGAAGTATTGTGAGCATGGGATAAAACTCAGAGTACAAAGAAACTTGATACCGCTCAGTTTTGGAAAACAGAGAGAGAGAGAGACACTCTTATCAGAAGGGCCAGATTCTCCTCTCAACACTTCCAGTCATTTTCCAGGTAACTGAGAACTGCTCAAGCACTCATTTTAACACTTACAAAATGCATTAAATATTTTTCATTATCTGTATGTGTGAAACAATAAATTAGTGCTCACAAAGAGTTGAATCCCTTAATATAGCAACAAGCATAAAACATTCAAAATAATGTTCATGAACACCATCTCTTGCATTGGGAATAAAACAAGTGTTATAGCGCGATTTTGTAAAAGAAGTTTGTAATACTTTGATGTCTTGCATTGATTTTTTCCAATGCCACTGCATAGTTACCACAAAATTAGTACAGAGCTGAATATTTTAGATACCAAAGGGACTTTTTTTTTTTTTTTTCTTGTGAAGACTTAATTACTTGCTGATACATAAGAACATATTTTTTCTTGTTTGGGACTGCTACCAAGTCATCACAGCCATTTCTCTATATTCCCCACTCTGCTCACATGACTCTCAAAGGTGTACAGTGTTTTTTTCCTGAACTGAAAGAGGTACAACTTCCATAACATCTGTGACCTTGTAAATCAGCTGGTAGGATGAATTACAAAAGCACTGCTTTGTGAGGCCTTTCAAGAGGTTTGTACATGTTAGATCAGGCAGACCAATTTAACTGGGCTTCAGAGACAGCAGTGTGGACATCAATACTCTTGGAGTGCAGCTGAGAAGGTATTAGTTACATATCCAACTTCTAAACAATGTAGACCAAACACTTGTCCATGAAGATCTCTTGATGAAAAGTTTTGCAGAGTATATCCTATCTAAAACCTCAATGCAGTGAGCAAGATGCAGAAAAGAAGAAAAGGAAAACTGTCTGGTCATGATAAACCACATAAAGTCACCAGCAGAAATTATAGTTGGGTTTCAGCAGTCATCACCACATTCCTTAATGAGAAGCAGGGACTTATGGGCCTGGCATTTCTAAGTCTGAAGGGATTTTAGCCTGCTAGCAGTGCTAACTCTTTCTCAGGGGAAAAGCTCTCAAGAAAGCCTCTTCTCAAAACAATCTTGGCAATACAACTATCCTTTCCCAAAACAATCTTTCTCCGGGTGGGGTTTTGCTGTTCCTCTAGTTTAACCAATGGAATTAGAGAGGCGTCGTTCCTATTCACCAGTCATGTTAAGTCTATATCGGAACACCTTATAAAAGGTGGTAAGAATTAGACAATAAAGCTTCTCTATACTCTTTGCCTCCTGAAAAATACTTGGAGTCTTTCGTCATTCTTTTGTGTCCAACAGTGACAGGGACTGTCTTATGGAATGCTGGAAAGGGTGAATTTTAAGATTTATCTATCTGTACCTGCTGACATACAGTAAGCTACGATAAAACAATTCAAATAAACTGAGCAGCAAACAAACAGAGCAGTTTCAGTTCTGTGGCCTTTGTCAAAGACCTAGCTGGCAGTAAATTAAGTTTTACTGTTGCAGACAGTAAAACTCCTGATGAATAATAATGAACAAAATAATTAATAACACAATCAATAAATAAGACCAGAATTTAGTCATCTTCAGACAAATTTCTTTGGCTATTAATAATCACAATATGCCACATTTAAGGAGTGTGCAAAGATCATTCAGTTTGATTCCAGTCTGTGCCCTGGTCAATGCGGGTTGGCAAGAAGCTGCCAGCACAACCTGATTCTTCATGCTGAAGCATCAATCCCCCTTCAGAGAACAGAACAGACAAAGGAGTGTTTGGTTGCTCTGATGGTGATGAAGATACAGGCCATGCTATAACTATTTGCCTAACATGTTCCCTTTTTTGATAAGAATTTTACATACGAAAACTACACTATCACACATATTTCTTTTGAATCTATGCATATTTCATCAACTGGTATATTTTCTTCATTTATTTTACATCAAACTGCAAAGTGCTTAGAAAGAAATGCCAATAAATCATTTGAACACCATTTAATTATCCTCAGTTTTTCCGACTGACAGAAAAACAGCTTCTGTAATAGAACATACATGTGACAGAACAAGGAAAACAAGGTGAAAAGAGCAGAGTGAAAGACAGCATCAGAAAATCCTCCCAGACATTTACTGTGTGGAAATATACATTTTTCAGTCCCAACCAGCTAAATGTTGAAAAGGGAATAAGGTTGAACCGACTGACATATTTTTCTCTAAGATGTCTGGTAACACTTAAAGGCTTAAAGCATTAGCTTGGAGTTTAAAGGGTTTTACTTCCTTTAAATCACCTTCTTTTATGAGGATTCTTATCTTTTCTAATTCTAATATGTTGAATCCTTAAGGGAGGGTTGAAAAGAGCAATGGAATGAAAAAAAAAAAAAAAAAAAAAGAAAGCCTAGCAAAACCCAGTGAGGAAATAGCCCAGTTTAGTAAGAGCTTATTAGCTGGTGAAAGAAGAACAATCTATACACCAAATGCACCATCATTTAATGAGAGACAAAGAGTGAGAAGACACAGCTATCAAAAAAAAAAAAAAAAAAAAAAAAGGTTAAAGAGTAGGGATAGATTTATTCTATGACACATAACCTATTGATTTTTGTGAACAAATGCACATGGTTCAGAAGTGCTGAGCATCCACAAACGGATTTGTGGCCACAGGAGATAAGGATGTTCCCCTCCTTTTATAATTCAGGCAATAAATTACAATATTATGTAGATAAACTGCTGCCAACCTGCTAGATCAGTGATGTAGGCCCTCCCCAACCCAAATTTCCACTGTTTTTCACAGCGCTTCCTATACTTCCTCTGGTGGCATAGGCTGTCTGCTTCAGGTAAACATAATTTAAACAATTCTGTGGATTTTGGTATGTAGTGTATGTATGTAGCTATATATTTACAGCTACCAAAAACAGCCTCCATATGACAGGAAGTACTGGAAGAGCACATTGCTATTCTAATTTCTAAATTCCTGGTTTTGCTGTGACTACCACAGTGAGGTGCCCTGGGAGCCACAGCTGGTGATGGCCATGCCCTGAGCACAGAGTAAATCTGCAGCCCGCACACTTCAGGAGAGAGCAGCCCCACCTCTGTTGTCCAAACATATCCCTGTGAGAGTAGCAGATGCCTGGTGTCTGGGCTCAAGGGACACCACTGTGCTTCATAAAACAATGCTGTGAACATTTGCGTCCAAAAACTTCCAGTGTTCATACAGCTTTGAAAAAAATCACAGCGTCACAATCCAGCTTCTTGATCTTTTCTTCATCTACCTCAGCCACAACAGCACACAACCAGAAGAGGCTGGAGGGGTGCAGGGTGTGGCTGGGGCAGGTTAGCATCTGAACACGTAATTTTATGAGGCTGGCTCGAGGGGAGTGCAGTACCTCTCTGAAAAACTCTACTGATACTGCAGTTTTTACCTGAGGGATCTGATCCCTCCCACAGCCCCCCTCCAGCAAACAGGCACAATTTCTGCATTACCATGAGCACGCCAAAGGACCACCAGTCGGCACTCTGCGTGTGTCCTCGCCGGTTGACCACCTCTGGGGCCATGTACTCTATCGTCCCGCAGAACGAGTACGCTCTCTTGTCATGGTCGATGGCTTCCTTGCTCAGACCAAAATCTACATAAATTGAAGCAGAAAAAGACTCGTCAGGTCTCTAACAAGTACTATCTGTGCTCTTGCTCGCTTAAATTGTTTGAACAAAACACACCAAGCAGTTGGTGAAGTGCCCTGCTGTCCATGTGCAGAAAGAGGCCACAGGCACACGTGTGCTGGAGCCCTGAGTATGTGGTGTGCCTGGCACCTGTCAAAATACACCCTGAAAATAGGCATATCGTTTTCCCTGATCAGAATGAGGTTCTGGCTCAAGGCAGAAGGGAGTTTAAATAAGCAGATATATACAGTTAAGGTTTGGTGAAGACAATGCTAGAGAGGATTCTCACGTAGCTAACCAAAGTATTTGGAATAATGACCCCAGATTACTGCAATGAAAACATGGGCTAGACAGTGCCTCTAGAGTGGCAAAGGGATATCTTTCCAGCCATCCTCTGCCTGGATTAAACAGTCATATTGGAAGCATCCTTCCATTCACAGTGGCAGGCAGCCAAACCTGCCTGCTTCACATCAGTCAAGAGCACAATTTTACCAAGAAAATGCTACGTTCTCCATGTGCTGTGCAGCAAGGGGGTTGACAAATCAACAGAGAATCTCAACACTCAAACTTCTGGCTTCTAGCTTTTGCAAGCGAACTCCTTCCAACCAAAGACCAAGATGTAAGCAATATACTGATGGAAAATAAAAATCAGTTTATAGGCATGAAGTTTTCTGTTCCTCACATACCTGTTATCTTAATGTGACCTTCTTCATCAAGAAGAATGCTATAAAGCAAAAAAGAAACATTCAGTCATTAGCCTGGCACAAAGTGCAGTTAAAAAACACGAACAACAAAATTTTAAGTCAGGTAAGGAGATATGCAAGATTCAAATACCTATGTAAACAAAATCTTAGTGGACTCTGTGGCTCCAGAAAGAAAAATGAACCTCAAAGGTTTGTTTATTCTCATGTCTGAGGCATGCACCACCTGAGGCAGCTCCATGAGGAGCCTCCTCTGTGCTCCATAGGATGCTCAAGGTGGGCACACAAACAGAGCTCAGAAAGAACAGGGTGTTCAAAGCCAACAGCTGCAGAGTACATGCTTCCAGCAGGAGAAGGAGCTACACGTTTCCTGTTCTTGTCATAATAAAAGGAAATCACATAAAGAATCAGGGCTTCAGCTCACTGGACCTAAAATTAAGTCCAAAGGTTCATGCTGAAGTAATAAAAGTCGTTGTAGAGCCCAGTGACTAGTCACAGCCTAACTGCATGGACCTCAGCCCCTGCTTACTTTTCCTGTCCAGAGAAGAGAGGAAAACTCAACCTGGAAGCCAAATTCAAGTGCTCTCACATTTGCCACCTGCCAACATATTTTTTCCTCATGAAGGCACTCCAACATTTCTGTAGTTCACCAAAAGCTGTGCTAGTTTTTGTGGAAACAAGAAGGAACACCGAATTTGAAAAATGATGATTTTGATAAATAAAAACTGACATAGTAATGACGGTGGTCTTTCTTCAGTCCTAGTTAGACTGAGTATATTCCTCTTTTCAAACTGATCTAGCATGGTGCCAGCTATTATTATATTCCTCTTCCTTTAGTTCTCTAAAGAACCACTTTAATCTAATTATTCAGGAAAAGAAATAGGATAGAAGTGAACCAAATATAATGGGCTATGCTTTTGTGAAAAGTTGTGTCTGAACTGAAACTTAATTGAAAAAATATGCTCTTCTGTCATTCATGCATTTAGAAAAAGCTGTTTTGCAAGTCATGAAAGGCCAACAGCTAAGTCAGTACCATGTGTCCAATAATTAAAGCCTTTTCTTCTCAATAAAAGCATCTTACCTTTATTCTTTCTCCACAGTTTCCTTGAACACATAATTTTCAAGTACTAGTCTATACCAGACATGTTTAAATGTATCTTTCTGACTACAACCCTCAAACCTGTGCTTCAGAAGGGAACAGAATAAAACACCTGCCAGTGTGGAAGTGACCATGAATGTACGAACTCCCAAGACCTGGATCTGGAAAAACAACAGAGGGTATAGAGCTCACAGAAATCACCCAGAATTTTGCCCCACACCCAGGAAGCCCCTGTGAATAACTATGCAATTCAAAGGTTGTGGGATTTCCCCAGAAACATTGATTTTACATTTAATGGGTTTTAAATTTCATAATTTCCTACTGAAAATCCATGTTGCTTCGATACATACACAATGTATATTTCCCATACTTTGCCCTGATTAAAGGGTTCACACCTTACCCTCATTAAAGGGATAGAGGCAACACCAAGAGAGCTTTCAGACCTGTAATACTGCCTGAGGTTGAGTCAGAAACATAGAGCAACTCTTTCTCACACTGTTTGCAAGAGCAGCAAAATGGACAGATCCTGGCTTCCAACGGATGTGTATCCTATATCCCCTAAAAGGTGATCTACAGTTCCTTCCTCCATCTCACATTCTCTAATCACCCTTCTACCATGCCCTCAGCTGCTGGCAGCTTCCTCTGTGGCCCCTGGCAGCTGCCTTTGGACATCTGGGTGCCTCCACATTTGCCATCTGGCAGCAGAAATAATGCTACAGTTACTAACCGAAGATTATATTTCATTTAAAAAGAAAACAATATGCTAATAGTGAGGGGGAAAAAAAAAAAAAAAAAGGCAACTGTTGCATGGAATCATCTTAGAGTGAAATTAAGAAGAAAAGAACAAAGTACCTGCTTCTAAGAATGCAAATTCGAACAACAGACAAATAGTTTTCCTGTGACAGTAGAAGCAAACTCTCTTCTTATCTTTATCACTTTACAATTCCTTTTTATTCCACAATATCCACAGCGGACATTCTATTGTGAAAATCACAATTCCTTTAGCTATGGTTTGCAGGATAAACTAATCTGAAATAAGATAGTATTATTCTATGGAAGGGAAAAAGAACCAGAAGTTCTTAATATGATTCAGGCTTGAGAATAATCTTTCATCTAAATTAATGTTTTGAAATTATAAAAAGCATAAAAAGTAGACTACTTTTAAATGCTAAACTAGGTCACCATCACATTGAGTGATAAACTTCAGCTAGGAGGTTATTTTAATTTTTATTTGTTCAGTCTAATGCTTGACTGCTTTTACAGGATACTGTCATTATCAACCTTCTCTTCAAAGTAGTAATAACAGTTATTAAGTCAAAAATACACCAACACAATAAATAAGTGAACCACACACAGGCTTGGAACAAAAAAACGCCACAAAATAAGGGTGTCTCTTAGAGAAGAGGAAGCTGAGAGGAGACATCACAGTCTACAGGTTTCTCAAGAGAGGAAGA
Organism: Hirundo rustica; assembly: GCF_015227805.2. Taxonomy (NCBI): domain Eukaryota; kingdom Metazoa; phylum Chordata; class Aves; order Passeriformes; family Hirundinidae; genus Hirundo; species Hirundo rustica. Next base: position 40,755,869 of record NC_053452.1, read on the forward strand.
GGAGGGCAGGCACTGATCTCTTCTCTGCAGTGACCAGTGACAGGACCCAAAGGAATGGACTGAAGTTGTGTCAGGGGAGGTTTAGGCTGGATATTAGGAAAAGATTCTTCACCCAGAGGGTGTTTGGGCACTGGAACAGGCTCCCCAGCGAAGTGGTCACAGCACCAAACCTGAGAAAGTTCGAGGAGCTTTTGGACAATGCTCTCAGACACTTGGTGCGATTCTTGGGATTGTCTTGGAGATGGTCTGTTATTCTGTGATTGAACCTTTTAGCATCAGAATCATCCCACAAACATTCAAACTGCTTTCAGTGACCTCAATTTAAAAGTATGCCTTGAGAAAATAAAGGCTGGAAATCTCCATGCTAGAGGCTGGGGCAGCTAAATTAGTAGCAGAGGAATGATACAGACTGAGTTACAGGAGAAGTCTCATAGCAGAGCTAGGGCTGCAAACTCTCTATCAACTTTTCCACTGAACTTTATCACAGGGAAAAAAAGCTTTTGTTATGGGTTGTTGGCATTGCTTTATATCATGTCTTAAAACAAGGCCTGAAAAATTCTCTCCCATTTCTCTCTCCCTCTTTATTTTTGGTTTTGAGTCACGACTTCTGGGCTCCACTCTGAGCTCCAAAATCCCCAAATCAGTGTGGAGTTCTGCCAAATCTAATAAAGCTGGAACTCTGGGCTCGGTTTGGTTGGGGTTTTTTTGTTGGTCTGGGATCCCCCCTCTCCTTCCCCCCTGTCCCCTTCCCCCCCCCCCCCCCCCCGGATGATCTAAGTGTCATTCTAAGTGAGAGCAGCTTTGCAGAAGATTCAACCCACACTTTATGCTAATCAGAAACTGTAGCCAAATTCTCAGGTGGGAAATAAAACCTGAAACTTTATCAAGAGTGCTTTGCTTTATTTCATTGCATATTTTATTACGAAAGTATCAGATGAAGTAGTCAAATATCCACTAAAGAGATGAAGATTCTCTCAAATAGTCAGTGTTTTTTTGTGACATTTCAGTGTTTGCATGACCCCATCCTTTCTCACATGACCCCATGCTATCTCATCCTGCTGAACACAAATTGCTCTTTGCTGTAGCTTTGTTGACACCATGAAATTAAAAAAGCACTGCTTACATCAATGGAAGCTTTCCACCATAAGCCTTTGTTTTTCACTGATTCTCAGACCTGCCCTCTCTATACAGGGCAGTTAAATTCATAAATCAGCAGTCATGGCTGGCAACATGCTGCATTAAGAAGTGTTGTTTGGCTTTTTGAGAGTATAGCTCAATGTATCTGAAGTTGTTATATGAGCTGTTATACGAACTGTCCCTTGTGTAGACAGCTGAGGGCCTTAAAATGTTCATCACTCCTTGTTAACCTAAGACCCTATTCCAGAGCTCAAGGTGCATCTAGGCTCCTGAAATGAGAAATGGTAAAGATTAATAATAGTTTATCCATTTTCAGATGGTAGAGTTATTTCTAAGTCACTCAGACCCTTAAACCACAGCTTAAGAAATAACATATACCTCATGTACTACTTTCTAATACCTTCCCATTTTTCTTTTTTGGTTTATTTACCATATATACCAGGGTATATATACCATATTTTATAGCTTGATTGCACAGTTCTTAAGTAAAAATGTGCCTCACAATGTCAGGAACTCTGGCTCCCAGTGTGACTGAACAATACCTTGTTGCACAAGGAATGCCACTGAAATCACCAAGACAACTCAAGGAGAAGAATTTATCCGCAACAATTCAAGAGAAGTATCTGCTTGCTCTAAACAAGACTTTAACCAGAAAGCTCAATTACTTGTCTTTTTGAACAAGGTACAGCTAACTTGAGAACAACTCCCAGTTGCCCTTGAAATTAACTCATAGCTTTGAATTGTTAACATGGATCTTTGCACAGAGAATCTTAAAAAAAAAAAAAAAAAAAAAAAAAAGCTGAACCTTAAATTTTAATGTACTGAGGTTTCTTCCAAGTGGTTTGAACAGCGCTGGTTTTTGTGGTTTTTTGGGATTCTTTTTTTTTTTTTAAAGCATTCCAATGAGCTTTGTTTTAGCATACTTACAGAGATGACAAGCAACCCCAAATCTATCAGCAGTTACTTTTGGAAGCTTCTGATGAACAGCAAAAGCACTGAACAATGAAAGGTCTAATACAGTGCCTATCTTTAATAAAGGGGAGAGAGGGAGAGAAAGAATTGGGAAATTACTAATTAATTATTAATTAATCTCCACTTCTGCAGATCTGACAGAGCAAACCTTGTGCTGTAATCACACTGGTAATGCCTCCGCTGAAGGTGTGTGTGTGTGATTCTGCATGTTGCACTTCAAAGGAGAGAGGGATCAAGGGAAACCAAAGGGGAGCAAGGAGAATGACTAAACCCCTGTAAAGAGTGACTAGTGAAGAAGAGTTCAGTACCTGCATCATTTAGGGTACAGAGGAGGGTCTAAGGAAAAGGATGTTCTCACAATCCCCTGAGGCTGCTCCTGAGAGCAGAACAAGCAGGTGGGGCTCCTAGGAGGACAGGCCAATGAGCATCGGCCTGCAGTGGGAGCAAAGAAATTTCAAACTAGCTATTAAGGGCAACATTTCAGATGAACAACTGCTGGAGCACTGCCAAGAGGCTTCCTGTGTAGAGCACGGATTCTCCACCAGCTGTTTTAAGCCTAGGTTAGCAACACACCTGTTATGGTCTTGATCCCACCAGGGGGCAAGGGGAGGATGAGAACATCCTGGGATGGTCCTAGTTTTCTTTTATCACCTTTAGAAAGATACTCCTTCCCAGATGTAATGCAAAAATTTAGCTTCCCCCCAACCCCCTCCCCCAAGAATAATTGTTTTATTCTGCTGTATCTATTTCTTTAACGCAAACCTAAAGTTCCGGAGAAATCATAGGCTGTTGTGCTCTGCTCTCCTAGGTGTGAGAACACATAGGCTTCACACTTACAGAGATTTTTTAGAGGATATGGTTTTCAGTCAGAGGCCCTGCTTTATCTGCAGGTATGAACTTCTGGGTCATTCCCTTTCCTATACAACAGTTATGTTCATGTAAACTAATTTTATACTACATGATTTGCATCCAAAATAAACTATATTACAGTTAATCCATTTAACTCTACATCAAAGACTGTATACACAAAAATTATAAAACGCAAGAGTGAGGGCTGCCACCTTAACTTTACACAGTGATCTCTCTGTGTAAAGGTCTTCAGTTACATGATGATACTTTTTATTTTCCTCCACAGAAATCTTGTCTCAGTTGGCAGACTGGTAACACTCAAGGAGGGATTTTAGCAGAGCAGTACAGCAAAGGGGATGGCTGGTCTCAGCTCAGACAAAAATATAGAGGAGACTGGATTCCATCTGTACCTTTTCAACATGCTTCTATGTGACAATGACAAATCAGTGACACCTTCCTTCCTTAGATGAGCTCCAATTTCTTGATTCACTGATCCCTGATTTGAAGCGCTGCAGCTCAGTCTGCAGTAATATAAAATGCTCTCACTTGCAACTGGCATCATTGAGAGATGTTTTTTGGGATCCTAAGTGACACTTCCTGCTGAGAACTCAGAAAAATCCAGTTCTCAGTAACTCAAATACAATTAACAGTTTTGACACACACTTAATTTTCTCTTTGGTTTCTAACTTCTTCTAAAGCAAAAATTTACAGCATATGCCTAAAAATGTAATGGCATTGTGGCATATCTGAATATACAAGCTCACATCTGGATACCTTCTAATAGCGGATTCATATATTATGTGTTACCTCAAAAATCAGCCTCATCTAACATCAGAGAGAAAAGCAGTGCATGATTCACACAAATGCTCACTGGAATCAAAGTATAAAACAGAAAATCTGTAATTGGAGTTATTTTATTGTGTACATATTTGTTGATGCTGAATGGATAAAACAGCAATTCAGAATGAAATTGAAATTGAGGAGCTGCTGGCAGACAATACAAGAGCCTGTGGCTGTAGCAGCTGGGTTGTCACCACTCCTACCTGCTTTTCATACCAGGAACAAACCAATACTCTTCTCCCTCCAGTTGTTTAGTTTGTAGGATGACTTCCAATATTTGCCAAAGACTCTGGTTTCCAGTTTTGGTAGCATAAACGGGCAAGATTGGAAAATTTGATACACTGCAGAAAGACTTCTAGCCCAAAAGACTGAGAGCTCTTGCTGTGTACATCTGTCGAATTCACATAGTACTACTACTGCTACTACTATTTTTCTAACCAAAACATAAAATTGGATTTGAAATTTAAATCACATAGAACTGCAATGGAGATAAAGAGTCTCCTCTCCTTCAACTTCTCACCTATAAAGTCCACCTTCCATCACTTTTGGTCTCATGCTTTGCCTGTGAGAGTGAAACCAGTAACACACCATTTTAAAGAAAGAGCTGCATATTCTTCAGTTTGATGTCACAGAAGGAAAACGCTGCTGTGCTCCTTTAGGTAATGGCTACAGTAAAACTGGACGGTGCCACACCATATTCTGTATAAGCTGGAGTGGAGTTGCTTTGAGTGGTTTACACTGCATCAGGGGGAAGGCCAGATTAAATGCTGCAAACAAAGAACAGTGCCACTGAAGTTAAAGGCACAGGGATCTGAACGCTTTAGTGAAATCATTCACAAAACTGAAGGCCAGGCACACAGAGGTCGCATCATACTGGAGCACAGTCAAAACATTTGGCCTCATGCTAAGATGGTACGATAGAAAAACCCTTCTGCTTTTAGTGACGGTCTTGTGTAGAGTCTCACAAACAACAAGAAAGGCAGAGCCCCTGGCACTTTCTCATTTGTCACTACTGTTTGACAAGGAGCAGAAGCAACCTAAAAGTTCAAGTATTTATGTTTCTGTTCACTTTTCCTTGTTAACTTACTTTTCTGGTTTTAGATCCCTGTAAATAATTCCAAGACCATGGAGGTGGTCTAATGCCAAGGCCAGCTCAGCTAAGTAGAACTTGACATCCTCTTCTGTAAACATCACCTAGAGAGAAGGAAGAGAAGACCACATCTATTTATCGGACAGTGGTGGACCTGGCTTGCCTTAAGCAGACATGGGGAAGGAACTGTCTAACCTGGGAATGCTGGAAGGACCATCATATCAGGTTCAATTTTCCATAATTTGTCTGAACTGACATTAACAATTCTTACCAGATTCTCCCTATAAAACAGAACTTGATCTGTTGAGTACCTCTGTTCCTTAAAATATGCTGCTCTCATTCATTGTTTGATCTGTTTAGATGACATTATGTCACATTATTAGGAATAAATTAACTTCCTAGCCTTTGGAAATACACAGCAAAATTAAACACATTCAGTGCAGCCCATATTACTTTCATATCCTTTAACTTGCTACAATCTTGGCATTTGCTTACCAGATTCCCATGAAATAACATGGGAAACCTTTTTGGGGAAGTGGAATACTTCCAAGTCAGAACAGAATACACAGCTTGAAAAGAATCGGACTAATTTAAAACTTCATGCCTTGGAGGTTCAAGGAATATCAGTGCAGATGCCCAAAGCAGTGATGTGCTGTCTAACATCCAGGGCCTGATGAGGTGCCAGATGAAGACGTTGAAGTGTTTTCTGTAGCTGACATGGATACTGCTAACACTGAAAGCTGTGTTTTAGGTGAGAAGAAACTTCTGTAATCAAAAACCCAATAAGCTCTCAAAAACTCGGATGGCAGGAAACCCCTTTGGTTCAACTTCCATTATATCTCAGATGTTCTCTTTAATTTAATTTCAGTATGCACAGAGATAATAACACAGAAAAAGAAGCTGATATACTGGATACACAAGTGTGATTATGCATGACAAAAGTAAAATGAGTCAGCTCAATACAAACTTACTTGTCATATGTAAATGCAAATTCTACAGTAGAAGTTGCAGAGCTTAACTTTAAAATTAAATTTCTTCTCCCAAAAAGGGAAAATATCTGAGCCAAAATATCTGAGTGCTTTGAGAAGTTCCAGAGAATTGAGAGAAAAAAAAAATGATTTGGAGAACAGATGTCACATAATTTAGTTAAAGATTTTACTGCAAAGGCTAGAAATAAAGACAGAAGAAAAATAATAAATACATAAGCAAAAGTTCACAAATTTAATTGTATTGAATGTAAAAATTACATTAATTTTAAAAGAAATTTAAATTATTTGTAAGATTTAAAATAAATAATGTAGGCAAGAAATTAACAGAATCAAGGAAAAAATCTATACATATACACCTAGTTAAAGTCAAATGTCACAAAAAGACAGAGCAAGAAATAGGAAAGCTCTGCATGCATGCAATATACATATATGGGATCTGACTGAAAGTCCACTGAAATCAACACCTTTCAACCAAATCTGTAACAACAAATTGCAAACAGTTCAAGTTTTCCCAGAACTTCTTCCCTTGCAATACCTTGTCCCTGAACAGCTGCAAAGTATAGGCAGGCAAGGCGAGCTGCACACACTGAATAAAAAATAAGTATGTTTTTACTGCCAGCTCAATGATGGTATACAGCACAGGAGTTGGTGAACTGCCCTGGACAAGCTTTGGGGAGGACGTGAAGCTTTAAAGAAGTATGAAGTCTGAGCTGTTATCTTCCACTTTTGAGTTCACTGGCTGTGCAGAACAGGGACCTGCACTCTAAGGCAAGAGCCACATTTTCTGTCTTCTTCCATGAAACCAGAGAGGCCCTTGCTGAGACAGCAGCACTGCCTCGCTAATAAAGCTTGGTCTCATGACAATAGCAGAAGGGCATTTTAAATTTAAATATTTAAAATCTTTTTCCACATATTAAAAATAACTGCCACCAGGGACTGAATATTTATACCAGGATCATTACTAAGCAGTGTAGTTAACTTGTTACCACTGTCTTCTTGCATTAGCAAGCAAGCCTTAAAAGCAAACACTTGGGGTCCCAAGTTGCAGTGCACACAGTATCCTTCAGCACGTCACTGAATCAGGAATTGAAGTGAGGGAGGAGGGGAAAGCTAGGGAGCTTTTGACTGAAAATACTGTCTTCACAGTTTTTTTAGTGCATCACTAGCTCCTCAAACCCAAGAAGAGAAACAGAGCTTCCCCTCAAGATGACATTTGAAAGTTTCCTGTCTTTAAAGACTCTGTGATAAGTGGTTGCCCAAACCCCTGTCCCCACACCCTGAGAAGTACCAAGAGCTGGGGACATCATGTTGGTGACAGAGAACACCAGGGCACAGACAACTGCAGGGCAGCCATCCTACCTCACTGGAGCCTCCTGCACTCTTGTAGGGACCTCTCTGAGACTGCTGGCTCACAGAGGTTTGGAGATAAAGGAAAGAACTAAAGGAACCTAGAAAACCTACCAGGGCTGCTCTGTGCAGGCATCAGCAAGACTTGGGTTTGGGACGTTCCCTGCCTGCAGCAGTCCCTCTCCAGGGGCATGGCATGCTGAGGACAGGGGAGGGATGAGAGCCTGGGGAGGGGATGGAAGGAGCAGCTGCTCCTGGCAGGCAGGAGGAGAGCGGGTGAGGGCCGTGATAGCCAATCTCCCATGTCTGCGCTGGAGCGTGGCCCTTGACCTGCTCCCAGCACTGCAGGAGCTGGCCCTGACCCATGGCCATCTCTTCCCTTTGCTGGCAGTGTGTGTGTTTTTCCAGTGGGTCTGTGCTCATTCCAAGGGCGAAATGTATTGAGTATTGATTTCTCAGACAGTGCCTCATCACATCCAGGACTTACTGTGAAAGCATCGAGTCTGGGGCTATTTTGCTCTGGGAATGGCTTAGCAGCAGTGCAGTTTTCTCTGGCAGCGATGCCTACGTGGTATGTGCTGCATTACCTCTGGCGTAACTCAAATACTCTTGTTAAGAACCCGCCTAACCGTGAAAATGAGGTAACTCCATTACATATATATATGACTATTCCCAAGGCCATTTTTCATTCCCGTGAACTCAGTCTGAGTTCTGAAAATCCAAGACAGTCTTTAAATACTGAGTTAAAGATCTATCAGCTTACCTCTTTGGAGAGTCTGGTGAAAAGGTCCCCTCCCCGCAGGAAATCTAGTATTAGATACAACTTTCCCTCTGTTTGAAATGCTGCATGAGAAAAGGATGAAGATGTTGGAAGTTTGAATCAAGATAAAGTCCCCAGTGAGTAAGTCCGAGCTGACTAGCAGTGTAACATTCATGTCATTGCTTCACTGTCACTTCAAAACTTTGAGAACCCCCCCAAAAAAACTTCTGTATAGAACTTAGCAATCGAGCTTAGGTTATGGGAAAAAATAGCGTCAGTTGGGAGACAGCAGCTGATTATGAATATATTCAACTCCATGCTAAGCAGTTGTGAATTATCAGTGTTTCCCACTCCACAAGGTATCAGGAGTTACCAAGAGCGAGGCACAGAGAGAAGTTCCCACATTTGTGTGAGAGGAAACTCCGCACTGCCCAAATGTCCTCAGAATACCTCTTACAGTAATAGTGGGACTGGTGTGGCAGGAAGCAGCTCCAGCAAGATACCACATTCATGTACACACCTACGCAAATTTAGACCGGTACCGATTATGAAAACCAGCTTTTGTTTAAATTCTCTGTCTTTCTAAACAATACGTGACAGTGGGTAAGGTGTTGGCAGATATAAGTTCACCAGCTAGCCCATCAGCACTACCTACCACACCAGACTTTATGACAAATTTATTTTGATGGAGGAATGGCTAAAACTTACACATATCAACTATCTCCTTTAGCTTAAACAAAGAATTTCACACAGTTAGCCTCTATGACTTTGTTAGAAACAGAGTCATAAGTAGGCAGGGAATATCTGCATGGAAGTGTCACACATCTAGGCACAATTCTCCAACAAATTTAAGAACAAACACAGATTATATTTTATTATAGTTACCATAATGAAGCTTGACTATGAAAGGATGGTTCACTTCTGCCAAAATATCTCTCTCCATTTTTGATCGTACCCGATCACGAACTACAAAGAAAGAACAATAAGAACAATAAAAACAGTGACATATTAAGAGGCAGCATGGTCACTGGATACAGCACTGGAATAAGGATCTGGCAATCTGGACTCTGATTCTCGCTCTGCTGATGGCTTGTATGACCTTCGGCAAATCAGATCACTCCAGTGTCCTCTATTTCTGACGGTCTGGTCTGTGTAGCAAGTTTTCCAGGAAGGTCTTGTGTCTTTCCCTACAGAGAGCTAGCTAAAATGACTACAGTACAACAAACAAGAAGGCAATGACACTTCACAGAAGAGAATGTTAATGCGGAAATGAAAACTACACAAAATTAATTACTTTACTTCATTTAAGATGAAATTGAATGTACCAGTCCCAGAGCAAGTCAGATTAATCTTGTTCAAATTAATTTATTGCATTTTGCTGATGCTAGCAGTGTTTATGATGTACCACTGAATAGCACTTTCTGGAAGTGCTATATAATATATTACAATATTCAAAACTTCCAATAAACCACCACACAAACGATCAGTTATAAAGAAAAATTCCAAGTAAAAATAGTAACCAATTATTTTTATGTGTAGAGATAACTTTATTGTGTGATAGCAGAGAGAAAAATACTTTTTGTGGTTGAGATGAACAGAGAGTAAGGGAAATCATAATTTCAGAGGTGAGCTGAGTTCAAGCTAAACAAAACTAATGCTTAAGACTTCATACCAAAGCCATTTAGCAGAATATTCTGACACTGAAGAGGATTCAAGTCCCTATGCTATCAAATCTTGATCCTAAAGACACATTTTTCAGTCAATCACTATTTTACTGATAGTATTGACATTTTCTTCCTTTTTCTTCACAATGCCAATACACTTTCCAGATGAAAGCATCTACCAGAGATATTATGAAACTATTTTAGGTAGCAAAGCCTGAGATCTCAGTTACTCTGTCACTGCAGGCATGTGTTGTGGAGCTGCTGCTCTCAGTACCCAAGGAAGGAACATACCATAACAAAACCCCCTGTCTATTGCTGTACTTCAAAAACTGATGCACAGAAATAGGTCCAAACCAGCTGATCTGAAAACCTTAAATAGCACTGGTGATATACTTGGATTTCTTGCTATTTTGATGCTTTATTTAGGCCAATAATGACGTAAGCTTTACTAGCTCATTCAGCCCAAGATACCTTGTAGATAAATTCAAAACAAAGGGAACTGCGGAATCATAATCTCATCCCTCAAGTAAAAAGCACACAGCATACACTCACAAAATGCTTAACCTATGTGAACACAGACCATTTCTTGTGCTGTCCATCAGCGATGATCCCAGGCAGGAATTCATGTTGGATGAGTGGGCATTGCTGGACACTCTACATGGGACATTTCCCATGAAGCTTGGCTAGGCAGCCTAAGGAAGTGCCTACCTGCATTTGCACTGCACAGCTGTGAGAATGGGCTCTCAGAAAGCAGCACACCCTCCTCCACTTGTCATTTTAAGCTCTCACCAGCGAAAGGCCCCCGCTGTGCAGCCCTGTGCTTTGCCAAAGCCCTGTGCCCTGCTTGCTGCTGTGGTGGTTACCAGGTGTGGACCTGCAGCCACACAAGTCACCCTTCTCCCCACATGCAACAAGAGGCACACCAGACTTAGAGAGAAGGTGATGTCACCACAGAAGACATCTCACTCTCCAGCCATGGCCCTGTAGCCACTCTGAACCTAAAGCTGCTGCATTATGATGCTATATTTCCTTTTGAAAACCTGTCTTTCGGGAGCAGAAACCAGGCTTGTGAACATGGAGGTTCAGCAGCACCATGGACTGTCCCCCTCTGGGCACTGCTGTCCTCCTAGGGACTGGGCCAGCCCAGCAATCCTCAGGCACCATTTGGTGGCAAGAGCACTAACGAGGGTGCCTGGCAGTGGGATGAGCTCTGCCCTGCTCCCTGGGCTGAGACCTCCCTGGTGCCCCACCATGCTTCCTTTGGGGCCAACTGGATCCTGTCAGGATGCTCAAATTAGTGCTCCCACGGCAGATACCATTTTCCACTTACAGCTTTCCTCTTGAAGATCTTCTGCAGAGAAAGATCCAGCAAGACAGTGCCTATTACACACATCTTAATGGACTGCCTTGGCCAAGGGCACTGGGCTGCAAGCAAATGTGATAAACAGCGAAGTCCCAGTGGGAATATCTACTGACTGCACTGAGGTACAGCAGCATGGTCCCTCCCCAGAGTCCTCTGGGGGTGGCTCAGGACAGCACCTGGCGATTTGGTTGCCCCTCTGAGTGGGTCAGTCTCTCTCCAGTGATTTGGGAAACGGTCTTCTTAATGTCGCCACGCTGAAATTGGTGTTTGAAAGTTTAAATTTTTTTAAACTAGGAATGGGTTGCCAGATGATAGGTCTACAGTCTTAGTGAACGTTTTCTCAATATTTTTTGTCCTTTTTGACAATTTTAACCAAAGTGCTGCTGAATCCCCTGACCTGAAACATCAGGGAGCGAAATCCCCCTGCATGTGGGACAAAAGTATCTGCCACTAACAGAAAGCTGTTTCTGCAGGATGATACATACAGAAAATTCACAAATAAAGATTTCACAGTCTGTCCAGAGATGTTTGGCAAAAAGCATTATTGATTATAAATTATTTTCTCATCCCTACCATTCAAAATTACCTTCAATAAGAAATGTTACTGCTTATTTAGGAGTGGAGCATTAATTAATTAATAAAGCAAGAACAAGGGGAGCTACAAACTAAGTTAACTTAGTTAAATCAGCATCAAAAAGTATCACAGCAGGAGAAATAAATCAGTGATCAAACCACGGCTTTAAATTTCATCCGTTATCCTCCTCACTTCTTTAAAACTCAGCACTTTGCCTCAAATGGAACAAAAGCGAAATAGGACTCAGGCCCAGGAACTTGCAACTCAATTTCAAATTCTTCACATAGCACAAGAACACAAAAAAGATAGTGAAAATAGAGTATGTACATAAAACTCTCTGTAACATCCTTTTCAATTCTATTTCTGTTATTTTAATCTGTTTTTAATACTGTCTGTTGTAGGCAAAAGTAGAGAGCTAAATTCTAAATTCAAATCCACACTGCCTATTTTCAGAAGACAAAGTATGTGCGCTGTGCCTAATTACCTCAGATATGGAGAAATACAGGCTCTCTAAAAGTGATCATAGTCTTGCTTCAATGGTTCTGCTTGGAAATACTATTTGCTTTACTGTGATTTTGTTATACACAGTACTGCACTCAAATCCTCTAAAGAGCAGCCTTTCATGTTGCACTTTCATCAGCAGAGCATTATTACAACACAAAGGAAAAAACAGAAAAGGATCCTGTTGACACACTGGATGCAGAAGCATACCAATAATGTCACATAGGGACTTCACGTGCTTTTCTTCTGAAATGCATATCATCCTGGGAAGGTTATTTTTGTGGAAGAAAGATCCTCTGTGGCCCAAAATGTGGAACTTTTAGGGATGGGGAAAGAGCCATTTTACCATAGCTTTACCACTCAGCCCTACGCTTCTGCAGCAAAGGTAGAAAAAACAGATCCACAGAGCAGGAGACATTCCTTTGTAGAAGGGCACTGTGAAAAATCAATAAGAACGTAGACTAGGTTTTAGAACTCCAGGGTCTGGGGGAGGTAATTTTGTCTCCCCCCTTCCTTTTTTTTTTTTTTTTTTTTTTTTTTCCTTCCCTTTTACATGAAACAACACATTTGGCTTTAAAGAAATCAAAGACTTGCCTCTGTTTGTTGTATTTTAAAGTAGCCTTGATGTTCCAATGTTGAGATTCAGAATGACAGATGTCTCTAAATCAATACTACACTTTAGTATTGAACTTCCATTTATAGTCTTTATCACCTATTCATTATTCTCTCTGTCTGCAAAAGTTAATTAAATCTTGCAGTATCCCTCTGAAGTGCCTCTGCTCAATTTTCCAAGAGAGAGAATTAAAGAACGGATTGATGAAGTCTGAAGCTACAGAAAAAAAAAAAATCACGTGGGACTTGTCAGAAGCAAACATGGGTCCTAGGACATACAAACACAGCTGAAAATAAATCCTCAGAGCACTAACCCAAGCCCTTGTCATGTTTTCCTCATAGCCTTGCCCAGCAAGGAGCAGCCTAGGGAGCTGAGGGTGCTGCACTGTCGCCTCCTTCCTACCCCATGGAGCCTCTGGCAGCTGCAACCTCCTGCTGTTTCCTCACTGGGACACCAACTTGGATCTCTCTACTTGACAAAAAAAATCCACAGATATTACAGGAGATTAACTGTTTTTTAGATTTTTGGCTGAAATTAGCTGTTGGGCTCAACCCCATCATTAGAGAAATACTGACTGACAGACCAGCCAGACGATCACGTAAAACTCACGTCCTTATGCAGTAGTGAACAGTGAAATTTCAATTTTTGTGTATTTTTAAGCAGAACTGAACCACTGAATATGCACAGATGTGCTTATGCATAGCTTCCAGGTGAAACTGTTCCCCACCAAGGTCTGTGAGCTGCAGATATGAAATGGTATCCAATAAGCCAAATCCTATGGTGATGTACATCACCAGCAAAGTCAGAATTACGCCCCTCACGACTGCATAAATCAGTTCTAATCAAATTCATTAAAACCAGACTCAATAAACAGCTTGATGAAGAGAAAAGAAAGCTGCTATCTGCTAGAAGGGAACTCCCTCTTAAAATCCAAAACCAACAGCTGGAAGCACATCTGTTCACAACTTGTGCAAAACAGAAAGTCTTCAACACCTCTGCAGAGTTGCACCTGGAACTTTTTTTTTCTTTTTATGGAAGTCATATGTTTGATTTAAACTTATTTACCTTAGTGGATGTGATATTCAGTGAAATCATCAATAAAGTATCTGTTTCTTGAATTTGAGTGTAACATGCTCCTATACTTCATTTGCTTCAGTTGTACTGAAGTGGGACTTATAACTATTTACTATTATTATTACTACTATTGCAGACAATAACAATTTCAGTACTAACTTACTGATAGGCAATAATTACCTATGCTCTAACAACAGGCATAATTTCAAAATGACAAAAACATAAGGCTGGCCTTAGAATTCAGAGGTCCCAGTAAAGACTATTCATCAGCAGCTCTGGAAATTATGATGAACTGAGGGAAGAAACTGGTTTCATACAGTTTTGCAATAAAGGAAAATTGTTTAAAACATGTATGGGACAGCCTTTTCTCCCCACACAAAGCAGATATTTCAAATGTAGTGCCAGCATACAAGAAACTAGCAACATAAAGATGACCAGGACATATAGTCCTCAGTCCTACTCTTAAATGCAGTCTGAAGAGGGATGAATTCTTTCCGTCAAACTTCTCTCATGTGTCCTAGGAGACTCTTTTTATCCTTGCAGCTCCTGCCCTGCTGCAGTGCTGGCTAATACGCATGCAGCTGCAAAGAAGAGGCAGCACCAAGATTCATATTTCTTATCCATGGGGCATTCCAGTATCAAATGAGTGTCTGCCTTGTGTTTTGAAATGTAGATGTTGCTAAGCCAACAGAAGCAATTATTTTTTCCTTGTCCTGCTTGAGATGGAGATGATCCAGACGTCCAGGAATTGCTGGGTCTCTCAGGGTAATCGAGTTTCGCCACTTGCCTTTTAAGCTTGAAGCCCAGCACGGTTTAACCAAGCACTGCTGCTCTTTGCTCTGAAAACACATCTGTTTGGTGGGTTTTAATGGGAGAGCTGAGTAAAGATTCTGCACCACCTTACTCTGGAAGTGTGAAAGCTTTCTGTGTTTTGGTATTCACCACAAATACTTTCTGCAGCATATCATCAAAGGCAAAAATACGGCTTTTAAGATTGAAAAGTATGAGTGAACACTGGCTCAGGGGTGAAAATGCAAAGATATTCTCCCTCTTACGCCTTCCACAGGAAAAAAAAATAAAAAGGTCCCCTTTATTCAGTCTCTCCGGGTCTAAAAGTCCAGTTTTACTGAAAGGGGCATTTCCTCTCCTTCAGGACCTTTGAGCAACTACTAGTTCACTTGCAAAGCCTGGCAGAGGTGAAAGGGGGTGAGGGTGGCACAGGACCTCCCCAAGGAGTTCTTGGCACACCAACTCATGGCAAAGTACCCCTGTGTGAGAGTGATTTAAAGCCCACCCAAGTCCCTTCTCTTTTGTTGTTTTTATGAGCCTCCACTATTTTGTTTAATGGCACGGTATGAAACCTTCTGCCTAGTCCAGTTGAGATGTTTAAGGATGAGACCAATAACCTTTTATAAAATATTAAGTGGGAATTCCTGGAAGCAGAAGAAATGTGGCATTTCCTCTCTGTGCAGAACGTATGTACTGAGATGCTGTCATTTGCCATCAGGGCAGTTTTAGTCATCAGGCTGAAGCAATGCTAGTAAATGTTTGAAACTTGCAATTTTGAATATTTTTGAAGATGTTTGTGCTGTGGGTTTTTGTTCTCTACACTGGAACAGAAAGCCTAAATTCAGCAAGGTTTGCCAAAAATAAATTGAGAAAAATTATTTTGGCTGCATCAAAGTACTCTTTGTTAATTTTATTGTTTTATCTCCTCTTTCTTAGCTCTAATTATAATGTACAACTATAAAATATTGTTTAAAAAGGTACACAATCAAACCAAAGAATTCTGCTGAAATGCTTAATACTGATATTTTGTCAAGCAAAATTTCCCCCAACTGTCCTGTTCCTGTAGAGAAACACTATCAGAAACTCCTATTTTCTTTATTAGTTGTAACATAAATTCAGAAGATCAAATAATTAAAAAAAAACACCAGGAAGTTTTAAAACAGAACCCCTATGTCTTCCAGGTTTAGAGTAAATATACAACGTTATGAAGTGATGTTTTTGCGACTGACCTACTTGGGGTTTACCAGCTTAGTTCTGATATGGGTAACATGAGGCAGTAGCTGGCCAGTGAGAGATTCATTTCTCAGAAGGGAGAGTTTGGATGGATTTGGTCAAAAGACAGGAGGCAAATGTTAACATTCTCCCTAAGCTGTCCTGACCACAACTGCACTTTGCTGGCTTCTCACTCTAAACACTCCTTCCATTAGGCTGCTGGGATGTGGTAAACACAGAGCCAGTCCAATCTGACTTGTTCTAACAAATTTTTTGGATGAGTTTTTCAGTTATTGAATTGCGAAGATTTTGGTTTCTGAAACAAATAATTAGCATATTTAAGGCATCACTGAGGAAGCTGTGATAGTGGTTTATCATCCAACACTGAGGGCACACCTCATCCAGGAGATACGAAGCCCTGAGACAGATTCTATTTGTAAACCACACAGGATGAGGTTTATCAGGTTACCCATAACCCAGCCCTCCATGCTACCTGCACACACAATAGACAGGAATTTAAAATTTAAATAGATCAGTAAAACTGTAGCATTTAATGTCAACATTCAGACAAAACAAACCTCTGCTTTGCCCAGGACCTGATGTGATGCAGACATACTTAATATAGCTCTGCTGATATGTTTGCCTCATAAAAATGAAAAAGCATCTGTGAGACGGCTGTCTGTCACTGAAGAAGCCTCCAGTCCCACCAGCAAGCAGGGTGTGAAGTCAAAGCAAGGTCATTTCCTAAATTAGAGCATAAGAAAAAGCCTTGGTCTTTCACTGTTACCAACAGGCTCATTGAAGCTTTGAAATCAGCAAGTCACACAAACAACAACAAAAAAGGCTGATTTATTGTTTTCTCCTTTGAGAAGAGAAACACAGTACTCAAACAATTGTGAATTGATTTGCAGCCTGGACTCCACTACCGTATACGGAGTGTTGTGGAAGGTATGACTAAGTTCAGAGAGTTTCTGGGTGAAATCATGGTCCTAAAACAGTCAATAGTAAAACTGCTGTTGACACTAATAGGATCTCACCATCTACATCTCAGTCCCTATATACGGCTCTAAATATATATGTAGCTGCTGGTGCTCTAAAAGAATACCTAACCGAAAAGGAAATTTTTTCCCCCTATGTTACTGAGTAACTGCCAAAAGCTAAACAAAAACGGCTCTGAGCAATGACTACAGGGAGACAGGATGAGAGCAGATAAATATTTAAAGGATATAAACATAGAGAAAAAAGAAGACTTATTTGTCAAAATAAAAGTAAAGAAATGAATATAAATAGGAGGAGGTAAGCGAAACATAAAAGGAGGAAATGTAGACTATGTTGCGCAAACTGTAACTGCATGAACCCCTACGGAGCACAGCAATAGTTTGGGATTGGAACCTCCCTGCTGACACATGTTAAAACAAAACTGAACAGAAAAAGTTAAATAACTATTTAGTAAGAAACCATCCTGCCATGACTGTAGGGGAATGAGATGGCATTTTCCACTATGCGTTACTTTGCTGCAGTGACTGCACCTCAATAAAGGGCATCTTAAAAAAAAAAAAAAAAATAAAAAAAAAAAAATATATATATATATATAAAAATCAATCAATCAATCAATCAATCAATCTCTAGATTTCATTATTATGCACAAGTGTTTGGAAGGCTGTCTGAAACACAGCATTCACAGCAGGATTAATGGCCACAGCAATATATCAGAACATTCCACTGAAGTGAAAAAATATCAGAAACCAAAAATTCCTATTGGAAATGAACTTGAAAACCCTGTGAATAACCACGAGCAACTTAGTTTCCACACAGTGCTTTTAATTCTGTGGTCTCAGACAGCTTGATCAAGAATCTGATCTCTAAGGCTGTTACCCTGTGGGTGATAGCTGTGAGTAAGGCAGGGGGGTAATGCAGCTCCTCTGGGGCCACCCAGCCCCGTGACCACACCCTGTGACCGTCCTTCCAGTGACTGCTAGCAAATCACACCTCACACAGAGTGCAAACTTTCAGGCTTTCTCAAAACTTTGCTTTGGAAGTTGCTTGCTTTGTGCTGGGAACACCATGTAAAAACAAAAATACAAAACAGTGCTTCTAAATGTACAGTTGAAATATTTCCTTCTTATGATAATTTACAGGGATCAAGATAGTACCTAGCTGTATGACACTGACATTTTACATTACAGAGCTTATTATATCCATAATGAAACTAAATTTGAACAGATAAGCCTTGACAAAACTTATACAGAAGATAACTATTAAAAGGATATCAACATGTAGGACCAAGTTTTATTTATCAAAATAAAAGGAAAGAGAGGAATATAAATAGAAGATATGTGAAACAGTAAAAGAGGAAATGTAGGCTCTCCTTCAGCAGAAAAGTCAATTCTGAGTTTAGAGAGTTGATGAAGACAATTTCCACTAAACGGCAACTATGTCATAGCCCAAAGAAAGAGCTGAAAGATGACCAGGGAAACAGTACCACTGTCTGAAGAATTCAGGCTTTGCCCGAATTTACAGAAATAATCTACTACTGCTGAGAAAATGTCAGTTAAATTACTGTGCCATGGAAACCTTTTGAGTGTGTCAATTACTATCTCATGCAGACAGAAAGTGCTTTAGAGAAAATAGAAAGGAGAGGTTGCCATTGATGCTGATTGCTTCATCTTGGAGCAAGCACCACAAGGAAGCTGAAACTGACATGTGCGACCTCCATGAAGAATGTGAAAACAGAGAATAATTTTCCTTCTGTAGAAACAAATCCCAGATGGTAGTCTCCCACAACACGTCACCTAACTTATATGGAGAGCCAGCTAAGCACTAGCACACCTCCAGGAACAGTTGTGAGCAGAACTCCTGGCCAGATGTTTGGTGAAGGTCTACAAGCGATCCAGCTGCAGTGTAATGAGGAAAACCATTACCAGCACAACTGATCCCCTATCCTCTGCTGTCACTGACTTACAGCATTGACCTCACTGTTAATCTGTCCTCACACTTGAAAGGAAATAAGATTTTTCTGCTATGTTATAGGAACCAATAAAAGCAGTTGGATGCAACTCCCAGAAGATGCTTAGGGGTTTGGTTTCCAACCAACCACAAATGCACTGCAGTTGCAGGCAGCTGAACTTGGTTAAACGGCAATTATCCTGGCTGTTACAAATGGTGCAACTTACACAGTGAACAGAACAAACAAATGCTTGGCATACAGATAATGGATTTGTACCACAGCCAAAGACTTGCAGAGTCCATCAGAGAGGTTAAAAATCCCAGGGATATTTAGCTATTGTATTTTCAATTTAGCTTCCCACTACGGCTACAAACTTATTCAAAAGCAGAGTTGATTCATAGTTCTGACTATTTCAAATAATCAATGTATTATACAGAAGACACATTTCCAAACAATTTCTTCATTTGGAATCTTTAGACATTAAATTCCATAATGCAATAGACTGCACTTCAGTGAGGAGGGGTGTTAATAACATCTCCATTAATATCTGACTGTTACTCCTCCAAAGGGCAGTGAGCACTGTGGAATACAGGCTGGCATAATTGGGTTGGCAGAGGAGCAGCAGTAAGGGGAGCTGGTTTGTGTTCATGAAGCAGGCTGGCAGCAGAAATGTGAGCACAGCCCAAGTCTTCTAATTCCTAAACTGAGATACCAGCTCCCATACTAGACACAGCCTGCCATGAAAGAACAGACTACATGACATAATTCAAAGGAGATGAAGACTAAGAGCATCTGAGCCTGTACTGGCCAAAAGAGCAATTTTTCTCTTCCTTCGCAGCCTTGTGGTACCAACAGCAAGTTCTTGTACGTCAGGCAGGATTAAAAGACTTCCAGGGGTTCATTCATGTGCTGCACAGCTGACATGGGCAGCAGGGGAGGTAAAACAGTGACCAGTGTTTTCTTGTCACTGGTAAAGCTCAGCTGGCCTGGGAACATCCTGTCCACTGATAATATGCTTAATTCTTGAAATAAACACATGGGAGAAGGAGTGTGGAGGTTGACAGCTGCAGGTAACCACCCTCCAGAAATCCTCACTCCATCATGGACTCACAGAATATGCTGAGTTGGAAGGGACCCATAAGGATCATCAAGACCAACTCCTGGCCTTGCACAGGATACCCCAAGAATGACACCATTTTACAAATCCATCTACCCAAGGGCTAGCTTTTTCTAGGAACTTTGAATGGGACTCTCCAAAGAAACAAACATCTTGACAATCTGACCACTCTTCTGTCTTTGCAGCAAGACATTTCTACCAGTTTAATTACACCCCCTGAATTTTCAATAATCTTTGTGGTAGAGCAGGATTACCTCTGTTCTGTCATAACAAAGCACCCACAGAGGACCTGAAAGATAGGACATGCAGTCAGAGCAGGTAATGTCACCTCTGACTTACCTAGTATATAGCTAAATCTTCTCAAATGAGTATCTAGGAAAAATGAACACTGAGGAAGGAAAGGAACATCAAAGATTCTCAGCCTACAGAAGATGGAAGCTGAGCACAGCAAACTTCAAGATGCTGAAGGAAACCGCAAAGAGGAAACTGTTCTCGAGAAGATGATTTAACAGCCTCAGCTGTGGCAAGGCAAACACTGGACAGATGTTAGGAAGCATTTTGTAACAGTACAGTGATAGAGACAGTTGAAGAATGAGTTAGACGAACATCTGTGAGAAATGCTACAAAAGCATCACTGTACCACCCTAGGTCAGGGATGGGCCGTAGGACTTCAGGTGCCCTCCAGGTGATGTCTCAATAGCAGTGCAAGGCACAGGGTACCCTCCAAGAGTGCCACACCACTGGGTTTACCTGGCACAGATCTAGGAAACTACACAAGGCCTGCTTCCAAAGCAGAACCACTGAGCCTCTGTGACTGTCCTGAAGTCCAGCTAGTCCTCATTCCCAGGCTCCAGGACTGGGCAGAGCACTGTACACAGCCAGCAGTGACAGTCTCATTTTGGACTCACTCTTTTAGCTGAAGCTTCACGTCAGTCTTCATAGATCTGATCCAATTAAACTAAACTATGTGTTTCTCTCCTGTCTCTGCTTTCCAGCTAGTGTTGGTGAGGGGCACGAGGGCTCACAAAGGCCATTTCATCTCCCAGTCCTTTCTGGTTAATGATTATTAGATGCCCAAGCTAGAGCTAATTGTTATATTTTGAGTATGTTTATAGAAGAAAGTGGAGTAAGGGAACTGTTATAAGAACAGATTGAAACCACTAAGAACAATGGCCAGCACCTGGACTTGGCATCAATCAATCACGAAGCAGGGGACCTTGGATCGTGCCAGAGGGTCACAGAGACCTGATGAAGACTCTCCTGACTTCATCCTTTGAGACCACTGACCCAATTCAAGGGAAGAACTGTGCACACGTGAAGGACTGATAGCCTCATTTTAATACAGAGCGGGGATGGGCGGTGCTGGGGTTATGCGTATGTATTGTGTGTAAGATCTTGGAAAATAAATAGAGGGCAAATAACCTTGTTCGGGGCGGCCACGCCTTTCAGAGATGACTCCCGTGCCGCACACGGGTGAATAAACATACCACTTTCTAACTTTAATTAGTTAGAGGGACTTTGTCCGTGACTATATCAGTTTTTAACAACTCAGGAACAACCATCCATGTAATCTCTCCATTCCTGAATCCACAGCAAAAACAAGTAACAGCAATCTGCCACTCAACAATAAAAAATATCAAATGTGATCTTTTCTGTAAAACAGTAACCAATTTGGGAGTAACTTCAAATATCTGTTATTAGATACACAATGCAATTAATGATAAAAATAATAGTCCAATGGAAACCAAGCTATAGTGCAACTCCTGATCAAGTCTATGACGGAGAGTTTGAAGGATGACTTCGGGTCTGAAAACCTTTTAATAGTGGTACCTACAGGAGCTGCAGTTTCAAGTGTCTCCATTGAAGGTTATTCACCGTGGCAAGTACAGACACCAATTGAAACTTTGAAGAGGTAAATGGCAAATTGACTGAAAATTATAAGATGATTTGAAAAATTGCTTTCTACTATCAGAAACGCTGTAAGTATGATGAACTAATAATTCCTGAAAAAAATAAAACCCAAAAAAAACCCCAACAAACCAGCTACCATTCTTGTACTGTCTGGAATAGCCAGGGGGCAAATGCAACCTACATGAGCTGCTCCAGTTTCTTATACTGAAAAAGTCATTCTTTCTGTATTTCACTGACAGAAGAGTGACTCAACAAGCATTTAGAACAAACTTATATAATATGATCACAGGCAAAGAACTTATATTCTGCCAAAGAAATCAGCAGGTTTTTTCAGTGCTTTTGTTCTCTTGACTTCAGATTTGAATCACCTTTGTGCTCTCTAGAGAATCATCACATGAAAACCTGAATAATGCAACCTTCAGATGCTGCAAAGGCCCATGGAACTGCTCAAGGATTAGAAGTCCAGGGTGTGGGCACCTTAACCTAGCAAAAAGATGGAAAAATTTAAGACAGCTCTGTGCTATACCTTGTGAAAAACACAAACATGGACGCACTCAATGTCTTCAGAGCAAAGCCTGAAACTTTGGCTTAAAGCTATGGGTGCACTAATGAGCAGTGTGGTTCCAATCTGTGGAAAACAGCAGTGTGTGCTGTGACCTGAGGTTGTCCCACTCTTTATGTTGCACTTTGGGGCCATGACCTGAATGGCCATGAGGGGCTGGAGGGCACTGGGTGGGCTCCTAGTGAGTTTCATCAGGAGGGAACTCTGTGTGCCCCAAAACCATTGTGCTTGGCAAACCAAGGCACAGCAAAGGAAGATGACTGGAAGAATTCCTTCAAAAGCTCAGTCAAACCCAAGCACCAAAGCTATTGGATGCTAGGACACCCACCACAGTTTCTGCTGCTGAACTGCTCATGAAGAAAGCTGGAGTTTGCTTCTGAGTCCTGTCCTGTGTGCTCTCTGGGGAGAATAAAACAAAGCTGTTCCAGGCAGCAGCACACTACGTGGCTGAAGCTGCTTTCCAAGTGAACATACAACTGTGCAGGGAGCACTAATACGGTATTATTGTACCAGCAGAGTTATACTGGAAGAAATGTGTGGACAGGATAGGACTAGAGAATATTGTCACATTTACCTACAGCAAAAATCAAAAGCACAGCAATGTGTGCTTGTATCTGAATCAATCTGTTTGAATGACAGGGAGAAAGACAGGGAGGTTGATTTTAATCTTTTACCAACATTTAGGCAAAGACTTAATAATTCTGCCCGGCTTTGGGCAACAGGAAGAACCTGCTGTTCAGCAATGTGAGCAGCATTTTTAAAAGAAACACAGAACCAGTCAGACTGGAAGAGACATCTGGGATCAGAGTCCAAACTATGACTGAACACCACCTTGTCAGTTAGACCATGGCATTCAGTCCCACATCCAGTGTTATTCCGTGAAGAAATTCTTCCTAATGTCCAACTTAAACCTCCCCAAGTGTAGATTAAGACTATGTTCTCTCATCCTGTCACTAGCTGCTAGGAAGAAGAGGCCAACCCCTCACTACCTTTAAAGTGGTTGTAGAGAGTGATAAGGTCACCCTTGAACGTCCTTTTTCTCCAGGTCAAACATCCCCGGCTCCCACAGCAGCTTCTCCTAGGACTTGTGCCCCAGACACTTCACCAGCTTTGTTGCCCCTGTCTTGGACCCTGTACAGAACTCAAGAGCCAACATTTTCACAAAGAGAAAGCTCAATTTTCTTTGGCAGTTAGGAAAACCCCTAAGGAACAACAGGTTTTTGTGTAAAAATAAATGAGCCAAAATATTCCCTTGCTACAAAATGGAGAGCATTTTTAACATTCAGCGTTCATTTCTTTAATGCTTTAGCAGTGGGAATTCTTCTGCCTCCTAACAGGATCTTCACAATGCACTCAGCGTTGTGAAGACACCATAATTTGATCAGGACTTCATACAATGCAAACTCCCACATGGTTTGAATAAAACAGATGATATAATCTTTAAGTGATGCGTGTTCAGTTTATATTTATAGGCAAAAGTTTTCCCTTCTCATCCAAATCTGAATCCAAACACTGCACAGAGTCACTAAAGAGTATTAAGTATCTAAACCAGAAGCTACAAGCTCAATGAATACTTTAGCAAATGCTATAGAAACAAACCTCAAGCTATATTTTTTGTTGTTTTTGACCTGTCCAGTCTACTGTATATTCAGGCTAGGACTTGTTATAATATTTACTGACACACAATGAGTTGCCCAAACACAATTCATTTTCCCTATAATGCACAAATACATGTTATTCTCCCCAGTCCATTAGAGTCAGCCTAAGTGAAGCTTCTCTTATGTACTGTACCCTTTCTTCCTTCAGAAAGCAAGCCCTAGGCAAGCTGACCTTTGAGGGGAGAAAGGAATAGGTGTTCTGATGCAAGCAAATTTGCAAAGGCACTGTAAAAACAGCCCAAAAACGACCCCCAAGCACTGGTTGTTCAAGAACTTCTTGGTTTCATTTTCAAAACTCCCACAGAGGAAAGAAAGGTCTGCTTCCTCAGATGACAGCTACTAAATCCAATTTGCTCCTAAACTGTGAGGAAGGTTGGCACTTTCCACAGCACTTCTTGACTCCTAGCCCACACAAAACAGGCATGGGAATGGGCCAGGTCCAGAAGGTGACTCAAAAGCATTGCTGTCTGGTTCAGCACATACTCATTGATCTTTACATTTTAGAGCCACTGGGAAATATACAGAGAAATCAAATATTTTTGCGTTTGTGCACACAGAAGTTGCTATTTCTTTCCAAGACTGAAAAATTAGCGTACGTCTATTCGTGGAGAGGGGTGAGTCTATGTCTCAGCTGGATCTTTAAGGGCACTTCCAGGTCCAGCAATGTTTGTGTTTTTCTGAGCTTAGAGCCCTGACATTTGGAGGGTTACAATTCTCAGACTAAAGAAGCCATGCCAAGGATGCAGAGCAAAAAATTTTCCTCCGAACTGCAGGGCAAGGGTAACTCTGCTGTGGGGTCTGGACTGTCCTGTGGACACGACTTCCCTAGTGAATTTTTCAGAAGCAGGTAATAAGAGGCCCAAGAAGATATAAGAAAATATAGCAGAATACTCTAAGAAAGGATAATAAACCAAAATGTAAATGTTGACTCTAGATGAGTTCCAGGTCCTCTCACCAAACCCAAGGACTGTAAAAAGTTGAAAAAGACACCTTGAAAACCTCGGCACAACGGAGCTAGTTTTACCGGAGGTGAAGACTCTTTCTGAGCCCTGCTTAACATGGTAAAATTATCTACAGTTTCTCATTTTGTTGATGTTTTATTCCTTTCAAACCAGAGGCAAACCACCGGACTTCTGTAACTGATATCTAAACACCACATTTGTTACAGGGAAACTGAGTCACATACAGAGGAAACCTGAAGAAGCCACTTTGGTTGGTGTCCAGCCAAGGAAACCACTGCTACAGTTTTATCAGTGGTTTAGACAGAAATCACACTTCACCTGCTAACATCTAAGTTAGTTGTTCGATTTTGGGTGTAATTGATATTATAAATCCTACATGCCTGACAACACC
Source organism: Hirundo rustica (assembly GCF_015227805.2). Classification (NCBI taxonomy): domain Eukaryota; kingdom Metazoa; phylum Chordata; class Aves; order Passeriformes; family Hirundinidae; genus Hirundo; species Hirundo rustica. The sequence goes on from NC_053452.1 coordinate 40,781,191, forward strand.
CAAGCTCTCTGGGAGTCACTAAAGCTGCTCCCACAGTTTACTGCACCTGTAACCACCACACATCAGCAAACCCCTGAGCCTGGTGGCTTAAACTGAGGGGATCATAAGCTGCAAAGCATTTCAGAGGTTCTGACAAAAGAGATTATCATTTCTAAACCCCATAAGCACAAGAAGGTAGATTGCATTCCCAGGGTCAAACAGCTTCCTGTGCCAAGACTTACACACCCTATTGCCAGCCAGATGGGCAGATGCAAATTGCATCCTCGTGATCCGTCACATAACCCTCGCTACATCATCACTGCAATATTTATAAAGTTCACGAGCATTGTCTGTGAATTACAGCTTCAAGCCACCTTCTCTGAGATTGCACGTCTCCTGGAGGAATGGGTCTTAGATTTTCAAGCTCCCTTACATTCCAGCACAGCAACCTGCTGGGGATATATGAGCATTTCACGGGTGCTTAATGAGGCTTACACTGTAACCAATCTAAACAGCTCTCAATCATGGAATTCTGAAGCACATTCAGTAAAGCTGACAGAGCCTAAGACACCTCGAGAGAAACAGTGAATGAATCAGAACGATCAGCTCGCCCTGTTCCTCTGTTCCAGCTTTGCTGGTGAATACCAGACACACATACACACAGGGATAAACACTCCCTGGTTTATTTCTGGTTCCCTCAGATTTACAATGTATTCAGGATGGGCAGTAGACACTCACTATTTAAACTCTGTAAGTGTTTAGATATATAAATCAACTTTATTCGATGTTTTATCTAAAACTCTGATTTTAAAGAAAGAGTATAACAAAGACATGAAAGCAGCATTTTAAGATGGTATTTTAAGAGTACTATTTAATGATATTCTGGAGGGCAAAAGTCTCACTCTTGGAAGGTATTTAAATGCCTAATTATCTTTGAGCATGTAGATGCTTCCAAAAGGGTCTATGTTTGCAAAGGAAGCTATTAAGGTAATGTAATTTAATATACAACATTTGAAAGAGAGATAAGTTACAGTTACACATACATGCAGCCTCAAATCAGAGGTATTGCATATCTGGCACCTAACACAACACATAACATCCTTAAACATTTTGAACAAGGTTTTTCTAAAGTCAATAATTAGGATGAAACACTTATCTAGTTTCTTCAGAAAGCTTCCTGCTTTAAAACCAGATACCCCCAAGCTCCTGAAAAACGAAATAAGGTGCAAAGGAAAGAAACTTATGTGTGATGCTCTCATTTACAACAAAAAGTACCAGTGGCTTTTTCCCTTCCAAGGACGCACGCTGTTACAGCCGCTTATTCAGATATACCCTATGTTTAAAATAAACCTTCATGAGTTTAAGATTAATTTTATTTTCACAAATCTTCGTGCGTACAGCATGTGCCTCTGCAAACTTTTACAATCTAAACTGGAATATTCTGGAGCCTAATTTCCCCCTTCAGAGCAGGAGCGGTCCTGCTGATTAGCAGATCTTTTTCAAGCTCAAATCTACATATGTGATTGATCTACAAAGACTCTTTTGTATCAAAAACCATTTTCGAACTGTAAAAGCTTGAAGAATTCTGCTACTGCTTGCTGTAGCCTTCTTATACCAACCTTTGCTGTTGGTGAAGCTGGGATCATGCTAACAAGGGGCAACTACCCTGGAAAGGGGTAAGAGACAGCAGGCTCACTGGAGTGAGCACCACTTTGTACTTCTGCTTCTTCCTAAACATTACCAGCCAGCCACAGCCACAGTCAGGCTTCCCAAGGTAGGAAATCCCTCATCGGGACCTACTATGGCTGTTCTTCAGAGCAACTTCCACCACTCCTGAAGGTCTCTTAATTATCCAGGTTTTATTTCTTCAGACTGATCCAGGAAAGAAATCAGCTTTGCTATCCCATCTTCTATTTTTTTTTTTTCTGACTTCTCCATTTACATGCTTTGTTCCTTTGTTTCACTAAAGAAAATAAGTGCTATAACATTTAGGGCTGTCTGGCCATTGTCAATAAAATCGGCAAGGAGAGCTCTGACTTTCCTGTTCCATATGTTTTTTTTTGTGTAGAGTACAGGTCAGAAAGCAAAAGCATTCAGAAATTTGTCTTATAGTATGCCTTTTGTCAGCCAATGCTGAACGCAGTGCTAAGATGTACCTGTAACTTTGCTCCCATTGCTTGGCAGGGTAATAAATACTTCACATTGGAGTGACTTCCAGCCTTTTTCAGTGTAGAGAGTCAGTAATATTTCAGCACTCTCACTTAAGAGATGAAATTAAGCTGTCAGAAATACTATCTCTGTGCCAAAAGTTACATGGAGGCTTAAGGACAGCAATCCTCGTTGCTTGTCTCACTCACCCTGTTGCCAATAGGGTTCTGTCTACTCGTGTACTTTGAGCTAAAACAGCTGTCAATTTTAACTTATTTGTAGAAACTGGTGCGGACAAATCAGTTCCTACCCCTGTGCTGCTTATCTTGGGATTAATGGAAAATCCAGAGCTAGCAGGCAGAGGGTAAGTAGTCTGAATGGAGGAGAAATGCAATCCACCAAAATCACAAAGCAGCCTCCATTTTTCGATCTTGTGGCCCACACTTGAGAAAACAATAAAGAGCCATTCTCTGCTATAAAGAACTGCCACAGAACTGCAAAGATGTTCTTGTTCTTGACAGAATAGAAACTTAATGGAACACTTTGGGTACTTTAAAATTGCAACCTAAATTTTGACATTTCCTGAAGTACTGCCACAATAAAGGTCTTTTCTTTTACAGCGGAATCTAATGTTACATATTTCAGCATCAAATATTGAGTAACAATAAAGTGTTTGGGGATGCAAAAAACCAGTCCCCCTTGCCAAAGCTCTTCTTGCTAAACACTCTTCAGAGTTCTACAGAAAAAGAAGGAATACCCAGTTTTCCCTTTTGGTAAATAAACCTTTGTATTGTCAAAAGAAAGAGGAATAAGTTTCTGGTACATCCTGATGTCTGAGGGGTTGCACAGACCTTGCTCAGACACCACCAGAAGATGGTGTTCCTTAGTAGAGAAGACTGACAGTTGAGTTCAGCTCAGTTTGGGCCATTCACGGTCCTGCTCCTGGTTGAGAAATCAGAGAATCACCCTGTCATACACGTGATGTACACAGGCCTGACCTATTACTTTCCATGTCTTATGTCCAGTACTGTTCAAGGGTTTATTTACACTGGGCTGTTCTGCTAGAACAAACATTCTCCTCTAGACTCCAAACAAAAAGATAAGCACGTCAGCGTTGCTTCAAACTCTTGAAAAGCCTTTTTTAGGAGAAAGGACTGTCTCAATGCCTGGTGTGTCTGCTCCCCACTTTAACCAATACTCAGAAGAAGTGATGGTTTCTCCTGACACCATCTGCAGTAGCTCTAACTCTAACTTGCAATTACTGGCAGCTTCATTTGTATTTTGGTTCCCCAAAGCAAGGCATGCTAAAGAAATCTGGATTTTTAAGTGGTCAGAAATATCTGGTCACTTAGTGATTATTCTTCCCATGAGGACAGAAATTCAGACACCACACTGCATTGCACAAACCCCCACTGTCCAAGACAAAGCAAAATATCTGCCCCAGAAAAAAAATGAATGCTCTCCTCTTTATCCGCAAGAAGTGTCAAGCTTTTGAGGGAAAGATCAGAACAGTGCTAGGTCAGGGAAACAAGATGATGACTGCATCCTCCTTACTCTGTGGAGGAACGACCAGAAAAGACTTCAGCTGAGAGTGAATTTACTCTCTTTGCTTTTCAGTTCTGGGCTTAACTACCAACTTCTTTTTTGCCACTCAGCAGGCAGTGGCCCCAGAAGAGAATGACCAGCTTTAAACATCAGTAATTTGGCCCTAGCCTCCTACAGCCCATGAGCTAGGAAACAGCATGATCTAAACAGTCTCAGAATGGCTCCTCACACTTGAAAACATGTTCCCATGGTTTTTCAGGAACATAGTGAGAAGCACCAGCTGGGAAGGCCATTCTACACAGTAGGATCCAGGTTTTACTGCAGCAATATCCTTATTTACTTCAGCAACAGAAAGATAGTGACACTTCAATACAAATTAATATATACCAAAGAGAAGTCCTAAAAATAACACCAAGAAAATAAAGAAAGCGTACAGCTGGGAACCTGCAAACTTGTTTTTCTGCTCCCACACTGTATAGGTAACATTTTTTTGTTATAAAAAATAGCAAGAAAAATAAATTACTACATAGCACAGAAATAGAGACTGCAGCCACTGTCCCAAATCCTTACCTTTCAGAGTTGCCTTCTTAAGTACCTTCATGGCATAAAGCTGGCCTGCATCAGATCCTTTTATCTTCCTGACTAGAAATACCTGTAAAAAGCAAATGGTTTGTATAGATGAGTACTGAATTTCTTCTTACAAGACTTACTGCATTTGACAGGAGAATAGATACTATGGTTCAGGAAATCTAATGAAAATTACTAGCTGAAAGCATTTCATATCTATTTCACCTGCAATTGGTTGAGCTAGCTCTGGAAATTTTCAGTTTTAAGCCTTTACCACCTCTCAAAAAAGCCATTTTCAACATTATTAATTCACTTCATATATTCAGTTAAAGATGGGTGAAACGTTAGAATCAGTGTGCACTATCTCTTCATATTCTGACCAGACTTACACAAAAAAAAAAAAAAAAAAAAAATTATATCTCATTTGTGTCTAGGAATGTGCAGTGTCTTAAAATTATTGCCATCAATTAAATTAAAGAAAAAAATCAATTTGGTGCCATTCATGCCATAAGCCATGAATAGCAATTTACCCAAAATGCAGCTGAAGCAGAAAGCTCATACAGCTTAAAATCTGTTGTTATTATAAAAAAAGACAGTTTTCCTGTTATACTCTATGCTTCATCTTCTGACAGTGTAAAAATTTAATTAAAATAAAATAAAATTTGTAGCTAAACTTGTATTCTTTTTTTGTACTACATGCAAATATTTCTTACATGCCCCTCAGTGCATCTGAGCACTGGAGGGGAAATGAACAATGGGATCAGTGGTTCAGTTTGGTCTTTATAAGACTTTCAGTGTTTTAATAATTGGAAAGAAAATACACAACCCTTTTAGCTGGTTCCCAGGACACACTGTTTGCTGAGGTCAGAAGTACCAGGCAACAGTGTCTCTTTTTTTTTTTTTTCTTTTTTAATTTCAGCACTTTTGTTACTGGACAGAAGCTGATGTAAAGCCAAATGTAAAAATAAAAATATAGTCCCACATACATACAGTTCCATATACTCATTAATATGCAAATTAACAAAGGCTAGGTGAAATTATCTAACTAATGAATGTCTATTTGGATTAAAGATTCCATGGCAATTATTTTATTAATTGCTTATCCAGGAACCATGCAGCTTTATTAACTGTCTCCACGTGAAATATAAAAAGCCAAAAAATAAGGAAGGAGGAAGTACGTCTCCAGCACAATTTTTGGAAGTTGAAAGACTCTTCCTCCTAAAAACTCCTGGTCTGTAAACAGATTAGATTTTCTCAAACCCATTTGACGAAAGGTTTGTGGGAAGGAAGAACAACCTTTATCAGCCTACAGTGGCTGAGGGGGAAAAAAAAAGGTAAATTCTCAATTCTCTCTGAACAACTTCATCAGGACTCTTACATCTGACAGCATCACAGCTGCAACACTTCTGCAACGTGATCTGAGAGGGATTTGCTGAGACTGTCCTCCTCAAGATGTTTCCTGTGCATAGGAGATTTGCACAGTTCCTCAGGTTGCCCAGACCAGCCGAGCTGAAGCACACATTGCTTGATCCCAGCTCCTGCTTCCTACTCTGCTGAACATACAAATACCTCCTGTGCTCACAACTGCAGGAAAAATTGATGAAATCTGGATGCAACAAGTACACGTAAGATTTTCTGAAGTTTTTGTTGCTGTTCACGACAAATTAAGCTCAGCTGCTCCAGCACTAACAGGAAGACTCCTCATTTAGAAGTTTACAGAGAAAAGTTGAGATATTTTTCTGTCCAGGTCAAGTAAAAGATTTAATTTTTGTAATTCATTGAAAAGGAGGAGAAAGTCAAAAGCAAGCCTGTCCAGACACTAGATTTTCATCTGTATTACCTGTTAAAAAAAAAAAAAAAAAAAAAAAAAAAAAAAAAAAAAAAAAATTGGGCTCTTTACCCCAAAAACCCAAACTCTTAAGATAATGGTTTTCAGCAGCACTGCACATAAAACAGCACAGCATACTGTGTCTGCAAAAATACTAGGCTGCAGTTTTAGAAATATCCTGTCTGCCATATAGTCTTGCAAAGCTTGTAATACCCACTTTGCTGTAATAAGCAAAATTATCAATTTACATTACCAGCCACTAGCCAGCTGTTCACCGTAGCATGGGATAGGGCACTTGTCTGCACTCCCTTCAAAAGAGATGAGTCAAGAACACTGTGTTCTATTTCAGAGGACATCAAAATAACCACCAAACCAGAAAGGAACAGAACAAATGAAAAAAGCATGGTATTGCAAAATGATGTCACCTTCCTTATTATTCTTAAATGTAATGCTACACATCATTCTTGAAACCACTGAGTAGCCCTGAAGTGCGTACTTGAAGGGTTATGTCAGCTGGACTATACTAGTCTGCCAGAACAGCAAGTGGCTGAGCATGACTTTGAATTTTCTAGTTTGATCTGTTTGCAAACACCTCAGGTTATTAACACCTGAACTAGCAAAACTCCCTTAGCTGGAGCAACTCGTGCATCACCCAAAACCTGATGTAAAAACCTAAGCTAGTGCTCTGTATCTCAAGAGTGCTGGAGGCACTCCCTCTGACACCAAAGACATCTTCTCCGATTCTGCAAGAAATTATTTAGGCCTTGGGTGAACGACTTGAAAACTTAACGGTTTGCATCTCCAGGGACACAGATTTGAACCATCAGCTCAAATACCAAGGTGATGAACATGTAGGTGGTTGGAGACTGCATAAAAAAACACAGAGCAGACCTCTCTCCCCCATGTCTTTGCTGCTCCAGGGAATTTACTGATGTTTCTCACATAAGATATGGAAAGTGATTTGTAATTACATGCGGCTCCAGACATGTACATTGTCCACGCTCACGCTCTGATGCCCCAGAAATCAGACTTTCTTTTGGGAAGTGGTTGCAGAGACCAGGCATTTTGCTTATAAAATACCTAAGGCTAGAAGGCAAACTCAAACAACACTGAAAATACATTAATACAATCTAAGATGACCAGCAAACCATTTTTAAAATCTTTACTGCCTATATATGAAAACTGACTATTCTGCCATTGTTACTTTTAGCAAAGATGTTTCTTTCTGTTGTTCTTCTCCTTCTTACACTGAGTCCCAGAGTAAATGTAATTTTGAGCTGTTTGCTTTTTCACATTCATATAATATTTAAAACTTAAATACACTGTGCTCTGAAGAAATTCTTGAGTTAAAGACTTGGTATTGAATGTTAACTCTCCTGGTATCTCTCCTCTCAGGGAACTTCTAATAGATTTAATTAGCAATATAATTCTAGAATAACTAGGAAGTTGATAAATACTCTTAATATAGCTTCCTTTAGGAACAAAACTAAAGATTCTGATTGGAAAATATGTTTTTAAAACTCCACAGGATAATACAAGGACTTTGATTCCTAGTTTCAACTAGGTTGAAACCTGTTCCTAAGGTTTCAATGTCTTATTTAAACCGTAGAAAGCCTTTGAGGCTGAATTGACTCTTCCTTCTTTCTCTCCATCTTTCCTTCCTGTTCTTGTTCCCAAACAACATGCCCTGCTGAAGAACTGGTTTTGGAATTAAGAAAATCCTTTGTCTTAAGATATGTGGAGAATGTTATTTCTCCACAAATTAGCTTGCCGTCATACAGGCAGGGTTTGTTTGCTTTCCCCCCCGCCCCCATGCTCTTGCAATAGTGATTACTGTATTCTGCACTGGGGTTTATCTCCAGAGCCTTTCAAGGCCTCTGAGTGTGAACTAAACAGTACTCTGGGACTCAGAAATGTGCTTGAGGTTTCCCTCAGAGGGAATTGTGCAGTTAACTTCTTTAAGTCTTTGAATGTTCCTATATATATCCTCTAAGCAGCAGAGGCACAATCACCTCCGTGGTGGATAGGTCAGAATCCATAAATATTGTTTATTAGTGTTTATAAACTGCAATGCTTACTAACAATCACTTGTGCTTACTAGTCCAGGTCCAGAGCCATAGGTGCTGTTTCTTAAGCTGGTTCATATGCAAGAATCCAGCTAACAGACTGAAGTGTTACTAAAATGAAGATAGAAGGGCTCACCTTACCGGCCTTTACAATATAATTTATATTTGGACAATGTCAGCAGTGTAAATGGACTCAGAGAAAGGACACAATATTTTCAGTGTTGCTCTGGGTGATTAGATGACAATAAAAATTACCTTTCCATATGAGCCTTGTCCTAATACTTTCAACAGTTCAAACTGAGAAGGATCTGCTTTTTCAAAACCTTCCTTGACATGATGACTGATGTCTATTTCCTTCACGATACCTTCTTCCTGCAAAGGGAAAGACAGAAAACACAAGACCCCCAAATCAGAGCTGTTATCCTAAGGAAACATATTGTTTATTAAAATCTCATCTTCTGTGATGCTACAATCATGTAGCAAATTTTGAAAAGAGAAACAAATGCCCGTCTAAATATTCCACGTGCCTGTTACCAGCTGGGGAGGGTAATTTTCAGGACATCCAGATCTGGTACTTCTGTTTACTGAGCCTCAAGATATGACTAGATAAAGATAGGTTACACAAGCTGAAGCCAAAAATACACTGCAGAGCTTGCTGTGCCCATCAGAGACCTTGCCAGCAGAGTGGCATGTACTCAAATCTGCACTAGAAAGGCTCCATCACACTTTTCTCTGCATACTTTCTCAGCTTTCCCTCAAACCATCATTTAAGTCAAACTTAAAAAGCTTTCTTAGTCTCAAGCAGCAGTTCTTCTAATGAGCAGGCAACAAAGAAAAGAAATTGCTAAAAGGGCCTCTTCCTATTTACCTCAAAAATTGGAAAGTTACTACTGGAAACCATTTAAATAGAACCCAAATTAATGATTAGATATAAAATGAGGTGGTGGGAGAAGACAGACACACACTTTGTTGCTCGCAAGAATTAGTTTTATAGGTCTTGGATTTGTCCAGGTTCTTACGTTAAAATCTCTTCTCTGTCAATAGATGCACATTTCTCAAAGACACCAGTTGGACCAGGACCTTCATCTTGCAAGCTGTGACATATGGCATTAGTTTGACTTGTTTGTTTCATGTTATTTTGGCATGTCCCTATAAAAAGAGAGCAACTGGGTCATGTGAGACCCAGAGGGACTACACAGAGTTTGCAGCAACCCAGAAAGTCACTGAGCTGAAAAGAAACCTGGAAGAAAGAACCTGCTTCTCAAGGACACAAAGATAATACTTACACACCCTTTTATTTCTGTAGTGTTTTGTACACCTACATTTGAGCTCTTTCACCTCCCCCCCGCCAAATTACTTGTTCTAACTTCTCCACAACAAAAATACGGATTTTCAGTACAAACTTTTTCTTTTTTTTTAATATTTAATCTCACAGTTTGAAGGGGCTTACTTATTTAGGAATAACTTTGAGTATTTCTGCATGCAGCAGAAATAATTGGAGTCTCAAACATTTTTACGTGGACTTCTCCTGCAATTTTCCTTGCTCCACCCAAAAAATCCTTATACGAATCAGAAATATAACATTTATTTCCCACTCTTAAAAATTAATGTTGAGAAAACAGAAATAACATCCTAAAAATAAAAACGCATAACCCCCCCCCAAACATTTGGCCAAAACACATTCTTGTGCTATGTAATAACAAGTTTGATGTTCTTCTCCAGAAAAATTGCTATCACTTTCTACTAGCTGTAATTTATCAGATACATGGCTTGCATTACTCAGATTGCTGTCTATATTTTAGTTTCATCCTTCCTCTTCCCTACCCTGCCTCTTTACACTCATACCTTGGAACAGTGGACGATATCCTTTTGGTTTGGAAAGCTTCCTGTAGTTCATTTAAGCTACCACAGTCATGGAAAATAATCATCATCTCAGAGCAACTCCTTTTTCTGATCCTAGTTCCTACAGTTTCAGGTTTGTCTGAAAGGAAGTGCTTGAAACCAATGAACAGTTTTCACAGAGAGATTTAAAATATTTCTAAGTACAGAACTGCCAAGATCTCTTCTGATTTTTCTGACTTTAATTGCCGTGCGAGATAGCATAGCTTTCTGATATTAAATATATAATTTTTTCAATTATTTTGTACTCCGGCCTGAACCATGAAGTCACTTTCAGCTACATTTGCAATTTAAATGATGAGTGAGTTTCAATTTGCCCATTCATATTAGTCATCAAAGTCAAAGACCTACAACCCTAAGCATATTTCTCATTGTATTACTAAATTTAATATAACCTCTTTAGGCTCATGAAACATGTTCAGTTCCAGGAATATACTGGAAGTATTAAAATGATGAAAATGCAGCTTGCTGGAAGAATGCTTAAAAATTTCTTGCATCCCATAGAATAGCATAGATAATTTATAACATGCAATAAAAACAGTACTTAATTATATGCATCTTTAATTAAAAGCTCAGAGAAAAAAAGAGAGTATTAACAGAAAATGGAAGCAAATACAAGGCCTAGCAACATTCAGCAATGAAGCAGGGATTTTAAAGACAGAAAAAAAACCGCTTGATTTTGTGATTATCAAAATATAAAACCACTTGTTGGAAGAGGCTTCTAGGGGGTCATCTAGTCCAACAGTCCTGCCCAAAATATCACTGACACTTGATCAGACCAACCAGCTGGTTTTTTTTGTCCATGGCGGTTTTCAGTGCCTCAAATACTGAAGTTTGAGCCACTTCCTACAAAAGATTTTTCTCTTTCGATTTGCCCACACTCCAGTTGAGCTGCCTGATCCATGCACCCTTAGGAGGAAGCAGGGTATTTTTCTAGGAAGGTAGGATTTCCTGCGGATTTCCTGTGGTCGCCTCGCCAGAAAGGGGCAGTGAGGCAGCATTGAAGAAAAAGGATGCCAGACAGCTGTTTTTTCACCAACCATCACCACAGTGATGTCACTGTGAGCTGTCCAAGAGGTAGACGGCATTTTAGCAGCTATGACAAATGCACTTCCCCCTGGAGCAGAAAGCCAAACTGGCAGTGCTTGAGACTGAAGACAGACACAGCTCCTTAAAGGAAATACATGCTGGTGTGTTTGCACACATGCCCCCATTTGCCTCAAATGTATTTCTATAATCTTATTATAGCTGCACAAATCATGCAATAAATTGTTTGTTTCACCTTCTAGCAAAACAAAAACAAAAACCCCCCAAAAACTAGCACAAACCAAGCAGCCTTATAGTCTTTATTTACATTCTTACATGGAATTTTCTCATTTGAAGTCTTCCTGTATTATGCTAATATAGAAGCTGGCATATTTTTTCACAGGTACTGATGATCAGAGTGAAACCCAAACTGTCAAAGCACAAGTATTGTGGGAAAGTCCCTCAACTATTCTGGTCTGGGTTGCATACTAGAAACTTCTCTAATAAAGTTTTATTTACCACTGTTCCAGCATGTGCACCATATCTGCATCAGGAATTTGCATAACAACAATGAAACAGAGACAAGAGAATCACAATACTGACAAAGCCAGCACACTGAAGATGCTATTTTGATGGAAAGGCTTTCACTCTGGAAAAAAAACAAAACAAAAAACAGCCAACTTCAAAACTGGTTTTGATCAGTTGGTAGAATCAAAAGTGAATGTTCCACAGTTTCATCTTGCAACAGCTGTGCACACCAGCCCAGCCTCTTGCTCCCCGCTGACTTGTCCCACACTGCATTAGCAGGAATGCCTGACTTGATGAAGCTTAATCTTTTGTAAACTTCTCTAAATATTTATATTCACACAAAAAACATCATCCTGTGACAAAAGTGAGATGGATGTTCTTTGTGGCTTCAAGAAAGCACATGATCAAGCAGGACAGACTAGAGGAGGGAGGGCAATAAATTGGAAGGATAAAAGGGGAATGGAGAGCGCTCCTCTATGTTAATACAACAAAGACCTGTTCCAGGTCGGATTCTATATTGCATTACTCACTTAAAGGCTTCCCCCAAAGCTGGCAGAAGGTTTGGACATAAAAAACCTCACTATTAAAATGGAAAGATTATTTTGACCTCTTCTCTGGGGCATAGGAAAAGAGAGCCTCTGATCTTGCCCTGTGACTGTGGATAGCACAGACACATCTGCTTTGGTGCTTCTGGAAGGCAACATCTCCCTGTAGCATTGGTGTCAGCTCACCTCCAAGAATTCCTCATGCAGCCTTGGAGAAAGAGAGGCTCTAATGCTCAGTGGCTGCTTGAGAGCAACCACAGAAAACTCTTCTAACTGCAACAATACTTCCCAACCCACTGCCCCATGTCAGAGCAGGATCAAGAAGTGTAGGGGTATGGATTTGGCAGTGGAGTACAAAGTTATTCAAAAGGGCAGGCCTTCCTGGAGAGCAGCTCTACAGTTTACTATTTCACCCATTCCACAGTCTCCCAGTAAACGTTACGGATACGTCCTAGAAAATGGACAGGTTTAACACCTTTGGGAGTCTTGTCTGGTTACTCCCCAGCTAGTTTCTGAACAAACAGAGCTAAGGTCATCAAACAAAGAGACCACCTTTACTGCCAGATATTTTTCACCCACACATAAAATACCTTCCTCATCAAGACTTCCTGAAATATCAGGAGGGGGAGATTATTCTAGAGCAAGAATAATCACATTGGTACTTTCACCAATGGAAAAATTAATGCTACCATATCATATGCAAAAAATCCATGGTGCTAATTTTACATGATTACTGTTTTGAAAAATCAGTAAGAAGGGATTCCTAGTTTTATTCCTTGCCTGGCCGTCTCCTCAGTTGAAGAGGATCAAGACTGGTGTACAGGTATGGCTGTAAAGGGTAAGCATCAGTTTCCAACAAAAATATGTGCACTTTTGATTTGCAAGTTTTATAGTCTTTAAGCTTGCATGCTTTAAGTCAATGAAGAAATCAATGAAAATGTGGCAGGAGAAAATAAGAAATAATGATAACTCTGAAGATATTTTATTGTAGTTTGAGATAATCATTATTTGTCTACAGCATATGCTCATGATACAGCCTTTATTTTGTTACCAATCTTCCCATTTGGCAGGTTACCATCTAACATAAACCCAAATCACAATTATTTAACTACCAAGTATCACAGGCAACACAACATTTCAAAATAATATAATTCATTAAGAAAGCATGTTTAAAACTGTGATATGGGAATAGTTAGGATATGTCTGATAAAGATGAGACCAGGTTTCTACCTCTTTTTCACAGTTTCTAATCTAGCTCAGCCCACAGAAGAGTAATTTGTGCCATAGACATAATAGGCTATTCAAATGCTGCCCAGGGCAGGAAATTAATTGCTGGCCTGCATACAGTTCTTTAAGGACAAGTAGCTACACTAAGAAAGTATTGGAGTACTTTCATTAGACTCTTCCCAAGCCAGTCTCCAGCAGCTGGAGTAAAAGCTGAGAAAGAAATCTTCCATCTTAAATGGGTTTTAATCCAAGTTCTGGCCACTACTGTCATCTGGAAAGATGTAAACAGAGCAATAATACCATAAATGGGCCTGGTTGCTTTTTTATCTACTGTCAAATAAACATTTGCTTTAACAACAATGAATTGAAATTACTAAGCTTTAAAGAAGCATGTACAACTCACAGTGAATTTGCTGGACGTTTTTCCAGGGCTGTGTTTGGCTTTCCAGCAGAAGCCTACCTACTTTCACAAAAGGTCATATGGAGTTAAACAGTACATTACAATTTTAAGAGAGATTGGGATTTCTTCCCCAGATTTTTCACAAAGGTGAATAGAATGTGTTATCTTGAATTTGGAATTCCAACAAATATGTCGTAACTTACTGGAAAACAAAAACCTTAAGAGCAATTTCTGTGGAAATCGGCTGTTAAATTCAGCAGACAGTTTTCTAGAAAAGGTAACTACTAAGCTCTCTGTAAAACACTTTAATGCTTCTCTCCAGCTCCAGTTCTTCATCCTACATTTTTAGTTTCTTCTCCCTAATACATGCCAGTACAGATGGGATTCAGCTGAAGTCCAACAAAACTAAATGGGAAGAGACGAATCACAGAGAGCAAAGGCAATAAATACAGGCTGCTGGATAGACTGGTGAAGTCCATGAGGTGGAGGTTTGAGTATTTGGGAGATTTGGGTAAAATCTTTTGTGCTACAAGGCATCCTGTGTGTCTTTGATGAGTCACTTAAGGCTGAATTCAGCTAAATAAATGGAAGCAATTATAGCACAGGAGATGTTTTAAACTAGGTTACTTTGCAGTCAATAGAGGGAAGCACGGAATTCATGATTAAAAGAGATCAGATCCTTAAAAGGAATCACATGCAAAAAAGTGCATGTTTCTCCCTGATAACTATGAAGAAAGCCTAAGGTAACTTGCTGAGTTGGGGGCTTCTTCAGTTGCATGAGATGAATTCACGTTTATCATTTGATCTTGAAATACACTTAAATAGAGAAATATTGTGGACGGATTTTTATTGCCAGTACAAGAGAGATGTTTCCTGATAAATGCCATGAAGCTTCTATCGAAATGGAAGTTTTTTCAAAAGAACTTATACACTTGAAATATCTAGACAATTAAAAAATAATGTGTTGGAAATAGTCCACTTATAAGGATTTTGCAGCTCAGTAAATTAGGCTTCTTTTACACTTCCTCTCTAACTTGAAAAATAGGGATAGTTGCTTTTTACTATCCTGTGGGAATATAATGAGAATTAACACAGAAAGCAACAGTAATTCTTATACTGCAGTAATGGACAGACAAATTATCTGATATGTATCCAGTATACATGATATATCAAGCAGCCTACAACCAAATTCTCCTTTAGCTCAGATTGAAACATTTTGAAGTCTGGTGCTCTTCATCTGATGACTACAGTGTCCTTATAGACCCAGTCCCTGACTAGGACAAGTACATACAACACTATGACTGCAAAGTTACAAGAGGAGAACAATCCTCCTATTCCAAGTGCAGATACGCATTAAGCACAGGGAGACACTGACTCCTGATCTAACTTTCAACTCTGGACACAAATCGCTAGCCAGGAAAACCCTAATTTTTATGTTATTTCTTATGCAAACGGCAATAGTTTATGAGGAGTGGTGAGTAGAAAGAGTGCCTGACAACACGTTAAAGCAAGGGGTGAAAAAGAAAAAGAAAAGGCAGAACCATCTGGTCACAAAAAAAAATACAAACAGTTGGCCAGCCTTACTCATACGGCAGTTCTATACAAATACCCAAATGCATTTGTTAACTTCACCAAACAATCTCAAAATGAGTCACGCTATTAAGGACAAAAAACTCAGCAATATTGCTCTTTCTACAATAAATAAGAGCAGGAGTGCTCTCACCAACATCCTACCTGGCACGGCTTCCAGGTGTGCCACTGGCCTTCACAACTCCAAGGAGCTGTAAGGTCCATTGCTGATTGTTTCTGCTGCTGAATAGGCGAAAGACCACTTGCAGCTCATTCACCAAAGAACTAACTCCAAGTGTGTCTGGAGCCAGTGCAAAGGAAGAAAGCGTGACTCTTAGAAGGGTAAGTATTCTTGTTTCCTTACAATGATTCTATGTCATCGCTAAACAGGGTTATGAACAGGAATTCAAACAGGGCTACACACAATGGCAGAGGCCAATACACATGACTGCATTGAAAAATAATCACATTATAACATAGCTCAAGGCTGGCTCCCAGGTCAGTATCATTCATTCCCTGCGCACTCTGGTCTGAACGACTCACAAACACTCTGTGAATGCCGTGGGTGACTCCTGCCAGGGACCATCCCAGGGAGGCCCCCATCCAACACCACTGCAACCACTCACCAGAGCTGCCTAGCACCTGGTGCAACACATCAGCACCCACAGAAAAGCCCTAATGAGACAGTCCTAATGTAATGGCAACCTGTGCTCCATGCATTTCCAGAATACAGGCAGTCCCCACATCCCCCTGTCCCAGATTCCCAACTGTAAAATCCAGGTAAGGCCATCTTCCTCTTTCATACAGTTAGCCACTGCACATTGGAAAGACACCAGATGCTCAGATACTGTGGTATTAGGTGTGACAAAGAAGGGAGACAGAAAAAAAGGTCTGTATGTTAAGGATACTATTCAAGAAACAAGCACTTGCTAAATTACTCCAATTCCCTTATTGCTGTACTCAGCTGCTTCACAGACCAGGAAAAAAAGGTGCCTGATGTTTTACTAGTGCATTTGAGTGTGAAATAAAAACTCCAGCTGCACAAGAAAGATAAACTGCTTAAGCAAAACATATTTTGAACCATGTCCTCACTGTTTCGTGAGCCAAATAAAACACTGCCCACCACAGCAGTGTAAATGGCACCACAACACAGAAAGCAGAAAATACAAAGCCCTGGGGCACTCACATGGTGATTTTAAAAAACTGAATCATCTTTAATATGCACACTAAAGGAAAAATACCAGGCTTCATCTTGAAATGTGAGGCAGAGTCAACAAAAGGCTGTAATAAGAGATAATCGCATTACTGAAGTGTTGGATTAGTCAGTTTAGGAAACATACCCGTCTGCTGTTTACAAATCACTTGTAGGGTTTGGTAATTACCATTTTGTCTCCAAGAGGAATACTGACCTGCCTGCACATTTTGCATCCTCCCATTAATTAAATCAAGCATCCACTAAGGATTCAACCAGCTTGTACTTCACAAACCGGAGTCCTGCTGGCATTATGTTAGGGAAAAACGTGCTGTAATGAGGTTGATTATCTCAACGGCATTTTTACAGGCAGGGTATTAATAGGGAAATGGACTAATGTGAGGTCATTATGGAATCAAAGCAAATACAAATTAGTTTTAATGCTACTGTTTACAACATAGAGCATCAGTGAAAGCACTGAAGGAGAGAAGCTGAAGCAGCTGAATGAGGCAGAGAGAAGATGGCAAAAAGGAAATTCTGACAGATGATATGACAAATTTAGCAACATGGACAGAGGAATAAGATTTGGAGGACCGAGAGAAAAGGCGGTATCAAAAAGGACACAAGACAAGGACAATTGGCTTGTGCCTATGTCGACAGAGAATTAAACCAAGAAAAGAATTGCAATATTAAATTACTTGAGATGCAAATTTTGTTCCTTTTATGCAGCAGCTTAATCCAATTTAAATACCTAACCATCTTCCTGGGACGAAGAGAAAGTACAGGCATGCATATATGTACTGGAGCGATCTGATGTGGAAGCTGGTAAGCAGTTCTGGCACACTCAAGACTGCTCCCAAAACAAAGCGTGAGAGTGCGATGGTGACCAACTGTGCTTTGCTGCACAGCTGGTTAACAGCCTTGGGCATCCAGCCTTCTCCAGTAACTCAACTGGGCCGCCAAAACACAGTATGAATGGCAATGGATCCAGACTCTACTTCTTTATATAGACTCCAGCTTCAATACAGATTTAAAAAAAAGTTACACAAAGTACCTGACAATACCTCATCTCATGCTGGCTCCAGTGTCATGGACAAATATTTAGCAAGGGATACTAAAACTTATCTCCTCAGCTGTGTACTTTTATTACAACCATGGCTAAGACCCAGGTCACTATTTGCAGACATTTGTATTTCAATGCCTAAGGACTGTTACCATGCACAAGTACTTCTTTAAACAGAGTTTCAGCAGTCTACTGAAAATCTGTCTCAGGTAAAAGCCCATAACATTTTGTGGTTTTTTAATTACTAAGAAACCTCTAGTTTAGGTCATGTCCCTCAAAGATTCACATAGCTGATCTCCAAGGAAGAAGCTGCTAAATAATTATCACACATCCTCTTTTCTGTGAAGGGAATAATTGTTTACAATTACTGTACTAAACAGAAGCATACATTACATACACACACTGACTGAAAAGATGTGTGCTTTGAGAATGAGAATAAACAAAACATAAAAAATCCATTTGGATGTAAAAAACACCTTTGCAACACTGTTTGGAAGACTGTCTTATTTCAAAGCGGTCAAACCACTGCACCAATCTATTTTGCAGAGATTTACAATGGATAACATGATTTTGTATAACAAAAGGGGGAGGGGGGGGTGCTAGTAAATTAGTTGGTTGTCAGTTGACCAGGATCTTGACAAATTTATCATGACAGCTTCACAGCAGCAAAGCTTCAGTCAAAGCTGATCCACAGTCTACTGAAGTCTACTGAAAATGATTTCCAGAGCAGGATTCATCCAAACATATGTCTGAACTCTGTTCAACAACTAAACTCTAAGTTACCTGTCTAAACTTCTGTACAGCTGGGAAAACAAAAAAAAACAAAACAAAACAAAAAAAACCTGGCGCTTTTAGGCTTTTCTCTCTTTTAGACAACAGTGCGTCTCTAGTAGTCTAAACCAAGGCTTAGCAAGCTTGCCTCTTTCTGCGGACTGTAAAGCAAGTCTATGCTAATTAGTTCAGATTTTTATTAATCCTTCCTTCCCTCATTCCTCAATGACTCCTTTAGCATTTGATGGAGCATATGTGCTCCACAAAGGACATACACTGCATTATACTGGGTATTTCCAGGCCAGCTTTTGATCAATCTACCTGTTTAACTATGCAATTTCTACAGTCTCCAACAGACAATGCATGATGCTGTCATAGTTTCATTCTTCTGGCCTGATTATACTTGTACAAACTACTGCAATATCCTTCTGCAGAGACATTCTTACCCCGTGTGGCCACTGCCATGATCTGGCACCACAAGTCAGGGAAATCAGGGCTCTTGGCTGTGAAACTGGAAGCAAACTCACAACCCTTTGTCAGATATGATGCCAAACTTTTACACTGGGAGAAACTTTAACGGGTTTGGGAAACAGTTTCTTCAGTCTCTTAATTCAAACTAAATTTTACTAATCTGCACAGTCCTTGTAGTATTTGAACCATTAGATCGCCTGGCATCCGTCAGGAAACCGCCAAGACAACTGGAAGCTGAGCCCAGCTGCAGTGCTCATCACCATGCTCCTGCAGACTGTGAGGCATGGATTTCACCTGCCCTGCAGCTCTTTTACTTGCCCAACTGAGTAAAGGGACATTTACATCAAGTAAATGGTCCTGGTTCTTATCTTCAGTCACCTTATTCACAAAAATCCTGCTTAAAAACAAAGGTAGATGATGATGATGAAGGAAGACAGTGGAAAAGGAGCTCTTTGTGTTTAATCCATTTCTGTGCAGAAGCTTCTGGTGTTTTTAAGTATTGAGTATACCAGTTTTAGAGCAAATTTACTGCTCTAGCCTCCATTTTACAAATATTTTTTTAACATATACACAAGCAAGAAAAAGGTCAAACGGAGATTACCAAGTTCCTGCTAGGTAGTTTTCACTGACCTGCAGCTATTTCAATACTTTTCTGTTCTGGCTGAAAACTGTTGGAACAAATCTACATGGCATCTTAACAGGTAAAGGCTTTGCTGTTTTGTGGTTTTATGTACATGAAAGATAATCCAAATAGCTTTACTGAAAATCAGTTTGCTGGACACTGTAAAGAGACAAGGTGGAGAGAGAACACAAACTTTTATTTACTGTCTTACTGAATTGACAGGTTTGCTCACAAGTGATTACAGAACTGAACCAAAAAGACCAGGTGACAGATAACGATCTCTGTAGTGCAACATCATGACCTCTCTCACAAGTTTATCCCCAATGAGCTGGAGAAGTTAAAGGTCACTACACAGTAAACTGTGAGATTGTTCCTATGCTCAGAGCAGCCCCAGAGTTGTCTGGAGCAAAAGTGAATT
Source organism: Hirundo rustica (assembly GCF_015227805.2). Classification (NCBI taxonomy): domain Eukaryota; kingdom Metazoa; phylum Chordata; class Aves; order Passeriformes; family Hirundinidae; genus Hirundo; species Hirundo rustica. The sequence goes on from NC_053452.1 coordinate 40,801,055, forward strand.
CTTCCCCACATTTAGAGAAAAATGAACGGGCACAGATTAAATGAGTTCTTCCTATTCGACTTTTAACATTTATTTTGGATAGAGCTTCCATTAGTAACCTGAACAAAGAAAAATGAATAGCAAAATAAAGTGCCACACTTTACACAGGTGTACTCATTTTTTTAATATCTAGCTAATAAAATAAAAATGCTTTCTGCTGCTCCATATGGTGGATGCTATCCCATTGACACTCAAAATCACCAGCTGGCTCCACTCTGCTGCAGTGTCAGTGAAATCTTTAATGAAGCGGGGCGACAGAATCCTAAAGAAGAATCTGATGAGACATTATAATCACCAATAATTTTTTTGCTGCATAAAAAATCTGAACATCACTTGAATTCAGTAACTGCGTATGAAATACAGCACACCAAGCAACAGCTATTCCTGTTCCTTTACAGATAAGGCATTTATTGTGTTTCTCAGGGAGTCCTAGACAATATTAAAGCCTTTATAGTGACTCTTATGTCACTATACCTGTATCACATGTAACTGTACTGAAGTTTTATAAACAACAGCAAGAAGACATCTGAGTGGTAAGTGAAGTAATTCAATGAACCGGTAATGACAGGAAGCTGAAATTAATATTATGGACAAAGGAAAAATAGGGAACACAACCAGAAGATGACAAGTGAAAGCCAAAGAGGAAAGCTGAAACCACACAAAAGTGTTACTTTAGGGAAGTGTTTAATCAAATACACAAGTCCAGTGCTCATTTTTTTCCCCATTTTGTCATAAAAGAAGAGTAACTAACTCCACAGCGTTTCCCAGACACCATGGGAGGTAAAATTTCTGCAATTTAAGACAATACTGTAAGGAAAAAAATCTTCAACATAAACACAGTGAAAAGCCGATTATGAATTTACCACAAATTTTGCTTTGTTTGTATTCTTAAATTTATTTGCATTTGAAACCATTCTTTTTTCTTGCTGACTACACAGCAGGGCCCTGCTATGCCAAAGCAGAGTTACAGCTCACTTTGTTAAAGGCTCAGTTGTCCAAAAAACATTATTTTTGGACTGTGCTTTTTCTGATTTGTTTTGAATGTTCAAAATGTTTCTTTACTCACAAAGGCCGAGTAAATTATCTGCTGTCTTTGAATTTTATCCAGAACTTACAACTGGAACTTTTTTGTACAGGTCAATACCAAAATCTTTTGTCTTCATAGACCTCCTTATGCTTATGAAGATACACATGGCTGTCATCAGTGAGTCTGGATTAAACTACGTTAGTGAAACCATCTAAAAAGTCAAGTAACATAAGAATTACAGTTCTGCATAGTTGCAATATCTAAACTTCTAGTTCTACAAAGCAGCAAGTGAAGCTGGGTGACATATATAACACTGCTGTGTAAATAGCCTTCATTCGGAGGTTAAGAGCAAAGAGAAACAAAAATTCACATCAGCTTCTTATCTCTGTACCAACTTCTATGCCAACAAGCTGTAATTGTATGTCCTAAGGACACTGAAGGTTGGTTAGGTGCAGTTATAACTGAGATTCCTGGAACCGCGGAGAGCAGAAGAATCTAACAGTCTTTAATACACACACTGCAAGTTGACCCAGGGTGACACATACCAAATGCAAATATTATACAACACACAATATTATTCCCTTTATTAACAAGGAAAAAATATATGATGTATATCCACATGAATATGCTAGATTTTATCTGGAGCAAAATCAGAACATTTTTTTTTTCCCTTTTATTATTTTTTTCTTCACAAAAGTTCATCTGAAGACCTAAGGAGTCCACTGCACCCTAAACAGTGCCTATCAGCCAAGTGACCCTCAGAGGTCACCTATGAAAGGATTATCCCCTGCAGTACTTTCTTGACCAATAAACAAGCAAACCAAGTTACTGCCCACCCTCCCTGAAAACCTCCTGCCTGCCTTCCAATCACCGTGTCACAAATATTTGGATGCTAAGCTGAGTCTGGCAGAGGGCCAAGAGGAGTGCAGGGTTGGACTGGCAGGAACCAGTGTGGGATGCAGCTGCAGATTCCTGGGATTCACACCAACATCATGAAGGGCATGATGGGGACAACAAGCAGAGCTGCTGCTCCATAGCCCATCCTCAGCTCCTCAGACCGGGAGAGGTATTGTCCCAGAAAAGTCTCCAGCTGCTCTGCTCTTGGGAAGTTATAAGGAGTCTTTTAAATCCCAACTTGAAAGTGAACCACGGGCGAGCAAGGCAGCAGCTAACACAAGGTGTAATGAAAGGAGCCAAGTTGTTTTGTAGTTGTGGCCAGCTCTGGGAGAGACATAAGGCAAAACACACAGGGCACATTCCAGCAGCGAGCTGTTGAAGTGAGGACAGAAGGGTTTGCCTTATGGCAAGTCACACTAGGCAAAGCTGACAATCTCCCAGCCTGTCAGAGCCACCCAGCTGTTCAACACTGCAGGGTAAAAGCCACAGAAATTCCAAGCAAAGGCAAGAAACAAGTTTGCAACCCATGTGAACACTGCAGACAGGTACATGAGAGGCTCTCAGACACCATCTTGCAACTCCTCCCCAGACCACTCTGGCACTTGGGGATAACAGTGCTGGCCTAAACAAAAGCTGTTTTCTACCATCTAACGTGTGCGTGGAAACACAAGCCCTAAACCAAGCCTGTTAGTTACAACGTCTACCTGCAGTACTTTGCCAGCTGTGCAAGACTGGAGACATGTACCAAACCTAAATTACACTACGGATACAGTCAGGGGCAATAAACCTAATTACAGCATGAAAAATTCAGGTTCGACATCTGGAAAACCCTTCCCTGGGAAGGGCAGAAAAACATCAGAACAGATGGCACTTAATGTGTCACTAACTTATATCCTACCACCCTTCAACTGCCTCTTTTTTGTTTTGTCCTCTGGTATTACACACTTTTGTTGTGTTTTTTTCAAGAACTCACAATGATCTCCACATGTCTGTAAATACAAAGAATCCTATTAACGAATGGTGGCCATTACAAGATTTATAACAGATATTCAGAATCCACCTTAAAAACATAAGCCCTAGCTCTTAAAACGCCTCTCTTTATAAAAAGGTATAATTAATTACCAACAACATAAGTAGATGTTGGAGAACTAACTGTTCTTGTAATCGTTTTGCAAGATCAGGCCCTGAAAACAGAGGATGCAGATGGTGAACACGAGATGCGCACAGAGTGAAAACAATTCTCCTTTTGCCCAGTGGCAGAATGCCAGTTAGTTAGAGTCTGCTAATGATGATACAGGAGGAAGAACTGTCATGCATCTGTGCCAAATTTACTCATATAAAAAGAGAATTTGGCATCAATATCTGTTGCAGCTAATCAACAACATGAGGTAAGTGGGGCAACAAATTATGCCCCTTTTAATCAGCTAGCACTGTCATCTCCTTTATAAACAGGGAGCTTCTAAATTTGTTTTTGGTAAGTTTAAAGCAGTAAAAGAAGTTGGAAACATCCTGTTAACAAAATACTGGCTCGACCATCAAAGGACTTCCTACAGACTTTAGAGCATCATCAAAAAACATAAATAGCACCACTCCATGAAGAAAAGTCAGGGATGAAGAGCAGATTCATCAGTCGGTTTTTAAAAGCTATTTGAGAAATAGTAAATTATTAGATCCTAATTGTGGATTTCCAATGGTGTGACTTCACTGTATAGATGAAGAAATAAAAGTTTGAGGAACTAGGCCTTTATTTTACTTGTTGCTTGACTAAAAAAAAAAAAAATAGATAATGTTATTTCACCTTTTGTTGTAAAAGGGAACAAAACAAAACCCCAGAATTTTATCAGCTTATCTTCCTTCAGAATGCAAATTTTCTCTGAAATAATGAAATGCCAACTCTCTTGGTACTCAGAAGGTGGCATCTTTGTTGGAAAATGTATCCCTGACATGAAAATCTGCAAGGGGGAATTGCCACAGCTCCTGATACTTGAACCCCCTCAGAAGAGCTCCAGAACCATATCCATTTATATTTTTGCACTCCTCAGTGTGAAAAACCTCAGATATAGAATATAATGCTTTGCAAAGAACAACCATTAAAAAAACATCCACCTGGATTAAAAACAGCCTAGGTATTTAAAAGAAACTTTTCTTTAAGCGATACAGGTCTGAACACATGATTACTTAAACAACAACAAAAACCCCAAGTCTATACATTTATACAAGAAAATTACTAACAAAATCTAGGTTTTCATCCAGATTTGAAAGCTCCTTGAGAAGGACGCCAGTAGATATGGCAATCTATACAAAAATCTTTCAATAATATAGAGCTGTATAAAATCCAGTAATTCAAAACTAATTCAGCTGAAAGCCAAATGAGAAGATGCATGGTTCACCTGGTTTATGAAATACTCAGAACCCTCAGTAATCTAGTGTAAAATGACTTGCCAAAAAGAAGCACTTGACTATAGAGGGTGAATATAAAACTTTTGTTACCAAATGCATAAGGTAACTGCCTGAGGAACAGCCCAGCAGTGCATTAGTCCTGCAATGTCCCCTCATCTTGCTTTCTCTCTCTGTGAAAGAGAAATTAAATTCCCTTGAGAGTTTCATTGCCATTGAAAAAGCATTTCAACAATCCACATGCAGGATTTACTCCACTGACCACTAACGCCAAAGGCCTCCAAACCACTTAGGCTGAAAGAAGATGAGTTTTGCAATTTGGAGCTGCATTTATGAAGCAATGAAAAATTGATGGTTTCCTTTTGTGTGCCATAGAAATGGCTGCTTTGTATATTTCTTTCCTCAGGGAATCCATTGCTATAATTTTCCATTGGAAAGTTTCTGTATTACTGCACTGCTAAAGTAACTGCAATGATGATCTAATCTGGGTCATCAAAAACCTAGGATTATTCATATGCCTAAAAACAAACAAACAAAAACTTGTATATTTATAAATTTATGTATAATTATATAAATTTATAAATAATTATATATTATACATTTATAAATATATGAATTTACTTGGTTGATTATCTGTAAGTATTTCCATCAAATCCTGTGCATTTCAAAATGTTAGAACACGGGCTGTGAGATCTGCATTTTTCACCTATAACAAAAAAAAATTAATTTACATGACTTTTTTTATGTTATTATCAACAGCGTATGCACTGCAAACATCATCCACTGCAGGAGGCCAAAGAAACAACAGAAACACTAATCTAGCCTCAGAAAACCTTGCAAGTTGGCTAGGTATTAACCTCAGATGCTGAGAGGTTAAGCTGCTTGCCTATGGTCGCATAGTGAATTTGACAGGAACAGAGGCCAAAATTCACGATTCCCCAGCTCTATCACAAGGCAACACTGATGTAAATGCTTAATTTTAATTTAACGTTCTGTACAATTCATGTTTCTAAATCTCCAGAGCTTGTGACAGCAGGTATTAGTGCTTTACTTCAGGTTCAAAAGTACGAGGTACACTAAAAGCTGTTGTTAGGTTAATGGAAATGAGCTGGCCCATCTCAAAACACCGAGCTGCTCAGAGCATGCTGGTGCTTACAGAAGTGTATGGGAATGCTGGGATGCAGCTCTTGGGTTCCATCACCCATCATCAGAGCTAGCAATGCAGTGACAGGCCAGCTTTGCATACGGTGCCCTGGGACATTTCCACACACCTCCTCTCAGTGTAATCTAGACCCAACCCTTGCCTGCACAGTCTGAAATGCTTCCAAGAGAGGTCATTCCCATTGGATTCAGCACAGCCTCACTAGGTGGGAGGGTCTCCAGTGTGTTTCGGCAGGGGGCAGGCATAGGATACTTTGGTTCTGAAAGATCAAACGGTGGCTCATTAGAATTTAGAGGGCTCAACTGCTTCAATTCACCAGTTCCATTTCTGCTGACGCAAGCGTGGGCCCAGCTTGTCTCTCTGGAAGAACTCCAAATGGTTTCTTTCCAGTGGTCACAAGAGCAGCCAGATGCGGAGAGCTAAGACAAGCTGTGGGTACCCACCCTTCGGAAATTCATCATTTACACTGCTCACAGAAAAGCTCGGAGAAGCACACATGCCTCAGACCACCATACAAGCAGACAATGCCTTCTTGTGTCCAGAAACTACCTCCAGTACTCACTCAAAACCAAAGTCTGCCATTCCAGAAAGTTTCACACATGAAAAATACAATCAAAAAGTATCAAAAATAAATCAAAATTTCTTCTTTACATTCCCTGTCTATACTGTGCCTTCATTTCTCTTGCTAACTGACTGCAACTTCCCCACATTTTTATTCAAACTTTTCCCTTGACTTGCATGGTTTGTTGCTCTTAGTGGTCCTAGCCATTTTGGGGGTTAAGCAACATCTGCTCAGATAATCAGAAGAGAAGAGATTAACAAGTCAGAGAACAGTCATTACCTGCAGACATTCTGAAAATAGCCATCTCCACAAATCCAACGGACAGAGCCATCAATTACAGTAATCCTACAGGAAGGCAGTATTTGCATAGAAAAGGTATTTTAATCTTTTACTGTAGAACATACAGTGAAATAGGTTTCTCTAGTTCCAAAGATGTCAGCTCCAGTATTTCAGGAAATAAACAGTGAAATTAGGGCTTGCAATGCCACTAGATGTAAATTATGCCATACTTCTAGGGAATAACCAGTTCTAGAATAAGAAACTACTTAATATGAGTGAAAAAAACCAAAAGGCATCTAGACAATAACAGCTTATGATCTGACAATCACCTCTCCATGAATGTCTGGGACTACCAGCATGTACAACAGAATGCATGTGTTTAATACTGGAGCCAGAGGCATCTAGTTACACTGGTTACTTGGACAGTGCTAAAATAAAGACACTCTTTCCTGAGGAACTCCAGCTCAACTTTAATGCCAGATCACTCTTTAACAGCTACTAGACTTCATCCTGTTTCATTTTTAATTTGAAGTATCTACTTATTGGAAAGACTATTGTATTCAACTAAGAATCTGATGGAAATTTTATTTAACTACCTTGGATTTCATTACTAAAGTTGCTGGAGATATACAGATATATAAAACTAGAACTAGATTTTTTTTTTAAATCAAGCATGTTTTGGGAACAGTTTTTTCAGCTGCAGTTTTATAAAAAGTCTTTTAAAGATGCTGTAAAAACTTGTTTTCCTTCCCATTTTAAAATTCTATTTTCATCTAAGTTTGAAGGTAAGTTCAAAAAACTAGGATGTTGTTTTTCAAGAACATCCTAAGACAAAAACTGAAGAATTATGTACAAAAAGGCATGATATAATTTTGAAGCAAAAGTTCTGAGGAAGCGTTTGTAAAATTAAAGTAACTTTGAAAACTGTTAGAAACGCTTTTACTCGGTGACTTTAAAAACTTGAACTTGATGATTCTATTAGTTAAATTAAAAATGTCTGAATGGAAAATCATGTTGGTTAGGCAGTTACAATATAAACTTGCTATCGTAGCAGTAAAGATAAGGAGGCATGGGTAAGGCTGAGATAGAAGCCACACGTACGCAAACCTACCAGGCCTGCTGTTACCTCAGATTACACCATTTCACAGCACCTCTCTGTACGTGGGAAACAGCACAGTACAGACCAAGTCACTCCCAAATTAGAAAAATAAGATTGGACCAAGCCACTTTGCCTGGCAGACGCCAGGCTGGTCACGCTGCTGGAGACACCTGGGGTGTGATGGAGTCCTTTGAATTGTGCCAGTGTCTGAACACTTGGGAAAGTGGGTGTTCACCTGGCAACCCTGCACTCAGACACCTGCCAGATGAGGACAGGCAGACAGGCACCGAGCGTGGACTTCAAAAGGGGCAATCTAAAAGCCCTGTGTAAAGTTCAGATTCTTGGAAAACTGTGACAGCATCTTGGACATGACAATGCACCTGTTTAGAATGAACGAAATGCACTGATCACAACTGACACCCTTTTTACAAGAGTCATTGGACTCAGAAACTCGTATACAGGGGTTTTCCCACAGAACTGATGTGGGTCGATGGCCCCTGCGGAAAGCACGGGAGCTCTCTTTCCTGCTCAGGTCTGAACATGACAGAAGATTCAGAGATTCAGACAGAACATGGAGAAGATTCAGAGCCTCATTCCCAGCTGAATGAACTGGCTGCAGCCCTGGAAGGACTGGTGGGACCATCCAGCCCAGCAGACGACCCCCGTCTGAGCTGTCTGCCCTCTGTGGTGTGGAGGCAGGCCCTGCTAGCACAGCAGAGAGGCAGAGCCCCGGTCAAGGAAAGCTAAATGAGCTGTAAAGGGCAAATACCGTATGGGGGTGGCATCTGGCAACAATGCAACGAGAAAAAAAACATTAAGTGGGTTACATAAACCAGTGCCCTAAAACCTACATATAAAGGCAGCTAAGGACACTGCCTCGCCCAGCCTGGAGTGCCACTGGCTGAGCACTGCAGAAAGAAGAAAATTAAAATTATGCAATGCATCACATTAAGCCAAAAGTAAACAAAGCCAGGACATGCACTTTGACAGCGACGTGAACCAAACCAGCTTGTGTTGCTGGGTACAATCCCTGAGCTCCTCCCCACTGCCATGGCAAACTGGGAAGAGTGGGAGATGAGCAGGGCCTGCCTTGGCTGCAGGAGCTCCAGGCTATGTCGGACACACACAACCCTCCCATCCCCGTCCTCTCCAGCCAGATCTCAAGAGGCAGGTGCTCCATGGTCCAGCTCACAGCAGAGGCTCACCACAGTAAGTCCAGCACCACCAGAAAATTAAGGTCTGAACTGAAGTTAGAGGAAAGAATCTGGCACAGCAGTGATTTCTAAGCAGTAGAGCTCCTGAACAATCAAACTTTTAATTTTTCCTATGAGTTATATGGTATGCAGAAAATAATAAACAAGCAGAGAGCAAAGCATAACACAAAAATACTGTTGTCTCAATTTTACTACAGGTATAGTTGCACAGCGTTCACAATGCTGTAATACTTCAGCTTTATCTGCTCCAATCAACCAGTATTAAACTGATTGGTATTTGCTCCTAGTAGAATTAAATATTTCAGTAACTTCTCAGTAAAGTAACATTTAAATAACACACAAATGCCAATTTCGTATTAGCTTTCTCTACAGGGAATTGAATTTAAGACCAAAAATTTTTAAAGAAAAGCTAATTAAAAACTTCTACTGAATTTTAAAGGCTCTGTGCAGCTACTTCAGATGATTGCTCATAAATTCAATAAAACCCTAAAGATTACTCATGTCTAGCAGCATTATCATCAAGGACAAAGTAACTTTTTCATTTTACGTAGAAAATGGACTTTTATTATGCTGATAATCACGCCTACACACTAAGTACCCATCAGTTTAGAAGCTGAAAGTTATGAGCTAGTTTTATTTCTCATTTTTAGAAAATTATGATCTTTTCAGATCACTTCCTCAGACTTTAGAACTGGGGGCTATGCTTCTTCTAACAATATCTATTAGTTCACTATCAAGTGCACTTAGCATCTTGGAAAGTCTCTTTTTATTTAATAATACATGCATACTCAAATATATATTGAGTAAGATTTTCTAATTGAGACTGAAATAAAATCTGATAGAAAAGATCCACAGTGTTAACATCTGTGGATCATTCATATGGGTCACTATAATTTTTAACGTGAAATAAAAGTTCACCACTGAAAATTTCTACTGCACATCACAGAAATGTTTTGAAGAAATTTAAAGATCTATGAGACTCCATATGGTTTAAGTATTTTAATATTTGAATCTTCAATTTTCATCAAGGATCAAATTAAAAGAATGGGAACTCTTTGCCTTTTAGACCTGTATGATGCTTCTTAACCATTTAACTGTCCTTGGACTCATTTTTTCACCCAAAAATTTTGGCATAAAACACTCCACAGCAGGCAGGTACCCTTCCCAGTGGAAATTCCTCAAATATCCCAGAATTTGTTCTTAATATTTACTATTGACATTCCTTATATGCTGTCATAAATTCTGAGTGACTTTCAAAAGTTGTCAAACATGACTTGCAGAACAGAACAGCCCTTAAACTCTTCTGCAACTGTGGCAGCCCTTAACAGCATCACACACACGTTGAGAAATATTCAAGCAAGCCACTGCTGAGAAAATGTTAGGATACAGAGGATGAAAACATTTGTTTCCCTATTCTTGACCATCAACCCTTTCCTGAGAAACTATGGAATCATGCCAGATATCCTTTTTTTTTTACTGAGATTTTCATCTTCTTACTCATTTTCTTAAGGTCAAGTGTGCAAGTTTTCCCCACATCCAGACTAATATTTTCATTTTTCCATCGTGACCATTGTGCTCTGGAAAAGTGTCAAAATTTACTCAGTAGGGACTGACACAGAGGAAGACAGGATTAACATTTCACTAGTAAAGAATAAGAAGCATATCAAACACCTACTGTATGGTTAAAAAAAGAAGACAGTAGTAAAAAAAAAAAAAGGAAATTGTCCATCATTAGGGCTACTGGCAGCTGAGCAGGATGCTTTTCAGTTTGCTCAATTTTTTCTCACTGTTTCTTTTTACTCCTGTCTGCCACTGTGTCTGTCTGCCTTGCCTTGTTTCCCACTGTCCTGTGGGTGCCTGACAAGTTCCCTGGGTAGGGTCATCTCATGTCTCCTGGGAGTGCCAGAGTGGAGGACCATGGCTGCTGGCCAGGGATGCTGTTCGTTCTGGCAGTATGTACAGTGAGCAAGAACAACAATGGAAAATTCCACTCCATCCAATGCAGCCAGTGACTCTTACTCGTCTGTGTTTATATTTGTCTTCCATCCCCAGGCAAAATCCTGTTCAAACTCCCATTCAGAGTATAGCTGAGAGGAGCAGGAAGAGAGAAGGTCCCTACAAGGAACATGGCAGGTTGGACAACTTCTTGCATATTCCCATCAAATGTCCTGGGCAAACTTTGTTTTGCCAGTCCCCAGTCATAGGATTTGCCTCCACTACTGTGCTACATTATTTAGTCTCCTTAGGGGTTCACCGAGAGCTGATAATCTGCCTATCATGACCAATCTGAAAATGGAAAATGGTTGTGTACATTTTAAAAACAGTCTATCACATCATGTGTATTGATTATCTTTTGGAAGCACTCCAAGAGACATCATTCTGGAAGTCAATCTAAAATAAATATGACCTGAATTTATCCAGTACAAGTTGAATGAAGCCTTGTTACTAGGCACCTGGTTGGGTTTTTTCACCCTATAAAAACTGCACACATTTTAACAATATATAGCCATCTATATCTTAATACCACAACCTCCTGGCAATTATGAATCATTAAACATGACTTTATGTGTCATGTTTCACAGATGTGCATTGATATTTGAAGAAGTTCAGTTCCCATGCTCCAAGTACTGAAACATCTTTCAAAATTCTAAAATTGTACCCCTGAAGTGGCCTGCCCTAGCCCTATGCACTTGACTAACCCCAGCAATCTACCTGTGACCTGCCAACAAGACAAACAGATGCTGTCAGGCAGGAATAAACAGATGGCAGAAAGCTGAAGCATAAACAAAAGTAGGACTGAAAACACTGAGAAAGAGAAGATGCAGACCTGCAGCCCTACTGCCGATAAGGAGCTGTCACTCAGCCTCAGTGTTTGGCAGCAAACCTGATACAGAAAATTTTAGCTGGCCAAAGCTGAGACATGGAAATTGTCTTTGAAACAAAGATTCAGATCACTGAGTGCTTGGGAAAGGCTGTTCACCTTTGATTTCCATATCTGATTTCCACATAAAGGAAAGTGATTCCTAATTATTGTAAAAATTAATTGCTTCTCAGGGTTGATTGCTGCCACTATTTACTGCTAAAACCTGATGAAATCAGGTTCTTCTGTTTAATACTGAAACCTATCTACACCTTCCAGAAACAGAGAGAACAGGTTTAATTTTCAACAGCGCACCTCAATGTCTCTTCCTCACCAGAATGAACTATGAATACTATAGGCAGGTATTTCTTGTGCAAATAAAATTACATAATACACCTGCTTCACTAATACTGCTCATCAATAAAGATGAAGCATCAGGCAGAAAAAGGTGGATACTCACTGAAAGGGGAAGAGAATACAACTCTGGGATAACAGATTTCTGCAATAAATAATTTATGGCAATTTTTTACAGGACATAAGTTTCATGGAATATAAATATATTTATATTTATATAAATATATATGCTATATATATATATGCTATATATAAATATATAGCATAATATATTGTTACCTTCTGGCAACCTAAGATCAAAACTGTTCTCAATTTCCTCTTTCCTGCCCTGAGTTCAGACTCCATACATAACCCAATGCTTTGGACCTCCCTAAAGGGCACTTGAAGTATGGGGCACTGAGTGTGAGGCATTGGGCTCAGTTCTGCTGTGACTTCCCTGCAAAAGTGACAAAGATTAAATGTCATGTTTTATCCACTAGATCCAGGCAGCAATACTATACTGCAGGAGAGCAGGACTTTGTTGTGATGTGAGAAGCCCTTCAATCCTTCTAAAACCTCTTGAAGTTAACAACACACTCAATTCTCCTTTGCCCAAGCTGTGCTCCAACCCAGCAAGCAGCAGACAGAGGAGCAGAAAGATTTGCTTGCAGGTTCCTGAGCTGTAAACACCATTTTTGGCAAAATATGAGAGCACCACCACTGGAGAAACCATATCCTTCTACCACATATTCTGCCTGGTCTATTGCAAGAGGGGAAAAGAAGATACTCCATAGAAGAGACCCTACATAAATGGACACGCCCTTATTAGGGAAGTTTTCCATGAGGATTTCCACTTGACTTCCACATTCATTACACACCATATTGTGTCATGCAAAGAAACTTCTTGGAGTATCCAGATCACTATATTCAAAAATGTTGCTAAATTAAAATAGATCATGCTACTTTTCTCCTCTTCCTCCTCCTCCTGTCCGCCCACACACCATGAATATATTTTGGAAAAAAGAATACACCCACCACTTAAACGGATTATAGGTATTTCACAGGTTATACATGTAAGGAGGAAAAAGCAATATATAAATTCAGACTACTGTCTGTGCTCCCTGCCTACAGGAGAAGAAAAAAAAAAAAAAAAAAAAAAGGCAAGAATTCTAGCAATACAAACACATGGAAAGAGAGTACCCTGTTAAGTAGGGACCAAAGTGCAGCAATGATTGAGTTCTGCTGTGAATAATTAATGACATTTTCTTTTGACAGTGACTTATGCTTGAATTCCTAGAGGAAATAGTCTACTTACACTGGTTTATTACAGCAGTATTCTCAGGAAAATCTAAACTCAGTTTAACGAAGCATTCAGATCAATTTGTGATGCACTTTCCCCCTTAGTTCCTCATGTGCTATTCAAACTCATACAGCACAGAATTAAATCAAGGATGGCTAAGATATTTCACTGGCTAAATTACTATACATTTGCCTAATTAAGCAATTACAACCCACTGTTGCCACAGACATTTGCTGAGTAATATCTCTGTTCCACTGTAGGCTTCAGCAGAACCAGAGCAAGTAATAACACACTAAAATTGCTATAGTTAGATCCTTAGCAGGCACGATGGATACTTTGTAACTTTAGAGGAACCAGAGCTTTAAATTACAGTCGCGCGATTAACCATGCAATTAATGAGAATCATAACAAAACTGAAATCCTCTACCCATGCAGCTTCGGGAAAAGCAAACAAAGTAAACAAATAAACCCCAACCCAAAGCCAAATGTTGGTGCACTCTGCTTCTCATCTTTTATCTACCCTCTTCCCTCCCTGCCAGCTTCCTGGTAAAAAGAAAGACTGATTTCACACCAATTCCACACTTGAGAACATTTTCAGGGAGCTTTTCTTTTCCTACTGTGTAGACAACAAGCAATGACAGGATCAGATAAAAGCAAATAATGAGATTAAGTATCATTAAAAAACTCCTCTTTTGCTTCAAAGGCCCTTAACCCTATTAGGGGTAAAACTGAGAATAGTACACACACCTACAAACACTACACAGTCACACCTGCAGAACAGGCCCTATGCTGCAGAAACTGCATTTCTGGCCACAAAGGAACAGTCACTTCAAATGACAAAACATTCTGCTGAAATGCAAGGATTTCATTCAATGAAACAACGCAATACTAGACACGGTATTTGATATGTCTCACATTTACAGTGTTTTATACCTTTTAAATATTTTATAGATAGGTTTGCAAAGCTGTGAAAATAATCACTTCCTATCAACTTGTCGATATCAAATCTTTTTTTTTTCCTTTTTGAACGATAAAATTACTGGTTAGCAAAATTCTTAAATTTCTGTAGAAATAGAGGATGCGTAAAACCCACTTTAATTTTTGTTTCAAAGTTTCCATTACAAACTTCTTTAGCTAAAATAATTAATTAATAATTAAATAATCCTCTGACGGACAATGTTCATCCTGATTCTGCAAAGAAAATGGATTTTTTTTTTTTTTCCCATTAACAATCAATCCTAATGTGTTCTGTGCCATCCAGGTCAAATTAAGCTAGAAACTGACCCTAATCCTAAATCATATTTTCTAGACAGCCTCTATCCTGCCAGCACAGGAAAGCCACAGACAGCAGAACAGAAGAGTGCAACAATACCAAATAGGAACATTCAATTTCAAAGAAAATTTAAAAATAAATTTATCAACAGAATTATAACGAGATTTCCTGTTAGGCAGAGTAAATACAAAATAACACAAAACAAAAAGCTTCCTGGTGTGAAATATTGCTGAAAAGACAGTATTTCCACTGAAGCAGTCTCTGTCACCAGAGAGGGTCACAGACTGGAATAGACATGATGCTGAAAATTAATGCCTATGAGAAAGTTTTTACTTCAAAGTTAATACTAATACACTGTTTTATCATGTTCCTCTGGAAATGCAAAAAGGCCTTGTAGCAGGAACACATGCATATATATTTATTATTATTAGTTTATTTTCTTAGTATGGGTCCCAACAAGCAGCACAGGAATCCAGACCCACTATCTAAACTACACTAATTTCCACACAATAACCTCTTTCCTACTGTTAGAAATGTTTTGTTCTTAAGATCAATCTTCACAATTCCATACATTATTTACAGAGTAAAGGAGGACAGTACAGAACACATCACCACTAATTCTAAAATTATCATAACACACCTATGGATTATGCAACAGTACTTTAATCTAGGCAGATTTTTTCAGAGCTTTGTTTGCAAGCAGTGATCCATGGATTTATCAATGCCGATATTTTAACAGAGGTCTCATTTACAGCCAATACCTACTTCATGGTTCATTTTCTTGCAGTTAAACTTCTTATTCATCTGTGTGAACAGGTCTGCCACCAAAGGTTTCTATAGTGACAGAGAAATAGTCCAGACAGAAATGCTGTGGTCACTAGGTGCCAAAAAAAAGTGCAGCCATGAAGTACAGGCAGAGTGCAAGAAGGTTCCCAAACCTTTTCCCACCAAACCCCAGGGTACCAGTCACTACCCACCACTGCAATAAATTTAAATTCTTCTTGCAACAGACCTAGAGAAAAAGCCAATTTGAGTGCCACCTTACTCCAAAATATGCACCCACCTCTAACAGCAGATTTTAGATTATAGCAGTAATTCACATTACAACAGAATCAAGATCCAGTCAGCTATAAAAATGAGACAATAACATGCCTTTCATAAGGAACTCTCTCTTCATCCATGCAGAAAAGCTTCTTTCCCTGACAAGATTTCCATGAATGGTTTTCCAGTTTCTCTGCTCTGAGGGGTGGAAACTCAGTCAGATCACCAAAAATAGCCTCAGAACTATATATTTAAGTGTGGAAAGACAAAGTTATTATGCTTTTCACAAGCCTAGCAGCCTATCACCAGCAAAGGCAACACAATCCATTCCTATGCACTGGGAGAGGCCACTCCTGAAAAACAGGAACTGCTTGCAACAGGCAGTAGTTTTGCCATATCTAGAATAATTTTCTGCTACAAACAGCTGAGTGGTGCCCACAAAACTAAGACATTTATAGTCGTAAACACACCAAAAAAAAAAAAAAAAAGCGCAAACCCTTCTCTGTCTGTGCTCCAGTCATGAACAGATGCTGTTTTCACTACTGGTGTGAAGAACAGCATGGCAAAGATGTCTTCAAGAGTCCTTTTCTCAAGGGAAAGAAAAAGTGTTTCAGTGAGGAAGAGTCTCTTCCCTTTAGGATATTAGGACTGTGTAGCTCTTATCCCGTCCAAGGGGTGCCAGTGCACAGGCAGACTAAGGCTGAATGGAAAGGCTCAGCCTATAAAGAACACTCACAAACTGGGGAGACCTGTCGGATGGCTGTATCTCAAGAATTGAACCACTTGTTCCATAGTCACAACTGGCCCACCAAACTTCTCTGAGGCAGGTAATGAACAGGGAGCAGAGCAAATAGAAGGAAAAGCAAACCTCCAAGTAATCTGCCTTCTGTCTTGTATGCTTTTGGTGGGTGCAGCTGGGCTTTTGACAGCCTCACAGCAGGAAACAGAGTTTTCTTCTGAAAGAGAAGCCCAGAATGGAAGCGTCCAAGAGAGAGTTCACAGTGGCAGTGCACGAGTGGCCACCAAAAGTATAGTAGCAGCAGCAAAGAAGCAGAGGGGTAAGATGGAGAGGAGCACAAGAGGAAGGCTGGCATTGGGAAGACCGTGTCGGTAGACAGGGATTTGGGACTGGAAGAGGAAATAGTGGGTGGAAAGAGCTGGGAGGGACCTACAATGGCTGAGGTTGGTGGCTCAAGGTTTACGCTACGATCAGTGGGGAACTCCAGAACAGGTGGAAGTTTTGGAAGGCTGTGGGGCTGGTGTGGGGGCCTTCACTGAACTGTGCAGGGAAAGGAATAGAGAGGACTCCATGAGAAAACATTTGGAAATCTCATCTGAGCTTAACTGCAGCCTCCTTCTGCTACTCCAGCCTAGGAACAAGGGTGCACCCAAGACTATTTTACTTCCTGCAGAACTGTTTACTTTGTGTTTAGCTTCTGTGGAGGGCTGGGCTCTGGGTCTGTGACCAAGGCAGTCTGGCAGAGGTGAGGAATTTTTTTAATGCAGAAGTCCAGACAGGTGATTCAGACACCACTGTCGCACCCACATCAAAACACCCTTTGGCATTATCCTCTAATTAATATATTGCAGCTGAGCTGAGGATTGTACAAAGTTCAGTTGCTGCCCGTATGACAACTTTCCTGCAGAGTCTATGGTCTCTCAACCTTCTTACTCCTATACTCTGGCAGGACAAGTAATGAGTAGTACCAGCTGCCTACAAGAAAAAAATTGGGCTCAACTTTTTGAGATGCTGAATACTTACCGATTCTGTTCATTCAAAGCTGTGACTGACTACCTGCTCTGAAAATGAACATCCCTCCTCATGAGAACCCTAACTGGGGACTTTTAGAAACATTTACTCCACATCAGCCTTCCATAACAGAGACACTGTGTGTTGCTAGAGTTAAACCGTGATTAGGACTATTGTATGATAGAATAAGATTTAGAGGGAGAAAACACAAGTCATCAGGCATCAGTGAAAAAAAGAAAAAACCCACAAAAAATGTGCTTTTTGCAGCATGCAACAAAACATAATTCATCCTGCAACCTTAGCAGTTTGTGTTAAACTGAACCAGTGACAGCTGACCTTCCTCAGTCATTCTGACATGCCTGTATTAGCTGTCCTTATTACATAAAGACAATCAATCAGAAACTGGAGAACAATGGCCTTATGAGGGTTCATAAAAATTGAATGCAAATCCTCTATGCCACTCAGGGACAAGATATTCCCAAAGCTACAGACACACATCTGTGCCAGAGTCAACATAACTTTTTTTTCCTGAGTAGTGTCTGGGCCCAAGAAAAGAGCTTACTGGCTGCCTCTAGGGAGTCATCCATTGGAAAGTAACACGTTTCCCTGTTTTGCTGCAACTCCCTCATCTTCTCTCATTACTTCAGCACAGAAGAAAGGTATTTCTACAAGTAGTTGCTATAAGTTACTTGTTTTAAGTATTCTGTTCTTACTCTGTTGGACATGCTCTATGCTAAAAACTTAGCTAATTTATACACAAATTCCACTTCAGGAGGTTCTACATTATGAATTGGGATTACCAAGGAGAGACTCTGAGCGAAGACCCCTCCACTTTCCATCCCCTAGAACCCTGTCCTATGTGACAGGCCAGGCTGCCTTCACATCACCGATTTCTAATGTAGAGCATATAGAGTACTGCTGTCACACATGATTGAAACAAACTAATACCTTCAATTTTCAGGGGAGATATGGAGCAGAAAAACAATTATCAAGGAAGAAATGAGATCCTGGGTGCTTAAGTCATACAGGTCTCCTAGAGGTCACCAGAACTCCAGTTTCTCATATATCACCAGAAGAAGAAATATGAGGTCTTGTTCACAATAGTAATGGGCTGCTGCATATCACATTTGGAAGTCCAGATGCCTGTTAGAAAAGCCGATAGCTGATAGTCAGGGATCCTGTTTGGCATACATGAAATGCAGCTGTTACTAATATACTTAGTTAACCTGAAACCAAGAAGATTCTTTTCAGTCATTGCTGGGTCAACTACTATCTATTCCTCCTCCCACAACCCAGTGCATCTCATTTCTCAAATAAAAACCTCCAAATGACCCAAAACACAAATGGCCACCATCAAACTTTACATTACTTAAATATCTTTTGTTTGTTTTCTCCCAAACCCACATACAGATTTAAATCAAGATCCAAGCACTGCTCTTGGTCCTGATTTAATGGGACAAAATACCAATATTTAAATAGAAAACCAGAGTCATTCTGTATCTGCTTCAATGAGATTTTGTCCCCTTCTTTAAAAGATGAAAGTAGTTCTCAGAGGCTAAAACACTAAAAATTATTTTTTTAACCCGTGATTAACAAAACTTTGAATAGCCTTCTTTAGTCTTCTAGTGTTCTTTCTGCTGTGCTGATTTTCATCTGAAAAGCATTAAAAAAGGTGGATTGTATTTGGCAATCTTGTTTGCTTTGGCTATACAGCCTTACCAAGGTACTTCACTAGGTGCTTCTGGAATCCACCTAAGCAATTAAAATACCACATGCAAAACACTCCCTAACTTTTGCCATTGCACTCTGCATCTGTTAGCTTCTAGATCATTCTCCATAATCATATATACATACACATACATGTATAAAAATATATATAGTAAAACCTCAGTGCTTTACATTACTCCAAGGTAATCCAGGAGAGAGTACCATCAGTTGACAAAACATTAGTATTATTTCCACTTCTGAATGATGATAAACAAGTTAATACACGAACCACTTTGCACATATAAAAAGGTGGCAATATTGTACTTGGATCTGAAAGCCAAACAAGCCCTATGACTTGTAAGAACTAATACCTAAATAAAGCACTGCATTTCACAGTGACGTAAAGAAAACCCCAAACTCTCCCAACACGTAAGACATTGGAAGTCTCCACTTGTGTAGTCCTTTTTGCTTCCATGGAAGACATGCTGCTGACCTCTTAAATTCTGTTTTAGTCCCCTGTTGTAAAGAAATCCCATGGCATACAAACAAAACCTAATCTATATGGGGAGTCATATAGAGCTCCTGAATTCACAAGCTCCAACTCTGACCCAGTTCCAAGGTTTCCACCTTGGACTGGGCAATTACAGAATCATACAATGTTGTCAGGCAGCTTTCATTTATACCCCGTGTATATGTGAATATGCTATTAATGCAGAGTGAATAAACCACTTAGGTGTATGCTATCCTCCAATAACTTTCTACAGAGTCAAAGAAAAGACAATCACATGATCACATTCAGAGCTAACACTTCCTCAGCAGAGATGTGCATATACTTCCTGTCCTGTACACTTGGAAGCAAAGATGACTAGGGCAACAACAGCAGGCTAGCTTGAATTATTAGTGAGAGACGTATACTTGCAAATGCATTTGGCAAGTCAATACATAAAATGATCCAGTATTTTGACGATAAAGAACTCAAACACTCTGTTTTGTGAAGTAGCAGCTTCATCCTCTAAGCAAGCTCTTTTCACAAAAATGTCATAACTGTTTACAGTTTGACAGATAACTTATCTTGCCACTTCTCATGAGTGTGGGGAGGTGGGGAAAGAGGAAGCAATATGTAGTGCAATGAATACATTTGACAACTAACTACATGGAGATTGCTGCTACTGTCAAATCTATCTTTAAACACATGCCTAAATAAGGGATTTAGAGTCTGATTCAAGAGCTTGCTGAAGTCCCTAGGACTCTCTATTATTTATTACCTGCTCAGAGTACTCAAGCTCACAAGAACTAGAAGCAGGTACACTACACTCAGTTAACACTATAAACTGGTCCTTTACACACACTTGCTCACTCCACCAGCACTGTTTTCTGGAGAAATGCAAAGCGTGGATGATACACAAACACATTCTCATGGTCTTTTTCAGCAAGTCCAACAGTGCAGACTAGGACAGTTGAAGCCTTGAATGTGATGATTTCCACAGTTCAGTTGGTTTCAAATAACACGTGACTTCTGTTGTTAAAATTACTCACCATACCTCAAAATGTAGCCAGGTGGAAACTTGCAACTAGGAAAAAAGTAAGGGGCGAGAGGTTTTTGAAGTGTGGTTTCAGAAGTGCTGTTGAAACTGACTGACTGTGACTACTACCTAGATTTCTGCTGCCCTGAAGATTTTCAGAAGACTGTACACATTTTAATCTGGCAGAAATAATACTGTTTAAAAAAAAAAAAAAAAAAAAAAAAAAAAAAACCACAGGAAACTGTAGACCATACTTTAAATATAGCCATGCATTTGAGTTTCAAGCAAAGATTTTTTTTGACAGATTCTACATCCTAGGGAAAGGGGGAATAGAGTAGCAATTATGGTATTTAATATATTTTATGACTCGCAGACTGTAGTAATTTTAATTTGGTATTGGAAAGACAACACTTGACAGTAGCTTCACAGAAGGAACAGAACTACTTAAATTTATAGTAGGTAACTTCAATTAAATTCCTGAGGTTTTAAACTTGCAGACAAACAAAAGACCAACTCCTCAACTCCAAGCTGGCACACTAGATAGTTTTCTCTAAGCCTCTTGTTTAGCTGGACACCTGGTTAACTCCCTGCATTTGGCTGATGGTAATTTCTAATCCGGATTTTACTTCTTCATAAAGATTTAATTTTAAAAAGTCCTTCCAAGTAAAGTCAGAATATGAAAACAAAACATAAAAGTTATACACACTGATAGACATATGTGCTATATTGCATGCTTTAAATGTCAAGATTGTGGTCCTATTACATGCTAGTAACTTAAATACCCTGCACAGTATCAACAAAAAACGCCATTTTTTTTAATCCTTCGGTTTTCCCCTGCCCCTGTATGAGTTGAACTCATTCACTGGACATGTGATTCTGAAAATAGTTTTCATTCCTGTTAACTTGTTTCTCTGCCCTTGTTTGCTTTCTCTCGCCTACTGCTTCTGCTGTCTTCTGCAGTTCATTAAAGTACAGCGGGATTTGGGCATGTCCTTCAGTGGTATTTTGATAATTGAAAACCACAAAACAGCCCAAGACCTCTTTCTTTTTTCTGGCCACACATTCTTCCTTTAGATGGACTGATACCAGAAGTAAACGTTGATTCACTTGTCTGGCAGTCTCCTATTGGCTAATTTTCTTCTTTTAAATACGAAAACACATTTTTTCTATGTGTGTTTTATCTAGGAGACATAACTTTTACTGTTCCCTGCAGCAGGGCTCAGCTCTCCTCTCTTCTGTAGACAGATCTGTAAATTTGTATATTTCCCCCAAATCAACCCTATATTGTCATTATCATCCTGCAGACCTGCAGGAAAAAAAAAATCTCTGTGATGTGTTGTCTTTGCTGAATTACGAGATGAACTATTTTAAGAATGATGAGTCATAGAAGACACATCTGAAAAAAAAAAAAAAAAGAAAAAGCTGATGTAATATACAAGAGCGTATATAAATACAATGGCCAGGATTTTCAATCGAGGTAACTAATTCCTGTAATTCTGTAAATTCCAGGCAATATGTCTACTTATCGTAACTCTTACTGCTTGAATTCTGCTTTGCTTACTTTTCATATCTTTGAAAAACAATTTGTAGAAAAATAAATCATGCTGTCAACTTCCTCTATTTTAAACCTAATGTTTAAAACCAACTAAATTCTACAAAAATTTGCCTGCCCACCAACCCACAAATGAAATTTAGAGACTGTTTTATGCATTCCTATTTGATTCAGGCCATCAGAGTAAGTGAATTCCCACAATCAGTTGTGATAGAAAGGCTTAAACAACATCAACTTTCTCAGTTTATGCAGTATGATGAAAAAACTGGCACGTTTATTTAATAACATACCTGTTGACCTCTTTCATCCAAGTAATGACAGATGTTTAGAATCACTTTTATTAGAAGAAGGCATAGAACTAGCTACTTTGTGTAATCCTACCTACAAAGCAAAGGCAGTCACAGAAGAGCAGAAACTACAACTTTGGTCCCAGGGTATTCACTATCATAACATTTGCCCTCCAGACAAACCACTCCATGTACTTCATGTACCACTCTGTACCATGTGCTGCTTCCAGGGACGTGGTTGGACATCGCTTACTGATGGGAAATAGAGACTACATCTTTTGTTTTCCTTTGCTTCAACAAGCAGCTTTTCCTTTTCTTAAACCGCCTCTCTCTTGACCCATAAGGTTTTGTCAATGTATTTTCTCTTGATTGTCCAGCAGAGGAGGGAGTAATAGAGCGACTGTGGTGGGCACCTGGCATCCAGCCTGGACCAGTCCACCACACTCACTTATTTGTGATGTTCCAAATTGACTCTCTCAAAACAATTTACAGCAATTTGAAGTCCAAGGGAGCAACTTACCTGCATCTTGTATGTCTGTATTTGCAAGTATTTAGGGCTTTCATTTAGGAAGTCAGGAAGTGTATACTGTACACACTTCTTACTTGAAATCCATCTGAATTCTGACTTTGATTTGACAAAAATTACTATATTGGATAATTTTGGTATTTCCACTACTTATTTAGAACTATACAATGTTCATTGCTCTATTCTAGTTCCTTTAATATTGTAATAAAACTGAATCGACTTTTTGTGCTATGAGCAGATTTTTCAAGAAGTTCTAAAGGCATTAAATTTTTGTAATATGTGTATTGAATTAAGAAAAAGGCAACAATTTAAAAGTTTCCCTTCTCTTTAAAAATAGAAACTGAAGCACTATTCATACAAACATTTAAGCGCATGATTAAATGTAAGCATGCCTACTCATCTGCTACTTCTGCAGAAATATCTGCAGGATATGGGCCTAATTCCCAGTCTCCTTTCAATTCACTCATATTTCACATCCATACTTTGGAACAAAAATAAATAACTCCAGTCACTCACAGTACACCAGAGTGCCAAACCACTCTATGAACAACTACATGACAATTAGGGACACGGGTACCGCACAGAACACAGAGCTAAGCCAGAGACTCCAGCCTGGGACCTGAAAAGCACAGATTACATTATTGCCAATGCTTTGCCAGAGTCATTAATCCTGTCTCTATACCGCACTGTGCAGGCCTATGCTGATGATTTATAGCGTTTTTGAGACTCCAGCCACTACAAGAACATGGTAACACACTGTGCTTTCTGCAATATACGCCTGAAAATATTTATCACAGTCTTGCAATAGAATGCCTAACTCCCACCTCCTCATCCACAGACTTAACAAGAGAGCGAAGAAATTGTAAAATTTGCATCTTTGTTGCAATGAAACATCTAGTAAAAGACATGTTCAGGGGGTACTCTATGTAATTTCACCAAAAGCCTTTCTTCCCATCCGCTGAAACACAAATGTATTATTTTTTAAATGCTACTTTCATGTGTATCCAAGGCAATTTTCCAGCCTCACAGAAATAAAGTGATCAATTGCAAATCAATTGGTGGAATAAAGTCTGACAGTATATTCTCCCATAAAAGGAAATGGCAGATACAGTCTTGAAGCAAGATTTTATAATACAAATTTGATAAATAGAAAGAAAATGTACTGAGAAACAGTTCCACAATTCTGCCTAATTTGGTATATTTGAGAGGCAGAAATGATCAGCACACCAAAATCTCATGGGAACCAAGAGGGTGAGGCACAGCTCAGCAATTCTGACAGAACATCCCTAGTTCCTGCATGCTTCAAATAAACTGTTAAAATCACCTCTAAACCAACATTTGAAAAAATTAAGTAAATACAATGAGTCAAACTCAGTCATCAGTTCCGAGGGGGCACCTCCCATTCATCCTCCTCATCTATGGAACAGAGAAACAGAGAGCTGAGATATGTTTTTTCCATGACCTTTTACTATTTTTCAGTGCCATGAAGTAGATAAAGAATTCCAGTGACGCAAGAGGAAACTGAGGGCCCTTCTCTCTCAAGTTTTATGACTGTGCTTGTCCAATGGCTCACAATTGGCTTCTGTTACTCCTTCGTACTGCTCTTACCCACATGAAAGATCTGTATTTCCATGTTTCTTTTTTTTTTTCTTTTTTTTTTTTTTTTTTGGTAATTTGGCTCCTGATGCCAAATACAACAATCTTATTCATAATTAGGAATCTCTCTCGACTACTTCATTAAAGAGGCACTAACACAGGATGAAAAACAACCCCAAATTTTGCACTCTGGCTGTTGTTGCTCTGTGATTGTGAGCAATTGCTGCCACCTTAGAAGCACTGCTAGCAGTGCAGTACAAACCTTCAAAGGCCTTATTTCATTAGCAAGGCCAGACAGCAGTCACAAAGAACAAGAGTGTTGTGACAGAGGTCACCAGCAGCATATGACTTGCCTTCTATAAGAGGACTGTTAATGAGCTGCTATCTATCCTGGACCCTCTGAAATAAAATTGTGGTACCTTCGAGCTGTCAGGAAGATTATTTAAAAAAAAAAAAAAAAAAAAAGGGAGAAAAAAGAAGGAAAATTAAAAAAAGAAGCCCCCGGCCCAGATGTTTATGGGCAGCTGCCTCCAGGTCCAGTTTATAGTTTGCACACAGCTTAACATAAGCAGCTAACATAAGCAGCTGGTTTTTCCCTAGACCATGGTAAAGTGAAACAGAAGAAAAAAAGAAATTGAGGAAAAAAACCTCTGAAACAGTTTTAATACTTCGATTATTTTTTTTTTTTCTGCTGCGGCTGCTGAATATTTTTGAGACTCAGAACAAGCTCTCCCTTTCTGAATATAGAAATACAATACATAAAGCAAGACTACTACCTTAAGAGGCCAACCCTACAAAACTGACTTACTATTAATTTCACCACTCTTTAGAGTGCAGACAGATTGTAGTTATCAGAAACAAACTGATCTGTAGAGATGACTTTTATGCTCTACAATGAATTGCCTGTAAATTTGTGTCTGTTAAACACTACTATCACATGGCATATGATCAGAAGGTATATAACTAGGCATAAAAACTGAATTACTATCTTGTCTTGTTTCCATTAGAAGGCAATGGTAACATAGCAAAAAGGTGCTTCTTTCTGCTCTTCATAAACAAAAATGATTTGTTTGTTTCCAAAGCTGTGAACCCATTAATTTTCCTCCCCACACTAAATTCCCACAAGGAGTGAAGGAAATTGTCACTGCTCATAAGGCTCGGGTAAACCTCTGGGAAGTGATGTGAGTTGAGGCGACTTAAAGCACTTGAACATCCTCCTCTTCTTCTGCTTCAGGCACATGCTAGTCAATTTTGCACATTTGTACTAGGTCTCCAGGTGCCCTGGACTTACTGAAGGTGCTGTTTCTGTGCACCCAGTGTCTATGCACAAAGCAATTGTTTGTTTGAAGTTAGTATTTTAGCTTGTATTTTTTTTTCCTAAGCAGATGGTAATACCAATTGTAAAAGGCATCACAAAGATGGGAGTGAGCGAAAATGCCAAGAAAGGGATGAAGAATGGAAAAGAAATTGCAAGAGTAAAAATCTCCTGCACTTCCCAACTTATTTGAATAGCTACATTCTCCACTCCAACTCCTCCCAAGAACAATAGGCATGGTTGCCTAAAGGTCATTCTTTCTTTGAAACCCCAAGTTCTTAGATTGTCTGCCGGACAGACTGCTGCCCTCTTCACACTTCCCAAATGATGTATTAAAATGTGTCATTCTGTTATGGCAGTTTTGAACTGTGCTACTACTCATATGTCTGTTTGAGCCAACATGCTGCAAGGCAGTCAGATGCGACAAGGCACTCGAAAAATTCAATAAAACGTTTCTTCTTGCTTGCAGTCCTCCACAAAGGACACGAGGAAAGAAAGAGAAAAAATCACAGTAGAAAACAATAGGCCTTATTATTGATGAAAACACTATAAATACTTATTTGCCAGGCAAATCCCTGAATTTA
Organism: Hirundo rustica; assembly: GCF_015227805.2. NCBI lineage: Eukaryota > Metazoa > Chordata > Aves > Passeriformes > Hirundinidae > Hirundo > Hirundo rustica. The sequence goes on from NC_053452.1 coordinate 40,827,378, forward strand.
ATGATTCATGACAATTATTACTGAGAAAGTTCTGTTTTCAGTAATACAGAAAGGAGATGAGGCTTGTAAGCAATATCTGACCATTTCAGAATTAAGATGGTCCCAAACATATTTTTAACGTCAGTTCATCTGATTTTTTAACAGTTGCAGTCCTGTATACAACTTTAGATAAAATGGCAAATCATTTCAGCTACCCTGGGAACCCGTCAGTAGGAATTATTGTTCTTTTCATTGTGATTTTTGTCACTTGATCTAGGAATTGAGTACTTTTCCTCAGGGTGGAAGGCGTGAAGTAGCCCATGACTTAGATTCCTTCCTCACGATCCCTTAGGGGAACTACACCACAGCATACAGAATCCATTCAGAAACCACAGCAAAGCATGTGAGCATCAGAGGTAAAGTATTCCCGGATGAAAAGCCTGAGCCATAGAAAACATTGCCAGAGGCAATGAGGTCAAGTGGAACAAGACCATCTCTATGACACACCGTAAGATGCTCTCAAGTTGGCTTTTCATCACAATTTGTACCCACTGCCCAGATACACCATTCTACCTAAGGACAGCAGAAGAGTAAAACACTCCAGGCACACCTCATCATGAAGGGACAATTCACCAGCCAAGCGCTTAGAAGCACGTTTTTGACACGTGCTGCAGGAAATCTCTTAAACAACTAGAAAAGGAGGAGAGAGAGAGCACTGGGATCCAACATCAAGATGTAAATCCCTTCTTGTAAAATTCCCTTTTTAGGCTGCTTCCAAAATTCAGTCTCATTTACATCCAGATTACTGTTTTATTGCTAAAATAATCTCTTCAGTTTGAGTTTTTTACGATCTTGCCTATAAAGAAAGCTCAGGATGTTTAAGGTCAGCCTGTATGCCTACTGCATTGGGCAAGGAGGGTTCCTGAAATTTCCTGCCCCTGTCTCAGGAAATGGTATCAAGCTGCGCACAGTCATGGCTAGAGACACACTTTGGGGCACAGGGTGACACTGCATCACTTCAGCCTCATGACATAAACAAATTTGGGAGCAGAACTGATGAGAGGAGGCTTCTGGTTTACAAGTGCCTGTGTGTCTAACACAAATTCTCTGGTATCTTTCTTTCTCTCGTGCTTAACACTGGTATTCATGGGTACAGATAGTAAGAAGCTTGCATGCCATAAAGGCAGTCTACTTGCTTTAACACTGTGTGCCTCCATGGGAGAGAAAATGTTTTTGACCTGCTGGAAATACAGAGAAATCAGCAGCGGTGAATGCACAGGGGAACATTCAGAAGGTAACAGAGGAAGAAAACAAGGCAGAAAAGACAGCCTAAGTTCAACAAAAACCAACCAAACAAAACCAAGACCAACCAAAAAATGCCAAAAAACCCCAACCTAAAAAAAACCCCAAAAACATCCAAACCAAAAAACCCACCCACCAACAATAAAACAAAACAACTCTTGGACAAAGCAGTGGGTGGTGGCAAGAAGAGCTACAGGATGTGCAGACCAACAAATCCTTTTCCTTCTGAGAGCCAGCAAGTGTTATTTAAGAGGAAGCTCATTCACTTTCCTGAACTAGTGAAAATTTTTGTAGGGAGACAGACACAACTAAGACATAGTTCTGCATTATTCATAAAAATATTAGCAATCTTTGCCTGGACTTGTCTAGGGATTATGATTTGTATGACAAATGCAGCGGTGTAAAATCTGCATTCTTTTCCTAGTATGCAATAGGCTATGTCATTAATAACAAGCATGAAAATAGCACTACACCATCACAGACTGCTTTTCAGAGTAAAACATGTTTCCTATATCCCATTCACCGTCATAAATACAGTTCAGATTGTACATTCCAATGTACATTATATCCACTTTTATAACATGATGGGGAAAGAAACCAATTTGCCTCTCTCACAAACTGCTCAGTACCAGCTGCGTTTGTCCTATGGCCACAGCTTGGAAGCGTTGCTGTCCTGCCCGAACTCCTTGCATCCTTCCAGCAGGTTAGCAGGTAACTGCTTCCATTCCTACTCCCCCCTTGGGTACTTCTTAATGGCTTGACATATCACAGCACTGTCCTGCAGTGGTGGAAAATGGCCAAAGACTTCAGTTGTAGCCGTTTTGGGGGTATTGGCATAGAAGTTGCAAGGCTAAATCACACTCACTGCAAGTAGTAGGAATAGAACAAGTGGAATGAGGATGAACTTCTTCAACAGAGACTGGTACAGGAAACATTTAAGGCAGCAGAATCTCATTAGCTGTCTAAAGATGAGCACAGGTACTCATCTCTACCATACTTAATTTTAAAATATGAACCAGGAACAACTCACCTAATTCTAGGGTAAAGTTATTCATACCCCTTAAGACTTACAGCCTTTTAATCAGGCACCATAACTAGAAAAGCCATAGCTGTCCAAAGCATAACTTGAAACTCCATTAATTTCTGCATGCTGGAGCTAAGTTATCCTTCAGGTCTTCCAGATAAATTTCTGAGCTGTGTACAGACTACCATGGAAATTTTTAAAAAACTGCTCCACTCCTCAGGGGGAAAGTATATTTCTACACTATCTCAACTATTCTCTGAAAACAAAATGAGGAAGAAATTATATTCTAACCTCAGGAGACATTACTACTAAGCTACATCTACAGAAACTGGTTTTGCCTTCTGCTGCTGCCTAGTGTAAATAAATAGTTCGTGGCAACATTCCCACTCCAAAAATTGTATCTGTAGTTTCATTGTTTAGATATCTATAGACTGGAGACTATTTTTAGCACATCCTGTCAACAATGAAGGGAGAAAACTACCAGGAAGAGGATGCATTAGGCTTTTACATTAACCGGTGGTAAAACCAGTGCACAGAACAGCCTAAGAAATGGGCAGTAATTTGCTTACACAAGCATGCCGTGTGTTACTGATTTGTTTTTCCACATGAATTCTTAGTTCACACAACACCGTAGATCTCACGATCTTACAGATGTAGGAGGCCAAAGGAAGATAATTGTATTGTGCTTGAAGTACTGAGAAAGGTTTAGAAAAACCCAGCCCATGCTGCCTGTGGCAGTGAACTCACACATCAGTAGCCCTGAACCGGGCTTCCCTGGCCAGCCCAGTGAACAGCTGCACCTTAACTTGCCATCCCAACAGAAAACTGAACATCTGCATACATCCACATACACCTCATGCACTCTGAAAATAACTCATTCTTCCGCCTTGAAATGGCAAATGCTACTCAGTACACGACCCAGCTGCTTATTGCCTTGCATGCCACTGGAAATGCAGGATTGGGAGCATGCATTTGTAATTTACTACTGCTGTTTCACACAGTTTGCAGTACGATACAGAAGTAGGAAAACAGTTCCCTTCAGATGAAAACTTAATCTCAAAGTCCAAGCCTCAGTCAAAGCCTCAGAGTGAATTTGTAATAGCTGAGTTTGAGTTTCAGCTTTCACTGTACTCTAAAGTACTACCTTTATATTCCATGTTAAATGCAGTCTAGTCTCAGCGAGTAATTTTGGCTTAGGTCTTGAAAATGCATGTTAAAATTTACACCTTGAATTTAAAATTATATGTTGAAGGCCTTGCTTAAACATATAATTAATTGAAGTTATATTATATTTTAAGGTCGGTAGAAGTGGCTTTGAAAGGAGTAGCATTGCTTTTCAGAGTTCTGGTGGTAATTTTAATAAATGAAAAAATTATTGAAAAGTTAAATAATGTATGTATTTTTTGTATGTGTGCATATCTTTAACACTTCATAGCAATGGAGGTACATAAATAATTTTTCTCTCTAGTCCCATATACTCTACAGAAATTAACCCAGCATCTTTTTAAGAACTGGCATAGACCATATATTGACAAAAGAGCCCTTCAGTCTGTGGGCCCATTTTTTCACCAGAAAATTAAGTCAGGAACACTTGACTCTGAAGAAAAACAAAACCAACCCAAGATGTGTCAGCTTAGGTTCATTATCCAAGTTTTGGGGAATGCAAAGTATATGAAACACACAAAAATAGTGCAAGTGAGAATGTATTATTAGCATTTTTGTATTACAGAAGGTTAACAACAGAATCTAGAACAACACAGGTGGATAATAACCTAGTAACATCACAATAGTGATATTTTCCAGATTGTGACTGCAGTCCCATGCGTATGCAGTGAATTCTGTAAAAGAGAGGTTATTCTTCCAGCAAAGCCCTTAAACAAAATTTTAAATGGCAGATTGCCTGTGATGCTCTACTGAAGGCATTACAGAACAGCAGTATTTAACTTGGAAAAGATGTCATTGAAAATGGGAAATTGAGTTTACTAGGCTTATGTCACTATTATTTAAGGTCTGATCTGCAACATTAAGCTTTTGCTGGCCTAGCTTTGTTATTTGTGAACATGAAAAAGAAACGTTGTCTGGTACAGATACAACTCTGACCAAGCACAGTGCCCCTACTGGGTTTGCTTCTCTCTTTTAGGGATGTTTTTGTTCCATTCCTCTGTAATACTGCAGGCGCAATCTGCATGTCTTTGCTGGACTTTGCTATGCTAGAAAAACCAGGAGCCTGTAGAATGTCTATCATTCACAGGATTTCCAGCCAAAAACTGCAAACACCAGAGGATATTAGCTTTCCTTAGTTCAAACTGCATCTACAGCTGGAGGAGTTACCAGCTGTGATTCACCACGGTGCACTTTGGGGAAGGCGTAGGGGGAGGGGGGTAAGGCTTGCAGAGTACAAAACCAGCTGGCAGGAACAGCTGCTGAAACAGTCAAAACAGGTTTTTTGCTTTTTCCAGACATCCAGCATTCTGTAAGCTTCTGACAAGTTTCTCAGCCTTGTGTTGAGTGTTCACTCCAATCAACTCCACACCCTTGTTTCTCTGCCTTATATTTCAGCGTTCCTCTCTCCTCCCTTCTCATTTTAAACAGAGTTCAAAGGGAGCCTTCCTCCCTTCTGAAACACTGCATCTTTGGTCTGAGTTTTGCTGAACTTCCCCCTCTTCTGCTCAAGCCCCCCACTGGCAGCCCCACCATCACACCCCTTACAAAGTCCACAGCGCATTTTCTATCTTCGCAATGAAAGCATCAGCATCTGGCACTACCATGTCCTGTTGGTGGGTACCAACACAGAGCAGCCACAGCTACAGAAATAGCTCCTCAACTGAACTGAAAGGCCACTGCTCCTCTTGCACCTCTGGTGTGGCAAAACATCCCAAAAAGAAAGGCATCACAGCCTCATCTCAGATGCACCCAAGGCTCAGGTTATGGACCAAAGGGGTCAGGCTGTGGTGGTTCTGATCCCCAGGTGGGGACAAGCTTGAAATCTGGGAAATGAGCTGTCTGGAGATGGACAAGGCAGAACAGGCACACGTGTGTGTATATGTGAGTGTTCATTTGCGTGCACACACCTGTGTGCATGCAGGGACTCCAGCAGGACTGCTGATGGCATCAGGGGCCAGAACTGGGGAAAGGAGGCAGGGGCCATGGAGAAATCTACGGCTCTCTGTATGTGCTGAATAAAGAAATGGGAAGCGTCAACTCATCACCGCCCAACTGAATTACAATTTTTCATAAATATAGAACATTTAAAGCTTCGTAAGACATTATATACTTTTAGAATAGGAGATAATACATACAGCAACAAAAATGCAAATCTCCATTAACAATAACTGTCAACAGCCTTTGTTTAGCATATACAAAACAGATTCTTAACCATTTACTTTATTGTTAATTCACAGTTACTTGTCTAACCAACATTAGGTTAGATGTATGTAGCAAGTATTGCCCTTAAAGAAGTAATGCCAGCTAATATCACATAAGAACAAAACTCATAGAACAATTTGGAGCCTGCAGCAGGCTCCCATCTCTAAAGGACAAACAGCGTATTTCTGTTGGACACTGGATGGGTACAGCACTCTGTGCACCCTTCTCTGCACTTGTTCCACTGCTGGGCCACCTTGGTCTTACTGGGGACAGAAGGGGTGAGATGTGTCATCTTTTATTACTGTGCTATAACCAGTCTAATCTTCTCAAACAGTAAGGAACCTTTCCTGACAGACAGAAAAAGAAATAAAGTAAAACCAAAACCGTGCAGGTACACACAATAGATTTCATCATGCAGGAGAATTCAGAATGGAGTTACTCTGCAGTATTTTGAAGACACTGAACAACTGATACATACTGATTTACTTGCCATAATTTTCTGCTGTAATATAAATGCAATTACTGGCTCTTTCTCAATAATAAGTAGTATTTCTCATCAGAATACTAGCAGTACAATCTCTTCAAAGATGATCTTTCCACAAACAGATGAATTATTAGACTTAGCTCTCTTGTACTTTAAATCCAACAATACTAACACAGATATATTTGATTTGTAAAAATAAATTAAATGTCAAATAATATTCTTCTAAACAAGCTGGTTAAATTAAAAACACAAACCAAAAACCAAGCTGACTTATTCTCCATTTTGAAACATTATAAAATGCGCTGTTTGTTTAATTTCCAGAAAAACAGACCCCTTAAAGCTTTTCTACAATGGACTTTTTTTTCCTCATTCTTGTTCAAACAAGAAAAAATTTCCTCAAATCAACATGTGTCCCATTTCATGAATAACAGGTAGAATGAAGAATGGTTTTAACACTTAAATGGAACATTGGATGGCTATTTTCTGTCACTATAATTTTTTTCCAAATGCATTTCTAAACAAGTGAGCAATTGCAGACTTATACATAGAACAGAAAACAAAACAGTATAAAATTGCTTGGTAATATAAAAAGCCCCACATAACCATCAATTCCAAAAAGAGGTAATCAGCAAGTAACAGTCTAGCCTGTGCAGACCTGTTGGAAGGATGCTGGGGAAGAGAAGGACAGACAACGTATTATTTGTAGAGAAGCTATTTGTGCACAGAAAGAAGCAGCAGAAGGTTTTGAATCCAGCCTTAATTTACACAAATTTCTGTATATCCTTCCAAAAATGAACCGAGACTCCAACCATCAGGGTTTGGCAGACTTAGCAATGGCAATCTAATACGTTTCTGCTTCCTGATAAAGTGTTTCTCCATCTCCCTTGAAAATTACTGCTCCCACGTCAGAGGCAGCAGTACAGATAGAGATCTGCCCACCACTGCCCTAGTCCACGGCCTGGGGTATCAGTGTCAGCCCTGCTTTGTCCACAATCTCAGCCAAGACACCAAGGCGCTGTCTGCAGGCTACGGAAGCATGGCCACCCATTTCCTCTGGCTGCCACTGCTGCAAAGTGGGTGATTTACCACAGAAGCACTCCATCTTCCCAATTTACAGGGGCACTCAAAGCAAAGGATGCCTGCTGAGAAAGTGGAAAGTGGGAATACAGATGGGTCCTGCTGCATACGTGTAAGGGCACAGCAAGGTACCACAGTCACCTCCCACCTGCTTGGGCAGGAAGGGTAAGAGCCGGGCAAGGGCTGCAGGAAGAAGGAGAGATGTAAAGTTCCTCTTTTTCTGGAAGCCAGTTTGTTGGCCAGAGGCTGCTAGTCTGCTCTGGGACAGCAACTTTTCTTAATACATGAGAGACTAAAACTAAAAAGTACAAGAGACCAAGGTAGTGAGATGCCTGAAATAGCACCCCCCTAAATTTCTCATGGTGTGCCATTCCATGAGATTATACTTATGTTCTGTTTAACATGAGGGATAATTTCCCCTGCTTCTGCTCCACCAAAGCAGGCTGCCCACAAGGAGGTGGCTGCAGTATTCAAGGGTGTTCTGCTGACCAGCTTCTAATCAAGGCAGCAGATAATTGTGAAGGAACCAAAAGTTCAAGTCTAGTTTGGCCTCTGTTCTCTGATCATGCTAACCCAGTTCATTACAGAGTTCTCCAGGCAACAGAGGGATGTTCTGTCTGCCTCCTTTCTCCCACAAACAGTTTATGCCACAGGTAATTCTTCTCCCTATCTCCATTCATTCTCAAGCCTCTCTCTCTCTTTCCCCCTCCACATTTCCTCTAGGCCCTACACCATCTGTGCAAGCAGTCCTTCTTTTTATGCACACTGTTGCATTCTATTCCATCTCTCTCTGTGATCTATATTTAGTTGTTTTCCTGTTTATACACCCCTCCAGAGAGGGGTATTGTTGAATGTGACTAGTCAGGAAGAGAAACAACGTGGTCAGAGCACAAATCCTTACAGAGGAGTACCAGGGATGGGAAGCTGTGCAGGACTTTGTGATAAAAAACTTTTTAAGATTAATTAAATGCAGAGATCTGCATATAAATCCATGAATCCCCTTAGAGCACCCTGATCAAAACCCAACAATATCTAAGCAGGGGAAGAAACAAAGGCAAGGAGACACATGCAAACTTTATTCTGACAGTGCACTTTTTTTTTTTTTTTCCCCCTCCATAAGATAAAACTCTTTGGGTTTGGAAGCCTTATAGTATTTGTGTCTCTTTGCCCAAACTACCAGAAACCCCTGAATATCAATTCAGAGTGCATACAAGAAGTATGCTCCAAGAAAAGTCTACTTAAAAACTGCTGGGGAGTTCAGTGTTGGTCCAGAAACCAAGTGCTTTAAGTGGAGGAGTAGTAAGCATAAAACTGGTTCTCTAGAAGGTGGCTGCAGTACCACTGAAAGCAGGACAGACAAGAGCACAAGAGCTCACCAAGGTGGGACAGTGAAGAACACCAGTGCAGTGACCAGGGAGTGTCTGTCTGATCTGAGAGACACTGGCACAACAAATAAATGGAGCGTTTCCCATCTTCAAGTTTCTAAGAAAAAGGAAATTCCCTGTGAGAGCTATTTATCATTAAGAAGAGGAGCCCAGTGGAGAACACATACATCTATTACTTAAACCAAAAGAAATTTTGCTTTGGAGTTTTCCCATTATAATCATGCAGATAGTTTTGATTATCATACAGAATCAAAAACTCTCATCGTTCTTAACGTTATGCTAATAAATGCATTGGCAACTCATAGCAAGTTTTGGGTGCAAGCCATTCACTTTCCCAGCACAATGAACTATGAAAGGAAAAGCTGGAAGGCTTTGTAAAGCAGCACAGATACTTGAAAAACCAGAGAGGTATGCAACTGGTGATTTCATATTTAAGCTATGTATGTCATTAGTAGATGGTGCACAGTGTAGATTGGAAAAATGTCAGTGCAAAGGCAAAAACATCTTTCTGTGGCTAGGACTTCAATGTGAGTGATGAGCTGGCCTGCTCATGACCTGCAGACATTCCCTGGCCAAAGGAGGTCCTCAGCCCTTGGTACAACACCAGAAGGGAGAATACATGGTGACAGAACAAGGGATAATGACTTTACACTGAAAGAGGCTAGATTTAGGTAAGGTATTAGGAAGAAATTCTTTATTGTGAGGGTGGTGAGGCTCTGGAACCTCCTGCCCAGAGAAGTTAGGGATCCCCCATCCCAGGATATATTAAAGATCAGGTGGATACAGCTTTGAGCAACCTGGTCCAGTGAAAGGTGTTCGGCCATGGCAGGGAACTTTTAACAAGATGATGTTTAAGGACCCTTCCAACACAAGCCATTCTACCATTCTGTGAGGAAGGGAAGGGCTACAGAGTGGAAGTGAGGGCAGCAGAAAAACCTCAGAAATTTCAGGGAAAGTACGTTTGCAGCATGAAATTATCTCCTGTGCTTGTTTGCTTCAGTTAGTAGCAAGAATGGTTGTTTATAAGATATTTATACAAGGTAAGTGGCTTAGTCTGCAGGATAGGCTTCAGCAGTGGAACAGAAGATGCATCTGAAGAAGCTGGGAAAAAAGATTATTTCATTAGGAGCACTTTTCAGGGACAGGAAGAGCCTCTTACAGACCAAAAGAGAAAAATCTACACCTGTGCGGACGGGAGACAATATAGGAAAATGGCTCAACCCTGAGAACAAAAGGGAAGGAAAAAGGTCAGAAATTGTTCATTTATGCCCTGAAAATCATTTTAAGAGGAATTTAAACCCTGAAATAGAGAAAACATTTTTTAAGTAAATTGCACAATATCAGTTTGGGGAGAGATTTTCATGAGTTTAGAAAAAAAAAAAAGAAGTTACCTTTTCAGTAATTTCAGTTCAAATGGAATGTAGCAGCAAGAATGTGAGCTGCTAATCTGTTTGGTGACCACCAGAACTAAACAATCCTCCACTCTGAGTCAATGAGAGGCTGTGTACCATTTTACGAGATCAAATTCTAATCCTCTTAGCATTTTCCATGGAAAAACTGCCATACTGTATGTATTTACACTATTAAATGCATTATTCATGTAAATGCCATATATATACACAAACAAAATATGTCTGTAATTACAACGTACTCCTTAGAAACGGTATCAGCTGAATCCTGTTCAGAAACTGTCCTGAAAAAGAGCAAAGACCACTAGGCATTATTTGCTTATGTTCCCCTTATTGCAAACAACAGAACAGACTGTTAAAAAGATGTGCATAATCTGGCTAAGTATAAAACATTTGTTACGTGTGCCCACACAATTCCCCTTCTCTCCTGTATTTGTACTGATGTCTCATTTGCAGTTCAGAGGTAAAGCGTAAGGAGGCTGGAAAAAGCAGTCAGTTTTAACTCCAGTTTGTGGGGCACAGGTACATAGTCAGGTCCTGGCTAAGAAATGTAGCAGCTTCACCAGGTGAAGTGTCACCAAGCAGAAATCTTGCTCTGCTATTTACACATCCAGAAAACTTCAGAAAATGTAAAAATTTTGTTGATTGACCCACTTGACTGTCAAACGTGCAAATACGAGACACCAAGGTAAGTAGTTTTATAGTGTTTAGTTATATGCAACAGAATTTAAAAGCAATTATTATAATGTACTATTTCAATTACAGCATCAGTAAACATCAGTATTCTTCCCAGACTTCCTTACTCCAAATATCCCTGCCTAAGAACTCCTCATTGCACCTGCAAAGCCTCTCTTGCCAGTCTAAATATCCACTTTTATCCAAAGAAATTAATTATTCATGTAATCAGAGCAACAATGTACTACCAAGACAGGATATTTCAAGCAAACACTGATACTCTATTATAATTCTGTAGCAAGGACTCTAAAACCTTGTAAGTTATTATACTGTGATAATTTTTTCTTATTAATTCGTTGTCAGCCTATACTTCTACTAACTTCTATAGGGTTTTAAAAATAATTCTACTGATAAATTAATCTTTTTTAGGTTCTGTGAGTTTTTTACTCCACAAATTATAGTCAAATGCCTCTTTTTCCCCCTTGGCACGTCAAATTTTAAGTGACTTCAAGCAAGTATCTTTAATAAATTTCCACACAAAGATGATCACTGGATTCCAAAAGAAAAAAATAACCAGTATTATACTGCATTGCCTGCCCCTTATAGCAAGAGCATCTCAGTAACCTTGATAAAATAGCACTGCTAGTGACTTCTTCTGCCTCACCCATTACATTAGAAGCAGGAATTGCTAAAACAAAAGAGCTTGCTTACTTGGTAGCAAGGGAAAAAAACATTAGTAAAAGACAGCACTATTACGATAAATGACATCATTTCTGGGGACTACAACATTTCAAAGTCCAAATATTTACACGGGTAAATAGACTAATCCACTTGTTCCTGCAGAAAATCCAAATACAATTCTCACCAGAAAAAAAAGAAAAAAAAAAAAAAAACCACCAAAACCCAAACATACACAACCACCCAAAAAACCCCCCCAACCCCCCCAAACAAACAAACAAAACACACCAAAAAACAAACAAACAAACAAAAACAACAAAACAAAACAAACCACTTCCTATTTTGCTTCCTGGCATCAAAGTCTAGCAATGTTCTGAAAAGACTGGAGTGAGAAATCCCCATTTCTTATCAAGCTGTCCCTTTCTCTCCCTCCATTTAATTTTGTTTCGTTTCTTTGGTGGCAAAGAAATAATGCTCCCACTCCCTGCTCCTTCATTTTGGGGTAGCAGTGCTGCCCTTTCTCTAGGCCCCTATTTTCAAGAACCTTACAGGAACACTATGTCTTCAGGAACACTATTTTTTCTCCCTTTCTCTGTTAAATCTGACAATGCTTCCAAAGCACAGGACCAGAAAGGGGTGTGGGGGCATGTATAAAGCCTTATTTTTTTAGGAACCTAGGCTAAAAATGAATCCAAATCAACAATACAGTTTTTCAGTAAATTTCCTGTGTTCACACAGATGACTACAGGACAGACACACAGCACACTGACACATCACCATTCCAGAAAAGTAAAGGAAAACCAGTGTAATACTCTGACATTTTGGTGTACATCCCTGCAGGAGTAACAGTAACTCATTCATCCACTATTACTGTTCATGGGAACATCAGCAGTTAAAGATTCACTTTGCTGGTTTTATTTATTAAATAAAGACTTGAAGAGTTTTTTAGTTTAGGAGGAAAGAACAAGACACTCTCTAAGATCCAAGACAAGGGTTGGAATTACACTGAAAAAAAAGAGAGATTCCTGATTTGACAGCCTCAATATATTTTAGAGGCCACATGGATAAAGTACTGTGATTTCAGACCCAAATGTATTGCCATTTTACCCTCCAACACTATCAAATTTAGCCTTCTAGGTTCAGAGGCTTGGCCAGAGGATAACTCTCTCTCACACATTCAGTTATGAGGACACTAATTTTGCGCTAGCCTAGAAGTTGTTAACAATTTAAGATGTGCTTTAATATTAAACTACAAAGATTTTGAGTTTTTTTGGTGTAGTCCTTGTTGGCAACTTGAGGCCACCAGCCAGAAGACCAAGAAGCCAAAGAAATTTACCTAGAGCAGGTTGTCAAAGCATTCTGCTACATCTTAAGTTTTGGAAATAAGGAAGGAAGGCTGCTCTATCAATAGCGGCAGCCAGCTATGGTGTTAAGTGTCCCAACAAAAGCAATACAAGTTTTCTCCTGATTCAGATCTCGTTACGATTCCAGGAAGGGAAAAAGAGCAATCTGATTTGTTTTTCATTTGCTTTGAATCATGTAGGTTTGTACTGGTTCAGGCTTTATAGCATTGTAAATTTAACAGAAGTAGCCCTTAACCACAAGGGTAAGGTGCTTTCAATGCAATATCACTAAATTAATACAGGCTAGTTTAAACTTTGTCTTGGAAATCACAAGATGAACAACTACACAAGTTTACTCCTTTCAGGAAGCTGAAATAGATGATAACTGAGCAGAAACCATGAAACTTTTCATGATTTCACATATCTAGAATGACAAGGGACCAAATCATCATCTCATTTTCACTGTTTTTTTCATCAAGGTTCAAAAGAAAACACAGAGGGCGAAAACAGAGGCAAAACAGGAACAGCAGTTGTCAAGCAACACAAAATGTTACCACTGATATATTTATTTCACTATTTTCTAAGATATTGTAGATGCCATAGTAACCATGCTCTAAAGTCAGAGTAGAAGTGCTGTGAAAATGTTGCTACATAAAGCTAAAATCCCAGACAGATAGACAGATGCTTGTGCTCAACCAGGAGCGGAGCTGAATCATAGGTATGAAACCCTCAGCAACACACTCGGGAGCTGTGAGGCAAGGGGACTCCCTAAGATTTTTTTCTGCTGCTCTCACTGAAGGAGAAATGATCACAAGGCATTTAAACTGCAGAAAGCCAGAATGCAGAGACATTTGAAGAGAAACAGGCAAACATCACTCACTCACATAATTGAACAGACAGTAGATAAAGTGTGCCCCTGCTGAAGTAGATCAGATGCGCCCATCTCCATTGCATGCCTCACTAGCAGATTAATGCAACACCCAGTTCCTTGTTTACGGCAACTATTTTGCATGAGAAAAATTACTTGGGGAACTACAAATATAAGATGGGGACTTTTCTGAGATATGTAGTAAGTACTGCATCTGGGATTTGCTCCAGAGACAACTGTCCATTGCCCAGCCTCAGAAATGAGCATCATCTCTGAATCAGCACTTCTTCAAGCAAAGCTTTGTTTTTCCTGATGACTGCCCAGTTACCTCAGTAAAGCGAGGGTGGGAAGTACCAAAAGAGAGACAGTACAAGAAGAGCAAAAACACGTGATTGCATTGTTTTGAGTCTAAAGCATAAAACAAAAAAGCTGAATCAGATGAATGATAGGGTTAGGGAGAAGGAAAAAGCAGAACTGTTACCTTACAGGGGAAACATCTGAGAAGGCAAAGTGAGTTTCAATAGACACCAGGAGGCAAGAGCCTGGTCTCAAAGGCACAGTTTCCATGAGTGTGGAGCATTTCCTCAGTCCAGCTGCGCAATTCTACACCAGTGCACAGCACATTCAAATCTTCAACCTTTATTTACAAGAGGGAAGAAAAGCCTGCATACAAGAGTAAAGAATCATATCCCAGGAAGGCAAAACAACTTAATTTCTTCTCTTCAGTACCAGAAAATGGGGAGCTGATGCGCCTCCCTGAAGAGATGATACACAATCCCGGACAACGGCAGCTCTCTGATCACCAGAAAGATAAATGAGTGCTTGTAAGACCATAGTGGTACTCCATGGAGAGAGCTTTATTCTTATTTTTCTCTCAGTCCCACAAATTTCACACAGAAGGAATTTAAAAGCTAGGGTAAAAGGGCAAACTTTCTCTTGGCTGTGGTGCATACAGCCTGTTAAATGTTTTGTAAGTCCCCACTTCCCTGGGGATAGGTTATAATTACCATGGTTGTGCCTGTGGTTAACAACAAGGAGGAAGAGATGAACAGAAAAAAATGAGGCAAAAAGTAAACCTTAAACTGATCAGTAGAAGAATAAGGGGTCAAGAGCAAAGAACTGACGTGTTTTTCATAAATAAAGCTCTTCAAAAAAGTTATGTTTGTGAAATGACCCAGATCATCTACATTGGAAAAGATTACAGTTTTAATTCATTCATTTGGCACATGTTATGAGAAAGGTAGAAATACTAAGTCAAAACCTTAAAACTTTTCTTACAACTCCAGGGAAACAACCCCTCTTATAACATGACAAATATATTATAGCATTTCTTTCAATACAAACATTACTCAAGTTATTTTATGGCTTCTTTTACAACCTGTTATGGAGAGAAAAAGTGCTTTTAAACCAAGCAAGGTAATAATTGCAGATGGTACCATTCACGTAATTATCTTTGTTATGGGTAACTTACACCCTTTCATAGTGGAATACTCATCTCCAAGAGTAAATTGGTATGTAAGCTCTATCCTGATATGCGGAGAGATTTTGAAAACGGCAGTTGGGATAAAACATGTATCTTTTGGCAGATAATCACAAGAGGTAATCTGTGCTTTGGAAGTGACAATCCTCAGAATCATTATTCCTTCTAATGTCCCATATAGGTTTTCCTGTCTGGGAAAAATGAAAAATTTGTTTGCTGGAACACAAAATCCCTTTTGCAAAGAAGACTTTCAGAAATTCATTTCATACCATCAGGCAAAAGATGCCATTAGACCTTTTTTTTCAGCACACGGTCTTTCAGAGGAAAGCAGATATAGATGGAGTTCCTCTGCTGTGTGAGAAAGGATGCTGCAGCATCAACGGCATTAACACCCGTAGGAAGGGAAAAGAAGACAACTGGATGCTGCCACAATTGTACTGGTGGAACAGAGGAAAGTAGGTGAATAAACATTATCTACTTTGCAGACAGTAAGTTCTGTGGCCCACCATCCTCATCAGCATCGCCACTTGGTTTATTATGTTGTGACATTATTTTTTCCACACAATTATGACAAGAAGAAGTGGGTGCACTTGAAGTATGTTTTTAGTATGGATTCTTCAATTTTGAAAATGGATAAAATCTTGAAATAATGAGGGGGAAATCTCAGCAACTGATTTTGGGAAACTGGTTTGTCTCCAGCCCTGCTAACATGGGTGATTTTTTTCTTGATCTATCTGTAGTTAACATGGTACGCACAACTGTCCTTTTTCAGACCAGAGAAAATGCCCCCAAAGTGCTCATCCTTAGGGCATAATGGCTTGATTTAGCCACAAAGCTAAGGATAATGCACATTGAAACTTTTTAAAGGAAAAAGCAAAGCCTCCCCTCAATCCCCCCCTGCTTAGTTTGACCTAACTCCTGCTTTATTAGCTGTATGTGTTTTCTGCCTTAAAATTGCTAAAACTTCACCATGAACAAAAGAGAATTAAATAATGAAAATATAACAGTATTATTACTTCTCACTGTGGCAGGCATCATAAACCTGGACAACTTCACAGTGCTGGAGAGACTGAGAGGGATTAATTGATGCCTGCGTCAGTGGGGACTTTCTGGTCTTCAGAACACACAGCACTTTTCTGCGTGGATTCATGTAACCCATTTCTTGAGTAAACTCAACCATGTGGTCCTCCTTTGGAAGCAGAATTTGAAGAGAAGCTGACAAAACGTAGAGGTAAGAGCTAAGATTAACTACCACAGTTTCCTTCCCTCCTTTTATGCCTATTTTACTGGTTTCCACATACAAAAGAAGGTAACTCTCAAGGGTACAAGAATCTGAAAAACAAGAACAGATACATTGTCTTCTCCACCCTTTCAGATTTAGGCACTGCAATGTGTTTGAAATCAGCCATACAACACCAACACATGAAAATCATTTGCATTTTGAAAACGTCTTGTTTTAGCTATCCTAATGGTGTTGATTTAATGGAATATTAAAGAGTTTGTTCTGGAATAAAAATTAATGATTTTACTTGCCAGAAAAGAGCTTCAAGTTTTTATGACATAATGAAACCCTATAAAAAAACTTCTGAAGTATGTTTTATTTAACATCTGTACACACTAAGTACTAAAAAAATTCAAATCTAGTGATATGAATTGGTCCTCAACTGTGTCCCAGAAACAATCTAATACAAAGGCTTGCTTTCAGATTACTCTTTAGTAATAATTGCAATGCATAACCATACAAGGATAAAGTAGGAACAGTGCAGACTAGCAGCAGATCCAGCAGGGTTGGAGAGATGGCTTTTCAATTAATGCAATTACAAAGTTTAGTTGCTGTCCCACGTATCTTCTAGTCACAGAGGTTGCATGATACAGGAAAGATTGGAATGGAGGTCTTTTGATACAGAAGTTTACAGCTAAGATATCTTTCAGAGTCACAGAACTTGTCCGTTAGTTGCTGGCAACATGAAGGTAGAGAAAAAATTGAACTGATGTAGGATTTTCTCTGTTACTCACTAGAAAAAAGCAACAGAAATTTCAAGAAAGTGGAAAAAGGAAAAAGTGAACGTTATAGATAAACTCACACATTCAGCTCCACACCCCCACCCCCTTTAAAGCCTTCAGTTTATTCATAACAATTCCTGACAGTAAAACTATTTACTGCTTTCTGCCAGTCATACACAGGCTCAGGTTTGGCCCTGCAGGAAAGAGGTGTGACACCTTGAATTATACCTGGACTTTTTACGAGTTCACATGTTAAGGTTTGATGAGTTAACTGTCATTTTGCCGATTACTATCCTTACTTACCACCTGAAGGCACACCAGCAAACTGTGTCTTCCCTTCTTGTCTGTGCACTGCTACACAATGCCTAACAATATACTGCAATCTGAGGAAGATTTTCTTCATCAGAAACTTTGTGGTTTTGTCTTCTGTGCTCTAAAAGGTTTGCATTTCCTCTACCCTTGAAATCATGGCTCTCAGCTAGAAGAGAGCAGTAAGTTCTCCCACAAATCACAGAAAAAGCAGCTCTGCTGAAATACTGATACATTTCAAATACAGTACACTTCAAAGCAGAGAGAGAGACTGAACAGCAAAGGATGGCTGGTCCATTCAGTCTTCCAAAGCCGTGCTATGGCCACCCCATCACCATCCATCCATGCACTCACTGAGGGAATGTGCACCCCAAACTGCGTGGAAGGCACTTCCCTGTGTGGGAATTGTAGCTGTCGTGCAAGGACCTTGAAGGGATGGATCACTTGCTTCCTTACACATCCTCAGTCAGAAAGCTATTTTCAAGGCAGATTTAGTGATTCAATTGTTCTTTTTCATTTCCTGAAACTTTGTTCTGCGGGAAGCAAAACTGTACTTTGCAAGAGCTGATGGTAACACACACACACAGAGTGTGTCCTGTGTGCAGAACCAACTGCTGCTTCTCTGAATTACTTGGAGTCTTTATTAACAGCAAATACTTTTACTGAATCCTTGCTGAACTGGGACAGTAAGTCTTGTTAAGTGAACAAAAGCAAATGACTAGCAAATATTTAGATGAAAAGTATTTGTACTTGAGTAACTGGTAAATCAACATAAGGAGGGTTTGTTTTCTGATTTCTGTCTTTCTTTAGAAATACTTTTAGTTACCTGTGAGGACACAAATGCAGAAGGCACACACAAAAGGAGTTTCCTCCTGAGACTAGAAGAAAAATACGTGAAGCAAATGTTACTACTACTAATGACAGATGTAAGAGAGCTAAACCCTCTGAGAACAGACTTCTTGTGCCACAGGGCCACACAGGACATCATACTATGAGCTAAAACTTAAAATAAAATTACATGTTTTTCACTTGCATAAAGCTACATTACTCCCAATAAATGCTAGGCAGGGGCTCAGCTGCCCACAGGTTCCTGGCAGTCCCTGAGGTTCAGCTCCCCATCTCCAGTGCTCCCACACACAGATGCTCCAGGCACAGGGAACCAGGGCATTGCCCAGCTCAGAGTGGAAGGGCACTGCCCTCTCCCTTTCAATCATTCCATCACTGTAGGCATGTGTGTGTCCCATCTGTGGATCAGACAAGACCATCCCACAACCAAATGAAGACCTCTTCTGTTCTGTGATGATCCCCTGACCCTGCTCTATGATGCCCAAACTTTTGTGTACCCTGGCTGTGTGACCAGAGCCTGCATTTAGCTGTGTGATCTGTGTCAGAATTCATCTGACGCTAGAGCCTGTGGATCAACTCTGTCAGCACTGGCTCGGATGCCAAATACCATCAGATCAAGGAATCATGCAGACACTGAGATGGTGGAAATGGAGCATAAAATGACAATTTGGATTGGTCTTTGGCAGGGTAGGGGCCTTTGAGATATAATTGATTTTTACAAGGGACAATTAGCATCCAAAAAACAAAGAGATACTCCCTAACAATGGTGCTGTAACTGGCCCAGGGTCTTGTTCTTGGAAGTCCCTAACCTTCAGAAAGGAGAAAAGACACTTTCCAATCTACCAGAAAGACCAAGGAAAGGAACCTGAACAGCCTTCAAATGCATAAAAATACTGATGCAAAGAAAAGGAAATTCCTTTTCACAGTTACATTGGGGAGGACAACAAGACACGGGCTTAAACTGCCTTAAGAAAACTTGTGTTAGGTATTAGGAAAACCCTTGAATGCCAGGGATAATGATGCAAAATATACCATGTAGAGAGGTTGTGGGCATTTACCACTGGAGGCTTTCAATAAGAGGTTAGAAAAATGTCTTTGGTGGAAGAGTTAAGGTATAGCTGATGCTGCCTAAGGAAGGAGTCCAGATTAAGAGTTTTTAGATGTCTTCCAGTCCCAATTTTCTGTGATTTTCCTGTGTAAAAGCTACCCTTACATCTGCCTGCTTACTTTTCCCTTTCTGTACCTTAGCAGTTAATTTGAGGCTTGTTGGAAGGAGCACATATCAAGCCTGAGGCACAAGAGACTTTATTTGGGATAAAGTCAGAAGCAGTTGGGGAATTGGGAGCAATTCCTTTATCGTGAAAGTGTACACATTGTGAGTACTGCCCCCAAAGCCAACATAAATAGGTAGAATAGTATCAAAGGACGTGAATATTTATCATAACCTTCCTTTTTTCAAATGAGAAATGCAAAGCACAAAGGTCTGAACCATCTGTAATGACACAGCAAGTTGTCAAAATGAGCCTGAAAAATGGATTTCCGGGCTCCTCAAGTGACCTATCCGAGGAACTACACTCTCCTCCTGCTCTTGCTCTCTCTCCCCTCCCTGCCTCCCTCCTCCCAGCAAGCTGTGCAAGAGTGCAAGAACTGCAGCATTTCCTCATCAAAGTCTTGCCTGCAGCTGGGGGAAGTTAGACACTACAATGCTGGTACCTTCTGCTGTAACAAGAACACACATCACAAAGACAATCATTACCACGGGGGGGAAAAAAACCAAAGCTGCCTCAGAACTTACACCTTGCAGAGATGTTCTTGGGTTGATAATCCCCATCTCCTTTCTTTAACTTTCCTTTATTCTGGCTAACATTTGACAGAAAGGCTTTATTCCTTTACCAAGTGAGTAACTATAAAAATAATAATTAAAAAAGACAGAATAAAGGACATACTGCTGATAAGGAACAGAAGTGCTCTTTTTACAAGTGCAGAAGAATTCACAAGCGTTTGCAAGCGAAGTGCTGTTGCTCCAGCCCACTGTGGAAAAGGAGCAGTCTAGCTCAGCGTTTTCTGGGCTCTTTCCTATGGCTGCTGTAACTTGACCTTGTAGGAAATCAGAATCAGAGACTGAGATTAGAACCAAAAATCTTTCATAACGGAGTATTACAAAGCCAGTGCCAGTCCTTCTGCACTATAACTTACAAGCCTGCATAGGCTCACTCCCATTTCCTACGTGCCAGTGCTGGAACCAAGGGAGGACCCACACTCGAATCATCCACAGGAGAGCCTGCCTCTCAAACTGGCCATGCTGAGGCACACCAGGCTCCAAATTAATTCTGAATTCATTTCCAAGAACTCTGCTAGGCTCTAAGCCCCATACATAGGTTAAACATGATTTGAATTCATCATTACCAGTAAGACTAAAAATGAATTTGAAGAATTAAAGTGAAAGAATAATGAATTAAAAATAAATCAAGAATACAAAAGTCAGAAACATCTCCAAAAAGAATAAAAAGCAATGTTTTAATTGGTTGTTTTCTCAAAAGAAAACAACAACAACAAACAAAAAACAAAATAAAACAAACAAAAAAACCCACAACAACCAAAAAAACCCGCTCCTGTGTCATCAGAATAAATACTATCCCTTTCTTTATATGCTTAGGCATTTCCTAGCTTATTCCAATGACATATTTAAATTCTGATTTATAAATCAAGGGATATGCTCACTGCCATAAGATGCATTCCACTGGGTCTCAAAGTCTTTAGCAGATCCTCACTGTGTGTACTTTATCCTGATGGTTTCACATTCATGTTCATCCACACTCAGCAAGAACCATAAACAAAGCCCTTTCTCAGATGCACACATGCAGTTCCCATTGACTTTGCTGGATTTTCAGCTGACTTCAATCAGAACTCTGTGCATGCAGAAGGGCAAAACTTGGCTCTGCACAGTCAATAAAATTACATCACTAGATACCTTTCAAATTAAGGGCAATGCAGGCCATACTGAAAAATAATATAAACTGAAATTCCCAAACTGTAGCCAAATAAATTCAAATTTCAGCCAAGTTTTTCCAGAATAATAAAAAGGGCATGCATTTTAGGCAAGATGAAATGAAACCCTAATACCATCTCATTTACCAGAGTGCACTCTGCCTCTTTCAGCAGGACAAAGTGTGAAACCCAGCTATTTACACAAGGTGATGATCTTGTTTCAGGTATACCAATGACATTGGCATCTGAAACAATCAAGTAAAGGTTACAAGCTGTGATTTGGATTTGCTAAGTCCTTTTCTGCAGCTGTATCCTGGCCCTGTAAGCAATGACTCTCTTTGCAAGTGAATTTCAAGTATAAGATACCACAGTAGAAAAAGTAATTAATCATAATATTAATAACTAATATTGTATTATTTTTGAATCTATTCGAATAGTGGTATTTTAAATATATGAAATGCTTGAGCCTAGGAGTATCTATCTTAAAAGCTTCAACCTTCATTCCCAACTTGCCAAAAGAACAACTTAACAAAAATCCCACACAACCTAGTAAAAACAGTTCCCTTCCCAATTTCAAATGACATTGTGCAACACAATTTATGCCAGGTACATTAGCTAATGCACCCTAAGCAAAGCAATGCCCCATGTGTTTTTTCCGAATTTCTTTCCGATATTTTACTTTTACTCACTCCATGATGTAACAACCCGTACCTTTTTACTGCATCCTAAAAAACGTCTACCTACCAGGATGAAGAATATTCTCACTTCTAAAAAACCATCTAACAGTAGGCTTCCTCACACTCTGTTTGTCTGATAAGCACTTGTTAGCCTGCAGTTACAAATTCATACACAGAAGTACTCAGGGATGAAAACCACAGAGGAGACTTGATGTTCATGTTTGGTCATCGCCCCCCGCCCAAAGAAGAAACATCTCTGATGATTTTCACACTTAAACAGCAGAACAGATTTTATGAACAATTTTTTCTTCATAGCTGGAATAGCCCCTGTTCTCCACTCCACTGTAATACTGAGTCACTTTGCATCAAGCTGGTCATTACTGACAAGCCTGGGAAGAAAAGAGGAAATGGATGAAATGCTCTGAAGCTACGTGTGTGACAGGGTATCTATCAGCTTGCTTCTTGAAGCAAATCATTTAAAATCAGAAAAAAAAAAAAATCATTACAATACAACTCACATAAGAGAAAAACTATTTCAATAATTATTGAGAAAGTCCAGTAAATCCAACACTGGTGGTCGAAGGGATTGCAAAGACTTTTTCTTTCTTATGCTGAGCCAAACTGATCATTCACACCAGATTATCCCCTAAATCATATAATCAGTATGGTGGAATCTGTTTCTCCTGAACTATAGCACTGTCAAATTAATAGTTATGAGGTCTGGAGGGGCTCTGCTCTCTCCAAATCAATTCCCCTCCTAACATCCCATCCTGACACTGGTGGCCTGTGAAGACACTCCCGAGTTTCAGAACTCCTCCATGTGACTCCAGGTCTACTTCCTGTGGGGTCTGTTGTAGCATGAGCTTAGAAAATTTAAAATGTGTTACAAGGAACACTTATTTGAGCCTAAACTCTGTGATTCTACACATTTGGGAATGGAAAGGTATCCCCGTGTCTCCCCTCAGTCCTACTGGGATGTGACAGTTCCAAGGAGAGAGTCACTAGTTTGTTTTAAATGCACAGTATATCTACATGATGATGAAAATATAAATCTACATGATCATTTTTCAAGAAAGTTGATTTTAAATAGTTAGGAAAGAAAATAAAACCCAACAAAACACACAGGTCAAAAACTTAGCTTTTCAGCGTGTCCTGTTTAAGCAATGACACATGAAGAACTTCATGTTCAAACAATTACCTGGTGCTTTAAATAGGACACTAAGGGAATAACATTTCAAAATGTATTCACACAGCACGAGACTAATCCTCCTCCTGGGAGTACCAGTGCAAATCAGAGTAACTCCTCAGAGGTCAATTGAAGTACACCAGCACAAGATAAATTTGAGACAGAAGGGAATCAGACTCCATCTACCTCTATTTTAATGCAGAGGTTGCAGATCATCTGCAATGATAAAGTGACCAACATAAATATAACTGACATCTATTCAATTGATCTCACATCCTGCCGACTATTCACAGCTCCAAATACAGGGCTGAAGAACAATGGTTTGAGGAAGGCAGGCAGAAATCCGGGTTCTAACCCATTCACACATTCCAATTTGCTAATACCTCCTACTTGAACTGCCTTCAGCTCCTCACACCGCTAAATCATCAAAGGTTTAATTTGACATTGTGCCCCCAGCTCCTGAAGAACAACTCCTCCTAAAACAAAGTAAATGACAAAATACCAGGAGAGATGCATGGGAGAGAAGATAAATGCAAAATATATGTGCAAATAGGAGAACCTATGGAGAAATAATCAAGAGAATCCCTAACGTACCACATACGTATGAAAGGCACTAGCCAATTGCTTAATTATTTGGAAACCTAGTACTAAGAAAGAACGGTATGCGTGCAGGGGAAGACTAAAATATGAGGCTATTTCGAACTGTGGTGTCATTTGTGCTAATTTAAGTGGATCTGTAATTATTTCCTACAACTTCATGATGTCCTGAACCAGCTCCCTCCTCCCCTTCGAGGCTGATAAAAGGACTCTTGGCAACACACTAAATATATTATGCAACGCATTGAATACTACCGAGAAAAAGCACTGAATTACACTGAAACAAAGAACATTAGGTGCGAATATCACCACCTCCAGGGGAAGAGCACCTTTAACTACTTATCACATCAGTAAATGCAGGCATCCTCTAGTACCTCTGCTACCCGCACCTAACAGCATTCGCTACATTTAACAAAGTTACGGCGAATTTTACCTCAAATCTGCTCAGGCTCGAGCTCTTTGACCGAGACTTCTTGCGGAGATAAACCGAGAAGAAGCGACGCACTGTGAACTTCTTCATGTTCATGTCCATCGCCCCGTCCCAGCTGCGGCGCGGAGCACGGAGGAGCCGCGGGCGCCGGCGGGGAAAGCTAGCGCATCCCGCTTGCCCCCTCTTTATATCCACGGGCGGGAGATCCTCCGGGCCGCCCGGCTTTGCTCATGGAGCCGGGCACGGCCGGACCCGCCGGAGGTGCCTGTCGGGGCCGGCCGGGGGCTGCTCGGAGCACGAAGGCTCCGCGCCGCTCACATTTCCGTGCGCCGAGCCCAACTCGGTCCCCGCCGCCCCTGCCGCCGGCCCTCGGCCCCACTGCGCCCAATCAGGCTCCGCTCGGGCTGCACGCAGAATCAGCGCCGGCGGATGACAGCTCCTGCGTCCCAGGCGTAGCAGGTTTCAGACAAATATTGGATGTGTCTATTGCTCTGCGCTCCCTCTCCTCTCAGTCAGGCTCTTTCAATTTCCTGCTTTCTGAATCACATGGGGAATAGGCACATGCTGCACTTCTGTTTTTAGCTCAGAATTCAGACGCTGCTATAATTACTGAGGGCTGTGGTGGTCAGATCCGAGAAGAAATCATCTCCCCTGTGAGAGTCGCTCCTGGAAGAAAGCTGAAAGATGTCGTGCCCCCACTGCCAGAATAGAAGGGTTTGAATCTCCTTTTTTTTCCGGGGAGTATGCGAAAAAACGCTGTCCTCGCCCCACCCCCCGAAACCGAAAAGCTCACCGTCCTATTCACAATCACCCACCTGCTTTACGTTGAAATACCTAACACTGGCACAGCTCTGAAAATAGAAAGCACAATCTAAATGGTTAAGTATTACTATTCTTATTGTACTTCGGCAGGGAGCTACAGCCCATCTAGGAGGTTAAGTATGTACATCTATTTACGGGCTGTAATTTTGAGCTGCATGGCAAGCATGCAGACTTACAGCCGCACCCCCACCTCCCTGCAACAAAATCACATTTTTCAGCTTTTCTTCAAAAACTGATGGATCTCAGTGTGTTCCTAAGGGCTTTCCCTGCCTATTGCACACAGTTCAGGCTCCTTTTCCATGGCAGCCTTCCGTTTCTGACTACTAAGGAGCACCCAGACATACCTTTCTCCCATAACCTCACATGAAAAGGGAATTACTCTGATGACTTATTAATGACTGAGATAAATAAGCCCAGGGAGAGCGGACATCACTACAGCCTGAGAAGAGCTGAAGATTAAATGACACTACCTCTCAAGTCCATCTGCTCTAAAAGAGAGGTGCATTTTGTTCTGCTTGCATATCTGGGCTCTGCTGTGAACTACCTTGGAGAGCAATGCCTGTCAGTATCTGCTTTTTTCTCAGGTTCTCTGTCCCATTCTTCTGCCTAAAGCCTGCCACGGTCTATGGTCTCACATGGCCTCACATCCAGAGAAGTATTAACAAGGAAGAAAAGAAAAAAAGGCATGTATGGTTTCATTTAAAAGGAGGTTAGATTGGAGAGGCTGCCATTAGTGCTGGGCTCCATAATCTCACAGAGCCTGACTCTGCTATGCCTGGACCCTGGTGCTACCCCAGCCTAAGGTAACTGTTCCACAGTGACAGTCTGGACAGTCTGCTTTTTCCTTATCCCTTCACAGCACACCTTTGGATTCCTTCTCTAATTCTCTTAGTTTGCAACAAAAATAACTTTGGGGGTTGCTTTCACTGTGCTGCCCCAGTGCCAAGCCATGTCAAGCCTAGGAGCCCTTTGCCATTACAGTTCCCTTGCTTCCCCAACTAAAGTTCGTGGAGCAGAGGCAGGTGTCCAAGAAGAAAACCTCGGGTATGTAAAGGTACACCTATGCACAGGCAAAACAACGAATAGGCTAAAAGTCAATTTAGGTGGTCAGCGCCAAAATTACTTGCTGATGCAGCCTCTCTAGTCAAGTTTTGTGTCTCTTGACAACCTTGCTGCAGTAAAATCTGCAGTGTCACAAAGGCCTCAGGCACTCAGCTGATTACTTGACCTCCTGCTCACCTGTCCTGACACACCATACAGCAGCTGCTGCTACTTTTGTCCTGCCTTTTCCCTGGCAAAGAGGTGTCCTGCCACAAGCTGGACCAGGCTTTGTGCTGGCATAGGCTTTTGGCAGACTTCCCACCTGTGTAAGCCACTTGAGCCTAAAATAGCAACCACACAAGTCCAGGGTAAGGTCCCTGAACCCTTCCTGTCACGGATACATCCCTAGTCACGGACATCTTTATTAATGCAGAGGAGGTGATAATTTCCCATATTTGAATACAAAAGCTGCCTGTAATAAAATGAAGTATAGGAGTCCCTGTTACTATTTACTGGCAGATTTATCACAGCCTTTCCTCCTCATTACATTGGTGGTGATTTCACATACAGGGACGTGTATTCGCCATTAAACGTGCCTGCACTGTAATAAACTTCCAATAAAATTACACAGGCCATGACTTAACACCTAATTATCAGGTATGCTTATTACATTCAGAATTTTGTTCTTTACCACATTTTTTTTTTAATCCTACACAATGTATTGGCAATTTATTGTGCACGTCAGAGCAAAAACTACCTTTGTATGCTAAAGGTTAGACAACAGCACTGAGCACCATGCCCAAGGATAGGAAGTAACTCTCTTACATCCCTGACATGACACAGGCATGGAAATAGGCATGCTCTTCTTGTTTTCTTACTCTGCTTTCAGACAGGTGATTAGGGATTAAATACCGAAGGACAACCAATCACCTTCGCTCTACTGAGCAGCAGTGATATTGCAGAATACATTCCAACTTCTGCAAAAAAGCAAAGGCAACTGAGATGTGAAATTTACATTAAAAGTGTACATAAAAAGTAAAAATGCAGAAAATAAACGAAACACATGTGCATGCAACATTAAAGCATAGGGATGCATATATGAAAAGCAAATTCTACTACAGCTCCATGTGGCGTGCTTCAAGACACTGAGCTTAACTTTTCTTCAGAAAAACAAATAAGAGACATCAAAAACATTAGCTCAAACTTTCACGGAAGTCAGACAATAACCACTTTTCACAGTGATTCTAATAAAGAGGTGCGAACCAAAAAATAAATGTGATTAAATTGGAACATTCAGCATAACATTTATAAAAATACTACTGTCAGATCAATCTACAATGTGAAATATTAAGTGCACTTAGAAATTCATGTCTTTAAATTATTTATCTGCTCTGAGCAATTTTAACTGCTGAGGAACTAGATGGAGGGAAAAAAATCTCCAAATATCTCTGCTTAAGGCAACAATAAATAACAAAAATGGTGGAGGGGGCATATGACATATTGGCATCAACCAGTAATATTCATATCTCATCTGTATTCTGAAATACGCTTTTAAAACTAGAATCATATATGCTGTAACATAAAATAAATAAATACGATATCATGGCTGCCCATCCTCCCAGTGAACTTAATAGCAAAATAAAGTTTAATTTAGTTGGAAAAAGGCTTTAAAAAAACCCCAAACCAAAAAGCTCATAGCCAGGATTCAAGACAAACTCTCAACAGGAATCACCAAATTAGCTATTACATAGCCCGGGGTTGAATTTTTAAAAGCTAAATGGAGAATTCCTAATTAATATCTAATGAAAGCAAAAAGTCCTTTCCTCATAAGTACAGATGGATTATACCAAGAGCAGTAACAGACTGAAGGACCCAGGCTTAGAAGAGGAACAGGGGGCAGCAGAGCAGCCTGAACAGCGCCCAAGTGAGAAGGATGCCAGTAGCCAATGCCAGATGAGTCATCAATTTCTAAATGATAGAACATGCAAGTCCAAGACATCTACCACAAACTGGATGATATAATTACCATGAGAAATTTTGTGTTACAGTGTTACACAGAACATCAGGCCCTATGTCAAAATTAGGCCTATTTTTTTATGTGAATCAACAATTTATGAGCAAACCCAGAATGACTCTGTTACTTAAGTGAATTTAGCCATCACTGTAAAAGTAAAAACTATGAACTGATAGTATCTTCCTTGAAAATGCAATCAGTATTACCAATCCTTCCTCAGTAAATCCATCAGAAAGCCAGAAAAAAATCCAGAGAGAAATAAGAAAACAACAGAAGCAGAGAGAACACAGATAGAACAAATAAGATTATCAGAACACAACATGCAGAGAAAAGGAAAATGAGACTCCCACAATAGAGGCCCAAGAGACAATGCTACAGAAAAGGTGAATTACACAGTGCATTTATGCTCTCATCAAAGAAACTCAGGAGCAAGAGCAGATGTTTCCAAGAGACACCAATTAGCTGAATAAGGAACAACACTTTCCCCCCGGTGGTTAGATTGTATACGACTCTTTCAGTGACTGCTGTTTCCTCATCTTGAATGCTGGACAAATTGCCATATGGCTTTTGTTGCCTCAATGAATACGTAAGGTGGCTATTTTTCTTATTGATGTTTCTTTCAATAATATATGATGGGCTTTGCCCAAAGAAGTGCTTGGGCTTTGCTCTCATTACACCAATGTGGGTCTCAGCCTTTCCAGCTGCTGTACATAGTTAAGTACCTTGTCCTATTTAGCACACACTTACTTCACTGGAGTTTTCTCTCTCAAAAAGGCACACTACCCTGCCAGCACTGCAGAATACAGGCACTGACTTGCCATCTTTCACCAGCATTGACAAGCGATCAACCATGTTGGCTGAAAGGGGATACAAGGGAATAGGCAGGAAAGAAAGTGCTTTTTCCCCTTTCTCCCACCTACTGGCTGTGTATCACAAACTTCAGTAATTTTGATTCCTTTCTGGATATGTTTTATTCCAGTGGAGGTGCAGGCTCCTTCAGACATCTTGCAAATTAAAAGCACTGGTCAGAAGGAATGAGAAAGCGAAGTCACACATCTTGTCTAACTGGGTCTGATGAACTGGCAGGAGACAGGCTCCTTGGACACAGTCTTCTCTAATCCCAAGAGAAACATAACAGCCCTACAACTCCTGTTTGATCTTGCACTTGTAACCTCAAGACAAAAGCAGAGTATCTCTCATACCCACGTCTATGTAATTCCCCTGTTGCTAAAAGCATCATCTAACACACTGCCAATTATATGAAGAGTAACTAGTATAAATAGAAGTGCATCAACCACAGGAGAGTGGCTTTAAAAAGACTTGTTTTGCTTGATATGGTGACATTCCACTT
This sequence comes from Hirundo rustica, assembly GCF_015227805.2. Classification (NCBI taxonomy): domain Eukaryota; kingdom Metazoa; phylum Chordata; class Aves; order Passeriformes; family Hirundinidae; genus Hirundo; species Hirundo rustica. The sequence continues at coordinate 40,856,713 of NC_053452.1, forward strand.
AGTGGATTCCATTCAACACCTTTAAACATTGCTAAAATGGGCATCAAAATAAGCTCATAATAGATTTGAACTCTTTATTTTGCAGAGATGCAAGTAGCTTAGATGGAGATGAAAGTCCTCAAGAGTTTTTAATAGACTACAAAAACAGTAAGTTCGAAAAAAAAATTGCACAGTGGCATTAAGAGGGTGAACCATCTCAGTGCCATGCTGGAGCAGAACAATCATATCCTGAGCTGGAAAGGATTCACAAAGATTATTCAGCCCAACTCCTGGCCCTGCATATGACAGCCCCAAGAATTCCATCACATGTCTGAGAGCACTGCCCAAATGCTTCTCGTACTCTGTCAGGTTTGGTGCTGTGACCCCTCCCTTGAGGAGGCTGTTCCAGTGCCCAACCACCCTCTGGGTGACAAACCTTTTCCTAATATACAAGCGAAATCTCCCCTGACACAGCTTCATAGCATTGAGGTCTCCTTGGTTCAGTTGCCTAAAAATCTTCCTCAATTCCTCCCAAGCACCTAGCAGTTACATGATTATAGTGCTACTTTCAGACTACCAAGTGAGCTGCACTATGAGGACGTGTGGCTTGTTCTTATTTGTGCAGGGAGACCCAAGAGTGCTGCAGAAATAATAGTTCCAGTAATAAGAAAACAATATTTGATTGAGTTTTCACCAGATGATAGACATTTTAACTCTCACAGAAACATCTTGTGTTAGAGCTGGCACATCAGATTGGCAAGTGTCACAGCTGCTGTATTGACTGCTCCCATATGTGCTTTGCTTCTCACAGACTCACGGGAACGTGCAACAGCTCCACTGGCCACACACACGTCAGTCAGCTGTGGAGTACTTTCAGGATGGAGACTACCATGTCTAGCAATCTGCATGGAAGATTATCAGCCCCACTTTTCTTTTTTTGCTTTTTAGCAGTGTCACTGAGCATTTTACTTTCTTGGCTGATACTATATACCGGTTTTACTGGATTTTGGTGGCTTAGATAGAAATATGAGACAAAGAACTCAAAAATCCAATTTCCTTTGCATAAGCTTCTACTCCAACATGAAGGAGATTGCTGAAGATACAATTCTGCTTTCTTTCCTTTGGACAATCAGAAAGTCATTCTGTTCTCCTATAAAGGACTGGAAGCTTTCTGGAAGGAAGGATGCTACTTAGTAACAGAAGTTTGAACGGTCTTATCACATGAATATTCATGAATATCACTTTGAGCGAACATTATACAATAGAAAATTGGATAGAAGAATTTCATTATGCACAGCATATGTTTACTGTTTATTCAGGCTAGCCATGAACAGTATTAAAAGGAGAGGCATTTGTTAAAAATCTGCTAATAAGCAATTTTCCCTTAGTAGGCTCTAAAGATATCCTACACCTAACAGGGGAAATAGTGCATGGAACATTTACTGGAGCACCCATTTCTACTTCTGATAATCATTGACAGAGCCAGCTGACACTGCAGTGAGCAAAAAAACTATATCACTGTTTGCCATTGAAACACTGAGAAACACGAAAGTGCATAATGGGACTTGTAAATTTTATTCTAAAAAGTACCAATTTTAGGTATTTTTTTTTTCCTTTTAATTATTTCATAAAACCACACACATGAGGTACAAAAGTTAACGAGGTATAGAAAAGCATCATATTTAGCGGAAGTGAGTGACCTGAATTTATATCCTTCTTTTATATCTAAAACTATTTGTATGACCTCAAAGAACCTTGAACTCTCTAGCTATGCCTAGCTCCAGGGCTTGTACAAAATCCAGCCACGTCCTGGATCCTCTATGAGAATGAGTGTACAGATTGCACCATTTTCCTCTTATTCTTCCCAAATGGCATCTCCTGTCCCCAGTGCAGAAAATACCTCCTGGTATTTTCAGCCAGAAAATAGAGACAGAGTGCACTCTGACAAGTGGCTATGTAAATTCAGGGCCCTAAAATGTTTGAACCTGCACTGAAATGCAGAGAAAAACCACTCATTCAAATCTCCTTCTGTAGAATGGGGCTGGAGTGTTCTGCCACTGCATGACAGCTCTTTCCGAGAAAACACAATGATTGATATTACGTGTTTCACAGCTGAAATTTTAGTTGAAGGTTGTCACATATTTGCTAGATTTATTTACAGAAACAGATTAACCGTGAGTAATGCCAAAGAATAAACCAGGGTGACACGCAAATTTACCTTGGTAGGCATTTCATCTAGCAGGACAAATGACACATGGAATATTTTCAAAATATATTACATACCTAACACACTGAAAAACTTGGGCTTAAGGTTGTATGAACACCTACCCCATATCAGACACAACAAAAGTGAGATTTATAAATAAAAAAATCATTAATCACTCTTGAAATCTTAATTTTCTTCATTGTTGGACTTGTATGGCTTTTTAGACAAATTTTGAAGGACTGCTTTAAATTAATGTAGTGACAGTATTTAACTCTAGACTACATTACATCTATCCCTGCCTATTTTTGAAATAGAAGCTGAAGAAACAGTCAGAGAAGGGAAAAAAAAAAAAAAAAAAGTTTAAATTCTGTGTCTAATATGTCTAATACAGCAACACAGGAAGTGTGAAATAGGAAAAAAAACCCCCATCATTTTAACCTTCAAAAGTTCGTTAGGTTGCGTTTGATATTCACCAAGACACATAATGATTTCTTAATTTATCCAGAACAATATAGTCCAAGGTCCTATTTTACCACTGACAAGTAAAGGCAAGAAAGACAAACCATAAAATGCCTTGCTTTAGGACTGATTGTTGTCACAAGCCTGCGCTATTATTGGGACGTATTTAGTATGTTAGATGACTTTTTCCTTATTTAATTTCAGATACCCAAAGTATCACCTTCTCTTGACTGTAGTGTCACTTCTCTCACCTAAGTCAGCAGGCAGCGGGAAGTGCATGAGCTTCTTCCTGCATAACTGAGCCTGCCTGGCTGATGCATCAAAAAATATATCTGCAAAGAATTCCAACATCTTTTATATGCTTTCCTACTCATCTAACAAGTGTGCGAAATTAGTTATAGAGAGCACTTGTAGAATATTCAACACCCAAATTCTTGATTAACCTAATGGAAAAAAAAAAAAAGAAAAAAAAAAAGGCAACTCATTATATTAAGTCAATTTAATTCTTTGACATCTTTCTGTGAATGCCATAAATATTTTCAAATCCTGAAATAACCTTAACGTGAGATATACAGAGAGATAAGTAACGCTATGTATAACGCAAACAAAACAAGAATTTAACTTCCCATATGCATAACAGAAAACTGGCAGTTTTGTCTGTTTTTCACCAACTAGAGATTGTAGTGTGTAACTAATTCTGTCATAAAGTAAGCCATGCTATTTAATAAAGGTTCAAATACTTCATTATATGCTTCAATATACAGGGAAGATGTACAGTTGTGGCCAAAATGTTATAAAATGCTTCCCAAGTGATATTGTATACCTAAATGCAGTGACATTCTTCAAACAAAATGAAACATCTTTTAATGTACAACAAAAATATTAAATTTGTTACTTCACTAGCAATGCTGATGTTTGACTCCAGTGTTTTTTTTTAACCAATCAAAAATCCTGTAAGAACCACTTACCTTTGAAACTTAAACTAATTTCACAAAGCAGTCATCTCAAATTCATAAAGTTGGCAGTGGAGAGTGTGATTCATATGAGATACATTCACTGGAATGTGACACCTTTGCCCTGATAGACTACTGGGATCTGATTCCATATTCTGATGCTTCCTTTAACACCTGAAACATATGAAATCTTACCATGCAGAGTGATATGGGGCAGAGCTCTACCAATTAGGAGATTGAGACTGTTCTTTTGCTTCAAATCCCAAAGGAGAAAATAGATATCTATGTCAGACAAGAGGAGCAAATAATGCAGCTACTACACAGACTTGAAACATGGCACTCCCTCCCATCATCACAGACAAAAGAGAATTTTTACAGCTTCCTAAAAGCTTTCAAGGGCATCTTGGTCTAGCTGGGCTGCTTAGAAACTGCAAGCAAGGACATGAAGGAGCACTTCAAAAAGACACAGCAGAGCCTTACTATTGTATGTCTTGGGGACTGAAAAGTACTTAATTTTTTCCCACTGTGATTTGACTATGTTTTTAATATTTACATATTTTGCCCCTTTCTTCACTCTAGAGTTCTCTCTTCATCTCTTCTTACTTCCTATTCCCCAGATTTTCTCTTCAAATGCATGACTCACTCATCTTAACTCAAGAAAGTTGAAAAAAAAAAATTAAAAAGCAAAACTTGAGCTTGAAAAGAGGAAAAGAAGATTACTTCCTGATACTTGATTTTTAGGGACTATTTTATGGTATGTCTCTGGGCTTCAGAAGATCCAAAAACATGCAAGAAGAAATATGAGACAGAACAAATTATAGAGGGATTTTCAAGGGGCTGTACCTGTGATGTAGTAACACTGAAACTGGTAATAGATGGAAAGAAATCCTTTTAGCAGCACGGCTGAATTTTGAAGCATTACTGTGTGTCTTTGAGCAAACAAAGCTTTAAAATCTATTGGCTTATGGAGTGATACATGGGAAACATCAGAGTTGAAATATCCAGCTGATGTCTGGTCACCAGTGGTGTCTCCCATGGCTCAGTATTGGAGCTAATCCTGTTTAATGTCATTGATGATCTGGATGAGGGGATGGAATGCACCCCCATCAAGTTTGCATCAGAGGACACCAAGTCGGGGGGGAGAGTTGAACTGTTGCAGTGCTGCAGGCTTCAGGACAAGTGGTTGGAAAGCTGCCCAGTGGAAAAGGACCTGGGGGTGCTGGTGGACAGCCAGCTGGACATGAGCCAGTGTGTGCCCAGGTGGCCAAGAAGAGCAATGGCATCCTGGCTTGTATCAAGAACAGTGTAACCAGCAGGATGAGGGCAGCGCTTTGTCCTCAGCCCTGGTGAGGCTGCATCTCAAATCCTGTATTCAAGTTTGGGGCAAGAAGGACATTGAGATGTTGGAGTGAGTCCAAAGAAGGGCTACAGAGCTGGAGAAGGGTTAGGAAGTGAATCTTCCTGTGAAGATTGGCTGAGGGAGCTGGGGATGTTCAGCCTGGAGAAAAGGAGGTTCAGGGGAGACTACCACTCTTTACAAGTGCCTGAAGAAAGGAGGTTGTATGGTCTCTTCTCCCAGGCAACTAGTGATAGGACAATGGGAAATGGCCTCAAGCTCTGCCAGGGGAGATTCAGATTGGCTATTAGGAAAAATTTCTTCACAAAAATTGTTGTCAAGCATGGGAACAAGTTGCCAAGAGAAGTGGTTGAGTCACCATCCCTCAAAGTATTTAGAAGTTGTGTAAGTATGGCACTTAGGGACATGGTTTAACCATGGGCTTGGCAGTACCAGGTTAATGATGAGACTCAATGATCTTAGAGGTCTTTTCCAACCTGAATGATTTTATGATCGCACTGAAGAAGAAAATACAACAGTCCTCACCCAGTTAACCTGCTGGAAGATGGGTACAGCTATAAGAGATGCCAGGAAACAGGAACTGAAACAAGCTCTTCATGGGAAGGAGGAGTGGAGGTGAAGTCACCTGCTTCTCACAGAGATAAACATGGGTTTGGAGGCTGTGTAGAGGTTTGTCATATTTTAGACAAAAAGATCTTGGCTCATTAGAGGAATATCATTAGTCCTGGCATAACCCCTCACTTGTGGCCTCACTCTGCCATCTCCAGGCCATCATTTTCTACTTCCTCTCTATTGGCACAAGTATTCCCACAGCCACAGAATGAACCCAACTGGAGAACTGGTCCAAATCCCACCCCAGAATGCTAATTTTAAGCCAGTTCAGTTCCCTGCTCTGAATCACTAAACAAATATCTGTGCCCACTCAGTATTTTTTCCAGTGGTGGGGGCAGGAATGTGTGTGCCTGTGAGGTGGCTCTGCCTCCTGCGCTGGCAGGGATGGGTAACGCCAACACTAACTGCTGGCTTCCCAGACACAGAACTGGCATGCTGCAGCTGCCAGGCCTGGCAGAACTGGAACCACTGAGCAGGCCACGTCAAACTATCCTTTGGATCACAGTGAAGGCTAAAATAACAGCTCTAGTGTAGAAAGGACATTTTAAAATGTCCTGAAGTATTTTTCTTTATTATAAATCTAGCCAAAGGGAATTGGCTAAAAACATGCAAAACTTGGAATTATGCTTTGAGATAACGTTCTTTCCAAAAAGTTGAATCTGTAAAAGGTTCTTAGATTGTTTAAAAGGAAAAGATCCCAAAATGGGTGAGAAAGTAGCCTACAGCTGCACTGCAGAAATTCAGAGGGCTGTTTAAATCCAAGAACCCTACTAGAACTGGCTGGGCTCCCCTTTAGCACTGAAGCCCAGCCACTGGAAGTGTAGTAAGACTTCTAGAACTGAGACTACAAGTTCCAGTGGTGTTAACTGACACCACTTTAATTGATTTTTTGAACAGTATTTTCTGGCATTATCTGATTTAATCTTCTGTGGGTGCTAATACGATCCTGTCAAGCTCCCAGAACCATGTAACTTCACGCACAAGTAGGCATCTCTTACAAATCTCTGTAGGTATGTATTTTTTACACCAGCATATATGAGGATCTTGAGTTCAGGTTGGGTACCACAGTCTGAGACACCTGCGTGAACGCCAACAGCATGACCTGAACTGTACAGTTTGGATGTGTTTGATGCACACTGCTCAGTGAATTTGAGAACCACTATCAAATGCAACACAGATGTAACCACAGGCAGCCAGTCAACACACAACATTCTTGAACTCACAAAATTGTTTTAATGCCATCACAAAATCATCATACAGATATAAGTTTCCAGTACTTGTTGGTCTCATCGGAAGGCTGTCCAGAAACTCACCTTCCTATTCACTCCAGTACCTACCTTAGATGCACCACAGATAAAATCTTTTACCCTTATGCTAGCACCTTTCCAGGTACATTCTTCTTCAAAGGGTAATCATATTTCGGCACAGTTTTGACTTGGCTCTGCTGAATGAGAGTGAGATTTTCATCTCCCCTCACTCAACCACCTTTCCCTGCTTGTGTCCCAACCCATAGCTCTGTCTTACACTTGACAATGTCTGTGTTTATCTTCTTTATAGATGTCATGAACAGAAGAATGTTTATTGGAGCCTCAGTAGCAGCAATAATTAGTAATTCTTCATCACAAGAAGTACTTTAGGATTTTCTTCAATTTTTCCATTATTATTTTGAATTTGTAGTTCACTGTTGCCCTGTAAATTAATCAGGAAACTTCCATGGTGGTATACTCTAACTGGGAATTCTAAACCTGTTGTGTACTCAATGGAATAAGATAGAAAACTCCCTGATCCCCTCTCTGGATCTTCCAATGTAAGAAGGAAATGGGCTTCTTGGAGTAAGTCCAGAAGAGAGCCACTAAGTGGATGACAGGTCTGAAGCACCTCTCCTGCAAAGGCTGAGAGCTGGGATTGTTCAGCCTGGACAAGAAAAGGCTCCGGAGAAACCTTACAGCAGCCTTCCAGTACCAAAAGAGGGCTGATATAAAAAAAAGACAGAAAGTAACTTTTTCCATAAGCAGATAGTGATAGGACAAAGCTAAATGGTTTTAAATTAAGAGAGGGACTGTTCAGGTTAGATGTTAGGAGGAAATTCTTTACTCAGAGGGTGATGAGACACAGGAAGATCTTGCCCAGAGTTGTGGTTCCCCCATCCCTGCAAGAATCCAATGCCAGGTCGGATAATTCCTTGAGCACCTGATGTAGTGGGTGGCACCCCTACTCTGGCCTGTGGCAGAGTGCTGGAACTATATGATTTTTAAGGTGCCTTCCAACCCAAACCATTCTATGATTCCATTCTCTTCCCTTGATAAATAACCATATCTTTTCAGCATACTATTTACTTGTAACATAGTAGTGCTTGTTTTGGTGACAACTCCAACACAGCTGTGAGAAAATTCCCCAGCTCAACCACTAATGTATAATCTGAATTCTCCCCTAACCCTGATTTGAGTTTTGTTTGGATACTTCCTGGGAATTTTTATTTTAAATAGAATGAAGCTAAGCAATTATAGTATAAATAATACCATCTAGTATTTCTTAGATAAGTGTACAATTCTTGAATCACTCTTAAAACTCTGAAGGTTCAAAGCCAGTAGCTCAGCACAGCACCATGAGTCAGAGCTGGTTAAAATGGAATTTCTTAAAAATATGCATGACATGGCAGTCAAAAGAGACATTTGCAAAATTTCCTGTAAAGTTTCAGAAAACCTGAGAACATCTGTGAAAAACATGAGGATTGGGCAAACATAGTTTGAACAATACAAGAACAACATACGTAGGTACATCTGACAGCTACCAATGGGTCACACAGTGAGTATGCAGCTGCCTTAAGCCTTCAGGGACCAAAGCCCACCTTCTGATGATACCATCTGAAAATAAACAGTGCATCTATGGCTCGTACATCAAGATTTCACAGAAACTTCACATCAACTTTGATTTCCAGCTGTTTAAGGGAACCTGAATCCTTCTTGGAGAGTTGGGAGGCAAACTTTGTGCCCTTATTTTCCTGTGGCAACTTTGATTTTTGGAGTTTTTCATCAGGCAAGCCCCACAAACAGTTTTTCCAGAATATTAAAAGTAATTGAGATAATGAGAAGCTAATAGGCTTTAGCTTAGGGGGTAGCAAAGAATAGCCTGCTATTATTCAGAAAGCCCTGTAATAGAGCACCTTGTTAATTAGAGATGATTCACAGATGACTTGCAATAGATTATGGTAGTTCTGAATAGCGATGATATTTTCATATTGAGCTCTTATGTACTCAGGAGTAATGAAGTTTTAATTTTAATTAAAAGAAAGCTCCTTTTTTTTTTTTTTTTTAAGCCTGTAGGTCCAAGCAGTACTGAAGTGCAGAAAATTAGCATCTTTTACTCATTTCCCATATTTAGAACACTACACTTTATAGTTTTACTTTCATAACATTCCCTACCAGAGGACAGCTAAGCACCTGAATAGCAGCTGTTGATAAGAAGAGAATATGATTGTCTCTTTAATTGGAGAAACACACAGTGAGGCGAGAAGCTGCTTGCTCAAGGCCTCTCAGTAAGTCTGTGATAGAGTTATGAACAGAACTAGGTTCATTTTAAATACAGGATTATCCCCTTGCATCCCCATGCCTCATCACGGAACACCATCTGTTACACCGATGGGCATTCGCTGCTTTAGTTATGATCATTACAGTGGCACAGTTTGACATTATAATGACCCATTGCTACTGATAAAGGGATTCCCATGCTCTGTCACCTTCCCTCTTCCTCTCTCTTAACACTTTCTCTTGTCTTTTGCTGGGGAGCTTACAGTGAATTGGTCCAAAGAACAGATACTCTATATACACACATTTTCTGCTGGTTTAAGTCCTCTGAACCGACCCCCAAGGATCTGGATGAGCTTCAGTATCTGAGCAAAAGGAGATGCTGGGAGGATGCAGGAGCAGAATGGCAAGTCTGTGCCCTTCCAGAACAGCTGCCTATGGGGTAGGCTTAACTGCACTGCCAAACAGGACCTTATCTTTTTAGCATATATTTTACTTGATGATTTCTTTAAACCGAAAATAATTACTCTCATCACTGACAAAAACATGGTGTTCTGTTTGAGAGCTGTCAGAGATCCATCCCAAGCTTTCCATAGGCAAGGCAGGCGAGCCTGTGCAGCCAGCAGCACACAGGAGAGCTGCATGGATAATGCCAGTAGTTATCAGTAATCCCATGGCCCTGATGATCCCAGTGCTGACTCAGGGCAGGAAGGCTGGGGCTACCACACTTCCTTCTAGGACTTCCCATGGCAAATACACACGTGCCTATGTACAGTGTGTGCACGCAGGAGCTCACACCAGTCACACAATTTGCTGTAGGCACAGCGCTCTGCTTATACGCAGTGGAGATCCAGAGCACGCAAGCACACAGACAAGGACCAACCCCTTTTATCCATTCTGTCACCATGTCTCTTCCTGTGACCCCAGGCAGCTGCAAAAAACTATTGAACTGCAGGGTTGCCAAGCTGTGAAACATGACCTGAAGTGACATTAATTACTACATTCAAAACACTTGATGAGAAGCTGTTAATTTACCAATAGATACAATGACAAAACACCTTTTCTCCTCTTCAGAAAAGAAGGAATGGAGAATGACAACTTGCATCCAACAATGGCATTTTGCCTTCTGAAAGTCCACCATAAAATTCCCTAAGATTTCTTACCACTATATAGATTTGCAGGATTCAATATTGTGAATTAGTGAGGGAAAAGAAATGCAATAATTGATGAAAAACTTGAACAATTAAATCACGAAACAAAATTCCTCTCAGTCTCCATGTCCAGCAGGGTATGCAGAAGAAACCAAACAAACCCCAACCAACCAACACCAAACACCACCACCTGTCCTCCTCCCAAAACACATGCAGATTTAAATTTTGGATTAAATTAAGTGGACAGAAAAGAGAATACACATAACATAAGTGCAAATATTTTGCCTTTTTACTTCTTGTTTAGGACTCATGGCAAGACACACTGGCACTTTTTCACTTAATTCAACAGAGTGAAATACAAGCAAGTAGAACTTTGGTCAGGAAGGGATTACTAATCTGCCAAAAGCTACCTGCATCATTCAGTGTTCCCAGCATCAAGGCCTTTTTACAGTCAGCTCTTCAGAGAGGACATATGTTCTCTGTATAAGCATTAAATGCATATTATGTGCTTGGGTATGCACAAATGACAGTGCGAAAATCAATAATTACTGCAATCTAATTTGAGAAACTACAACTACTAGTTGAGAAACAACTAATCAAAGATTATTACTAATGTGGAAAAGCACAAATAAAGAAATCAGAAAGTTTAATTATTTCAAATATGGGCAAACAGTCAAATAGCTGCATGTTTCAACAATTTTCATTTCATATAGCTGGTTTCATTGTATATCTATTAATAACACTTTATATTTAACAGCATGAGCTTAACATCTTTTTTTCACTCACTAGAATAATGGTTGATTATGCTTTCAAATGACTTTTTGTCTTGTTCATTGATCTGAGTTTTACCAGATCCCAAATTAAAGAAAAATCTCTCTTTAACCTAACAGCCAACTGAATACAATTCAAGGAAGTCTAAGATAATGAAAGCATGCTTGAGTGTAAGCTATACTCAGCTTTCAAGCAGACCTAATGCTCAATAACCAGAACAATCATCACTGTATTTTTCATTTATCACTGGAACTGAAGGCTTTCCTTTTTCAGTGAAAAGTTTAGGTGGCTGAAAAACCTCTCAGATCTCAAAAATCATTATGTCTTTATGCACTGCCTCTTAAAAAATACTTTTCCCAATAGATGCATTTTATATTAAAAAGAAAGTTTGTGTAAGCAACTGACGATTCAGCTTCATAATAAACCATTTTCCAAGATTGGTTTCAGATACAATAAGCTTGCATTTGAGAAAATAAGTGGTAGCAAGTACCCTTCCATTTCAGTCTAGAAAATTTTTGAGTAAAGATGAAGTTTCAAAATAATATTTTTTAGTTTCCTAATCTCTTCATGAGACAAAAAAAACCCCACTGAGCCCCCAAAACCCTATATCTGCCATAAGAAATCATCATACATGAGTGCTTCTATTGTTCAACATGGTTTGTAAGATTTCTTATGTCACTGCTTCTGCCAGCTCAGAGTTTTGTCAGGACGTGCTAAAAAGACTCTAACCCTATAAATTCCTGAAAGAATTAGCTTTTTCAGGACTGTTGTTTTCCTTGTATTTTTAGTGTATGACCTTCTCATATAATAAGATAGACACACGTGACCTCCACCATGTCTGAGCACATGCAGAGTCACTCCATAGCTGCCATGCCAGACTCATGTCATCACAGCATTCAGCTCATGACAGTTCCTGTGGATCTTTCTTTACAATCCAGGCACTAAAAATCCAATGCTCAGAAGGATTTAGGTTTGAAAAAAGTCAGAAAAAGCAAGACAAAATACTTGAAGTATAAATATTATCTCTCATACCTAGAGAATGAGAGGGAATGGTAACACTTAATTTTAAAGCTTATTTTGATTAGCCTTTTGTTTAAAATTCCTTTTGGAGAAAGAACCTGTTTTACTTTTGTCCATATTATCTGTTCCATTCTCTTTCCCGGGGCTAGATAAGACACCACACACTAACTTTGTAATGAATCTTTCCACAGCAATAATTAAACAACAGATAACATGACACACACACACACATTTACCAGTTACTACTTGCTTTGCCTCTAAGCACAATTTTTCAGAACCATCACCATCATCTGTTCCCCTTGTATAACTATGTTTTTCCAAAGGGAAAGCTGGATTTGAGTGGAGTCCTCATTCTCTGTCTTATCAAAGACTTTACTGCTACTTTCCCCGCAGAAGTCTCTGTTTTGTTGTGAAGGATCCATGATTTAAGGACTCTTCCTTTAATAAGAATTTCTGCCCAGTGGTATAGATATGACAGACACCGAGTATGTGCAGCCACATGTGGTCCAACAGCAACAGCTGAATGTGTAAAATAGACATGTCCAAATTAAACAAGGAGGGGATCAGACAGAGTCCAGAATAAAGAAAGGATACCCTTTAATTTCAGCCCACAGGACTGGTAAACACAAGATTAGAAGATGATACAAGCTTTTGATATTTTGTTTTTGCACATCTGGACTGAAAACCTTAATTGGACCAGCGCACAGCTGTCACACTTGCTACTTGGGTGATACTGCTAAGCATTTGCATAATGTCAACAATTTTTCAAAGACAAATTCCTAACTTTTGCAGCTTTCACTTTTCACTAACATTAATTAGCTCTATAAAGAGCTGGGAACACTACTGGAATCTATTAGACTGAATGACTCAAAAGCATGCACCAGAAGCAGAAGCTTTATATTCTTCATGCTGGGTACACTGCCAGCTGGGCACAGTTATGCTAAGTAGCTAACTTTGTGAACAGTCCACTTGAAATCAAAGTCAGCTAGCACAGTGGAGGTCATTGTTCACGTTCATACAACATGAATCAACATCCAAGGGGAGCAGGGGAGCAGTAATGTTACTCATTTTGTTTCTGAATGACCAGCACATATTAATTTCATGTTATTGTCACTGCATGGAAAGCCATGCACAAATACACCTCTTTGCCCTGCAATTCCCAAAGGTCTGCTGCAGACAGAAAGTGAGTGAAAGCAATGTCACTTCTGCTTCAGGTTTTCATTGTTATCAAGTTTAATGAGACTTTCAGTTAAAGCAATCTTTAATTCTGTACCAAAAGGCAGTGTCTTCCAAAAATTTCCTCCATTGGAATGAAAATTTCCATTTGGAGCATTTTTCCCTCTCCCTTATAAGCCACAGAAGCTTGACATATGCTAATCACTGGACTTAACTGACAGATGACAATGGGGGAAGACATATTCCCAGCTCAGAAAACAGGGCATAAACTTGAAAAGTCAGAAAAGGTATGGCATGAAGGGTAAATTATACTTGTGTTCAGAAGCTAAAGAGTCCTCCTGAAAGGCAATGCAACCAGCAAGTCTCTATGCAAAAGTTGAAGGTTCCTTACAGTTTTTCACGGAAAAAAACCAAACCAAACCAAACAAACAAACAAAAAAAGCCCAAATAAACAGATCACAGAAAGAAAATAGCTTAAGGATTTCCTATGTAATTTATATAATTCTTTTCAGCAAGGTAATTATAAGAAATATGGGCATCTTTAAATATTAGTTTCATTTTACTAGATTGCTAAACCCAAAAAATATTAGCACCCACTCAACAGGTCAGACTGATTTCTTCTCAATGCCACAGCTTTCAGGAGCTACCCAGCAGCAGAGTCTTGGACTTCCTGCTAGAGAAACAGCCAGGAGAGCAGATTTTCTATTAGCCCCTGAGAAAGGACTGCTTTTTATTTTCCTCCAGGCATCTCAGAGGGGAAGGAGGAGAACAGTGAAGATTAGAAAGAGTTGCAGAGAAGAATTAACTGGATGGGTGGATAACTTGTAGGTTATTAAAATTTTGGGTTACTGATTTCTGCTCCAGAATGAAACTGCAGGTTTTACTTTTCATTAAAAAAAAAAAAAAAAAAAAAAAAAAAAAAAAAAAAAAAAAAAAAAAAAAAAAAATTAAAACAGATTTTAAAAAGAGTGAGGAGTACAAACACATTTACAGTAATTATGAGAATATAAAACTTCATTTTCAAACATAGTACTTAAGCCTGTTTTTCTTGGAAACAAAACTTGAAGGCCAGTTACTAAGTATCTTCCTTATTATACGCTTCACTATTGTTCCTTCAGTAGTCTAGAAAGGAAAACAATTGTAAATTTTGTTCCTACAGAATGACATAGATGACCCCATAATGAAAGAGAGCAAAATGTTCCACATAAATCTTTCCAGGACTGAGTCCTGTAATACTGTAATCTATTCCTAATTCCCTAAACCACTATGCAGATGACACAGCAGAATTATACACGCTTTATCTGAAAAGACAGCTATGCAATTATAGAAATGTTCAGAATCAAAACAGGGTTGGTACTCAGTCCCCTGTCACCAGATCTCTCAGATTTCTGTGCTTCCCTGCTTGCAGATTCAGGAAGTGATCCTGAATCGCACTTACTCCCCCTTGCTTCGCAATTTTCATGCAGAAGAAATTTGCATGCAAAGGCAATGAGGTGTGTGATGTTCAGGGAAGTTGGTCTCTAAGTGCCTTCAAAAAAACTCACTTGCCACATCCATCACAGATGCTTTTTAGCACCTTCCAACTTTAGCCCCTTCCCTAATCAAAGCACTTTACGTGCATTAGCCATAGTTATTCTTCAAGAAAGGGTAATATAGATGACATCCCCTACAGCTGAGCAAATTCACACTCCCATATGAAATTTCTCTTCATTAAAATAACACAGGGCAGAAAATAATAATTAATAGAACCATTACCCTTTAACTAAAACCTCCCTTGACCTGCCCCATCAGCAGAAAGGTACCTAAAAGGGGTTGGAACTACAGTTTGCACCAACCCGTACCTCCTCCTCCTCCAAATCACCAGGAGGAAGGTAAAAAGCCAAGTCAAACAGATGAAGTCCTAGTGCTCACAAAGACATTTCTCTTTTCTATTTGACTCCTAGAAATAAAAACTGACTCATTTATAACATTTGATCAGTTCTCCTGCTGTGTTATTAATTCCCACAGCTGTGATAGAACATTTGGTCCTAGGCTGGGCCAAGAAAGACTGAACAACTTAGCTGCCATCTGTGCCTTTGGGAACGCCCGTGTCTTTATCCGAGACACTCGCGTACGTGTGCACATGAGCACACCACACTTTCAAATGCATTAACTGCTCAACACCAACAGTTCACAAATTTAAGGGAGAATTTGTTTTTGAAAAAAGTGTCTTAATTTTAATATCTTCCCTAATCATT
Source organism: Hirundo rustica (assembly GCF_015227805.2). Classification (NCBI taxonomy): domain Eukaryota; kingdom Metazoa; phylum Chordata; class Aves; order Passeriformes; family Hirundinidae; genus Hirundo; species Hirundo rustica. The sequence continues at coordinate 40,872,158 of NC_053452.1, forward strand.
CAGAAATCTAGTGGAAAAGCCTTTCTGAAGAGTATGAGAAACTGCATAATGAGTTTCTCAAAAGTTTCATTCTATCAAAGAGGAAGTGTAAAAAATGCAACAGAGCCGAATTTTAAGTTACTGATTAGTTGCAGACATGCAACAAAGTAAAGAGATATGCAGATACTATGAATCAATAGATTCAAATCCAAAACAGGCACACCATAAAGGCTGAATTTTGAATTTTTGAATCAGAACATTTTGAAAATATTCCCATTTTGATTATGAATATTAGTAAAGAATGATAGCATCCCTAAGACACTGCAATTACTTTATAGCATCATCCAACATATGTATAAAACCTGTATATGTGAAGTCAATATGATTTTATGAGCTCACCCTCATTTTTTCTTTTTTACTCTCCCAAGAGTTAGTGTGACCTTGAAAAATTATGGGAAATAAATTCCCACCACTGAATGAGAATTGTTACTTTGGGCTATGTTCCACATCACGCCAAGTGCCTATCAGAGGGATATAAAATAAATATATCAGAGGGATATAAAATGAATACAACTTATTTTGCAAATTACTTAGGATTTTATTCATAATGTTAGGACACTTATCTCACAGTAATCAAAACTCTTAAAACAAGGAAATAATCTAATACACTTGAATTATAATTTGTATATGGAATGCATGATCACTTACTCTCATCTTCTTCTTTAATATATTAGTCACAAATAGTGTTAATATGAGCTGCTAATAATGCAGTTTGTATTTCAACAGACTCACAGGCAAAACCAAACTAAAGAGAGGAAAAAAAATACTTAGACCAGCTATGTGACTGAGCTCAAGCTTTCCAGAAAACAGAGTTTTGGGCTAAGGCAAAGCAGAGAAAACCTCAGCCTCACCTAAGACTTTAGTACTAGGTCAACAGTGACTAGAAAACAAAAAGTTTAGTGGGATGGTGCCTGTGTTGTTGCAGATGATGAGATATAAAGGCCAATCAGCAACAGGGGCACCAGGGCATGGAAGGGGCTTCTCTCTTTTCAAACCATGCTCACAGCTGCCCAGGCTGCTGACAGACATGACCCCACTGCCAGCTTCTGCTTTCACATCCTGTCTTTCGTCACAAGGAACTCCAGCAAACTGTTTTGAAGCAGAGACAGGCCCAGAGCACACGAGATGAAGAAAAAAGTCTTGGATCACTCCAAGATGACCTATCTGTATCACCTCAAATACAAAGAGCAAACCACACAGCCTACTCCCCCCTCTCTGGAGGGCTACAAGCGCAGGAAGCAGCAAATACAGGACAAATACAGCAAATACAAGACAAGGGGAAGTACCACAATGGCCATGGACCCCTAGAGAGCACTGGGTCTCACACAAGCTCCATTTCCCAAGCAACTGCTCCAGGCAGGAGGACCTGCCCCTCCATGTCCTGAAAGTACCACCACCTGCTGAAATTTCAACCCCTATAAGACAAATACAAAATTTAATTTGAGTTGATTTTCTTCCAAAGATGGATAGAGATTAAGCCTCTCTGATGGCAGAAAACAAATTGCTGCTACTCTGGATTTATTTTATTTTTTGGAACCTTCTCATTTAATGAATGAATCAGAGGTGACAAGGGTAGGAGAACAGGGAGCTCATTAGCATCCATCAACATGTGGTATACAATATGCTAACTTCAAATTTGTCATTTGTACCCCAACTCAGACATGCTTCTTTAGTACCAGTCAGTAAAAGAAAAGTAGAGCAGTTTGCATATTTTGTCAGATTTAAAAATGTAGCAGTGAATTCAATTGGCAGTGGCAGCATTACAGAGCCACTGGATGAGGAGGAGAAAGGAGTTTGTTATGATCCCCACAGAAACAACAGTCAGAAGTGAAAATAAATTGCCCAAACGCCAGCAGCTGGGAAACACTCATGACCACATGAGGGTGACAGCAGCAATTCTCTCTGCAAACCAGAAGGCAGAACCTGAAACTGGAGAAACTGCTTCAGTTTGCTCCCTTTTCCCCTCAATGCAACTTAAAGAGAATAATACCCTCCTAACTTTAAAACATAAAAGTTTCTACTGTTAGAAACAGTTATGCAGAACATGGCTGGGTCAGGCATTATATATGACCTAATAACTTGTAAAAAAAAAATCTGCAGATGGTCAAAGTCCAGACAGCACCTATTACATATCTGGAGGAGCTCCAGGAACATTTTATGGGCTCCTCAGGACTCTACAAGCTTTTTCATGATAGGACTAGCAACAGTGTAAAAAGGGAATCAGATTTGACATCACCTGTTTTGTGTAATTTCTTCTTACTGTGGGATTCAGCTCGTTCAGCGAACCCAGCAAAGCCCCCGTACTAACCAACTGACCTCACATTGCTACTAGAAATATTTTCAATCTGTAGGAAGAAGTTCAGGGGTCAGAGACTACCAAGTAAGAATAGACTGTGTAACAGGTAACCAAGATGTTGTAAAATGCTGTTGTAGTATTACACCAAAATGTAATGTGCAGCCAGAAGTCAAAATAAGATCTTTTTAGCTAGGTCAAAATGGAAAATGTGCAAGCTAGCAGACAGCATGCAATATCTTTAAATTCTATTTTAATACATAATCAAATCAGCTCCTATGCAAAGCAAGAGGAAATTTGAGAACAAGCTACAATTTGACAATTTTAGGCTTGTTTTTAACACAATGAAAATAATAGCTTAAACCAATATTTTCTTCAAGGACTCTGACCTCTTAGTCAAAAGTAAAACAATCAATGAAGGAATTAAGTTAAATACATGCCGAAATATTATTTAGTACATACTGAAAAGGCATTTAAAAATCATCTGTCTAGAGAGTTTCAAGTGACTTTCCTATTGCACATCAGGGCATGAAGCAATTAATCTGTCTTTTCTTTCTTCTCTGACTCTGAGTTGGACTATAAAACACAAACATTCAGTCTGGTGGTCATGAACGACATTGTGGTGGTGCAGCCAAAACTGCAAGAAGATTTTCTCCTTGGGAAGTGGGAAGAGGAACTCCCTACGTGGGCCATGCCATGGTTGCCGGCACCGGCCTGGCGAGGCGCAGATGAGAGCGCAGCGCGTGCGGGAAGAGGCGCTAATGGGAGTGGCTGACCCAGCCGGGGACGGCGAGGGCTCGCGCTAATTGCCATGGACTGGCACAGCCCCAGCAAAATCTATGGAGCTTGGAGGGAAATGCACAGTCTTGTGGCTAAATACAAAGGGAAAAAAAAATGGTGCTTGCATTACAGACCTCTCCCCTCTGCCAACTAGCTTATTCATGAAACTGTAAATGAAGACAGGCCCTCGTACAATAAACCTTCTATGAGATATGCAGTATTTGTGAACATACTAGCATTTTTAGTTAGTTTGGGTTTTTCTTTTTTGACACAGAACAATGATGTTTTTTTCTGACTGCAAAAGATTAAATCAATGTTTCCAAGACTTACTCTCCAATCTTAAGCAGTGCAAAATGGATCTTGCATGGCTAGTAATCTAGATACACATACCTGCATTTAACTATCTTCCCTCTAAACCCTGCTGTATGCACCCAAAATCAACTTATAAATCCACTGTACAGATTGAATATGTTTTAAATAGTTCTTTCTGACTTTAGTTAGAAAACTAATCTTCAAAAATTTATACTCTAAATATAGACAGATGAGAACAAGAGGCCTAATTTTCAGAACTAAACACCACAAAATTCATGAAGAAAAGGGGGCTTGCAAAGACAGCCTAGCTCCCCTTCTCCAGCTGAGTAAGGTATGGAAAGTTTGTGGCAGTGGGGAGTAGAAATTCAGACAATTTTCAAGAGCAAGTAGTTTTCTTCAAAAGAAACAAAGATAGCATGAAGAAAAATCCCATCCTGAACCAGCAAATATCTGGTTACTTGGGTCACTGTATATAATTAAAACACGTGTTTTCCTACTGGAATATTTACTATTCAGTTATGCATCTTTTCGCTAAAAAAATAATTCAAATAGTTAACTCTAGCAATACAAATAATTAAAGATTCTACAATTCATTTAAGTACAAAATATACCAACCAGAAAGTTATGGAATTTAAAATCAATATCTTGGAACAAGGCAAGATTATAAATATAATTATGGACAAACTATCATTGTTTTTCAGGCAGAATTTTACTTGAGTCTAAGTGTGCATTTGTGGCTACAAGTTTTATTCTAAAAGAAATTTTTAAGCTTCATTTATAAATCCCTATTTGTTTCTGAGTGTGGAAACAAACCTGTAAGAATGACAAATAGCAATTCACGCCCTGCAAATAGCACCCTTTTGACTTCTCCTGCCTACAAGCTTATACAGAGCAAACCAGAGCTTTCCAGGTGCCCCTTTATGCTCTGGGATGTGCTTCTTACAGGCTGGGTCCTTTCAAGGACGAGAGAAGCTCATAGTGCATGCTGCCTTTCTGCCCCAGGGTAGGTGAGCAGGAAAAGGACCAGGACTGGCTGAATAGGAGCAGAAGAATTGAAATGTTTTCCATGTTTTTCACAGAAAGGAAGAAACCTTTCTCAGAGCCTATCTCCACTGTAGAAAAGAAAACAGTACACTTTGAATTCAGGTCAAAATTACTACTCCCTTGACTATTTCTGAAGGTGCAAGTTACCTTTTCTCTTGAATAAAACGAGAATTGTCCAATCTAACTGCTGGCATATGTTCGTTGAACACTACATCTAAGAAAGTAAGTATTGACTTTCCTGAGGATGCAGCCTGTCCAGCAGATCCCGTGCAACCCTCCTCACACCTGGGGAAAAGCAACAAGAATACATGATGGAAGTCTCCAGGCCTTAAGGGTGCAGTCTTTAGGCCACCTTGCTACACCAGAGAAAGCTGCCAAAGTTGTTTACACTGCATCTAGCAGTACTGAGGGAAGCTAGGCAAGCACCCTAGGAAGGAGGCTGGAGACAGTGGAAGACCATATAGATACAAGATCATTTAAGCAGGGGAAGATTGATACTGTTTTCCTGTTACCTTTCTAAAAATCAAAACAGCCCCAGAATGCACAGAGCTGTTCCTTGAGCTGTGTCTTTTCCTTAAACATTCTGAAACTACACTGCTGAAAAGAGTCAGAAGCTGAAGGATCTCTGCCAGCTTGTCTTTTTCAAGTTGCTGCTCTTTTCTGCTCATTTTACTTACCTGTTTCAAGAATAGGGCTTAGGCCAGTTCAACCTGTGATGACACCAAGAACTGGGTGATGGCTGATATAATTAAGTGAGCCCAATCAACACAGGAGGAGCAGGGATATGGGTCATAATCCTGGAAGATTAACGAATATGCATCCCTGCAAGGTCATTTGCCAGAAACTGAATCCCAGCAGTTTGCTGCAGTTTTACTGCGGCCCTGCTTTGCTGTAGAGCAGAGAAATGGAAACATGCAATGCTATGAGTGTAACTGGGTGACTCAGTTTGTTGATACATTTTAATATTTATGTTGTTTAATGAATGTCTTGGAAAATGAAACTAATGTTCATGTCCTATTTGGTAGATGTGGTGAGAAAAGTAGTATATCTTTAAAGATTTTCTTAGGACACAGCATGCTACCTCCAAGACACAGAACTCTTCTAAGCAGGTATCCATTATGATGTTTTCTTGTGCCACCAGCAGGGTAATACAAAGCCAGTTCAATTTATAGTTTTACATTTTAGAAACAAATAGCAAGTTGTCTGCACTTCGGATTTTGCTGCTAACACTCTTTGCCCTCCATCACATTTCCAGGTTAGAAAACCAAATAGCCAGACTAGGAATCTAATGATTTTTCAACTTTATATAGGCTATACTAGCTTGAAAAGTCTCAAAACTACTTCACTCTACCAGGAGTATTGTGCGTCCTGGGAGAAGATACCCTGAAAATTACTGAGGAGTCAAGACTATCACAGCCAAGGGCACATGGTACCAAGAGCAGGGAGAGCTGTGATCTGTAGATGCAGGAGGAGAAGCAGAATCACAGAGAGGTAGAAAGAAAAGACCCAAACATATCAGTTGGAACAGGATCCACAAAAGGGAGACAAAAAGCTAAGTGTTTTCAGACCACACTTCAGAACCATATTGGCAAGAGAGGCACAGAGATGGTGGCCCAGCTGAGCAGATGGTGTTCTCCCAGCACAGCCTGCATGGAGAGCTTTCCATCTGCTAGCACATTCAAAACAGACTAAGAAGGGAATTACGAGACTTCTATTATAAACAACGTTTTTAATACTCTCTGAAAAATATTTGATTTCATGTTAACTTTGATGAACTCAGGCTGTGTAACCCCGGAATTACTCAGGAGAGGCTGAAAGGATTAGCAGGAGCAGCAGATTGCTTCTTTTGGTGTGCAAAGTCACAGCTATCACACAAGCTGCAGAAGGAAGTTCAGCTGTTAACAAGACAAAGTGGTTCTGCTGTTGCTGTTTTCTTCAAAAGAAATGCAAAGTACCTAGACACACACACACATTTACCAGATACCGAGCTATAAGCATTTTTCAATTGTTTTGGTGGGTATGGGGTGTTTTTAATAAGGGAGGTTTCTGCAGGTAGGATGGTATCAGGGATACCATATAAAGAATCAACTGTCTCCTGATTATTGCTTCCTTAGAAGCAAGGTGGCTGATGAAGTCCCACACAGGGATGGTGACAGAGGCATAGCTAGCAGAGTCTACTACACAGGTTCAGTGTGGCACATCTGTAGTACATTTCTTTTCCTAAAACTGCAGTTATTAGTCCATGCTTGTGTGACCTAAGAGAACCCTAAAAATCCAGACCCTGGTTAACATAATTATTTAGTTCAGGATTTTTTTCTGCAACACTTTTATGATGCGTTGGTGACAGAGTAAGATCATGCAAACTAAGGAGGGCTGGGGCACCATCTCTTGGAGAGTAACTCCAACTTTTAACTGGAGAAAAGAGCTAAGCAGCCTCTAGGCAGCATCTTAGGAGAAGAGCACACATCACCGTCTCCCAAGTCCTTGAAAAACACCTCTGACAAAAGCATAAGGTGCCACTGCTTTGGGTTAAATTCTCAGGGCAAAGCTATAAACCTACTCCCTTCTGACCATCCTCTGACTGTTGCTACCCGCCAAAACTGCCACAGCCCTGTAACTGCTAAGAAGTCTTAGAGAAATTCATAGGGTAGCAAGTCCCTGAACACATCTACTCCCTAGGCCAGGGCAGCCCTTGCTTGCCATTCCAAAAGCAAAGGTTAACGCAAATAATTAAATGAGATGACAGCAATTCTATTTTATTTTTCTCTTTACATGTAGACAACTAAGAAATAGCTGACAGAGAATTAAAGTGCACAAAATCAAGGCAAAACTCATTGTTATGGTAATAGGGAGATATTAAGAAAGAACGCATGTATCAGAACTCATAAATATGGTTTAAATTAAGGGGGGAGTACTTAGGCATATCAGAATAGACTTTTCAAGAGTAAGACTTTTTAAAACATTTTGCCAATTATGTCAATAACACAAGGTTGGAACATTTTACATCAAACTATAATGGTTTGAATCATTAGATTTTTAAAAAAATCTGCTTTGACAACAGTACAAATCATATAAATAAAAGATGCTTTAAATTTCCTGTTGCTATGCATTTGTTTTTCTGAGTGAAAGAGCACTTAATGTTGCTGGAAAACCATTAAGCAACAGTAGTCATTTCCTAAACCTGATTTACACTAACACTGTTTACAAAATAACATCTTTAGGGACTCTTTAAACTTGCATCTCAGAGTCAATGCAATATTCATGAACTGCAGTATTTGTTCATGGCTCTTCCTGTAGTTAATTCTGTCATTCTCTTATCTTCATTATTAAAGAAAGCAAAACTTAAATCAGAATTTTTAAAAAAAATACATTGAGAAAGTCATCCATATTTATACAAGTGGTTTGTAAGTGATAACTTTTTGTAAAACCTAGAAACATATTTCACAACACTTGTTACAGCACAAAAAATGTAACAGTTGAATTTTCCCCTTGTAAAACAGTTTTCTGCCCTTAGAGTCTGCAACACAATGTGTGGAAGCATATGAAATACATACGTAGAGAAGAAGAATAAAAAAGACACTCAGTGGTGAGAAAAAGCTGTCTGAGGAAGAGCACTGAAACAGCAGCAGTCCTCACTGATGTCTAGATGCCCATTCAACAAGAGCAGCTATTTTAAAAATAACTCTGGAGGTAGTTCAGAATTTCAATCAACCATCTAAACAATTTTCAGGGCCAGACAACATCACCTTAAGCTTGGTCTGCCTACCTCCTCTAATCATACCTGCTGCTACATAGATTATTCCCTGAACAGAGAAGTAATTCGTAGAAGAGCACACATGGAAGGACCAAGGAACAGAAAGAACCAGGTCTACAGTACCCTAAGGCTGGTGAAGTCTCTTTTTACAAATCCTCAAAAAAGCTCCTTTTCTCCTCATAAATTGAGGGAAACTACCTGCACAGGGGAAAACTGTAAATGTAACTCTTACTCCCATTTTGAGAAATAATTTGGTACCTCAGACTGTAACTGTCAGTGCTGCCTAAGCGTTAAAGCTGACAAATGACTGCAATTCTAAATATATGCCTTCCCAGAAAGGCTAAGGAACTCAGTTTTCACTCAATCCAGCGTATACGCTACTTTTATTTTTTGCCTACAAATTCTCTACAGGCTGAGTACGTGGTATCACAGGTAAAGGGAAGGGAAGGCAGGCAGTGGAAATGGCTGGGAAGTAGGAAGAATACTCTGATGAATGACAGGCATGCACAGCTACACATGACAGGGAGTTTCTGTGAGCTGCTGTCAGACACTGAGGGGCAGTACAAAGCTCACTGCAGCAATGGTGCTGTTCCCCTTACATAGCAGCTCAGAGGAGAAGCAGTTTTCTCCTGTAAATCATGCTGACAGATGGTTTGCTTCAAGAGTGTGGTGGTAAAACTGTACAGATATCCTAACATTCACGCAGCCATAAATGAATTGGTCAATTTCTTCTTCATAGAAAATTACTAAGAATAACAACTTCAAACTGAGGCACTACTATTTCAAACAAGTTTATAGACAAGACATGAATTCCAGTGAACTTTAACCACAGATGTTTTACTGTTTTTGCATAGTAAATTATTGGTCAAAAGATTAAGTCATGTCTAGATAATAGGAGGGTATTTAAAACTGGGCAAAACCTGCCAGATGCTTTATTCTTTTGCTTAGCCTTGAGGGACACATCTGAAAGCATGCACCAGCCAGGACAGATGGCAACCAACACATTCCTTGAGTCATACACCCTTGCTTATGCTAGGTCATGAGTGCCTCAAGGCAGTGAATTTGAACTACCATCAAGTCACATAAAATGTGCCCAGCAGGTACTATCCAATGCTCATTTCATGTAAATTAACCTGCCAAAAGGAACTGAATGATTACCTTACTTTTTTGTTCTATGTAGTCAATAGCTCCTAAAGGGAGCCATAAAATGCTCACCAAGCTTGGTGACAGACTGAGTGGTCCCAGTACAACACTCAGCAAAAAGCTGAGTGGCTGAGGGTCAGCACTGATACGCTTGGTTCTTCTAAAGAACAGCCTGGAGAATACTGGCATGAAACACTAAAGCTTAGTGATCATATTAACAGAGACTGAAAGTAGCTCATAAGTAGAGAAGTATGGAGGTGATCACAAATTCTGCATAGCACAAAGGAACCTCATCTATTCTCCTCCCATCAGGCACCAGTTGCTCCCCATGCACTTTCAGTGCCTGTTGCTCTAAATCATGAAATCTGCCTCTGCAGGCTACAAGGCTTCAGATGCCATTTCCTTCTCAGTAATATAGTTTGTAACAATAATGGCCCTGTTGCTACCACTGCATAGTATTTTAAGGAGACATAAAATTGTCATAAATGAATATTGATCCGTCTTACCTAGACTTCAAAGGGCATCACTGCACCTATTTAAAAAAAAAAAAAAAAAAAAAAAAGAGGACCACAGGAGCTACTGACCCCACCTCTGTGCCTAGGAAGATCATGGAAGAGAACCTCCTGGAAGTTGCGCTAAAGGCACATGGAAGACAAGGAGATGATACAAGACAGCCAGCACAGCTTTGGCACGTGCAGGTCCTGACAGACCAATCTTTGATAGAGTGACTAGATCAGGGGATAAGAGAAAAGCTATGGATATTGTTTTTCCCAACATCTGTAAGCTCTTTCACGTGGTCCCCCATCCTCCTCTCTAAACTGGAGGGATATGATTTTGATGGGCAGACTATTAAGCGGATGAGGAATTTGTTGGATGATCACACACAGAAGGCAGCAGACAATAACTACATATCCAGGTGACAAATGATGACAAGTGGTGTCCCTTCAGGGGTCCATACTGGGACTTATCTCCATCACATAATCACATAATGGCAGCAAGTGCACCCCCAGCAAGTCTGCAGAGGACATGAAGCTGAGCGGTGGAGTTGACGTGTCTGGGGAATCAGATGCCATCCAGAGAGACCTGGACAAGCTCAAGGGTCCATGGGAATCTCCTGAAGTTCATCAAAGCCAAGTGCAGAGTCCTGCACCTGGGTCAGGGCAACTCCCAGAATCAATACAGCCTGAGGAAGGAAGGGTTGGTTTGAGAGCAGCCCTGCTGAGAACCACTTCTGCATATTGGTGAGTGAAAAGCTGAACTTGAGCTGGCATTGTGTGCTTGTGACTCAGGAAACTTTATCCTGGGCTGCACCAAAAGAAGCTTGGACCAGCAGCTGGAGAAACCTGATTCAGCCTCTCTTCTTGGCTTTTGTGAGACTCCACTTGGAGTACTGCAACCAGCTGTGGAGTCATCGGCACAGGAATAACATGAACCCATTGGAGTGGCTCCAGAGGAAGGCCAGAAAAACGACGGATGGAACATTTTTCTTATGAAGATGGGCTAAAGAGATCTGGGGGTGTTCAGCCTGGAAAGAGAAGGCTCTGGGAAGACCTTTCAAAATCTAAAGGATGCTCATAAAAAATACAGGGACAAGCTTTCTATCTGGACCTGGTCTAATAGGACAAGGGGCAATTGTTTTAAACCAAAAGAGGGTAGATTCAGACTAAATATAAGAAAGCAATTTTTTAAAATGAGGGTGGTAAAACACTGGAGCAGGTTCAACCAGGGAGGGAATGGATGCCCCATCTCCGGAAACATTCAAGGTCAAGTTGAATGTGCCTCTGAGCAACGTGATCCAGTTGGAGATATCCCTTCTCATTGCAGGGGTTTGGAACTAGATGACCTTTAAAGGCTCCTTCCAACCCAAACCATTCTATGATCTCCTGGTAGAAAAAGAAATAACTATCTGGTAGGTTTTAGTTATAGACAGATAACTCGAAGATTTTTGCAGACAAGTGATGTTTCCCTCAAAAAAGATTGATGCCAGTTGTTAGTGCCTAGAATAAAAGTTTAGTCCTTAAATACACCACAAAACAAATAGGTCTAGTCCATCAACACCTGAGGTGCTGATGAGTGAATCAACATATAAGAATAGAACAAATTGAAGAAGTAGAAAGCACAACAGCAGATGAAAAAGTGGAGGTACACAATGTGCTAGGCACCTTAGGTTGGTAATTAATGACAAGGTAAAAATAGATATTGATTTTACATTTTTACTTGTTCATTTTTACAGGTATGTATTTTTATACATACACATGGTATTATAGACAGATATTTTGCTACAGAGGCAACAAACTCTGCCAAAAATTATGAGAGATAAGAATCATTAATTCCAAATAACAGATAACAGCCCTTGAACACAGTAGACTTTCCAAGATGACCATTGCCTGATAGGAAGTGTATCCACTTTGCAAGCAGACAAACTGCAAATTTAATGATGAACAATGACAAGGATTTTGGAAGTAGAGACCATTTCCTATGTTTCTAATTGCACAAACTAAAGGAAAGATATGATTTCCTGAAAAGTAGGAAATTATCTAACTGAAAATTAGCACAAATCTCTGTGGAATCTACTCCTCAGGGCCAAGAGTACAAGGATGAGAGTGGAATAGCATAAAAACAAAGAAAAAAATTAATACAAGTTAAATTTTTTGTTTAGGAAACTACTACAGCAATTCTTCTGCTCTGTGGTATTAAGAAATTCTGAAAAGAATTAATATTCAATTATTACAGCCTTGTATGTTTTTTATTACAAAAGTTCTTACTGGTGCTTGTCCTCTGCTGTTTCACCTTGACTTTAACTTGAAAATATGCTCATATTTTTCTCTTATATAATTGTAATTGAGATTATAATAAAGAGACACATAGAAGTACGTTCCCTCCCTGAATGTTTTAATATGCACTGTGTGTCAAGAGAGAAAATATTTTAATGGATTGCCTCGGAATTCAAAATGAAGGTACTTTCAAGTAACAGAGGACAACTGAACACCAAAAATGGAATCTAAAAGGGTTTGAAATACAACAGGCTGAATACAGTCATCTACTGAAATGAAAGTCAGAAGGTAATTTATGGAGAGAGCTATGTAATTACCCAGGTTGAAATCTGGCCAGGATACTGAGTCAACATATTTACTTTTGTAGAAACAAATGGGTCAGATGTTGGGTTGATATTTGCACACAAAATGTAGGGAATTCAGCTGCAATGCAGTGCATCACCATTAAAGCACAGGTTGGGGAAAGAATAAATACCAGCACCTTATTTTAAGTAGTTTTCCACGCTAACTTTACTCTGATCAGGCTTAGAAGTACCCTGAGCAAACTGACATTGACAGAAAAATGAAGGAAGGGATAAAAATGGAAGAGAATTACCCAAAAAAGTGTCTTGGTTTGAAAGACAGCTGTCTGCCAGGGAAAGCTAGAGCATCCCCTGGAATGGAGAACGTAAACCCCCTACCCTCCAAATTATAATTTTGCAATTAGGGGCTTTCAGGCAAAGATATGGGAATAGGAGTAACAGTTCTTTACTAGGAACATTAATATATATATATATATATATAAATGTAATAGTACAAAAAACAAGCAAGGAAGCAAAAAAAATCATGGAAAAACCCTGAGAGTCAAGGATACGACCTGGCACCTTGTTGGGTCAGGACGTTGGAAGCAGTCCAAAATAAGTCCTCCTGGAGTAACAGATGGGGTTCCGTGGAGTAGAGGTGGTCCTGTATAAAGTCCAGTGGTTACACTGGATGGGTCTGGTCTTCCTCCGGGAATTCAGTGGAAAAACTGGGAAACTGGATCCCTTGTGTCCTTCAGTCCCAGTTTTTATCTAGCTAGGAACAGCTGGCTCCTCCCCCACTGGGTGGAGCATCTCACAATGGGATGATGGAATGTGTCACATCATTGGTGGGCCCTAATGGCCCATTATCAGAAGATGTCCCCCTGGAGGATGGAGGGGTGATGAAAGAGATAAGAAACACTGCCCCACTTGGTCTTAATGGCTGGGCCATTATCAGAAGGCATCCACCCCCCTCCCCCCTGGAGTCACAAGAGATAAGGAAAAAACATCTCAAGAGATGAAATAGAATACACTTTTTTTTGGTTTCATAACCCAAGACAAAAGAGTTGTACAGTGTTTACAGTTTCAAGTCTGGTTGTAGATGTGTAAGATAGGCAAAGGTTTTCCAGGTAACAGTTCTGTGATGTTTCCACATAAACAAAAGTATTTTGGGAACGATTTAGTTCTCCTTCCAGCAAATCAAGAGTAACTTTGCCAAAGACAATACTGTAAAAATTGCTCAAGAAGGTCCATTGTGCACCAAGATGAATCTGTTGCATTTAATCAATAACCAGGCACTTTTAATAGCAATATTGACTGGATGCAGACAGCTGCTTCAGGTGTTATCTGTGTCTGGGTTTAGGGCAAATTTGGGAGACAGTCCCTGAATGGTGTCCCTCTGGGGAGGGAACCCAAACAGCCCCTCCCCTACAGCTGGTCCAGGAAAGAACTTCCTCAGAGAAAAGTGGAAAAAACTATTTTACTTAACAAACAAAGTGCACACAAGTACAAAGAATGAATAATATGAAACAATAAAACCTCTCCTTCTGAAGTGAGATGGCAAATTGAGAAAGTTCCTGCCATGGGTGTAGCTCGGCTCTCTCTCAGTGCCTCTCCTCAGTCCCAGTCTCTCCGGTGCTGCTGGAAAATGCCGAGGTCCAGGTACCGGTGAGCTGCAGGTGCAGCCCCCAGTGCTCCCCTGGGTTTTCAGTCCAGAGCAGGTTTAAACAGTTCCAAGAAAAAAGGAAAAAAAAACCAGTCCAGGGAACTTCTCTGCCCTAGCTAGCTGAAACTAACTAAAAGCAGAGATCTCCATCCTGCTGTCTCTCCAAGCCTCCGCCGAACACCCCGTCTGGAGAAGAATGTGGAGGAGTCAGGCAGTTTTCTCAAAACAAACTCCGCACTTCTCCTTGCTCTTAGAACCAGTCTTAAAGGCACAGAATTTAATATACAGCATAAACAGAACAGACAATTGGGGATACAAGCATCATAAAGTTACCCTAGGACAGTCTGTCAGCAGGAATATGCCATCGGTCTCTAGAAAGAACAGCTTGAATAGTTGTGCAGCCAATCATGTAGCCCCAGTCAGGGCTTTCAGCTTCAGATACAATACATGGCAATAATCTGACTGGCCAGAATTGGTGAACTAGAAAAATGTCCTGTTCTTCTCCTTTACCTGTAGACCCCACAGCCTGTCTCTTTTGACTAGACTTCCACTTAGTCTATGCTTCAAACATTACGTCCAGATTTTCACAGTAAAAAGAAACAGCAGATAGAATAGTTGCCATCAGGTAACTCTGAGCAATATAGAACAGGTAGGTTTACTGCTCCAGGGATTTTCAACAGCTAAAGGGCATTGTTATGAATGTTGAACATGCTAAAATGTAGTGCCGTTCACTCGCATGGTGAAGCACGGAAGCAGGTGTTCACTCAACAGGGCAGAGAACAGAACTGCTGGCTACATGGCACTGCTGCCCTGCTTCAGCTCCAGGACAGCCTTCAGGCATACCTGACAGTGTTACTATCCAGCTTACCTTTCTGCCCTTTATCAGGATACAAGTTGCTGAGCTTTACAAACTCCTGGAGGCTAGAGCTGAGTGAATGTTTTCTGGTGAACTGGGCATCCAAAGACACCCATTTTTTAGTCCCTAATGTTTTCTCAGAAATGTCTTAGGTTTGCTAAGCTTTTTCTGCAGTCAAAACAGGAACCCTTAGTAATCTGTTCTATGATGACAGGTATTAAATGCCCCTGCTAAATGCATAGATGTAGAAATGGATTAGGAGTCCTGGAGAGGCCTACTACATTTGGAGCAAGAGACAAAGATGGAAGCAAGGGATTTATGAACCTTAGAACAAAACAGACTGGCTCACACCAAAGTCCCACAGAGAGGAATATTTCTGCTGCAACAAAAGGTTGTAGCAGTAGTTAAAAAAGCAAGAGAACATGGCATGAGTGTTCTGATACATCCTGAATATCCTTCTTATACTTTTCTATGGGTCAGGGAATTTCTGAGCCAAAACTAGCTCTAAACATCTAACAGCCAGTTACAATTTCTTATGCCATTAGTTTGTACAGCCCCATTTGAACCCACATACACTATTAGCATCTGGTAGCAAGGAATTCCACAGCTTAATTACACGAGACGGTAAATGAGTAGCTTATTTCACTGGTCTAAAGAAGCTCTCACTACTTTCATCCAGCAGCCCCATGCCCTCGCAGTAGGAGAGAGGTTGGCCAGCCTCTGTTAACCCTTGTCTCAGTACCATGATTCTGTAGGTTTCTATCTCATTTCCATCACTTGTCTCCTTTTCAAGCCAAGAGTTTTGGGTTATTTAGTTGTTCCTCACAGGGAACATCTTTGATCACCCTAATGGCCTGTCTCTGTTCTGTTCCCATTTCTGTACCTTTTTTTCTGAAATGTAGGAGGACCAGAGATCCACAGATTATTTAAGCCACTGGTGCACCATACAATCCTACAATGGAAAGAAGACATTCTCTGCTTTTCGCTGGTAATTTCTAGTAGTGTGTTGTGTTTTGCATAGTTACCATGTGCTGTGCTGACATTTTCATGGAACTGGGGTAGTAACACCAGCACCCTTTTTTCCCCGAGAAACAGTCAACAGTCAACCCAGGGCCAATCACTGTGTATATAAAGCTGTATTACTTTATTTCACATATAAGTTCCCTATACTCAGAAAGTTTACCAATTAATTCACTGTTTTTCCTCATTTTCCAAATATTTCTTTCTTATTGAAAGGATCCTCTTACTGCTATTCTGTCTACTAAACTTTATAAGGAGCCTCTGAGAGACAGTCACAGATTTCAAGTAATAATCAATTTCCAAGTCCTAAAAACTGTGGCTCTTCTGTTATCCATACACTAACTCAAACAAGATTCTCCCACTGTTGAACTTTCAATAAATGCACCATTTTAAACCATAACCACCTCAAGAGAAAACCTCTAGTCATACTGTCTGAAGCATTAGGAGCAATTTGAAAGATTTTCACATCATTTATCCCTGAAGACACAACTGCATTAGCTTCATATCTTAAGTTCATGCTACTAAGGGAGAGAAAAAAATAATCCTGATAACTGCATAAAAAAAGAATTAACTAATGAATCAACAGTCCATCTGATTTCTCAGTTGTTCTCAGTTCCGCTGCATCAGGTTTTTGTCCTCATTTTAGTTGTCAGGTAACCATCAGTTCAGCTGGATTACCATTAACATCCAGCATGGAAGGTTACCTGTACAGCTGGGATTTAACCTTGCTTGGAACTGGCATATTACCAATGGTATCACACAGCACCTGCAAGTCCTAACCATGGATCAGCCAGTGCAGTGAGCACTTTGTCTCAGAAAACTCAGCCAAATTATCCAGTCACCTAATGTGAAGTGTGGGAAGTGCTACAAATGCTGATATTCTCATACTCATTTTATTCAATGTAAAACATTTCAATTGGCCATAGTAGACAATTATAGGCAAAGACAAATAGAAATATAACTCCCCTCTTCCATATTGGATTTTTAGATAATCAGGTTTCTGAATCCATTTATGAACTTTTCTAATAGCCAGAGAAATTGTTAAGTGTTGATTTTTTTTTTTAAATTGAAAAGATTCAATCTTAATCTTGCTGGATTGTAACAATATTCAGTCACAGATAAGGGGAATCTTCCATGTGGCTTGGATGCTCCAATTTGTTTAAGATAGAGAAATTCTTGTAACACAAGTACCGACTGCATCAAGAGGCTTTCAAGAGACCCAAAGGGACATTACTGCTGTGGTACACTAAATTATTACTATAACAATTTACTATGCATTTGTATTCATCACTTTGTGGGTGCCTATGTTATGGGAAAATACAAAAGTTGAGTGGGCTAAGGATTATGTGTTTAGGGCTTGCAATAATAAAAGGAACAATAAAACATTGAATTTACATGTTTTTCAATTGACTCCCGTCTCCGTGTGCACGAAATCTGTGTCTGACCATCTGAGCAGTCTAGATAGATAAAATTCACAATAAAACATTTACTACCAAAGTTTTTTGTTTGGTTTTGTTGGGTTTTTTAAATGATTTTTTTAAAAACTATATTGCCAAGTAAGTGTGTTTGCTCTAACACACTAATGTTAGTGCTCTAATGTTGCACTGACATTCATCTTTGCTTGTAAACAGAATGAGGAAGGTATAAAAAGTTTGCTATAAAAAATGGCTTTCACAGACAACACCAAGACAAACATTTATAATGCCAGTTTTCTTTGCAAAAATGAGATTATTTTGCCCTCATGGTAGCTGAAGGGCAAATGGAAAGCCCTCAGTCTTAATTGGATTTTGAGTATTTGCAACTGACCCACATACAGCATTAACTATAGAAAGGCATCCTCACCTCAGCTAACAGCAGCTTGACACTACATGTATCCAGACTGTCAGAGTGAACACTTGAGGGTTGTCAGCTCTGGCAGCTGTTTTCAGAATCCAGTGAGTTTCTCTGAGCTGGCTTAAGCTGATCTATCACTTCAAGTGGCTGTAGAACTGGAGGCCTGTGCATTGTCACTGCCACTGTGGGTGAATTCCTAGTAACAGTGGCACACCTCATAAATTTAAAAATAAAAATTTAAAAAATTGTAATGCAGCAATACTCAGGCATGATGAAGAGACATGTGAAAAGGTCAAACTACTACATTTTCCAATAGAAACACTCTGTACCTTTTTACCGTCTTTCTCTCAGGCAGTGAACTAGAGGGAGCATTGGTAGGTTGATGAGTTGAGGTGACAGCAGTTAATTGATTTTCAAAATAGGTCTGTCTCTAAAATGACTAAGCAACCTTGCATGGACTTTAATTGGTGCTGGAGCATAAAAATTCTTTGACCTTGCTTTCTGGTTAGAACAGGGGTGTCTACATTTGCAAATCCTTTGCAGAGAAATTGAATACCAGGTATGAGGGAGGAACAGAAGTCAGTTGCCTTAATGCGAAATTAAGCATCTTAACTAGAAATATTGCCAGAAAAAGCAAGGAGATAGCTGGATTTTATAATGGCATTTGAGAACTTCAGTATGAACACACCCTGGCACAACAGTTTAAACTAACATTCAGTTGTACAGCATGAACAAAACCTTTCCAGGCCACCACTGAAGAAACAGATTTTGTTTCCAAATGCTTATCACCAGAATACTTAAAGAATTCACTTTACAAAATTGCTGAAATGCACTGAACCATCATCAACACTGAAGTCTATTTCCCTCATGACAAAAGAGCTGGTACCTCCAAGGTGGTGCAGATATTCTTTGTTCAAGCTGCCTTTAATTTGGTTATCAAGATATTTTTATCATAAAAAACTATGTAGCTTCCACAAGGACAATTCACAAGTCTATCCCTATTTTCTTGTGGGAAAACAGAAAGTAATTCTTTAATTCATGTACAACTTTACATTTAAATTACTTAATTTAAAGTAAATTTTACAATCCTTCAGCAAATATTTACACACATAAACAAGCAAATACAGGCTGCAACAATAACTCTATGGCTAAAGCGAAAATCAAAGAATCTCAAAAAATTAATTCAAGTTTACTGTTTATACTTGTAAGCCTGAAAGTTAAAAACTACCTTGAAGACTTATGCCTCTTGAGGTAACCACATGTATTCATAGTATAAGCAGAAAAGTAGAAAAGACTTTTTCAAAGAGAATTAAATGAAAAAGGAAGGAATACATTTCTATTGTTAATTTAGCAGCAGCAACAAAGAGAGAGCCAAAGTCTAGATAATAAGAATACAGGAGGGAAAAAAACCCAAAAAAACCAACAACAACAACAAAACCCCCAACAACAAAAAAACCACAAAAAACAAACAAACAAAAAACAACCCCCCCCCAAACGAAAACAAAAAACAAACCCCAAAAGCAAGTGACAAAAGCTCTAGAGAAATATACATTGAAAGGGCAAATTATTCCAAAAAAAGACTAAACAGCCATTGCGTGCTCTTCAAATCATCACTCCTGTCCAACAGATGGGCAGAAAAATTCTCAACAAATAAACTCAAATGAAAATTATCAATCAGAATATGCGTACATTGTCTTTAACTGATCAAGCCTAAATGACAGACTAGATTTGGCAATATAGATCTTCTGACAGACAAATTTTAAAACTTCAAAGTGTCAAATTTTAAAACTGAGTAAATATAAAAATGAAATATTTATTGGAAAGTATTTGCTAAACAAGGGGCAAATAAACCCTTAGTCATCTTGCCCTTTTAAGAATATGGAAAGTATAAAATACACCAATGGGACTGAAGAAAAACTCAGAACAGGCATTTCAGATAATGGCAGCACTGTCAGCCTCAATATCTAGCAAAACCCTGTATTCTTCTCCACACCAGGGAAAAGAGGAAATGAAAATCAAGAGCAATTTCCTTCTACAACCTGTTTAGAAGCAAGTATATTTCCAGGCCAGAAAGCACCAAGCTGATTTGAAGCCAAGTGTCAAGTGGCTGTCCTCATTTTATACAGGTAATGTAAAGTGACAAGCACCATTCATGAAAAATATTAGAGATTTTCAAAAAGCCTGTGGTAGCAATTGTGCTGTCACACAGTTCGCTTGTTTGTAATCATAACTGGAACAAGACCAGAATCTATAACATCCCTCTTATCGTTAATATAGGTCATCACTGGGGCACAACAAAATTAGCCCACTGAGCAACTGAGAAGTTTCACAGACAGAAGGTACATTTGGGCGACTTTCACTTCATTTCCAAAGTGGAATAAACAGATCAGTTATTAGCAGACATAGCAAAATATACTGGTCACTTTATTGAGAGTGAAGCCAAAACACATGCCTATTAATTATTTCAAACCAGCTCCACTGCAAATAAAGGAATATCATTTGTATCATCTTATCTTTAAGGAAGCAGACCATACAATGATGAATAAACTCTCCTGCTATTCAAGCAATTCAAACCAAGGTCAGAAGGCTGCTTTGATAAACTTGTAAAAATTTAGAGAGGGGGGATAAAAGTAGAAGCATGAATGAAAATTGATAATAAATTTTTAGTCATGTTATTAGACCTGCTCTCCCTGCTAATGCAGAGTCATGGAACTCTACAACTGCATTCAATAAAAGTTGAACGTAACAACCTCATAGGAGAAATCCAGAATCCTTTGGACAGAAAAATGTCAGATATCATAGGCTGAGCATATGAACGTAAAATATTAAAGCCTTACAAGGAGGAAGTGACAGGTGACATTTGTACATGCTTCAAGAATGTCAAGCAATAGCCTGAAGTATGACCGCAAGTGCAAAGGAGAGCTAGAACAATAACAGAATTAAAGGTGCCACTTCAGTTAATTAACAAAGAAAATCATGGGACAATGACGCTGGATTGTTGGACTCTAGGATAAACTGTTTGGTCTCCTGACTGGCCCACAGGTGCAAAAGTAGAAACAACTCACATCCAAATCTTCAAAATACCTCAAATTATGACACTGACATACAGGTATCACACAGCTTGGAGTTACAATAGAAGTAATAGTTTACCTTACCACTGAATCTCAATCTACCTACCCACTGCAGGGGGTGGCAGTGCTAGGCTTCCCTTTAGTGCTTCCCATTACTGAACATCAGATAGAGCAGTTAAGCAGACAAGGATTCTTCAGTGATTCTTGCCTCTGAGTGCCAAAAAGAACTGCCATAAAGCAATAAGGTGCTGTCGCAGAAGGAGCCATCTACTATTCCTCTGTCATAGTCACAAGGCTGCTCCAGTCAAGCCTGGCACAGCATCACAGTTTTGCTTAGGTGAGAGAAACAGAGCACATTTTCGGATGTTTCACTGGCACCAGGCAACATAGTGGAATTTCCAATTAAAAGAAAAAAAGAGAGGAGACTACAGACCTGAGGGTGTTTGCAGTTAAGGACAGCAACCATTTGCTAATTTAATATACAACACGTTATAACAAACTTAAATTAGCGTCAGTGTATCCATTCCCTCATACAAGTTATCGAGCCAAACTACTCTCAGACAACCAAAGCAGGTGATAGAACAGATCACCTTTATAGACAGATTCAGCACGTTAAAGTATTGCACTACTAAAGCCCAACTTTGCATAAGTAGGATTATATTACCTACTAAATTCCCAAGCCACCAATTAACTGCAGGAGGACTTACCCTCTTATTTTGTAAGGCAGAAGAGATTTTGTGCAAATAGTGCACCTTTAGAGAGGGCAAAAAGACTTTCTGTGAGGTTGTGTTATAAGTACTTGAAGGAGCTAATATATTTTTGGAGCTCAGATTATTACTGCATATGTTGTACTCAGCCCCAAGTCTGTTTTGGAGATGAGCTTTCCCTCCATTCCCAGGAACAAATACAGTTAAGAATTTGGGCAGCACAAGCTACTCCACAATTTTTTGCCAGTACTCTTCACTCATCCATCCTGGTGGGCAGGGAACACATGGAAAGGAAGAGCCCATATCAGAAGTGTCAGGGACCTGACTGCAGAGAGCTGCCAGCAGGACTGCAGGCAGACACCACGTACTGCATGAGGAGGAAGTTGTCACATCCTATGAAAGGCAAGATAGGTTGCAACATTTCCTAGGTATTTGAGTTTTGTTTTCCCAAAGGAACTGCTGTATGCAGAATCTATTATAAACAGAGTGCTAAGGCTTTTCCATAACTCAGGAGAAAGAAAAACATATAAACACTTGACTACAAGAAGTCAAGACACAAATACAGGCCAATGCAAACATTATGTTTCCTATTGTCTACTTTTCCTATCAGCATCAGGAGTGAATTTCATTATGCATCATCATAAATTATAGTATTAACAAATTAATATTTCAGGAATAATTACTGACACTAAATTCTTGGATTTCTTATGCTGTTAATAGAGCTATATAAGAGGAAACTCTTCTGCTACAAAAGAAAATTAGGAATCTCTTTTTCTCTTCATCCAGAGAAACTCCAAACCATCTGAAAATTCTTATGAAAATCTAGACAAGCATTCTCCCACAATTTAACTAGTCACAGCCTCACTGGAAATCTAAGACGCTGTACTTCAAATCCCAGCGCAGGCTAAGTCTACCAGGAATGAGTGGCTCTCCTAAAGACTAGGTGAGTGCACTAATTACCAGCTTCTCTATTCTCAGGTGAGCTGCTCTCAATTATTCTACTGGAGTAACCTCATCTTGTATAACTAATTACATGTTCACAGGGCTAACTAGGCTGCTTTTCCAAGCCCGCTGGTTATGGGACTTATCTCAAGTTGTGACAGATCCAGATTCAATTAGTATTTTAATTACTTACATAAAGCAGAACTGTTTTCACAAGAGAGACGGAAATTGTAACATCCCAAAAATTGCCTCAAGGTTAAGACGTTCATATAGGACACAAGTGGCAATTTCAAGTTCTCAGCCTGAACTACCTCCACAGGACTTAAATACGTGACATTGTGTGTTTGCGCTGCCAGGGTAGGTGCTCCCATCTGGATGCCAGAAACTTCCTCTGTTGAGAAGCGATAAATTTTGATGTTGAGAAACAATCCTAGAGGTAAATATAACTATAAAAATATACATCTGGATATATACACATGTATATACATGTGAACATCCCCTAATTATTTTTTTTTTACTATAGAAAGAAAAATATTTATCTAATTGGAAAGTGTAGAAACAACAAATACCCCATTGGACTGCCTGATAATTATTTTAGCACAAAGGCCTCATCTATAGTGGATATTTTGCAGCTTGAATTACATAGGCCATGAAGACCATTCTTTCCATAAGATAACGGAAGTGGATCTGGAACTCCTATTCCATTAGTTCTTTGGTTTCTCAAATACTTGGTACGTGGAAATATAAATTAAT
Source organism: Hirundo rustica (assembly GCF_015227805.2). Classification (NCBI taxonomy): domain Eukaryota; kingdom Metazoa; phylum Chordata; class Aves; order Passeriformes; family Hirundinidae; genus Hirundo; species Hirundo rustica. Next base: position 40,895,426 of record NC_053452.1, read on the forward strand.
TTACCCAAAACATACGCATAGGTATGAAGTGTGTGCCTAAGTATTAGCATGTGCACATTATATATGGTGTTCCCAACCTGCCAAAGTGTGTTACACTACACGGTTATTCACAGCTTATATCCCGCATACAGTACATGCGTATGGTTCAAGGTACCCTACTCTTTCAATCTATGACCACCTTAATAGGTGAAATAACTAACTCAGCAACCTTTTAGCCTGGGAATTTTCAGAATGTAAATCTGCCCCAATTTGCTCTTGAAATTTTGGACTTTTCCCTTGGAAAAATAAGAATCAAACATTTTGTTTCAAGAAGTTTGCACTTCAGATTATTGATATTTTAAACTTCATATTTCATTGTTTGTATCTTATGTGACCATTTCTGATGGCTTGAGTGCTCTGGGGATGAAAGCAATTATTGAAGCCTTGGCACTTCCCTGGAGAATGCGAGCTGTATTTGGCAATATCAGTAATTTCTCAAAGGGGAATTACTTTGGACATCTTGTGTTGATTTAATTAGTTCTGTGGAGCTCAAAATTTTGAGTCCAAACCTTCTTTTTAAAAACTGCCACTCCATGGCATTTATAGCTGCCTCTGTTCCTAAGGAATCTATAAATGGAAGTGGCATTGGTACTCATGACTCAGATACGTTGGCAGCACTGTGTGGGCATTTCAGCACAGTGTGTTCCATCCCAAGACTGATCTACCTGCTTGGAACCTGTTTTCACTTCAACTCATCTGCTCTATTAAAACTAATATTTGCATCCTGCCTCAACAAAATAAAGAAATCGAAGTAAAAAGAATTCAAATAACGTGAACTCGATATATACAGATTACTAATAACTTTACAGGAACTCTGTATACATAATAATAAGGAATGTTTCTCTTCGTCCTAGTCCATGAAATTTTGAGTTATCTGGTGTCATCTTGACTTTGCTGGATTGATAGCCATAATATAAATTCAGAAACTACTTATCTGATTCTTTCAACAGCTTGAAGCTTTACATTCCTCTAATGGCATTTTCCAAATACTGTTTTATTTTAAAAAGATACATAATGTAGAATTTTATGTTCTCATTGTTAATTTCACGTCTGGTTCTCCACCCTCTCTTTTCCCATAACACATCAAGCAAGTAGCTCCATCAATATTTTTGCTATTCTCCATTACCCATCCCTTATTCATGGCAAAAAATCCTGGACAAGTGAGACTCATTCAAAGTTCATCAGAAGGGAAGACAGCTGTTTTGAATTGCTTTTCTCTGGTGCACATTTTTAATTATTTGCCTGAGTAGTTCCTCATCCTGCGGTTGAAGCTACAGATCTCAGTATTTGACCCAGAGTAAGAAAGAAACAACCATCATTATTTGGGTTCCTGAAATACTGAAACTGTGGTAAACAGTTCTCAGATTTCTATCAAGTCCCCCCTTCCTCTCAAGTCCTCCCAGCAGTTACAGAGTAATTCCCATTCCTGCCTCAGTTCTCTGTGGCCACAGATTTGCTGTCATTTGCTCTTAAATTAATTCTGCTCAGCTCCTCAGCACTCAACTCCTACATCCCTGTGAAGGACCACAGGGAAAACAGTTTTACTGGAACAGCAGCAGCATCTTTGCAAAAGACTCGTTTTGGGAGGGAGCTGTGAAGACCTCTGCAGGGAAAACCCTCAAATACAGTCTGCCAAATAAAACATCCCCTCCCTGGCACACCAACGCAGACAAGTGGGTGAGTACAGAGGAGCTATATGAGACTGACTTTTGAACAAAATGAGCAGACACCACCCACCTTGGAGAGCCTGGATTGGTGTGAGTGATGAACAGGGACTCAACACTGTGGCCATTTTGGGGTTTTTGGGCTAAAGGATTATGATATGCTCAAGAAAAAAAAAAGTCTAATCAAAACTTGCTAAATGAAAAATAAACTGGAAAGAGTAAACAAAAATATGATAAATAAACCAGTATTTTCCTGCAGTATAGGAAAAGCCTAACAAGAGTAGTGGAAAGAGCACAAACTCACATTGTGCTGTTGAAGGTGGCTGAAATATGATAGCAAGGACAAGAATATCTTCCTTGGAGAAGAGATTTTCTCTAAGCAGTTCCAGGCCTGGAGCCTCTTTTACTAACAATTTTGTAGTGTCCCTTTTCTAAGTAAAGGAGATGCAGGTGTTCTGCTTTGATAGTAACTAAAAAAGCAGGTGTGGGAATCTTCCCCACATTTCATACTACTGCATTCTGGAATTTTCTTTTTTCCTCTCCATTACAATCCCAGTCAACAAATGAACTGGAACACAGCTAATTTGCAATGATTTAAAAATAATCAACCTTCCAACTTTATCCAGATACCTGACAACAAGTTACCACAGTCAAATTCAACAAGGAATACAGATAATTACAAAAAAAAAGGAAAAAGACCAAAAAAACCTAAAGAAATGCTATCGAGTACAAAATAAATCGCCTCTCACCAATCAGAGGAAATTGAAAGAGAGGGGTTGTGGCTTAATTGAGAATATAGGGCTCTCTAGCACATGTGGCTCTCAAAAAATAAGAGACAACCTACTGAACAATGTTCCAGCTGTTCCAGGAAAGCAAGTTGATATGCATTTCCAACTGAAGACCCAGACCCATCTTCAGCTCCAAGGGAGGAAACTGAACTGATGAAAGTGAAATTCACTGTGAGTAAAAGCACCAAATTGAGTAGGCTGCTTGCTCTGTCCACTTACAGAGTCATGATGTGTGCAAGGTGCCAGCTTTGGTTATCGGGTTATTATTGAGACGCATAAGCTGGTTGGAGACAGGATAAATGGTATATTCAGAACACACTGGGTGTCAATGACTGCCAAAGGTATTTGATCCTGCTCTTAGTATTTACTCAGCCTTTCCAGCAATTCTGTATCCTCTGATACTAACAGTTGCTAAATTATGGTCTCCATTGTTCCTTTCTGCATTCATCAAATCCACAGATGGACTGCATGAAGAAACAATAAATAAGGATTTGTGCCAAAAAGGAAGAATGGCCATTAACTAGTATCTCTTTTAAACAGAGGAAAAATAGGTTATTGGCAGGAATATGAGTGTCAGGGTGTTGGAAACACCTTGCCCTTTCATTATAGATTTGCAGATGTGGTCTGCTCTATGCTGACCAACTGAAAACATTGCCTTTTGCTCTGATACAGATGTCAGCTTCCAAAGCCTGCTTATCTCCCATATTTTGTTACGCTAAAGCCTCCTGGCAAGAGGCTGAATTGGAGCAGATGGGGTGCAGGGAAGAGAAAAGGAAGGCAAGAAATCGTTAAGCCCCAGACTAAACTGCGATAAAGATTTCCATCCACGGTACAACAATATTTGCCTCAAGACAGCCATTTATTCAGCTGCTCAGGAAAAAAGCTCAGCTACTTTGTGATAATGCATTCTCCTAATAACATTGGTGAGTCAGAAATGGCACGTGCCATCGAGACACTAAGTGTTTAAAAAGACGTTTTTAAGGGCTGTGCTCGAAGTTTCGACATTTCTCTACTATTGACAATCAAAAATAAACACTTAGGGGGAGGTCTCCTCCAGTTCTACAGATTAGTCTGAGTAAACCTAGGCTGTTTCTATGGGCAGGACTCTAGACTTTTCCTCAGAAAGTCCAAATTCAGCTTGCTGCTCTGCCACAGACTCCCGTGTACGCCACAAACAGTTACTTGCACATACTTATGTGGTCCGATTCCAACATCCTTCTCCCCACAGATCTTCATGAAACAAACCACTGCAAGTCTTCATAAATTAAAAGAAAATGAACTTCAGTCCTAATGGTTCACCCAAAGACGACTCGACTGTGGCACACTGTAAACAGCCTCTGTTGTTGGGGGGAAGAACTGAAGCATTTAGTCTTTAGTTCTGTTATTACAAACACACCTTTGAGAGTAACACTTCCAGCAACATCTAAAAGGATTGAGACATGTGACAACACTAAGATATCTTTTTCAGTACCAGCCCTCTTGCATTTCTTGTGAACAGATTTGTCAGAGTTCAAGCAATGAGATCACAGACTGAATGGTAACTGCTTAGACCCTTCACCGTGTTCATCTCACCACTTTAAGAGACTAGAAAAACTAAAGGATTTGATGTAGTTGCTAAGACTAGTTAAGCTCTTGTGCATATTACATGTTTAATTCAGCCAAATGAACCACTAAATTTTTGGTACCCCTTCTCTTAAAAGCTGAAAAATCACAAAAAGCACAGCAACAAGTCTGCTGTGATTCAAGGCAAAACACAACAGGTATTGCAAACAGCATAGCCTAACCATGTTATCAGCTTGTGTCCCATCTCCATGCTAAAAGCTTAATACAGAGCTTACAACACTGGTCACTCACTAGAATCCCGTTGTAAAAATATGCTAAGTGTCTCCAGTATGTCCTACATCAGCAGACAAATGATTCATGAGTCATCTCTGCCACACCCCCACAGATATTTGTTGGTTTGGTTGTTTTTTTTTTTCCTTAAATATAATTCCTATATTATGCTAATATTTTTTTAGACAAAATATACAAACAAAACAGGGAAAGAAATGCTGAATAAAAAACAATGTATGTTAAAAGCATCCACAAGCAGGTCTGCTGCTGTTATAAGGTAGGGCTACAGCATTTTCTAGAATTGGGAATGCTGATGCTTCTACATGAGCTTATTTCAGCCCATTTTAACTAGCAAACACTGCCATGTGAAGATTCCCTCCAAAGAGTCATTCTCCTGCCACAGGACTTCTGTACATAAGTTTTAATTGAAACAGTTCAGCTCATTTATTATTTTTTCCAGAATATTTTCATTTTTATATCTATGCCATAGTCCCCCTTTCTTCAAGCTTCAAAAGAGCCCCATTTATCTCATAACTTTTTTTTGCTAAAGTATTCCAGATTCTGGCTTCACGATACGTAAATGTACCTGAAAGAAATGAACATGTTCTTCAGAGCAGGTAACAGTAACATGCAGTATGTTCGACCCCTCAAATATGTTGGAAGACGATGAAAAAAAACAACATACACCAACTAACTGAACACTCTAAACTCCATTCAATCAATGACACACTTCCAAAAGAAAGTGTTTAGTAACTGCATCATTAAATGCAGTATCAGACCACATAGTCACAAGTATTCAAAAAAATCACACGTTTGTCTTTGTAACCCTAACCTTTTGCAAGTTTTGGCTAAGAACAATAAAATTACTTCCTTCTGATGCCTTTCTGTAATTCAAATGGAATTTGACAACATTTTAATTTGTGGTTTTTTATCTCTGAGTTCATTCAAAGTTAATCTTACTGCAGTTTGAAAGCAGGAGCAGAATATCTCTGTTTTTTTTCTGGTGACAATTTAATCAACTACTATCTTTTTAAGGTGAATTTTCCAGAACAAGTGAAAGGCAGATTACTGCTGCTTACTTGGAGTATGGGAGGAGCCAGGTTTTTACTTGATGTCTGCTCTGCATCGAGGTACTTTTGATAAATATTTCTGTATGTCTGTGCCTCCTTCTGCTGTAGGTCAAAACAAGCTGTTAAAACCTATGCATGCATCCATGAGCAGAATGCCTGTTTCCTGATGAGAGCTGTCTGCCTCTGCTCCCAGAGAACTGCCAGGTGCCCTGATGGAGAGGTGGCTATGGCACGCACAAGCTCTCTTCACCCATATGCTCGGGGCAAACCTACTCAAGATTGCACTTGCACTAAGTCACTCAGTGTTGGTTTATCTTTTTATCATTTAATTAAATCACTAATAATTGGATTTTGTAGAAAAAGCTGAACAAAAATCACTATGAAAAGCCAGAGTTAAAAGACATTGAAGACATATTTCACAAACTGGGATTCTGACAATTAAGGTTTACCAACTCTTTCCTACCACGGCGGAGTTCCTTGAAGAAATATGTTACAAATGGCTTTTGGCTGCCTGCCGAAGCCTCAGTCATTCTGACATATGTACAGCGAGACAACTGCTGACTCAGTGTCAACACAACATATCCCTGATCTTCCAAGTCACTCTTAAATAGGAACATTATTGGCCAGACCGTTCATCTTACAGACTGAAAGTAGAAGGAAAACAAAAGCATGTATTGTGTAAGTAAGTTCAGGCCAAGAAAACCTCTCAAGAGAAGGGTTCATAGCAAAGCTCTCAGTGGAATGAAACATCTCATCTCTTTTTCCTAGTACTATTCTCAACAAACAGCGGGATATACTGAGCATTCCCAAAAACCTGACACTACCCAGATGCACTGCACTGGCTGTAATTCAAGTGGGGAACACAAGTTTTGCCCATCTCTATGGCTGGTCGTCTCAAGGAATATCGAGATGTTACAGGAGCTTCCTTCACCTCAGCTACCATACACTTCACAGGAATCAGCATCAAGATCTGAAAACACAAGTAACTCTTTAATCTCTCACTAGTTTACACACTTAAACAGTACAAAACATACCAATTACAATGTTGCCAAACTACAATTTTTGATGCATGTATTGAACTGAGGCTCCTTTTAATTCGTATCTGGATTAGCAGCTACTTCTTTGACATAATGCTTGAACCTCCCATATCTTAAAATCCAGAAAAAAAAAAAATCCATCTTTGTTTTGACCAGATACATTGATCACTCCCAAAGGTTTTGACAGCACTTACATCATTATGAAGAAAGAATGGTGCACAGCTTAATTATGGCTTTTGAAATGTTTTGCCTTCCAAGAAATCACGTAAAGCCTAACTATCATTAGAACAAATATCACTAGATGAAGGAATAGAATAAAAGCAGAAGAGAAAACAAAACAAAACCAATACACTTAAAATCCAGCTTAGATTACAACTCAAGTTCATTTTAAAAGAAAATATAAGTACATGTAAGATAGGAGTTCTGTGGGAACTTGTTTTACATTGAGCTAGAAACACCAGAACAAATTAAAATTTAGGAGCCAAGTCAACTGAGTTGAAGTCTACCAATTTCAATGAATTACAACCAGAATAAGATTTATCTCACAACATTAACTGAAGCAGTGAAAGGTTGAGCTCACTTAGAAATTTAAAATGCACATGAATACATTTCAAATTGAATAAATTTGAAAATCTGACTTTGTGAGACTTTCTGGACAGTAGGGAAAACACTATGGCTTTCCTGCTGCTGCCTGCAAAATAATTTTGTTTTACATGAAGTTTCACTTGTATAAACACTGTTTCTTGTTTCTCCTTATGTAAGCAGAATCAGATTCCAAGTTTCTTGCCATCTGGTCTGAGACCTCCCAATCAGTTGGCTATTGCTCCCTAAAAAATTGAAATGAATGCAATAAAAGGCCACTGGCATGCTAATTTGTGAACTGGAACAGACTGCAATGACAAAATTGAACTGAAACAAATGATAGCTAATGAGGCATTGTTATTTACATCTTATGTGGCTTTCCTTCATCAAATACTTGCATACTCAGGACAGATGCTTATTCAGGGTTTTGGTAAAACTTCACTTTCTTCATCTGTCCAAGTTAAAAAGCAGCTGAGTATCTTTTCCCAATGTAAGGTGTATTAAATTACACTTCATCTTATAAAATCACATGAACTAAAACACAGTCATAATGTTGTTCCATAATTCCTTCAATATCAAGCAGGAGCTGTAAGATTAAGAAATCTTCAAAGAGCTGATTTTCTTCTCTTTTTTACAGGGGGAAAAAAAAGTCCCTTTGTATTTCAAACATTTTTTCCTGAGAAGTACTTGAGTCAACTACCTAGCTCTCACTCATGGCAAGCCCCAACTGCTTTGTACACTCTTCAACACTGTCTTTTCTGCCCACTGTAGCCACCCTCATTTTCTCTTCTGCATGCTAAAAAGATGATTCAAATATATTTGCTCAGTCTTTATAGGTAAGTCTTTATCAGCCATAGAAGACCACACAGATGGAAAAGAACTTGAATTCTCACAAACGGAAATACTATTTCATGAGCACTCCTTTTTAGTGAAAATGGAGCTCCTCTGCTTATCCTGGTAAATAGGAACTAGTTAGGATTGTTAGGCAGAGCTGCTCCCCCAGCCAAATGGGTTCATTCAATGATCTCTAGTTTAAGCTACAATTTTACTAGATGATAGAGTAAAATGAAAGTGCAACACCAATCCCTCCATCCCAAAAGATTATGGTAAAGGATTTATCAGGCAGGGAGAACTCGTTTTCCATTCATACTCCCCAGGATGTGTGCACCAGGCTAAAAGGCAAGACAGCAGCTACTCATCCAGATCACTTGTCCTTGCCACCATCCACACCCAGCTGGTGGCAGCACCTAGCCCTGGCACTCTGCAATTATTATATAATTCATCTTGTAAAAGAACCTCAACACCAAGAGGAACAGATGTGTCAAAGGTACAAATAGAATTATACTGCAGGAAACAAGTTATCCTCCTGAAGGAAATAACCTCATAGCTTGGAAAAAATTAAGATATTTTCTAAATCATAAGATTTAGAAATCTCTTTCTGCTGTCAAATTCAATACTGCATCATAAACAGTACAGGTACACTGTCAGGACCTCAAAGAAAATGATGAACATAAGAAGCCAGATATTTAAACCGCAATTTGTTTCCTAGAGCGAAGATCTGTCTTCCCTGTTGCTTGCTTTGAAAGGAAACAATTAGCATGAACTGTAGCACTTGGACATAATTGCATAAGTTTACAGGCTTTATTTACAGAAATGCTGTCAATGTTTACTTTCAAATTTTATTAACTTAATTTCATTTGCATTTTCCTTTCTTTCCTTTCTTATCCTTACAAGGAAAAGCTGAGGTACACTTAATTCCTTTCCCATTGTGCTAGAAAGGAGCCTAATAGGTGCTTTACACTAAGTCATACATACATTACTTCAATTATTAGTTATTAAAGTGGTTAATTTAAAGGGTTTTAACTAAGGACTAAAAATGCTTGATCAAAAAAAGATTATTATACAACTAATAGGAAAATCACTGCCTACAATGCTTAAACACATTTATACAGATAAACCATTCAAAAATCCTGGGTAACAAGAGCAAGGAAAGTGCTAAGATGAGCTCTTATAAAAAGGTAATACAAATGTACTGCAAGAATCCACTTCCCTTGGATAAATCCAAATGCAAAAGTCAAGCTTTGCTCTTCTGAAGTTGTGAGTGATCAGAGAGAAAAGAAGAGGCAAAGGGGCAGAGGAACTGCAGACCTGCTTCACTTCTTGTACCCAAGTCTCTCCGTGGCTTGTTCCAGTATTTGTCACATACCACACTTGGTACCAGCTTGCAAGGAGGTGCCTCAGGGTGACCATTCCCTGAGACACGAGAGCCAATACCCAGCACAGAGCATAATTCTGGCATAAGCAAAGGGGAAAAGTGACAACAAGAACAAAGAGGGAACTGGGCCAATGTGCAGACATCCAAATCACCCCCTTGGGCATTCAGCTCCACAGCACAAGCAACAGGCAGTGGCACACAGCTCACACAGAGAGGCTGGCTATAAACCCTTCCAAATCTTAAACAAACAAAACAATCCCTTAACAAAGGTTTTCTTCGAAGGAGAACACAACATAGAGAATAATTTACTTCTTTAAGTACAACTCAGTTACCTGGGTACTCAGCCTTTGCTTTTTGACAAAACTAATGAAGGAACTTCTAGTCAGTCACGCTAGCATAATTCTGGAATAAATCAACAGCTTTCTGCGGAGTTAATATTTACAGTAGTGTGAATGAAAGCAAAACCCAACATTTTATTTAGATGAAGACTAAGATCCTTGAACCAACATGGATCTTTGTCCTAGTGCCAAGTCACAAATTTTCAAATTTTTTTCCACATGTTTAAAACAACTATCTGCAAATCTTCTTTGTGGTGCTTAAGCAAAGACATGGCAAATGTAGCAGTGACAGAAATTTTACATGTTGACAGGCTCCAAATTCTTGCAAATCCTCACTCTTTGTTCTGGAACACTAGATTTATTTCAGATATTCCTAAGGAAAGAATGAAGAAAAAAAAGGCTACACAGTATCACTCAATTGCCCCCAGTATGTTTGGAAAGGGCTCAGCTCCGCTCAGCAAGACAAATGACAAAACCAGACAGAACTCTGCAAGATTTCTCAAAATTCCCAACACTAGAAGAGGGCAGAGCCCTGATGGTTCTTCTGTGAATTTTATATAATAGAACAACTCTTCCCTATGTCTCTAGTCTTGGCATAATGTACTGTATTTGCTGTCCCTACCACGCCAGGAAGAACAGCATCAAGCTCAGACTTTGAGAAGCCTGGATTCAATTCCACCTCAGACATCAGCTCCTTGTGCAACACTGAGAAACCATTTTCCTGGGAATTACTGGCCTATAAAAATAGAAATATGTTGAGATAAGGATGGGATACCTGCCTAATACAAATGTGCTTAGCCTAATTCCAAAAATGACCAGTCATTTTATGAAGTAATTCTTCTGTACTTTCTAAATACAAAATATATTTGGAAATGCTCAGAAAGAGGAAAAATACTTAAACGTGACAGAAAAAATATTAACATTAGCTTAAACTCTTCCCCTAAAGTCTTCAATATTTTATTCTTTTGATAAATTTGAAAAATATAGCATATAAAGCTACAACCTTTATAGTGAATGATGCATCTCTTTTTTTCCCACCTCAAGATCGCATCTAGAAGTACCTTCCTCAGAACTATAAAAATATATCTTGTGGCAAGCATAGGTACGTAACTTTTGTCAGTTAGCTGCCTATAGCAAGGACTGTGAAAGAGGCAGCATCAAAAAATCAAACTTATTATGGTCTTAGCTTGTGTCAGTTACAGCTTGCTCTATAAATTACTAAATTAAAATGGCATGCAAATACATCTTATTAGAGAACTGTAAACAGTTTCAAAGGGATCAAAAGAGTTCCAGGGAGCACCGGTCCACACAACTCTAGTTCAGTGCTATTACTCATGCAACACCAAGTACTAAATACTCTGTACAATTCTTATTTTGGAACTGTTTTTAAACAGCATATTCCATCCGAAGTCTCCTGCACAGTGAGTGGGATAGGTAAAAAGCTGATGTTTTATAAATTATCCAAAAGGAAGACATTACTAACTGCTGGAACTTCTGCCAGCTCAGCAGCAACAGGTAGCACAAGCTCACTTCATTAAAGTTTTGCTGAAGCAGGAAAGGCAGGGAAGTGTCCCCCACACAGACACCTGTGCCTGGAGCAAGAGGTCAGGTGGCACCAGTGCTGAGCTGGAGGGAGCAGTCAGGGTAACGCAGCTGTGGTGGGGGAGAAGTTGAGTGCTGTGGTGAGCATTTTTGCACGTGATTCACTCTTTTGTACACTTTCGTTGTTAATGTTGTTGCTGTTGATTTTTGTGTCTCATTGCTGTTTCCAGTAAATTGTTTGCATCCCAATCCATTATCATCACCTTTTTGTGCCTCCAATTCCCCTCCCCGTGCCACCCCAGTGAGAAGGGAGAGCAAGCAAGTGGCAGCATGGTTTGAAGAGTCTCAGTGGGAGTACCATACATAAACCACACCGCCACAGTACGGACAGCGCTTTGCTAGCTTAACTTATTTAACGTTAAATATTTCAATGTGGTCCTTGCTTCCCTGAAGCATGTTCTTGGCCCAGGAAAGAGCCACTTGCCAGTGTTCTTGTAGAGACAGAGAGCAAGAAGGTTGTCATCTTGTTAATGTAATGTGCAAATACAAAAAGTTAGCCTTTAGAAAAATACTATCATTTTATTGTTGATAAACACTCCCACCCTAGGCCAGATTCTGTATATCAAGTACTGCAAATCATTAATGCTGTGGCAGTTACTCTTCAATCTGTATTTCAGTGTTTATAACATAGACAGGTTAAAAAAATGAAAGCCTTTAAAACTGTAGTGACAGAAGATCCTGCCCAGTATCTGTATCCATGTACCCTTCCATGAACTTACACATGTGGATCACTTCCACATATTTTCCACTTACATGGCCATGGAAACTACCACTGCCACCAAAGGACTGGGGTCAAATGCAGTTGTGGTTTATTTATAAGTGAAAAACTTAATTGAAAGATGTTATTCTAGCAGCATTAGGACTTTCTGTCACTGCTGATCCAACAGTTCAGATCTTTTATATAAAGAACTCTACACATATGAAAAACAGGGTAAGATATAAACTGCACTTCGTCTTTTGTGAAATATAGTCAGGCACACCCCGGTGTCTAGAAGCCTTTACAAACATACATACACATCTCAGCAACATCCACCAGAGGCAACTCAACAGCCTTTGGATGGAAATTATACATTATTAGGCATATAAAATTTTCCCCTAAATTTTTTGAGGCAACTGAAACGCCATGACACCTGTAACACTTGGCCAAGCAACTCCTCCTGCCCTGAGTGCCACCTGAGTTTGGATCTCACCACATGCACCTGCTCTGTTATCCACACCCCACAGAAACACTTCCTTACCTTGACCCAAGGGAAGCTTTCTTCACAAAATGTTTCTGTGAAAAGCTTTGGTGCTGAGGAGATTGTTCAGGGAAAACAACCAAAATAGATTTTTTTCCCTTGGAACAAACATGAAGAGCTAGAAATTTGGTAACAAACTCAGCTCCACTAAAACCTGTTATTCTAAAATTCAATAATAAATGTCAACTATGTTTTTAAGCACAATGAGTCATGCCTTTTATCAATGTTTAGCAATTTTCTTTAGATTTCATTTAGCTCTTTTTGTCATTGGGGATATTTTTTTCCTTCTTTCTTCATTACTTTATAGATAACTCTCTAAACAATTAACTAATTCAAACAAAACAGCTCGATAATTTCCAAAGTTCAAATAAAGAAAAAAGTAATTTCCAATCTGTTATTGTCAGAAATAAACAAATACAAGAACTATTCTCATAGGATTTCAAAGACCTTTAAAGCCTTTTTTTTTTTTTTTTAAATTAAAAAAACCTCAGTACCCTGTTGAAAGAAATATGCATGTGCTTATAAGCTGAAGATTTGAGACAGACAGCCCAGGATCATACATCATAACAGTATCACTCTCCAAACCAAAGCCTTGACAAAGACTTTCACACTTGAAACAAGGAGATTACACTCGATTAGGTATTTAAAGTAAACCTGAGAGGGGAGTGATCAATTTGGGACTAAATGTTAGTGAAAAGCCTTTCAAGGTGCTTAACAATCGCTAGATCAAAAAGAATAGACTCAGGTTCCTACAAACACTTCTCGGGAAACAAGAAACTTTGTATCTTCTGTGGAGAACTTCGGAGAACTTTTAGAGAATGGAAAACACAAAAATCAGGCCGACAGAGTAGTGCTATGGACAACAAATTACAAAAACAATAGTCACCACTGCATAGAAAAAGTCATGTGACTCAGAAGGAGATTTAAATAGCAAATTTGAGACAACACAGTCTCATTCCTGCCACTAGTCTACAGTGAGAATTTTAATTCTGCAAATGGGTCTGATCTAGGTCTGGTCTCTACATATCTAAGAGAACATGACGAAGTTGCAGAAGATATGAAAGAACAGCAAGAGTACATCTCAAGGACCATTTTTCCCCCTTTTTTATAAATTCATTAGAATGAGCTCTTTAAAGGTGCCATAACTTTAGGGACACGCTTGATCCTCCAATATACTCGTACCTGAAATGAGGAAGATACATCAAAAAACAATAGCAGAAGCCAAAGCCCACCACTTTCATACTTCCGGCAAGGCAAAAAATCTTTTGAGCTGCAGTTAATAGACAAAGGAACAAACTGCTGAGAGATGCAAAGAATGTGTCTGTCCCCTGAAGTCTTTCAGTGAGGCCCGGCTGCGTTCTGCACATTTTCTTTTAAGTACAATTGCATGCTATATATGGGATAACCAGATACAGTGCAGTAGATGATTCCAGGCTAACACTGCAATTATGTGAAGCAGAAAGAAGCACAATAACTTAAAGAAATGGGCCAATTATTAGAATATGCTACTTTACAGGAAGTATAATTTGTGAGAACTTGCTGTGGGCCTGTCACTAGTGATGATTGTGGAATTCAATAGAATTATGTGGGTTTTCTTCTCCTTACTTGTGATGTGCTTACTGCTTTCTGCTTGCTCCTGGCACTTTACATGGTTTTCAGAGACATTTAGTGGTCAAATAATATACTGCAACTCAATGTTCTTTAAAAAACTGAGAAAGGTAGTCATGTCAGACACCTCCTAGCATAGTGAAAGCTGTGAAGCATAAACATGACATGAATAAAGGATTAAAAAAAAAGTTATCTCTCTTTTCTGACATGAGAATTTGTTTAGCAAAGAGCAGTATCTTTCCCACAAATAAATATATACATTTGTTGAACTGCTGCAAAATAAGAATTGGTTATCAGCTGCTTCGGAGCATACACTGCTAGCATTATTTTTAAACCCCTGGACCAATATTATGTTGTGCAAAAATTCTATTGATGACACCTACCTTATTTGCAATGATGCTATTTCATATCACTGAATCAATCAGAAAAAGAAGTCTCTGTACTATAAATATTTCTTCCTAGCATTGAGCTTGGGCATGTAACAGGGCTGGAGGGAGAAAGTGATTGACCTCCTGCATCTCCAAAGGATATGGGAAAGCACTGTCCAGCTCCCCCACCCCCTCATCCCCTTCCTGCACCTTCAGCCTGCTCAGCTGCTAGACACAAATTCAAAGTAGGAGACCTGTCTCCCAAAAAATCACATGGCTCGCTCAAAAGCAACAGAATCTTCTGAATTCATATTGCACTCTTTTAATGTGTCTTCCAACTTTTCATGCTATACTACATCCAATTCCTACTTTCAAAGCTTCTTCTAGAAGGGCAAATAAATATTTTACTTTAAAAAGGTAAAGTCATGTTTCTAATGCATTAGCACAATTCTAGCTGCCGAGGTTTTAAAGACAGTGCTATGAAACTCAATAATTAGCCATAATTACTGAGGTAAAGAGCTAAATTCCTCTGTTTCTGACTCAAAGCTGTAAATGTTTTTCATCCTTCAGCTGTGGAAGCCGAATAGAAAAACTGAGTTTGTGAGCTCTGAACATCTGGTGACTGACCCTGGGTAAGGTGAGAGGCAGAACAATGGTTCCTAGCACTGGTAAGCCAACATCACTCCTCCTAACATCACCGCTTTACTAACACCATTATTAGTACAAACCTGTCTGACAGGAACACCACTTCAATAAAATAAAGGACACAAACTCATTCCTTAGCTTGTAATACCAAAGACACAGATAAAAGGTTACAGAATGGGAAGAAAAAATATGGGGAGAAAAATACATGGATTGACATGACAGATAACAAGAACAACAGGTTTGGTTTTGGTTTACACTCTGTTGAGACATTTCAAGAACCCAGATATACCTGTCTGGAATCACACTGGCTTCAGTGTATCCATTAGACAAAATAGATACACTCTAAAGGCCCAGGTATGCTAGCAGGTAGTAATTTCCATTTGTTCCTGAAACTTATGAACCATTCTTCTCCATTTGTTTCAATTGTTTTGAGTGCAAAAATTAGCACTGCAAGTTATAATCAGTGTATTTAAATATCTATAATATGATACTACTGTTTTCAGGTTGTTTTGGTTTAATTTTAATGGCAAATTCTTTTCAGATCACCCTTCAAATATTTATTAAGTTTTTTCATAGATTGCTCTTTTCACATCACAAGCAGTCAGAATTGGAGTATGTCTACCTAAAACATGCTTAATAAGCAAGAGATACCTAGCTGCCTGTTTGGTTACATATTGTGACATCCCATCCCACTCCTGACACTGTCAGAGCAGAGATCCTGCCCCTGCTGCACACAACCACACAGCTGGCAATACAGGAATGACAACACCAGTCAGCTGCATGTCATCCTGCAGAAGGTCAGAAATATCAGCTCACATTTTGATTTCCCAGGGACCCAAGCAGGCTGTGGGTAGGAGACTTCCCAGGAGGACCAAGGCAGTGCTGTGAGGACAGGTGGATGTATGGGAGATCCCAGCATGGGCTGAGGGAACTGCCTGCCTGGATCAGGGCTTACAGGTGATGTTCTGGAATATGCCAGCTGTCCCACAAGGGCTTCGGTGGCTGCAGTGTGAACACAGCCAAGAGGCCTCTCAGAGCAAGAGCTTACTGCTGCTGCTGAACACGGAGCTTGAACTCAGATTTTAAGTCAGAATAGAGAAAGAGGAATGTGACTTCTACTGTCAAACACTACGTGAAACTGTAGTGGGAATAGGGCTGAAAGATTTATGGTTTGTTTTCTGAAGGAAACTCCTTGCATGTGTTGATAAGATTGCTTAACTTTGCCTAAACAACTGACATTGGGATACACAAAACAATTTGAAAAAATTCTGGTACAGAATAGCCTGCTGACCAACAGCATAGATTCACAATGGATAAGGAAAACAGGTGATGAAAGCTGCCTTTTTTCTTTCTTTCTATAGCATCCTCAGACAGAAATGCTTTTTTAAATTGCTTGCCCAAAATAGAGTACCAAACAACATATGCTATAAACGTCAATTACTTCTGATTCAAACTCACAAGTAGTGCCATTCTAATTACATGCAATACTAGTCTGAAAGGCACCTATTACAGAGGAAATGGAAGGATTACACTGGTAGTGAAAAGGGATTAGTTTCTCGTTACCTTACAGCAGATAATACTACACCAAAATTAATAATGGATATGATTTTACAGCTAACAAAAATTCCTCATTAAGGACTGTAGAATACAGACAGCTGAGTTTTAAAACACAGCTGCTACAGAAAACAAACAAACAAGTCTGTGTAATGGTTACTGTTGAAATTAGGGGATGCAGAGTTCTTATGTGGGCGTATTTCTGTCACAGAAACAGAAGTCTGATGCCATTTTGAATCAGGAAAAAAACACATGGAGAAAAGGTGGGGGCTGGGGGCAGAGTAGACACAGAGAGAAAGAACTTTGCTGCCCTTAAGGGTAGAGTCAACTCTGAAGTAATAGACCACTACAGCACACACTGAACAGAAGCTATGCCTAACAGCAATTAACTTAAATTGCAACAGCAGCGACCTTAATGAAAAGCGATTCAAAAAGGTTGTATTGGTTATGTCACCCTCAGGCTTATGTTTAAAACTATCCCAGTGAAACAGCCACATGTGATTAGCAAACATGATGCAGGCATAAAAGCAAGAGGATATCTTGGGTCAAAACAATTAAGCCAACATCTGCCTCAGAGATGATCATACAAGCCGTTGGGAGAAGTAGTATAACAAACAGGAAAAATATGCAAAGATTTCTCTCCCTGCACCTTTCTGCCCTCAGCCTCTCCAGAACTTCCCAGCTTCTAACAACAACGGTCAACTGAATGCCCAAAGCAGCAGGAGCTATGGCATACACTGATTTACTGAATACTGCTAAACATTCTCAGAGATGCACTTGCACACATACATTTTAGGGGCAGAACGTCCCGTCATAAAGCGTATATATATCTGTCCTGGTGGGGAAGTTAGGAAAACCTGAAATCTTCCAACAGCAGGTGTGTGTGATGTCAAAATTAGGAGGCCTGTAAAGAGGGAAGCTGTAAAAAGCAACAATGAGACTAGATAGAGCAGTGTTAAAGAGCTGTCGTGGCATGGACTTAAGGAGGTGCTTGGTGATTGCTGCATCTCTACCTTAGAAAACCCCACATTCATAAAAGGCCATTTATCATCATAGTGTGCATCATTACTCACACTCAGTTTAAAAATATCCATCACTACCAATGGGATAATGGATCCAAGAGTTCAACACCAGCAGATATGCAATTCATATACTTCAATTAAAAACTACAAGTGAGAAATACATATTACATTAAATAAAAAACCATACCAAAACTTTTAAAGAACAAGAGAAGAGAGGCCTTGTTATCCTCAACTTCACAGACACTCTTTACCTTTACATGATACAAAATTATTATATTGGGTATTAATTATGATTTAATGATATGTCCTTTTTAGGTTTCCTAGGATATTCTCACGCTTATGGATAATACTGAAGAAAATCCATCTGACAACATACAAATTACTGTACTGATTATATACCTTTTTTCCTGACAAAAAGACATAGTTCTGAAAACACCAGTTACTTCAATGAGTGAAGCATACAAAAGGAACACTTTAATGGCCTGCCATGCAAATTCAAACAGCAATGCCCAAACAGCCTTCAAAGAGTAATTATCTTTGCTCAGGAGTGTTTTACTTAAAAAAAATTGCAGTAGTTGCATAGTTAAAGTATTCCATGAAATAATTTGAAAAAAACATTGCCACACAAGTCATCTACCCAGTTAACCTTACAGTACTCTATACTCTACTGAGTTCCCCTCTTAAAATTCTGCTGATGTGTTTAATAAATGTATGTTAGTTATAAAGCACATGATACAGCCAACTGTTACGAAAAAATGTTTTGGCTTACAGAAAATAACAATTGGATGAAAGTTTGTGATCAAGAAAATCTGTAGACAAAATTAATTTCTAAAAAATGTTTATATGTAAACAGATAAAAGTTCCAGTTTATTTATGGAGCAGCTATAAAACTGATGTAGTGTAATTGAAGAAAGAAAATTAATTGTGAAATGTTGAAGTCCAAAGAACCTATTAAATGTATTAGATACACTGTTGCTATCTCAACAACG
Organism: Hirundo rustica; assembly: GCF_015227805.2. Lineage (NCBI taxonomy): Eukaryota > Metazoa > Chordata > Aves > Passeriformes > Hirundinidae > Hirundo > Hirundo rustica. Next base: position 40,914,018 of record NC_053452.1, read on the forward strand.
TTAATACATTATGCATTCTGATGGAGGCCTAAAACTCACATATACCAAAACAAATATTACACTTTTTCAAGCAAATATGTATAAAACCATGAGAGTACTCACACAGTTAGGAACACCATTTCAGAAAATTATCTAAGATTCAGTCTTACAAAGATAATGGGACTTTCAAACAGGGGCAAGTCTCCAGGGAGAAAAGAGGGGAATACAAACACACTGCAATTTTTTGTAGTCTCCCCTATGACCTTTTGCTTTTTAATGAACCTAAAATATAATTCTGTCACCTTATTCTGTCCCTATTTTAGCATTTGTATCAAAATATTATTCTATGATAACAAAATGGCAATTCTTATTGCTATATTAAATTATTTGAAAAAGCAGAAGAAAAGCTTCAAAATTAGTGATGATGGATAATAAATTACTATGTTCTGAGCATCTATAATAATAGAAGACAATTCGATCAAATCAAGCAATCAATCCACAAATGAATCAACAATATCTCAGCATAGAGATAGTCAGTATAGAACTTTCTCCACTCATCAGGGAAAAGCTGTTTCTTCTGGCAGCTCAAGATTTAAGTGAGCCAATGAAACATATTTCAAAAGCATGAAGTAGAAGAGAATATATATATTAACCTATTCACAGAATATTCTGACTTGGAAGGGATTCACAAGGATCCTCAAGTAAGAGAATGGCCCATACACAGATCAAACCTACAACCTTGGTGCTATTAGCACCATGCTCTGAGCTCACCTCAGTGGCGTTCTCTTCTATACATGCTTGAAAAGTTTATTTAGCACAAAGTATTTCACTGAAACGTACAAGGTAAAAGAGAAAATGCAGAAAAGGCCTTTACATAGAGGTGTTGGGGTTATTTAAATGAGTATATGGATATTCATTATCATGTGTGCTCATTCCAATAACACAAATCAGAAATACAAGATCTACCTGTTCCTAAAAGTGCTGTACTGTTGGCATCTCAAATCTATTTCTTCTCTTGAAAACTGAAATACCTATGTTAGCCAAGCATCATATCCTCACCATTTACACAGCAGACTGATAGCATAAAGATTTTCAATGAGATTGAAACAACAAAAGCAGCACTATTTTATTCTAGGTTCTTCTGAATTAAGTAAGAGCACAAAAGTTAATATCCCACACAATACTCTGCTGCAGAGATTGGGGGGAAAAAATTGGAAGAAGAGCATGGAAAACAAATACCAAAGTCAGACATGGAGACTGTAATGTCCTAAAAGCAATGCATCAGGCTCCAAAGAACTTTTACCTTGTGAAGAAGAGTATTGCAATTCCAGAAATCAGAGTTTCCCTGACAAATGAAGAAAATTAAGGGGGGGAGGGGGGGGGCGGGGAATGGGGAAGAAAACCATGCAAAGCTCTTGGCTTATACTCAGGCCTATAAAACTGGCAAAAGGAGCAGTTCTGGAACTTCTCTCATCACTGTTATGGTGAGATCAAACCCCTGAAGCTTGGAAATAAAATTATGAATAAGTAAAAAATTCAATTTAAAAAAAAATAGGCCCTTGAAAGGACATCTGTTAAAAATAAAAAAAACCCCTACAACTTACACTTGACATTTGCCGGCTACTAAATCTGTTTAGAGAACAGTCTACCTAAGCAATACTTTCTGCTCTCCATGGTTGTAGTATTGTAGTAGTATGTAAATAACACCCTTTTCACAAGTGAATCTCATAACACACTTCAGTCAAATTTCATTCACTGTACATAATCTCTCTAATGACCTAGATCCCCAGATGCAGAGCATCAGTGTCGTGCTTCAGGTTTATGAAAACTGAAGATTGTTCATATGTGAACATTTTCACCCCAGCTGCTGCACTGCCATATCTGAAATGGAAAATCACAGCATTTTCCATCACCTCACAAACTACTCAGAGCAGTAACTGAGAAACTTATTTTAAAATGAGTCCATAAAGAGAATTCAGGGAATGAACAAGTCAATTCACATCATTATGTGCATCAACAAGCTGCACCTCAACCCACATGTTCCATTTTGCACAATACAAATTAGCTGCAAAGAAAAGGAGACCAAGGCATAGAAGTTCCAACGGGACAGTTCTGCCTCTATTAGTAAGTGGAAAGCAAACTATCATCTCTTTGCTACGAGAGGCAGGGATGTACTAATGACAACATAGCATTAATTCCCTGAGATTAGATAACACCCAGTCATCTGCTCCCATTGCTATGCCTGCACTAATGTTCTATTTAAGAGCAGTAATGAGGCCATGAAACAAATCCTCCCATCATCCACAGAAACTCATGCTGGTTTGGATCACCTAGCAATTTGGCTGCATGTCTGGCATATTCCTTCAGAGGAAACTGAACTGGAATCTCTTCTTCAGCTGGAAAAAAAAAACATGTTTCAATGCCAAAGGGGAAGAGAAGTATTGGAGTAAATATCTGGCCATTTAGACCACACTTATGCTGTTGATTTCTTTAAATACTTGTCTCAAACTGCATAAAAAGGGATATAAAACCAAAAGAGCCACCACTCCAAGATCTGAACACAGTTTGTTTCAAAGATTTAGCTGTAATATCTATTATTAAGGCTGTCCGAGAAAATGTCTAGAAATTAATCAGGTAGGAACACTGTGTCTTATACAATTAAGCCCAAAACCAAGAGCTGGTAAATAGTGCAACAACAAAAAGGCCATTTATCATGGCCATCCTCCTAAACTAATATGAATTAGTCTTCCTTGCACACATTTTACCTGCTATCTGTAACAGCCATTTAGATTCCTGGAAGTTTACTCAGCAAATATTTAATGTTATCAGTCATCATTAAGCAGATCAAACAGTTATATTAACCTTGTACATCAGGTCAGCACTTACTCTGAAAGCTTGTCATCATTGCTGATTGTTAACACCTCAAACCCTTAATAACACCTCTACACATCACAAGCCCAGGGTCAGGGAGTTAATGACATGTATTAGCCACATTCTGAACCACACAGTTCTCAACCACAGGGAGAGAATCAGGGTAATGGAGAGCAATAGAGCAAGAGACTGTTCCAGTAAGTGAAATTAAGGGTGAAGCAGACTATGGGAGAAACATAGAAACTGTTCAAGGGTATGTTGTGGTATAATCCCAGACAGCAGCAAAGCCTCATGCAGACACTCACTCACTCCCCCACCAGTGGAGTAGTAAAAGTATCACTTTGGTCGGATAGGGTCACCTGTCCTGGCTGTGTCTCCTCCCAACCTCCCATGCAGCCCCAACTTTCTCACCAGTGTGGAAATATCAACAGCAGAAAAGGCCTTGGCTCTGTGCAAGCCCTGCTCAGCAATAACAAAAACATCTCAATATTATCAGCTCTGTGTTCAGCACAAATTCAAGACACTGCCCTGCACTAGCACAGTGCCAGAACTATCATTTTTGAGATCCATAGGACATCTTATGTATACAAACCTCAATAGCAGAACAAAATAGGCAAGTTAGAGGTATGAGGAAGAGGGTAGAGAGGAGATCTTTGGAACAGACTGAAAATGCTACAATCCTATGTGTTTGGGGTCATTTTCTGACCCTCTGTTTTACCACCAGCTATTACTTTGAACATGAATATCTAAATTCATATGGATATCATCCAGCCATAATTTTTCAGCTTCTGGGGCTCATGTACTTTAACAATATTTCTGTAGGCTATTGTGGATTTTTCATATGCACTGCATTTTGCCATCCAGTTTTTAAAGTCCTCCACACTGCCTCACCATTAAAGGTATTTAGGATCATGAGAAAGTCGTGAGAATTCTTCCACTAAAACAGAGGTTTTGTCATTTAATAAAGAAAACCTAAGCACTTGCCACTGTCTTTCTTCCATATCATGACAGTTGCTTTTGATCTTTATTTTCGCACATTGCCATCTATAAATAGGTCTTCAAAAACATCTTCTCTCAGAATGAATCATGAAACTTGAATCTTTTGTGAATGATAAAATATGGATCATCTCCAACATAAATAAAAGAAAAAGCAGTTTTGAGAGCTATCAGACAGAGATAACTGATGCAGGTACAGATGTAAGAACCACATTCATTCTTAGGTTTCAAAAGACAATACAAATCCATAAATCTGTGCAATGTCATTCCTTGCTCTGTATTCCACTACTGTAGAACTCATTCATTAGAAAGAGGAACCTGCATCACTAGTTTCACATAAAAACATGACCAAGCTCCCAGACCATAAGAAGTGTCTGCTGTGCAAACATTCTTTCCCATACTACTGAGCTCAAGTAAAGAAAAAGAAAAAAAAAAAAAAAAGGAACCAAATCAAAAGTCCTTCTTCATCCCTGCTAATCAAAACTTGCAGCAGGGCTAGTTGCTTTCCAGGCAAATATCAACTAACACTTGCAGAAGGGGAAAATCAGGAACTAATCAAGATTCACCAAGTTAGAATTACAATTTTGATAAGACTAAATAGACTAATAATTTCAGGTTTGTTGTTTTTGTTCTTCATTTGTACATTTGCCTTAAGCTCTCTTGACAAGTCTAGAATGGGCGGTGATTAATAGCCATAGCCTTTTCTCTAAGATCAGTTTTTGCCAGAAACAAAGTCCTTGAATCAGATTATTTCGTGACCTGCATGAGACATTGCAAATTATTCATACATACAAGAACGATCTTTTTTTTGTAAGTGTTGCTTTTAACTTTCTAAGATGTCTTACTGAGTTTGATATCATATTTAGATAGCAATTGCTTTCATTTGAATAAAGGCTTTTGTCTTTAAGCACAAAGTTTATTTTCACCTAGTATAATACACTCAAGATTCAACAACCAAAGGTCCAGAATGAAACCAAGAAAACAGTGATGAAGATAAAGGACTAACTAAATGAACAAAAGAAAAACAAAAATCTAGGCAAGTCCTTTAGAAGTTCCCCTTATCACTTTCAGGGTTGTCATAAACAATGCTGCATCAGTTTATCTTAGTATCAATGTTGGATTTTTCTTCCCCCTCCCTAAAAGCAGCTAAACCATCCAATGCCCACTGTCCCTGTTGATGAGGCAGTCAGGTGGATTTAATAGCACACCATCTGTCTGTCTGAACAAGTTGCAGAGGCAGTGCTGCTAAAGCTTAGAAGGAGCAGTTTACATAGAAATCGCTGCTGCACAGAGTAAATAAAAGTCTCTGAAGCTAAACTGTAAAAAAACCCTGACTTCCAATTAAATTATATTCTTAATGAAGCACGTGATATTTTAACAGTAAGGACACTTTCTCCATATCTACACCCCTTCATTTTTCTGTGTCACGCATTCAAGACTACTCTGAAGTACATTTCCATCTTTTAAAAACAATACTCGTTGTTAAACCTAGAGACTGGTGAAGGAAGAATGACATGCATGTAACAATAGCAGCTTATCGAGGCATAACCGAGGCATCTTAGTTCCTTGCTAAGCTGAGGGTTTGCATTTTTCAGCTTGCTTGTCTTAAGAAAGACTTCTGAGTGGCAGGGATGGAAAAGAAAACAGAATGAATGAGGAGAAACCATGTTAGGTCCAATGGTCCTTCAACTAGAGAGAGCATTCTTAATCTTTGGTAGCTCTGGTAAAGAACATTAAGCCTAACATAAATAGCCCCAGAACACAACTCGTAAAGAAATATGATGAATATGCAGGTGTTAATTTGATTTTTTTCCCCAACAAGTCAGGAACTTTCCTGCTTTCAATGGCTCCATGACCTAAACAAACCCGTGTCTTTAGATTTGAAAAAACACATTTTTCTTCTTTGCACCATCCAATCTAATCTTTCAGAAACACAGAGCAGAGAACAAGAGGATGACAGGGACACTTCTAAGTTTGAAAACACTCTTACTTGGGCCAAATAGAAGAAAGACATATGCAATGCCCTAAAATCCTCAGTGGGCTACAAGCAATGCTTCAAGACTGAACATCATGCTTATGACTACACACTCCACATACTGATTTTGGTGCCATCCTGAAGGATTATCCACAATCACATAGATTACTGGGGGCTTAAAAGGAATTAGGAAATTTTGTATGTTTTCGTACTCATCCTTCATTCAATTCAGTTAATGTGAAATATTATCCCATTGCTGATCTCCAAGTAACTGTCTACCACTATGGGTCACTTTCAGTTTATATTTCATTTACATATTTGCAAAGATAATTAAGGTTTCACTTGTAAAAAAAGGTCAAAATCTGCTTTATTTGGAGAGTCTTCTCAAAACAGGCAGACTTGATTATTTTATCCTATCACACATTAAGTTACAATAATAACACCAAATATACTTCTTACCAAAATGTGGTATTTCTAATTTTGTTAGTCTCAGTCTAACAGACCCTTAGAAGGCTAGGAATTTCATCACAAGCATTCTCCCCACATCTACAACATTACAGAACAGAGCACTTTTTTTTTTTTCCACCTTCATCTAACAGTCATTGAGAACATTGAGAACATAAGAGGAAAATTAAAGTCACTCATCTGTAAATGTGGGCTCTCAAATCGGCTTGTAGGATTCCAAACCAAAGTTCTTAATTGAAGATACGCTTATAAAGATCCTTATACAGTGACGCAGGTTGGGAGCTTGTAAAGCAATAGCAGTGGCATCCCTTCTCCATTCACATCCTGCCTGGTCTTATGTCCCTGAGAAAGGAGACGTCCAAGGAGGCTACAAAAACGGCCTCCACCTGAGCCTGATACTCACAGCAGCTTACAGATGCTCACTCCTACTTTCCTTTTAATTTTCCCCAAAACAGACATCCATCCTCATTTAAGTCACCCTGCCTTCTTTTCCCTGCTCAGTCTTCTGAAGACTGCTGCTGAGATATTTCCTTTGCACATTTTCTTCCCAATCTTATGTCTTTTTGGATAGATATTTGTGGATATATGGATATAAAGTGTCAGCCACCTGTGTCTCTGATGGCTCTTCTGCCTTGTCTTCACTGTCTGCTCCTACTCCTCCTCTCTAGCAGCCCGTAAACTAATTTCTACAAACTGAAGCTGTTTCTGTGAGAAGCACTGTTGCCAACAAGCCCAAATGGGAGGCCTCTCCTTTTATTCCCTGGCAAGTATGAAGGAGAGTCATTATCCAGGTTTGAGGAGACCAGTTTGCTCAGTTGCATCAAGCCGTGGTGCCCCATGCTGCCATGGAAACAACAGACAAAACCAGGAGTTGGGCATATTTTATTCAGCAGGCTGTTTGCATTTTGCACCTTTTCTGTCCATGAGGCTCGCTGCTAATGCAGCCTTGCTAGCCTTGGAGCTGTTTGAGAGGAACATCTGTTATGCTCTTTTAACTTTTCTCCTGAAGATCAGCAGTAAACCACAGAGCAGCTTTGATATTCCCACACACGCACACACACCGCATAACAAGCAACTACTCTTTGTTGCTGCAGTTGGATCAGATGTCAACATGAAAATTAACAGGAGATTACTTTTCCCCCAGCATACCAAAAACAGCATGCCTCTTCAGACCCAAGAACCCCATCTACATCAAGCAGAAGCTAAAACCAGAATGCTGGAGTCTAACAGGAGAGCTGGTAAAATTTTCATGACAGGCTGCTGCTGCCGCCAAGTCACAGAATAAGCCTGGGCAAAGTTTTCACCAGGGACTATGACTGTATCTTTGCTTCCTAATTTTCTCCATGGGAGCTATACATTGAGATCTTATTACAACACTGAATCTATATTCTACTGCAAAAAAGATTGTCTGAAAATACCAGCGTCCAACAACTTTCTGGCATATTTTCCCATTTTATTTCCTTATCACAATCATGCAAAATTTTGACCAACATTAAAAAAAAAACCTTTAAATTTTGAATTCCAAGCATGAAATAATGGAAGGACTCCACTTTCTATGTCCTCCTTACAAATTTGTGTACATAGTAAACTGAAAAGAAAATCTGGAAATGCTTTACTAATTTAACTGAATTTTTTTGTTCTAGGTTAATCAATATAGACCAGCTTTACTCAATTCTGGAACCAACTTCTCAGGCAGGAGGAGAAGAAAGTACTAAAAGAGTCCTAATCCCTTTTCTTTCTTTTCTTTTACACTAAATAACTACATAGCCTTAATAATGTAGGTTTGTTCCCCTTCCCTTAACCTCTCTGTCCTGTATTACAGAATAACAGAGTGTTTGGGGTTGGAACCATTGATCTCTCTGGAGATCATCTATTCCAACCCCTTTGCTAAAGCAGGCTCACCCAGAGCACGTTGCAGAGTATGGCATCCAAGTAGGTTTTGACTATTTCCAAAGAAAGAGACCACAACTCCTTTGGGAAGCCTGTTCCAATGCTCTGTCACCCTCACAGTGAAGTTTTTCCACATATTCAGATGGAATATCCATTTTTTGTTTGTGCCCGTATTATCACTTCTTTCCCTGCTACTTGCCAAACATTAAATTGCAAGATTTTCAGGACAGAGACTTGACAAACATCTGCTGCAGACCAGTAATTGCCATCAAATTTTTAGTGGAACATTTTCACAGGAAGATTGAGACACACACCAGTCTTGGGTAACCAACTTCATCCCCTGCTAGGGTAGATTATTTGCCTCCTCAGAGGCATTCAACAGTAGAAGGACATTAAGTTCTCTGCTTTGGAGCTAGGGAAAATCATAGGTTTTGTTAGCCTGGATTTACTTAAGTGGACAGATACAACCACCTAAAAAACTCTTCAAATCAAGCAGATTGTTTTCTGCACTTGAATTTGTCTCTCTCACTACAGTCTAATCCTAAGAGGGAGAGCATAGCTGCAGCTTTTAGTAGGAAAATGTTATTTTCAAAAACTCTTTGACATAAAGTTAAATGTGATGAACCAGAAAGCATGAAGGTGAGGAGACTTAAACTTTCTCTTCCAACTTCAAACAGAAATGCCAAGATCAAAACAGAGAAAACATCTTGCTTAGGTTTATCACTGTTTCTTCTGCAAGTACTTTTTAATTAACAGGTCTCTAGGAGCTGTCTTCAGCCACTTTACAGGTATTTTGTGTCATTCAATGAATAATGCAGTTGTTTTATTACCCCAAAAGCTGAAATATTGAAGTGATACCTTCTGACACAATCTGAGGAATGAGAAAATAATTTGACTTCCAGGGAAAATAAAGGAGCTTCCAAAGTTCATTAAGTGATTTTTTTTTTTTGCTTTGAGGTTTTGAGGTATTTGTTTTATTGTTTCGGTTTGGGGCGGGGGAGGGTGTTTGGTTTTTTGTAATTTTTTTGGTTTTGTTGTTTTTGTTTCATTGGGTATTTGCCAGAAGAAAATCAGGTGTTGTTTGTTCTGTTGCCCCCTCCACCACTGCTACCTATGTTTACCTCTGGAAGGAAAGTTGTTTTCATAACTCCCTGTTATCCCTGCAGTGCACCTGAGTTGCTAGTTATCTCCCAAATAAATGAAGATGTTTACAGTTCCAGCCTGCAAGATAATTCAGGTAAATCAATACTAGAGACTGAGTTTTCAGCATACAATAAGCATTCTCATAGTACTGCTTATGAATACATACATAGTACAACAGGTACACAAGGCCATGGCATTTCACATCTCAAACTGATACGCACTTGTGCTTTTTGAATGCCTTCATGAATAGCTCATTTTACCCAACACAGCCCTGTACCTTCAATTGCTTTCTGTCAAACAAAAGCAATTGCTATTCCCTAAGCAAGACGCATCAAAAAATTATTTTTAAACTTTCTAGTCAGGTTCCTTTCTGCTTACAATAGTTATTAGTTTTGTATTAAGACTGTGTCTACCACTGGAGTCTGAAATGAGATATAGTGGATGCCTTCCCATGTTAAGGAGTTGTTCTTTGAGGAGGAGGTAACAAAAGACAAAGGGCATACGTGGCTGCAAGATCTCCTTCATTTCCAGAACTCAACACATTCTGCTAAAGACTCCAGAAATAATCCCCTTGAGATGAAATTTAAATATGCATTAATTTTCTCTTTTTAAAAAAGGCTCAAGGAAACGCCAGTGTCTGTAGCAGTTGCCTTGGTCATTTCATGACATATGTAAATGTACCTTTATTTTCCAGACTTAGAGTGCTTATATTTGAGCAAGCAGCTAGGAAGACTATTTTAGGGCTTTTTTTCCCCAACACTGCTTTCTTTTACCCTTAAGGAGAAAAACAATATGAATATTAAAAAGGGAGAAAGAGAAGAGAGAATAAAAGGGAACATGATCCTATAAACATCCAGTCATAAAGAAGCAGAACTATTTGCTTGCCGCATCAGCCTTTCATGATAACACAGTACCAACACCTTGCAGCTAATGCCCAAGAGCTCCATCAAATGAATAGCCTCATGCAAGAGCTTTGTTTCGAATATCTAGATTCATTTCCCATTTTGGTTGCTTGAGTAGTTCACAAATATATTTCTGTATCTATAATACATAGGACATAGAATTTTAAACCAATTTGGGATGAGAAAACAGTCATACAGAAAATTTTTTAAACAAGATTATCATCGAGCAATGGACTAAGAGGAGTAGAGAAACTTTCACTTAGGAAAGACATATTAAAAGATCTGTAAGGGTTTTCTGTGTGGCAGTTTTTAGAAGTGCAGCATAATGTAGAGGGGAATAAATAATTTAGCACAGAATAAAGAGAAGGCAAGTACAAATTCCAAACGAAGATGTAAGTAAAAAGCCACATTAAAGTCTGTTCACATTTCCTTTGTTACTTAACTACAACAGTCAGAAAAGGGGGGAGTAAAAAACATGTTGTATGATTGTATGGCTCCTGCTAGTTTACTTCTCCAAAAGCAGAGCTGAGGCATATCTGAATCACGATATCTGTGAGCAAAGCAAGAGACTGCAAAATAAAACTTAATGGTAAAGGAAGAGAAAGCTAACTACGGTTCAAGCTGGAGCCATACTGTAGTTCATAGATAACTTTATACATCTATTGGATTCTGGTAGTGCAATTCAGTAAAGTATTGCCATTCCATTTTAAGATTTACTGTCTTATTAGATAGCTATTAAAGAAATACTAAGATTTGCTCCTTCAACACTGCAAACACCTATTTCCCGCTATGTTTTAAAAATTAAATAAACATCCTTGGTTTCAATACAATTGTAAAAATAAAGGAAAAACCCCACTTGTTAATTTCCAATTGCCCATCTTAATGAGCTTCCCCAGCCCACAGACTTTTCAAAGTTCATTTTGAACATGGCTTGGTGCCTACTTGAAAAGGGCTTCACTGCTTGCTTTGGGAATGGCACAACTTCCACCAGCCTGAAGACAGAATTGAATGCAAATAATCTCCTTTGGGAAATAATTCCATTTCCATTTGGTCAGAAAGCTATTTTTCATCTAAGGACATGTTATGGTGCATTGACTTCACTCTAGTCAAAGGCAGAAACATTGTAATTAACCCCCAAATTTATTAAAATATGGAGGGGAATCAACGTTAAACAAAATATACGGTCTGCGGTTCAAATTTTAGTTAACTATCTTCACAATTCAATTCAGAAATGCATCTTGGACTAGAGCTAGTAAAAATAACAATCTTACATTTCTTTCACACCATCCACCCCAGCTTTGCCCTCTAGGGACTGTTTGACTGACAGGTCTTCCCAAGGTACCTACAGTGGGCACTTGTGCCAAAGACCAATCCCACAACCTCAGTATAGAGCATCACTGGAGATCTAATGCTGATCTCACAGCCACATCTTATCATTCCTCACTTCTACCAGTATCTTTTGGAAATTAGTACAGTCTTGAAAATACAGCATACAGTACTAAAAGGCTAGAAAACATTAAATCCTAGTTTATATGCAAAGTTCCATGTGTAATGTCAATAATTTCTACTGGTTTTGATGGAACATTACTCTGCTTGGTGCAGGAGACCAGTTAGAGATTAAATGCAGACAGTACCCATCAGGGAGCTGTAAATGGAGATGTAGCTTAGACTTAATTTTTAGGTTAAATTCAGCAGCACTGAGCTGACACAACTCTAGTAAGAAATAGGTAAGTTATCTCTACACCTATACAACTACAGTGTAGATTTACTACTCTCTAGAAAACATAGTATATATGCTTATATTGCCTCTGAGACTCACCCAGTTTGGTAGTCCTGCATCAAGCTTAAGATAGGTGAGAAAAAACTGAAGTTATGCCTGCATGGAAATGTACAGGAACCTACCTTCATCTCATGACTCATACCTTCCTTTATATAGTAGCACCAGAAGTCACTGAGAAGAGATTTCTGCCAAGATTACTGCTTTTACATCCTGAGAGTTTGAAAACTGAGTACGTGCATGTTTCACCCTTTTAAATATAATTTCTGAAGGTCAGCAATGACTGCTGAAAGACAACACTGCATCACTGTGGAAAACTACAAAAAAAGGTGGAAAACATGCCTACTGGTCCCAGTATGGCAAGGGAAAAATGCAGCTGCCTGTGTAAAAATATATATGAATTATATTTGCTGCAGACACTTGATACCCATGTTCAAGGGGATGCATTAATTAACTGGAAGACCACCTTAATTAAAGCAAAAAGGCAAAGGCAGATCACACTGGCAAAAAGGTAAAAAAAATTACCTTGGCCTGAATGGCATCCAGAATATTGAAACAGCTAATAACAGGAAGGATGACTTGTGCTTGCAGCAGAAGGTGCACAGCATGTGTGCTCTGCTGTTAGCAACAGTACTGAATCCTGGATACAGACAAAACAAATGGGAAATCAATGCAAAGAATTCAGGGATTATGACAGAGGATGAGAAACAACTTGAATATTCTACAAAGGAAAAAGCTAAAGACTCATTTAGGTGCAGAAAAGGGAGTTCCATCTTTCAGAACAGCATCCCTTGGGCGTAATCCAAGGAGAAGGTACAATAGAGTTGACACAAAAGATCTCCATGCTCAGCCACTAGTTTTTCCTTAAGAAGAAATAAATGAAAATATTGGCAGTTTGAGATGCCTTAGATTCATTCTTCTTAAAGTCAGAAAACAAGGTTTCCAAAATAGTCTATGTCTTAAGCAAAAAGGAGTCCAGTTTTACCTTTGTCTTTGTAGGAAGGCTTCAGTACTGAATGAAGGCACAAGAAAGTTGCTTGGACTGAGATAGAAACATTTTGGCAAAACAAGAATCCTACAAAATCTATTTTTGCTGCACATCAAAAGAGTAACTCCTCAGCAACCACAACACATGCAAAACTGAACCTAAAACATTCAGAGGACCCGACAATGAACGCTTACAGGAGGATGCTGCTTACATTGCATTCCCAAATTTTAGCTAAGGAAGATACCTGAAAAAGTAAGTTGAGAAGAAGGGGCAAAACAACAAGAACTATTCTTTGACAGTTTCATCCATAAATTCCATTTCATAAAAGCACAACCATCGCTAGCTAGATGAGGAGGCTGTGGCCCAGGATGCAAAAAAACATTAAACCAAAACGTAACAGAACAAAGCTAGCAATGACACTGAAATAATCTCACTTGCAATCCACTATCCTGGTTCTTGTCCCTCTTTCGGATTTCCACAAATATTATTTTAAAAAGCAAACAAACAAATAAAAAGTCAACTTAACATTACTTTATATCAAGACCAGCAACTACTCTACTGTTTGTACATATCAAAGTTTCTGAGTGAGCCCAAAGGCACCAACGGTATTTAGGGCCCCGGGTGTCTTCAGGCATGCTGCAAACGGTCATGACCAGACATAGTTCCTGTTAAAAATTTCAACAGGATTTGTACTGGAGGAGCAATTTTGTGCAAGTAGCCATCCAGCTGCAACACAACTACAAGTAGTGTTTAAATGATCTTGCATATAACAGATAGAAAACGGTCTTCAGGACTGATTTTTGAATGTCTGTATGTTGATATTGCTTTCCTGAATATTTTGTCTAGCTTACATCTAGTTCTATGAATACTTAAAGTGCAGATGTGCAAAATGATTATGCTTGAACATCAAGCAGCCATTGAGGTTACTTCTCTTCCCTCCCCAGTCTGCCCTGTTTTATTCAACAAGTCCTGTAAATATCAGTATAGTTCAAGGTACAAATTCTGGTTCCTTTCTAATAGACATACAGAACCAGGTATAATCAAAGAAACAGCTAAAGAAATGCTGTCATTGAGAAGAGAAAGAAAAAGTTGAAGCCTCCATTAGCACAGTTCTGTAGCTTGAAAAGTCTACTCAGGTGCAACGTACAAAGGGTAAAGTATTGGAACGGTCACATATGTTGTATCAAGTACCAAAAAGTTCTTGAAGGACTTTCTGGCACACCAATAAAAGGAACAGGAAAGGATCTGGAGTGTTCAGTCACAGCCAGTAACAAATGGAATATTATGGTTTTGAAGGTTTTGTGTGACGAAACTCATCATTTACAACCACCATTGAATTAGCACAGACACTGTAATCCTAAAGCTAAATAAAGTTATCAGATCAGACAGAGCAAGTAAAAGGGCTCAAAGACAACAGAGAACATTTATACTGTCCCGGCATTAATGTAAGTTCACTTCTCTGAACTATGCCATTAGAAGCTCATTGCTTTCTAAAGCTGAAGAACATTCACTAAAGATCAAGATAAAGAAATGTATGAAGTATAATACAGCAAAGTTTTGAAAAAAATATGTTAAAAAGTCAGCCAAGAAATACAGATGTAAATTAAAGAGGATTGAAAAAACAATCAAAAACACATTATTAACTGCTCTTGAAGATACCTGCAAAAGAAACTGCAGCTCTGTGAAGGAAACAACTTGCTCACAAAAGGTAATCATTAATTTTTTCTGAAGCTGCTAATTCCTTCTCTTTTCTAAAACACACCATGAGCTTTGCTCACAAAGGTAAATAACTCGAACGACAACAGTGCACAAAGGACTTATAGGTACATTACCTGACAAATTTCCATGCAGGGAAAATGTACCTGTTTGGAGCCACTGGTCATTAAGTCATTTGGGGAAATGCCCTGATTTTCAGAACAAGAAACTGATATTTATCATCACAAGGCCTAGTTGAAACAAAGAATCTAGCATGCTACCCATGCAGAAAATAAGAACTGACTAATGCCAACACTGTGAACAGTGCTGCCAGAACTTATGCAGAAATGTGCACTCCCCTGAACCAAAAATCTCTAATTCCTTAAAAGTTACAGCTTTGGAGACGAGTTTCTCTATTTCAAGTATCTTTCACACAATCATTACTTTCTACCTCAGACTTCTCCAAGGCTGTAGATTTCTCAGTCATTTGACCGTGACTTTTCTAATCAGAGTTTCCAAGCCATGATACGTTTCGCTGTTCTGAAAGGCCATACAAATGCAGCGTACACATTAAGCTCAGATAACAGGGTACAGGGGGGAAAAAAGTGCAGAATAAGAGGGAGGAAAGTACATCAATTATTTCATACTGGCTTTGTCCACAGAAAAGCTGCTGAGCTATTCTTTGCAGACAAGTTCCACTCCTAGGTAATATTTTCATGGCAAACAGAGAAGCCCCATGGAATAAAGTGATTACTCCAGACTGGGTCAGGTTCTTGAACACCAAGCCTGTGTGTGTCCTGATGTCAAGTTCTGCTGCTTCACCGTGCTCCTCTCAAATGCCTCTTCATCACAAGTCCTCATGAATTCTCAGTGAAATGTTTTGGAAGTGGACAGCATAGGACTACTCAGCAAGAGGAGAATTCAGGGGTACATCAGATGTTAGGGGCACGTAAAGTGCTCAGCTAAGCTACAGAAGAGCAGTGCCTAAAAGCATAAGGAATGCTCTTACTTCTGGCCTTGGCATCCATGGAAGCTACAGAGGGAAACAGTCCTTTATGGCATAGGGTTATTTTAAAAGTGCTGTGAGAGGTGCAGAATAAGGCCCAACACACTGCAGATAAAAGACACCAGCTATGCTGAATTCCATTCAGCATTCCTGCTATGAACTGCGTCTCAGAATCTTCTGCAATAAGCTGCCATAACTAACCTGAACATAACCACAATTAACAGTCATTAACAGAAACAAACCAAAAAAGGCTTCTCTTCACAGAGCACTATGTATCTACTAATAAAAACCTTCAAAAATAATGAAAGATATGAAGAAATTCAACTTAATATGACAATATGTCAGCCATTTTCCAGAGACACACCCAGTGACTACAATACTGGTGCACTTAACAATGGCACCATATCATGTGCACCAAAAAAAAAAAAAAAAAATTGCATTTTCCCATTTTTCTAACACACCAAAATCAAGTACACTGGGGAAAAGAACAGTTCTTATGCCATACTTTCCTAAATTCCGTGCTTTCATATGATGTTACACACAGGTATGTGGAAATTCCTTCAGAAGGCAATTGCAGCCCACCACAGATTCAGACGTATTTCATCCTACTGAGCAGCTGAACAGACAGAGGCAGTAGCACTTTTCAGACTGCCAGTTCCTCATCTCTTGCACATTTCTTAGTTGAGATTCAAAGCATATTCATAGCAGTAAAAACAGTATTGATTTCACTTTAAAAAACAAGTACACATCCATCTTTGTGTATCTTTGCAATAAAAGTTAACTAGTCAGTACTCCTGGGGGTGGGCAGTAGGCAGCAGAGTGCAACCCGGAGTCACCACACAGGGAGCTTCTTTCTGAAACTCAGAAGAAATGTTATTTAAAGGGTTTACTCTGCTCTAGCATTTGCCCCAAAACACAGGGTACAGGGATGTATTTGGAGCCATGAGGTATTTCCCAAATCTCAGTGGGAAGAGCCCATAGCTCAAAGCACCCGTGCTTGCTTTCAGCCAAAAGAAAAAGGTATTTCAGAGAAAACTCTCCTGAACTAACAGGAAATTATAAATTAATTCACTAACAGTGAATTAGCCATACAATCTCTAAGAGACATTGCACAATGACAATTATACTGATAAAGGAGAGAGAAACGTGTAAGAAAAAAGGGAGAGAAGAAGCTGTGATATATCATACACCTCCACCCAAATTTTAACTTTTGACTTCAGATTTCAAGAAATTGCTGTATAGTGCAGAAATCTGCACAATACTAGGAAGCTTCATGTAAGAGAAGTCATACATTTTCTGTACGCTCAGCAGCAAGCCCTCAGGCAGTAGTTCTAGCAAGTTGTCTTCAAGGCTATTACTACAATTCTGTGCTTCAGGGGAGAATGTCACTGCTGTGCCGAAGGATTTCAGGGAAACATATAGTATTCTGATACACATCTACGTGAGACAAAGTATGTTAGTATGTGACACTACACGTAATTGTCTTTTGTTGATGTTCTTGCATTTAATCTTACACTGGTGTTTCAAGTACTATCTCTTTACTTACCAATTCTTTAAACAGGTTAAATTACAAGACATACTTAATCGACATATTAGGCTAGCAATAACCAGGAAATTCACATCAGTTTTACAAAGATCAATGTCACAATCCCCATTCTGTTCTTCAACCCATCAGT
Source organism: Hirundo rustica (assembly GCF_015227805.2). NCBI lineage: Eukaryota > Metazoa > Chordata > Aves > Passeriformes > Hirundinidae > Hirundo > Hirundo rustica. Next base: position 40,931,381 of record NC_053452.1, read on the forward strand.
GCTCCTTCCTGTTGCTACATTTTGTTAGCTTTTTGTGATGTTTACAGTTATGCAGTTGAGTTTCTCACACTTGTAACACAAACAAGAGTTGTTTTTCACATTCCTTTTTGATGAGAGTCAACTGATTGACTTCTAGTCTAACCAGTGGGATAGACAGGTGGTAAGCTTGTTCTCTAATCCCTGGTCATTGTTCAGAATCTATATAAGTGAGGTCTTAGTAAATAATAAAGCTTTTTCTTTAGCCTTCTTAGAGTCAGAGTGTCTAAGTATTAATTTTCTCTTTGTATCCTCTGGCAATATCTTCCCATCTTGGAGCCCCAGCCAGATTCTTCAGTCAGACCTTTTCCATAGCTTTCTTCCCAGTCCTACCAAAATGAGAATCTGTTGGTGAAATGTACACTTCAGGAGACAGATGAGACAGCTTCATCCTCAGCCAAGGAGGGAGAAGCACTGCCCACGAAGAGCACTCCCACATCCACATGCATCGAGGTCCTGCTCTCCCCAGAACCTCCCCCGGCACTCCCAGGGGAGGCAGTTGTGTGCCATGGCCAGGAGAGGTGCCCAGTGGAACACAGCAAGGCAGGAAACAGGCTGGCAACACAGCCCAAGCCATGCTGCAACCGAGGAACACAGAGCAGTGGTGGCAGGCTGAATGCAGAGATCACCTGGTAGCATTTAGCATCTCCAGGCTTTTCCTTTGGCCAAAAGAGTACATTTCTCAAAGCACTGCCAAGGTCTGTCTCACTAGATCAAAGCTTATTGAAGCATTAAGAAAGTGTTAGGGTCCACATAAGCAATTTTATAGGAGGTGTACAGGTACATCTAGGAGATGAAAATGTGTTGGTATTTTCACAGATCCTCCTGTATCACTGTCAGGTTTTAGGACTGGTTTTGTGGCTTGCTCTTTTTGTGTTGTGTTTTTTTGGTGGTTTTGTTTGTTTGCTTTTTAGGTTTTTTTGTTTCACTTGCTTTTCTTTTTCTATTTTTTTTTAAGAGGAGGAAGAATGAGGCCTGCAGTAAATGATCACTAAAGAGACATGGATCAGGCCCATCCCACCTCTGGACTTGGAAAGTACAGCTAATATTTTACTTCCTTCATTCATATAAGAAATCCAGGGAGTTTTTAATATTATTTATCAATCTGTTGAACACAACTACTGCTCTTTCATCCAAACCCTTCTTTAGGAGCAGTGTGCCAGTTTAAAAGCAACCTGTTTTTCCTCCACATCAGGTCTAAGAACAAAAAAGTTTCTTGTTTGCATGCTATTCTTTTCCATGTCCCCTGTTGTTTCTAGGCCCTGAAATAATTGCTATATCACGTGTAGCAAATGACATGCCAACACAACTCCACACAGGTTGCACAGATGCACTTTCACCACCACCAGTTCTCAGCTAGGCTTGATTTTAAGTCTCAATCCAGTTACATAACCCACAGACAGCAGGAGCTGTCTCACTGGCATATTAGTGGCATGTGTAAATAGATATTTCTGAGCTGTGCTCACAGTCTGGCTTAGCATTGCTCAAGACACATCGCTTAGGGAGGAAGAGTGAAGACAGTGCTCAAGAGCTGGATTGGGAACTGAGACCCCTGCAGTGTTCTGGCTCCCAGAACGCCTCCACAAGCATCACCTCCTCTTGAACTTACTGACACATCTCTATCAAAGAATTATGCTTCAGTTGCTTTGATTTCTACCAACTCAAGTCTATTTAGATTGGAGTTTTCCATGCCAGAAGATTGCCTCAGGCTCAATTCTTTTGCAAACTTTCAAGCTTAACTAGTTCAGCTATTTCTGAGAATAAGGTGAGAAGAAAAAAAATACCCATGGTTGCTTAGGTTAAAAACATATCATTCCTTGCTTCCCTCAAATAAAACACTGCTTTGGAACGCTGAGATGAGTACAAAGGGCAGAAATATGTACAGGTCCTGTTCCATGAGGAAAGGACAGAATAGAAGTATAAAAATTAACTCCCACCACAATTTTGAAATTGATCGAGCTAATAAATTCAGTAGATGGAATTCAATCTTAATATTCCTTTTATATAAGGATACTTTTTGGCCGTAACATGCAAAAGCATGTGTAGTGTTTATACATGATTGAAGGCAATATTAACATATTAATTTATCCTCATATTAGTTCTATGTACATATATGTATGATAATATACAACTGTAGCCATGCTAAACTCAGAATTTTATTGCTTTCCTTTTAAAACTTTTTGCCTTGACTTCAATAGAAATTCCCTCTTCTTTTGTGAATAGCCTGCTTCATTCTTAGTTGACACCAAGAGCTGAACAAGTGCTTCAGCTACAAGAACAACACATTCAAAAGCATACTTGTCTTGTTAGTGTCTTGTGAAGCTTAGGAGACCTGTACACTTCAGAAAGCTTCTACTGCAACTTTTCAAAATAAAGTGCCAACAAAACACAGATGCATTTTCTGCTACTCAGTGCTACAAAAATACATGAACCAAAATACTTAGAGCCTTAATTCCCACCAGTGCCACACAGACAAGTCCAAGACTTGTGTTCTGACAGCGCAGTAGGCACGTGTTTTTAAATGATCATGAATGGCTCATGCGAACAGTTAAGAGAATCAAACTGCTCCTGTTTGCAACTTTTCTTTTTAAAGCCCAGACAGGAGTAATATCCAGTTCTTCCTTTCGTCCTCTCCTCCCAAAACAGATGCTTCAAGAGTTAGTTTAACAGTGATTTCTGTGTATACTGTCATTTCTTGCTCAAAGTCATCATGCCTATCTATTATCTCTTCTGGGAATGGAGTACCTATATTATTTTAAATAATTACATGTTTTCTAGGACATAACTTTCAGCAAGGTTCCTTGTTAAAACATCTATGGACTTACAGCTAATACTAATGCATGTTCAAAAAATTACAGTTATTCCTTAACACCACTTTACATCTGGAAGACAGTACTGCATTGAGGTCAGCTCTAGGCATAATCAAGGCATGCAGATGCTTAGAGAAACATGCTAGTGTATGGGGCAAAAAAGTTTTTTCTCCTGCCTAATCCTGCCTATAATACCACAGTCCCAGAGAGAGCAGATATTCCTGCAAAATGCAGGATAGGGACCACAGGGCAACAGTTTGCTTCATATTTGCAGAAGTGATAAATGGAGCATTCTCCCAGCCTGTCCCATCCCTTAAGTCCTCCAGCATCTGCAGCAAAAACTCAAGGCTGCTTCTCCAGAGCTCTGTTCCTGACCTGGTGTCCCAGGTCCCAACCTGTTCTTCTCCCTTTACCATGTGGGGAAAGATGCCTGGCTTGACTAGCCTCAGATCTTCATACTCAAGAAGAGTAGTCATCCTCAAACCCCACCCAGCAGCATTGCTAGCCACAGACTACCACGGCTCTTAGCAGGTTCAGTCTGAAGCATTGTAAGCTGAGTGTGACAAAAAGAGTCCTTTCCTATATCTGGCTTCAAAAACATCCCTACAACTGCCAGAAGTAATTTTGCTCGGCTATCTTAGTCCTAAAAGTAGTACAATGAAGATTCATTAGCATGTTCTCATGAGACAAAGCAATGTCAAGTGGTCATGATGTGCCAGCGTCATACACAAATCAAAGCCCTCATGAATCAAACACCTAGGTCCTTGCAGCCTGATTCAAGGAGGCTGCCTTCAGCTGAGGCAACCTGTACCTTTCTCTGGACCAGATACAGGAAACTGCCTCAACATACACACCCCTATTAGTACATTATTTACAAAAGAAAGCCTAAGAGAAACCCCACACACTCATTTGAAACAGCTCCCCAAGTTAATTCTCGTGCCTTCTATGCTCTGCAACAGATTTGGGAAGTACAATCCCCGCTTTTTTCACTAACATTGTCCCAGGCATGACAGAAGCAGACTATTTGCTTGATCAGGCACAGTTCACTGCCCCAATTAAGCACCACTAGAATTCCCAATATACCCAAGAGCTTACCCTGTACTGAACAATGTCATCACTGAGGACAGGAACTGTGACACTGAATATTACAGGTGGTGTCCATGCAGGATGGGGGAGAGTCCTTGAAAGCCCCTCCATTATGAAGGGTTCAAGTCTTCCACCCAAGCTGGATAGGCATCACCACCAAGATAGAGCAGTTCCCTCAAGCTGAATAGGTGATTGAGAACACAACAGATAAGCATGCATATGACAAACAGCTAATTTTACACGTATGAAATGACATGTATGAAATATCTTGTTTTACATAATACACAAACAAATATCAGGAACAACAACAACAAAAAAATCACAAAATACCTTGCCCTATGTGTATGATTCCCCCACGTGAGGCATTGTACAGAAAGACATTTAACAGGTCCAGGCTGTCAGATTGTTTCGGTACTAGATATCTTTTCATTCTGCTGTCCTTTGCATCAGTGACTCAGTCATATATTCCTTAAGGACAATTAGTGGCAATGGGAAAAAGGCAGAAGCATTTATCACAAACTACAACAGAGCAATATTCTGCCAATACTGCAGTCATTACCAGATTGTTTTTCACAATGCTGAAAAAAAATTAAAGAACCTCCTTTTTAATGCTACAAAGAACATATGCATTTCCACAAATCATGTAACCAGCATTTACAGCACCAGATCCCTGTAAAAGAATGCACCAGCTGCAGTCTTAATTTGTTTTCTTTAAGTTCTTCTCTCTTACTAGGTGACATTATATCTTGTTCTTAAACAGTGAAACTCCAAATTACCCATTTTTAATAAAACCTATTTTTCCTCTGTCAGAATGCTGTTCAAAATGTTTTTCACTAGCTTTCTATTTTCATGCTGACTCGGTTACTGAATTATAGATTATTACAAGCAACTGTTTTCAGATCAATTCCTTAAATCAAACAGTTTAGGTGATACTGTATTTTCTATGCATACTAATTCAATGTTAAAGCTCTACAGCAGGAACACACCTGTATTTACATGATTGTTTTGGGCAAAGCTTTCAGAAGAAACTGAGCAACACAGATAAGTTTACATGGAAATGTAATTTACAATTTACTCTCATGTGTTAAGCAGCTGCCCTTTCTTTGGAAGGGCAACCCTTCTGTCAAGGTTCAACAGGCAACAAAGTTGTTCAATGTTTTCTTAACAACTAATTTTTCCTGGTCCTGAAAAAAATGCTTTTTAGGAACCACTGTGTGATTTTGGGAGCTTAAAACATTAACTTTTTTAGTCACTCTCCAGGACAAAGTCAGTTTCAACATAGCCATTGAAGACAACTCTGAAACCACCTCTCATGTATTCAAGAAGAATCATTCACTTGTCTACGCTGCTAGTGCCTACACAAACAACAAGCTGAGTAATATCTCATAAGGTGTTCAATTGCAGCTTCAGTATATAATATTGAAGAGTAAGGTCTGAAGATGTTCACTGCAATAATCAAATTCAATATCATTCTTCAGAAGATACTTTTTTTCTCAGAAAACACAGAACTGTGCTTAGGTGTGATCGACTTATATTAAGAAATTTGTCAATTTGGGGGCATTCTTTCATGCATAAAATTAAAAGCATGTTCTTTTAGCTACTGAGTTGCACCAAAATCTAAACAATATTCACATGGGCTAGCCATCAGGTAGATGTTATACTCAAAAAGCAAGAAGAGAACTATGGGTCCTTGTTTCAAATAAATATTGCAGTGAGAGTGGCCACATTAAATAAAGATATCATTAGCTAAACTCTATATTTATTACAGCAACCCCTCTCAAAAAATATCCATAAGTTCTTCCCAGTCACCATGCAGAGACTTAGTCCAACTAATTCACCTTCCAGTTATTGGAGATTATTTTTTTTAACCACAACCCCATAACCTCATTAAATAGGAAGGGAAGCAAAATTCTCTATACTAACAAGCTATGGTATATTCAGGCAATCTAGGATGGCATAGGCTATTGATTCCTGTGACTCACATGACAGCATAAGACAGAAACTTGCTGCAGTCATAGCAAGTTCATGCACTCACTTGAGCGTGAAGAATGCACACATAATTTAGGGCAGATCTGGCCACTTGTTCTGCGGTGCCTCCCTCTCTCAGCATCCAGAAAAAGACCTCTCCAAATTGAAACTGTATATAACTCTTCAAAGGGTTACAGATGTTTTCCACAATTTTCTTTTGCACATTATCAGAAATAAAACCAGTTTGCTTAAAATACTTGATCCACCTCCAGAGAAATACCAGGAACCATCACCACAGACGAGATGATGTACATGAACAATACATGATTTCTGCTGTGTGGCACCACACAGACATCTTTTTGAGAGAACAAGTTGCTATGGGACTCATGAGACCATCAAAAACCTATTGCTGCTAATTTCATGTTCACTTACGCTCATTGCCTTGGTTGTACCCACCTTCACTTTGTCAATTCAGATTAGTAACTTAGTTAAATAAATTTCTAACAACTACATTAAAATAAAATCCAGCATAAATCTTCCCTCTTCACTTTAATCGACTTTAATTAACTGGGTGCTTTTGGTCCTATATCCAAGAGTATAACAAAAAAAGAGTCCATCGTTGTTGATATATCTCAGTGAAATTACAACCATTTGATCAGATATGCCAACATTAAGGCTTATATAAACTAGCAAATGGTAAAATTCTTCTCAGTCAACATAGGAAACCCCAAAAGGATAGTTCAACAGCACAATGATATCAACATTTAAATACTGAAAATTTACTCCTGAGGAAAAAGTACAACCAACCACCCACATCTGCAAATGTGCCTAAAATCAGTGAACCGTGTGCTGGATCTAACTTGCATTGAGATGCAACTGTCTTCTCTTGTGCCCTTTTAGAACTGTTTTAATTAGTATACAACCAAGTTGGGCATTTCATTTTGAAGAACCATATTGCAGATATCAGTATGAAATCTCATATATGTTAAATTATGTAGCATAGTGAAAATACAAAATTCCAATTGACTACAACTGGAAATGCCCTGCATGAAAATGAAGTGCTCTACAGAATAAAGAGACCACACTTCTAATCAACCACTAATAAACCCTGGGCATGAGTAGCCAAGATAAGAAGGAGGGGGAGGGGGGAAAAAAAACCCACTATTTTTTCACCACCAATGGGATAAAGCCTTATATGTTGCCAACAGAGGATCCAGATAATGCAGACCTTAAAATTAAGGAATGGTATTTCAGATAGCTAATTACCACAGAATTCAATACCCAGCTAGGGAAACTGCTTTACAGAAACATATCATATAGGGATAGTTTTAAACCCCGTTTAAACTCAGTTTTAAATAGAGCTCTACCTGAAAGCAATGAGTTTTCTGTTAGATGTATCCATATGTCTAGTGATTTCTGTGACTATATTTGAAAACAGAGTGCAAATATCCAGCCTACCCGTAACATATATAGATAAAACTTTTTATATAAACTCTTTTTTAAAATGAAAACCAGTCAACAAGCAATGTTCTGTCCTGTGCACTGGAAAAACTTAGCACTAAATTGCTTGGCAGATCCAGAATATACCGTGCCACTGAGTCAAGGAGCACTGCTAAAAGCCAGCATAATGCAACAGAGTGACAGAACCTGTAAACTGTACTTGTAATCAAACTAACCCCTGTAGCATGCTGCTGAAGTCTGCGTTTGATGGATATTTATTGCGTCCCAGACCCCAAGACAAGAATAACATTACACTGAGAGAACAGTTTGAGGCATTTCAGTCAAAAGAAATCACAAGGCTGACAGAACAAAAACAATGCAATTATCAGACATGGTCATTAACCTAAGTAAAGCAAGCAAAAAAAAAAAAAAAAAAAAAAAAAGCACTTTACCTTTTTAAGGAAAAAATTCTGCAGTTTCCTGTGAGGCAGCTTTATCATCTTTTTTTCACCATCCAGGATACAGGTCAGGCATCGCAAGTACTTGAGCCATTCTGCAGGGGCTTGACACCTTTTGCCTTCCCTATTAACTCGCTGCAGTCAGCTTAGCCCAGTGCGTCACCAAACACCAGCCCAGCCCCGCAACAGATTAAAAGGCAAGAGACAGCCTGGATCTCATTTTTGACTCAAACAAGGAAGCTCTAATACAGACACTCCAGCTCCAGCTGAGCACTTTGGCTGTGTTCACAGCACAAGGAGGAAGGGAACAGGTATGAGGTCTGCATTGCTCCCTAAAAAATCCCTGCAAAGTTAAAAAAGGCGCTTATACAGGGGCAAGAATTTACAAGAGGATGAAAGAGGCACAGAGATACTCAGAATATCAGTGATCCTTTCAAATTCCATGCTACAGAGGAAACTCAATGTCCAAGACTCTGAACACGAGCCATCACTGCCTGCTGAGTGCAGCTTGTCACTGTGCACTTGTTAATTAAGCACACTGTATGTGATTCAGCCAAGCACAGGAAAGAGCCTGTCATTTATGTTCTCTTCAAATCATTGGAAGACTTATTTCCTCTGAATAGGTTTTAGAGAAAACTCTACGCAGAGAGATCGCACGCAAAGATGTTATATACAGATACATATGGAGGTTTTTATAAAGCACACCAGTGCCGAGTTTGAGTCAATACCATAGGAACCAGGGATCATGGGCATCACTGCCTTCCCTCTGGGAATTTGCAACTAAAGCTCAGCTTCAAATTTAGAAGGACAGGGCTCAGCAGCACCAATAATGCTGGGCCACTGCTGTCCTAAAACAACAAGTGCTGTAGGGTGATCTGATCTCAAACAATGTGTTCAGTCCCAGTCATTCCAATGGGATAAACCCTACATTTAAGAGTGAAGCACAAGCAGAAGCAGCTAGTTTAATCAGTTTTAAAAAATCATTTCATGATCAGGCTACTTCCCTGATTATTGTTTGAAGAGTCAGTCTGCGTAAGAAAACACAAGTGTATTATGAAAGGAATTTCTTCCACACATTACCAGCTCCCAAATCCCCATCTCCTGGTTTTATACCATAAATATTTCACACAAGCTTCAAATCTCTAATAGTCCATCTCTATAATTTTTCTGCTATTTTCATAATTTTCTTAGCACAGGGACTACGTTTGTTCCTCTGCCCTCTCTTCAGGAGCTCAAGTACCACAAGCCCCACCAAAAGTCACTGCAAATTTCCACTCCTACAAAGGTGCACTTGCTTAACCTACAGCAAGTGGAAAGGTCTGAGGCAAGCCAAGGAAAAAGGAGTTTAAGAGAGTTTGGCAGACACTTAGCTGCAGAGGTTTGTGTTTAAGGGAAGGCCAGCCATGACAGAAAAATTACAACTGCAGTAAAATGCAGAACCACACTCTGAGAACTAGTGGCAGTATGCACCCCAAGTTCAACTGTAGAGGCAGCACACTGAAAACACCACAGAACAGAAGTGCAACATATGTGAAAATATCAGTCAGGTTACAGACCCAGGACAATTACTGTCATAAACCAAAAGCAGAAGATAAGCAGTAGACCTGGTATTTAGATTATTCTGACCACCAGGCATTCAAACTGATGGAGAAGTTCAGACTAGTTTTTTGAGAAGCACCCTGCACCAGGAGGACATCTATCAAAACAACATGGAGAAGATAATTCCAAGTCCAATTTCAAGAAGTTGTTCTACAACTGACAACTGGGTAGCATGAGAAGAAAGAGAGGGGGCAATTCCTTGGTGTGTTACGTCTGAAGCCTTTGGGTTCAATTTTAACAAAAGTTAGAAAAAACATTTATTGGGAAATTCTCACTGTGTACTGTATAAGGTGGAAAAGAATCCAAGATACCAGTAAAAAAAGGATGGTGAACAAACCATAAAACCCACCTAGGAACATTAACTGCAGCATCTCTCTCATCAGTTTCTGCTACAAATGGGCAAGTTTGGCTATTAAACCTGAAACCTTTCAAGTTCAAAAAACCCCATGATTTTGAGGTATGTATTACCAAGAAGCACGTTACTTTTAAAACTGACAGTTCTTACTGCAGGTCACCAGGATCTCCATAATTTCTCAGGATTTGAACTTTTGTCTAGGAGATTCCCCAAAGCCAAACAGCATTGACTTACAATTTCATTTTTCCTATTGTAATTATTTGGCTGCATTTTCAGGTCTACGCTCACATCCACCAAAGTCGCAAGGTTTTCCTCTATAAGAGCAAATAAAGATACTTTGAAGAGATCTTAAATTCAAGACTTCCTTCCTTTGAGCTAATACATAATCACCCCAGACTCTATATTCATCTAGGTCTTTAAAGTTTAGTTCAAACTAAACATTTATATTTATGCTTAAAATACCATAAAGACACTTCCATGCCTTCTAATACATAACCAGGTTTTGGAAAAAAGCTGTATTACAGCAAAGGTCAAAGGTAGACTTTCAGCTGTAATTCTGAATTGCTGTGGTTTCATTGTTTGCTTTGTTTAGTGTTTCTTTAAAATCAAGAAAAACACTGAGGACTGAAGACACACCTTTAGCATTATTTTTAGGTATTTATCTATGTCTGTATGCTAGAATACTTTCTGAATTCTATCATGGTTTCTATGGTAGATAATTGCTTTTTGTTAAATCTGACAGTGAACAGATGTAACACATACAGTCCCTGCTTATTCACAATCCTCTCAGCTAAAAGCAACATTTCTCATATAAACAAGTCCTCCAAACTCCAGGTGCATAAACACCTTTCCTTCCAGACACAGCTATCTGCCCTTTTCAAGTCAGCACACTGTTATATATTACACAGGCTTTGCTTGGGCAATTTAAATGAAATATTCTTCAGTAACTGATGAATGCTTACCTCATCTTTCTGACCTAACCAAGAGAAGGAACACCAATTTTTTTTAAAGCGCTGTTGCCATTTATTTTTGTTTATGAACTATACAGTTCTTAGCAGGCCTGCTCCCATCTAATACTAATTCTCATTAATATTAGGAAGATAACATAAGCATCTCAAGAGCAGCTAGCCATAAGCAAATTCTGCAAGACTGAAGGAATAAAGCATCTTGTGGCTATGTTTAGATCTTCATAGGGAGCATATAGACAGTATTTTCTATTAAAGAGAAATATAACTCAGATTTTTCTTTCAATACAGTGATATTCTTGACTGGAACCAATATTAAAGAGTTCCAATTAAGATGTAAGTGGTATTAGATACTCTTTTCTACACCCACTGAAGTTACCTTTCCTTAGTAACTCAAATCTGAAAAGAAAAAATATCTCCCTGATTTAACTCACATGGGTGAAAAAGAACAAGATGCATAATTTGAAAAAGATACGTGATTTTACCAGGAATCCTAACCAAATGTTAGTCCTGTCGCTGACAGGTTTCCATTTTAGCTCCTGTTTTGATTTACAAATCCACAGACTTACAAAACACCAGGAGAATTGTTTAATACTAATTAGTTTCTGCATACTCAAAAAATCAAAACTGACATTTTTGTCAGCTTTTCCCCCCTCAATTATTTGAAGTCATTACATAGAGAAGTGATTTTTTTTTTTTTTTTTCCTTTTCGATGATGAAAGGATTTCTCCAGACAACAAGCTAATACAAACATGTTTAAGCTTCCTGGGGCTTCACAGCAAATGATTGATCCAGATCTCTTGCAGATCATTCATAACTCAGATCAATAAAGTGTCCAATATGATTACCTGTTTTCACACTTTTTTTCCCCCCAAACCAACTTAAAAATAACTAAGCACATTTGATCAGGAAGTTTGGATTACAGAAACACTTTTTTCTTTCCCCTCCCACTCCTCGAAAGCCTAAAGGTATGATTGTATCATCTTCTCTACTACCCTGATGCACCAAGCACATCTCCCCAAGAGCCACCCTGAGGGGTAAACAAGGAAGCAGACCCTGGAGCATGGTGTCTGTGGTCTGGGTAGCACTGAATACATGAAAGCAAGCCAAAAGCACTAACCTGGGAAAACACAACTCTACTCCCTTTTGAAAATAGCTGCTGCCAAACCCCACAGCAGTTTAGGCTTGGAAGTGCCCACTTCAGGCAGCAGCAAGAGCGCTTGAATCTCCTCTCTTGTTCCAATTAGCAAACGTCACTGCCTGGCAGATCCTGCTCGAGCCTTTAAAACAACTCTCACGTAAAGCCCTCTCCCCTCACACCTTCCCAAACACCCAGCACAAAGGCAGTTTCCTGGGGGACTGATACCAAGCACTGCTGCAATAAAAGCAAGGAATTCGTTTCTTCACAAGACGCGCTTTGTCTCCTCGCTGCCCTAAGAGTCCTTGAGTTACCCTTTGAGATGCTCTCAATGAAAAAATGACTGCATCATCTTTACACCAGAAGCAGCTCTCTGCAACTAAAAATTTAGAAAAAGAAACATGACTACATCACAGTTGGGAAAGATCTAGATTTAGAAGTAACTAAATGGGAAAACAGAACAACTTTTAAGAAAAGAGAAGCGTGTTTTATTTCCTGAAACTTAATATATCACAAAGCTTAAGGAAACTTATGACCAGGGTTTTTAAGGGATTCATTTCAAGTTCTGCTGTGAATTTGGATGCTGTGATCAAGGTTTAATCAAGGTTTTCCTTTCTTTATTGAACTTCTATGAGGGTAAAACAGCTCCATGCATTTTCTCTAAATCTTTATTATAAATGCAAGCCACCTTCAAGCTGATTTCTATTCAGACACAACGGTCTCTTGATAAGCAGGTTTTTGGTGGGTTTGGTGCAAGGTGGTTGGAGTTTTATTTTAACTCCTACCTTTGTCTTTTTTTTTTTTTTAAGTTTGAGATCACTATTCAGTATGATATAATTTCTCTCTAGGTAGAGGTTTCTTTGACAAACAATGAGACTGTGATTCAGCAATCTCAAGAGCAATTTGAAGCATTATTTTTGTCTACAGATGACACAAATTACAATTTGGGGAACCCTGATGGTTAATTGCCATCATAATCTTACATGCAAAGCTAACTTCCCAGCAACAAAAAGGTTAAATCTGGCAGTTTCACCAGACAAAGAGGAGCCACCACCATCATGATGTACAGGAAAACATGCCAACAGATAACGTGTCAAAGGAGACATAACACTGTATGCTCAAGCTCTGATTGCAGAGAAATGTCTCTGACAACATTTGTGGGCAAGGACTAAATTTTTTGGACTTGCACTTTCAGCACCATATACTTTACTTCTTTCATTGTGGCAGCCCATTGCTAGGATTGCCTGGGAAGAGAGAACCTAATTGGCAAAATAAGTTGGATTCGGGGTTTTTCCATTTCTTTCACTTATGTATAGGATTCAGCTTTTTTTATTATTATTTATTCACATAATTTTAATAGAAATACAATAATTCCAAAACTAAAAGTGAGAACTTGAGTCAGAATCACCTGGACAAAAAGAAACTCAAAAAGTACCAGGTCAAACCACTACCTTCCTACTGGTATGGCGGTTCTGACCTCTAACATGCAGGTACACATAGACGGATCTACTGGAAACGGGATTCCGGGCAGACACTGCGCTTCTAGGAAGTAGACACATTCTACTTCCAGATTCAAGTTTCAGGCATACATTTTACAGAATCCCAAGTGGACAAGCAGAGCAAAGTGGGAAGGGAAAAAAAAGAGGAAGCAGTCAAAAAGTCTTCGTAAACACAAAGCCGCTGGACAAAAAAAAAAAAAAAAAGCCAAGACAGCTGAAGAAGGAATAATTAATGATTCAACTGTGGCTGCAACCTGAAATTGCCCAGGGTTTCTACTGTTTTTTCACATCCTTATGGTAGATCTGTAATTTAGATATGTACTGGAAATACAGCATGTTAGTAAGTTATTTTGAACACAGATTCATGTCTTCACCTGACCATTCCAATAGACAGAGTAAATACAAGTGAATAACCTGTGTAGTAAGGTTGATGTGAAATTGGAAAAGCTTTCACACCATAAACTGTTCTTATTACAGTAATCACTGTAAAGATGAACTCACATTGAGGACAATTCCTTAGCATAGTGAACCAGGAAAGCCTATTGCCCAACATGACTACCTCGGATTCAGACTAAGATCTCCATGTATGATTAGAACGCTCCAACAAGTGTGTCTCTCAAAGAGGGGGTTTTTGACAGTTTAAATGTTTTAAGTTTATAGATTATCTAAAAGCATACACTGCCAGAGTTTCAAAAATATTTATTGCATTGGTGACTCTTGTGCCTTGCTCATACCTATAAAAGATATAAAAACAGAATAATATAGTAACACGTGACTGAAGCCAGAGACTTTGTAGAAAAACAGAAAAGCCCACAACTGGAAATACATCACATCTTTTCTTTAGGATAAAATACAAACGTAATCCTATTCTCTTCATTTCTTAGTATTCAATTAAATCTACCTGCATTTTAATTTCATTTGTGATTCTTGAACAATTTAGACATACTTACAAGGTAGAAAAAAGTTCAGCTAATGTAAGAAATCATATCTTCTCTCCCCCCACACAAAATCAAAACCACACAAACCAAAAAAAAAAAAAAAAAAAAAAAAAAAAATCTCCTGTTTCACATTTATTTAAAAGAGGTTTAATATTCTTCCCATCTCCTCATATACATTTCTCTCCACGACTCTAATATTTTTCCACTAACTCTTTGGTCTCAATAATGGTGGTTTCCCTATACTTTTTCAAAGGATGAAATAACTGGAGCTGAAAAGAGTTCCAACTGAGAAAAATCAGCACAGCGGCATAGCTCTGCTGGTACTGCCTATTCGCCTCCTCCTGTCTACAGTACCCTCCCAGTGCTTCACAAACAGAAAGAGAATTGATGCTCCAAAGCCTGTGTTCTGCATCTCTCACAGTGGCACAATACTTGGCACAACAATGCCATCCCTGCATACTGTTAGCATTTTGAAAGATTTCTAGAAATAGCTACACTACTGACTTAAAAACAAACAAAAAACAACAAAAAAACCCCACCACACACCACAAAACAAAACCCTTTCTCTTCCCCTCCAGAGATTTTTCATCTGATTAAAGATGCTATTTTTCTTCTATTAAGACATTACATTCTTCCATTTGGATGTACCAAAAATGTGAATGCAAAATATAATATCACAACGACAACATAAAAGTTCTTTGCTCATGGATTTAAAAAAATCCATCTTCCCATTGACTTTATTATCTTATCTCATGTACAATGGCACAATAATACTCTTTGTCATAATTCCAGTAATTTCTGCAGTTGATCATAACCTCTTGTGAA
Organism: Hirundo rustica; assembly: GCF_015227805.2. Lineage (NCBI taxonomy): Eukaryota > Metazoa > Chordata > Aves > Passeriformes > Hirundinidae > Hirundo > Hirundo rustica. Next base: position 40,946,498 of record NC_053452.1, read on the forward strand.
AAAAACTCTGAGGGGACTAAATAAAGTCCCCTCAAAACAATTAAGGGATTAATGCTTGGAAAATGTAGAGCTTCTCAGAGGAGTTTTATCGCTTAGGTGAGGCAGAGGATCCAGAATTTTAAAAACAGTTAGACAGGAAAAACACTGTCAACACAGGGATGATTGTAAAGTTATATTTACAACATTCTGTTAAACCAAAGAAGCCAGGAAAAGAGCAACAAAAGCTGCAACTTGATTTAGGTAACAGCAAGATCTATTTAATTAAGGATTAGATAATGCAGGACTGTTTTTCCATTGAATAACCTTCATCTAAAATTGATGTATTTTCTATCTGAATTTATGCCGAATTTTACACCGTGTTTACCTTTCAAAATTTCCACATGAACGAGTTCCCAAAGAAATACCATTAAGACTTTACGAATTCAGTCTGTGATGCAAGAGGGAAGTTCAATTGCCTCTCAAATTCTTATCTACAAATTTACAAAGGAATATGGAAACAGGATTTTGAAATTTGTATTGATGAAGAGCAAACCCACGGTAAGTTTGGACAGAGGGAACAAGAGGACCATCTGTATGTTGTGTCGTTAGCCAAGCTGTAGGATTCTTTACAGGATGATTCGCAGAAATTATCATAGTTCTGACTCATAAATGGAAAATTATGTGTTTGGGCTGAAGTCATTCAGCTTCAGCAAAATCACACATAAGCTTCCAATAGCTTGATGAAGACAGCACCACAACCTAAAGGAAAATACTCCAGAACAGTACAAGCAAATGGCTGAAGAAAATATTGCATGCCTTAATAGATAATGATTAACTAAGAGATGGTTTGAGTTAAGTAACAGAGAACCCACACTAGAGACCGGTGCTTTTAGGAGCTTGTGAAAACATTTCTAGACTGTACAGAATCCCTCCATTCATAGATAGAACAAGTAATTGGATATGGAGAATACTTGAAGGTGATTCAGTTTGAAAGACACAAATTCTGGAAGAAGCTTTGTAGTTGTGTGAGTTAACATCAGAAGAAAAATAAACAAAAAAACAAACACCCCTTATATTCATCTGCTCTAACAATTCCTGTCCAGCATTAGCCATGAACTTTCATCCACTTGTGCCTATCTGAAACCAAATATCTAGGGTTTGGCTAAAGCCAGTTTTCTAGGAAGGAATTCAATTCTGACTTGAAAATTAGAAGAGAAGGACAAGCTCACTTCCCACACTCCCAAAAATCTGCCAGCAATTTCTATCTCTGTTCTCAGTGCTGGGTCTGAGGAGGGGGCACAGGCTTCAGATTCCAGTTACAGCTTCTCACACCAGCTCAGTGATTGCCAGAGTTCCCCAGCTACTGCAAACGTGATTCACTTAAATGCACGCTGCACTTTCAGGCCAGTTCTAATCATTAAAAAAAAAACAAAACAAAACACAACCCTTTAAATTGATATTCAAGGAAACAAAACCAAAACTCCACCCTAAAAACGCCTGAAAAGCTACCCAAATTCTCATACAATGATTCATTCTTTACTGACAAAAACCCTTTTGCCAAACAAGACAGACCTCTGCTGCTGGATGAAGTTACTGCAAGCTTCACAAGCTTCTTGATTACTCCACAATAATTCCATTGGGCTGGTTATAAGTTATAGCCTGCGGTGCAAACCAAGGCTCCTGCTGCACCACAGTGGTAATTGAGGCGGCTTGTTGGCAGAGGCAGCCAAGCACAAGGTGAGGTGGTCAGTCCCTCCTTCCTAGTGCATTTTTTCCTAAGGGGCCCATCTCATGGAAAAAAACATACTCAGAATCTCGTAAAAAGTTACCCTTCACAGCACTGCTGTTGCTCCTTAAAATAAGATACTACAGCTCTCACAAGCAGAATTAAAAGAGGCAGCTTCCAAGACTAAGAAATTTAAAGTTTTAAAAAGAATGCATATTCCAGAAATATCAAAATGCCTGCTTGTAGGTCAGCTTTCCATTGACGTGAACTGAGGTCTGTGACACTGGGACTAACATGTCTGCCAGTCACAGCATCCTAAATTGCATGCCAACCCTGCCCAAGTTAAGCTACAGCTGTACTCAGGCTCCCAGTGCCAGTCTCCCTGTCAGATCCCCGTGCTGCACCACAGCTACTGTGGACTGCAACACGGCAGTGATGGTGTTCCAAATACTGGAGTTAAACATGGGGTATCTTATTTGGTTAAGAAACAACCAGCCCCCACACCTTGTGCCTTCCATTGAAAGAGCAGGCTATGATTTAAGATACAGAATTATCCCTCACTGTTCCAAGCAAGAGCAGGGGAGAAACAGGCTAAAATCCCTGTTGATAAAATCATTTGGGTTGGAAGCAACAGCTAACAAGGCAACATAGATGAACTACATGCTCAAAAAAGTCTGTTCAAAGTTAGATTTGACTCAGACTTTATCGCAGAAATGAGATAATTTATAAGCTGGGGCATTTAAATTTCAGAGGCAGGATCTGGAGCATGGTATATCTGCTTCTTTGAATACTTGACTGGGGTGTGTCTAGCCAGAGAATTAAAGTCTTGCTACAAAAAAGTAAATGATTACAGCTGTGATAGGTGTTCCCTATGACAAAACTCAGCGTTACCATCTGCAACAGAGTTACCAGAGTTATACTACATCCAGTTTATTATGGTATAGTGATACAAAACACACCACAGCAGTATAAAACACAGACATGAAAAAAATTTATCTGGAAGCTTTGGAGTAGCTTAAACTCAAGACTATGTAAGTACATAACTGCCAAGGTTGAGTTTCACCCTGCTTTTTGGATTTGTTTCAACCTTCCAAGACCTGTTCTCTTTTCTTCAGGACAGTTAAGACACAAGAGTTACCACTCGGTAAAAGGCACAGTATTGCATTAGTATCAGCAGTATAAGCACCATTTTCAATGCCTAAAGTATGACAGTAATACGACTGAGGCAGTTCCACGTGTAGAAAATACAGTGAGTGACTGTTGTACATAATGTTTCTGATGGCCTAAAATCAGCCAGCTAGGAAAAGGAGATCAGATAAAAAATAGACTACACTTTCTAGCTGCCATGGTTGCTCACTACAGCAGCATCTCTGCTGGAAAGATGAGCAAGGGGACAAGTGAGCTGTCAGACGTCCAAACAGAAAACTTACCTATCAAAAGCTTCATGGCGTAGAAAGCTTAAAGTAAATTCCATTGAGCTTTGCAGAAGTTTCATGAGCTGAATGTTCAGTTCCACCCAGCCCACACTAGATGTCAGTCCTGCCCCAGTACGGCCGGGTGTAGGCACGTAGGGATACAGGGAACGGGTATTCCCGAAGCTCTGCATTTTCCTTCTAGATTACTAAGGGTCAAGCTTGCACAGTGGTCAAAGAACAAGAATAAAAACAACTTTATGTTCTCACGGACAAACATTAAAAAAAGACACGCTTTGTCTTTAAAATGCATTCTCGTAAAGCTGGCATGGTCTTGTAACTAAACCTAAGATAGTTAAAAACAAAAAAAAAAAAACCCAAAAAAACCTCCCCAAACCACCACAGGCCAACATGCAGCCACAGTAAGTGCAATCGGGTTTCTGTAGGGAAATAAAGAAGTTAACAGGCTTTTGTACTTGTTTTAAGGAAGATGAAATTTCCCAGAAAAAAAATGTAAGCCAAAGATGTTCTGCAAGAAGCAGCACTAATGGAACTAACGGAGCCTGTTTCTCAACAGAACTATGGCTATTGTTTCTTGGACATCTTTCCTCCTTCTACTGTTTTGGACAGATGCAGCACACAGATTTCCTAGCATGCTTATTGTATTGAACAGTACTTGCTGATTTGTGGCCAGGTACAGTTCTGCTTTTCCATCTCTTGGCAGGGTACTGCTTTGACTCTCTCTGCTCATTTGTGAACATTCACAAAATCTTTGAGAGCAGAGGTACAAGTGCCTACCCCTCTTTCCAGCTTGGCTGTAGCTGGCCATTGGTAGTCATACTGTTGGGATGTCTGATCAGCGATTGTACACATTGCTTCCCTAGGAACACCCTAAAGATCAAATCCCATCAATCAGCTTGAGGCATTTCAACAAGACTGCTGCATAACTGCCTGCTTGCAGGTCATGCACTCCCAGGGTACAGTAGCTTTCAGTACACTTCTGTAGAATGAGACGTATCTTTGTCCCCATGGCAACAGACTGCAGTCAAGTCCACACCCCATTTAGGAGATGGGATTGCAGTTTATTTGCCAGCTTCAGTCTAGCTAGTTCAAGGAAATGTTACAATACATCCCAAGAAGTATGGCTTAGGGTCTCCACACCAAGTACACATTAGCTAAAGCTCATTCTGTCATTGCATATCTACTCCTGAGACTGAACCTTTCTGTCCTGCAGCTGCAGAAATATCACAACCAGAGCAGAGCAGCACCTGGTAGGAAATGCACATCATGTTATCTGAAATTATTTCAGCGTGCACTTGACAAGAACGTGATGTATTCAGATAAAAGACAAAGTACACACAGTGTACCTGTGTCATTTCCACCTTACACCCACAAAAAAGAAAAAAATATAATCAAACCCGCAACCCAGTTACTTCACATGTTTGTGACTAACATAGACGCAGGACAGGAGAGGCAACACTTCCTATACGACAGACAGAGGTGCCCAGCAGGCACTTGGCTTCGTTTGGCCCTTTTACCTATGAATGTTTCCAAGTACCATGTTATGCTAAAAAGGCCACTGATCTGAGTACATCTGAACTCATCAGGGTAATATTCAGAAACCTCATATCTCTGCTTTCCTTAAACAAAATTCACAACTACCCATCACAACACTAAGCTTTGACAGGCCTCTGAAATCACATGTTGTGCCACAACAACACGTGATGAAAATTATTGAAAATCCCTTGTATAGAGCTGGTACCATCTTCAGTCACTGGACATTTCTACTAATTCACACAGACCGAAGCAGCAAAGGGCAGCCAGCCTCCTCAAGACACTCACCTGGGGAAGGAGTTACGCTCAGTCCATGTCTTCAAGCCATAAAGAAAGTTGATTCTGGTCTCACCTCACACTGGCTTTGTTGCCAGTCACAGAGCAAGCTCTTTTGCTTCTATTTCTCAGACTTATTCTAGTATTTATACTGCTATATATGAAGCAAAAGTGTTTCAGAAAGAAGAAACCCTTAGGTTACTCATTTCAGTCTTGAATAGATTGTTTCTGTCCATATGATTTGATCACAATCACTTGCCATACACCATGTGCAGGGAATGCGTCCAGCACCTGTATCCTTTGCTGAAGAGGATTTGCAGGTGCTCCCCCATCCTCTAGGGTGCCCAGATCAGCAGTTACCTGACACCCCCCACAAACAGCATGCCAGCTCTATGCTTCTTCCTAACCTCATAAGGACAATAATGAGAGGAAAAAAGAAACTATTATTGAAGTTTCCATGTCAAACTTTGGGCCCCCAAGGCAAGTTTTCTTTCCTCATAGAGAGGACAACTACCTGTCCCTTTAAAAAGCTGTGGCATAAAGTCTTCAGACATGAGTTTCATCAGAAAAATCTGCTACTCAGGCCCAGAAACAGACCCTATGCCAGATATTTAAGGACTAAAGGGAGATTTGTTGTTGATAGCAACATAAGCAAGGAGATTTGTGAACAAAACACTATGCATTCCCAACCCCAATAGCTAATCTTCCAGTATTTCTGTCTTTAAACTATGCAGTCACAAGATCAGGTCAAACTTCAGTTCTCATTATATTTTCTGAAAACATTTATCTTGTTCACCTGTGGAAAGCCTAACAGAAAAAAAATCAGTATTCTACTACATAATATTAAGTTTCCTTTATTTTTACAGAGAGGTAAAAGACAGTTTTAACAATGCAAGATAGCAGTCCTAAATTAAAGTGATCAACAGTATATCTGGACATTGCATGATGCCTAAATATAACTCCCAAAGAAATAACAGCTAAAAGACACAGTGCAGGAAGAGCTCCCTCAATTTTTCCAAGACATCTCCAGATACTCTGGGGGAAAAAAAAAAAAAAAAAAAAAAAAAAAAAAAAAAAAAAAAAAAAAAAAAAAGAAACAAACACAAATCACAGAGGGTTTCTCCATCCCCTGTGATAAAAAGTCCAATTTCCCTGTCAGCTGCAGATAGAAGTTCAGACTGTAATCACCCTGCAGATACCACAGGGAATGCATCCAGCACCTGTATTCTTTGCTGAAGAGGATTTGCAGGTGCTCCCCCATCCTCTAGAGTTTTTATTATTATGAAAGAAACACCCCAATCCAAGTTAGATTTCCTGTTCAGAATTGCACAAGCCATTATTTCCAGACAGCTAGAGACTTATTCTGCTTCTCATGCTGTCAGCATCTGCCTCATACAGCACTTACTGTGCCATTAAATGCTTCCCCCAGCTGTCAGCCAGGAACCCAGAGCTGCTTCATCTCCTACAAAGCAGCTCTTCCAACTCCTCATGCAGGGTCCATCCGCATTAGTTAAAGAATAAAAACAGGCAGAAGGAAGAAGCTAGGCAAAACGGTATTTTAATGACCACTTATCTCCTTGGGCCTCAAAGCCTCATGCAAGTTGTACAGCTGAGAATCTGTATATCTTCTCAAGGGGAAAATTCTCTGCTAAAATCAGCCTCACAAGTACGTTAGAAGCATTTGGTCTGCACATGTGCTTTTCTTGCTGGTCAGTGACATGTAAGTAAGTGTAGAGCTGGCTTTCTAGCAGTCAAACGGAAGTCTAAGACTTTCAGCAAGTGTAAGGAATACTATGCCAGGCATAAATTATCAAATTTAAGAGGAGGCCCTGTAGATTGACAACTTTGTCCTTTAATATCAACAGCAAAGAAGTTTCCAGAAGCACCTCTGCCTGGCATTTATAACTGAGTCATAAGAAAAGCCAGTGGAAAGGAAGGCTCACAAAGTGCTCTCTGGCAGTCACAGTTGTTTAAGTCACCAACCAGATGGTAACAGTTGTTTCAGCCACTTGTTGCCTATAATTATGTTTGCAATGCACTTTTAAAGGCCACCAAGATGCCAAGGAAATACAATGAAAGTTATAATGCCTTGAAGGCAAAGATTGGTAGTAATATTTAGAGAACAGGCACCAGATACAGACTACTTTAAAAAATAAAGCACCAAACCTGTCCCCCCCCCAAAAAAAAACAAAACTACACCACCCCCCCCCCCCCCCCCCAATATATATAATAAAACCACAGAATCATTATACCCCCACAAAATAGCACAAAAGCAACATGGAATGCATTTCTGGTTTTTAAGCCTGCTTCTTCCCACTCTGCAATAACCAGGAGACCTTCATCTCCAGGCACAGTGGGTGGGAGCTGAGTGTTAGACAGTTTAAAATGTGCTGTGCTGACACCCTTACACCACCTTCCAAGAACCACCACAGTCACAGCACCAAACCTGGCAAACTGAGGAAGTCATCACTTCAAACCTGCAGCAAGGACTTTCCATAGCTCTAGACAGTCCACAAAATGAACTCTGGTCTAAAGATGAAGCATTTCATGGGCAAGAAAAGAGATGAGTTGTCATATCAAACCACTCTGTACCTGCAATCAGAGCCTAGTGCACCATTAATTAGCATCTACATCATTAGAGAAGTTAAATACGAAAAACTCAGGTCCCCCCAGTATGTTGCCAGTCTATGGAATTTGGAACTAAATGCATATTTCAGGCTTTTCAAAGAAGATTGGTCAAATTTTCTCCCAAAGCTGACAGAGCAACTTAGGAGAACAGTTAAAAACAAAACAAACCAAAAAAAAAAAATAAAAAACCAAACCAACAACAACAAAAAAAACCCCCACACCACAAAACAAACTTAAAAAAAAACCAACCCCCCAAAGTAGGACTGGGCAAAAACTGCAAGAACAAGACTACAGAAGGCTAATTTTGTACTGATCTAATCAGTCACAACAGTGACTCATCAAGTTAAGAGATAAACAGTTACTCCATGCAGAAGCTGAACTTAAAATCTCTTTCCTCCCAATTCAGACGTTCAAGAAAGTTTTTTATTCCTTGCCAGGTTCATCTGAAAATAAACATATTTTTAAAGCTACATTTACAAATGAGTTTACTGCAAAACCAAAGCATCAGAGAAGTCAAAATGAGGATCCAGGTATAACACTGTCAGAGATTCCTGGCTAATCCTCTAATGTGCATGAGAACTCCTGCTTACCTGTCTGGAAGGAAGATCAGTTTTTCAATTCCTGTTTCAAATCCAGAAACCTGGAGGGCTCCAGGAACAAGAACTGATTCAGCCTAGATCATCAATAGGATTGCATAAGCCTCACTGAGACATCAAAGCCTCTGGGGTTTTCAAATTTTATAGCAAGCACAAAGCAAACAAAAACAACACGTTTTTCATTTGCACACTAAGTATACATCTGTTCAGCTTGAGCATTTTTAAATTACATATTCTTTTTCACACAGATGCTTCAAGGCCGACAGCATGTACGCCTAACACTTCACCTCCTGCCCAATGTCAATTATTTATTCAAAGCTGGCTCTGAGAATTAAAAAGGCGGGCAACTCTGCCAACTACACGCAGCATATTTCAGGAAAATGACTCACTAAGTTCAAGATGTTTTACACATTTAATTAAGCCTTACGCTAACTCCAGTTGGCAAGCAGGAGTATGAATCATGGAAGCTAGATCACAGGAGCAAACTCAAGGCAACAAAAACTTAACCACTTGCTTCTCAAGCTGAACAATGACTTACTGAAGCAGGGACCCAGGAGGATGCTCCTCACTTCACGGGCCAGCGTAGCACAGCTAGGAAGCAAGGGGGAGGCAGAGAACTGCCATGACTTGAAGCCCAGAGGCTGCACCAACCAGTCTCTGCTGAGGCACTGACATCAATCCCTCTGCTAACGCTCTCTGTGCTGCCAGCTGACACTGCAACACCCATCTACTGCTCTCCCCACCTTGTACAAAGAAAGATGTCTTCTTCCAGCAAAGGCTGGAACGTGGAGGACAGAGGCAGTGGTAATGGTGTCATCAGCACAATTTTTGTGTCATCGTTGGGAACACCACTGCATGTACTCAGTGGTTACCGTGCTATTACTTGACATCTTATGCACTGCAGTACCCTGAGCTCCTTTACTGAGATAGACTACTAGTAAGCAAGATCAAACTTGCACAAAATTGTCCCGATGCTAAAATAAAAACCATTCTGCACATATATATGCATTATCCTGTTGTCCACGGGTTGCCCACTCCTGCTCCTGACAGCAATGAGCTATAGTAAATAAGAACAGAAGAGAGGTCTGAGGTCCCACAAAACCACAGAAAAATGAATAGACATTTAGTTTAGAAGGATCCACAGAACATCCATTAGATGTGCTATAAATCAGTCTCCATCATGCCCTTAAAAAAAAGTAGAGCAGTAGCACATGAAAAAACACATATACACCACTAGCTGGCTGCAAGAAAACACAGTAAAAGTACAGACATTGTCCTTTGCACTCTTACAATATGAAATATGTAAAGTAGTTTATAATTAAATTCCCACACACCCACAGTGCTCTCTCTCCATCCTCAGCATCCTGACCTGCAGGACGACTAGTTTACCATGTTAGACTAGGGGACACAGAATCTTCACACAGTCAGGATCTCACTGTTGTCATTTCAACCAGCACAAAGTTGAGGGCATACAAAGTTGAGGCCAGTACAGCTGAGGGCATATGCTCTGCAGAAGAGAGGTACAAGAAGATCAGAGGTCCCCATTACAGCAGTAGATTAGGTTTTTCACAGGCATGCTTGGATTTGCTTCCTTGGTCAAGTTGAAGCCATCAAGAAACATCCTGCCAGATGCACCTACAGCCTTTCCCTAGTCAAAGGGCACTGGTGTTAAACATTTAGCTCAAAAGAGAGATATTTGTGGCAGAGGCAGTACTGACTTTTCAAGGTACTTGAGGCTTCAGGTGGCCACGCCTACCCCTGTAGAAGGAAAGATTAATTCTTCAACCACTCCCGCACTATTAATCTGAACAAAGCTGAACTCCTCACCATAGCTACCAACACTGAGCTATCAGATAGCAAAACTCTTCATGCAGCCCTAAACCAAGCCTGATTCCAATCAGTAAGTATGCAGGGAAAGGGCTGTCACCTTCTTATACCTTTTAATTCACCCTTATATCCACAACAATGTCTTGCACAAGATATGCATCAAGCCTGGATATCAAGTCATATTTATTTAGTAGTGTAATTTACTGCTTAAATATTTGTTGGATACTGGAATCAGATGTTTATAGGATTTGATCACTTACCTTGTCTATCTACAGAAGTAAACAAACTCCACACTGCAAACTGACAACTACCATTCAAAACTACACACTGCCAACTGACAAATACTATTCAGATCTGAGCTAAGTTAATCTCCCTTTCACTCAAAAAACTGTCACCCACACAAACATATTATCTGCAATAAGACTGCTTCTCACACACCATTTGCAGAAGAAATCTCTCTGGGAAACCAGATGCATACTCTGGAGCTTCAGGGCTACCTTCCCCTCTCTGAAGGGTGATAAAACCTTATGCCAAGCCAGGAAAAACTAAGGACAGGAAATTCAAGAGAATAAATAAATCAGGTGCAGAAATAAATTCAGACACACATCACAAACCTCCTACCTTGACAGATCTGACACTACTCTTTGAGTCAGGTGTGCCCTGTGCATCTAATCTACAGCCTAACAAATTTCAGAAAAATGAGTACTCCTTCAGTTTTCACCTAAAAGTTAACAGCATTATACATATCAGGTATAGGCATTCAGATTTGTCATTTTCTTCAAGTACTTGGCTGCTACAGTACAAGAGACCGCTTTAGGCATCTGTGGAGAAGCTAGACAGTCGTTTGAGAAGGAACTCCCAAGAAGACCTGTGAATCAGGCCACCTAGCACACTGCCCTGCCCTTGCTTGGCACCCACAAAGTCAAGGGAACAAGGGTCCTTCTGACAAGCCCAAAGGATGCTGCCCTAGGAAAACTTCTCTCTGGAGAAAACCCATCATATCTCCTCCTCTGCAAACAGCTTCTCTGCAGTGCTGCTGCAGGACAGGCTCTAAGTAGACCTCACCTCAGAGGTGTCTTGTGTCAGGTGCAGTCAGGAATACTACAACGAGGAAGCTGGGATTCACTAAGCATCCCCTTGCTCTAGCTTTCATTTTAGGAACAGAAATCAGCCCCCCTTCTACTGCTGCACTCCCCATTCTAAGGAGCTTCCCAAACTGACTTGAAAAGAGATGAAGAGACCAAGCCTTTCAAAGATTTGAACTGAATAAATAAATAACACCCCCCACACCATGCCCTCCCTATTCAGCTGTGCAGAGTGCTCAGAGTAGCCTTCAAGACCACAGCATTTCAAACAGGATTTCAGAAAGTTTTCAAATGGCAGACACTCAGAGGAGGCTCACTGACATAACCAAAATACTACTTATATGCAGTTTAATTCTGTTGTAACAACTTCCTTTATAGGAAGGGTGACTCACCACCCTTAGCTTTCTTAAAAAGGAAAGAAAGCAAAACATGTTAAAAGCTGCTGTAATATATACTGTACAAAAAGTCTCTTAACACTGCTCATCATAAAAGAAGACTTTTTATAGGAAAATACAGGAGATAATACCAACTAAACATACACAACACAAAACAGGAAGCAATCCTCTCAAATAACAGTTCTCACATACCAGAGTATCTGCTTTAACAGTACCATACTGCTCTTGGTTCTGTTTGAAAAGTTAGCTTCCATAAGAGGTATTGTTAAATATGTGTATCATCTTTTCACCTCAGTTGAAAACTGAGAATTGGAGTGAAAACAATGTTTTGGATTAGTAAATACCAAGGACCCCTCACAGTTACTGATTGCTGGAGGTGAGAACTGTGGTTGCTAGGGTACAAAAGGATCACACTACTTGTTCAAGTGCTAAAATATGAATAAATATGCCTAATCTGCACACTTAAAACCCAGACCACCCCAAATGACAAGAGACCAATGAAAGGGATAGACTGTACCTCAATCATTCATCATATATATGAATGTCACTTAGAATCCACTGTGCTTTCCATCTCTTTCTTTTGTTTGATGTCTGTTATACAAAAGAATGCTTCTAGACCAGGCTAAACAAACCCAGTAACCACTGTGCTTACTGACCTCACACAATTAAAAAGTGGAGAAAACATACACAAAATGAAGACTAAAATAGCAATCAGGAAATCCACATCCACTTTTGATGAGAAAAGTCCGAGCAGAGGCAGAATTTGTCATTTACAAAACTCCTCGCCTCCAAAACTGAAATGTTTAGAAGACTTCAGGTTTCTACCTTATATAATTACAAAGAGGTCATTTGACCATGACACCTACACTTCAAGAAACTTAAATATACCAGGAATTCTACATTGAATTGTACATTCTACACTGGATTAAAGTTTTGAACAGCTGGGAACTTGCAGTTAACTTGACAGACACAATAAGGTAAAAACACCAGCTGCAACCCTAGACATCAGGTCTTTATTCTAGCCTCACGCTTTCCTGGTGTTGAAGCAACCCTCTTCCACAGAGGTGATAAACAACGTGACTTTTGTGCCCACCTCACAGAAATAATTGGCTGAACAGGACAAAGCATCTGGCAGTTCCAAGGATCCAGGTGCTTGAGAGGAGGCAATTTGCCCTCCTTCTCGACTTCCAGAACTCATGCATTGTTGGTTTTGTTGCTGCTCTGAATACTTCACATGCCACTTGTAAATGTCAATATAATCTTTGTGAAAGCCTGAGTGTAATAAGCATGCCTGAGTACTGATCACACATTCTATAAACACAAAATTTCTGCAACTATAATTCATTTATTCAAAATGCAGCCAGACTAATTTATTACCAAAAGCTCCCTTTCTAGTCAGCAGGGAAAACTAGTCAAGCCTTGAAAAAAACCCAAAACTGCACCATGAAGCACATAGCTACCTAAAAACAGAAGCTTACTATCTGACATCTCCAATAACAACATGACTCTTCTGTGTCTAACCATGCCCATTTGAGAATATATATATTTTAGATTTGGAGTTTGTTTAGGGTTTTTTTTTTTTTTTTTGTGGTTTTTTTTGGTTTGTGGTTTTCTTTTGTTTTATTTTAGAGCTACCTTCTGATTTTTCCTATCAAATCTTTGGAAGAAAGCAGTCAGAGGAAGACTTTCTTCCAAAATAACAACACTCATCTTGCTTCTTTGTCACATTACTTTTCCTATGGCGAAAGTTATTTATTAACTGTGGAAGTAGCAGGAAAGGAAAGGAGAAGACTCAAAGAAAGAATGCTTATTTCAACACAATACACTATCTTCTAAGGAGACAACAAACCACAGAGTGAGCAAGAAAATTAGAGCATTCTAGTAGGAAAAAAAGTAAAACAATTGACTTTCACCTCATTGTAATGAAGAAAAATGGATTTTCTCACCCTAGAGTTGTACCCATCTGTCTGTAAATTTTAGTTTGTTTCCACTTTAAATAACACATCTCTCTAGGAGGCTCCATACTCATCACAGAAACAATTTACCCGTGACTCTAGGGACAGCCAAGTGACTCTTCTCTCCTGATGACACAATTCACTCACAGCCAGCACTCTTGGGCACCAATGGCCATTGTACTGTAAGGCTATTTTCATGAGGGAAGGGTTTCCCCAGATGAATTTTCATTTGCCTTAAGTAACAACCCTAGTTCAAAAATCAAGCAGCCTAATTCCGTGAAGCATTTTACATCTTGCAAATGCTGTCAGAACCTCTCTTCCCTGTTCAGCACATTTGCTCAGTTGTGACTGCTGCAATGCAGCCTGCAACCTTTATTTAAAAGCTTCCAAACACAGTATATTTTGTGTTCATCCGCATGCCTGTCTGATAAATTAAATCAGAGTTGGTCACTTTAGTGTCCACTTAGCAAAAAACCATTTGGTTGGTTAGCTGCCTCTTCCATCCATAAGCACTGCAAACTTAAAAATCCAATGCACAACAGAAAACACCACAAAATCCCATGCATTGTCCCTGAACTCTGCAGGCTGCACCACCCCACTGTGTCAGTGCTTCCCAGAGTACCAGCAACAGAGATGAGACCATCATCATACCAAAGTCCTGATTCAATACAGGCTCAAGAACATCAGGGACAACACACATAAAAGTTACACTTCAACAGGAGGGAGCATCAGCTATTATCTTGAGAGAAGCTCTGCTGCCAACTTTAATTTTCAGTAACTTTCTCTACCAGATAAAAACCTATCATTTAGGGTCTCAAGAGATATAGATACAGAGCTCATTTTTGGTTCTGAAAGACTAAGGCCTCTGAGAGGCAGAATCTGTCACCCTCTGGCCAAAGAGAGAACAGTTTCAATGAAGGTTGCCATTCACCACAGACAGCAGCATTTAGCAAAGGCTGCAGAGAGCCAGAGGGGTTGAAATATCCTGAAAAGGGTTCACAGACTTTTGAAGAAGTTTTTTTTAAGTGCTGTTATCGTCTCTCTAATGCATCAGAGCCACAACAGCACACTGTCTGAAAGCAGTAATTCAAAAAAGTAGCAGTGACTGTGCAACAACAGCAGCTAGAACCAGAAAGTGTAATGTTAATGGGATATGAGATATAAATATATTGCTAAAGTTATTTGTTTAAGTTCAAATGTCACAAGTCTTTCAGTTTATGTAATAAGCTTTTCTACACACTGCTTATCCCCCAAAATTTGAAGTTTTCTTTGTCTCTATTTGCTTTATGAAACACACAATGGGGCAAGAGAAAGAAAAATTAAAAGTGAAAAAATAATAGGCATTCCTTTTATATTGATATACCCCCTGTGTCTGTTTTAATTCAGTTGCTAAGACAGTGACAACAAGAAACCAATTTACAAAGAATCAGAAGTAACAAAAATCTATTTCAGTAAGAGTAGCCCAGTTGTTGCTCTGCCAGTTTCCCCCTCAGTGCTGGGATTCTGAACACAGGCTCTGGGGTGCAAGAGAAGGAGGAGACATTTCATTCATTCCATGACCCCAGCTGTCCCCTCTCACATTTTAGCCACACAAAATCAGTGACAAAAACCCCTTTGGTCTTGATCAAGGAGACATTTTTATACGCTATTTTTCTTGGAGTTAAATAGAAACCAATATTCCATTGGTTGCCTGGTCAACTTCATTCCGAAACAATTTGCAGTTATTTACTCTTCTAAAAAGTGTTAGACAATAGGCACTGTAGATTAATATATTTTGGGAACTAACACTGTTTCTTAAAATCAATTTACAAAGTTATTACCTACCAAATTCTTCATAACAGCTAAATACTAGAGATTATTTTTTTAAATAAAAATATTTAAGTAAAACAGCTTACACTGCATACACCACTTTTTCAAAGAACTGTAGAAAGAAGAAATAATTCATTTCTTAAATACATCACCAGCGCAATTTTGTAAGAATCTATGCAAGGTCATAGTTTTCCAGTCAGGGCCTGCATTTGAGTTCACTCGGCATCTATCTCTATAGAGAGAAAAAAAAAAAGTCACCCTAGATAAATGCCTACAAATCTTTCTTTTAGAAAGGTGTGTAGCACAATATCTGAACTTACAATTACTTACATACTGTGATTATAAAGCATTATTTGATTTAAAACAAAAAAATCACTTCAAACCTTTTTCTTAAACAAGGTTCCTTAATTCTGAGTGTTTAGTTGTTGTCAGGTTTGGTTGCTTGGTTTTTTGGAGGAAGAAAAAACCATAGTATGTTTAGTAAGCATGTTGCTGTCATCTAGCAACCCGAGCCAGGCTTCCCTCCTCACAAGTTCTTACATTACAAAATTGTATTTCTCTACACTTTTGGGCCATACCACTTATTTGGTGATAAGCTTTGTATTTGTTTTTCCCCCGAAAGGAAAAGCTCCTCTTGCAGGCCAAGTTTTTTAATAGGGTAGCGACCTCTTGTGTGTGTGCATGTGTAAACATACATACCAAGAAATGTCTTGTGTTCTTGTGATCATTCCTAACAACTAAAACACAACTCACAAAGCAGCAGAAAACTAAACTTACTCTGTTTGAAGGAACCTCAATACACGTGCTAACCTGTGACCTACAAGCTCAACCACAGATATGTAGATTTAGTCATTATAAATGACTCTGCTGTGCAGTCATTTATAATTAAAATGCACTATTAAAAATCATCAACATACATTCCCTTTTATAATGGATTGATCACTCCATACCAGGTGTATTGATGGCTTTAATTAATTGAGATAGGAGACAAGTGAAAGTTCACCAGATACTACTGGAGAAAAACAACAACGACTTCTCCAACTTTGCAAGAAAAGCGACTCTTAATGGCAAATCTGAATGTTCTGACCTGCTTTAAGTTCACCCCTGTTTTTTTCCATGAGGCAAATAAATATACCAGCAACTCTAGTGCTGGTGTGCACTGGTTAAGCTGTTTTGACATAATCCTTGAGAAATATCACAACAAACAGCGCAGAAGCACTCCCTGTTGTCTCTAGCTGAATGATTCCAGCCCCTTTGAAAGAGGGGCTGCTGCTGGTGGCTCAACATTACTCTAGCACAGACATCCATCAGCGCTGTGCAGGTACCTACTACAGACAAGCTGGCCAGAAAGAAGCAGAGGCCCTCTTCAGACAACAGGGAGAAGCCTCGTACACACAGATCCTAATCCTCAAAGAAGCCACTTTATGCACTCTGGTATCTTCAGAAAATCAAAAGCAAACCAAGAGACTGCTGCATTGATGAATTCTTGATACAGGTGATCAACAAGGCAATAAGGGAAGCTGTTGTGCTGGATCTGATTCCTATAAACAAGAAAGAACTGGTCAAGACTGAAGTTCAAGAGCAGTTTTCCTTGCAGTTATCATGAGAAGACACTCAAGATCCCAAGACAAAAGAGCAAAGCAAAAGGCAAGATTACAACTGTAAACTTCATCAGAACAGATTTTGCCCCCTTTAGGCACCTGCTTGGAGGAATCCCACAGCAGATGACCCTGAAAGAAAAAGGGGTACAGGAAAGCTGGATAATTCTCAAGGATCACCTCCTCCTAACTCAGGATTTGGCCACCCTAACCAGCAAAAAAATCATACAAAGGCAGCCAAAGGCCTGCATAAATGAACAAGAAGCATCTGAAAAACCTCAGACATGCAAGAGAAGTATATCTAAATGGAGGAAACAGAAGTGTCCAGGAGCATGAAGGCTATTAAGCATGTAGTGGTGGTGTCAGGAAAACCAAAGCCCATGTGCAATTGAATCTGGTGACAAGAGGTAGAGAGTATCAAGGACTGCTGTAGTTCTAGCAGCAGTAAAAGGAATACCTCTGGTCCTCCTACTGAGCAGGGAAGGAGAGCTGGTGACAAAGGATACAAGAAAGCCGAGGTACCCAGTGCCTCCTTTGCCTCAGTCTTTACTGGTAATTCTGAGCCTTTAGGACTCCCAGGCCTCTGAAAAAAGGTAGGGAAGAAGGATTTAACTTTGGTGGAGGAGCGTTAGGTTAGGGGGCACTTAAACACACACAACAAAAAGAATGTGGGACTCAATGAGATATCTCTATTAATGCTGAGGGAACAGATCAATATCACTGTGTGGCCACTCTCAGTACTCTGAAGACACGTGGCAATTGGAGAAGCTTCTTGAGAATTGTAAGAAAGGATGTAGCTCCTCTCTCCAAGAAGGAAGATCCAGCAAATTGCAAGCCAGTCAGCTTCATCTCAATACCTGAAAGGTGATGAACTGAATATCTTTGGAAAGAATTCACAAGCATATAAATGGCAAGAAAATTCTTTGCCATAGTCACCACAGATTTGTGAAGAGGATAATCATGCTTAAACAACCTGACAGCCTTCGAAATTTTGAAGAATGCAAGGCTTTAAGTAAGACTTTTGACACTGTCTCCCACATCATCTCAGACAAACAGATGCAGGACTGATTGAATCATGTCAGTGAAGAGTGAGATGGATCAAAAACTGAGCTACCATACCCAGAGGGTTGTGACCAGCACAAAGTTCAGCTGGAGTCAGTAACTGACATACCCCAGGGAACAAGACTGGGTCCTGGATTATTTAACATCTTCATTAACGATTTGGATGGCAGGGTACACACTCTACAAGTTTGTATACATTGCATAATGCAGTAACAGCTGATAACATCAGAGAGTTGCATTTGTGTCCAGAGGGACTTTTTCTGACTGAAGAAATTGGCCAACAGTATTATCCTGAAGTTTGGCAAAGGAACACACAAGGTTCTGTACAACAAGAAAAATAACCCTATGCACTGCTACAGGCTGGGGGTCACACAGCTGGAATTCATCACTGCAGAGAAGGACCTGGGCAGCCTGGTGGACAAGTGGAATTGAGCCAGCTGGCAAAGAAATTTGATTACACTCTGGGCTGTATTAGAAAAGGTGCTGCTAGCAGGTCTAATGGAGCAGGTCTAATGGATTTCCCTTTCACTCAGCACTGCTGAGACATTTGGAATGATGCTTTGTTCTGTGTTTACACAGTGCAAAAAAGACAAACATACTGAAGCGAGTGAAGGTGAATCAACACAAAAACAAACAATGGAGGAGCAGATCTGACTTACAAAAAAGATTATGAGAAAGCTGGAATTGTACCCCTTGAGGAAGACAATGCAGGAGACAAGGAAAGAATGGAGAATGTGTCTTATTCACATGTATAAATGCCCAAAGAGAGAAAATAAAAATGATAGCACAAGACTCTTTGCAGTGGTGGTATCTCCAGCAACAGGAGGCAGTGAGCACAAACCGAAACACAGGAGATTTAAACATGAATATTTTCTCTTCCTCTTAGGGTGATCAAATGCTAGAGCTGGATCCCAGAGAGCTTGTAGAGCCCATTCAGGGCACCACTGGATGCTGTGCCAAGCACTTTCCCACCACTGATGTTGCTTTCAGCAAGGCAGGGAAGGTTGGGCTAGATGCTCTCAGAGGCACCTTCCAACATTACTTTTCTATGTTGCCACAAACATTGATTGCCTTGATAACAGTAGCACTAGAGCAACAAATATAAAATTTCCACTGACACGCAGGTTTCATGCTTTCCTCATTGTGATCATTCAATGTAGTTTTCCTTCAGTTCCCAAAAATTATCACACAAGCTGTTACTGCCTTTAGTTATAGAAACTGGATGTTTCATTGAGGATCCAATAAATTCATATCCTCGCTATAAACAATGGCAGAGCCTGCAACATGTGCTTGCCATGAGCTACACGCAGAGCATCCAACTTTGCTAACTCCAGTTTTATTACCCACATTTTTACCAGTGCACACAGTATCAGCAGAAGTTACATATCTTTGGAAATTGTACAGGAGTTTAGAGTAAGCCTAGGTACTGCCACTTTCACTTTTGCTGTGCAGTTCTGTTTGTGTATCAGCATTTCCACTGATACACAAACCAAACTGCACGGCAAAACTGAAAATGGCACTGCATTTTCACACTGGTACACTGAGCACATCTGCTCTACTTTGCCCAAGAGCCCCATGCAATGTTTGAACTAGAGCATATAAATTCCCTTGAAAGGGTAAAGCAGCTCCAAGCAATGTTACAAGATAGCTTCTGAATGCTGCAATTTCAAAGTACTGCAAGACATTTTGCAAATATACTCATTTTTTGTCACATTTTTCTAAAACATTTTGCTGCCAGCTGCACCTTCAAGGAGGTTTAGATATAATGCCAACACTTGGACCTAGATTAGACCACAAGACACATCACCCTTAAGTATGTTGGGGCCTCTAGCCAACACAGGTAGTCAGACTTATCCTTCTCTATCAAGAAAAGGTCATTTTGTCAAAGAGAACCTCTTAAGAAAAAACTGAATCCCACAAGTCTAAACAATAACTGCTGCAGGAGTATAAAATCCTCTTAAGGAAATTTCCATCCACTAATCTGCTTACTTTTGTGGCAGGACAAACCGTGTCTGTGGGATGTTCCTCCTCCTATGAAAAAGCCCTGATAGCAACCCCTCAGTGATCTGGGTGACAATTCTAAAGCACAGCTGACACAGTTCTCTAGGGCCAAAATGTGTCTCAGGAACACTTGCTCTATCCAACAATCCCATTAATTTATGCCCCCAAGACATTTAAAGAACTTATCCATCAACAGGAAAATCAGACCTCAGAATTAAAAAAAACAAAACAAAAAAAAATTTAGAAACAACAACAGCCACCACCCACAACGAGAATGGCAGTTTTTAGAATGCATTTTACCACCATCTCACTTGTGCACACTATACACAGCGTGGGAGAAACAGCAGGAGGCCAACATAGCCTAAGGCAAGGAATTCACAAAAACATCCTTTAAGCAGGTGTGAACCATTGCATTACACAATTTAAATTCAATCCTTAAGTCACAGTTCAATGTCTCAAAACAAACAAGAAAAATTTTCCTTAGGGTTGAGCACAGTACAGCTATCAGTCACCTGGAGATTAGACTGTTCCTTCTTACAATACTACTGCAGCAGGACACAAGTTTCATAGAAACGGAAGAGGCTTACAGACTGAGCCAAAAAAGGGCTGAAATAGCATGGCAGCAGCTGAGAAAGGGAGAAAAAAATCAGAAAGAAACACCATTACAGATATTAAATTGCACACTGCAATGTTTACATCAGAAAATGAGAACACAGGATTAAGATTTCTGTACAAGCAGTCATTATGTGCCTTTTCTGCCAAATTTCAAACTTAATTATAAGAAACATCCCTCATGAAAATTAACTAGGTTAAAATTAATTTGGGAAGTGAAGGCTATATTCACAAAAAAGTCCTCCTAAAACCCACAAACCAGATTTTTTTCTTCAGCCGTATCCTCAAAGAAACTGATGAGCCAAGCCACCTGCACTTAATTTCATCCCCAACCTTTTTAAAGAGTAATTTACTGCTCTTTTTAAGAAATGGATTTTTCTCCCTTCCATTACCATTTGGAAGCTGCACTCATTTCAGAGATCAAAGCTAAGATTTATTCCTCCTTCCTATCATTGGGGGGTTAAACTATGCCTTTAACATAGTAAAAGTGCACAAAAACACATCCTTGCACAGAAAACCAGACATCAAAGGTAAGTTTTACATGTCAAGGTGGAAGGGATACCAGGAAATTGATCTTCAAGAAGTGGCTACTACTTAGACATGCACCGTTGCAGCCTCCCTTCAGTCCACTTTGCTTTTTGACATCAGCAAATGGCTGATCATCTACCAAGCACACCTTGGCTCAGTCTACATGAACCAGCAGCACCTTGCCCTGACACATGGGACCAAGGTCAAGCTTTGCCCTCAACTCATCATAATAGTGAATGATGATTTGACCTTGCCTGTTTATATCTCCATATGATTTATCTGGCATTTAAACACTTTGAGGCAAGACTTACCTTTTCCTGTAGGTTTGGATTTGCTTGTTTGTTGGGGTTTTTTTATTAGAACAGCAGTACAGCGCTACAAAAATTATAAACAGGTTAACTTGAAGCAAAGGGTTAGCTCAGTCTCACTGTGGTGAAGAGCCAGCCAAGGGAACAAGCAGTAATGACTTCAATTTAATAGTCTACAGAATTAACTTGTGCACAATTTACAATATACAAGCCTTGTAAATATGACAGCTACTCTTTTTAAGGTCATTACAGAATCTTCTCTGTAGGAAAACTATACACCTCAAGAAGTTGTGTACCCTTTCTTAGGAAAGAGGCACAGCCAATATCTGTAAAATAAAATTCCCTAACCTCTAGTTGAACATATCTTTTCTCACTTCACCTTGTAATAAGAGACCAAAAATGGGCTGGCTTTGTATCTTGACAGCTACAATCACGTGGAGAACATGTACCAGAGACATTTTGTTTCATGAAGACAGAAGGTGATACTGTAGTAATCTGTTAACATTTGTGTGATCCATGAATCAGCTGATTTACCTCTTTTACAGGTTCTTCATCCGGGGCAGCATCTTCCACCACAGCCTAGTAAACAGAGGAGAAAAGAGAAGAAAAATCCTGTAAATACACACTACCAGAGACAGTTTTAAGCCAAGATCTAGTAAAAAATACAGTCAATTTAGTTCTAGGTAGTTAAGTTGCTTTCAATTTATCCAACTACAGTAGGCTTGTTCAATTCTTCACACTTTGCACAGGTAAATTAACCTTTGACTCCATAGGGACCTGCTTTCTCCAAGGTATATAAAATGTTAAGAGAAGAAAGCACAATAAAAGAACAACTAAAATTCCTGACAAAAAGTTGAAGCCAAATTTCTCATAGAATGGATAAAGAACAGAAGATTATTACTGAAAAAAATAGAGAATGGAACATCATTTCTTGTTGGGAAGAGAGAATATACATATATATATATATATAGGAGCAAATTCTCTACTTCTCTACACACTCAGCTTCCATTTAAATGTTGCACTCACCTAAAATCCACTAAGTGATGAACCCTTTGGAAAACAAAGGGTTTTGTAGAAAGATTACATAGAGCTTGATCACAAAACCCCTTCTCAGGAAAAAATATTCCCAATGCTGTAATTCACTATCCTATCCATCCAGCTTGAGTGGGTTCAATAACATTACCTACTCTCAAAGAAATTCTAGAAGAGCAAATATCCCAATTTTCTTGCTTACTTGTCAAACACAATTAATGACCTCCTGAGTCAACAGGTGAAAGCAGCAGTGCTTCACTCTAATCTTCCTTTACACAAACATAATATAGAACATGCCCTTGATGCACTCTCCCTTGTTAAGTGATTGATTTACTATAAAAGCTGTCTTTAATATCTGCAAGTCATTCACCTGAGTCATGCACATGCACTCATAAATGTCTGTTTTAAAAGGGTTTTTGGCATTAAGGAAGGGAAGGAGAAACAGGTCTATATGCATCAAAGAATTAAACTGTCTTCCTCCTTGTCTACTAACTGTGAAAAGCTTCCGTGAAAAAGAACAACTTGCAGACAATCATGAAAACATTTTATCCCACACAGATTCAGAGACCATGACAGTTCTCTTGAATCAGTTCAACCACTAGTGTTTAAGCTGCATTCAGCTCATTAAAGAGTAAATATTTCTGCTGTTTGACAACATCTTCATGGACAAGAGCCCATAAGATGAAATTACTTTCTATGTCCTTTTACTAGATTTGGGCAAACAGTACTTCAGCAATTCCATCTATAGCATGAGCTAAAATGGTCTTAAAGTTATAGAACATCTTTATTGTGCCTAGAGACATCAACAGAGTCAATAGATGGTGCCTAACCTCTTGTTCCTATCTAAACTGCAGTTTATGCCTGCAATTCTTTAACCCTCTAAACTTTTTGTAAGTGACATCTCAGCAAGCAATAGAAGAATGCAGCTCAACTATGCTGTTCCTTCAAGCAGGAAATTTAAAAAAAGCACCATCAAAACCTACAAACCCACACATCTGATTTACTATCATTGCAATGTGTCAATTACCCTTGGTAAGGAGATCCACACTGTTTCTTCTGAAAAAAAGGTCTAAGTAGTTCTCTACCAGCAGAAGAGGTGACAACACAAAGACATTGACCCAGGCAATGTACATTCTGCTTTAGTGCAGGATCTAGGGGAGTTTTTCCCAGAAATTGACAACAGAAAAAGCAGCCTTCTGTCTGGGCCAGAAAGAAAAACACTGGGCACACAAAAAAAAGAAGTGATTTTAGAAAGGAGGGAAGGAGAAAGGAATAAAACAGGCATGGTTATGACTTTTGAATACCAGTCAATGGAAAGGTAGACTTGAGAGAGGAACACCATGAGGTTCAGCAGAAAATTTTTCACCATAAATATACAAGTCTTCTCATTGTGAAAGTGATTTGACAAGGTGTCAGCTGACTTCTAAAACAAAGTCAGGAATGATACATAGTTTCCCAGCTATAACCTGTTTATTAGCCCTCAGATTCCTTGCATCCCACAAAGTGGAACAAGTGACAGTACTCAGAAGTGAATTATTTGATTTAAACCTTTTGTAAACACGCGCCCCCCCCCCCCCCCCCCCCAGCTTGTTTTTAACTCAGGGACTCCAGAATGATATGTGCTGGTATAACATATCACATTATCACTTGTGTGGTATTGTATACACGTAAAACTAATACCTTGCACAAAACCTTTGCTGCAGGTCAGCAACTCCTTTTGAGTCAAGTGCTTTGTGCTCTCCATAACCTGTCTGGCTCAGTTACTCTTCCGTCTTTCCCTCTCACCAAAACCCTGTTACAGTACTTCAATCAAACAAGGGGATGGGGGTGTTAAGAAAATAAACACCAATTCCCCCACCTCACAAGCCTCATTCATCTATTTTTACCACCTGTCCGTTACAAATGTACGTCCTGTGCTAGAAGCAATTGACCTGAAATATTTTGGGGTTTTTTGCACTGCTTAACAGTCCCAGGAATACTCAGGAACCTGCCTTGTCCCATTACAGTACAAAAATCATAGGATAACCCAAGCTGGAAGGTTCCCAACAAGGATCACAGAGGTCATCTCCTGCACAGGAGATCGCCAAGAATCACACCATGTGACTGAGAGCACCGTCCAAACACTTCTGGAACTTGAACGATGCCTTTCTTGACACAAGGTACCCTTAGATTGCCGGTAATGAAAACACTCCAAGACACATCGCGAGCGCACGCTACAGAGCGGCCAGCTAATCATCACAGCCTCGGCTACCCAGCATGATCCGGAAAGCACAGTCTTACGCTAAGAGGGAACGGGCAAATGGGTAATCAGAACCCAAGAGAGGTCCACGGACCTATTCGAGCCTCAAATTACAGACCGCATACTTCATGTTTAAATGTGAGCCCGAGCGCGGCTCAGCCCGCTTTGCAGGTTTCCTTCTGTCGTATACTCTTTCCTTTCCAGCCAGCCCAGTCCCCCGGGGCACGGTTCCGGCGCGGGGCGGGCAGGGCAGGGCGGCACAGCCCGCAGCGCCCGGGCTCCGCGGCCGCCGCTCCAAGCCGCTCCGCCCGTGAGGCAACAGGTTCCCGAGCCTCGCCCGGCTCCCCGCCCTCAGCAGCGAGCGGAGCGGGCGAGGGCTGCTCATCACACCCCGTGTCCTGAGCTTTGGGGCACCACCGAGGCGCTTCCCCCGCCGGGAAAGGGGGCCGGCGGCACCGCCGCTGCCGCACGCCCCCGCTGCCGCTCACCTCCGTCTCCATGGGCTCCACCTCTATCCCTTTCCATAGCTCCAGCAAGTGGGCGATCGGCATGCTGAGCGATTCCTGCCTCAGGACGGGATCGAGCAGAAGGAGCGCGCGTCGGCCGCCGGCGGCAGCGGAGAAAGGAAGGCGCCGGGAGGCAACGGGACACGGCGCCCGGTGGGACCGGGACCCTGCGCCCACCCGCTCGGCAAAATGGCTCCGCGCTGCCCCAGGGGAGCCGCGGCAGGGGCGCGGGCGCTCCGCGGGCGCGTGGAGCGGGACGAGGCAGCGGCCGCCGCTCCGCAGCCGCCGACGGACCCCCGCCGCCCCGTCCCGTCCGCCGCCACCGCCTTGGCTCGCTTTTAAGCCGGGGGGAAAGTTGCTGCGGAGGATGCTGCGGCGGCGGCGGGCGCTGCCATGGCAACGGCAGCGCGGCCCCCGGCGGCCCGGCCCCGCCCGCAGAGCCCCGCGCACCGGCGGGGCCGGGGGCCAGAACCGCGCCCCGGCGGTGGAGAGGCGGCAGGAAAATTCCTCGGGTTATAGCCGCCACGGAGAACGCTGGAAGCGTGATAGAGCGTGCAGCTAACGGGATGACAGCTAAGGTTTACAAAGCCCAGTATTATGCCAGTCTTCAAAAGAATTAACTATCACTTTACTATTTTATCTCTGTACTACGAAGCCTGTAGTCTGTTCATTCACGTGCCCTTTCCTCCTCCTTTGCATCTCAAAAGCTATTACAACCTTACTATAGCAAGCATGACAACGCACAGCATGCCCACGTTCGAGAGACCGTGGTTTATGCAGCTATTGCTTGGATTCTCCTCAAACTTAGGACAAAACACACATTTTAACTTGTTTGGGCAACTTCATCAGGGGCCAAAAGGTTTTAGTGTTAAAAAAAAAAAAAATCACTGCTTTTCAAAGAACCATTTTGGAACAATGAGCCAATATTCAGAGTGCATTTTTCTTCTGTTTCATGCACAAAATGCCACAGTTTGATTCCATATTCACGTGTCCATGCACAAGTTTTGTTAACAACAAAAATTCTTCTACCAGTCTACAAAGGAACATTTGAGAAATGTTCCTCCTCCAGTCCCATCTCAGCTTCCCCAAACTCTATTTAACATGAATATGCCCTCCTGTGCATCCAAATGCTAAACACACATAGGAAAATCACATTCACTAACCATAATAAAGAAAAAAAAAATTAGTCCTCAGCCAGAGCCACAAACAGAGCCATGCATTCAGACACTGCTGTGAGAACTCAGTCTTTTAATTGTGTTAGAATGCGAACGCTTCTCTTGGCATCTATGACAACACTTTAGTAACAACTTGTAACACCAATTATGCTGTTTCATCTGCTTTACAGCTTGAGCAATTAAATACCTAGATTACTGCCTTTACTCACTGCTCACCAGAAGAGTGTAGTGGGAATGATGTTCATCACATAGCAGACACGTTACTGAGGTCAGGGGCTGGAGCACACTCCCTGCTGGCTCTTGTGTCCTGCCCCTAGCAACACCTGAGAGATGGAGTTCCTACCTTTGCCTTGACACACAGGTACTCCCCAACAGCCTCTTAGCAACGACTGTGAGGCCAAAGCCAGGACCAAACAACAAATTCAGAGCACAGACCACTCTAGTTTTACAAAACCCAGGGGCCTTTCTCAACCAGACATATTATCCCCGAGAAGATGGTACATGAGTAAATCAAATGCCATCTTGATTTTTAAAAAGCTCTTTAATTTACAGGACTGCATTTGAGATACAAAGTGTCTATGACAACAGGGACCTGGAGAGGTCCAGGTAATCCCAGGGGAGGCAAATCCAAGGTTTGGGGTTATCGCACTGCGGTCAAGTTACACACACACCCATGCAGATCTAGTGTTTTTATAACTTTGCAGTGAACTTCACTTCATTCTTGAGACAGTTACAGGCTTCCTTAAGTATTAATCTGTTATCAAATTGGAACATCAAAACTCCTAAGTTTATTTCCAGACCACTTTGGTCAGTCCAAGCACACATAAAATAAAAGCAGGGGAAAACAAGTGATAAGATCTTATTGCTTTGACATATATACTTCTGTTGCATGTACATACATGCATGATGTATGTACTGTGCAGTAGACTGCCTGCCCCCAGCACCAAGGTGACTTGGACCCAAACTATATGTTCAGAAATAATTGGACTAACCAAAGCACGCTTTCCATATTCCATTTCTTATTCCCTGCCTAACAAAGTGCAGAAATTTTTAACCTCAGATCAAATGAAAATGTGGGTTTGGATAATTTTTCCCCTGCCCTTTATTTTGCAGCATCACAAAATCAGGACCAGTCCACTTCCAAAAAGATCTCATTAGGAGCAGAATAAAGAAATAGAAGGGAAGAGGGGGATGGAACATAGTCGGGGGGGAAAGACAAGCAGACAGAAATTCAAAGAAAAATGGTCTCTGAGAACACAGAAGAAATCCGGTCAAAACAAAAAGTACTTACAGATTTTTTTCCCTAAGAAAAAAAATATTAGTTAACCACACTTACAATTTAGCAGAAGTAATATTTGCAGATATGCTAGCTAGGCTGAGAACTGCCAGGAGATTAGTTCTGCTTGCACCAAGAGAATAAAAGCATTTTTTTCTCTTCTCAAGGAAGCACTGGACTACTCGCATGGTGATTTTTCATCTATTTTTACCTGTCTCCTGAGTGGTAGATAGTAAGTTGCTGCCAGATGCAGAGTGGGGGATTAGACACATCAATATCCTGCTGGGTTACGGTAACTCCTACACTAGTACAGAAGAAAATGTCTTAAGAGCATTGTGTACAAATCACATTAAGATACTTTAATAACTTACATGTCCGCTGCCTTGTGGAAAAGGAAAGAACTATTTCCCCATTTTATACACAAAAGGGAAGAAGCACAGAGCAATATTATTCTCTGCCACTAGCTCCACAGCCTTCCAAGTTCATGACTTCAGTGTTCAGTGGAATGGAATCACCTCATGCCAAAACACACACATTCATCTGCATGCAGCTTGAGCCCAAAGCTCACTCAAAGCTTGAGCAAGATAATCTTCTGCCTGTCCAATAACCAGAGGAGATACTACTTGACACAGAAGTCAGCAAAAAATCCTCTCTCCTTCGAAGGCATTCCTACCGTCCCCTCCGCATTTAAATGTCTCTTCCTGGTTGCCACAGTACAAACATCACCTACCATTACATGCCAGACCAGCATCACCTGCCCAACTTTTTTTTCTTTTTCCCTTTTCTAAATTTCAATTAAGTTTTTACTCTAGTGAAAACTCCTTTCCTGCATATAACTTTTTGGGACAAGACTGACCATTTGCCTGTCTGTTCATCTGCAGCATTACACAATCACAATTCAAGCTTCATTTTCAGTAACTCCCAGGCAAACAAGAGCTACATGGAACATTTTCTTAAAGGATGGAATACCCCAAGTGCGAGCACTGAGAAGAGATCAGGTCTCTGAAGTGTCAGTAGCATCAATAAAAGTGGGAGGAAAAAAAATTGCCAAGAGCTAAGTAGTAACACTCCCCTGTCCATTCCACATGCTGCACTAGAGAGCATCTGTAGAGTCCATTGCTTGTCTGATGCCATTTTTTGGCTGCTAAAGGACTCCTGGAAAGCCTTGAACACCTAACTACAAAAGACCCGACCACTGATCATCCCCTAACCTCCAAAGAAATCAGACTGTACAATGAGTGCTCAAGTTCCCCCAAAGGTCACTTGAGAAGAACAAAATCAGAGTAGAGCACTAGCAACATTTCCTGCAGATTATTCCAGTTTCTCAAGGCACACTTTTGTCCTTTCCAATGGTTCCTGCCATGTACTGTGGCCAAAACAGGATGGACCTGGGGCAGAAGGAACTCTGTCATGCAGCACATAAACACATTTCAAACAAGCAGTCATCTTGTAACCTCTTTATGATGTTGCATATTTATACCTATGGAATAAGCTCATGGAGAAGGATGCTCAATTGCCCTTTCTGTGGGAAAAAAAAAAAAAAATCCTCCTAACGTCCTAAAGAGAAAAAGACCAAGGCATGTTGAAAGAATACTTCAAAGTACCTCACTTGACAGTTGGCATAAACTGGAGGAAATGGCACAATGGCAGGAGGTGACACACACAGACCATGCACAGGCAGAACCTCAATAGCAAGAGGAGAGGCCTGAGCACATCCTAGTGATGGTGATAGATCCACACAGACCACTGTCATCTTGTATATCCATCAGCAGCTGCTCTAGCTCACCATAAAATGCAGCCTTATGGCAGGGCAGGAGAAAGCATGGTCTTTGAGACTCGTATGGGACTTCCCAAGTGTGAAAGAAACATGCTGTGCATGACTGGTTTCCTGTAATCTGTACAGTCAAGCTTGGGTTAGACAGATGAAATCTGTGGCAAATGGCTAAGTGTCCAATGCTAGAAGTAAGTAGTAAAAGTAGGGCAGGTTTTAAACAGGATCTAGGCATCATTCTTTGACGGAGAGAAGTCTAAGTTGCCTGTACTTTTTTGGTTCTTTAGTATAAAGTTACCGGAAGCTATTCTTCCTGGTTGAAAGCAAATAGACAAAATCCCTCACACTGCTTTTTCTCCATGAGAGCAGGTGTCAAAATGCTTTAAGCTCATTCCTAAACAAGATGAATACATTTCTCCTCAGTTTGTTTGTTCAGTGTCTCAGCATTAAATACTTGAAGCTCAGCACTTGGATAGCCTACCATCATTCATGCAGAACCTGAGAGAAGCACAAAACAGTATCTACACACTGCTAATTGTGCCAGACACAAGGGAAATAGTGTTTACTACAATAGGAGAGGCATCCCTAGTGTTGCTAAAATATTTTTACAGTCTAGTTGTGAAGTACACACCTGAGAAACACAGAAGGAAACAGTAGCAGATAAGGCATTCAGTATCAGTGTGCGTCTGCCCCCTGCAAAGCTCATAACTTAACACTGTCAGATTAAAATCATGTCTGCTGAGTCCTCTGAAATAGAAATGCTCAAAACTGGAGAGGAAGTCAGCTTGATTCCTAACCTTTGCAATGGTCTGGCTTCACCATTTGTATTTAATGAGAAGGTCTAGACTGAACATTAAAATCAATATGCTTAGAGAGCAACAAGAGTAAATAGACTCCTTCAGTATAAAGAGGGCAACAGACAGCTATTACAAGCCAGCCTGGTGCCTCTGCAAAAGAGGGACGAGGGCTATTAGGAGCTGTAGAAAAACACTTGTCACATCTGTTGGTTATCTGCATTAAGGCTGCAACTACTTAGCACATCCTACATTTATCAGTTCTTAATATTACTGAATAGTTAAATACCAGAAGAATTAACTTAGAAAAACAGAAAACCTAGTTCAGATAGCTGCAGTAGACCAGCTTTCTTCACTACAGACATGGTTTAGCTGATATCCCCAGTAGGGATAATTGGCTAGAACAGCAGAGACCCCACTCTTGTTCCTACACTGACCCATCTGTTTTGTTGAGGTACAATACCGGGTCTGGCTTCAACAGCCTGAGTGCCTTGGGGCTGGTGAGCCAGTGCAGAATACTGGAAGCAGCACCAAGTGGCATCACACAGCATCAGCCAAACTCCACAATCCACCTGAGCACCACCTACACTAAATCAAGTGGTGACTGCATTTTCCACAAGGCATTTGGGTACCTACAAACCATGTTCGCACTGCAAGCCTGCACCGCTAGAAAGCCTGAGCTGATTTGCTGACAGATTGCCCAAAATCCAAAGCCTGTAGTCTCCTTATCCTGCAAGGCATTAGCCACTCTCAGAGATGAGCTGCCAAACACAAGGTAGCCTTACCTGCTACATCCTGTACTTAATAATAAAAAAATCAAAAGGACTCCTGTGGCAAAAATGCTGACCCTCAGAAACATTTACTCAAGTAATTTTCTACAGCAATTCCCTGTGCAAACTTCTGAAATATTCTCAATTAAAGCTGTAATTCCCCATTACACACTGGTGAACACCAGTTAAAGATGTTCAACAAAGATGAGCTGTAGCAAAAATTTCCCTGCTACATAATATAACACTAAGTTTCGTGACTTCATGTTTTCATCTTACAAGCAGTGATTTTTTTTTCTCCAAAATACACTGTATATAGCTCTTCAAGGAGCAGCTCACAATGCCCTAGAGCAGATTTCCAAGGACATTCCCATCTCTGCCAGTTCCTACTGCAGCAGCAGCACCTTGGCTGAACACTTGCCTGCTGCACACAGCCACTTGTGTCAGAGGCTGGAGAGCTGAGCACGAACAGCTCCAGTCAGGCTGGATCAAGGCTTCTCAGCAGCTGCAGCACAGCTTGAACACTTCCCACAGCCAAAATGTGGGGGTGGGAAGGGAAAGGGGCAGTCACATAGCCCTCAACTCAGGGCCAGGAAAACTGATTTGGAGGCAATAAAGCAATTCAGGATAATGGGGGAGAATGTTTGACACTCCACTTACTCTACCTGCTGTGCTCACTGCATCCAGAGATAATACCACTCCAGTGTACCCTTCTTCCCCCCCTCAAAAAAACCAAGGGGAGAACTCTTCCCTGTCACCTCAATGCCATAGGAGTGGGGCACGCGGCAAAAAGATGGCAGCTGCAACCTACTTAAACACTTCCTCATTAAAAGGAGCACAAACAGCTTTGGTACCTCAACTGGACCATGCAGAAGCAGCAGAAACACTAACAGGAAAAGGTAACAGGGCTGCACTGTTACTAGAATCTCACTAGGGTGGATGTAGCTGCACTGAACAGGGTAAGAGCACCCATCTTACTCCAGCCCACACTGGGGGAATTGTTCTCAGGAAATAAACTTAGAGTCTTTGTTAACTTTCATTGATGAAAACAGACTACTTTCAAGAAGATCATTGTTTCTGTCAGTAGTTATATTTAGAAGTCCAAGCAAATTGTCAACTTAAGTACATAATGAAATAATTATTTTAGATCTAGAACAACATTCTGGTGACAGAACACTCAGGAACTAGGTTTTTTTGTATAAAATTTCTAAATTAAAAAAAAAATAGAATTAAAAAGCTTACTTCCTTAATTTTCTTTCTGTAACAGATGAGGAAACATTGTGATAGCAGTGGCATTAAGATTGCCTAAAAATACAGAGGACTGCAAGCA
The DNA here is from genome assembly GCF_015227805.2 of Hirundo rustica. Lineage (NCBI taxonomy): Eukaryota > Metazoa > Chordata > Aves > Passeriformes > Hirundinidae > Hirundo > Hirundo rustica. The sequence continues at coordinate 40,978,739 of NC_053452.1, forward strand.
ATATTTCAAGCATAATTCTGTAAGAGAAACATTAATGTGATGTAAGATTACACACCATAGAAAATGTCACAGTAAGCTAACCAATAGCTATGACAGACATTCTAGGTGACTGAGGACAAAGGTACTCATTCATTTGTGGGCAGCCCTTAGTCTACATCCTGCTAAAAATTTGCTTAAACACATGGAGTAACTGAATTATAGCCTTCCTAAAAGCAGATCCATTTTTCATTCAGTGTTAGGGGGGGAAAAAAGCTAAGTGTCATGAAAATGCACTTCTTTACTTTCAGTATGTCTACTCAGACAAGAGACTCTCATCAAACCTGTACACAAACATGAGATTTTCAGCAACTGCAAAGATATTTGAAGAAACAATGGAGAAACAAAACATATCCATTAATAAGATACACACAGAGCCTAAAAAAAGACACAACCTTGAACAGAGGAAAGGATCAGAATATTTACAATTAATTTTGAAGCTCATGCATGCTGCTGGGTTTTCACTCACTGAGCCATGATCTCACATACTACGAACAGGAGTGAAAGCAGCACCAACTGAAGCTGACATACTTCAGCTTCATTAGTTCTTCTTTAAGGAATCTAACCTACACTCTGGAAACTAATGAAGTCTACTCAACATAAACAGCACAAACTCTCCATTATTACAGGAGATTTGCAACATCAAACATCTTTGGTATCAAAGGGATTATCGCTCAAATGGTACATTCAAATCAATAGACTTCAGAAAGCATACACACAAATTAAATCAGAAATCAAGAATTTCTAACCCAAACCCAAATAATCAGTATGATTGTTTCCTCTTCAACCAGCTCACATCTTTTTAAAGATGACTTTAACTGAAGATGAGAAAGAAAACCAGAGTTACTAAACTGTGCAGGTGCTTTATATCCAATTCTGTTAAAAAAACAAATCATAGCCCAAACTGAGTTAATTTCTCCAGTGTTTTGAATTTTAAGCAGACAGAAGCAACAGTTTTTTAGGTTTGCTATTTTAAGCATGTGACATGCTGCATTTTCATTACTTTTTTCAAATGAATACTACAGTAGCTGCTTATTTTTATAGACAAGTATGAGATAACTGAGATTCAGACTTGAATATCTGAGCTCAAGAAATGAAATATTATGGGTGATGATTAAAGATTTTTCAGTTGTAGCCCACCCAGCATCTATCAACTGTGCAATTCCAGAAAGAATTCCCCCTCATCATGGCAGGTGCCATTAGCAAAGGCAAGGACAGAGGGGAAAGCCGCAGACAGAAAGCGACAGACCAGAGCTAAAATCCTTGAATGCTGTGAGACTGAACAGAGAGCCAGGCTACACAGCACAGCTGTATACCACCCCTACATAACTCATATTTCAGATCCCTTTGAGGAAGATTTTAAAAAGGCCAAAAACAAAGCTGCTTGATGGGCAAGTCAGAATCACGCTGCACAAGGATCCAAACCATTTAACATTTCCAGTGCCCACTAGCAGAGAGACACCTGCTGTAACATAGCAACTCCTTCCAAAATAGACATTAGAGGCCAAGGAAGCTTTTTTCACAGCAACATCACTGAGGTGAGTTACACGCACAAACCAGCATTCCCACCTACTGGCGGGGTGGAAATACACAAGGCTGGCATGGGGCGTCCACGGAGCCTGTAATGCCACACAGCCAGGCTCCCACCACTCGAGGGGCACTAGGGAGGCCCAGACACAAACAACAAACCTGCCTGCACGCTCCCCATGCCACTCACCACTTTCCAAGATGAATAAGTCAGGAAGGTATGCACTAGCAGCCTCCCTCTAGATGCTCTTCTTCCCCCTCCTGAGAAGCAGTAAGGAAATGATGCTACACAAAGCCACTTTGCCACCTTCACGGGTGGAGGTGCAGCAGTACCGCAGCCCCGGGGGCCCGTAGGGATGCCGTGTTTCCATATTCACCACCCAGGTATCGTTTCTTCCCCAGAGCTCAGCAGTATCAGCACGAACTAAAGACACCACAAGCACAAAGGCAGAGCAGGCTTTAGCATATCAGCTTGCACTGATTAAAACCCCTCCTTCCTGTAACAAGGATCACCTGGGTGAGGGCCACCTGGAGGAGAGCCACCTGCTCCTAGGCTCCGGAGGGAACGAACGGCACTCCTGGCGCTAGCGCTGGGAGCACTTTCCAGGGAGGATTTCTGGCAAGAAGAGCAGTTGCTGCTCTTGACCTCTGGTTGTGGGCTGGGCACACATCCTGCCCCGAGCGAGGGCACAGAGTGCTTGTAGCGGAGGAAGTGCAGAGAGCCATGTAGTCTCACATCTGACCCATGGCGATGTCAGTCAGATGAGCACTGGCTGATGGATAGTTTGATTCAGATGCATATTAAATTGTAGTGCATTACTTACCGTGGGGTTTTTGCTGCTGGCAAGAATGATGGAGAGAAAGAGAGTACAAGAGAATAAATCTCAGCTAGTAAAAAACCCTGATGTTTTAAGATGTGGATTTCCTGGGTCTACTTTTATCATCCATTTGCTATCTTTCCGTCAAGAGAGTTTGAAAAGCTCTGGAACGAGTATAGTATATCATTTGTTCCAAAAATCAATGTTTTTTCTTGTCCGTAAATAAAATTAAGCCCACAATAGAATTTTACATTTAACTCATATTTGATGTTCCCTTATATATTAAGATTTCTGTGTTCTCCTTCTAGAACCATTACATGTCCCCAATTTGTTTTTGTATTTCTCTGAACTAAATGCCCAATTTGTGAAGCAAGGCATGAAAAACAAAAGCTTGTCAAACTTGGCGTATGAGTACTGATCAATAAAAGCTTATTTGTATTAGAAAAGAAATGCAGCTCTTGGGCAAGAATAGCAGTATTTATTATCATGAGTTACTTTTAAAGCAGCTTCTAAAGAAGTTTCAAGGCCTCACACACAAGTGGCCAAATGAGCCTGACCACCAGCTGGCCAGAGACTCAAAAAGAGACAAAAATCAGACCAGGGTTGCAGTTGTTCCACAGCAGTACTCCTCCAGATTGCAGGGCAATGGTGAACAGAGGCAAACTGGTCTTAGATTGTGCAAATGAGGCACAATTCTCCTTGGAAAGAGAATTCTGCAAGAGCAGTCATGCTCTTACAGAAAACAAAGTTTCCTTGGCCTCATTAGAGCCTTTCAAACAGACATATGGGGCTCTTGGCTCATGCTGCTCACTGCAATTTGCTTTTCAAACTTTAGCAGATTTGTATAAAACTGAGGTAGAGGCAGAAAGAATAATAGCGACATGTTCAAGCTTAACTGGATCACACAGTCGCTTAAGTCAATTCAAATCTGGAACAGTGTAGTAAAAGTCTCTCATAGCATTTTCATCCATACTCAATAAGCAATAAAACAAAATGGATGAGATAATTCCTCCCTCATTTCCCAACTCCACTTAACATATCCATACTCATGCTCATTCTCTCAGAGGTCTAGTATTCCTCCACTCTCTAGTTTCATTATGCCTCTCTGGGTCTTCAGGGTTCAATTAACTACTGCACAGAATGATCGCCTTCAGCTGATTAACAGAGGCTGAAGCTGGGAATTAACCCTGAATGTTCATCTGTTCAGCTAACCTGGACCATCCCATGAGTGTCACTTGTGAGGACCTTTAGGGCCTTTATAATGCTGACAAAAGTCCTGTGCACCTCTATCGCCATAGGACACGAAAGAAAGATGAAAGACTCCAAGTATTCCAGAAGGCAAAGAGTATAGAAAAGGCTTTATTGTCTAATTCTTACCACCTTTTATAAGGTGTTCCAATACAGATTTAATATAATTGGTGAATAGGAACAACACCTCTCTAATCCCACTGGTGAAACTAGAGAAACAGCAAAACACCACCTGGAGAAAGATTGTTTTGAGAAAGGATAGCTGTTTGCCAAGATTGTTTTGAGAAGAGGCTTTCTTGAGAATTTTTCCCTTGGGAAATAGTTAGTAGCTGCTAGCAGGCTAAAATCTCTTCAGACTTAGAAATGTCAAGCCCACATACCTCCTTGCAGGATCTCCATATTCAATCAACTTTTCTCCCCAGGCAATATCCCCTTGCCTTCTCCAACAGCAGACTGAGCCGATCTCTTTGGGACACAACTTTTGACTGGAGTCAGCTCCAGCTTCCCACCTCTAAGGGCTGTGCACATCGAACTGGCACCTCAAAGGACTCCACATCAACCTGCTGTCACCCTCATGCTTCCCAGGTGTGGGTCTGATACCTCGTGTGACAAGTGCACAGTGCCCAGGCCATGCAGCCCACTGCTGTGGAAATTTTCAATAAACACACTGAATTTCTTCCCATCTTCTCAACTAAAAAGCATTTTAAAGTTTTTTTTCTGGAGGCAATTACCAAGGTCAGTGAAGAGGAACTGGATTCTAAATGATTTGCATTGTAGAACACCTTTTGTAAGATTAAAAAAACCAAACAAACAAACCAACCAACAAGCACACAGGAAGATAGAAAAACAGTGTTCACATATAACAAAATAATGAGCATCCAGATTAATTGACATGCACTTCTTACTGTATCTATGAGCTTACTCCCAGTATTTTTCTATCCAATGCTGTATTATTTTATATTAAAATGTTTTCTAGGAAGCAAACAGACTTTCATGCATTGCAGAAATTGCATTTCCTTTTCAGTGTTGAAGATTCACTGCTACCTTTTTGCCCTGGAGGTTGTTCAGCTCATGCTTCCCACTCTCGCCACCATGTGTCCTTAATTGTTATTTTCCGGTTAGAGAATCATCTCAGTATTGCTGAAAAGCTGCCTAGCTTTTCATAAAAACATCTGAAATTTCACCAAGATGAAGAGAAAAGGCAATTAATGACTGTGTATAGTATCCCAAAAGTTCAGCAGATGGAGAGGGGTCTCAAGACCCAGTCCTGTCAGTGGAGTGCTGATTTGTGCAAAGGGAAAGAGCGATACAAACAGCAGATGCAAACCAAACCAGACTGTTCTGACAGGTGAGGGACTTCCATGAGTGGTGGGAAACGTGAATCCTCTTGGGCAAAAAATGGAGATAAAGGATCCCTACATTCTAAGTGAGCGTTTAACCCCTTAACAAAAAGAAAGTGTCGCCTCATAGAGGATTTTTTAGTATTTGTGTTCTTTTTTGCACAATTTCCTTATATCCAACTTTCTAAGGGTATGCGTACTTTTTGAAGCCAGTGGCATCCTATGCTTTCACTCAGCATTTGCTGAACAGGTGGAAGGAGCCGCTGCTCCGAGAAGAACGCTGCCACAGGTGTCCAGATTAGGATTGGGACAGGTTTTACACATGCTCAACCTTTCTTAGGATCATAGAGATACAACAAAGGATAATTATGCTTAGGGATCCTCAAAAGTTTTTAAGCATAATTACTTGAGTGAGGATTCTACAAACAGGACTTGAAACTGAGGGTGAGAAGTACCTGTGTCTCATGAGCTACATTTTCAGTGTCAGACAAATACAGCAAAGGAAACACATTTTGGGTTTTTTTGTTTTAATGACTTGCTTGACTTCATACAGACCCTAACACACTGCAAACAGAATTTTTATATTTTTTTATCTACATAGATGAATCTACATCTTGCACATATTTCCTCAAACACTGTAATATATTAGCACAAATCAGATTTGTTAAAAAAAACCTCTTAACACACCAGAAGTTTTCAAAATAGGAATAGAGACTCATGTATGTGCTGGAGGGACTGTTCTGATGCATCATCGCTGTTGAGATGCCCACAGCACTCAAGGGTGCTTCTTTAAAAACTTCAGGGAGCCTCAAGTATCAGTACCTCATTATCTAAAAGGTCTTTCATACCTTTCCATGAGCAGCCCCACGCAGCTCTGGCTCTTTCTTCTATCTTCATTCTCTTTCTGAAGTTTCAGCTCACGGCTTCCTGGCATGACCGCCTGTCCCTTCCTCCTCACAACACAGCCAGCAAACTCCAACTAACCACACCACCACCCAACTCACTCTTTAATCACCCACAGCTGTGAGGGCAAGGCTGTGCCCACTCTTGGGTGATTAACACAGCTGCAACACATCGGGGGCAAGAGTGCTCCCAGCACCATCTCCACCTGTTCTCCCACACTGATGTACGAATCGCTGCTTCTAGAAATCCATTTAGGTACAGATTCGTAATGTCTTAATGATCTTTCTTGAAAAAGAAGCTCTACTAATGCAATGAGAAGCTCATGTTCTACTCCCTCCCTGTGGTAACTGATACCCTGTGCCAACCATTGGAAAAACACCTTTGTTCTTGGCGAGGTGCTTCAAGGATTATACTTTTGCCAAGATAATCGTTAGCCCTTGTGGTAACCTCCTGCATACAATGGACCCGTGGAGTGACCTCAGGAGTCACCTGTACAACCTGAGCTGGTTTCACTCCTCACATTCAGGAGTGGAAAAATTTTTAGGAGAAGTCAAAGCTTGCTAGTAAACCAGTCATGTATGTAAAGATTTGTAGCTTTGCAGATGGACAGGACTGGTCAAACGACCTTCAAACGTTTCAGCAGTTCACTTCTGTGAAGCCAAATCTGGAAAAAATTCATGCTAGCAACCACTATCTGCTAGATATATTATTTCTAGCCCATAAACCTGGAAGGGAAGACAGTTTCACAGGGACCAAAATTACTTTGCTGATGGCATAGACCCAATTATGAAATTCCTGGACACATTTTGTTCTGCCTAGTTTAGTTAATTGCATTGATACACTGAAGAATGAAATCCAGCCCTTTTCCTTTTCTAAAGGGCACAACCAGTTTTTCAGAAATTGAGTTTGTGTTATTTCCCCAAAGCTCATTAAAAAGTATTTCACTTAATGCTTTTGTTGAGGGTTTTTGCTTGGGTTTTTTTATGACAGCTATATGTGCATGTCATTTTGCAATGGTTTCCATAACAATTCTGCAATGCTTAGTATTAGGATATATGTTCTTAGGCACCTTGTTCAATAAGGTAGACACACATGGGGTTATTAAGTATCTCTAATTTATTATTTGATTTTAATATCGTAATGATTGCTGATCTGTGTGTTGTGTAATGTGGAAAAGTAATATTTGCTGTAGCTACCTTAATTGTGAATTTGCATTATCTCAGCTTTTAAATTGTTCAAAAAAAGTAGTTTTATCTTAGAATTTTGCTGTTTTCAAAATCCCTAAGTTCCACCTCATATTTAAAACCTGTTGTTTTAAATACTTCCTTTTACTGCTTCTACTGGAAATAATCATAAATATATTTCTACTGCTTAAGTATTTGATGGCCTAAATGTTCTAGAAAAAATTATACATTTACCATTTCTATAGGTCACCAATAATAACCTGTACACAGCTCTGAATCATCATTCAATTCAGTTAATTGGGGTTTGAGAAATGTTATTTTCTCATGTCAGGATATTCTGACCTGAGTAATTACTGGTACAATTTCTACTCTAATATCGCAAACGCTGTTACGAGCAATAATACAGCTCCACAATAGACTGCTGAAAGAAAAAAAAATATTATCCAAGTTGAGTAGTACATGAGACATTATTATTTTCAAACAGGGTCTTAGTCACCTGTCTTTTATCACTGGACAGGCAAAGGCTTACTTGAATAATTATGATATCTCAGTATCATTAAAACCAGAAAAATGTTGTTCATGACATCCTAAGTAATTTGCAAAACACTCTTTCAAGCTTTGCTGCAATTTGCCTTAAGACATTACTGTGACATGGTTGACTAGAAGTTTCCTACATTTAAAGCAATTTAAACCATTTCTCTGAGTGTATTTTCTTGCCATATAATGTGACCAAGTAGCTAAGTCACATGGCTAAAAACAATCCCAGGCAAACAGCTGCCCCAACTTAGATGTATATCTAATTACTAGACCTCGCAGACAGCACTCTCCTAACAGTGTTAACAGAGACAATTTTCCACCTTGGTCTCCTGTTCTGCTTGGTTCCAGCCAGAAAATTCTGTTCCTGATTAACAGATACAAATTCCACTACAAATCGCCAGTGGAATCAATTAACTACTCTACATTTGGCCCAGCCTATTCATTGCAGTCATGCACATTTCACAAAATAAGCAAATAGCTATCAAAAATTTCTACAGCTTGTCCTACCTCTTTCTCTCCAGATGTTATTGACTGGATAAATCCCTGTGATTCTGCCACCTATTTTCAAGTCTCTAGCGCTCAGAGACCTGGGATTAGGAGTAAAACCTCAATCAAGAAGACCAGTCCCTCCAAGTCTCAAAGTACTGCCTCACAGGAGCACTCAAATTGCAGAATTTATTTAAAAGAAAATCTCATGCCTCTAACAAAGCTTTAGGGAAAAAAAGCCCACCTGTGCATCAGGCTTTGCAGACAGAGGCTGCAGGGAGGATCTCAGTCCCTGGGAGAGCTTGATACAAGAGCTTATTTTGCTTGCTAAGTAGGAAAACTTGTGAAGTAGGAAAGCTTTCTAAGGGGCCAGTGTTCCTAGTTGGTGGGTACTTCTCAGAAAGAAGCCCTTTGGGACGACTGAAACACAGCTTTCCACCAGCTCCAGCATACAAGGTTTTCAAGGACAGCAATGATTCATCTCCACGTGGGCAATGCAAGTTGTCTGGGGGAATGGGAAGTCTTATAAGTGTTTCAAAATGCATGCTGACTTGCCTTGTTGTTATAAATTAATACATTTTGAAAGCAGATACGTGACACATTATTTTCAGACTCTGTTTCTCCTGCAGTCGTTTTATTTGTGAAACAGCACCTGTAGGAACAAAACATTGTTATTTATAGTTCTGCTCTCTGTCACATAAACAAATCCTCTGCCAAATCCCTAACAATACCATGCAACAAAACAGATGAAACAATGCTGCAAATCTAATTTAAGCTAATGCAGGCAGCACTAAATGAGGTTCTGGTCATGACTGATTTTCCTTCTCTGCAATCTGCAGCAAGTCACTTGGTCCTTTAGTTTCTTTCCCCCTTCTGTAAAATCCAGAATGGGAAGGCTAGTGCAAAAAGGCAGAAGTTCAGATTAGAAGTACAAGCAGCCTCAGAATTTCAGAACTGAATTGTCTGAAATGCTAATGTTTTGATCCAGCTATAACAAAACAATGCACATTTCTACACTGTGATGTTCTTGGACATTCAAATATATTGGCTGCATTAGGAATATATTCTGGTGGTTGCTGAAGTCTAGAAAAGACTCACTGAGAAATAAAATTCAGACCTGTAGAAAATGGTTGGCTTGAAAAGCTGTTCTTCCAGAACAGAAATGCAGGCAATGACCACAGAGTAGACAACTGAGAGAATTGTTCTGGATGGATCCTGGAACAAATCAGCTATTTGGCCAGCCTGGACACACCCAATATGTCAGCTGGATTGATAGTTTTCTCTTCTAACCAAATCCCACTTTTCACTTGACAAACTGGAAAAGATTTCTCAGAAGTAAAATGTTTCCCCAAAAGTCACAACTAGCAGAATGTGGAACTCCTTGTTGTCTCATTTAAATAGCATCAACTGAACAGTTTTGTCTTTTGTATAAACTACCCTGAAATGCTTCTGAGAGCAGGTCATGTGGTAACTAGTTCCAGAAAAATATAAAGTGTGGAATAGAATTTGGTAATAAACTTTCTGGTCCAGTCAGGCTGCATCATGGCATGCTGCCTATCTCAGAGTCTTTACATTTAATTCTCTGTGTGGAATAATGAAAATAAAGACAAAACTTCCTATGGGAATATAAGTGTTTTTCTAAGGCAAAACTACTTCTTTAGGATGGTTTTCTCTGCAAATGTTTCTGCTCTGTTACTTGAATGCAAACTCCAGTTGTTTTGTAATACCAATGTCCTTTAATGAAACTGAAGTTGACTGTGACATTTCAAGAACTGTTCATGTAAATTACATCTTCACAAAGAGTGACTACAAAACACAACTCTTCAGTCTAAACTTGAACGATGCCAAACAACCTAGAAGAGAAATATGCTGCTTATGAAACCAGAGAGATAAAACAGGAGCTTTATTGACAGTCATTTGTAATGATGCAAAAGTTAGGGATTAACAGTCTTTCTGTGATTTGTTCAACTGATAATAAAAATTTGCCTTAATGCAATAGGACCCCCAAGTGCTTCAGGCAGAGCCAATAGCATTGGGCTTCTGTGTTGTAAGGAAATTGAGGGGGAAAAAGATGTTAAGCAAGTTTCTGAAAAGCAGTCTCAGCTTGGTTTCTTTCTCTAAATCTAGCCATGATGCTACTTAATATTTCATCTGAAATCCTTGGCTAAATGGAAATAATTTTATTCCAATTCCTCTGCTACAAAGCTTTAGTATTACCCCAATATTGGTAATTGGCTTTTGGCAGCTTTATTACAGCTTAGTCAATCTTGTAAAAAAGATAAATATAGTACAAAGCTTACAAAGATGGGTGACATTAAAATCATTAAAGATTTCAATCATAAATGTTTAAATATCTGTGTTGTGTATTTAACTAAGTGGTCTTTGAATTACTCACGTCACTGACCTCTAAAGTACTGGAAAATTCCCAACATTTTTTAAGTTAAGAAAACATGAACTAAGCATATAAAATCTCACTATTTCTTTTTCTGAGTTGTTGTTGTTGTTTTGTTTGTTTATTTGGTTGGTTGGTTGGTTTTGTTCTGTCCAGTACTGGAAATTACTGGCTTCTGAATCAGTTCCTATTGCATTATCTAAAGTAAAACTTTGTTTCCTTCTAGTTATCACAATTGAAAAATCCTAAAATAAATTGCTAAGAAATTGCCAGTCTGATATACTTGTCACGCTCACTTTCTAATTTCACAGTGACCTATGATGACAGGGTGCAGTCAGATTACCAAAAAATGTTAGGATTGGAACAGGAGCTCATTAGAAGCTCTGTATAAAGCAGGCAGTACTTTTACAGAATAACAAAGCAGCAGTTTTTCTTTCAAAATAGCTAATAAAATTTTCTTCTGAGAAACTGTGATAAATATCTGCAATTTAAGTTTGTGTAATTCTCCCTGATTGACTGTAATGAGTCTCAATTTGTCTTGTAAACCGAATACTTAATTGCTGTGTTCAAAATGACATCAGGTTATTACAGTGCTCAGTACGTCTGAACCAAAAAGTTATTAACTGGCTGATTTGCAAGCCTAAAGGGACTTCAGCATCTCTATTAGATAATACATTATTTATAATTTAGGGTTATGGAATTAGCTCTGTCTGGCTCCCTGTGGCTTATAAAATAAGCTGCCAGTAATTAAAATTTCCACCACTGACCACTAGCGGCTTCCAGCAGAATTCAGCTGGAGAAGGGGAAATGCACAGAACACTGCTAAGCAACTTTCATGGGATGGATGAGGAAAAGCCTGTCTGCTTCTTGTGAAATCTGGGGGAATTGAGGCATGGAAAGCGTAAAATCTCATTTTATGAAACTGCTTCACCTGGCACCTCGTTCTTCAAATTCCTCCCTCTCACCATTTTGTTCTGACATTCCCCACTCACTTGGAAATCTGCTGAGGCTCATCCATCTGGGTGAGGAGGAGGAGTTTCAGCCCCCAAAGCACTCCTTCCTCGCCAGGTAGGTTATTCCTTCACCTATCAGTTTTTGGGGCAGCTTCCTAAGAGTTCATGTCACTAATCCAAACATGATAAAATTCATTGCAATATACAACACCCACTGTGTTTAACATACAGCTGAAAGTGCTGGAGCTGTTTGCAGGAATGAGCAAGTGAAGCAGTGAGAGGAAGGCCCTTGCACTCTCTCCTTGGCAGGGTCAAATAGGGACAAGGACTTCTTTCTCCCCTCCTGAGCATCCAAACCACCAGACTGAGAGCTCTTTTTTGCACTGGCCTCCTCCAACTCTCTCCTTGTGAAGCTGTGAAGAAAACCAGCTAGATTGCCTGAAGTGGGGAGAAGCCCTTGGCTCTCATCTCTGCTACAAAACCTGATTCTGCAATTTTTGCAGAGGCCTTTTGTAGCAGCAGAAACCTCTTTGGGGCGACTGGAAGAGTGCAACTGTGCCACATGAGTAAGCAGTGCTTATTTACACTAACCAGTGCTGTCTGCACTCCTGCACTCCTGAGGAATACCAGACCTGTTTTATCTCAAAAGGCTTAGGAAGGGCTGCACCAGAGCAGCAGGACATTCCTCCTTGCCACCCGGAGAAGCTGCTGGATTTAAGACTCAGTCCAACAGTTGCATGAGGCATCTCTCTGCAGCGCCACTTATTTCATGTAAGCAAAAGCAGCTCAGCTGCTTAAACCAGAGCTTTAACTGCTGTAGGGACCACATAGTCTATTACCTGCAAAAGACATGATATTTTTAAGCATTTATACTTCCATTACTTGTCCAGAGCTAGGGAGGATGAAATGGTCCTCTGCAGACAGCAAGTATACAGAAGTCTTATTTAATTTGTAAGAATTAAAATTGTCATCACATTTCAAGCTGAATTTCACTTGCAGGGGGGATAGTGGCAGAGCCAAGTTAAGAAAACATGCCTCAATTTCCTTTTTCTCCCATCTGCCCAGACAGACCAGGCTAGTCATGCCATATTTCTGTTTAAGTAATTGTGAAGACTCCAGACTGTTAACTGATGTAATAAATAGCCATTTTCCCCCACCTTTTAAATTCAGTTTTTGAGATATTGTTCTTGGTCAGTTGTAAGTGTGACAGCAACTCAATCACCCAGGCAGGCCAAAACCCAGATACCAAACACATAACATATGAAGGATTAAAAGCTATCCATCCATACACCTCCCTTCTTTCAGACCTGCATGGTTCCTTGCAGTCAGAATCCTTCATGGTCATAGAGGGGGGAAAATGGGGAGAGAAAATGTGTGTTTGAGACTATTTTGTCCGTGAGATTTAAGAGATTTTTCTCCCCTGTAATATCTGTGCCTTCAGTTATTCTGAGAGATCAAAAGCATTGTCCATTCATCCCTAAAGTCACTGAGGATAATGAAGGGAATCAAAGAGAAAACAACACAAGGCACTGGAAATGAGAGGGTAGTTTGTGTCCCAGAGCTATTTTATTACAGTGATTATGCTGCTGTAGGCTTCAGAATGACAAGCTGATCACTAAATCCCACAGAAACTGTGAGCCTGAAATCTCTGAAGGTATCCAGGGGCTGAAGGATAAAAAATAAGTCAGGGCCAGCTGTTACATATAAAACATCAGCATCAGTAGGATACAAGTATTCTAAGCCTCAAACATCTGGGAGACAACGAGGTAGTTGCCACTTCACACATCAGTCAGCCAGCCTCCTGGCTAATAAACCTTGACAAATGCATACCCCAGCAATTCAGCAAATATCTGCAAATTAGGGCTTAGGAGGAGGGACACTCCCTTCACAATGTTCTTTGGAACACAAGCCCACAACTGCTGGCACAGGGAATTGTTAGGACAAGTCATCTGGGTATGTGCAGCCTTCATAACCCAACCTACAATATCTCAGTAAGGGAGATGGATCTGTCCAAGGCTGATGGGCTAAAAGCACAGCAGTCAGGTGACTTGACAGCTCTTCCAACCTCTGCTAGAAGCACACACAGCTTCTCCACCCTCAGCTGAGCACTTTGGATAGACAGAAGTCCCTCCAAGCTTGACAGCAGCAAGTTTTATTCAATACTAAGCAGCAGTAAGAGATGTAATGGCAGGTACCTGCTGGGATGCACTACACTTGTTTACAGAGATGGTAATTGTTACAAGGTAACCGCCGTGCTTTTAATTCTGCTAATTTTGTTTTGGCTCATCTCTCCTGATTTGCATGCAGAGCACAGGTCTCTAACACAAACAATTGCGTGAGTTACAGAAAAAAAAAAAAAAACCTAAGCAAACAGCCTCTTTTCTGGCAAATGAGCTGTACTCAGAAAAGAATTTCCTTCAAAACAGCACTATGATATTCTCCAACTTGCTTAAGAATTTTATAACACCTTAAAATTCTTATCAAATATGGTCATTTTTACTTCTTTTGTTTCATAAAAGATAATTGAAATACCAGTCCTTTAGAGCATTGCAAATGAATGTCAGCACTCTGACTTCTATGCTGAATGAACTGACGTGGTGATTTACACCACCAATCTGTGGGCATGGTTGGGTTTGGCTGTCCCTGAGGTCTATTTAATCCTCCTCCAGTCCATGATGTTCCAGTGTCCTTTGAGGTAAGGAATAATGAAATTCACAGCACAAACACAAAATAATCTGCTCATCTCCCACATCAGGTCTCACTTAGCCTGTACACAAAACATCTTATTCTTCAAAGCACGAGAAATCTAAACCCTTTTCTAAAATTAATTATTTGCATCAGCTCTGGGTGATCTATGGCAACTTCGTGGAACAGGGAATATTTACAGGAGCAGGAGGCAAGCAGTGACCCTTTTGAAGGAAGCTGCCACATCAGCATGAGTCTGAATTTACAATAAGTACAACATTCCTCATCATTGATTGCTCCCTTCCTGGGAAAGCAACTTCCAAAGTCCTGACAATTTCTCTTTGCATCATCAGGCATCAATAACACTGTTAGCAGCACCATTAACCTTCTGTGGCCTTGGCTTAACTGTGCTCAGTGCCAGATCCAGAGCACAGCTGACCAAAGCAGAACCACACCAGAACTGGGGTACCCACACTCAAGAACCCGTTCTGGTCAAAATCCCCCTTTCCAACGTGCTGCTTTGCAGCTGTAGATACCTAGCCTGTCCCCCTTGGTGGCACTCGACTTGCAGTGTATTGACAAGCTGCACGGACTCTGCAGTGCTGCCATCACTCCTCCTCCTTCCAGTCAGCAGCAGCTGGGGCATTAGCACAGCTCAGCACTCTCCAGGCAGTGTGGGTGCAGAGCAGGGACACAGCCAGAGGCCTGTGCCACCTCCATTCCAGCCTGCAGAGGTGGCTTTGCCCAGCCCTCAGGCAACCACAACCAGCTCCTGCCCCCACTAAGAAAAAGCTTGATGGGGACAGGTCCCCTCTGCTTTTTCCATCTCCCGTTGCAGCTGGAAGGGCAGATCAGCTGTCTGCTGGCAGGGAGGGGCAGATGCGCCCACAAGCACAAGATACATGCACCTCATGAAACTGAGCAGAAGCTGTGTTTCCCTATCTCCTATTCCGCCCCACCAAAAACCTGGCTCAAGTTGGGCTCCTGTGCAGCTGAGAAAGGCTCAGCACAGGCCACGAAGAGGGAGAAAAAACAGAGAGAAAAGAACCTGCCCATGGCCCAGGAAGAGGGGCTGTCCTTGGAAAAGGGACACCCATGCTCTAAACATACATGCCAAGGGATGCTTAAGCATTTTGCATGAGAGAGCACACGGACTAAGGGTATAAACAAGCTAAGTCCCTTTGTGAAGTTGAGTAGTGTTCTAAACCGCCGAGCCTGCACATGCAACATCCCTGCTGGAATTTAGTTAATTTATTCAACGATGCAGAAAAAAGTATAGGACCCACCATCCCCAGGCTGTGCTGAATTGTCAAGGTTGACAGAATTTATATTGCACCAGGAAGGGAGCGACGCTTTTCAGGACTGAAGCTCCCAGTATACCTTTGTTTACTTCTTTTATTTAAACTGCCTTAATCCAACTCTTGAAATTATATACATTCTGATGGAAAGTAACTGACAAGGCTCACAACTGGCTGTGAGCCATGGCTATAGAGAACACAAAGGGCTGGACATGATCTTTGGTCTGAAGTGGTGACAGCATTCATTCAGCTGCTCTCCTGGCTGCCCAGATACAGACCTTAAAGCATCCCTTAAATATATCACTTAAAACTTCATGTCTTGGCACATCTCTGTATAACAATCAGTAGGTAGCTTTTAAAAGACACCTGTAGAAGATCCCAGAAGTTAGGCAGATGGGTTTGCCAAAACCCAAGCAACAGTAGTCATATACATAGTGTTTTATTGCTACTACTCAAAAGTTAGCCATAAAAATTTTAAATATTTAATCTGTAATAAAAATGGAGGTGGATGTGGGTTTTTTAAGGCAAATATAGTAGTACAGTTATGTCCTTTTAAATGAGACTTCAAAGTATGTGAGGTTGTTTTAGCCAAGCTTCACTTTTTCTCACTCAATTTTTACTCAGTTGCTGGCATGTTATCTCCCTCACTCATTTTGGATTATGTTATTTTCTCCTCAAAGTTTTAAGACTTATCAGCTCCTTTGCATTTATTGCATTTGAAAATGGGGCTGAAAAATGCATGGAATCCATACTATCTACTCTGCTGCAGAGTTTGTAATTTGTGACTCATGTGCCTATCTGCTGACTCCTTTTGGTAAGAGTCAGCTTTACCTTTGACTGAGAAACAGGACTGAGGAATTAAAGCAACTACAGAAAACCAAGCAAACCCAACAATCACTTGTTTGACAGACCATAATAATTTCTTGGTTGTTAAAATAAATAAATACCTGAGTTTCCAGAAAGGCCAAAAAACTGACAGCATTCTGGAATGGAAAGGTGATAGAGCACTAAATGAAAAGGTGGTAGAGAAAGAAGGACAGCCAAAAATGAGAGCAAATAGTTTCCAATCCCTTCAAAATAACAAATTTGTTTCTAATACTGCATTTCATGTTTTCACAGTAACATTATTCTAACAAACAGATGGTTCCTTGAGCCATAATTCTTTCTTTGAAACACAATTTGAGACACAAATCAACACGGCACAGTGGGGAAGACGCGATCACAATTTGGTTCCCTTTGGCAACATCCAACTTTGTGGCACATTACTCATCATTATGGGGTAAAGATGCACTATTGCCAACATCTGTACTTTTTACTGAAAATCCTGTAGTATTTACTGTTTCATCTATAAAAAGATGTTTCTTGGAACAAAGTAATTATGTGACAATCTTGTTTTTATACAAAAGCGCAGGCACTCACAAGTAGTAATGCTGAATGCTCAAATACAGCTAAAAATTAGTAACAACATATTTCTAGGGCCTAATATTCTCCTAAACTAACATGTAGGCTCTAGCATTGACTGTTTCTCAAGACTGTTTGGAGCTAGTGCCACAAAAATAATCAAAGAACAGGTAAGGCTACAAATACAGTCTCCCTGGGATGTTTTAGGTAGAAAAGGCCAAACTTGCAGGAAGTTATTACTTCACTAAGAACTTATGCAAAAGTTGTCTTTGGGCCAGTGTGATCCCTGAGTGAGAAAAGGTTCAACAACTCGGAGGACATGATCTCTGTTCTGCACTTCTGGAGAGCAATTATGCAAGGCAGTGGCTATTGCATCTGGGAATGGACCTCCAAACAGGTCTCACAGTTTTTTGTTAACACTATTTTCTTATCAAGAAAGATGAGGCGACATTCAGAGAGACAATCATCCTTTCAATACAAAGAATTACTTAATTTCCCTGACTCACTGGTAAAAACCAAAAAGCAGCAGCTGAAGTGGCAGACTTAACTGAGAAGTCGCAGTTCTCTTTTGAACATTGATTCAAATCATAAGCAAGCCAAAAAGTCCAGACCAAGCTGTAGATCAGATGCTGATCCCATCATGTGGACCACTCTCCTTTAATAGAAAAAGAACTGTGTTTTCCAGCACAAATCTTCACTATAGGCCCGTGATATAGACAAGGACTTGTAATATTACATTGGGTTTTGCTGCTGTTTAAAAAGTTTTTCAAACTCTTATGGCTTCATTTGTGATCTTGGACCTCTGAAGGGTAATAGGTTGGGAGAGTATCATTGCAGACCGACAGCTCCGAAGTTCCAAGCTTCAAGTGACCCTGCATTGGGTTGGACTCCCCCTCCAGCGCCATGCAGTTTACCAGTTGCAGTTCTTTGGTGAAGCAGAATTCAATCTGGCCAATTGTTTGTGCTTTTTCACCCTAGAAACACGAAGGGTAAGATAAGCCTCATGGGAAGGAGAAAATAAAGCAATTTTTCAGCTATATTGCCCTATCTATAGAATAGAGTACTATTTTTATATGTATTTACCAGATGAAAAATGCAAAGAAAAGTACAAGGGGCATCCACTCTGAACAGCTTACAGTACAAACTCTTACTCAGTACTGATATGGGACTTGTTTATCTAGTAAGCCTCGCTAGGAAATGCTGTGACACATTATCCTGGCCTTCAGTCATCTGCACAGGCCACAGAAGCTGTTCACCTCAATGATGAGCTCTGGCTGAACTCTGAGTATTGAAGAGTACATGTGACCAGAAATACACTTTTCATCAGCTCTTCACAGCAGGACACAAATTGAGGCAAATTAAATCCTCCATACATGAGAACAGAAACTAAATTTTGTAATAGCTTTTACACAAAAGTATACAGAACTAAGCCGTCAGAAGGAGCAGAAATGATTTTTGGGACTACAGGACAGGATAGGAAGAAAAATACTGACCACAAATAAAGCAGGCAGGCATGGATGCCTTTCATGTGGCAAAAAGATTAGAGGAAAATCCCCCCAAATGCTCAGGTCTAACAAAATGAGGAAAAAAATTTGGTTTGAAACAATTAAGCAGGACAAAAAGATATGTACAAGACAAAAGTAACTGTGGTGAGGGTTTTTTTATGTTTGTTTGGAATTTGTGTTGTTGGGGTGTTTGTTTATTTTGGGGGTCTTTTTAAAGAAAAGTAAGAAGAGAGAGCATGTCTAATCCATTTCAAACATCAAAGTACCTCCATCATGCACTTCAGGCATGGACAAGTCTAGAACTCTGAAAAAGGACCATCTTCAAATAACTGAGAATGTACTTTTTCATTTCTATTACTCAATACCATCAGCTGTTAAGTACAGGAGACCCAAGCTTGCTTTCATGTATTTGGAGCAATATCCCAAGTGTACTAAAAGAAGAGCAGAACTACAGTGAACAGAGCAAGAAACTGGGGTTTGTGTTAGCTCTGTATTTCTTTAATGTCAAAAGATGGGTGAGTGTACAACCCGCATTCAATTAATAATCCTTTGTTCCTTAAAGTAACTTTTAAACACGTTAAAAATATTGAAACCTATAGATTTTTGTCATGGAAAAAACAAAAAAAAAAGAATGAGTACAAAAACCTCAGAGTATTACTGAAGCAAGAGCTGACAACACACTCCAATAGCAACTGTATCTTAGCAAGTTTTCATAAACCGTTGCCCGTGTATGGGCAGTAACCCTGCCAAGAGTTCTGCAGTAAATCACCTTTAACAAGCTGAAATAAGAAGGAACCACTTATAAGAGTGAAAGCTAACCTTGTGGGGTTTGTTTTTTGCTTTATTTTTATGTAAGAGCAGAGTGACCTAGCTGAAAAAAAAAAAAAAAAAAAAAAAGGAAAGAAAGAGCTCTACAACCTACATATGCAGCTGTTCAGAATACTGCTTTGTTCCTTCAAAGGCACTTTTGGTTCAGATATGGTGACCTATACAGAACACTGTCTCTGTGTACCACCTTCCTTCTCTACT
This sequence comes from Hirundo rustica, assembly GCF_015227805.2. Classification (NCBI taxonomy): domain Eukaryota; kingdom Metazoa; phylum Chordata; class Aves; order Passeriformes; family Hirundinidae; genus Hirundo; species Hirundo rustica. The sequence continues at coordinate 40,998,081 of NC_053452.1, forward strand.
GCATGATGATGCACGGCACAATCATTGCAAGGAAAAGTAAAAAGACATGAAAATTTGAGATATGACTGGCTGAAAAAAAAAAAGACTACAGTGACCCTGAACCACAGTGAAGCTCAAAATAACTTTTTGTACCTCTTTAGGTATGGGCCTTCTGAAACAATAGGGACAAGCTTCTGAGCTGTTGTATTTCAGAAAGATTCTGTTCCCTGAGCAACTTCTTCATCCAGAACACAAGAGCCATGCCCAGTGGAGGGAAGGCAGCTGCTGACAGCAGTATCCTCACCAAGGCTGGCAGTCACTTGCTTCATTCAGCTCACTCTTGCTGGTTTTAGTAATCTGCCACGCAGTAATTAAAAAGTGCAAAGTGCCCAGCCACAGCAATACCCCCAGCATGGTGGTAACAGCATTCATGCAAGAGATGCAGGTTTAAATCTTTTAAGACAAAGAGACCTTTAAAACCCAAGTCCAAGAATCAAACAATACCTATATGCAAACAGCTGTATACACAAAAAACACCTAGACATAAGTTTCACCATAGTGCAGATTTTTCACTCTATTTTTGCTGTATTTTTGATAAAAAGTGCTCCTTAAAGAAAGGAAGGGTTTTTCCTGTTTGGTTTTTTTTTCCATTTTGGGAAGTTAGGGGAGTTTTTACCTCTTCTGGAGGAAGGCATTGGATCTTCGGTGTTACACCATAAAATGTTGTAAGAGCTTCCTTTATATCAGTCATCTGAAAAAATTAAAAAGCTTATAGAGATTAATAGGTCACAAGCACATCTTCCAACAGCTGCCACACCGGTTAAGCTGTCAAAAACTTTTATAAAAAGCACAACCTTAAAGAACTATACAATTTAAAAAAAATAATTTGTTCTACAGAAATTAGTTGACCCCTACTGACAAAAAAGTCCATGCATATGATTTTGTTTTATAGAAGACTGCCTCTTACCTTATAATATGAGCTGCCTGGCTTTATCCCAGCTTTCAAAAGACAACTGAAACAAAGATAAAACATTTTTCCATGTTTCCTGTGTGCAAACATACCTTCATAATCGTTAGGTAAAACAGATAATCTTAAGAACCTGTCAAGCATTACAGTGATGGGAGCGAGGGCAATTTGTCTTTCATTCTTTGCCAGCCTGGGAAAGGCCATTTTCTGAAAAAACACATCCCACCTAACTTGGCAGGGTCAGGAAGAACCCTTTCCCACACCTTAATCTGAGAAACTAGGATAGTTCAGTTTTCAGACAGAGCTAGGGGGAGTTTCAGAGTGCTCTGTTCAGTGCCAGGTAGGGCATGCAGTTTAATTGCTTCCTTTCCCCTGCTTGAGCCATTCCCCTGTGCTCCTGCCACTGCGGAGAGCACAGGGGCAGACCTGTGAGGGTGTTCCAGGCACCCTTATATTCACACACAGGATGGGCTTCCTGTGGTGGGAGACACAGCACACTGGGAGAGGGACACAGCATGTCAGTCAGGACTAATGTTACTGTCAGGGCAAAAACTGGTCCTAATAAGTATGTTTTGGAAGAGGAAAAGTTGGTCACATGAGAGAAATGAGGCAGTGGTCAAGAAGCTGTAGCCTGTGTACCCCTTCCTCAAGGTTCAGTCCTGCGAGGAGTCCACATTTCCAAGCTAACAAGACTCAGGACCTAACACATGACAAGTCTGCGAGTCCCAGCTTCTGTAAAAAGTGGGAATGGTCAGTGTCTTGCAGGATTTAATCCATAAATGCTGATAATGCTCAATCCTTCCCTTCCAAGGTCAGTTTTGGCACAAGGAAGATTTTGCCTAGCTGACTAAAGGACAAGCGGTTTTTCGCTGTCATTTTATGCTGGATATAAGGAGACCAATAAAATAGATGATGTCCTGTTAAATCTTACAGAAGGCTGCATGATGTCCTCTTTTTAATAATTTGCTTCTTGGAAACAATTTTTTTAATCACTGACATTTTTTCCTCATTTACGCAGAAATGATATACAATGAGAACACTTTCAGCCTTTTTTCTCTTCAGTAGAGATAACATGAATTATACTAATTTTCACAATACATAATAAGCTTTGAGCAATTAATTTGAACATGCTTCAGTCTCCATTCTTTTGCAGCATTGCACATGGTGATACAGAGTCACATCATCGGTCACTGCGCCATCTGTAAATGTTTTAGTCACACCATCACAGCTACTTAGGCAATTGAGTAGACATTGTTAATTTTAACATTACATATGACATGCTCAAACACTGTGTGTAGAAAAATCTGCTACAGTTTTAGAAGACATCTACAAAACGAAGGTGGGAGGGAAGAAAGACTTATTTCCATTGTATATATGCAAAATAAATGAGACTTTGTCTAGGAAATTGCTTGGACAGGATACTTGCAGAGCATAAATAGGATGAGCTGGTTTGGGGTTTCATTGAGTTTTTTTAAAGGTATGTTTCTTTGTATGAAACTATTTCCTCTCTCAGATACTGTCCTCTTATAGTCAACAAATCTATGTACAACACCCTCTCACCCACACCAAGCACTGATCAGGAAAGGACTCTAACCTTCTGGCATTCACCCGCAGCCAGAACACATGCATACAGCACTTGGGACAAGCCACAACAGTCTCATCAAGACTTGGAATCTGGAATGGACAGTGCTTTGGAACCATAAAGAAAAATCAGCCCCTAGGACAAAGCAAGAGTGTCACATCAGGGATGTCAGAAAGGACAGCAGAGGACTGCCTGCAGTGACTGAACCTTTCATAACCTCCTTGCTGTTGCCTCTCAACCTTTTCCCAGGACGTCCTGCATGATTTTTCTCTGCATCTTGTCCTTTCTCCTGAGCAGAGCACTGTCTTAAAAACAAGTGTTGGGGATCAGCAGGACTTAGAAGCTGGTAGAAGTTGAGGGTGGCGGGCGGTGTGTTTGTCACTTGATTTAGAACTTTACAGGTACCACAGCTGTTGGTATCAAGACACAGCCTGTAAAGCTTCTCAAAAATTTACTGGCTCACGCTGTCTTGAACAATGCTGCTAAGGGTGCTGCTGGCTTATCTGACTGGAGTGACCAGAGACCGATTCTCAGGGTAGCAACTCTTCCTCTGAACTTCAGTACTAAAAATAATTTACGCTAATTCTCATTTCCCCTCTACCATCAGATTTTTAGACTTTCATGTGAGGCTAGGTTTGAAACTTCTAGGAACTGTTTGAAACAAAACCCAGATCACTGAGCTCATTTTACATACCCATTGAGATCAACAAGGTGGTAGAGTTCTAAGGCTTTACCAAAGTATTTTTTCTGAGAATTAAGGACCTCAAGTGTGGCTGCACAAGTGCCATGTTTGTCCCACTCATGTTTCCTACAGGAGAAAAGCAAAATGCAAATTTTAGAACACAATATTTGCAGATATATGTGCTGCACAAGCTAGCTATTGTACTTCAATCTATCCAAAAGACTATACATGTGGAATAGGACACTGCATTCAAATTTACCACACACGTAATAAGTAAACCCAAGCAAGATCACTTCCACCATTTCAATTACAGCAACATCTATATATTCATGAAGTAAATAAGTATCATGCCCTTATGATACAATGTCCTTATGATACAATGTATTTACATAAAGATATTTGGAAGTCAGAATGCAAAGAATTTGCCTAGAAAATGACTATCTCTAAGCTTTTTGTAAGTTTTAGTGGAGCCTTTTGTGTTAAATGCACTTTCAAAGCCCTACATTTTTTCTGAACTCAGATTAAGACTTTTTTGGGTGAAACTGTGTAATTGCACATACTGCTAAGATTTTAGCAGATTCTTTTGTCAAACAGGACAAAAATTGGGAAAAAGACAAAAATGTTTTAATCAATTCCAAACTTCATTGAAAGACATTGAAAGCAGTATAATCTGTAGACACTGCCTGTGGATGTCTTGTTTTGTTCTTTTCAAATTTTCATGATCCACTTGTATTATATAGGTATCAGTTCAGCAGATGTACACAAAGATTATCAATCACAAACTCCTGCTATCCTGTGACCTTATGATGCCTTAAGTACATCATCAAAAAGCAAAGAGGAAGGACAACTACTATTCTCTTGAAAGCCTTGGAATTGTCCATTCACATTAAAAACTTCAGATTTTTCTTAAGGAACAAAACAAAACCAAACCAAACAAAATATAATAATCAAATCATGTTTGGATCTAGAGAAATAGCGCACTACTTCTGAACAGAGATTTAATAAAGCAGTTGTGGTGTCAGGAGATTTGAGGCAAGAGAGAAGATGCTTTACTGTAAGATTTTCACCGTATCTTCTCAAATTTAGCCTTGTAGAGAGTTCTCATCTTGGCTGTAACATTCAACACAACTGCATGTCAAATTAATTGTTTATTGCCTGTAAGAGTCCAGTTTCCATGGGCAGATTTCTCCACAAGGGATTTTAAATTACCAGTGAGAAAAGATGCCACAGTTTTAAAGTAAACAGAAGCTCCTTCAGGTGTAAGCTTAGCCAGAGATATAATTAGGTTGGATCAGAAGCAGACAATAGTCAGATCCAAAGGGCTACTGAAACAGCAGCGAGCTGGAGGCAAGGCTTTGCATGCAGGATGACAAATTTAATTCAGAGAATGCATGTGTGTACAACTAATGGTGAAGGGCTTGTCTTTTGAAGACTTTCAGTAGTACTTGTATCTAAGTGTCCTGCTCTTTCTAAAAGGAAGGCAGAAATAGAGAGCCAAAGATCTGCTGGCATTCAAGAAGCCTATTATTGTTCCCATGGAGTGGTTTGGTGCAGTCTGCACTGACAGTGCCCTTGCACCATCATCTGCAGCAAGCCAAGAATGCACCAGGCCCAAGTGTTTTAATCAGTCCTGCGAGCTTCCAGAATGGACAGAGACTTTAGTCTCCACAAAATATTTTTATCAAGACTTTAAGATGACACTCTTCACAGTGTTACTTTATTTTGCAGCACAGCCATGCAAAGAAAAAAAACAAAACAAAACAAAACAAAAACCAACCAACCAACCAAACCCCTGAAAACAGCTGCCAGTGTTTGTGAAGGCCTCCATTCTTCTGCACATACGAGCTTGGTGGCAGCACAGAGCTGCTGTCAGTAACTTCACTGAATAGAGAAGTGGCTGCCATGACAGAGTGCATTCTATTTTTCTAATTCCTCTTCTACGAGGAAGCCCAAAAGGAAGGCTCTCTCAAGGCCAGCAACACAGTGAAACTAGCTAGGGGAAGAGATCTGGAAGCTGCTTTTGCAGCTAGCTGTTACATCCCAGGAGTGCTACTGCTGCTCAGATTTAATGTGTCAACAACAGCTGTTTCTCCTCCCTGGGGACAAGGGGAGGAAACATTCTCTTATTTAAGTTTCACTTCTCTAAAACTTCTGCCATAGCCCTCTCTTCAACAGCTGTATTTTACAAGAAAACAGATCTAATACTGTAAATGAGACTGGCAAGACACACTGCTTCAGTGGCCTCCTGGACACTTCCTCCCATGCACAAAATCTCCCCTGAAGAACTACTCAGATGGATTTTTATAAAATAATACCCAAAATGCTTTTTAGGGCTTTTTTCTACTCACCAGAACTGGGTGCGATTCAGAGATGAATGAAGCACATCAGGCCAGTAGTGTCTCATGTCTAAGATAAGATCCTAAAAATACCACAATAAATAAATGCACCTACAGCATGGAAAAGCTATTTCTTATACAATCTACGTATATTGATAAATTTTCTACAACTGAAGCCTCATCTTTCAGTATCCATAACTGAAACATTAGTTAAAGAAAAATAAAAGGTCTTTTCCCCCCCATATTCTGAAAATGCTGTTGTTGGAGGTAACAGGTACACCTACCTAAATATCTGAATATACTAATACTGACACACTGCCTCAAAGCAAGACTTTCCTTCAACTGTCCCTGCAGAAGTTGTTCAATCATGCAGTGTTTCACATCTGTCAGCTCAAGTCTCTTATCCCTGTTTATAACACACAAATGAATTTTGCTGAATGAAATACGCTGGGGTTTTTTTTATACAGAAAAAGAACAAAAAAGGACTAATGGCCTAGGAAAAATCACACAGAAAACAGTACTGGGAACTCTTACTTTCTTCTTATTTTGCAGTATAAAATGTGAAGACAGAACGCCAACTGACTCAACCTTTTTCTTTTCACAGGTACTTTTTGCCACTGCAGATCCATCACCAGTGTGGTGGTGGACCTCTAGATTTTATTAAGGAAGATGTGGCCGAATGAGCCAAACTGCATGTTCACAAAATCAAGCAGGTACAGCTGCTAATGATCATAAGGATGACAACTTCAAACAGTACCAGAAGCACTTAAAGAATTTCAGGAGTCCTTAAAAGACCATACCTCTCAGTAAACATTAAGAGTGATATTATAAAATGCAGATTTTGAATATAGGCTGTGCAAAAGTAATTGCACTTAGCTCTGCCTGGTATGTCTGTTTTTGCTTTAAATACCTTGATCTCTGTGACATTGAAATGCCATGTCCTGTTACAGTCTTCAGCTCTGTCAGGCCTAGGGAAGCAAAATAAAATTGAAAAAAAAGATGTCTCTTAACTCACTACTGGTAAATAACATATCATTGGCCTGAATTTTAAATATGCAGGATTACAGCTGGAGATTTTACTTAAAAATGCAAGTAAACCATGAGAACTTACAGTGGTGTAGAAGTAAAAACTTCAAGACATTAATTATGGCCAAAAGATTTCTCATGAAGATTCAAAAGATGGCCAAAAGATTTTGTCATGATTTCTTTGTTTGGCCTTTCGGTCCCTTTCACTCTATGTAAAAGCCATTTGGGTGGCCAATGACTTGGAAGGGTCTTGCACATGATGTCCTTGGTGTCACTAATGGCAGTGACCTCCTAAACTGCTCCATTTTATGTTTCTGCAAGTATCACCACAATGCTCTCAGGGAATCAATACATAATGCTGTCCACTGTTCCAGGAGGCATAAAGTCCTGTACTGATTTTAACCTGTATTTGTCCAGAAAATTTTTGAATTACTGCCATTGGCACTAGTTGCAGTGAGTGGATTCCTTTGAAGCAAATTAGTTTTTCCTCTATTTTTTCAATATTTATGTGGAGATAACATATTAACAAATTCTTTTTACTCAGAGAGACAAAAAAAATAAGGGAAACAATAGTTCCCTTTGTGCTTGAGATTATTCCTGATCTTATGAGGAGATGTATAAATAAAATGCTTATGTGGCCAGAGGATTTCAACAGCTCATGAGATACAGATGTGTATTTCAGTTTTATGTCAGATCATAGGGTTTTAATTTTATTTCAAGGAGTCCTAAGAACAGACAGATTAAGATCTCCAAAAAAAACCCATGAAAACCCAACAAAACAAACAAAAAAAAACCCCAAACAAACAAGCCCCGACCCAACAAAACCAAATCACTAAACATCTTGGTAGAAAATTTGATTTTTCCTTTCCATGCTGAAATAAAAACACTCTGCGATCATACCACAATCCATGGATTGTCCAGTACATTGGCGGGTCATGACAGTCATTAGCATCCATCTGTAGGAAACAAAAACACAGAGTATTTTCTGCATGTATCCAGGAGTAAAGGTTTAAAGGCAAAAGTAAAACCTCATTCAGTGCTGGCCTGAGGTTCTACTGTGACATGCTAACTTTTACTTGCCAAATCAAGAACTGCTGAACTCCAGTTACTTGAAACTGTCATGGATTATGACACTTAAGGACCTACTGGCATTAAAATCTTGAAGCAGATCAGTGAAATCTGAACAGATAGTGTAAAGAGAAGACAAAAGGACAGGTTCTGAGGTAACAGGAAGTAGCCTGATCCACACTAAATGAACAGAGTTTTATCTACATTTATAATATTCCGGTTGGCAGCTCTCTGTATTTTTCGCACTACTACATCTTTTCAAGGAGGGCAGAGCCATTAAAATAAAAACATGCAAAGTAAACTATAATATTGGACAAGCACAAAACCCTTTTTAAGCATTCAGGACTAGCTTTATCATTGTATTAAAAGTGAAAAATACAAAGAAGAGATTAAATATATTGCTTATTCCAAGTAAAACAGACATGCTTTTTTGACTTGAAGAACAAGGGAATGGAAAGAAAAAGAAAGACTAAACACCTTCCTACAAAACCAGAAAAACAGAGGCTCCAATAAAAACTGTTGACAATACAAGAGAAATAGCCTACACTTTAATTACTGTTTAGAGCAGAGACATACCCCTGAAAAGAACAAACAAAAAAAAAACATGTCACACATCACAGAATACCATGACTGTATACTTAGCAATTACAGCTCTTTCAAACAAACACTTTTTTGCCATTAACTAACAACCTCCTCAGACGTTCTTTTCCCATAATAACAGCTTTCCTTTTTGGCTCAGCATTCTGTCTTAATTATGCCACAATGCCTTTTATGTGATGCCAGAGCAAGAGCAGAGTGTAGAGAAGAGCAGAGACAGGCCTGTAATCTCATTAATTGCCTACCACATGCCACAGGCCAGTAGCAGCCATCTGTAAGTTCTGCAAGACTGCCTTGTTCTGCGTCCATTTCCTTCCTTTCCTCTCTTGCCACCAACAATACAAGCAATTACACCCAGCAACAGCTTTTTTCCCTGAAAGGAGTATTTTGAGCAAACACACACTGCAAATGCCTAAACAACACTGCTCTGTCATGACACAAGCTCTGTGGAGCTGGAGGGGTTTGGCTACCTAGCCCAAAGTACAGCAAATTAATAGTCAACAGCTTGCTCAATTGAAGTGGCAACAAAAAGAGTGCAATTGTGCTCCTTATTCAATCTTTAGCTGCCGTTCTCAGACATGCTAATGCAACACCCAGAAGATTTTAGATCTGAAATGATGGCACTAACCTTCCTAGCAGTTTCTTCTATCTGTTTCATCAGACTCTTGGTGCTACCCTGTGTGCTGGCAGAACTGCGAGGTCAACGCAACCTACAACGCATTAGTTCACACTCTGCATGCTTTGACCAGCTTCAATCTCTTTTCTCATTCTAGCCTTAGTATCCTTCCAATGTTCATTTTAAATCAATACCATAAAAAATGCAAACGCTGGTCTACAAAGCTGGGTACCCCTGCTGGCTTGTGCTAAATCACTTCTTGTCAGCCTTCCTGCTTATCACAGACTGATTGCTGGAGGCGTAATTCAACCTCAGGCAACCACTGACTTGAAACAGAGGTAAAAATATTTATTTTCAAGTGGGCACTCTACCCCAAAAAGCCCTATATATCTAAATTAATTTGAAAAAGAAGCACTGTTTTCTTCTGTTTTAAAGCAAACTGATAATCAAACCAATCCAAATGAACCATACATGACCTATAAAACTGAGCAAAGTGCTGGTGAGGCTGTAGAGCACCTACCATGCTGAGAGGGAATGCTATAGCAGAGGGATTAGCCTACTTGTAACAGCAAGTCATTGCACAAACAGCATGTGCCAGAAGAATGGCAGCTTTTATCATCTCTGAAATGCCAAAAAGTGAAATAGCATCAATGTCTCACAGAAGTGTTACCTGTTGAGCTGCCCAAGTTACAAATCCCTTGGTACAGCAGGTGGCAAATGTGAGAGTAGCGCTACTGGATCACATACAGATACACCAAATTGAAATAAAAAATCAGCTTCTGGGAAGTGAAATATTTAACCCTGTTCTCCCTTCCAAACATCTTGCTTAAGTAGGTAATCTCTTTAATTAAGATAAACTATAAGTTATTTTGTAATGAAACATGGCAACTGCTAAGAAAAATTTGCTTTTCAAACTGGGAAGAGTTAACCTCTCCAATTTCCTCCCCTCAAACAGTGTGCAATTATTTCCCTTCCTCCTTCTCTCCACCCCTTGGAGTAAAACACATGAATAAATGAACCAAATTGAAAATAATTGGGAGGCAAATAAAACAAATTTCCTTCTTACTGAATACCTCTTTAGCAGGAGCTGATAGGTTAAAACCTTTCTGGAATATAAAGACCAACAAAACCATCTAAACCAGACCTCATTCACAGAAAACCTGTAGAAATTGTAGACATAGGTTAAGAGTTATGAGTCACATGGACATTGAGAAAAGCATTTATTTTGTCCCAGAACAGCATATGGCAAGAGCTGAAATGATTTTGACACACCTGGCTTAAAATGCAAAGAATTATATCTAAGGAACTTTTTGATCTCATGCTAGAATCACAATAACATATTGCCCTCACTTTAGTCACTTTAATTCTTTCTGTATTATGTGACTACTTCTATTTTTATCAAAAAAAGAAGGCAAAACCCTGTTTCTACTCTTCATTTAAGCCTCTGCTATAAAATTATTGCCAAAGCCAGAACTTCAGAATATTTTTAATCTCATATTAAAAATTTAAAATAATAAAAAAAAAAATCATCTGTTGCTTAATACAACATTCAAACTTGAATTCAGGCTGTTCTGTTCATTACTCTGTTCTATTGTCCTTTTTTTGACTCTTTCCTTTGATCAGCACATATGTGCAATAAAAGGCAGATGACAGCAGGTGCCATTTCTTTATTCCTGTTTCTAACAGGGAAGGAACTGAGTAACTTACAAATTTGCACTGGATTTTCCACATTTCACACAGACACACACAAAAAGCGAACCACAGAGAAAATTTTATCTTTTTGCAATCTCCAGGATGCAAAAGGTGAGATAATAGTTATCTTTTTAAGTCCTGGAATAAAAGATCTTCACAACTCAATAAAATGGGAGTAGTAAAGCCCCTCTTCTTGCCCGTGAGTTGCCCTTAAGTCACACTGATTCATTACTGAAAAACATGGCATGAATTAGCAACAGGCATAATTTTTCAAGGGAACATGAATTTCACAGTCCCTTGAGGTCTGTGAATATAGCTTAGATATCTTTGCATAAGACATAGTGACTTTAGGTCAATGATATGGTACTGGAATTTCTAATCACATTACAAGGAAGAAAATCTCTTTTCCTCCTTCACCCTTTTCACTGTGGTAGTCATAATTAGGTCCTGGGGTTATCACTGCCTCCATGATAACACTTTATTTTAATGGGTTGGTTTGGAAGATATGATTACAAAACACTTTGCCAATCACACTCAGTGATTAAAAAGCACCAGCTGAACACCTACTTTTTAAAGCCCAGGAAGAGCTGGGAGAGATGTATTCTCTAATTTCTGGCATGCTGATCTGTACTCTCTAAATTTTAAACAAGGCCTTCTGGGCCTTCAAAAGGCTAAAAAACTTTTCAAGCACAGATTTGCAAAACAGGTAGGAGTTTAAGATGCAGCTCATCCACACACCTCAAGAACACGCTATGTATGAAAGAGTCTATAATCAGATTCCTTTATATAGGAAGTATAAACTAAAAAGTGCTTTCAGAAAAAAAGTATCTCGCAGCTTTTTGCTGTAAATTATATGACTTTTGATGTTTCACAGCTTTTTCCCTTCAACATCAAGTCAACAGTTTTAAACTGACGGTTAACATTAAAAATATTTACAGCCTGAAAAACACCAGTTATCATATATAAATACACTGAACATGCAGAAGAACCTACCTACTTAAAAATACTTAAATTAATTCCTGAATTTAGGAACTCCTCTTGTGTAAAACAAGAAAGCTGTTATAGGAATACAGTTGAGATCTTGTTTCTTCATATGACTCGATGGGAAACTAGGAAAAACAAGTCATGGAATATGATTTTAATATCCCTTTTTCTGCAATTCTTTGAATGCTGCTGTCCACCTCTTACTACAGAATATCTTGAGAAATCAACAAAGTGCAAGGATGTCTACATTTTCTGATGCTCAGTACCTTCAATTACTCACTATGACTTCACTTGAAGGTTAAATTGTCTATTTATCAATTGCACTGCCCTGGAATTCAAAGGAGTAAACCTGTACAAATACACAGTGGGAAAACTGGTTGCTAGGGGTTTGTTTTTTAAATTTTGGGTTGTTTCATCTTTTTCCCCCCCAATTCTTCACATCTCATTCATGTAAGCAAGGGTTTGCAATGTTACTGACTTGTGCTAGGCACTACAAGCTCTTCAATACCACCATCTCTGCTTCAAGTCATTAACATTGATGTTTAATTAACAGAAAATAAGACAATTTGAATCAAATCTTTCCTTATTTCCATTCAAAAACAGGCAAACAAACAAAAAACAGAACAATGATCTTGGTCTTTGGTCTCAGTCAGTCATACACATCTGACTTTTGCTATTGATACTGCCCTCCACATTTAAGTAATCTAAAATACATCTACTTTTCCTCATATATTTAGGCAGCACATGACTTTTGTTGCTACTGCTTTTTTATCTATTACCAGAAAAATGAATGAGAAACAAAAAAGTACCTAAAACACAAAAAAAAAGATTCTAATGTTGTAAAAAAAAAAACCCTAAGAAACCTCTCTCACTGTAGAGAGATTTGGCTGAATCTGAAGCTATTTTATTATCCACAAGGTTCTTCAACCTTGTGTCAGTAAATCTGATCATATTTTTAACTTAACTAGATGTGAAGAGACCTTTGAGTACTTCCAGTATAGGAAAAGTGTTCTACTTATCACATGGTAGCAGATACTTAATAGTACCTCTCTTAGCTGTGCTTTGACAGATGTATGTTGGAAGGTTGGGTTCACTTTGGGTTCACACCCCTCAAATACAGAAAAAAAAAAAAAGCAGAAATACTCAGAGACACCTGCCACAACACCTTTACAGCTCTCCTTCCTGACTGAATCAGTATTTGATGCCATCAGAAATACTGGAGCAAACAATACAAAGCTAAAAAACTTATTGTGCAGGAGATAGTTCTACTACTGATCTGTCATCAGTCCAACAAGGCAGGCAAGTCTTCCGACAGAGTCTGGTGAAAGTCTAGGACTAAGTTTATAACTAATATGTCACAAATTCTGCAACAAGCTTAGTGTACAGTACACCCTACACTGACAACTCCATCTGTAACACACCACACTTTTTATTGTTATGGCTGCTCTGCATTGCAGGGGAAAGAGCAAAAGTTCCATTAAGATCACAAAAAGCCTTTATAAAGGCATAAACAAGATTAAATACCTAATGGGCTTTACTCAATCTGTTTTCACACATTTATTATCCAATGCTATCTTTTTAGGATAAAAGAGAAACACAAAAATCTCACCTTACATACAGTCACTGGCCAATGATGAGCAAAATACAGCTTTTTCCAAGGATGAGGGTGGATGTCACTGGAGAGAGACAGACAAATTTATTTTCCTTCAGGCATTTTAAAAAAAAGAACACCTTCAGGCACACGTTCTAAACTAACAAGTCAGAGAGAAGAAATACACTTCAAAACCTGTTAATATCCCCAATGTTAAACAAATTTTCCTTCTGGCACCTTATCTCCCTATATACTTCCAATTTCTTCAGTATGGAAAAAACACTTTGTTCTGTTCTATATTTAGGAGAGCACTTACTGGCATGCTTTTAAATTTTTTTTTTTTTAATAAAGGCGTCTTTGTTTAAGATGTTAAGAATCTTCTCATTCTTCTTGATAAGCATATTATCTGGGGAAAAAAAAAAAAAAGGCATGCAACCTTCTCAGAACTGTAACTACTCTTCTAAAAAAGAAAGACCACAATCACTCACAAACCATGTAGTTTACACTGTAGGATATGCAACTGGATCTTGCAAGTGTCTCCAAACTTTTTGATTAAAAAAAAATCAGAATAAAAAGTAAAGTACAAACTACAAATCTCAAAAATTCTGACTTTCTCAGTTCATAGGTATTTAATTCAAACAGTACATTTTTAAATTATTATTAAAATTTAAGTAATTTTTAAACATTTAAAAAGTGAACGAACTATGACAAAGTCTTAAGGTTACCTATGGAAGAATTTAAAGTATATTCCATATTTAACAAGAACACACCTATTTCAAAGCCTTTAAGAATAAGAGATTTGTAACTCACAGATCCATCAGTACCATCTTATAAATATGCAGACAGGAAAAAAAAAAAAAAACCCTCAAAAATTTGGTCGAGAAGTGTTGGAAGCCTCTCTCACATCATTTCTCTAGAGGCCTTTTCCAACAGCTTGGAGCAGACCTAATCTGGTTAAAGTAGAAGTAAATAAAAAACCTGTTGCATCAGACACTACAGCAGATATATTTAGTTATTAAACAACCAGACAAAGTAATTAAATAGAACAGCAAACGGGAAAAAATAAACAGAATTGTAAATTATTTAAACTGACAGCATTATGTGCAGAACTGTCAAAATAAATTGGTATTCTCTGGAAGCTAATAGCCACTTGTCAGTCATTAGTTCTTGCTAGAGGATATATTACTTAAAAAAAAAAAAAAAGAAAAAAAAAAGAAAAAAAAAAAAAAGAATAAAAGACAAAGCTAATTCTTCTCAACCTAGCTTCTGTGTTATATCACACCTCAGTTTTTTTCTTCTAGTTTTTCTACTCTGCTATGGCCACATTTTCTCTTAAGTAGTCACATGTATCTGTGGTTTTCTATATCATTTAGGAGAATAGCTCTGGAATGTACCAGGCACAGCCACAATGAAAACTATTATACTTTTATAGAGGTCTTTACTGCAGCTGTAGAAACCTAAATCCTGGGAATTGCCCTATATTGCAGAGCAGTTAATTTCCTTGGTTTTAAAAAGTCCTTACTTAGAAATGATCTTTCATTAGACCTTTCATCTGTATTTGAAATAGCAGCTGAACTTCTGCAATGTCAGTCATACCAAAAAAAGTTCTCCTAGAACACACTTTTTGGCTAAAGATAGGTCACAAAACTGTACTTACTAAACAGAGCAAGTTAAGCTCAGAACTGAAATCCAAGGAAAGCCATTTTCAATACCTATGCAGCTTCAGAGACATCCCCCCTTCTCCAGACCTGAGTTAGTCTGCTCTGTGCAGCTCAGCAATGCCCCTCTAGAGCTGACTCCTTGCCAAGATGGCAGAGCCTAAATCCTGGGGATTGAAGAAACAGCGCAGTGTCTAAGATACCCATCACCTGCAACCTAGGCACTGAAAGACGTTCAGCACTGAACTGAGCACCCCTAACCATTCTCTTGCCAAAGCACTGAAAGGAAGCAGAAAAGTTTACTTCCTCATATAATGCAACAGGAATTTCAGTTTTGACCGCAGATGGGTGTGATTTCTCCCATGGCCCATTGGGAAGCTCAGATTTTGCCAAGGTGCAACAACCACCAAAAGATGGTGCAGCAATCTGACACAACCTCAGTTGGGATGTCATATAAAAAAGAATTCTATATTGTCAGAACTGAGAAAATAGCAAGGGAAAAAAAAAAAAAGATAAATAATAAAAGTAAACAATGCAGCAAGTTAGTGCTGTTCACACCTCAGGGATGACTCCAGATTTTTTGCTATAAGTTACAAAATAATTTCAGTTTTTGTCATTACTATATCACAACTCTAAATGATTCATCAACAGCAAGATTATAAAAGTTTTAAGTGCAACAAATGGAATTTAAGTTTCCCCTCTTTCTTCATGCTGACATATGTAAAGGTTTCCTCAGGCATGATCCCTGCTTCTCCAGCTATTGTAGATGCCTTATTACCAATCACCTAAGGGAAGAACAACAGATCAAAAATAGTACACAGGAACAAATTTACATTAGAAGTTATCCCATTCTGATCTGCACTTAAGAATGAGTTGTCAGACATTTCATTTAAAACCACAACTTACCTTTGAGTAACTGTATCTGAAGTACACCAACAACACAATGCCAAGGAAAACCAACACAGAATCCCATAGTGCAGCTCTGCAGGTTTCATCTTGTTATCCAAACAGCTGTAAAAAGGTGTTGAAAGAAGAAATCTGTAACCTACCCAACACACTTAAAATGCAAAAAACCACTGTCAGAAACAGCAGGTAATGGTAACTCTAGATTAGATTTACAACCATGGGTAAAATGGGGATCTCTTTCAGGGCTGTGCCTGATTCCCCAGCTTGTATGGTAATTTCCATAAGCTAATGCCATCAAGGATGAGATCACCATTTCCTATTTCTTCTTTACTTGCACATGGCTGCAACAGAGCCACCTTCCAATTATCAGAAATATATAAATCTTTTACACAACTATACTTTATGTAATTGAAGATTCTACTTGTAGTCAGCTCAAATGCCTAAAGTGATTCATTAAAGAAACTTTGAACTTAACATTGGATATTCATGTTGGATTGGCCAAGGCTGATATTGGAAACTCACAGGAAGCCAAGTATGATGTCCAAAGATGAAATTCTATCTAAATGCCAACTGACTACTAAACTAATGTTTAAAAAAAATGTTGCTAAAACCACATGAGTTTCTGTTCTTGTTAAAAACCTGAGATAGCTTCTATGAAACCATGCACAATTTGCCTAATACTTCACGGACCTTAGAAGTCAGGAGATTAAAAAAAAAAAAACAATTCATCCTTCACAAATAGGACTTTCACTTGGCACAGGCCAAAAATCTCAACTGTCTCCCAAATCCACCAATCATTTCACAATTCAAATTCTGCCTTCTAGAAAGGGATGTGCAAGCACACATTTACATGCAAGTTATTAAAGCCTCATGAAACCCACTTTCCAACTTTTTCAAAATGATAAGCCTATACCACAAGACACTGTGTGTAACCTAGGTGACCTTTCTAAGATCGCTCACTACACAAGTCATATTTTTTTCTCTGAAGGTTTTTTTTTAAATCCATCCTTACAACAGTCAAGTAAAGCCTGTTCTGACACCAGTGAAGACATGGCTGATTCAGCCATTAGACTGAGAAAACTCAGTGTA
Organism: Hirundo rustica; assembly: GCF_015227805.2. NCBI lineage: Eukaryota > Metazoa > Chordata > Aves > Passeriformes > Hirundinidae > Hirundo > Hirundo rustica. Next base: position 41,014,854 of record NC_053452.1, read on the forward strand.
ATTCATATTCACAGCTCATTATAAAGAAGAGCCCATTTCCCCACAGTTGTGTGGTTCTGGACCCAGCCTGCAGAACCCCGCTGTTCCGCAAATGCTGTGCCAGAGCTGAAGTACAAAGGAGGGAGCCTCCCTGCTTGCAAAATGTGTGGGGATTTCAAAACTGGTGAGGGGCTTGGGCAACAACAGCAACTGTTAACCAGCTAAATTTGTCACAAGGTCTTGCTAAATTGTGAGGAAGCTAACACTTAATACATTCTTTTATTTCATACATTAATGCCTCTCTAATTTGTCATTATCAAGGTACTTGGCCTAACAGAAGACATAGTAAGATAAATATTAGTTGTCAACTTGTTATTTCCTGATCTAGTTTCTTAAAAAGACACCAAAAAGAATTTCACTCACCAGTAAAATAAAATAATAATAAATTTTTAAAAAAATCGTTTGGAGAGTGCTACTTGTGTAGAAAAACAAACAATAATGTAGATCTTTAGCAAAATCTAGCTAAAGCAAGACATATGCTGTATTAAAGAAATTGATATAGTCATACAGTATATATTAAAAAAATCTCAAATAAGTAATTAACTGCTGGATAGCCAATTTCCCCAAGAAATCTGCACCTTAAGTGATCTCCAGTCTCATCATTTGAATAACAGGAATTAATGATGTGAGATTCTGCTTTACAGACCTGCTTAATGATTTCATCTTCTATTATTTTCAACTGAAAACCAACCAAGCAAGACTACTTTTCTGCATGAAAGAGTACTTACCCAAGACAAAACACTGAGAGATGTAAAGAGTTAAGATTCATGTAAAATTCTGCCCTACCTACAAAAAGCAGGAAGTACCACTTAAAAGATAGTAATATCACACATCACCAAAAAAAGCTGCATTCTACAAAGGTGTGGAAAAAACACCTTAAGGAAGTCGATTATGAAAGAAAAATAACTCAGTAAGCGTTACAGCATTTCTTTTGATGTAAATTGGTAGGCAGAAAGCAGCTTTTCTTTTTCAGTGACTAAGTTGCAAAAAAAAGCATCAAGGCGATTTTCTCCTTTCTACTGGACTCTTACGCTTGATCAAGTGACGACCAACGACCAGGAACAGAGGAGGCTTCAAAAAATGCTGCTATCAGAGCAGCAGAAGATACTGATTCATTCTACACATTGTTCTGAACCCTGGAACCAGAACATAGGGCAACAAAGACAGCGAGCAGGTTTGAAAGCCCCCAGTCTGTAACTTTCACTTTTTTCCACTGATAAACAATACAAAAACTCACTCTAAGGATTTAGCTCAGAAGACAACCTTGCAGCTATCACAACACTATCATGACACATTGAGTGATTTATTCAAGCTGACCTTTTATTTGTCCGGGACACTGACGGAGGCAGCTGAAAAGTGCATCCATCTCACCTTAAAGGCACCTGATTGATGTGCATTTGAGGAAATACATGCACCCAAATGAAAACTGTATTAACAACTAAGATGCATAAAGCACATTCATTTTTAATAAAAACGGCTTCTGTTTACTTACTAAAAATTACACTACATTACGAATTTCGCAAATACAAAAAAGAACAGATTTAACAAATCTTACATCTTACAAACTCTTCTCTAATAAGAAACTTGGATTTCATATTATGAAAGTTAGTTACAAAAAAAAGGTCATTATGTTCCAAAAGATTTCATAACGCAGAAAACTTAAAACTTCAAAATGAAACCTGCACATGTGAATTATTACTTGAAACTCAGCTATCAACTCATTTTCATTATGGATAAAATTCCAAAGTGCAAGAACAGCTTTTGGAGAACTCTTGGTTTACTATATCTAGAAAAGGAATGCAAAACACATGCTTCTGTGTGTGTTTCTGTGTGTGTGTTCGTAACCTGGGAGGGCAAGGTCACTTTCAGTTACCTTAGCATTGTTCCACACTGTTTTCAAAATTACCTGCCCAGGCTTATCAAAGACTAGAGGGGACTTGTAATAAACACTGAGGAAACCCTCCTTTAACACATTCTCTACAATTTGAATTCTAATATACCATTCTTGAGGGGACTGCTGATGTAGCACATGCTTCTCTTGGGCATTAGCAATTAGTCACCTCCTATTTTACTATCTTATTTTCTTTATGTTTTGCTTTTAACAATTAGCTTGACTAGCCAGCCCAACATTAATATAAATTTTCCTGCTCTACAGTTTAGTCCAGCATGTAAAATCAGAAGATGCTGCCGAAGAGCGCTCAAGCATCAGCACGAGATACCAGCGGTTATGACATAGCATGCACGCAGCTAAATGCTGGCAACAATGTCCAGAGGTAAGATCTAGGATAGTTAGCCTGGCATCTAAAGCCACAAAAACGAACACTCAAGGCTTTGGTAGCATCCCTAACAAGTCAGCATGCACACAAACGAGTGCATCTGCCACAACGAGTAAGACAAGCGAAGTCACAGCACTGTATCCAGAAACATTAATTTAATCTATAACAACGCTCCTAGCTCTGGCAGCTTTTGCCTGCACTGTCCACTCCCAGCTACCCACGCATCCCAATGCCGAGTGCCGGCCCGAGTAACTACAAAAAGCTCTTTGAAGGCTTTGCAGCGGCAATACTCAGGCCCACCGCCACGGCACGATTTCGGCAGTACCCCACAGCGCTCGGTGCGATGCAGGGCTCTCGCCGCCGAGGCTGAGCGGTGCCGGGCTGAGCCCGCAGGGGCAGCGCTCAGCCCCGCCGGCTGCCCGGGCAAGCGCCGAGCAAGGCAGCACCTCGCCCTCACCGCACGCCAGCCAACACACGGCTCCGCTCTAGCACCGATGGAACTCCGACTGCAGAAAGCCTTTACTGCGGACAAACAATCATTACAAAGGCGTCTGCACAAACTGTAAAGAACGCAAATCACCCAAGCACCGGAAGCGGGAGGACTCCAGGCGACAGCAGGATACCAGAGCTGATGTAAACTGTGGGGAAAACAAACAAACAAACCCGAACAAACCACTATGAACAGTTTTCCGGCCACCGGGAAATGCTGCCATTTATTTGGCTGACTTTCGATTTGCTACTGATGTTATTTAAAGCATAAAGAAGTGAAAGCTAACACAATCTGAGTGCGTCCCAGGCCTGCAAATCCCACCTTTGCAGTTCGCGCAACCGAGAAATCTCAGCGGCAGAGAGCCACTCCCCCAGGCAGAAAAGCCTACTCAGAAACACCCCGGACGAGCCGAACCGCAGCTGCCTCCTGCCCGGCTGCCACCGCGGGAGCGCGGCCCCACGGCGGGCAGGGGGGGCAAGAGGGAGCCGAGGGAGGCCGGAGAAGGGACACCCTCACCTCCGACCTCCGCTGCCTCGGGTTCAGCCCTCACCACACCTCGGCACGCTGCGCGCAGCCCCCCGCCCTCGTTACCTTCCGCCCGCTCCCCGGCGCTGCCCGCAGGAGCTGCCCCGCGCCCGCCCCTCTCCCCAGGCCCGCGCACGGCCCCGCCCCGGAGGGCGGCACCGCCGCTCGGCACGGCGGCTTCCCGGGCGACGGCGGCTGCTGGGGACGCACGGACTCGGGGCGCGGTGGTCACACGGCATCCCCGCTGCCCCCCTGGAGCATCCCCGCGGCCAGTCGGACACCGCGGGAGCAGGCTCTTGTGAGCGCCGGGCTGCGGTGGAAGTAATTTATGTGGATCGTTTGGCTCGTCCTGCTGTTTGTTTGTTTGGTGGTTTTTTTTTTTTGTTTGTTTGTTTGTTTTTTGTTTTGTTTTTCTTCTTTAGCATATTCAAGGATTTCGTTATATTGGTTTCATACTTAGCATTTGCGCGGCACAGAGGTCTTCTGGAGTGCGATGGGGACTCTAAATAGGAGACTACTGACTAATGCAAACCCAGGAGCTGACACAGGCGTCTGTGGTGTGCTCCTCCAAATAGAGAAGATTGAAAAGGTAACAGCTCGTGTTTGGAAGCAGTAGGAAGTTTCTGAGGAAGGAGCCCCAAGGGATGAGTCAGGACTTGGTTCAGTATTTTCTCAGTGATATGTTACACTATGAAACATATTTTGACCCCTCCTTCTCTGCCGACGCATGAGTCATAAATAAAAAGTGTGATTTGAACTACAGGGGGTATGTTACAACCATCCTACATTACGCACTTAAGAAATGTGTGGGCAGATCTGCTTCCACAAGCAAAACAACATTTGTTTTAAACAGATGAATTACAGTCTTTGTAATAAGGTCTTTGTTCAACATCTCAGTTTTATTAGCTGGTAAAAAAAAAATAATTATGTTTACGCATTTACATGGTAGGAAGGAAGATGAGACAAAACTAATCTCTTTGCCTACCTTTCTGTGGAAACGTGAAAATGTGCTGGATGGAATGAGTGATCCATCTGTTGTCTAAGAGGTATCAAAAGTTTCAGAAATTTTCTCGAAGACTTAAAAATAGTGAAGCTCTCCATATCCTTGTAAGCCGTTCAGCTCATCCTGTGGCTTGAGGACATCAGGGCTCCGTGTGGCACTGAAGTCTTAGTCACTGCCCATTAGATCAGCAGATAAGCACAGCGAGTTGTTCTCTCGGACTGATTTTATCTTTGCAGACGAGGGGTGAGAGCACTGGGCTCTACTGCACGTACTCTCCAGCCTGCCGGGCCCTGTGCTCTGGTGCTACTCTTGTTTGAGAGGCAACAGGGATTTGCTCTCTCAGGGTGCTGACAATGACAAGTTTCCCATTAGGGTGGTTACAAAGATATCCAAAGCTACTCAGAAATAGTGTAGGCCTTTCATATATCAGGACAAAGAAGCCACATTTTTATTATAATATCATAAAATACTGCATGTTAATGGAGGCTGTTATTTAAAAGAATGTTTTTGTGAACTATGCAAAGATAGACAATGGAAAGCTACGTTGCATAACCAACTCTTTTTGACTTTCTGTTTAATATTTATCTGTCTACTATGATCTTTTGTTTCTCTATTGTCTTTTATCTCCTAATCGCTGCCTATTAGCACTCGTGATGCAAAGAAAAAATGAGGAAATGTCAGAATATTTGAAAAGTTTCTTTTAAATTTCATGAGAATTATATTCTCCTCAAAAAAATCTGAACAAATGTGATAGTACCCTAGATTTCTATATGTTTATATGCTGAAATGTGTAGCCTGAGAAAACACAACCCAAAATGAGTTGAAAAGCTTCAAAAGAATACATTTTTCCAGCTTTCATCAGTTTACATTAGGATTTAAGAATCAAGATAGAGACTTTCAAATTTTTTCTCCCTAACAGAATGTGTTGATTTGCTTTGATTATTCCCATTGCACAGATAGAACAAACAAATCCAGTTAAACTTTATTCCTAAAAGTGTTGTAAGGAAACATTTACAATATTCTGAGCAGATGTACACATTTTGGAATATATGTATATTCTCATGTCCTATTTTTAAATCAATAGATTTGGTCCATGGATTATTTTGAAGGCTTAAATTTGATTTAAAGTGTGTTAATAGCCTGTAGCTACGTGTTTCTATGATTTCCACAGAGCTGACTTGGGAATTACATACATTCAAAATGGAAACATTTCCTTCAAACGTGAGACAGTTTGAGGCGGTGCATTGCAATAGGACACTGGACTGTGCTTTGCTGCCCTCAAGCTGATGGATATTTAGTTATATAATAGTTTGCTGTTTTGCAGAGCTCAAAAAATGTTATCTGTAGAATGGATTCAAAATATTTTACATGTTTTTGTAAGCTGGAAGTCACTGTTTATGAAATGCTAAATGAATCTTACAAATTATAAACTGTCTTCTAAGTCTACTGATTTGTCTTCCTCTGCTCTATCTTTATCAGTTATTTTGTCAAGTGGGTTTTGTCTTTCCATTAAGTTTAGAGATCTAGTGAACAAATAAAAATAACTGTAGTACCAGACATGTTTCTCTGTTTACTATTTGTTTCTGACCCGGTATTGAAAAATTAAATGGAAAGAATTGTTGTCTAAAGTGCTTAAGTACAGTTGTGGGTTTACTTTAACACAATTTTGTAATGAAGTGAGAGACTGCTAATGCTTCCGAACTTCAGGATTTCAAAATGCAACGCTATATTCTTTGGGCAGCTGTGGGAGTGGGCATAGGGCTCCAACAGTACCTCCCATGTGTTCAGCAGAAGTGGGGTGATGTCCTCACAGGCTTGGCCAAGTCTTTGGAGCATCCCTAAACAGTCGGTGCACGTGTTTTAAAAACCAGCCTTCTGCAGCGCCCTGCTTCACCTGGGAGCTGTACGTGTTCCGCTCCCTTGGAGCACTCCTAACTTACGAAATTATTTGTCATATATTTGACTTCTCTTCAAGAAAAATAATAAGCAGTTCAGCGTGGGGAAAATGCCATATGTAGAGCTGGAGAGAAAGCGATATAATTTACAAAGCTTTATATTTTTGTTTTAAGGACATGCTCGTTAGTAAGCAAGGGCTCCAGAAGTCCCTTTCGGTGCCGTTCAGCGCCAGGTGGGCTTGTGGGCAGCAGAGCAGGCGGGTGAGACCTTGCCCGGAGCCCGCTGCTGCCGTCAGAAGCTGCTGGAGCGAGCGTGGCCCTGGACCGGGGGCTGTTCACCCCTTCAGCCCCAGTACAGAGCAGCCGCAGCTGCCAGGTGTGGGAGCCGGCGCAGTCCAAGCGCTTCTTTGAGCTTTGACCGGCTCGGTGCTGACCACTTCCCTGGGGAGCCCTGGGGCGCCTGCTCCAGTGCCCAAACACTCTCTGTATGAAAACATTTTTCTAATATCTAACCTAAGCGACTCAGCTTCATGCCATTCCTTTGGGTCCTGCCACTGATCACCTCAGGGAGATCGCTGCGTGCCCCTCTGCTTCCCCTCACGAGGAAGTTGTAGACTGTGTTGAGACCTGCCCTCAGACTCCTCCGGGCTGAATAGAACATGCGAGCTCAGCCGCTCCTCGTATGGTCGCCTGGGTTCGAGCGTGGCAGGGACACAAGGCGGGTCTGAGGGGCCGCTTGCGGGCGCTGGCGGCCGCGCACTTCAGCCGTTACCCCCGCGCCCGCTTTGAACTTCCCGCCCGCCGCCCGCCCTGCCTGTTCGCCGTCGCAGTTTCCAGGCTCAGCGGGCGGCAAAAGCGCCGGGTGGCCGCGGCCTCTTTGCGTCTCTTCTCGGGGCGGTGCTGAGGGCGGCCACATGCCCGACCCGCCCCGTTCCCTCGGGTCCGCCCTAGGCCGGTGCCTCCGGCGGCGGCGAATCTGCCGGGCCGGTCCCGCCGCTAGCGCGGTTTGGGCGGTTGTCAGGGAGAAGCAAGATGGCGGCCGCGGCGGCGGAGGAGGACACGGAGCTGCGGGACCTGCTGGTGCAGACGCTGGAGAGTAGCGGGGTGCTCAATAAGATTAAGGTGGGCGAAGCAGAGCCTCCCGCCGACGGGGAGCGTTGGCTGACGCTGGCGGCGCTTCGCGGCCCTGCGGAGTGTGGGAGGACCGAGGCTTCCCGTGCTTCGTCCCCTCTCACTCCCGCTTCCAGCCGGTGTTCCCGGCTGGAGCGCACCCTCGGCGTCGCGGCCTGGCGGTGGCGCCGGCTTTCCCCGTGGTGTTCCCCGGCCGCTCGGGGTGGAACTGGTGCGAGGGCCCCGGGCCTGACCATCTCAGGGCGCTGCCCCGCGGCCGCGGGAATCGGGAATCCCCCGGGCGGGCCGAGCGAGGGGAGCGCGGGGCCGCCGCGGGGAGCCCGGCCCCGGCTGTGCGCGTTCGCTCTCGGGGACCGTGTGGCCGCAAGAGCTCCCTGGCTGCCGCCAAACTGGCTGGAAGCAATGGGCAGCAGCGTGGTGCCGGGGTGGGTGAAGTTAATCCCTGCTTCCTTACGGAAAGCCCTTACTGAAAAATTCAAGCGGGAGTTGTGCGTCTCTATTTAAGCACTTGTTCTTCTTGAGTGTGAGTTGCTTCAATTGTGCCTTGAAGGCTTGCCAAGTCTGGAAACTCTCTGGGGTTGCTGCCTGCTTACAGGGAGCAAGTTAAGCTATGCTAAGAAAATAAACGGAAGGTAGTGGAGTGCACGCTACTACTGAATCTGCCTTGCAGCCTGAGCTTGTGTCAGAAAGGGTGGGAAAATTGGTTCCATGGATTCTGGTTCGCATTAAAAGCTTCCAGCAATAATTATTGTGTATAATAGAGAGCAGCACAGGTATGGAAGCCTAAAAATAAATGGGTTTCCTTCGAGGCTGGAGGAGAAATGAAGTGTAGGTTTCAGATGAGGGATGGTGGTGTTCATCCACAATGCTCTGTTTTAAGTCTCCGGAGGTGGATGGTCGTTGCTAGTATTTCAACAACAGTTCAACAGCTGAAGTGGTTTATGGAAGTGAGAGCATCTTTGTGTATGTACTCTCAAGTTACTGTATTTTGAACTAGTCATACTTTCCAGCAAAATAACAGTCAAAACTATGCTACTCATCCCTTTCAGATCCTTGTATAAGTTCTCTAAGTGAATGAAGATTCTAGCTCAAGTAACTGTGTTCAGGGTAGTGAGGCTTTTCTAACAGATGTCAGACAGGCCTTTTGGGCCACCTGTTGACCACTCACATGCTGTTAAACAATGCAAGTATGATGATAGTAAAATTGGCAAGGCAATTGGGCCTCATTGATCTTGTGAACTGTAGTTTCTTAATTCCTACCTTTGTGTAGTGTGTAAATTTTCATACTGTGGTTTTCTAGCCTGTTGAGGTTTATGTGAATAAATTTATTGTAGTTCATTATTTTATAATGCTTAAAACTGTGCAGTATCCAATACTGTATAAGGTACCATTATGGCAAATTAGCAAATGACTTAGAAAAATACAGAATGCAGCCTCCTTGTTAGATTATGTCTCTCTTTAATACAAGACATTGCTGTTCCATAACTGGTATGCTTTTGGCTAAGGCTCTTGACTGGAAGACTTCACAGTGTTTTTTTTTCTTAGCTGTAAACCTTAATTGGCATGTGAGTTTGATGAGTGTTGATTGGTGGTGTTAATGACTTGCAGATTTTTTTCTACTGTTACCTGACAGAAAGCCTGCTGCTGGAAGAATTAAGCTTGAACAAGGCTTCTTAAACTGTCATCTTTTAATTGAAAGTAGATTATACCATCCATTAAAAAAGTTAGTCATCCTTTTATTAAAATTAATTAAACTTAATTTTGTTCAGTAGTGTTTATCTATTATGTATCAATATATTTTTTTATTATGTGATAAAATGGAACATTTACGTGTTATCAGAACTGATGCTTATTTCACACGTTAGAATGAGAACTGACCATTTTTCAAGATAGATGAGGCTGGAAAGCTACATTAAAGTATTTGTGATTTATTGAAGTAGCTACATTAAGGAGAAAAATATGTGGTCAATGTATAGCTGCATTGGTATGAAGCACTGGAAGGGTTAGAATTCAAGGGGAATTATTTCAGTGGATGGAATATATCAGAGTGTCACACATTTTATAACAAGATGAGAATGATTTTTAGAAAGAAACCTGTTGCCGTAATTCTCTTCAGAAACACGATTTTATAATGGCTTGCAGTTTATTACTTTGTTCTTATTTTGAGATTAATTTCTTGGGTGCATTGGTGTTGATGTAAATTATTTAGCTGAAAATATGTTACTTACACAACATTTTAAAAAGTTGTTCATGATTTTTGTTTCTGTCGTAAAGTTTGAGCACTGGAGTAATTAATAAAGTAATATTGTGAAAACTGGAAGCTGTGTAATTGTATTTGCTGCTTTTAGTTGAGAATTTCCTGTATTCTCTAATCTGCAATATGTGTGTATAAATACACACACATAAATATATGTGTATAGTACAGATGTATACTGTATGTAGTTTGTTAATCACTGGAATTAATCTGATGAATAAAACAACTTTCTAATGAATTCTGTAAACACAAAATATAACTGTAGATATTTGTATTTCAGTGAAAATTATCACTGTTTCTGTGTGACAGTGTACAAATAGGGGTGTTCTGTCTTGAAATGAATGTGATCTTTCTCCTAGGGAAGCTGTAATCATCTGAGCAAGAGGATCCATTATGCTCCTTGTGTGTTTCTTTGTTATCTTATTTTGTTTCTGTTTATATCTTTTAATTGCTTGCTTTGGTATAATTTAAGTTTATATTACCTGAATTTTGCATCTTCTCTGGAACTTGCTACAGTTACATGAGGGGGGTTAGCATCAGTAATGTCATATGCCTAGTGAAGCTTTTGGCCAGGTGGTACTGATAATTTTTATTAATTTGCTTCGAAACTTGAACAGCTGAGGTGTGGGCAAGCGGTGTGATGTTAGAGAGGATAAAAGTACTATTTTTTAAATATGAACATGTGCACAGGTCAGTTAAAATTGTCCTGTTTGCTTTTGCATCTTCAATGTATGCACAATAACAAACAGTACTTTTAAATGTCTTAGAATTATTAAGGGTCACAATGAGCATGCTGTGCACTGCAGTGTAAACTCCTGCTTTCTGCATGTTGGGATGCGTTGTTTGTTTTGAAGCGGTTTATACCAGAAAATCAACTTATTTCGTAGATTCAAGGAGAATTTTTTTTTTAATGTAACATCTATCTCTTTTTAGTTTCATTAATCAAGTAAAATTGGGCACTTAAGTAAATAAAAGTGAACCAGCTATACAGGGGGAATGGCAACCTCTGAGAGAAAATGACCATGTGTCATTAAATAAATAAGTAGAGGAAGAAAAGCACCTCTGTTAGCAATTAAAAGCCATTGGATTGGACCTAGAGGAGAGGAGCAGGCAAACAATCCCAGTTAAGTGAAAAAAAAAGTGACAGTTTGATATTGTTCCAGAATGTTGAAACAGGTCAGACTCTGGATTAGCTGATGTACTGGCAAAGACTTTGAGACAACTTTATTCTCCAGTCCCATGATCCAGACCCTAAGGGGGGTTTACCCCCACCCACGTGCGCTGACTGGTGTGCTTTATTTTGAACAGTTGTAACAGCCAGTTAGGAATGCTTTGTTATTTTTATTATCCTCTTATGTAATATATTTGGTTTCTGTGGCCTAAGTGACAAAGAAAGCCTTGCAACTGTTTCAGGTTTATCTTAGCGAGGTAAGACTAAATAAACAAGTTATTAGCTGTTGGTTGCAAAGTTAAATGAAAACTGATTTTATAAGAATAATATTTAAGTTAATGGGGTCAAAAAAAAGGTATCAACCAATTGACAACTGTACCCCAACACTTGAAAAAAGGTAAGAATAATAAATAAATTGTTTATAAGAGGATTTTCAGATTGCTGTATCCCAGCAACTGAAAAAAATGTGATTGCAGTATCAGCATGATCGTTGCATATTATTGTTGTAAGCATTTTGCTCTTCTTTTGGTGAGAAGTCCTTTTAGGTTTTTTTTTTTTGCATTATTTTGTTGTCCTTAAATAAGGTGTCCAAAGAGGAGTTTCCTTAAAAAAGAAGTGTTTGTTTTTCCCATGAAAGGTTTTTGGTGTTTTTTGTTTTGTTTTGTTTTTTTGGGGTGGGATCTTTTTGTTTGTTTGGTTTCGACATTTGTTTTTTCGTTTGGTTGGTTTTTTGTTTGGTGTGTTTTGAGGGTTTTTGTTGGTTTTTTTTATGGGTGGGCATTTGCTTTTGGTTTTATTTTTTTGGTGGGAGGGACCAGTTACTTCATGTTTAGTTACCTCTTTTAATATAGATGAGAAAGTCCAGACATTCTTCATATTGGTCTTAATCTTAATTATGGAAATAAATCTTTCTTTTAAATTCTGTGGGTTTTTGCTATTGAGAAAACTTTATTATGCTGTCTTTTTTAGTTTATTACTGCAGTATTATCTACTGATTTACTTCAAAATGTCAGGCTAAGAGTTGATTAAAGTGGCAAACGAATTCATCAAATGTATGTTATCCATTTGATGCGTTCAGTGAAAGCAGAGGAACTATAGTGCTTAAATAAAATATTTTAAACTAGGCAAGGTTTAAGCTTCAATATTCAAAGTAGTCCTTAGAAGAATTCTGATTCTTTATAATAATGTATTTAGACTCAGGTAGGTAAGCCATTAGTACCAGGGGTATTTGAATGACTGTGATCATGTCCTTTTCCTTGAGAAATTCTGGCAAGAAATCACAGCAATTTGTATATCTTAGTGTTTAATTTTTAATGGGTTATTACAGCCTATTTGTTCATATTTCCAGAATGAATTGTAGATGAAGGGTAGGTGTTTTGGAGCTGCCTGAAAGAGATGGATATTTAACTCTCAGAAGAAACTAATAGGAGATAATTTAGGTACTTTGGAATCTTTTTATGTACAAAGAAATAGTTTAGGAAGTCTTGTATCAAATTATGCTGCCCCCTGCCTTGTTCTCAGACTGGAAACTATTATTTCTCTGCCTCAAGTAACATTGCCTGTAATCTTAAGTGTTTTAATTGCACTGATATAGATTACAGTCCATGCCAAGTTGCTTGAGGAGAGACAAATAGCTGTAAAGCTACTTGCTAGCTGTTTGTATCCTATTTGCTTAGGAAAAAGGTGCTTTTAGAAATGCCATTTGTTTTGTTTTTTTTTTTTTTGGCAGGCAGAGTTACGAGCGGCTGTGTTTTTGGCATTAGAAGAACAAGAGAAAGTAGAGGTAAGAGAACCTTAAAAATGAATTAGAAAGAAAAAACATCCTTTGTGTAGAATTAAATAGAATAGCTTTAATACTTTGTGCTTCTGAAATGTAACAAGATAAAAAGATGTATTTCTGCATAAGATGCATAAAGAACACAAAACAGGACTATCAGGGTGTTTCCTGATGTTTAAAAATGGGAATTGTTAAATAGCCTTTTGAAATTACAATTTTAAGTGTCTGTCTCTGCTGGGTTTATATGGCTCCTGTCCAGTTGACCAGAATAGCTAAATATTTTCTCCATCAAATACATCTTTTAAAAAAAGATATCTACTTGACTGATCAAGATTTTATCAAATCAGAATAATGTCTTTTGAAATTGAAAATATGATACTGGGGTGTTTTGACAAGTGTATTTTGAAAGCAATTTAGTCCAGTAAGATGTCTAGTATTTCCCATAAGGATGTTGTAGGCCTGCTTCAGGATAATTTGCTTTAACACTTGAGGATGAATTCTTAATAAAGAGATGGACTGTACTGATACTTTGGCAATATATTAATATTAAGGGAATGAGATACTGATTTATGATTGCATAACAGTACTGCCGTAGTATACAGATACCAGTTCTGTGACCTCTTCCCCTGCCAACTTTGCTACATTCTCTCTGTGTTTCCATTTACTAGAATTGGGGAGTAGAGAGTGCTGTATGTCCAGCCTCTCTGCTTCAAAAGAGAGGAACGGAAAACTGTTCTATTCCTCTACTGGTTAGATGGTTGTGCTCTTTCTGGAAAAGTGCTTAACTGAAACAGACAATATTGGGATGTTAGTAAGGATGGGAAGTAGTTACTCTATGATATGAGTTTCCATATTCAAGAAATTTAACATGAGATAACTGAAAAAGATGTGGCGGAAGAGTGATATAGAAGAAGAACAACAGTGCTATTTCTTTATGGGAAGCTTCAGGATATTATAGAGATTCCAGAGAAGAGCCTGTTACACTGCCTGGAGAATAATAGCAATAGTTCAAGTATGTGAAGAGAGATTTGCTACAGTACATTTCAGCTCACCATTTCTCAAAAAGTTTACATGTGACATGATATTTTAAATATACACTGGTAATACTTAGCACTACTCTGAATTCTTAAGTATTAAGCAAGATTTTCTTCTATCAGGTAACACTTTCTTGTATGTTAGCATTTGCAACTGTAGTGAAAAATACCTATTACTGATCTTTTTCTTACACAGGATATCCATTCCATCTTAGAAATGGCATTTAGAATTTGTTTTGAAAAATCCCAGAATGATTTTGACAAACCCAGATATAGCATATTGATTTATTTCTGTTTAAAAATTGAAGAGGGCAAATCTAACAAGGGAGAAAAAACTATTTTTCATAATATCTTTGAAGGTGTTTCAATTAATAGAAGATTAGTATTGATTTGTGTTCTAATAATTAGCATGGTCCATACGTCCTCTGGAAGATTTGTAAATTTCCATTTTATAAAAGGTTGGACTGAATTGCCTTAAACTTTGCACTATATCGATGAGTAACTTGGGAAGTTACCTGCTTAGCTTACCTCTTCAGTTACTAGATAAATAAAAATCAGTATGCTATTAAGAATTTTGGTGAAATTACTTAAGCTCTGAGACAAATTTAATTTGCCTAAATAAATTTATTGCTACATAGCTTTTACTTGCAGTTGTAGAATTCATCCAAAGGTAGATTTTTAAGAAGTGAATTGCACGGGCAGGATATCATTGTGCAGCAGAGTACACCAAAACACCAAGTTGCTGTGGTTTTCAGTTTCTTGCTAGCATGTATATGACATTAATTGCTGTTTGGTTTTTGCTTTTTGGCAGAATAAAGCACCTCTGGTAAATGAAAGCTTGAAAAGTTTTTTAGGTACAAAGGATGGTAAGTTCTTTGTTTAGTATATGCTTCTCAATATAATACAAATAGGAGACAAAGGATTAAATCTTTGAATCTTATTAACAGTGCAGTCTCTATTACATTAAGTATGCTTTTGTTCCTTTCAGATGTCCTAATTACTACTCATTCAGAATAGAATTAAACCTATAATTTTTAAAGTTAATATTGCCAAAGTTGTGTTTTTAATTAAAGTGATTAAGGCATTGAAGTTAATATTTTATGATGCCTTATGGTTGTGCTAACTGAGAGGCATTCTAGACCAATAGAAACAGTAACCAGTGAGAACTAAGAGTAGAGTTACAGAAGTGAATACACATACGTGACAAATGTGTAAAAAATGATGCTTTGAAAACAGCTGAATAGTTAAAAAAATGCTGCACATGAGTTTTGTAAGCAGTCTGTAATGCTCTTGCAGTATTACTGGCTTAAATGATTTTGATATGATGGCCAAGTTCAAAATTAGGGACTTGGTACACAAACTTGCTATGTGGTGGTAGTTTGCTGAATGTCTAAACTATGTCCATACTGAAGCCGTGTATGCTGGTGTTAATGTTAAATCTTTGAAATAAGATTTGTTTTTGTCTGCTGTATTTTAACTCATCTTATCTTCTTTTTAGGTCGCTTGGTAGCCGGTCTTGTTGCAGAATTTCTACGGTTTTTCAATCTTGATTTTACTTTAGCTGTTTTTCAGCCTGAATCAAGCACAGTAAGACATACTGATTTTGTTTGTATGCAGTGTTCACGTTTTGAAGTGCGTGGCAATGAATGTAGAAGCTATGGCAGATTTGTTTAAGCCACTTACTTGTTTTTTATTAAAATTTTTTTTTTTAATGTTTTATCTGTAATAGGTACTTAGTGTCATGAAAATACATTTTTCAGGGAAGTGGGCTACTACGAATGTTTCTCTTTATCAAAATCAATGCTAGATAATAATTTAATTTTGAATTAACAAGCTGATAATTTTTTGTGGAATCATATAATAGTGTATGAATCCTGCATACCCCTGCAATATTTTTTGCCACTAACTTTACTATGTCATAATATTGTTAGTAATGTTACATGAAAATTAAAATAACATCAGTCATCTACTCTGAGAGAAATTTCAGTGATGCAAAGGACTTTGTGCAGATATACTTGACAAAAAGTGATTGAACAGAATAGTTCAGTTGGGAGGGCCCTACAGTGATTATGTGGCCTAGCTGCTTTAAGGCTTAAGGTATTGAATTAGAAGGTTTTCATCATCTTTGTCCCTTTGTCTCTTTTTATGGTATTAAGGTTTTAATAGTAATTTTGGGTTTGAAGCAGTTTCTTTTCACTGCAGAATTTCTCATTATATCTCCGGTACTTTTTTTTTTCCTTGAAGTCGGTTTAAATAGTTAATATATTAGTATATTAAAAATCCATTTTTTCAAATCAATCAATTAGTTGACATCTGTTTCTCATAGCTTCATGTTTCTTTTTAGGGGCTTATTCAAAGAAAATTCCATACAACTTTGTTCTTTGCCAAATATCCTTAGCCAAATTAGTTGCTAATTTGTTACTAGAACACATCTGTATGCACAAAGATTCATGTTCATGCTACCAAATAGAGACAAATAAAACCAGCCACACTTTGTTGTTCTGTTGCCACTCACTCTTGGGAGCAGTGCTTCATTTGCAATGTAAAGGCATCTTATGCTCTTTGAAACACCCCCTTCTATTTTCCAGTAAATGTGTCCATTTCACCTATTGCAAAGCATAAAGGAGATTTGGAAGTTAAGTGAGCTGGCCAAGACTGCTGTGTGTTGTGCCAAGAGATTTGACTTTGTCTGTCTCTGCTGGCCTCTGCCTCTGAGCAGTTTCTTGCACTGTGTCTTTATCCAGTGTGCTTGACTTGTGGTGGCTCAGTTCAGTATTTGCTTGACCTGTGTTCTCATAGGAAGTGTCACTATATGATCATAAGAGATCAAGATGAACCCTTTGTTGTGTTGCCATCTGGGGTTGTGCTAAACAACCTGGGTTTGCTGTAGCATTCTGCTTCTCCTATAGTGTGAAGTTCTGTTTGAAAAAGTGATGGGGTTTCTTGATGGAGTTTTTTGGATGATGCTGAATTGCTTTCATCCCTTTTTCTGTCCAAACCCACGTTTTTGTTTTTTTTTTTAATGTGGAACAGAGACTGAAAGCAAGCGTTGACCTATGCAAGCATAGTTCTGTATGCACAGGAGTGGCAACTCCCCATCATCCATGAATTTGCTGGGACCACTGGCTGGGTGTCCTTGGATCCACTTTTAATTGTGATAGGATAAAGTAATATAGCCATATAAGCATGCTAATGATGTCTTCTTGCATATTTAAAATAACTTTACGTGATCTGTGACAAGTTCAGGTACAGATCAGAAGTAAATTATGCATATCTAAAATATCTAAAAGAGGCATAGATGTGACACTTAGGGACATGATATAGTGGTGGGCTTGATGATCTCAAGGGTCTTTTCAACCGTGAGTGATTCTATGATTTTATTACTTTAGTCCACAAACAGCAAGACACCATAAATAATCACTGTTTAGTCCAGGTAGAGCTGTGTTAAATAAGACTTTTTTATATTACAAAATTTATCTTTTGTTTTCTGACAGTTATTTCGCTGTTGATTCTTTTTTTTCCTGTTGTCTCCTCAGCTAAATGGCCTTGATGGTCGAGAAAACTTAGCTCGAGATTTGGGAATTATGGAAGCAGAAGGTACTGTGGGTGGTCCCCTGTTGTTGGAGGTTGTTAGGAAGTGTCAGCAGAAAAAGACTTCAGGTGGCGGAGAAGTAAGTAATACTACCTTGAAATTTCTTTATTTATAATTCTTTATTAATTTTTTTTTCAATGACAAAAAATAAACTGAAATTATGAACACTCTGTTATTGTTGGACTATTGTACTGTTACAGGTCTTGATTATATTATGCCTTCAACTTATCAGAGAGATAAGAGAGAAACTTTATGACTATTGCTTTTAATACCACCCTAGAGCTCTTTATTAATATTCTACTACAGCACAGTAGCATAGAATGAATCCAGATAAATGACACAAAACACTGTGTCACTTATTTTCTAATTTCTGGTGTGGTTTGATAACACTTTTGTCTGCACCTGTTTTCCCTGGCCTATGTGTCATTTTAATATGACCTGAAAAGCCTCAAATGAGTTTTGTCAGAAGCTTTAAAGCGCTACTGAAAACATATGTACATCAAATTATTGAACTACTTGAAGGCAATGGCAGTAGTATTTGAATGGAATAGATAATTGATATGTTGATTAAGTGAATTAAACCCAACCAATAGCATTTGATGGTGACTTGAAAGAAAGTTCTCTACACCCAGGATGCATTCAGTGTCCCAGAGAAAACTTAAATTCAGGAGTAGTTGGCATAGACTTCTTAACAGAGCAATTTTCTGTCACATGAAAGGGAGTGTTCCTTGGGCCCTTGTATTTCCTTGTATTTGATCAGTCTGAGAATGCCCCAGGAAAGCCAAGACCCTTGTGCCTGGCCAGTCTGTCCTTGTCCTGTTATGGGGACTCCACTGTGCAGTCCACTGTATTGGAGGGTGTTTGACTGACTTGCTGAGGGACGTGTGCCAGCAGGTTGTTGGAGTCAAATTCCATAGAGCAGTTTAGAAGGGAGAGCCCCTCCTGGATCTCCTCACTGATTTTCATACTGTGTGTGACTACAGCTTCCCAGTTTTTTCTAGTTTACCCTCAGTTGTCTTCCTGGTGTCAAGGTTTGCATACTGTCCAAGTGAGGATGGTAGCCTTGTTTCTAGTTGGATGTGATTATCATACTATCAGAGAATCATTGAGATTGAAAAAGACCTTTAAGATCATCCAGTTCAAGCGTCAGCATGGCACCATCACTGTGTAACCCCTAACCCACAGCACCCAGCACCAACTCCAGATGCCTCTTGGACGCCTCCAAGGATGGTGACTCCATCACCCCTCTGGGCAACCAATTCCAACGTCTGACCACCATAACAATGAAACATTTTTACTGATAACAAAATCTGAATCCTCCCTTTCTCATCTTAAGGCCATTTCCTCTAGACCTCTCACTGCAGGCACAGTAGAAGAAACTAGTCCCCACCTCACTACACCCCCCCTGAGCCTCCTCTTGTCTAGACCAGCTGCCTCAACTGTTCCTCTTAGGAAATGTTTTCTAGATCCTTCATGAGTCTTGTTGCCCGTCTCTGGATGTGCTCCAGCACCTCAATATCTTTTCTAAATATCTTTTCTAAAGATATCTCAATATCTTTTCTAAAGTGAGGGGCCCAAAACTGAATGCAGTAGTCAAGATGTGACCTCATCACTGTTATTACAAAATTAAAGTAAATTTTAGTAAGTGCTTATTTGAAACTTCTTAGGTGGCTCCAGTTCTAAGTGACAGCCAGTGCCCCACATCCAAATCATCTGATGTACGGTCAAGTGCACACTCTATACCAAATAAGGTAAGATTATATATAATGAAAAGCTTCGTAACATACGTGAAATGAGTAAAAGAGAGAACTCCTATGAAACTGCATATATGACAGCATTCACTTAAATGATCTGCAATTTGAAAATATTTATTCCACTCAGCAAAAAACTTACATAAATGAACTGCTGTGCTTATACTTTTCTGGCATTTTGTAGTACAGGGCCCAGAACAGAAAAGTAGCTGTAGCTTCCCTTTTATTGTAGCCAGGCTATCATTAAACTCCTGATTTTCAAAAACATTTTTGTTGCTCTAGGGTAGGAAATCAAAATATTTTTATTACTACCACTTGTGGGTTTAAGTGCTTTTTCCTGCGCTAGAAAAACTGAGCTACTGCCAGCAATTGAATGTGATTCTGTCACTGAGACAAATAGCCTTGGTATGAAAAAGACCTACCAAGGTAATTTTAACTTTCATGGCCTTTAGTTTGAAACTTTGGCTTCAGCCTTCTGAATGAAAGTTGAAAGTAATGACTGATTAAAAAAATACTTCAGACAGTACAACCTACATGCATATTGGCTATCTGGAATTAAGTAATTCTTTTTGTTTTGTTTCAAAACTATGCTGCTGTTAGTTTGTAGAAAGGAAGCTAATGTAATAAATCTTTTACTGTCATAATTTTAATACGTCTAGGAGAAAGTAAAAAGAGCAGTACTCCTTGCTAGGTAATAATATAAAAACATTTTTGTTTTCCAGCACCTTGATTACCTAGGTAAATTAGAATATTTTTCTTTGGGCCACAAAGCCATGCTAAGTTGCAGCTTGAGTTGTATCACTTGATGTTAAAGGTTGCCTGTGGAATTGTTCTTACATTCTAGACTGTAGGTCTGAGCCATAAGCATGAGAAGACTGAAAGTTATGTACTTTTAAAGTATCATTTTTGTAATTTTTTGTTTTATTATTTGAGAGAATGTGTCAGTAACTCCAGTCTTCTTATGCTTATTACTTTAAAACCTAATACTATATTGCAGAGATTACCATTTAATATGGAACCTAGAGTAATTTTCATGGGTTTAAATTGATTCCTTTTGAAGACAATGGCTATAACTAGGAGCCTTTATAGAGATGTTGCAAAATAACATGAATAAAGCATAAGAATCAGTCTGTCTGTAGTTTTCTTTATTTGATAACCAAGATATTTTAAAATGATTTGCTTTTGTAATAGAAGTGATGTAGATCGCATAGCAATGCACAGGATGGAACAAAAGATTTAATGGCAGCAACAATAAAGAACACTTTGTGAAGTGATAAAACAACTTTTTGCTGGTGTGATTCTTGATGATATTGATGAACTTACTAGTACTTTTCAGGAATTTGAGATAATATTTTTAAAAGTGATGCTAGATGTATATTACGCGTTGTGCATTTATAGATACACTTAGAGTATTATGTGACGTGAATACTTACTCCAGTCTTTCTTTATCTTTCAAGGCTGCTGAAAACACTCAGAGTGATACAAGTGTCTCGTCAGGGGAAGCAAGCAAAAGAAGTATTCATTTTCTGCCTAATGAAACAAAACTAGATCCTCAACTAGAAAACAAAGACTTGAATACCAAAGAAAAAAGTGATTCAGTTGCGGATGAAGATGATGTAGAGGGAGATTCTTTCTTTGATGACCCTGTACCCAAACCAGAAAGAACTTATGGCTGGTAGGTAACATGGATGTTCTTCTTAATACATGGTTTATTTTGTCCTCTGTATGCTTGCAGACCTTTGAGAGCTATTAGTTATTTGCTTTTGTACGTGTTCAGATCCGTAACATTTTTTTTCCAGAATATTCACGTCTTTGATTTTCTCACGTCTTTGATTTTCTTCTAGTCCATCATTCTGTTCTAGTCTATGCACAGTGTCCTGTGGGATCTCTATGTATTATGAGTGGAAAAACCTGTATCACTTAAAGGTGCATCAGTTAGGGTATCAAGTGTCCCCAGCCCATTTCTTTGGTGGAATGACCATATATGAGGCACAGATGTCAGTGTTTCTTCTTGCAACAGAGCTGCAGTGGTGATCTGTACTAAAGGAAGTGGACAGTGACAGTGCATTAAATATTGGCATGGCCTTGTAATACAAAAAACACTCTAAACTGGCTCCAAAAATTGTAATAACAAGGAAAGTTTTCTTACAGCTGAGGATTTTCTCTTTACATTGCAACACTTCTTGGTGTTTTCAGTTACTTCTTCATGTGCCAATTTTGCAGATGCATCCGAGGTACGTTTTCTATTGTTGATCTGTGGAGTCTGACTGAAAAACACCACTTGAAACAAGAACTAGTTGCTGAGTTTTGTTTGAGTTTGTCAGCAGCTTTGTTATGAAGCTGGAAAACCTATCTTTGTGTTGTCATGTTGAGTTATCTTGAAGCTTAGCTTGGATGCCATTGTATTGAGCAATGCTGCAGGATCATTTCATGGTGTTCTTTTCCTGTGCTCAAGTGATCAGAGAATTGCTCCAGCTTAGCAGACATTAGGAAGAGATTGCAGAATCATTTGTAAGCTGGTCTGGCAATTGGCCTTTCCCCCCAACTATGCTGATACTGCGCAGAGCAGCCTAAGTTTTTTTGTATTACTGCTACAGTAGATAGTCTTAGGGTAGGATCCTTCTGTAGAGCACAAAGTAATCATTCCAGGTAAACCAGGACTCTCTCTCTAGTAAATTATGGACTCTTTCTGAAAGATTATTTATAATACAGCTTTTGTGAGGGTAGACTTTTTTTTCCTTGAAGAGCAGTGATTGTACTCTGGAAAATACTGTGTTATAACTAATCCCACTATAGTATTTTTTTTCTCCTTTTCTAGTTGTTAATATCAAGATTAAAACGGCACCTGAGGGCGTTTACTCCTCCTTACTTGAGATCTTGTTTTACTAGCCTTTAACCAAAGTAACTATTGTAGCAGGTAGTCTAAATGATAAGTTGGGTAAATTAGAAAAGCCTGTAAAAACTTTTGTATAATAATAATATTTACTAGTTTCTTAATTTTTGAGCATTTTCGGATGACAGCAAGAGAAATTTTCTTTGAAACTGGGTAAACTAGATTTCTTCTAAAAGACAATCCAAGAAACAGACTAATTATTTAGTAAAGGGTTTTTTTCCCTAGTAGAGAAACTCCCTGCAGAAAAAATTGCTTCCGGATTATGTGTGTCTGCAGTAGAGTCACAATCCACAAGTAGTATTTTGTAGCACGTAATGTTATTGTGATGCAGCTTTTCTAGTAACATCCCATAATAAGGTCTGCTGAATGTGTTACCAGCAAATGAGCTAGAAGCTATTTGTATCTGAGCTGTGTGTGCTGAATTGCTCATTTTTACCTTCCTGACAACTCTTTTGGAGGGCAAAAAATCCCCCATATTCTTCAGGTCGAATCCTCTTTGTGGTACTTTGTGCTGGTGTGCTCAAGTCCCAAGGGGTAAATAAGTAGGACAGCTGACAGGATTGCTTTCTTTGCAAAAAGGTAATTTCCTTATGGAAATCTTGCCCGCTCATTTCAGATGGGTTCAGAGCATGCAGTTGCTAATGACGGCATGAGAGATGATCCAGGCACACATCTCTAGGTCTCTGACCCATTGTTAAAAATTTTGAAGCACTTCAATGCATGATGTTGCACATGATATTTTAGTGATATAGATATAATGAAGATTCAAATGATGCCCATTATTAATAGGAATGGAATCAAAATAGCAAACAGTTCGGGCGATACTAAATGTGAAAATCTTGGTCTCTTTTAATTTGTGTTTCTTCATCCTTTACTTGCAAGTAGGATTTGAACTAGGTAGTAGCCAAATGAAGTTTAGCATGTGGTGAGATCTATCTTCCTATAACCAAGAGGTTTTCATTCTGCGAATTGACTGCTCTCAGAATTAATAGGTTCATCAGATGTAATCTGTTTAAATTGTAAAACAAACTGAAGTACTGATCTATATATGAATCTTTTTTTCTTTTGGCTGCATTTACATGTGGGGATGATGAAAGGTCCCTAGACATAAATAGTGATGCTGATGAAGGTGCTCCGTCTGTGAGAGGAGACAGGCGGAAGTCTTTGCGTGGGTGAGAAAGTGACGTTCTCAGTCAATGTTGTGGTTGACACTTGTGCCAGTGAACTGCCTACTGCTTTTAAGGCTGCACAGTGAATAGTCCTTTCCTCTTGCTCTTTTTTGCTGTAGTTTTGCTGTTCTAGTTTTATGATAATTTAATAACAGAAAAGAAAGTAATGATGCATATTTTACAGCTCTGTGGAGTACTTATTTATTGTTTTTTTGCAGGAAAACTGAGGCTAATAAAGCAGGAGGTCTAGCATCCCTTTCTGATGCACCGGTTCTAAAAAGTGGGTTAAGCTCCCTAACTAGTGCACCTTTGCTAAAGGAGTCTGATAGTAAGTTTTCATATATTTTTGTGTTTTGATGATTGTAGAAGTTATTTCTGTAATGAAATGAATGAGCTACACTTTCAGATGGAAGAATGATAGAGTTTGTGGCCCCCTTCTGGTTGTCATGTGCTTTACAGTAGTGCTTTCTTAGCGACTGATGGCATACTGCTTTGGATATATTGTGCTACCACTGGGGCATTTTATGCTTTGGAGCATGAAATACTTATCTACATGGCTTTTTTTGTGTGTATATAAAAGGGTATGTAATTAATAATAATTCTACTGCTCAGTTTTAAACTGAAATTGGCTTATTCTTTTGCATTATCCTAAATTATTTGTACCAGTTCTTTAGAAGTATTTACTTTCATGTTATAAATCCCTGAGTAGTGGGCAATTAGTCCAGTTTGCTCCCTAAGTCTTTAAATGTTATCAGAGTTCAATTGTGATAATATGATATTGCCGTACTATACTATGAAAGTACATAAGGTTGATATAAAAGAATAGTTGTTATAAATGCTTGGTTTTTATGTGTAAGTAGGATCTTACTGATGAGTGACAAGTTCAATTTCTGATATAAGTGCTTTTGTTTACAGATTTGGATAGAAACTCTGTTTTAAAAGACCTGCAGTTGGTGAATGCAAAGCTGGGATCACTAGAATTAGGCAAGTAATGGCTAAACATGAGGAAGCTCTCGTACTTTTGGTTGGCCATAACACATAAATTCTGGCCCAGCTTCTTTAAGGACTCTGAAAAACTCAGATACACATATTGAACTAAAATCTTCAGCTTTTACGTGCATAATTCTATTTAACATAGATTGTGAAGCTTAATGTAGTTAAAAGATGTGATCTAAAGAAATACAGAAAAGTAAAAACTGGTGTCTTGTGAGTTAATATTTTACACTTGGAGCAAAAATTTGATTCTTTCTGTGCATGCATTTACTAATACCAAGTGATGAATTTTGTTGTTGAGGTTTCTACAAAAAGAGCTGGTTTATAGTTTTGGTAAAAGGATAGCCTGGTGAGTATTACTGCTTTTCAGCGGCATATATAGTTTCCCTCCACATCTTTGAAAGTTGCTTTTCTTTTGGTGCAATGTGAAGAAGGTGTGTTGGAAGAATTCTCTCACATTAGAGCTGTCAAGTATTTAAGTATTGTATTCAGCAGTGCAGCTAACTTCCTGAAAATATATGTTCAGTTTTGAAGCAGTTTATGTTAACAACACTGAGATTAAATAATGACAAACATAACTCATCTTTCTGATCAGTAAGTAATTTAATATACTCCCATTTTTGCTGGTCATCAAACCATGTATTTTGGTACAGGAATAGTTTGGGAGTTTTTGTGTTTCCTGAAGAGAAAACTTGTTTGATTAATAGCTTTTAAATCTTATTTAGGAAATGGAGATGATGATGAGTATGCTGATGACTTTAACAGGTAAGAGAAGGATCATAGCTCAGCAGGGTGGTACTTTATGCAGCATAAGCATATTCACTAGCATATTTGAATTATTTCATAATATGGCACACAGTCGCTATCACTGGGATGTGTCAGTATTTCTGAACTCCTTTGAACTTCAGTTTGCTATTTTAATAGATTCAATTACAAGTTAAAAAACAACCAAACCGTATCTCTTTTTGTATAGGGATAATGAGTTCCTTAAAAACCTACTGCTAACTTCAGCATGATACTGTTTGGGTTTTTTGTAGAAGGGGTTTGAGGTTTGGGGTTTTTTTTCTGAACCATGCACTTAATAATGCTTTAGTAATTAATGCAATTAATCAATAATTGTTTTAAGTTGAGATATTCAATTGGAAACTAAAGCATCATGAGTAGTCAGTAATAAATATTTAAGAACCTCATGCCTATGACATAAAGGTATTGGTGTAAATTGCATGATCAAGGTCTAAGTATTTCTCAGTATTTACTATGGCTTCATTTAGGTAGAAATCCTTTAGTTACAGAGTTTTAAGTAGCTTCACATTTAACTTCCTAGGAAGTGCAATTTCAATCAAATGTCAGGTATAAAGGAACTGTCATACCTGGATGTCTGATAAGGAAGTCTTATTTCTGTGCTTACGGTTTTCTTTCTCCTTAGTACGAGTCATCGCTCAGAAAAAAGTGACATCAGTATTGGTGAAGAAATAGATGAAATTTCTGTGGGAACAGAAGAGTCCAATGCCAGTGATAAAGTATGATTATTTTTAAATTGTTGTTCTTTATATTTTTCTGAGCTTGTCTCGACTTCGTTTCTGACCTTCTGTGAAGTAACGTGCTGTTATCCTTAGTTCCTAGGTTGTATGTTAAGGTTCTGTGATTTGTTACATTCTGTTTTTTACACCTAGTATCTTTGCTAAGTTAGATGCTATATTGATTAACAAAATCCCACCAAAAGAAAAACCCTGCAACAGTTGTTCAGTAGAACAAGTCACTGTGCCTTTCTAGGTGTGTAAAATGTATTTGATGCTGGTTTGGTGCTCAGCATACAAAGGTTTACCCCAGTATCTCAAGAGGTGCCTGAGTACCTCCTAAAGGACTGTGTCATCTCACTGAAAGAGCTCGAGGCCGAAAGATATATAAAAGCATATGAAGGAATATATGACATAATACTTACTGGCTTTGTGATTTCTGAGTTTGCAATTTTATTTATTTTCTAGCTCGAAAGCATCACACAAGACCTTACCATTTCTCAGTTAAGCGACGTTGCAGATTATCTAGAAGACGTGGCGTAGAATTGGACAGGAAAAAACTTTCATTGTGCTGGACTAGAAGACTGTGGTGGACTATTAATTTCAGACAATCACCTTTTGCTGGAATGTCCACTCCCTATTTGTGCCTTGTGTTTCAAAAAGACTGTAGGTGAAGAAGAAGATTTTTAAAAATTCTTAACAAGAACGAAATGAAATAGTGTGTTCCCATTTGAGTCTGATATCAGAATTCCTTTCTTCATTTGGTTCAGCCAAACCTTTCACAGCAGGAGGTGGATTTTCCAAGCAGAATGTCCATTGCAGGCGGTGGACATAATAAAAAACAATTGGTAAGAGAGCATCGAGAAAGAGGCATGTGACTTTATAGTGAACTTGCACTGTTATTTTAACAGTCAGATTTTTTTTAAAGGTAACCAAAGCAAGAACCTTCAAAGACAGTGGTTCAACTCACACTTCTTTTAACACAATCTTGTCAAGTCAGCATGTAGTACATATTTATGGTAACTAGCCGCAATACCTAATTACTCCAGACTTACTTGAAACTGCTCTTTTACAGACTCTTCTGACAGTTGAACTTTATCTTTTTTTAAAGGCATATTAAATTGAGAGTATCTAAACCCTTAGACCTAAATTTAGCTGTATTTAGGAGCTAAATTTAGCACTAGTCTTAACTCAGAATATTCTTGTTTAAATATGTTTGTCAGACCATTGATGTTAAGACCTAAGCTGTTCTTATATATGATAATTTCATCAATGTTATCTGTTGTTAAATCACAAAAGGTAATTTTGTAAGAATTCACAAATCAGTAACTAAATCTTATGGGGTAAGTTTTTAAGAGTGTGTAATGCTTAGTGGAGCTTTCATTTTTGAGGGTTCTTCGTGTGCTGTAAGATCACTTGAATTCTTGAAAATGGTTTAAGCAAAAATGAGCGCCAAAAAATGAAAGTACTAAACTTCTGCTTTTCAGATTCTGACTGCTGTAAAAAGTTCAATGCAAATATTTAAAAATACCATACTGAAGACATTATGGACACTAAGTTTTAGCTAAGAGCAAATTTGTGTATTTTCATGATGCTCTTGCAGAACAGGGTCAGTCATGGCAAGGTTGACAGTTCTTCAATGATACTGTTGTAAGTGGCGCTGCTATAATGTGTAGGTCATGGACATTTGTAATACTGAAATGACTTCAAAATGTGCACTTTCTGAATATTGTGAACGCATCTGGAAAATAGACATGTAAGTGAATTTAAATAATTTTATTTCAACTTTTTTTTCTTTTTTTAGGATTTGTAATTTTGTTTTTCAGGAGCACTGTTGGCCTGTCATGAGTAGTCATCACAGTGGAAGTAGCATGCTAAACTAAAGCCATTGGTTAAGCATATAAAGCTGCTGCTAGCACTGGAAGCTGACTTAAACATTTTATTGCACTGGGCCAGCAGGCCTGGAGCAGTGCTGGGAAGTTAGGCTTGTACATTACGTAAATGATTTAAGAGGAGACAGCAAAAGTGTGCCTTTTATTTATGTGCACCCCAAAAATAGCCAGCAAAAAGGCATCAGAGTATTTAGTCATGGTGTTAACTTTCAACTTTGTGCCATATTGTAGCAGCTGAAAGCAGAGGAGAATTTTTTTTCACCCCAAAATGTCAATGTGCCATAACTTCAAATAGGGGCAATTTTGTAACATACGATATAGCCTGTGTAAAAAAATCATTTAAGGCTAGGGGAACCTGTGCCTCAAGATCAAAAAGTTTGGATTGGACTTCGTTCTTCCCTTCGTTCTTCCCTTTGAGGAGCATCACTATGTCTGAAGGAAATAAAATTCCACATGAACAGATGTTTTCTGGTATTCATTTTTAAGCCGCATGGAATAATACAGAGGCAGTATTGTTTGCTTTCTTACATGCCTTGGGAAAACATGATGTTCCATTACCTGTTAGCTGTAGGATATGTGGCAGTTTGTCATACCAAAAGAAGCAAAAAGTTTATTAAATTATTTCTAATTGCATTTGAAGATGTGGCCTTTCCATGAACTAATTAGATATTTTAAGTGTTAACATGACTTGTGTTAACAGCCAAGTATTGTTCTCTTACCTTGGGAGTTAATTGGAGACCTTGCACTTTGACTCT
Organism: Hirundo rustica; assembly: GCF_015227805.2. Classification (NCBI taxonomy): domain Eukaryota; kingdom Metazoa; phylum Chordata; class Aves; order Passeriformes; family Hirundinidae; genus Hirundo; species Hirundo rustica. The sequence continues at coordinate 41,043,011 of NC_053452.1, forward strand.
AATTGAAGGAAATACCAAAAAGTGGTAAGTCTCCATGCTGTTCCTCTTGTGAGCTTTTATTGAATTGTGTGTAATAATTTAAATTGGAAAATAAAGCTATTGTGCTGGCTAAATCATGTTTTGAGACTTGTTGAATCAGAAATCTTAAAATTCAGATAAATTAAGGAAACTTTGTGGGATGTTTCATTTTTATGAAAAAATGCTCTTTTTTATGATCCAATCTCCAGTTGAGAATCCTTTTAAGCCCAAAGGATCTTGCAATTCCTGATGATGAATCTGGTTAAGACTTGGCAGAATTACATTAGTGGTGTCAGCCCAAGCTGTCAGATGGTTTATGATTCAATAAAGGAAAGAAACCCAACAATGTTGATTGCAAATTTTTTTCTCATTTACCATTGTTTGAGGTATTTGAACATAAATTACAGGTAATGCTCTCTTGGATGCTTGTTTCACTGTATACTTCATACTGTTTAGTATTTCACATAAGCTTCATCCAGAAGGACTAGTGTAGTTGTGTATCCCACCTCAGATGTTAGAACTGACAACCAGGGCCCTGTCATAAAAGATAGGAACATTTCTGTGAGCGGAGAAGCAAGTGTTGGAGAGGAACATTGATGACTGCTCTGTGCAGTTCTGTATCAACTAGATCCGGTTAGAAATACTCTATTTTGTTAAATGCTCTGTAATTTTTTTAACAAATGCTGTGATTTTTCAGAATTAAAAACTAGACTATGGCTGACAGTTTCATGGCATTAACATGGCTTTTGTAATAAGGATGGATTACAAAAATTATACCTTTTTTTTTTTTTAGTGAAATTACTGTGTTCCACCTCCTTTTAAGTGGGAAACCACAGCACATCTCATAAAATGTTTCCTTGTAAGTGATGCTTTCCCCTGATATAATCACTGTCAGCTTTAGACTGTTTTGACAACTTACAGACATTACACCTAGCTCTTGAGACAACTGAAACACCTGATTAGGTGATGCTGGTAAAGATGAGGTTTAGTACTTAGTTTTCATTTTAGTATAGTCATTTTCACTGATGAAATACTATGGACAAAGACCAGCCTTTTCTTCAGGAAAAAAAAAAAATCATCCATGGGTAGACCTTTGTGGTGCCAAATGCATGTCTTTTGGCAGGCCCTTTGGTTCGATGTTTTCCTTGTAAGGCAGAGCCAAAAGAAATTGAACTGAATTGCAAGAGGTGCAGTTTTGGTAGATTTGTAAGTGATCTCATTCATACTGAAGCTAAATCCTCTATGGCTAGATGCCAAAATCTTCCAAAGCATGCCTGTAGCCAAATTGTGAACAGATAGGCTGGATAAAAAGCAGCTTTGCAGAAAAGGGCCTGGGGGCAGCTCTGAAGAGTGAAAGCCTGGAAGCATGGGTCAGTGTGCAGGCTGAGGGAAGTGGTTACTTCCCCTTCCTTGTGAGACCAGTACCTGGAGTGTTGTGCTCAGCTTGGCTCCCCTAGTACAAGAGTTGTCAAAAAGACAAAATAGAGCCTGTTAGAGGAGCTTAGGGGATGTTGGTGGGACTGGGGTGTGTGGTCTATGAAGAGCTGGGACTGTTCTGCCTGTAGAAGAGAAGATGAAGATGGGTGGCTAAACTGAACTTCCAGGCTTACAGTGGACCCTATGGAAAAGAGACCTGTACTCTTCTTACAGGTGCCCAGTAAATGGACAACAGTCTGCAGTGAGAGAAATTCCAGTTGTGTGAATGAATTAAAACCTAAAGAATCACCATGAAAATGGTCCAGAACTTAGAGCAGATACCCAGAGAGATGGTGAAGTCTCCATCACTGGAAATTTTCAAAACTCAAATGGACAGACTCAGAACCACCTGATCTAGCTTTGAAGTTAGGTCTGCTTTGAGTAGCAGGTTGGACCTCCACCAAGCCCTTTCAACTTATGTTATTCCATAATTCTATGGAAAGAGATCTCTGTGGAAAAATAGTTATTATGGGGATAGACAGACCATCTGGCTGCCTCTGTGCACGCAAACCACCCTGTTGGCAGGTAGAAATAATTTTGCTACAGTTTATCAATGCAGGTGTTTATGTTCATGCTAACTGCCCCACGGAGAAAGGTCAGTGTTTGCAAGTACACTACTTTAACATTGACTCTACTGTGAGGATTTAAATCTTATGTCCTCGAAGAAATCTTTTAGGAAACGTGGACTTGGAACATAATTGGATAGTATGCCGTGTGAATAGCTGCAGCTGATCCTTACTTGGATCTAAGTTTAAAAATAAAGTATAAGGTTACTAGAAGTTGTTTTTCAGTTTTCTAATAGCTTTATTTTGTTTCAATTGCTCTGTGCTATGGGGAAACCGCAACAGGTACAAGGTAGTAAAATCAGGTCATTTGCATCCTTCCCCTGTAAAAATATCACATGCACTTTCATAGCAAGAAACTGCTTCAGGTTTTTTTGGGTTGTTTTTTTTTTTTTCTCTGTAATGGAAGTTTCCACCTTGTGCTCACAACATGGTCTGTTTTGGCTGACAGGTGTCCTTCAGGCCATGCTGCAAGGGGAGTTATTGGGAAAAGGCTGGCATGTGGCAGAGCAGTGTTTCCAGATGCATTTTTAGCTTCAGTGGCAGACTTGCTTTTAAACTGGTGTTCCCATCGTGTTGCAGACAGGTAATTCTGGCAGTTTGTGTTAGGTGATGGTGCAGCCCATCTGCTTTTCACGTTAGTGAATGTTGGGTTGGGGATTGAGGCTCAGCTCATACTAGCACAGAGGAGCAAGGGCAAGGGGAAGCCAAATACTGAACTGCAGCTCTTGAAGCTGAAACCCCTTGCCCTGTCTCTTTCCTGGGCCATCTCAGGGAAGGTGCCCCCAGGCAAACCTCTGGGTCACCTCATGGGCTTAGTGGCCTACAGAGACACGGGCTGATGGGATCTTGGAGAAGACTGAGGGGTGCATAAATCCTGTTCTGGGATATTTAGAGCCGGAACCAAAAGGGGAGAAAGGGAGTGGTCATGGTTAAGAGGAACAAGCATGGGCAGAGAGGGAAGGGGGCAGTTGAGAGCAAACAGGCTGCTGCTCAGCAGTGTCTGGCTGTGCCTACCCCTCACAACGCTGTCTGCTCTCCCTGAAAATTCTTTCCAGTTCTTTCTAAACATGAATAAAATGCTTAAAACTTTCTAAGTTATACTTCTGGCTTGTGAGTAAATTAGGGATGAATTTAGGCAAAATCTAGAAACATATATTTCCTCAAAATCAATGAGATACTTGGCTACCTGGAAACCTTTAACCAAGGCTGGGTTTTATGAAATTATTCTGGCAACCTTTATAAGAAAAGCACCTTTATGATATTAAATGGATGACATCTTGACTGATGTTTTCTTCATTCCTTTGAACTGCAAAGTAAGAGGTCTGTGCTGTGTTCATTAAAAGGAAACTGATAAAATTGAAAGATAAGTAGTTCAAAGCATTCCAACCAAGCCAACATGAAAATTACAAAATGTAAGTTCTCAGTTTCAGAGACTAAAGTGATCCTGGAGGTGAGAATTGTGTACACTTAAACATCATAATTTAACACATTCATGGGAGAAATATGAAATTTAAAATAATTCTTATGGAATAAACTGTAGATTTAAGTAATAGACTCTGTCATTAAAAAGCAACACCCACGTACACCAGCTATTGTTACCTGTAGCACGGCAAACCTGGTGTTTGTCAGTTACATTCACTCAGACTAAAGTTAATTAAGCCCTAGTGAAATTTGAAATTAGGCACCTAATCAGAAACTTAACTCTACAAGAAGGTTTGAATTTTGAGCAGGTTTTGGCAGGGCAGGTCTCTTAGGTGCGGTCACAGATATGGGGAGGCGCTGGTGATCTCAGAGAAAAAGAGGAGAAATTCTCATTGTCTTCTTCCATGAAAGAGATTTTAAAATTAATGGATACTTTCACAAGTTTCTGGTTTCAATAAATATATGCTAATTTGATGGTACTTAATTTGAAGGAGTTGGAAGTGCAAGTCAAACAGCTGCATTGGGGCTATAGGTCTCGTCCAGCTTGGGAAGTGAGATTAGGATACACTAGTGTGATGTTAATGCATAGGAGCTCTTCTGCACCAATTCCTTCCATGCATGCTTTTGCACTAAATATCAAAACGTATTAAGATAAACTGAAAAAATGCAAAGGAAGCCAGAGAGTCACAAAAACATATGCATAAATCAGTGCCAAGTACCACTTTGAAAGAACTCAAGTCAAACCAGTTTGTACAAAGAAAATCAAATCAAGCGTGAACATGTGAATTGAGACTAGCCTAAAGAACAATGGAGCTGAGAAGGCAATGGGTGGTAGCAGAGAGCAAGTTATGTAAAATTGATTGATGCAGTAAGAGTCCTGGCAGCCACATGAGAGCTGTGGCTTGGTGCAGGAAACTCCCTTTGCTCTGACAAGAGCTGACTGAGGCTGTGCTCCCTTCCCTGGGGCACGTGGATGTGTTCTTGATGGTGAAGAAGATACCAAGCTGGGCAGTTTAGAGAAGGGAGAAGCAGGTGCAAGGATTGAGTTAAAAAAAATCTAAAAAATCTGAAGAAGTAACTGCATCACGTTAGATTAACCTTGAGGAGCACTTAGGTTTTGAACCAGGAGGTCAGAATCCCATTTTTAAACAAAAATTCAGAAGGTGGACCTTAGTTTGGCTGCAGCCTGGTGTTCTAAGGAATGAGCTAGAAAATCCATTATTTGGGAAAAGAATAGGAGATAGATGGCTGTAGCAGCTCATACAGACTACATGATCTCGCATCTCTGTCCCACTGTTTTTTGTCACAGAAATGCCTCGGAACACTACAGCTCTAGCAGTACAAGCCATGTAAAGAGCCTGTGAAATGCATGATTTTTAGTGGCAGTGACTCTCCTGTCCCGTGTTGATGATGGGAACAGAGGCGCAGAGGTTCTCTTCTGCAGCACAGCGTGTTCCACGCCACAGCCTCACCCGCCTGGGGCTCTGGCTCTGCCGAGCAGCCCCGGCTCAAGTCTGATTCACAGAGGTGCCTGGGGGAGGAAGCTGTTTGTCTCTTTCTGTCTCCCTTTGCTGAATAGCAGCATTTAAGATCTGGTTCAGGCTTAGAGCCATGTGAAAGCTGGTAAGCATGTGGGTTAGAGAGCAGTGCAGCTTATTCAAGACTCAGTCTGGACCCAACATTGCCCATTCCCATTCCTTCAGACTTCCAATCAAAGGATTGAGTCTGTGCAGTACAGCTACAGACCTGAAAGAAAAATGGGGTCACAAATGTAGGCCAATTGCCCATGCATCACAGTACAGGAAATCTTGCAGAACAGCCTTTTTCATTTACTCATCTCTCCATGTAGTTAGAATTTTAAAAATATACATGCATCCCAACTCATGCTGTTGTTTAAAAAAAGGATCTCTTTGTCATGGGAAGCAAACGGAACATTGTCCAGTTGTGTCGTCTTTGGCAATAAGTGGCATCTATACATTTTCTTGTCACTACTGTTTTTTTACTCAGATTGCCTGGTTTTATTTGTTGGGGGTTTTTTTGGTTGGTTGGTTGGTTGGTTGGTTGGGTTTTTTTGGTTGTTTTTTTTGTTGTTTTATTTTTTCTGTATGGTAGAGTCACATTCTGCTAATGAATCATTTTATATTTACTTGATCCTCTCGTGCTTAAGAGGTTAGGGAAGGGAATTGAAACAAACTTTCAACAGGCAGGAACATGAAAGAGATCATTCAAATCAAACCAACCTAATTGCTTAGACCTTATTTTTTTCCTCCTTGGTTCCAACAGTATGGGAGAGCAGAAGCTGAGCCGTGACAAGCTAATCACATAGCTAAAGTCAGATTTCTTTTTTGAAAATGGCTGCCCCTTTTCTCTCCTGGTTTTTGTTCTTAACCTGAGGGTTTAATCTAAAACCACAGCAGTCTGTTGTTAGTTACCAGCCTAGGGCACGCAGTTGCTTGGAGTGATTGTTTGTGAAATGCGTGCTTTATTTTTAGTAAATATGATATTTAATAGAATTTAAGGCTCTATCTCAAGATGTGGCAGTGCAGAAGAGCCTCATGGGGTGTAGAATTTGCCAACACTTCGGGGAAAACAGAACTTTTGCCACTTTGCCACAGGTATTGCCTACCAGTGCAAGGTGCTGAGAGGACATCCTTCACTGACCATTGGTCTGGGAAGGGGCAGTGTCTTCTCTGCGCACAAGGTTGCACTGGGGAGTGGAATTTAATATTGTTATGTTAAACCTACTGAAGTGAATAAATGCAGAGACATTGATGTGTCTTGACTAATTTTAAGCTCTACCTCCAGAAAACTGCACATATAGATAAAACTACTCAAGCACAAATTAGATCTTGTCTCAGTTAGGTGCAGAAAGGAGGGGGATGGATGAAGGACAATTGAGGATCCTCTGCTCTGTATTTGGGGTTGGAATGGGCAGTGGTGAGGCAGTGTGGGACCAGTACTGAAGTCCTGGTGGAGCATGGTGAGGCACATTCCAACTGTGTGGGGCAGAGCATTCCTGTCTTCCAGATTTGCACTGCGGTGTTAGCAAGAAGTTGAGCTATTCTTCCTTCCCAGTAATTTGATGGTTTAGGAAAAGGTAGAAACCTCTGATCTCAGAAAAGCCCTCTGCTTTCATTAGTGGTGAAGCCTGTCAAACTAGGAACTGTGCCACTCTAAGCACAGCACAGGTAACCACAAGATGGTTGCTTAACAAAGTCCTGTGACTGCTTTGGGTCTGAGGAGATGGCAACGCTATTGCTCAGGAGACAAAACCTACTCTGGTGTTGGTCTGAGCCTTTAGGAGAGAGGAAAGATACAACAGGCCCTCAATTTGAGTAAAGACACTTCAACATAGTTCTGTATGTGCAGGAGGCCTTGCTAATATATTTGCTGGTCTTCCAGGGACCTGGGAAAACACCCTTGGATTGTCTTCAAATCAAACAAATTTGGTTTTCCCCTTAGGAACACTGTATAGTTCCTGAAGAGTTCAACAATGGAAGTAGTACTTTTGGTGGTACATTAAAGCTGTTATGTAGTGAGAAGAGATGCTGGAACCAGGCAGACTGAGAGGTTAAACTTTCAGGACAGGCTGTGAGACAGAATTGGGCACCCCAGAGATGTGCTTAAGATGTCCTCGTGCAGGGGCTGTGCTCCAAACTCTACTCTGAGGTTAGAGCATTGGAGTGGTATAGGGACAGAAGAGTTCCTTCCTGGGAGAGCAGACTGGCAATAGGCCCATGAAAAAGGCCCTGCTGTTGACAACAGCTTCAAAGGTTCACTGTGAATTGGATGCTACTGTAATCTAATACAGACTGAAAACCACCCTGGGCCTTGCAGGAGTGCAGAAAGAGAGAAGATGAAAGACTTACAGAGTAGGATGTTGTTACCTCAGATATATCAAGATAAAGTTGTAAGCAAACAGAAACCTCTGACTGTTAAAAGACACAAGTCTAGTATTTTCCAATTATTCTGGTATTTTCTAATAATAATAATAATAATAATAATATTTTAACTTCATTAAAATTTCTCTTAAGCTCTCTCCAAGAAAAAGCACTCTTAGTTCATGGGTTATAGAAAATGAAACTCTAGCAGCTTTTTAATTAACATATAATCAGGTGGGAGCTTTTAAAATTAAAACCTTGTGCTACCTTCAGTAAGGAGGCATCTTCCTCAGCAGAAGGTCAAAATAACTTTTAACCACAAATCTCCTGTTGCTTGTAAAAATCTTTCAGCCTAACATTCTGTCTTGCCTTGTCTTTGTTGCAATTTTTGTTGTACTCAGCAGTGATGGGAAAGGAAGATTAGTATAAAGAAAAGTTATTTCTAAAACATATAAAAGCCTTTAGGGAGAACTGCAAAATACTGACTCTTCCCGCACACCTCTTGTCTCACTCCGGACCAGTCACACATTCACCTTCCATTTCACTTAACCAGGCAAAGTGTCCACATTTGAGAGCTTCATTTTGTGCTCAAGGGCTTCTCTCCAGCTGCTGGCATGGCCTCTCTCTCACCCCCTTGCACTCTTACCAGCCCCTTGGCACTGGGAAATGTCTGCCTGAGTACTGAAACTTTGCAGCTGGTTCAGATGGTGAGGAAATTACAAGTTACCATTGCAATACCATACCTCAGCAAGAATTTGGGGTTTGGGTCATTAATCCTGCTACTTCTTCCACTTCTGTAGAGCCGAGGTAACTTCAGAATTGTGGGGTGTAGCTCAAGGTTATCAGGCAGTAGCATCTGAACAGCAAAGGGCACAAATCTGGTAATTACAGTGCAGCTTCTTTCATAGTTTCTCTTCAGTAATACAGTTCAGTAGGCATCAGAGTGCAAGCCTTTTTGTTGTATTTGTTTGTATTAAATTCTTTAAGACACCACAATGTTATCACCCAAGGATATCCAGGAACCTTCTGACTGAGCTCTACGAGTAGGAGTCCATCCCTTTCTCTGGCACAGCTGAGGCAGGGTGCTCATCTCATAAAATCATAGGGAAAAGTGTAGCAAAAATCCCATATTAGAGAAAGCTGCTTGTCTGTTTTAGCCCCACTGAAGTATTAACAGCAAGGATCCTTTGACAGGGATACAAGCCAGCAGAAATACAGAGGTGGTGTGAACAGGGTTGGTAAGACAGGTCTGACAACATTTGAAGTAGAACAAACACCTCTGGTCCTGAAGTCTACATTTGCTGTGGCAAGACATCTTCCTCTTTTCCAGCCATGAAGGCTGAAATCCTGATGACAGGGAAGCATATTTTTCCCTCCGTCCTCACAAAAGGCAGTAAGTAAAATTTCCATCATGTAACACTTGTGTATGTCAAAAATGAAAAAGGAAAACAACTCTCTGGATGCACGCCGGCTGACAGTAGGCTGCTGTGTGAACTTGGACATGAGGAACACAGCCCACTGCGGAGCTGGGTGATGAGATATCCTCAGAGACCTGGCTTGGCAGTGAATGCCAGTCTTGATGCCAGCATAACAGAATTCTCTTTCCGTTGGACAGGCTGAAGGGTGTTCCTGACGGATGGGCTGCTCTGTGCCATCTACTGCAGGGAGACCCAGGCGTGACTGGCACACATGGCACATCATGTCCTGGCAAGAAGACACCATTTTTCCTCCACAATCAGTGTGAGGATTAGGGGACCCTTTCCAGAATTTACATGTCACTGTGGGTTAGGGTGGACAAACTTCACCCACGTGGGTGAGACCTTCTCTTTTGATTGCTGATGGGAGTGACAATTCTCACCAAGAACCCTTGTTCCACCAGCAAAAACGGGAGTTAGGCAAGACCCAACCATATTTAGGATCAAGGTCTGGGGTCTTCTTCTTGGCTTTTGCCTGATCCTGGAAAGGCTAAACATGGGGGAAATTCCTCGCTTAAAACCCTAAACAAACCAACAAAACACAGCATAAAACAACAAAGAATGAACACTTTTCTGTTGTTTTGCCAAACTAAGAGTCACCAGGAGAGAATGGCAGGTGCCAGAGCCCAGGAGAAAGTGTCTGTGGCAGCTGACATGTTGGCCCAATTCTCTCTTAAAACCAGACTGAAAAACACCTTTGTGATTATCCATGCATTTAGAAATAAGCAGAGGTCTAAACACCTCACCACCTCATTAGTGTGAGGCCTTCCCTGGCTCAGAAGGGACTGAAGAGTCAGTGCTGCAGTGTTAAATGCAGTGCAGTGGTTAGCTGTGGGCGTGTTGACCTTGTGCCTTCACACTAATGCTGAGAAGTCAAGGGGCAGATCACAGAAACCTCATGTAACCAACGTTGCTTTGAGCAGCCAATTACATTTTTGGATTCTGGTTTTGTATGTTTGATACTAAGGTCATCTGGTAAATGGTTCCTGTGGTGTGTACCCTGAGAGTCAGGATGCTTAGTCCTGGTACTCTGGATTGAACAGGGAGCAGGTATGCTTGAGACAAATGTACAAAAGGTGCAGAGGAGCAGCACCTCTGCCCCTGCAACTGACAGCAGGTAGAAGGAAATGACTAGCTGGGCCAGGTCTCACTTCAGCATTTCAGGCAGCAATGGTCAGAGGTGTTTTGGAATAAACTAAACTTGGAAATAGCAAAAGGAATATTGTACCTGTGAAGTCATGAAAGAGCAAGACTGCCGTCCCAAATATTACCAGATGAGTTGTGATCCTCACTCCAAACACAGACTGGTGAGGTCAGTTGAACATGGACAGAAAGAATATTTTGGAGCCAAGAGAAAGAAACATATCTGTCAGATGGTCATCTTTGTAGGGGGAAGCAGATAGAGCCAAGACTTTGCGTAGGACCACAGAGAGTAGGAATGAGGAGCAGCAGCAGATCCTGGTGAGGGTGTCTCAGTTAGCATTTGGGTGATGATTCCTGGAATAGGCACTAAAGCTTCAGAGTAGTGAGAGCCCATTGGGGATGAGTGATGGACCAGTGCAAATTTAGATGCCTGTCAAGCCTAGCAAACAAAGTGGGAGGAAGATGCAGTGCAGCAGGACGTGGTTAATATTAGTTCACTTTTCAAAATCTCAGCAGTTGAGGCAGCCAAAACACGCTGGGGAGAAAGGATCATTGTTTGCCAGGTTTCTCAAGAGTGTCCTCACAAACACATTCACCTTTCTCCCGCAGTAAAGAACATGTTTGTGCCACGCAGCATAATCATGAAATTCTAAAATCATGAAATAGCTTGGTTTGGAAAGGGTCTTCAAAGGTCATCTAGTCCAATCTCCCTGAAACAAGCAGGGACAATGCCATGAAGAGACGAGCAAGGTGCCTGGGCAGGCATCAAAAATAATCTAACTTGGAGAAAGATTAATAGATCCTTTGGGGGCTGTACTGCATCTGCCACTTGAACTATCTGACATAGCTTTGCATTGGGTAAGGAAGATACTCTGAGACACCTGTTAAAAAGTTTTGCTGCAGATGAAGAAGTTTCCTTGGCAAGACTAAGAGCCATAAGCAAGTCTTTGGTTTTCCAGGTTATATTGGGTTTGTGTGGCAATGCTTTGGTGGAGGTGGGTGGGGGATGCTACAGCTTCCCACATCTGACAGACCTAATGCCAGACACTCCAAGACAGATGCATTGCTGGTCAAGGCCAAGTCTATCAGTAATGGTGGCAGAGCCTCTGGGATAACATATTTAAAAGGGGGGCGGGAAAAACCTTCACAAGAGCAAAGACAGATAAAGAAGAGAAGAATAAGAATATGTGAGAGAATATAACAGCTCTAGAGATGCCCAGGGGAAGCAATTAGTGAGTGATCTCTCCCTGCACTTATGAGCCTCTCATTAAGTTTTCACTCCACTGTCTATTTGAGGAGAGGAATGATAGAAATGCTTTGGTGGGCACCTGGCATCCAGCCAGGGCCAGCCCACCAACCAGCACTGAAGTTCAGATCAGTGCCAGCAGAATGCCTATGTAACTTACCTGTCCCTCTGTGCTCCTGGTGTCACCCGGACAGTTATACCTGGGTAGCTGGGCTTACTGTACTTCACTCTCCAGGCTGTTGCCCTATAGTATCATTTCAGTAGATTTAGCTGTGCTGTTTGATTCCCTAACACACCTGCCCCACAGCTTTAGCAAGTTTCTGTCTTTGTGCAGGCTAGATTATATTTAAGGAAACAAACCCATCATCCCTCAGGAATGGATGTAAGCCCATGCTGGCATTCTCTGTGTAGCACAAAATTAATCAACTGCAGTTGCCAGTATGTTGCTCCTATGAGGATACATTCACTAATGTGCCTCCCATTACTTCTTTGGTTTCTTTATTTTTACCTTTTTTTTTTTTTAAAAAAAAAACCAACTTTTTTTACCACCTCTGAAATCACAGTGGAAAAATCAGTGTTATCAAAGCCCTAACCACCAGAGATAGCATGCATAAAGACACAGAGATCAAGTGATAACAGCATCTGCCCACTCTTAGAAGGGAAGTGAAAGGTTACTTATCTGCTGCAATAGGAATTCAGACAGATGTGTAAGCTGTGCACAGCAGAGAATCCTGGGTCAGCAACTGCTTTCCCTGTCATCTGCTTGGCACAACACAGCTCTGTGCATTTCCTTTCCCTTCTAATCCCCACAGAAATAAATGGAAATGCTCAGCACTCTAAAGGGATCATGGTGCAACTCTTCTGCTGTGGAAGTTAAGTGCCTGAAACATTTAAAACTTGTTGAAAGCAGAATTATTTAAATGTGCTCAATTATCTCACTGATTAATATCTGACCTTAGAGAGGATGTCTGATTAGTACACAACTTCCTTCCTATACCAGCCTGCGCAGGTGGCATCTCAGTGATGACTGTATGGCAGGCATAATTCCTCCAGTCCTGAAGACCTGGAAGGAGAGGAGGAATTTCCTCCTTGCAGAGCAATCCCTTGAGCCAGTTTCTCACTGGGCAGCCTCATATTATTGGTGTGGTTAGTGGTTACAGCCTGCTCTATTTTATAGATGTAAAATGAGGGAGTCATTGTCTCATTGAAGTGGCCAGCCAGCACCTCCAGTCTGTCTGCCATGCTGCACGTCCAGTTGCACCACTAGATATATAAACCACTTTTAAACTAACTTCTAGCTCTTACTCAGGCCAGGAAGCCCACTGCTGGAGAGATGGTATTGGGGCATTCCATGGTGTAGGTCTCTGGTAAAAAACCAGTCATGAAGAAAGTACAGTTCTAAAAAGAAATCAGGTCACTGAATTCAACACATTCAGATTAAAATGTAAATGCTTGGGAGTACAGAGTGATGACAGGCTCTGAGAAACAACTTTGTTAGTTATTTCAATGAGACATGAAACTGAGTGAGTGAGTGAGTCAAGCAATAAAAAAATGTTACCACAATGGGTATTGCCTGACTACATGATCAAAAACATAGAAATTATGTCAGCAACTGCATACTTAACTCTGCTTGTATCTTTGTCTCCTGTGTGCAACATTTCTGACATGGAAATTCACTTGCTCTCTACAGCCAAATGTAACTTAGTCAAACACTGGCAGACAATTCAGCAGAACTTTCTTGCAATAGATCATTGACTTCAGAAAGCAGCAGGTATTTGGAAATAATTTGCAATATTTTGTCTTCTTTGAGGTGATCTACTTAATTTTAAAAATTTACATCCATTTTAGCAAGAATATGATCTTAAGCCCTTAAATAAGGGACTCTGACTTGTACTGCACATTCTTTCTTGGGATTTCAGGAACAAACATATTATTTTCTGCTCTATAAAACAATTTCCTGTGGGTTGAAAAGGTAGGTAAGTGAGATTATCAGTGCCTGGCATCTTCACTCTATTGGCCCTTGGCAATACAAGGATTGTATAATTTTGTCCATCTCTGTGAGGGTTCATTACTTCTGGCATAACCTAGGGAGATGCTTCCACCAGAAATGGTTCTTAAACCTTTTTAAGATAAGCAGTCAAGAGGAAATCGTAAGAAACAGACCAAATAGAACATAATTTAGAAAAAAAAGTTTTTTCTTAAAGTAAAAAACCCCTAATTTCAATAAAGCAGGTTTTTCCTTCAGAATACCTTTGGATATTCTGGAAACATTTTTATGAAAAATTGAAGTGTGTTAATTGTAAAAGGCTGATCTTATGTCTCATGGGAGTTGCTGCTCCTTTTAATTTCTATTCCTTTTTCTGTCTGAACTTCCGTGAGAACTTAGACCATGGGATGACATTACTCACTGCCTGCTTTCTCTGCCCAAAGCTAGGAAACTGCCTGATCCATAAGCTCAGACTACAAAAGAGAATAAAAGCATAAACAAGCATATAATAACTCAGCCATGCATCTTGGTGAATTTTATAAACTAGCATTTTTGCAATAAAAATTTCCTGATAATTTTTAATTTACAGCTTTGGTTTATCAGCATTTTCTCTGATAGAATAAAATCTGTTTAACCAGTTTCTCTGAAGTCAGTGATTATCAACAGGAGGATACACTTACTGCTCCTCATGCTTCTTTCTGGAACTCAGGGCTGCTATGAGCTCAGATGGTTCTAGGAAGTGATGCTGCAGTGAAGCAGAGAAGTGCTCTGAGTATGACTGTGCTCCTCCTTCAGAAATTCCATGTTTAGTCTCACCAGAAATCATGTCTGAATCTTTACCATGATCAGCAAACTGTTTCCCATCAAGTTTTTTTTTCAGCCTCACTTCATTTTCAGGATAAATATCCAGTGCATTGGTGGAAAAAAAGTGATGCCTTACAAACACAGTCATACCTTGGGCTAGAGGTGAGACCCAAGCACTGACTGTGCAGACTCCTTCCCAAGTGCTCTGTTTACAGAGCTACCCATTTAATCCCTGAGCCCTATTTGCTCCTCTAGGAAAAAAAAAACCAAAACAAACCTGTAGAAGGCCTTTAGGAGGGCTCTGTCTTCCCTGACTGATTTGACAGAGGTGACCAAGTGATAAAATTGCTGGTGGATGCTGGTCAGTGTGGGATGGATATCAGCCACTGACACCTCATAATGTGAGAGGAGGGCTGCATCTGGCAAGGGAATAATGGAAGCAGATGGGAGTAATGTAAAATGGGAACAAAAATGATCAAAGGAGAAGGAAGTGGGGGGTATTGCAACACATAACGTTGAAGAGAAATTATAAAGACAACAAGAGATGGGAATAAGAGAAATCTAGAAAAGCTGAACAAAGAAAGAGGAAGAAATAGGGAGAACAAAAAAATGAATACAGAAATACCAAAAGCAGCAAAAATGATTGACAAGAAGTAAAAAGTTAGATGCAAACAAGTGAAGGAAATTTTGATGGAATTAATGAGGAAAAAAAATATATTGACAATGTAGGATGGTCATGATGAGAAATATAAATAGGTAACACAAACAACTTGAATGTAAATACATAATTTATGTTTTATATTCCAAAAAAGTGATAAAGAGACTAGAACTTCAGTTGATGGCTAGGTTTTTGAATTAGATTAGACTGATCTAAATTTAACTGAAGGAACATGAAATCAGGTTGGAAGAGCATAGGGTTGTATGCTACCTTTCTTTTAGAATTAAAAGAAGGTGACATTACAGAAGAAACAAGTGGATTCTTGAACAACTTAGACAATAGCTTTGCTTTCCTTTCCTTATCTTTAAATATTTTCTTTCCTTAATTAATTGTGGAAGAAAACTAACATGTGGTGAGATTTGACAAACCACAATTACCATATTAGCTAAGCAAGAGCAGATTTCCTTTCAGAGCTCTAACATATGAACCAAAACTAGCTAACACAGAGACTGACAAAGAGTTGTGTTAAAAAGAACGAACTCCTTCCACAGTTGCCACAGTGTGAAGGTGAAGCACAAAGAATCTGTAAAGAAAGCTGACTGATTGAAAGTGTTTTGAAAAGGTAAGCTGGACTAGGTACCTCGTGGTACCTTTGGAATTCAGCAAATGGTGAATTCTTCACCTTCTGAAAGATTGTTATTTATGCTGGATATTGGATATATTACAGATTAAGCACCCGATTATGGAACAAGGTGAGCAATAGTTCTTGTAAAGGATCAGCTAAAACTCTGATTTATCTTTTAATTAACCATTAAAAATCTGATCTATATTTTGATGACTCTCATTCTGTGAAAATATGTTGATAATATACAGTTTCTTCACAGGCTAATCTTGGTATTCCAAAGGTAAGTTGTTGTCTGAGAGTGTTGTCGGAAGCTGTTACTACAAGTAGAAGTGCTGGTCTGAATATGCATTATAATCATGATGGACTTGGTGATTTGAAGTCGCAGATGGCTTTGTAATGGAGAGGGATTTTCTACTTCTGTTGCTCATTACTTGCTGGTTACATGAATGCCATGTGTTATGTTTGTCTTTGTGTAATGAAGTTTGCTTTGCAAGACTCAGATCCATCTTTACACTCCCAAAGTTATGAGAAAGAGGCACTAGAAATGCTTCAGTGAAATATCCCACAATGACATACCAGCAAATTCCATTACCAATCGAATGTGTCCCTACTCTGAATTTGCTGCTTTTAATAGAATTTGAGCCCTTGTTTCAGACTGTCAGAGACTGTGAAGAGGAATCAATGGTTTTCTTCAGACAGTGTTTACAGAAAGTGAGTTACCTTAAACAGGATGGAGGCTGTCATATGTAGCTATGTTACTACAAAGATGTGATATATAGCGATGTTACTACAAAGATGTGCACCTCAGTTTATCAGGAGTAAACATACTGTGCCTTGCAGCACTTGAGAGACAGGATATTTCAAAATTAAGCTTTCTTTCTAAGAAAGTTCAGATACTACATTCCAAGCCTCATCTCAAGTTAGTTAGATGTTTTCCATTATTACAATTTGACATGCAAATAACAAGTTAGCAAACCAGCACAAAAATGTAGTTAAAAGTCAAAGCCCCTTTTAGCAAAGATTCAAAAGATTGCCTGAAAACCTGTGATGTTTTAATAATGGAAATTGTTATGAATTATAAAATTGTCAATAATAGAGTGAAGAGTACTTCACTATTGTGATTAAGGATGTCTTGAAAGATTCACAAGGACTTCTGTCTTCACCTCCTTGTCTCTGCACTGAAACTCACACATCTTCTTTTCTCCATGTTACTGGACTTTAGAAAACCATTTTCAAGAGCTTAACTATGTTATGGATTTAGTCAAAACCTGCTCCAGACCTGTGATGACAGGG
Organism: Hirundo rustica; assembly: GCF_015227805.2. NCBI lineage: Eukaryota > Metazoa > Chordata > Aves > Passeriformes > Hirundinidae > Hirundo > Hirundo rustica. The sequence goes on from NC_053452.1 coordinate 41,059,605, forward strand.
AGTGGTTTAGTCCAAACAAAGATAAGGAGGTCAAATTAATCTAGTAGTGACCATGCTGAAGTTATTTGAGTCACAGATAGATTTCACACTTTTTTTTGCTTTGTATGCATCAAACAGTGAAGATTGCTGCTCAGCAATAACAATCAAAACATGTTTTCAACACATATTCATGCACATTTAGGTAAAACAAGACTCTAATTTCAGGGCTTTCAGGTATCTCTGTGTTGTTCCATGCACATGTATTTGGTTATAGCTGAAGTCTTGGATCCTGTGAAAATGAGCTATTGAGAAAATGACATGTGCCTGCTTAGATGATAATGAACCTTGATGACATGGTGCTTTAAATGTACCAGTTCTCCTTTTGACACCAGGCGAGTTTTTGTTCCATTCACTGGGTGTGGTCAGTGGAAAGAAGCCCCAAGCTTAAGCTGGTGGGGGGCCACCACTACAATGATATGCTCAGTTTAGGAAAAAAGTGAGTGGGCAGAACATCTGTCATTCTGCATTTCTTTAGGTCCAGTGTTCTATTAATTTAATCATATCTTAGAATCTTACAAGACCGTCTGTATTTATGTCATGTGGCATCTCTAATGAGATGCCAAAGAATTCCAAAAATAGATAAGGAGTTCAAAGAAGGGGGATTACCAGGTTTTTGGGTTTTTTTTCCCTTTCTGCTAATGCAAACATCTAAGTTGTGTTCAGAACCAAGGTCTGGAAAAGAAACATTTCTAAGTGTGAAAATTCAGGAATCATGAAATGATTCCATGTCTAGTTCTAGCTAGCTTTAGCAACAGACCTGAACAGCATGAACATGAATAACAAATGCTTGTACCAAACAGACAAATAGAACCACATTTTACTTATTTACTTGCATTTACACTTTTTTTTTTTTTTTTTTTTTTTTTTTTTTTTTTTTTTTTTTCAGATCTGGACAATCATTTGGGTTGTGTGCATCTTGACATATAACAGATTACTATTTTTGTTCTTCTAAACCAGCTGCTAATCAATTTGGTAATTATTATCTCATTTCACGGTTTTACTCTAAGCAGTCTTCTTGATTTAAATAATTGATGTTGAAACTACTCCTCTGCATGACATTAAGTGCACCCTTTGCAAAACCAGGTCATTATTCAGGACATGATTTGAGCACAATGGCAATTAACCCCCTGCTTATTATGATTCTCATTCTGGCTTGAATATTTTAAAAATAATATTATGACATGGGTAGGCTAATAAGTAAATTAATAAAATATCTGCTTCCAGCTTGTGTATTTTCTGCACAGCAACATTTTCCTTTACATAAAAAATGGGTTATTGCTATTGCTTGTGAGGAGGAAGTAGTGGTTATTTCAATTTAACTCTGTACCTTTAACTAATGCTGTTATTTCTTGTTTTCTAAATTAGACTATAATCTTGTTGAGGCTGATGGTAAATGTGCTTGAGGCAGGCAAAACAAACTTTAAAAGAATCACACATCCTCTTTCGCCTGGCCTTCAGACAATTTTCAAATTGGGTAAGTACTGAAATAAAGCAGTTAATCTGTAATCTGTATATCTGTGTGGCAAATGTATTAAACTGAACATGTAGATGAGAGTCTACTTACAAGGGTGGGCTGTTCTTAAAAATACTTAATGACTGGTTTTGTTTCTTCATTGAATTCTGTCTTTTTCCTCAGGTCTGTCTTTATTCATTGTGGGGTTTTTTGTATAATTCAAATAGTATATTTGTTCTTAAGAGTGTGGTTTAGTCTTATGTTTGAGTAATCACACACTGCTTTCACAGTGAAAAACAATGTGATGATGTGGATTAAATGGAAATATACTAAGCTCAAAAATTCGAGGCATATATTTAATATTCAGAACATAGGTGGTTTTGAGTGCACATACACAGACATGTACTACCGATATGTAGTACATAACAAATGTTAAGACACACCACCATATATATATATATATGAAAAAAATTTTTTATATTTATCTAATACATTAATGCTAAATAAAGATGTAAATATATCACTTATAAATTAGAAAGGTGCCTACTGAAACACTCTTAGAAAGATTTAGATCAAAAAAGAAACGGTGTTTAGAAGAGTTCTAATTCAACTTCCTCAGCAGCCCGTGCATCTTTTCAATAACCTCTGTGAATGCTGTTTCAAATTCAGAAAAGGAAGTCAGCTCAAGAGATTTAAATTAGGTCTAAATCTGATTTCTGCAACTCTGATTTCAGTTTGAGACCTTCGCTACAACTCTCCTACTAACCATCCTCAGGAAGCTTCTGCTGGACAGTAGAAGTAATTTTGTAAATAAATGTGTGGCTGGTGGTGCCTTTTTGAATTCCTGTATCATCAGGGAGAATATGCGTCTCTCCTGTGATGAATAGTTGTTGTTCCCCATATGATCTCTGCTGAGCTCTTCTATGAACTAAAGAGCCTTTTCTTAGTGATAATTTGGAGAGATCTCCCTTCTTAGCCCTCTTTGAAGGCTGTAGGAAATATCCATGTCTCCCTTTCTTCTAAACACTCTCATCCAATCACCTTTTTCTGTTATGCTCACATTCCAGAGTGGCTTTGTCTCAGTGGAATGAAGAGTGACTTTTATAGAGAAGATATACCATCAGACTCTCTTTCTTTAATTTAACCATGTAGGTCTTAAAAAGACATGAATACCTAGAATAGTATTTTTCTTGCAACAATAAAACAACAGTTTCTAAAATAATAACCTAGACTGGTACGCCTTTAATTCTGCCCAATTGAAGAGTTACTGTAGCTGCAGCCAAGTGCAAACGTAACAAGGAACACCAAGCAAGGTTGTGAGTGTGTGGCTGGATGAGATCAGAAAGTGTTAAAAGCAGCAGTGACTAAAATTGTCAGTGTTCTAGTTTAGGAGACCATAGCCTCAGGTTAACTGCATAACTTGCCTGCTTGCCCTATACATCTCTGCACTTCTGAGAGACACCTTTAAGTTGTTGGAAATTTGCTTCAGAAGGTGTTCAAGCACTTTCAGGCTGTCATATTCCTGCAGCTTCTAAAAATCAGTTTCGAAAAACCAGCAGACAAATCTGGAGAGACAGTTAAAGATTTGTTTAAAGGGCATCCAGACCAGCTGTGATGCCTTAGCAACATTATATAATTCAGGTCTTAATCCAGCTTGCAGCCCTCTATAGTGAGCCAGCATCCCCATATGAGTCATCCTCATTATGTTTTTGGAGAGTGTTCTGTCCTTTCCCTCCCCCAGTTTCTCCAATCATATCTGGATTTCATCTGCCCCACTTTTACAAATTCTCTCTCTCTTGTTTTCAGTATTAGGTAATTCCCAAACAGGAAGGTTTTGTTTTTGTAGACTTAAAGCTGACCCATATGCTCTTCCCAATTAGTAGCACCACTGGAAAAAGCAGACAAACTCTAGACAAAACTGCCCTTGAGAGTTTTGAAAAATATGGGACCTCATGTCATCCCATCCCTGCAATTCCTGCCTTGCTGATACGTGCAGTTCTCAGAGCAGCTAATGGAAAGAAGGGAAGGACCAAACTCATGCAAGGAAATGCAGAGGAATTAAATCTCCTGCCCATGAGCTCCTATGTGAGGTGGAACAAGTTATTTAAGCCCAGCTCCCCACATGTGGCCACCAATGCCAAGTTCCCCATTTTATTTTTCTGTGACTTTAGACTCTGTGATCTAATTTGCAGAAGTCTGATCCTGGATGCAAAGTCAGTGAATTTAATCCTTTACCCAGCTGAAGTCCTTCACCATTTTAAGTACTCTTGGAAGTGATATTGAGGGGGATAGTGTCTCAAACTGAACATCTTAAGTGGATATTTAGCTCTAATTACTCAGATTCTCCCTTGTAAATAGAGGTAGTAATACTTCTTTGCACAGGGTGTTGTGCAAATTAAGTAAGACCCATTTGTAAAACAGTTAGTTATCACTGTGATAAAGAAAATTTTTTTCATAGGGTACTGTCTGAACTGCACACTGAACACGGCACTGAAAAATCTGTGCACTGATCAAAGAAAATACAAAAGTGCTCAGTCTGTTCATACACTGTGTAGCATCCTTCGCGCTATAAGAAGCTGTTATTCTGTTGCTTTTAAATTATGTCAATTCTTGCATTACTGTTATGACGTATACCAAGGGAGTGCTGTTTATTTTTTCCCTATTTCCCTCAATACATGGATTGCCATTGTCATACAGAAGTTCTCAAAGTAAAATTTAATTTATTCTAATTCGTTGTGGTGCATATTCAATGTGAAGTAGCAGCCAAATATTCTCATATATCATTTATTAGCCTATGAATAAGCATTCAATATATGTCTGTGTTCTCAATAATACTGAGAAAAACAATTCATTTTCTACAACAGCACATTTTGTAGAGATGTGTGATTTGTTAGCATGCTCCAGTTAACATGGTCTGTTTTGAGTAAGTTTTTTTTGCAATTTTGTTTTTCTACTTGTTCACACTTCTTGTGCTGGTTTCCTGATCTAATCTATTTTTTTTTTCCCCAGAAATACTTGGGAAAGTATTTTGAGGTCCTTTTGAACGTATTTTTCTGAGAAGTGTACTGCCAAAATGAATTTTGTAAGTACCTAATTGATAAACTATATTGGTATATCGATAAAGCGGTGACTCTGTAAGACCCAGTTCCTTGAGGCTGCAGATCCAAACGCTGTAATTTTAGGAATGAAAATCTGAAGAGATGTGTCTGAGAGCAGAGTTCACTGTCAAAGCACACTGTTTATTTTCACTACATGTTTGGTGTTTGTGGTGCAGGTAAATGTGTCTCAGGCTAGCTATCATAGATTGCCTGTCTAGCTGAGTAGAGAGAAGTAATCATTTTTGGGCTTGATTTAGTCAAGCTACATTAGTATGAATTTCATAACATGTTAGAAAGGCCTGTTTGCCTTATGTGATAGTGAAAAAAACATAGACCCCTAATTCAAATTCAGGCTTTTACACTATAGAGCCTTCTGTGACAGCAGACTTATTTTTTCTGTGTAATGCACTTGAATATGAAGGCCTTTGGGATCATTTCCACATTCGTATTTTAAGTATGATTTTATGAAATTTCTTAGATAATTCTTACAAACCTTGTCTGTACTGTTAAATGCATTTGTAGTTGGAATATGTGGTCAGTTACCTATCATGTTTCTACTATGCAGGGATTAAAGACAAACATCTGTGTGCTAACTGGTGTTCTCCTTTCCTACAGACAGACCCTCGTTCCACAGATTACCCCTATTATTCAGACTATGCTTCTCTAATCATGCCGCCTTGTTCTAAGTTGGAAGTCAGGAACTTCACAAAAGCGTTTCTGCCAGTTGCATATTCATTGATTTGTATCATCGGCCTCTTTGGTAACATCTTTGTGGTGATGACCTTTGCTTTATACAAAAGAACCAAGTCCATGACTGATGTGTACCTCTTCAACATGGCCATAGCAGACATACTGTTTGTTCTCACTCTTCCACTGTGGGCAGTGAATTACGCTGCTGATGAATGGATTTTTGGTGATTTCATTTGCAAAATGTCTAGAGGTATCTACGCAATCAACTTCAGCTGTGGCATGCTGCTTTTGGCCTTTATCAGCGTGGACCGGTACATTGCTATCGTACAGGCAACAAAATCTTTTAAACTCAGGGCAAGAGCTCTCGCACATAGTAATCTCATTTGTTTGGCTGTGTGGATATCATCAATTTTAATCTCTAGTTCCTCTTTTCTGTACAGTGAAAGTTACAGCTTCTCCATCAACGAAACTAAAGAGATTTGTGATCACAGATTTGACGGAATGTCTGAAAGCACAATGCTGAAATCACTGCTGCTGTGGCTACAAGTTGCATTTGGATTTTTTATACCTTTCATATTCATGATTTTTTGCTACACTTTCATTGTCAAATCCTTACAACAAGCTCAGAATTCCAAAAGAAACAAAGCAATCCGTGTGATTGTATTAATTGTAGTTGTCTTCCTCATTTGCCAGGTACCTTATAACATTGTTCTTCTCATAACAGCTGTCAACATGGGTAAGATCGACAAATCTTGTGACAGTGACAAGATAATGGCTTATGCAAAATACACCTCGGAAGCCATAGCATTTTTACACTGTTGTGTAAACCCCGTGCTCTATGCATTTATTGGAGTGAAGTTCAGAAGTTATTTTGTGAAGCTAATGAAGGACCTATTGTGCAAGAGAGACAAGAAGGACAATAAACGTAGTTCGAGGACAAACTCTGATACTTACCATTCAAGACAGACTAGTGAAATTCTGACTGACAATGGATCATCTTTTACTATATAATCCAATTTGAATTACATTAGTACTGAAGGGCTCTTCTCACCAAGCAACACAAACCAATGCCACTGTGCATGTGACAACAAGTCATCTGAGCTTCTCTGCACATCTAAAGGAGATACAATGATCTACAACTCCTTTCAGGAAATTAATTAAGATAAAAGAGTAATACTTTCCTGTGTAAAACTAAAGCCTTATTCACTTCTCTTAATGCTCTTCTAAAGTACATTCTCTTGGAATTATAAAGTAAGTGAAGTTTACAGAGGAACCCTCATCACTGTCCAAGGAAAAATTGCATCTCATCTGTCCTTCAACACTGAAATATCCCCAAAATAATAAGTAAATGAATAAGGTTATGTCTACGCTCTTTCTTACATTTATGTTGTTTCTGTTAATTACTTCTACCTGGAAATCCTACTCAAGTGTAGTTTGCCACTGTGCTTATATTGCAGACCAGTCACATTGTGACAATACTAACCCAAAGAGATGGCATTTTGAGCAAAGCACGGCAAGGAATGCAAAATGCAAAATGAAAAAAGAGGCTCAGGACTGCTGACATAGCTGGGCTGCAGTGCTTGGTCTTGTAAACCTTCGCCCAGCGCTATTCTGAGCAGAGTGAAGCTCTGCTTGAGAGTTTCTTTTCTTTGTTTGGCACCGGATTTGGATGATGGAATCCAACAAAGCTGATAATCTCATGAATATTTCTTTGCGAAGAGTTGTCTCTTTCTAGCTGAAATTCACACTCTACTTTTTAAAAGGCAACTATGTTTATGAAACTGCAATTAATTCCAACACTATTTGTTGGAATGTGATCAATGACAAAATATGAAGCATTTCTTTGTATTTAGCTACTGCCAGCAAAGATTCCTTTAGAATGTATTTACCAGCTCAAATATGGATAAATATAGTTTCAAAAATTAGTTAGAAGTTATCATCTAAAAAAAGAGCAGAATCTGACTTAATTCAGCCAGAATTTTTACTGAGTCGGTATTTGAATATAGGAATATTTATAATAATATATAATAAATGCAATCAGTTTTACCCAGCCTTGATTCTTCAGCAAATCCTCAGTGGAACTGCTGCTCTTTGAGTGAGCTTTACCACTGTTGCAGTCACTGTGGGACAGTGAGATAGACAGAAATAAGAGAAAATAATCATTAACATGGCACATGAATCTAGTACTGCTTTGGCTGGTACAATCTGTCCTTGTTTCCAATTCAGCATCAGGTTTTTAAATATTAGTGCCAGATATGATAAAGATTGCATCTATTTGTCATAACTGAATAGCAATTTTGCAATAATATGATAGAAAATTATGTAAATATAGATGCATGCATTCGCTGTACATAGCAATGATTTTCTGAAATTGAATTCAGCAAATAAAATATGTAACTGAAATGGAAAGAATCCCCTCATATCTAAGAGTTCCCTTCTACATGTTGCCTTGAAACATTCTCTTACTCCACGCAAAATCTGTCATATTGGAACAGTCTGTCCATCGGGGGCTCCCTGAGGGAGCATGCCCCAGGGTGGGAAGTCCAGAGCTGAAGCAGCTGCAGCATCTCCTATGAAGAACCTCCCAAGGTTCCAAAGTGCATCCTCCACCTTCTGCCACTGCGCTGCCAAGCCTGCACTGGCCTTCAGGCACTGAGCAACCCAAACAATGCCCCAACGGGGTTCGGTGCCAGAGAGCAGCCAAGGGACGGTCACTGACTGGGCTCTGTCACTGTCCCACCAGCGGTGGCTTGCTGACAGACACTGGGAGAGGGCAGGGAAAGTGTGCCATGGCCTTCCTGAAGTGGTTCCTGGCTGAAAGAACATCTTCCCCCCGGGGTGAGGGCAGAGAAAGAGAACAAAGCAGGGTCCTGCAGAGCTGGAGTCCCCAGAGAGCGGGGTCAGCCTGCGACCTCGCAGGTCGCCAGCCCCTCGTGACTGTGAGGGGCCCAGGCAAGCTGGAAGTGGTGGTGTGGGACAGCTGCCTCAGGCAGGAGCAGCACCCAGCTTCTCGGATGCTGGACTTTGAGAGGGTAAAATGCCCTCTGGAAATGACATGGAAGTGTAGAAAATGTACCCAGCTGCTCCTCAATGCATATGGGAGAGAAATCCTCTTGAGGGAAGAGGAATATGATACACATGTGGGACTAAAACAGCACTTGGAGTACAAATTGTGCTGGTGTCAAGGCCTTGGCCAAAAGGTGCAGCCAAAATCCTGATTGCCATGAATGAGTGCTCTGTCCCTAGGAGAGATGGGAGTGGAGGACAGGGTGGACTTCTGTGATGGTTTAACGTGTCTGGCTGTCAAGCGCCCACCAAAACCTATCACTCCCCTCCTCAACTGGACAGGGGAGAGAAAATGTGATGAAAGGGTCATGAGTTAATATAAGAGCAGGGACAGATCACTCACTGATTGCTATCATGGTACTTGGAGAACTTAATTGGATTTATTACCAGTCAAAATCAGAATAAGATAATGAAAAGACAGATCTTAAAAATACCTTCCCACAACCTGTCCTCCTCTCCAGACATAACTTTGTTCCTGATTCTTTACGTCCTTCACCACACCCAGCAGAAAGACGAGAATAGGGTTTACAGCCAGTTCATCACAGCTCATCCTCAGGACGAGGAGTCCTTCCCCTGCCCTAGCTTGCAGTCCCTCATTCAGTCTTCCATAAATTCCTTCAGCATGGGTTCTTTCCATGGGCTGCAGTTCTTCACAAACTGCTCCAGAGTGGGTCCTTTTCTGTGGCTTACAGTTCTTCGAGGAAAGGCTGTTCCAGCATGGGCTCCCTGTGAGGTCATAAGCCCTGGTAGCATGGGTTCCTCTCTCCACAGGGCCACAGGTCCTGCCAGGAGCCTGCTCCGGTGTTGGCTTCCCACACACTCACAACGTCACAGCCTTTTCTCAAGATCCACCTGCTGTCATGTGGGGCTCCTCCAGGATCTCCAGGTGGATCTCTGAGTCCCTGTGGAACTCTGAAGGCTGGAGAGAGACAGCCTGCCTCACCATGGTCTTCATGAGCTGCAAATGTATCTCCTCTCTGGAGCACCTTCTCCCCTTCCTTCTTTGCTGGCCTTGGTGTCTGCAGCGTTGGTTCTCTCACATATTCTCGCTCCTGTCTTCTCTGTCTGCAATTACTTCTGTACCAATACCTTTTTTTTTTTCCTATTTAGCATTATTATCATGGCAGACGGGCTCAGCCTTGGCCAGAAGTGGGTCCATCTTGAAGGAGCCAGCTGACATTGACTGTTGGATATGGGAGAAGCTTCTAGCAGTTCCTCAGAGTAGCCACCCTTAAAGCTTCCCCACTACCAAAACCTGACCACACAAACCCAGTACATCTCCCAAGGGGCTGCTGTGCAGGGAGAACCACAGCTCCAGCCAGTGGGATGCTGGCTTTCTTACACACACATCGAGGATAATTGCAGCATGTAAGGGTGGGTAGATAGAAATTTAATTTAGATGTAATACCTTCTTGTAATTTTTTTGTAAAATCTACCATAAGGTAAAAGAGTTCAGAGCAAAAGCAGTGGAAGAAAAGGATTACTCTGCTCAATGCCCAGAAGGAGATGGCCATAGTGGCAGGCTGGCCAGTGGATATGGCTGATGGGCCCTCAGATATTCCATCATTCCTTTGGTGGCCATGTCAGCAGAACTAACTCATGAGTTGGGGCTGATATTGGTAATTCAGGACATGAAAGGAGCACAGATTTAGAGGAGCCTGGGAACTTGGTGTTCCTTTTAATGTTTATAGAACAACATTTCAAAGCTTACTGTGCATACTGCATTTTATTATGATTTTCTCCTTGTTGTGGTAGCTGTGTATGACAAACATAGGGTAAGATTTTCTTTTTTGTTGCAGGTATTCCATCTCAGATTTTTGGAAAGATAAGACTTAGTTTTGCACAGGTTCATGTTTCCCACCACATTTAAAGAGAGAAGGACATATACAGTGTTGCATCATTTTTTTACACAGAGAAGATGATAAGCTTTGAGGAGTCTATTCATATCTTCATCCAGCTGGGGACTGGGGCTGGGCTGTGGTATTGGCTGCATATACAAGGTCTCTTGTTACCAAGTTCCATTCTGCTTTAGGTGGGTCCGTGGTGGCCCTGCTTGATGCTTCCTGTTCCAGCAGTTCAGAAGGATGCAGGTCATCAGTGCACACTGCTAGATAAAGGCATAATGCCTCAGTGCAGGCAGTCTTAAGCTAAATCTGTTTTCTGATGTCTATGATCATGAAAACAGACCTGATTTGTTATTCTTCTCCTCACAATAAATGACAACTTTCTTCACAAGGTGAAATGTAAATTTCATGTGGTGTCTCTTTTATTTTGTATTTCTTAGAAGAGTGATCAGTATAAACTGATGAGCCTGCAAGAGAGTCAAAGTGGGCAGATAAGATCAAAGCCATCTGTGCCTTGCTTCTAGCGAGGAAAGGCAAAGGAAAGAAAATGAAAATTATATGCCAAGGTAGATAGCATCTGTTGATGATGAATGGAAACTGAAGGGAAACTTGAAAAAACAGTCTAGAGAAGAATAACTTGGTATTGAAGGTCATTAATGATGGTTAAGTACATAACAGATATAACGCTGCTTTGGATTTTTGTAGGGAAATCTTGTTATTTATCATTGTGGAAATTCTGGGGAAATTTTCTTGTTACAGAAGTAGCAACAGTTGGTACTTGAAGCTTTAAAAATTTGGACACAATTAAAAAAAGAAATTCAGATTAAGTGAAAATGATAACAGTTTCAAATCGTCAAAACAATTTGTCTCAGGAAGCATCTAAAATATTTTGACATTTCTGGTTAGTTTTCAGGTACTATAACAAATGCTAAGGAAATGATTTCACAAAACCACTGAAAGTAGTTCCTAACCTACATTTTTATGCTGCTGCCAAGTAATCAGGGTATTCCCTCCAACCACCTCCTGTGGCAGGGGTTACCAATCTTCTGTCAGTCCTTGTGAGTTAAGGGCTCATAGACTCTTTGAAACAATCTATGAAAAGTACAGCTAAAAAAAAAGACAAAAATTTTGCCCTCAAATTTTCCTACACCAGTAGATCTTATTTCTCTTCTGCATGTTCTCCAGGATGAAGAGGAAATTAAAAGACACTGCCTCTACTGTGGATGAATGACACAAGTGGTGGTAATGATGTGACCACTGAGCAGAGGGTTGTTCTCTTGGCCACTTGGAGCATAGTTCAGTTCCTTTTACGATGAGTTCCCTAAAACAATTTCTTCATTTTTGGTTGAAGGAACTCCATTGCCTAACCTGAGTCAAAAAGCGTCTAAGTTTTATTCACTTTAGAAAGCAAAATCTGGTAATTAAAAAGCTATTTTGAAGGTAAAAATTCTTATCCACCAAGTCAGGGCCGCTTTCCCCACAAACTGGAAAACCCATTCCCTGTACAAATTTCTAGCTGATATCCATGGTCGGTTTTCTTTGCATTGACAGTATCATGCAACCCAGCTGTAAATACTGATGCAGCACTCATATTTCTAATGAAATCTTCATATTTCATTTATATTTACTGCCTTTTTTTAGAAATATATATTGAATTATCGCATTATCAATTTGGCCTGTATATATTAGGCTCAGCTAAACAAGTCAAATTAATATTCTACCAAAGGTTTTCGAAGCAGTTATTTCATTTTAGTGTAGCTTTATCATTCCCAGACATCTATTTTAGTCAATACAAATCAATGTAATAATAGGTATAATATGTATTTAGTCTGTAACAACTGGAATTAATTTAGAAATTTATGATTCACTGTGAATTAGGGGAAGTAGAGAACAACAGCTTCTTCCACAAGAAGCAGTGGCTGAGCACAGTAATAAAAGTATTTTTCAAAATAGAAAATATGTGATCTGGATTTGTGCCAGCCACAGACAGCCGTGATGCTTCAGGACAAAACACAGTAGCATAATTTCTGAAGAATTGGTGCTTAGTTCTATCTAGTGGCTAGGAATAATAAAGTAAAAAGCTATCTAATTACTAGAAAAGTAGCAATTTTTTCATTTGTTTATTTCTTATCCTAGATTAGGTCATCCCATTTTTATTGTGATTTGTGGTCCGATTTCTGAAAACTTCTACAAAAACATGGAGCTATTAAAACAGTTACTACTGGAACTCTAATTGTTCTCTTTGATTTTCTTTATTCATCTTTTTGTTATGCAGATTTAAACTTATGAATTTCTTATAGGTATCAGACCAAGTTTTGTTTCCAGTCTTTGTTATTTTAATTTTTTTTTTGTTAATATCCAGAATGTTTTTATAAAAACAATTTCTAGGTACTGTATTCAGGTACAGAAATACTGAATGGAACAGAAAAAATAATAAGATGAAAAAAATGTACTGTTGGGTAGAATGCATGAATGATGTGTATCTATGGCTGATAATTTGATTTCTAGGAGAGACTTAATTATGAAAGTTAAAAGAGTCTTATTAATGCATTTCAGGTGAATTATAATGTATTTTAACTTTCTCATAAGTTTATAATAGAAAATTATAGTAGCTTTGTGTTTATTTTTCTGATTCAGATTCAAACCAGATTCAGCTCATAACAGCAATGGTAAAACTAGTACTGTGTTCAGAGGCTTTTGCAGTCTATGGTATTTTAAGACCAGCGGATATAGATGTTGGATTTACATTTCAAAAACAACTGCTTTTAAGAAAGATAGATATCAGCAGTCATACTAATAGTGAGAACAGAGATTGAAGAACCCAGTGTACTTCTTACATAGGAGTTAATCTGCCACAAACACAGTGTTTGTTATTGAAAGTATTGTGTGCTCTGGGATTTTCATAAAAACAGGTGGTTTTTTAACACACTTGTTAATGCAGGTAACGTTTTCTACTTTGTTTTCATTAAATTCTCGTTCTTCTCTTAGGCTGCATGAGTCAGCATTCATTAAAACTTATTTTAATTGCTGTTGTGCTCTTGAAACAATCTTCATCCCTCTCAATTTTTCTATAAATATCTGTTGATTTGTAATTTGACTTTAAAACATGTTACTAAAGAAAGACATGAAATAATGGTTTTAAGATGTCTTTATTGCTTGAACTAAAGGATTTAATTCCTGTTCACTTTTTCTGTTCTTTCTTATTTTCATAATGGTACAAACTGCTTTTTTTTTGTAGAAATGATACAACTCTGCAGAAACTCATTGAGCTTATGTGGATAAGCATAAGCATTGCGTGAAAAGTGTGTTAGGGTGAGGGTCTAAAATATCTTTACCAAATTAAGAACCAAGAGTCCAGCTGTCAAAGTAATACTGCTCATGGAAATCCACCTTGCAAAGGAAGTGGGGGTTAGTGGTAAGTAGCAGAGCATCAGTTTTTTTGCTGTGAGCTCTACCCACATTATTGCTGTTATTGGCTGCTCCGGCCAGTGTAGGGGCACAGGCAAAGTATTCGTCTCAGGAGCTTCACTCAGGGTGAGCTTCACTCAAGCTGGAAAAGTGGATGCCATTGTACAAGACAACTGAGTCAACTACATTGTATCACCTAGTTCAGAAACAGAAAAGTGCACCAATTTATAAACTATCTGCAAATGTTGTTGCTATCTTCTTCACACAGGTGTGGATGCTTGGATGTGTTTGGAAACCATTTGGGCTTTTTAGCACCAAACTCAGGATTCATTTTGAGTTAAGTAGCCAGTAGGATACACAAAAGTACCAATGTTCCTTGAGTACAAACTTCTGAAATCTCACGTCTAGTATCATAACTTGTTGTGAGGCACTGCTACTTTCCTAAGAATCCCTTAAGATCTTTTTCAGAGAGCACACATTTCTTTTAGGCTTAAAATTATTTTTGTTGCTTCATTTTTAAAAATCATCTGTGTGCTTCGATTTTAGTTTATTTACACACTCAAACTGGTGTAAGATTTCCCTCTAGTGGTTACAATATGCACAAAGTGTCTGAAAGTGTAAAGCCCTATCTGAGTAGTTTTTTGTCATTTTACATCGAAAGGACGCACACGCATGTCAGACCTTAAAAAGATGTTATTACTTTGTAGATGTAATCAAAGTTTCTTTACAGCTTGAATGAAGAAAATAATTTCACAGAGCACAGTATAGTCACATATTTTACTTTTCCCCCAAGTCATATCTTCTTTCATGGGTTTTTTGGGCTGTAGTTATCTTTGTGTACCAGAGGATCTGTACCCAGTTACATCAGCACACATTACCAGTTACTTCAGCTTTCTCCATCAGATGGCAGAGTATTGTCCAGTCAGCAGAAATCTTTTTTTCTTCATAGAAAATAGTAGTGTCTCTAGAGAATTAAATCTCTGCCCCTTTTTTACTTTACCTCTAAATTTCTATTCTTCTGAGACACAGCAACATATAATAAAACAGATTTCAGGCTCATTTGCTGGAGCTGTTTGGTGAATTCCTCTTCTGTTTAGGATTAATTTATAGAAATGAACAATAAAGGAGGAAGTTTGAAATCCATTCTCAAGCTGCTTTTAATTACTATTCTCTTTTGGGGTTAAATCATTACAGTCACATTATGGGTAAGGATGGAAGGGACCACAGTGGGTCAGCTGGTCCAACCTCCCTGCTTGTACTCAGTTAACAATACCTACTCATTTTCTCTCAGGGAGTTACGGTTTTGTTGCACTGGCCAATAGGTAAACTGATCCTTGTTCCACCCAGAAAATTCCATATAAAATTTTTTGCCAGGGATTAAGCAGAACTATTGACAAGAATTGCACTCACCTTGTGGCAGTCCACTGCAGAGGCAAGTGTCTCTATACACAGAGCTTTCTCTCCAGATTTATTTGTACATGCTGCTAATGGATTCTTCATAAACTCTGTGTAACCAACAAGTATATTTATATATTATGTATATATTTGTAGACTTGTGTATTGCTTCCTAACTTGTGAATTTCCAGATCTCATTCTCATCCAGCTCTTGTCTTCCTTAAATTGGTCCTAAGCATCCTGCTGTTTCATATTTGCTTTGCAGATCACTTTATCATCACTTCCTCTGCTAGATGGCCCCTGACTATCTGCACAGCAAGGTAGACTCCATGTGGTTTGTGACCCAGTTTTACTCCCATTATATTAGCACTCATTGTATTTTCTTCTTGAATATGAATGTATTTGGATACCAGAGGATTGCTAACATCTCACCATGTTAGTCTCATGGATGCTGAGAATGTGGCAGCCACAGATCCAGTTTGGCACAAAAAGTTGGTATCAGAATCTTGAATAAGACATGGGCAGAGAGAGAAATGTAGCACATATATCTAACAGGAGATCATAGGAAAAATGTAGGGTGCTTTTTCATTTCCAGAGAAACCTTTACCAGGACGTGTTAACTGAACTTCTTTAGCTTCATGTAATTTGGGATATTTTCAGAATGTTGATCATATTTAACAGGTAGCTAAACCATCCTACAATTAATGGACACATGGTGCAGAAATGAGGAAAAAAGAAGTTCCAAACCAAACTGATTTGGACGCTTGCCACTGTCACAACAATTCTGCTGAGGTGCAACTTGAATGGGCAGCATGCAAGGAAACAGAAATCTCTCCATGGGAGCTTTTACAGAGGCCAAGATAAATTACATGTAATTCAAGCACCCTGGAGTATTCTAAATGGTAGACAGTAAACCAGCTGTGCTTAAATGAGAGTAGCTTATGTCCACTGAATTATTACACTGCATTGTGGATACTGTTACTAAGCTGTTAGTAGTGTACATTCAAAACTAGTAAACAAATCACAATAACAAGTTACTAATTCAGGAAGAGCAAGCCCTCAAGCTGTGCTGTTGCAGCTGGGGGAAGTCCTGAGCTCAGTCTGAAGCTACTCATGCAAAAAGCCAGAAGGAAGTACCATAAAGCTGAGTTTGGAGGTCACACTGCTGTTACATTCTTGGGCAGGCTGTTTGGGGCAGACAGCTCTCCATGCTGCCAGCAGCTGAGTGAAAAGGAGGGATTTAAAAAAAATATAGAGAAAGATGAGTCTATGCTCCACTTTGTGGCTGCTCCTAAAGACTTCAGCTTGCTCGTTAGGCAGCTGGCAGTATCCTGCCAGGAGAGGACCTGCCATCCACTTGGAGAAAGAGTAAAAAATGTTAGGATCACCAATGTTAAGGTGCTCACACTTCGCAGAAAAATGTTGCAGTAGGCTAAGTTCAGCCAAACCGCTCTCAGCTGGGAGTGAGGAATAGTGTCACTCCACCACACAGCAAGGGCTTCAGTGCTGCTCCTCTTGACTTCAGCAGCATGATAGATGTTCCAGTAGCAAACTGGCCATAGATTGGAAATACTTTACCACTCTTTGATGTCAGTGATCACAGTAGTGAATTTTATCAGTTATCAAATTGTAGCTTTCAAATGCATCAGCCACCGTGTTGACATAGAGCAAATAACAACTTTATACAAATAAATGGCTGTGTTCCTCACTTTAAATAAATATGTGATTTCCTATTATGTCATCAAAAATTGCATATTAAGAATATGTATAAGAAAACTGAATCTCAAAGTATAATGAAAAACAGGCAAATATAAACATATCACAAACCCATTAATAACTTTAAAAAGCATGCTCAAGCAATACACTTTCTAAACCTATTTGTCAGTCCATCTCTTATGACAAAAGACTTGAAGGTTATAATCAAATCCTAAATTTAATTAATTCTAGGAACCACCTGGAACTCAATTTCGTTCAATTGATGCCAGTCTTGCTTTTTGCTTAAATCAGTATGAGTGTTAGATATTGCTCTGATATTACTAATAGCTATGTTTTTCTCTAAAAAAGCAGTTGGCTAGGAAAGTATTTTTGGATATTATTCAGCAGTATTAAAAGAAAATATTTAATGGGATTTTTTGTGTTTGTGTATGGTATTTTTTGTTTTATCAGTTTCATTGTATCAACACCTGTGCCTGGATTGTTAGGTATCAGAGCAGTGAAGATGAAGAATGATAAATCCTTCATCAGATTTTGAAGAATGCAGTGAGTGCAGGATAAGTCCAGTACTTCAATGTTTGTTGAATATTTTATATTCTGTGCTACTTAAAAGACAATTGTCACCATTTATTTATGTCTCTTTATTCTGTTTGTCTATATGCCTTAGTTTATGGCTGCTACTTCACTGTTAATAATGTGATTTTAAAAAGCAAAAGAGCAATATACAAATCATAACTTCTCATTGTTATCTCCAGTAGGGATAATCTTGTGCAACTGGTTCAGAGTTTAGGAAAATTTTTCTCCCAAAAATCCTTCAGAGAGTGGAATGGGAAGGGGATTCCCCTGGGTGCCCCTGTCACTGGCAGTGTTTTTGTAGGCTAAGTCTGGCTGTGAAGCTTCTGCTAGGGTCTGCAAGCCTTGGTACATGTGGTTAACTTCCTAATCCTGTTTTTGGGGACCTGGTTAAAACTCTTAGGGCTTTTAAGTAGATTTATGCCTTTTTTTTTTTTTTTTAGGGGAATTTGTGAGGTTTTAGCAGTATGCATAGACATACTGACTTTGTTAACACCTCCAATTAACACAACAAATGTTTTAAAATCACCAGGGTGGAAGGCCTGTAAAAGTGTAAAGTATTTTACTTATTTAATCCGTCAAAAAAAAAAAAAAATCTGTTAAAGCAGAGATTCCCCACAAACACTTCACAAGGCAACCCTCAGCTTGTACCACTATTCCTTGCTTGCTCCTGTTGGCTGCCAAGGTAGTGGTGCAAAGGTATTTCTGCCTCACAGTGTCATTGTCATCGAGACAGCCACAGCCCTCAAGAGTGCTCCTTTAAAAAACTCCAGAGGGCCTCAGCTATACCTCGTTACCTAAAATACCTTCTCTTGATTGCAGTCCCATGTTATTTTACAAGTCTTCCATACCTTTGCTATGTTGCAGTCCTATGAACAACCCCGCACAGCTCTGGCTCTTTCTCTCTTTCCTCTGCGGTTTCAGCTCGCTGCTTCCTGTCCCTCACACGGCCGCCTATCCCTGTCTATCTCTTGTACAGTGACTGACCCTTTCTGCCCCTGTCCCGACCTCCTGTCCCTTCCTCTTCACAGCACAGCCAGCAGAGCCGGCAGACTGACCGCTCCACCACCCAACTCACTCTTTTATCACCCGCAGCTGTGAGGGCAAGGCTGTTCCCACTCGGGTAATCAACACAGCTGCAACACATTAGAGGCAAGAGTGCCTTCAGCACTGTCTCTGTCTGGTGTCCCACATCACGGGGGGCAGTTTGGACTTATTTGGCCATATTTGTTAAGGAACTACTGGGTTGCCAGGAGCAGGGGTGGCCTCATGCGGTTTTGACTGAGAAGTGAAGACCAGGAAGAACTGTAGGGGTCAGGACTTTAGGTGAGAACTTCTCTTTGTTCAATAATTCCCTGGCAACCAGCAGCCATGAGAAAACAAACATTGAAAAGGTTCATCACAGAACAGATTTCGTGATGTTTCTTATACAAACTAAAGTCAGCTACCAGCCTAAACAATTTCTGAAGTACGAAACCTCATGTGTTAAGAGTACATCCCCTGCTTTCCTGAACTTAAAATACATTAAATGGATGACAAAGGTAAATTATGATGGATAGTTACTGGAATTTCTTTTTATTTTTTTTTTCCTTGAATGAAAACTGACAGTGTCACATTTGCAACTCAGACACATCCCTATCAATTCCAAGGCTGGGAATATATTTTCCTTGATGATGATGCCAGGAAAGCTGCCTCACAAATTCCTGTTCTTCATAATGCCTTACCTGAGGTGCCCAAAGTGAAGTATCTGTTGAGAGAGACTGTTGGCAAATGTTCCCTCTTTCCAGATCCCACCATTCTTAGTCTTGAGATTGTATTTTCTTCATTTATACTTTGGAGAAAACATGACCAGGACATGGAGTGTCCATGTACCTGGTACAAAATGTGACGTCAGTGGGACAAGCCACCAACAGGCTTTGTATTTGTACCTTATTACAGACCATCACTTTTATGCTGGCAGCTGAAAATTGCTCACCATTTAAACTTGAAACCTATGAACAGTTCAGTGGTTTTCTTTGTGGGCATGTGTTGTTTTCTAGACTTTAAAAAAAAAAAAAAAGGAATGGTTGTGGGGTATGTTCATGCTCTTTTTTGGTGTCTTTTTATCAGGCCTCTTCTCATGCTCCATGTTCTTTTATATATATATATATATAATTTTTTTTTTTTTTTTTCCTTCTTCCTCTTCTTAGTTTTGACAAAGTGGTGCATGGAAGTAACTCCACAGTCTCTCTTCCACTGAATGATCAATCGGCTTCTCATGAGATAGTAAACAATACAGTGCTTAAGCTGCATTTTTAAAGGAAACTCTTATGTTTCCAACACAGTTGAAATTATTACGTAGCATGTATCTATGCTGGTGGTTCTCAATCCTTTCTCCACTGGAGGTCTATCATTATTTTATCTTATTTTTTTATTCTAAGGTAGAGTGTAGTACTTTACATATAGGGGCAGAAAATTTGTTATTCCTTGGTTGTTGGGAAAGCAATAATGTAAGTAATGCCACTGTTGAAGATAATTTCTTGAGAGTCCTGAGGGTCTGCTCCTTCTGTTCTCAAATGACGTAAACCAGGTCATTAAATTTAATGACCAGAATGTATGCTGTAAACCGTCAATATTGTATAAACTGTCAATATTGTAAACTGTCAATAGCTGGTCATAACATCTGATACTGGGTCTTAAGCATTCCTGTTCTTTGGTGCCTTCTGACATTGGGCTATGTGATTTACTTGAACTCTTCTTAAAGAGTCTGGTGAAGAAAAAGTGACCTTGGACTTTGCTTTGCTACATGGTGCTCCTGAATAACACCAGGAAGAGAGACAGTAGAGTGAAAAGGATGCTTACAGGTAGACTGATGAGAAGATTCTGGCACAGCAGCAACATGAGAGTGTCCTTAGGCAGTGAGTTTTAACTCTGGGACAGATCTGGTAATTCAAAATAAATCAATAAAAGGGAAAAAAAAGACCTATCAGTTGTGCTACTGGTCTCTGGTAGTTCTTCTCAATGGACAGAAGTAGATGGCTTAAAGAAAGAGTCAAATAGATATAAACTGGGGAACTCAGAAAATCAAGGCAAGTTGGATAGGTGTGTACCTGTGGGGAAGCAAAGGGGAGTGCCTTGTGGGAATACACAAGACAGAGAGTGAGACAGACTTAATTAGCATGGCTGGTTTGATAACCAAGATGCCATGGCAGGAACCAACAGAGCCTTGAAGATTACAGAAGATGGGGTTAAACCTGTTTACAGCAAGCGAGAAGATTCAATCAACGCTCTACAAGCAAAACATGTTGTAAATGTATGAGTTGTATGTATGATCTGTTAACCTAATTATTGTAGTAGAAAATTATTAACCTTCCTGAAATGGTATATAAGCTTTTGGGGAACCTGAGTAAAATTGAATTCTGATTATTGAACCAGTCATCCCGTCTCTCCATCAAACGTCAATAACGCCTGGCCTGTGGAAGGGCTGTGGAAATAGCAACAGCAATTTAGTCAGACAGAATCATTCTTCCATCCTTTTATCCCTATTTTCAAGCCATGTTTATATTTCCTCCTACTTGCAGCTCTGCTGTGTGAATATTGACTTTTGAAAGCTCCTTTTCATCAAAGATACTGGTAACTTCCATTTATCATGTAGTGCAACAATAAAATGTTGAATCGTGGCACATTTTTTAATTTTAGAATGAAGCTTGATGTGATGATATCATCTCCTCTTATGCTGCTCTAGCACCTTCTTGGTGTGAAACACAGGTGAACACTTCTGCTTTAGCTTCAGTGGGAAGGAAATCCCAGCACAGAGACCAGAAGAAAATGCTGGTTGATTTGAGGCTGAGTAACCAAACATGGCAAGACACATGTTGCCTGCACAGTGCCAGGTACACTTTGAGTTCTAACATGACAAAAAAAGCTTTAAATATAAGCTTTGAAGTGCTTTATTAAAAGTAATACACTTTTTAAAAGACACGTACCCCCAAAGCTCAGATATGGTGATCCTTTTTGGTTAAAAACCATGCAGAAGGGCAGTTTGATACTGCATGTTCCCGATATTTTCAGGCTCCAGGGCAGCAGGACCAGCTGATGAAGCAGCTGCAAAGGCTGGTGGCTGAACAGAAGAAAATCATCACACTTTACAACCCAGGTACTCAGGGAATTTCTCCTGACACTGTGGCACCTGCACCTGCTGGTGCTTGTACTACAGCAGTGAAATGCAGCAATTCTTTAAAGAAATAGATGGTTTGATGGTTGTTTTCAGTGGCTGGGGGCTCCTCCTCTGGCAGCTGGACTAAAACATTTGCTTCTTTACACATACTGCATACAAGGTGTAAGCTCCTGAAAACATTTCTTTCCTCTTCTGTGTACTAAAATTTCAGGAGAACCTTTATATTTAATAACAGGCCTCCTGTAGAAACGTCTATTGAAGTAGTCTTGAACAATAGTACAGAAAATTATAGTGTCGTGGTAAAAATTACAGAGAAGCTGAAATATCCTTTCTCTTCTGTACCTATATATGAAAGTTCCAGCTTTGCACGGATAAAAGCAGAGGAAGAAAGTCAGCATACCATGCTGCTGTTAATAGCTTCTTACTTTTAATAGAGCAGCCTGCTCCTAACAGCATGATACCACTCCTCAAGCAGTTTATTTGATCAGTGGCGTAGCTGGAAAGCACCATCTGCTCAGCAAGCAGGAAGAGAGGAGCCCCCACTTCTTCTCACCCTGACCACAGTAGCAGCACATTCTCCTCAGTGATCCCAAGGTGAAAGAAGAATTTAGGGAAATCATGTAGACTTTTGAGAATATTGGCCTGGCTTTAGGAAAGTTGCTTGTGTATAACATCAGGCAGGGGGTATCCATGATTACATAGGAAGGCCAGGTGATCCTTGGATTGATGCTGCTTCTCAGGTAGCCTGCTGGGGAGGCAACTTCACCTAACTCATGAGCTGAGGCCCGAAGCTTAGGCTTAAGGCATCCCCTGTCTGCATCTCTACATTGATCTGGCATTAATATTTTTCAGTCTAATATTAAGCTTATTGGTTCAGCTGAGGATCTCTTCAAGAGTCTCATTATATTAAGACCTCAGAAGAAAATTAGGAGAATGAGGTGATGGTACCTTTCATGCTAAAATTCAGTGTAGCCTGATAAGGTCTTACAAACAACTTTTTAGAATTGAAAATCTACTTTTTTTTTTCAAAGTTTTTTCCCATGTTCTAATCATAAAGGGTGTGACTAAGTCCTCTCAGACAGCCACGTCTTTTGTTGTTCCCACATGCACAAATAAAAATACTTCAGAGCACATATAGTTTAAACAGTTTAGATGGAATAATTTACAATCAGAATTCTATTTATTTCAGTTGCCATATGAGGAACACCTGCTTGCAAAAGTTCACTCAAGACAATAGGCATAACTTTAGGCACAGTTAAAGATAATAATAAAAACTAGGAGTTTATGACCATCTCCTTGCCCCCTATCCTGGAAACTCCTGGAGCTGGCACTGTTTTAGGGAAATATAACCATATGTTATCACTTTCACAAAAGAAAATGGAATTTTAGCAAGTTTCATCTACCTCACTAATGAGTATAATACATGTTGTTAGCTAACAAAATTAAAGGGGCTTTGCTTCATTGCCTCTCAGCCTCATGGGTTCAGAGAGCCTTCTGTAGGAATGACAGAATGTTGGGCTGGATAAACAGCAGACAAGGAGACCATTGCACCCTTGGGGCACAGCAGGTGCCGTCACTGACCGTGGTCATGGCAACTGGAAAAGAGCTGTGGAGCACATCTGCAGGCAGGAGGGGTGTGCTGGGCTAGATGCACCAGGTGGGAAGCAAGGGCCAGCCACCACCCCAACAGAGACCTCCAAAAGCCAGGCTTTCTGCAGCTTGGGCTGTCTGCTTGTGTTGTGGGGCCCCTTCCAGGCTTCCTGATGAGGCCGGCAGTGCAAAGAGATGTGACACTGAAGGGGACAAGAAGCTTGAGAAAGAACAGTGTCAGATCTGTTTGAATGTCTTGTTTTCAAACTTGATGGTGTGTGATGATCAGGGTTTTTGGGGCAAGATAAGCAGGATTTCAGCCACTGACCCCACAGCCAGAAGCTAAGCCACAGCAGCAGTGGTACAAACAGGCCTGGCTGTCACTGTGCCAGATTTCCTGATGGAGCTATGCCACTGTGAATTAGCTGTGAAGAGCCACTGCTGTATGCTAGGAAGACAGCCTGAGAAAGAGAGAGGATGGAGACATGGCTGAGTAAATGAAACCTTCATCATCCTGTTCTTTCCGCCTCAGAGAAAAGGCTGCTTGAAATGGCGGGCAAAAGCCATCACGATGTCTGGGGTGACCAGGTGGATCAAGTACACAGTCTGTGGCTTCCAAGTTTTCTAATCAAAACAGAACCTCCACAGAGTAATTATGTTGCTCATTAATCTCTGCCCAAATGCCACAATTAGCAAGGTGTTTGTGGTTACTGCCAGCAGTTCATTGGGAGCAGAAGTGTTCTATGGCTGTGCCACGATTGTTGTGTTCTCAAGAAGGGCTAAAGCATGAGAAGGAAGGAGTCTTAAGTCTGCTATTCTTCATCATACAAATTCCTCTTCCCCCTGCCCCAGTCCTCTAATGCATTTCTGAAGGAAGCAAGTATGGTTAGTGCTATGAACCCAGGGCAAAGATCATACAGCAAGAAATATATTTATAGAATTCTCTTTGGGTGTATTTACATATCCAGCTACATTTAGCTAGTACATAAGACCACAGACAAAATGCTGACTTGAATTAAAAGGAAGAAAAACCTGCACTCAAAGTCCTCTTTTGTTACTGGAGGCAGTGTAGGTTTAGGATAGCAAAGGACACTGCATTAATTTGGTCCCATTAAAGACATAAAATACGAAGAACTAGCAGGGCTATGATTTATCTTATTATGGTAAAGGTAGTTGCTTTAATATTGCCATACATTTAAAGAAGTAATGCAGCATTCAAGAGTAGTGAGTGGGGATCTTGCTGAGTCTGTGCCAGACAGGTTTCAAATCCACATGTCAGCCTTCTTCCAAAAAAATGCCTTAAATGAGGAGTGAGGCATTTTCATTCTCAGCCATTCTCTTTTTACCTGTTGAAGTTAGGTCACAGGACAGAGGATTCCTGGTATAATGAAAGAAAATAAAAGCAACAATAATTTATAAAGTGGTAGTGAGATTTTTTTGTGTGTGGTTTTTTTTTTTTTTTTTTTTGGTTTTTTTTTTTTTTTTTTTGACTGCTAAGTCTTCTAACAGAATGTGTACCCAGCCATCCAGAGCTAAAAGGAAAACCTTCCCCACTTTAGCATTAATGTCTGCCTCACAAATATTTTGAGATACATAACTTTTACCTGCTAGTGGACCTGAGGAGTCCTAGGTAAATGGGAGATTTTGCATGCTTGGCTGTACTTGGTAAGTTCTCTTTAATTCAACATCTCTGTATTGTATAATATTTTGCTGTTACAACTGATGATTGCAGCAAGTAGGTTTTACAGTTTAAACAAAATAACAAAAGCAGAGTTTGGTTATTTCATTCCGAACATGCAAACCACCAGGAGACATGAAAGCAACATTGTTTTCATGTCACAAGAGTTTAGCAAGAGATTTCTAGTTCAATGCAAAAATACTTGCCTTAAGCTTCTCTAATTCTTCTTCTCTGGTGATTATGTTTAGGCTTTTGGGATTGCTTCTCAGCTAGCAGCCACTATGCCATCCCTGCCATGTTTTCCAGCTACTTTCATTCCTGTCCAGTTCCCATCACAAAATTGTTCTCAAGCTGAGAGCCTGGAATTCTCACAGACGTCTCCCTTGGCAATGTGCTCTGCTTGGCAAAGCAGGTGCCCGGAGTTCATGCCAAATGAGAGCAGTTCAGAAATCTCAGGAGAACACGTGCAGCTTTCAGGTTCAGGTGATCAAAAAGTGCTGGAAAGGAAATCTGAACCTAAGTCTATTGTGCAACTCCTGTGAATTTTTTGCTTTGCTAGTAATTCTAACTGATTTTATTTCAGGTCAGGGGAAGGTGCTTTGTTTTTATGGTGACTTGTAATAAAAAAACATTTAATGTATTGTAAACTTGATTTTTCTTACTTCTCTAATCACTGTTATCCTGCCTCTCACTGTCATCCTGAGTCCCTTCTCATCTGCTTCCTGAGAGAAGTTGTACCTTGCAGATAAAAATGGAGAAGTCGTTGCATTGGGAAAGCTAAGTTGCATGAAGTAAGGAATGTGTTATATTTAGGGGAAAAAGCATAAGTAGGATGTGGCTATAGCTTTCAAAGGTGTGAGAACATGTTTCTGTAGCTACGAGGGCTTGCTCTCTGTCAGCAATCTTGGTTTTTCTCACACTCATATATAGTTGCATCACTGAGAGTTTAAAACAATTTAAGCTCCTACTTGGTATCTTCTCTCGGCTACACTTTGCCAGCCTTGTCTTCTGTGGGAAAATACCAAAGGGTAAGAAAGTATAAAAGAGTAATTTGCAAGAAATCAAAAGCTGATTTCAAAGTGAGGGGAAAAGAAGCGGAAAGAAGTGGGAATAAACAGCTTAAAAGGGAAGAGAATATAAATGTCATCCAGACATGCATCTTGGATTCTTTTGAACTTCTATAGTGAGACCTGAGTGATACTGTGAGCCACTCCCATAGTACAATTGAAATTTTAATTTCATATTCTTCAGGTACTCTCACTGAAAGAGTCTGGTCTCCTCCTTGCCCCTGGAACTATTATTTTCTTGCTGGTTTACACCAAACTTGGATCCATTGCCCAGTGAAGTCTGCAGTAGAACTTCAGAAATACTTCTGACAGTACAAATGAAGGGGGTGGGGAGGTAGTCTGTGGGTGGATGAATAATTGAATCACAGAATGACAGAACCACAGAACAGTTAGGGTTGAAACCCCTGCCACAGCAGGGTCACTTTAAGCAGGTGACACTGGAAGTCACCCAGGTGGCTTTTGAATATCTCCAGAGAGGGAGACCCCATGACCTCCCTGAGCAGCCTGTTCCAGTGCTCTGCCATGCTCAGTCTACAGAAGAGTTAAGGTGGAACTTCTTGTATTTATATCCATTACTATCTGTCCTGACTCTGGGCACCATGGAAAAGAGTCTTGCCACCATCCTCTGGGCACCAGCCTATGATATACTTGTATTTATTGATGAGGCCCCCTCTCATTCTCCTCCAGACTAAAGAGGTCCAGCTCCTGCAATTTCTCCTCATAAGAGAGATGCTCCTGACCCCTCATTGCCTTTGTGACCCCCCTGCTGCACCCTCACCAGTTAATCCTTGTCTTTCTTAAACTGTGGAGACCACAGTTGAACACAGTGCCCCAGATGTGGCCTCACCAGGGCTGAGTAGAGGGGGAGGATCACCTCCCTCAACGTGCTGACAACGCCGTTCCCGATGCACCCCAGGATCTCATCGGCCCTCCTGGCCTCAAAGACACTTCTGGCTCATGGTCAGCTTGCCAATGACTGGTCATCCACCTGTCATCCCACATCCTCCTCAGCAGAGCTGCTCTCTAGGTCAGTCCCCAGCCTGTGCTGGTACTTGGGGCTATTCCTCCCCAGGTGCAGGACCTGCACTTGTCCTTGTTGAACCTCATTAGGTTTTTCTCTGTCCAGCTCTTCAGCCTATCAAGGTCCCATGGAATGGCAGCACAGCCTTCAGGTGGATCAGGCATTCCCCCCAATTTTGGGTCATCAGCAAACTTGTTTAGGGTACTTCCTATCCCTTCATCCAGGCTGCTGACAAAGAGGGTGAATAAGACTGGACAGCAGGAATCTGACAGCAGGTGTGTGCTAGGACAGGGAGAGGTATGACTGCTTTTTGCTGAAGGCAGTGCCGACTTCAACATGCCTTGTGTGTGAAACTAAGGCTTGAGTGTGCAGAGGCCTTATAATATCAGGGTAACTTCCAGCTGGATCTGATCAGTGCATTGTCTTTGAAATACGCTTCAGCTGAATTTGCACTTGAGGACTGGGCTAGCTGACGCCTCTCCAACAGTTGTGGTGAGTCTGTGTTTTTATTGCTGGAAACACAAACATGAGCATATCAACAGTTTTCTCAACTTTTCACATTCTTATTTAAAGGGATAAAAACTGAGCCATTGCTTCAGTCTACAGAGAGCCCCACAAAAAACCTTTCCAGACAAAATTCTCAAGAGGAGAGGAGAAGGGAAGAGAAAAGAGAGGAGAAGGGAAGAGAAAAGAGAAGAGAAGGGAAGAGGAGAATTACACAGATACCTGGACACCTTGCTCTTGCCCTGCATGGGAAGAACTAGTGGAAAGTTAAAGAGGCTGGGCACCTCTCCTATAAAAACATTCTGGAGGTGGCATAGACCCCCATGTGAGAGCTGTGAGAAGGGACACGTGGGTTCTGCATCTCTTGTTGCTGTCAACCTGCTGTGTCACCTCTGTCATATTCTGGTTCAGGGCAGGTGAGAAGGTTGCAGAAAGAGCACTGCTTGTCTGCTATGGGACTGGAGATGTTTGGGGATATTTGGTGTGCAGCTGGGAAAGACTGAGGGATGAATGTAAAATTTGTATTCCTGTTGTTGGACCAGAAAGTCCTTCCAGTGTGTTGCAGAGGACTTCAATAGCACTGGCTGTATTTACATGATGAAGTGAGTTACATAATTCCTGCTGCAGCGACAGTGTGTGGTACAAATGAGCAAATAAATGCTTTTTGCTCCAGTTGTCAGCCCTAACTTGACCTAAAAGAGCAACTTACCACTAATTGACCCTCAGAAGAAAAATTAATTGGAGTAGAACCTGGCTTCTTCTGGTGAGCATAGCCAGTAAGCTTCAACAGGAAGATGCACACATTTGCAATTTTGTGCAATTGAATAGAGAATGCCTAGTTAGAAACTCTCATGTGTACAAATACTGATTATTAAACTGTTTAATGAACTGGCTTGCAAGTCACATAATTATAGACACTCAAGTTGTTCAGTACTGTCAAGCACTGCCTTCACTTCCATGTTCTGTAGTGAACACATTAAGCAAGCACTACAAATCTCTATAGGCAGGGAACACTTGTCTTGCCATTTATCCTTTCCATGATTTCAGCACTGGATTTGAAGATCAGAGGTATCTTTTTTTTTCCACAGGTTGCATCCTTCCACCTACTTAATTCAATTGTATTCTCTAAAATGTTTTCAAAAATCAAAGCCTTGCGTGTTGTTGAAAATACAAATATTTTTAATTATTTTAGGATGTTTATATTTCATTTATTCTTTCTGTAAAGGCTTTGTTTACATTGCCCTTTTAACTGCTGCTTAGAGAGCAGTCAATTAAAATAAAGGAGTTTTTCTGAAACTTTTTCTGCTGCTAAAGAAGAACAAAGAGAACAACTAAAGGAGGAGATTTCTTCATCTCACTTTGACATGGAGGGGAAGATGAAGACCAGAAATATAAGGCCAGGTGAGAAATTATCTTAGTCATTCAAGCTAAGAACATTTTCCTTGATGGCATTCCTCTTTGTGTTATATATGCAACAAAATAGCTTTCCTTTGCTTGAGAGTGGCAGGTGTGCATGGCAAAAATTGTGCAGGTCTATGGCCTGGCAGCTGATCTACTTCTCTGTGTTGGGAAGCTAGTCCAGCCCATATAGATGAACTGGTTTTGTAACTGTGATCTTCAAAGCATAGAAGTAAGGCAAAAGTTGGCAGGGAGAGATAAAATCTACTGATATGCCATCACTTCTGCTGTGGCCATCAGTTTATGATGGCAGCTCATTCATCCCTGTCTTGGCTGTGCCAAGGCAAATTTTTGCAAGCCTATATATTGAACAGGGCAGTGAAAATTGTTAGAATTATTAAAATTATCTGGAGTTAATTGTTAAAATTATCTGGAGAGAGGAGAAAGGTAGCATTTAACTTGGATCACTCTTCTGATCTGGTTCATTACTACACTGCAAAAGGACACTGTGGGATGCTCACAACGGGCAAGAATGGGTGGGCTGGCACTGGTGATGGAAAAAGTACTCAGAGTTGTTATCTTTCCTCAGCTGATGTGGAGAGAAGCAGCAGGTGTTTGGCATACTGAGCCTTCCATCAAGTATAAAAAAGAAGCAGCAAACTTCTAGGAAAGCAGAAGTTCTAAGAAAACAGACTGAGAACAAATATCATGAGAATTTTTGTGTTTTAACCATATGGGAGTTGGACAGAGAAGGAAGACAGGGACCTTCAGAGCAGAAGGCTGAGAAGATGTGGCAGGACCACATGCATGTCTGGGCAAGAGGCCCTGCCCATGTATGCCTTTTTGTATCAGCAGTGAGCTTCTCAAGTCTGTCACCTCAAGTCTCAGTCACCCCTACTTGTTGTGCTTTGGTTCACATTGCGGTGTTATCATGAGCCGCGTGAAACTAAAGCACACAATGTTCTCCAGCTCTTTATGACATTTTCACTATGGCACCAGGCTATATTTGGTTTGAAGCAAGCTTCACTGAAATGAGTATTATCTAATGTTGAGTCCTCTTTAGCAAGAGTTTTCCCTACAATTCTAATACTATTAGCTCATGGTGTGACAATAGATACAGATGACAAATTTTGACAAATGAAAAGGTCATCCTTAGTACAGTGATGCCGGGTAGAGATGGGGTGCAGGAAGGACAGTGATGTGCTGCACAACCAGCACTTCTATTAACCCTAGAGTTTTTTAATATTTAGTAGAAATTGGTAAAAAGTGACTAAATTAAGGCTCAAGCACATTTCCTTTGAAATATGTTCCTAATGCAGTATGTTTACTGTGCTTCATTTTGAGCCAGGCTTCAATCTGACCCTCTACAACATTGTAGACATTATTTTTTTTTTCTACTCTATCGCTCTTCACCATATGATTCAAGCCACTCTGTCAGAGAGATGGTGAGTTCTTTGTGATTGTCATCAACTCTAGTCTGGAGAAAATTAATGAAATGTTTTTCCTTTTGACTGTTTTTTGCCTATTTCTAAGGACAGACTGATATCAGCCAAAAAAATGTTGCTTGCTGAAAATATAATTAATGCTTGGTGTAGACAGGATGTTTTAAAGTAAGAGTTAGACTCACACAATATGGAGATTTTACTAACGAGCTTCACATTTTCAAAAGAATTGCAGAGACCATATACAGTTCTAAATTCCGTATCACCTCCATACAAATTATCAAAAGAAAACTAACTTGAGAATGTTACAAATAAGTACCTTCTTGTTCCTTGCCTAGGCAAATCACACCAGCAACTGGTATTAGACAGAAGACTTCTGAAAATTTTGTTGAAGAGCAGACAATCATCTCATGGAAAAACAGCAGAAAGAGCAAAAGGTACTGTTGCCATCCGTGCATTCACTTTGTTTTTTGACAAATTCTCACAGACAGAGATATTGTGTGGGCTCTGTTTTGGCTCATTACATGGTATCACATTTTTCCACTGTTCTTTCATGTGATGTTGGAAGATTTTTCCCCAAAGTGAAAACAAAAAAGGCTGTATTATTCATTCACAATCCATTCCCCTATGATTTCCCACTGGATTCTTCTATTTCCACCTATTTTCTGGGTCATAGTTTGTGCCCAGGTCTCAAGACACTTAGTTAAATTAGACATCAAGGTTGACTACGTTTGCTCCATAATAACTGGTCTCTTGTGTGCCACTCCTGTGAGAATGGGGATGTTTCCAAACACAGATTTTGTACAAAGGTCAAGCACAGTGAGAGTGTTCTGTTTTTTTGCCATGGTTACAGTTTGAGATGAGCTTATGCCTGAGACCTCTAGGTGTCAGACTCAGCATTTGGTTTGGCTTGATGACTTAGAAGATGCTTGGAAGGTGTGTTTCATCACTCAGAAATCTTCTCTGTGTCTCCCTGGCAAAGTAACATCTCAAACTGATGCAGCTATGTATTTCTGTGTCACATTGTAAAAACCACTGGAACTTCCCATGAAAACAAAGAAGGACAGGACTGTTCTCATCTTCTATCATATAGACATTTAGCACCATCTTAACCCTTTGATTCTACTAATGAATGAGGGAATGGAGGCACCACATAGCAACTGCTTCTCAAAAGGTGCTTCTTGCCCATTCCCTGAAATGTCAAGGCTGTTTGTTATGTACTCGGTTACTCACTTATACCCAGGGTCTTTCAGACCTCTGGTGTCTCAGTTTTTTTGGCTGTTGTAAATATCTTCTTTTTCTGGAGAATTTTTCTATCTGTGATTGTCAGGATTTAATTTTTATCTTCTTCCAGAGCAAGCCAAAAATAACACCTCGAAATGTTTTTCTGAAATGAAGAGAGGGCATGACAAGGCTCAGAAAACTTAAACATAAGCCTTTAAAAGAGGACAGCAAGCATTCCAGAAGAGCTGGTTTAAATTGCTGGGGTCATTTCTCCCAGTCTGGCCAAGTGAACAGAGGCACACAGCAGCCAGGAGAATGCTCTCAGCTAAATCTGCAGGTCAATAGCTCCATGCAGTTGGATACACATGAAAAAAAGTCAGACTGTGCTTTAGCTGACAGGGAGATAAAGGCTAAGACTGACTATGAAACAAAAGTAGTTGAGCAAAGTGCAGAAGAAAAAGAAGTGACTGGGGGAGATGAAGACTCAAAGGAAAATCTTGGTGATTCACTCCAGAGAAGACAGCCTGAAATCCTGCAACCATGTCCCAAAACAGTGACAGACACAAACATACGAGTAGGTGAGGAAATGGAGACTCATCACACGAATCCTCTAGAAAAAACAGACAAAACTGCTGGAAGAGCTGTGGAGGGTACTCTGCAAAAGGACCTAGGTAGGGTGGATCATCCTCTGAAAGGTCATCTCATAGAGGGAGCAAAAGAATCCCCTTGGAAGCCATACAAAGGTATTATCTACTCCAGGATGTAGATGCAGATCACATCAAGAAGGCAGAGTGCAGGTCCTGCATTCACACAGGATCAGAAGTGGGTTCAGGTCTGCCTACAGGAAGTTGTTTTGGGAAGCCAGAACTTGGAAAGCAACAGGCAAATCCATGCTGGGTTTAAGATGGCCAATGACAAGATAGTAAAAATTACATGTAGCTCGCCTGAAGCTGTGGAGAAGGGAAGCTCGTCCTCAACCTTGCTGTAAGAGTGGCAAAGGAAAGGAACAGTTGCTTCAACATGGCAAGTTGCATCTTTCTCCTGTGACTCAAGCTGCTTACCCCCAAAAAGGGGTGATGACCCCAAATCTCACCATGCTCAATATCTCTCCCAGCATGTGCCTCAGGGAGTAGATCACACTGATAGACATTTGGATCTTTCTGATGGTGATTATGGTAGCAATAAACCCAGTGAAACAGAAAGAAATCTCTGTGAGGAAATACAGCAGATCACCACCAAGAGAACA
The DNA here is from genome assembly GCF_015227805.2 of Hirundo rustica. Lineage (NCBI taxonomy): Eukaryota > Metazoa > Chordata > Aves > Passeriformes > Hirundinidae > Hirundo > Hirundo rustica. The sequence continues at coordinate 41,092,210 of NC_053452.1, forward strand.
AGATATTCTAGCAATTTCATGTCAACAAGATGTCTCCTGCAGCACACACAGCAGTGATTTTAGTATTGGAGCTGTTGGTCTGAAAGGTAGCATGGCTCACTCTTCTTTTCAGCACCCCTTATTTCATCTCACAAGATTGAAAAGGAGAGACCATGAGCCTGAGTCAAAGAATGGGAACAGGGCCAGCAGAGTTAGAAGTCTAGATCTGCCATCTTCAAGAGGGGCTCATGAGATTCCTGCTTTCAAAATTAAAGAAACCCCTGAAGTGGAGGAACTACAGAAAAAACTGTTTGCAGACACATTAGGTAAGAACTACCCAAAGTGTTGGTTTGTGTTTATTTTTCATTGGGGAAAAATTTTTGTCTTGGATTTAAGACTCATTCCTCCTGTGCTCCCTAACTATATGCCCACCTTTGTCAGTATTTTTCAGACCTAAACTGGAGAAAACAGAGAAGAGGGAAGAGATACATTTACAAGCTCCTTGTTTTTCTTACTTCTCCATCATCAGTAGTCATTCTTCCTATGTCTTTTGGTTGAGGTGCACTTTCAGGTGCAGACTTTTAATTCCATGAAATGGGTGCAATGTTCAATGAAACCCTGAACTGAGGGGTAGAATTCCCTGTAGCTAGATATGATTCACCCCTTGACAGTGAAATATTCACATTTTCTATTTAACTTCCTCAGAGATAATATATGTGACTTTTTAAAAAATGGGTAAATTATCTCTCAAATTTGCACGCTTTTCTCCTAAGACACAGAAAGCCTCAAATCAGAGACAATGCTATAACTTCCTAAGAATAGCTTCACTCAGTTTTTCCTTAATGCGGTCCCAGCTTTTTGGTCAATCAAATTTTCTCACCTTTGAACCCAGTGATCTTACTTCTGGTAATGAAACGGTATCCTGCTTCAGCAAGCTTTAGTCCATTTTATTAAACAGATTCTTGATTTTTCTTAGTTTCCACTGAAACTAAGAAATCCAGTCCCACACATTGACTCCTCATCTTAAACCTATTGGCTTTCTTTTTAAGTTACATCAATCAGAATAAGTTTTCCTGTCTGCAACAATCACCAGGGCAGTAATATTCACTTCTGATGGCTCTCAATTGCTCTGTCACAATCTACTAAACACACACTATTCTCCATGTCAGACTGCTGCTAAAAACGGTTCCTGAGGCCTCTTTGAAACTTACATTCGTATTAAAGTTGAACCGTCAGGTGGCATTCACATTCCTAAAAAGGAATTCAGCCACTGACACTAATATACACCCAAATCTGTTTCACTTGCTTGATTTGTAGGGCTTGGATAGCACTACTAAGACCTATGGTGGGTGGAATACTTGCATAATTAGGAAAAATACATTAATTCTTTTTGATAGATTAAGCAATTAAGCTCACTGCACTTAAGCAGCCTGTGGTTTTAAAAACATAACGAGGGTTCATAAATATTCACAAAGTTCTGTGTATTATCATAGATACCTGTCCAGAGGAAACCCAGAACACTCTTAGCAGAGGATTAGAGGCTGACATATACCACAGAAGAACCCCTTCACTGACCATGGTGATAGAGGAACATGAAGAAGCAAGGCATTTTTGCAGGTAGATCTGTATAGGCAAGAAACCGATTTGTGTGTGCAGTGAGGAAAATATTTCTTTCAGAATCCTTAAAATCAGGCTGCTAAATTCTTACTTATCAGCTAACTTCTTTCCAGGGGCACCTGTGTTCTTTTCAAACTGAAGCACTTATTTAGCCATTTAGATAAAAAGTAAAGCACCTCATTGAAGGAGGCCAGCTCTCAAAATGCTTGTACAGTTGGGGTCTAAAGCTGAGTAATGCCAAATGCTTCACATAATTTGCTGAACATCTTTGAATTACAGTGAAAGCAGTAAGAATTCAGGCTATTTTTTAATATGATCTGGCCACTGATAAACTTCTCACATTCTCATAGGGTAGCACATATTTCTGAGGCTAACAAAAAATGTAGAGCACACATCAATGCCAACAGCATTCTTATTTCAGAAATACTAATCTTTAGACCAGACTGAGGTCTAAATATATGTGGTTCAAACATATATAATTTATATGTGTTTGTCACCATATAAATTAAGAAGTTGAAAATTCAAGTGAGTTGTTTTTGTAATTTCTAATTATTAAATGCTGTGGAAGTTTTAGTTTGGTTTGGTTTTTGTTTACATCTTCATAGAAGAAAAAGAATTTCTTAGCACAAAATCCCTGCAATGAATAATTTTGGAAATCTGGGGTTCATAATGGAAGTACCTTCACAACACTAACTAATTGTAGGCTGTACAAATGCCTCTAATAAAAATTGAGCTTTCTTAAAATCAAATCAAACACGAATTTTTAATGTGATGAAATCTGTCAGAAATTAGTAGATACTATCTACTATAAACACAGTAGAGATTCTTTTCGTCCTTGCATTTCAAATTTAGTTCTTGACAGGTATGAAATTAGCATAGTTTATTGATTTTCATTTTTTGATATATTATGCAAAGTAAGAAATTAACTTTTCAGATCTGCTTGTCCATTCTTCTTCATTTCAAAGATGATGGGAATAGTGCAAAAGGCTATTTTGCTTTTACAGGTTTGTATCATTTTCTCCTATAGCTGCCTTTCAGCAAAATTCTTTCACTGTCTAAAAAAATTAATGGTTTCATTAAAGATCATTTTTGGATCTCTAGTTGACCATGGTAGGTGTTCCAGATGTGAGTATTTGTGGATTTGGCAATTCATGAAACTGCTAATGAAATTAGGTACTGCTTTTACTTTTACTGCTGTAAATTTTGACTGTGGAGTGATGTACTGGTGCATAAATACTGCAGTGCCAAATTCTGCCAGCATTATATTTTCTGCCTGCTGACCATGCCGCCTTACCAACGCAATTACTTTGACCTTTTCATAACAATGCATATTTTAAAAAAAGCTTGCATGGATTTATTCATGTCATTAGCCATAGTAGCCCCTAGCATTTCCACACAGATGTTTATCCAAAAATGCCTGCCCAGTATAACGTGCGCATCCTTTCACTCACTTTTTCTAATTTATGAGCTAAAACTAATTGCAAAAGGCCGCTTATCCTCCCTGGCTGTGTTGGCCTTGTCCTCATTTATGCAATCCATGAATCTGCTTTGCATTTTTAAATCAGTAAACCTATTAGGAACACAAGATGACTGCTCATTGATATCACTTGTGCTCGCTGGAAGCAATGAAAATCCTCCTCAGAGCAGCACGACATGCCCCAACCTGCCCAAACCTATTCCTTTGTTTCCAAGCACTTTGTTTCCAGACCTTTCCAGGCAAAAGTGATATTAGCAAGAGGGTGAAACCAGTTGGGATGTAGTGTGTTTTTTGTATCTGGTGCCTAAGAGAGCCTGGACAGTGCTCAAGGCATCAGCCTGTGGCTCCACACCCGCAGCACTGAGGTTGTTCTGCTGGCTCTTGGTGTCAACCAGAGAATTCTGTGATGGTTGTTTGCTTGTTCCTCCAACAAGTGCAGCTTTGCCATTTTTAATGCACGTTTTCCTTATAGCATGGAATCTGCGTGCTTTCTGGACCAACGACAGCAGCCAGCGTGATGGAGGTTGGTTTATTTTTTCCCACCTGCATCTCACTGAAAAACTTTTTCTTGGAAAAAATACTTTTGTTTCATGTATGTTCTTGCCTCACAGGCAGCCCTGCCTCAGTTTGCCTCATGCAGAGGTCTGCCTGGCACACAAGCAAGAATTCCAGATTGTGCAAAGTGCTTAGCCTCTTCTAAATGTATTTTCTATCTGTGTTCTGCACCTAGCTGCTATTTGTAATTTATGGCTGGGTTATGGACTGTTTGTCAGCAGCTCCAAAGAAGTGTTGCAAGTGCTCCTGGTAACCCTGGGTATTGCACTTCCTCAGGGCAGGGCCTGTTTTCTAGCCTTGACTTAACACAGTACTGTTCAGCCTGCAGTGAAAAGAATTATACACGGATCTTGCATCTTGTTTTTGTTGTTGTCCATTGTACTTCAGAGAACAGGTCTGGATATGGAGGAGTGGTAGGCTGGACATAACCACACAGGGGCTCTATTTGCTCATTCAATTTGATTATTTTGAGGAGAATTTATACTTGACTGTTGCTGAGGCTTTCACCATCATGCTTTTAACCAGAATACTAAGCAAGCTTATTTAGAAAACAACAACAACCACAACATTAGATAATTAATTAAAAAGAGTAGCAGTGTATAGGGAATTTGTTTTTCTCTTAGTATCTGTGGGAACTTTCACATTTTACTCCTGAGGTGCTAAACTCGATTTCTGAGAGGGAAACATGAGGTCATGGTTGCCTCCTGTACTTCATGTCTCTTTTTGAGTAATGTTGGAGGACAGATAGTGGCTGTAGGTCATGAAGGGAGTTGGAAGTTCACTTTTTATTTGTTAGCCGGAAGCCCACAAATAATTTCATGTCAAATTAAAAATTAACTAGGAAGTTAGATCACAGTCATATAAATAAGCTCTGTTTGAGGATATGTAAAGATTTGTATTCTTCCTCTGAGTGTTAAGTGCATTTCCAGATCAGTCACATCTTGAGCCATTGAGTTTGAAGGCAAAACCTCTTCTGGACAGCCACCTTTAACTCCTGGAGCATATTTACCTGTGGAAAGTAAATATTTAATCCCATTTCATTCATGTCCATGGCTAATCTGATTTGTAGTAATGATTGGGCAGATGAAAATACGGCCCAGCCCCCAGCTTTACATGACTGCAGAGCTTCACAGTTACACTGACAGATAACAGGAGGCTGTGCCTTCTACAGGCCTGCCCTAATTTAGCTATCTGAATACAAAACATATTTAAAAGCCTCTAAGTTCATGGTCATTACATTGTAAAAAATTTCCATTACAATTCTTTCCAGCTGCTAAATAGAACACATTTTGCAGCTGAACAGATGCGCGAGTGCTCCCAGGGAGGAAGTACCTTGATTTTGACAAGTGCTGGTAACTGGTTGCCACTCTCAGCAGTATCAGCATATAAGGGACATGCCCAAGGCCTCCAAAGATCATACCCAAAGAATGTGCATTTGGAGACAGTCCTTCATTGCAGTCTCATATGCCAATTTTGTACTCTTTGTTTATCTTTTGATCAGAACACGAACAGACCAGCTCGAGACTGTCAGGAGCCAGGAGCTGACTCACCCTTTGGAATACAATAGAGATCAAGCTCACTTACTGCAGAAAGAAACAAATTGCCCAGAGCAAGTTCAAAGGAACAGCTAGAGTCACTGGTGAACATGTGAATTTAGAAGAAATGCAAGTAAGCTATCTTCTGTAGGATAAATATGCAGTTCTTATCAATTAATATCTTTCCATACAAGCATCCTATGTTTTTACCTGAATCTTTCCATTCACTACATATGGCAAATTATTCATGCCAGTTCTTTAGGATGGTTAGGTCTACTTCTTTTAGCTGGAGACCTACTTCTTATAGATGGTTAGTCAAGATTTTAGTTTTAATAAGATACTGCTTTGGTTTGTGTTTTAAATATACATCTCTTTCTTTTGTATAAGAAAAAAATATAGGTTGTGCCTACCATTTTTTAAGGAAGTAAAAATGTTCCCATGTTTCTCTTACTTCCTTGTACTGATTTGCTCAGCTGAGCTGACTCTTGAAAAATTTCCAACTCCTGCATAGTGAACTTACCTACTTGTAAATATTCGGACTCATTGTGCCAAGTGCAACATGCTTAATAGCCACCATTCTCATTCCTGTGCTGAGTATTTTTTATTATATATTTTCTTTAAATTATCCTGATCTTTGGCTTTGAGGTATTTTTATGATATCTAGCCCTGTGTCTAACAATCCAACATGCCTAATAACATCCTCCAGTCATTTATTATGGTTTCTTCTAAATTCTTTTAGGGGATTCTTTCTTTTAAAAGCTTCTATTTCAGACTTCTTAGTGATAAAATAATCTCTGAACACTTGTGGCCATTATTCCTATTAAAAACAGCTAGACATAATATGACTTGAGGCAATTTTCTAAAATAATCACTGATAAACAGAAAAAAAGTGGTGAGCCATGTGAAACCAATAACAGAGATGGGGCAGCTGAAAGAAAAATTTTTATAAAATGAAAGAATAAGCAATGGTAAAGCTCAGAAATGTATTGAAAAGTGTTCTGCTGCAAAAGGATGTTTAAACCAAAATGATATATTTGACAGCAAACTGACAATTTAAATTACTTTCACAATCAGAAAAGTTTCAGAACAAGTAAAATAGGCGACATAGTACTTTCTTCAAAATTTCTGTACATTATTTTTCATTTGTACATTTTTGAGCTACATATTTTTGGACCATACACACAGTGAATGTTTTCTCCCTATGTTCCATATTTTTCTAGATGTAGCATTTACAACAGGGAATGTTTAAGTAAGGCTGTTTTAGTATTTTGCTTAAAAATATTTTTAATGTACTCTCTGCACAATATTTTAAAATACCATTTTTCTTTCCACCTGGAATTAGAAAAAGAAAATTAGAATTTATGCTAGGGAATAGTTGTGTTTCTTGACTACGCCTAGCTCTAGAGATGAAATTTGATAGAATTTTTTTAATTTTTTGTTCCCACCTGAAAAACATTATGGGTGCAAGTTCAAAAATTTAATTTTCCACAAAACAAATCCAAAATAATTTTGGAGTTATTTATCTCTGTCATTGCCAACTTCAGATGTTCGCTGCTTCCAGAACATGGCTGGAGGATGCGCCAGATTCAGAGTGGGCAGCTCACAGCTGAGAAAGGAATGTGAACAGGAAACAAGTGGGCAGACACACAAGTGAAGGGAAAGTGAGAAAGGGTTGCGTTTGACAAATGGTTGTCTACAGAGCACACTGCACATTTCTAGCTCAACTCCAGCAATGCTCTGTTTGCACTATCCAGCATAAAAGCCCTGAAGGGAAAGGACTCTGTGTTTGCATCAGCATGGGTGAGAGAAGAAGGGAGAAGACAAAAATAATGGAGATGGATGTATATGGAAATGTCCTCTTCAAATTTCATTCCCTTCACTTTCAATTCAGTTGAAAATTATGTCTTTGCAATCCCCTGCTGTTTGTAAGAAGGATCTAACTATTCCTGTGCCATTTTCACCACATGAAGATCTGATTACCTGACATTCTTGTCATTAAAATCTACCTTGTATTATAGCCTTTTCTTAAAGACATTGACATATAATGCTGATTCATTGCATGATTAGTTTGAATTTCATGATTTTCTTCAGCACAGACTTGTCTCTGCTCTGCTCAGTTTGTAACAATTAGTTTGTTTTAAGTATAGGAGTTTACAAAGTAGTATTTTTTTTTGTTTGGGGTCTTTTTTCTTTGTTGAAATAATTTCAAATGGGATTTTTTTTTTCCTTTTTTTTCTTTTTTTTTCATACCTTAATACTGTAGACTTTTGAGCAGAACAAAAGGCTCCATGCTTGCTTCTGGATATGTAAGGTGGGCATGCCTAGCTCAAAACAGGCAATGACGCGACACACTCTTATTTTTTCACTGATAGATATTAAAACAGCAGATTGCAGGTCTGCAGGAGGAGTTCAGGAGAACTGAATCCTAGTGGCATGCTGCCTACAGCAAGCTGAGAGACCAGGTTGAGTTGCTGACCAGGCAGAACATGGAGCTTCAAGATGAGCTCAGAGTTTCAGAACATCAGAGGCAGAGAGCAGAAAAAAACCCCAAAGATATGAATTTCATGGTCAGAACATCAGAGACCCTGGTACTGGAAGATACTCTCTGTTTAATACTGTTTGAAAAATTCAGTAGTTTTCTTTTGGGCTGGATGTGTGAGTACTGTCCCTCCACTTCTGCCATTCTTAGCCCACTTTGGGGAGAGTCAGTTCTACAGTGAGCTGTGTTAAAATACACTTTCTTTGTGGTCCTCTTCCACCTAGCCTTTTAATCCAGGAGGTGTGCAGCTTTACAGGTGATACAGCCAGCCTGTCACAGGCACTTTGGTCAGATGTATCCTTCCACTAACTAGGAAGGGAGACTAGATAACTAATTTATTTTCAGTGCCTAAATTCAAGCTTCCTAAAAAACCTCCTGAAGATAATTCTACCCTTTATATATGTAGTGCCATTTACCTTTTTATTAAAACATCTCTTCATCTTGGAAAAAATATAGTTGGACCTTCTGTTAAATCTTAGTTCTTATTTAATGGTGTAAGCATTCTGGAAGGGAACACCATCAGTGGCCTGCCTTACAGAGGCACAAGTTAGGTTCTTGAATAGGATTTACACTGGGATGGCGCAGGAGGGATAAACAGGGTGGAAAATATAACTGGATAATGTAAATATCTTTGCTAATCTCTGGAAATCAAAATTATTTAGTCACAGGTTTACTGAGTGTCTCACAATTGTTTTGTTCAGTATTTCACTTGTTCAATGTACTTATAGGGTATTATTTGTTCCATTAGTGTATAACTGAGTAACTTCTTGTGAGGGAGTTGAAGGAAATGAAAGTTACTCAGTCTTTACACAGGGGACAGCAAGTTTTGGTGAAATTAAATGGTTTGAGCTAGAATTCAAAAAAACCCTGAAATTCCAGTAGAGTGAGTCATTTCATTTCCTTGTGTGTATTCAAGGGAGAAAAATACATGCTTTGAGAGATTAGTTTCATCCTATGTGTGTCAAGGAAACTAGAAAAAATAATTATCTCCTTGATGGTGTAGTCTGATGAGATGAACCCTACTCTTCCACAGAATGGCTGAACCTAGAAGAAAATAAAATTGAGCATTTTCTCTTAGGCATTTGCTTAATTTTCACATCTAATTTCTAGTAAGGTATCTTTTAAAAATTTTAGAACCACCAACAATCCTGTCCTTTGCTTTATTGGAATGAAGAAGTTTTTTGTCTCTATTTTTATCTGATTGTAATGTACTTGTCAATGAGGTTTTTTTCACCTAACACTTAAATTTCATTGAAAATATAATTTAAAGTTAAATTTCACTTTATTTTTACTTTTCCCAAACCTGCTTGCTCTTATGACTCATCCTTTTATAGATTGTGAAGGTCAGGGAAAAAAAAAAAATTAGACACAAGTACAAAATTAAGATACATAAAAATTCCAATAGAAGCAAGGATGAGAAAAAGCTAATTGACTTCTGCTGTTGGCCAGATTTCTGCTTTAGTTCTACCACTTTGCTGATGTAAAACTGCTACTCAAGACACTGAATATTTTTGTTGTGTGAAAGTAATACTAGGATACTCTATATCAAGATGCTAGGATGGTACATTGTTTTTATCTGATACTGGGAACTTCCAGTCCCTAGCAAAACAACATGTGGAATTTCATTAATTGTGTTTAAATATCATATTTTTTTAAAAAGAAAATGGCTTTAAATTTGAGTCAGATGGCTTTGAAGGCTTTTTGATTTTACTAGTTGTGACCTGAACTTAAATGTACATATTTATAGCAAATTCTCCACTAGGTTGCCAAAGCTATTCTGCAAGGGACAGAATCCTCATCCAAACCAGAAGAAAGTTCATGGAGAGATAATCACAAGAGCCACAGCATCTCTCACATGGTGCTGAAGACATCCTTGCAAAAACACTTTCCTAGAAATGTGAATAGTAAAGTATGCATCCCTATTGCCAGTAGTCACTTTTCCAGAGTTTCAAACATGTATTTCAGACAACATTCTTTGGAATCAAAGTTTCTGCAAATGAAAGTGTGTATAAGCATGATCACGTTTTCTTGCTTGTGCATAATTCTACAGGAATTGTAGATTTTCTCCTGTTTTGCAGTAGCAGTAGAAAAAACTATTTCCCCCCCTCTTTTCTAAACATTACAGAACTGTGTGTGGTTTTCAATGAGTTTTCCAAACTTGTTGCACCTGCTACTCCACAGGCTGATTTTACAGGGAATCCACTTGCCTTGGCAAACCATAAATTTATTTTGTTCTGCCATTCAAGGCTTTACTTGCCAATATGTAACAATGTCCTTCTCCCAGTTAAACTCAGCGGGAAAACCACTTAGATTTTTACAAATTGTGACAAGTTAGCTCAGTATGTCCAGTGAGATGCTTGTTTCTGGCAGGTGTGTCCATGACTGTTCCTCCACAGCCAGCTTACCACATTTCTAACACATCTCACTCTTTAGGATTTAAATATCTAAATATGTCTTTGTGTTTTTCTTTCTCTTGTCTTTGTATTTCTTGCTTCATATCATGGGAACCTTGGATATTACAAGTCCCTTTTCTTACTTTGCTCAGATTTGGTTGAAATCTATGCTTTGATCAAGTGTACAGTCTCTCTGAAATTCATCTTCTCTACTGGAAACTATTCCTTTGGCTAAAGGAAAACTTAGATTAGCCAATACACTCTGGTCTCTGCCTGTACAGGGACTGAAATAAAATGCAAAAGATATCAGATGAGAAAGGAGGCAACTGTTACACTATAGTGTGCCTGACAGTGTGTGTTTGAAAGTCACTAGACAGTAACTTCAGTGAATTCTATACAGTGCCAGATATGAAAAGAGATATTGATAATTTCCTCCTATGGCACACAGCCACGTGCAATAAAAGTTGTGACTTCAGCAACAGTTTTGAGAAGGGGGAAGCTGAGGACAGCAGACTTTTGGGCTCACCGCTCTCTGAGCTTTCACCATCTAGCCAGGATTGGATCCAGTCCAACTGGAATCCAGCACAAGCATGAGCTAGACTGGTGGGCATAGTGCCCAGATGTCCTGAGTGAACTCTAAAATGTTTGACAGAGACACATGCTCTTTATCTGATCTGATGGCACAGGAAAACTCTACAGTGAATAGAATGGCCGTCAATTTTTTGACTCTAGAATTGAAGTCTCAAGTAAATGGAAGATTAAACAGAAGCCAAAAATTCATATCATAGTGATAGATCTGAACATGGTGAGTCGTTAGTATTCTCATTGCATCTGAGCTATTTTGATAGCAGGTAGATGCTTTCCCTCACAGATCCTGTCAATCTGGATAATTCTGAATTTTGGATATGGATAAAACTAACTGTCATACTATTTCTATCCAAAATTGAGAAACTGAGCACAAGAACACATCAAAGTGAATGGGATAACCTTGAGCAACAGAGGGATTGCCAGGTATAGGAATGAGCTGAACAGGGAAGTGGTGGAATCACCATCCTTGGCACTGTTCAAAAAAATGTGTGGACTTTCCACTTTGGGAGTGGTTTAGTGGTGGACTTGACAGTTCTGTGTCAATGACTGGAATTGTTGATCTGAGAGACTTTTGCAACCTAAAATATTTTATGGTTCTAGGATTGGAAGGAGACATGCATGTCTTCTATAACGTATGTAAATTAAAGCTAGCTTGGACTGGTGAGTTTAATCAGCTACAGCCAAGAGGGCAAAAGAATTGCCATCTGACTTATTTTTGTCAAAGCTAATAGAATTTGAGGATATGCACAAAAACAGTTGGTGAGCAAGCCTGAGTAATGATCAATACAGGTTAAAGATACAAACTTTTTGTAAGCATGACTTTATGAAGTAAAAAAACAAACAAACATATCCAAGAGATGTTCTACATCTCTGAAAAAGATGTGTTCTGGTTGGATATAATACTTTTAAGGATGATCTCTATTTGTAGTGTAACATGACCTAGCTGGTGAGGAACTGTCCAATTCAACTTGTGCTTTAGTGAGACAAGAAAAATGTCAATTTTAACTGCACATCGTCATGATTACTTCAGACTATGAAAGAATTAACAGATGGGCCGAAATAGTTTATTTATTAATTATCAATATTTACTAACATGGATTCTCTGAAAACAACTTGATTTCTGAATGCAGGTCTAGCAAGAACAAGTTGCCAGTTTCCTGCCCAACATGAAGCTATGGATAGATGTTCATGATGAGAAAACATGAAGTCATTTGCCTGGCAGGCTTGGAAGTGGGAGGAGGAAAGGAGAATTCCACTGAAAGGTAAACTGATAGCATTTCTTAATGTTTCATCCAAGGTCAAATATGCTTATTTCTAATCTTAGATGGATTTTTCTGTCTAATCTTGCAAGGGATTTTGATGACCTTTGAGCATGTTCTTTCCTTGCCTATGAATTTTCTTCCTGACAAACTACCAGCTCTGAAGTAGGGAAAGTCTGTGAATATGTGGACAGATTTCAAAGCATTTGAACTTCACTGCTTTATCTGTGAGTACTTGTTGCTTTTTCTCAACTTTTTGATTTTTTAGGGGGACTGTGAACTCGACATGGCACAAACTATGATATTTGAAGGTAATAAGAGATCCTTATTTATGAGAATTGACAAGTGAGAGATTTCTGGGACAATCTGATGAAGAACTGCAGGTATTATCAGCTGGGAGGCAAAAGCTCATTAGAAAATGTAACACATAATTGTTGAGCATGAAGATACAGGAGAATATATTTTTAGAACTCCTGTGGTCTAGGTGGACACTCAGTAAAAATACCTCCTCTTGTTCTCCACTGCCTTCCTGATAGCATAGATCTGTAGGACTAGAGGAATTTCAAGAGGTACCTGCTTTTGCCAAGAGCAGGATCAGTGTCGCTGGTGGCAATTCCAACTGTGCTTCACTAGCTCCCATGATGAAGATACAGAATGAACCGTCTGCATGTTCATTATGAAGTCAAGTTTCATAACTAAGCTACACCTCCTTTGTTGTCACTGGCTGATCTGGTGATTAATTTTTTTTATGTTTTCTGTAAAGATTAGAAAAAAATTATCTACCTTGTGCATGTTGGTACACTGCTTCTTCCTCTAATTCTCTAGCCCCTTTGCATCAAGGGTCTGCATTTACTGGCCATTCATATATTTCCAATGAAGAAAACTGAGATAATTTGATGGCTTTGTTTATGAAAGTGATGGAATTGAGAGAATTTTTATCAATATCCCAGTCACATGTGATTAGTCTAAATGCTTTGTATCTGAATTTCTTAAAAAGTGCAGAGAAAATCTGCAGTGGTTGCCTGGTATATAGTGATGGCTCTGAATTTTCAAATGATTTCTTAGAATGACATTCCTCTGAATGAAAACAGAGACTAGTGATACATGTAAGCCTGTCTGGATTCTTTTGACAATATTGCTTTAAAAATAGGTATGCTAGTGTATGCAATGTATAAAAAATGAAATCTGGCTTTTACGATGGCATATGTAACAAGCTGAAATACTAACACTGTTCTGCGTGGATGCTCCTTCAGTTGAATTGCCTGATATATCTCATCATGTTCATGGAAATTGGCTCCATCTTGCCACAAAATATCTTCTATTTACAGGTCTTATGTAAGGTTTTTAAAAGCTTGAATTGCAGCGTTCTTTCTATAATAAATCACAAGGAAAACAAATGCTGCCGCACCCCAGTGTCTTGTGAAGCTGATGAATATTTCAGTTGCTGTGGCCCTATTGGCACTTTCTGAAGGTGGTGAGCCAGCTGGCTCAAAACTAACCAGGCAGCAAAAAAAATAGTTCATCTCTGCCTGATTCTCCTCAATGAACCTGGTCAATTCCCCTCTGTAGCTGCTGATGCCTCATAAAGGAGGGACTGGGAACATGTGGCTGGGGACAGAAAAAAAGGAGTGAGACTCCAGAAATCAAGATGAAATTGGTTTGAGCTGCTGTGAAACTGCTCCAATGGCTTTTCAAGTTCTTTTAAATTATTGGGCAGTTTAAGTCTTGAGATATTTAGCAAAGAAATGATGGATTATGTGCTCTTTCCTTCTGCCCCTCTGCAATTTCTGAGCTAATATCTCTTCATCAGAAATAGTCTTAAAGGTCCTTCATTCTATATCATTTGTCTCAAGCTGAAGACCCAGGCATATTTTGACTGTTTGCCCATTCACTTTTATTTGAAAACCTGATTACGTTTGGAGAACACAGGCATATCTGCAGAATCTGCCTGCAGAAAATATAAAATACATTCTTTTTAACAATAAATTTCTATTCATTTTTGTACCTTTTAGCAACCTTGTCTGAAAGAGATAATCAGTTGCCTTTCTCCTGCTGAGAACTGTTTTATGCTTGGAGGAAATAATTAGCCTTATGAAATCCTACAGTTTTCTGGTGTTGCAATAGGATTGCTTTCTTCTAAGCACACAGTAAATTGTAATGTAATTTATTAATATAAATAGGACATCACCATCCACAGCAGCAGCAGATACCCTAAATTTCATTGAGCATATGTGGGAACTCTAGATTTTCCTAAATTTTTAACCACTTAGTGATGCACCCATTGTAGGAGGATTTTTAATTCTATTTGAAGAAGTTTTTATTAACTTAATACAAATGTATTTACACCTTTTAGGGCATAAATAGTTATGTGCAAAAAGCTGATCCTTTGAGATCAGGGACAAAGGAATATCAAGAAGAGAAAACATCCAACTGCTCCACTGGTAGAAGCAGAACACCAGCTGGCAGGAGGACCCTTCATCAGGGAAGATTGATGCCTTTTGAGCCAGACTAAGTAAGTCAGCAGCAAGGTCTATTTAAACTGCTTTTATGTTCTTTTTATTATATAATTCAGAATCCGTTTTGGGATCCTGATGTACACATGGTTGCTGCTTGGCCTTTTTTCCTTGGAACTGCATATTTTTTTTGTAACCCTAATTATCTAAGAGACTGTTCGTACATTGAATTATTTAGATATCTGCAGGCCAGAGTGTGGGTGGATGCTTTGAAACCTGACCCCATTGTCTCGGAAAAAGTTCAGGAGGGATCACATGCACCACAAACTGGGGCACTGCATGGGCCAGTGGTTCTCCCAGTGAGGCCAGGAGCTTGGAGAACCAGGGGCAGCTCATGGAGTCCAGCAGGGCTCTGCCTATTCCACAGCCCCAGCCAGGGAGGAGGGCAGGCTGGGTGTGGAAGGGAGGGCCAGACTAGAATTCCAATTGTCAAAGCCCATAGTGATGAGACAGACCCGGAGTCATGACAGGAAGTCATCCCATGGGTCAGGGCTGGGATTTGGATCAGTGAGGTGCACGGCCAGGCGCAGACATTACGGCAATGCAATCCACCATGGAGCAAATAGAGCACAGCTCCCAGGAGAAGGGATGGGGTAAGTGCAGGGACTTGGCCCTGTCTGAGGCTTCTTCCAGCTCTTCCATCCTCCCTTCTTTCTCTGCAACAGTCTGAACCATCTTAGACCACTGTACAATATCCACACACAGACAGCTAAACTCGTAGGAAGGAGAAGTGTAGGGCATGCTCTTGTCATATCACTGATAGATCCCATATTGAAGTGAAGCACGACTGTAAGCCAGGGCCTCTCCATTTTTCTTCAGGTTGTGCACAACCCTCGTCTGCTGGAGGAAGATATAATGGTAGGAAATCACCTGGAGCTTACATCTGAATGGCTGTTTTAAGGAGCCCAGCTCATCTTCCTGTGTAAAAGGTAAGATCTGTGGAAACCTCCTGCCTGCTTAAAGTGGTCTGCAAATGACTTGGAGAAACTGGTCCCCAACTCCTGACTCATAGAGAATGTGAGTCACTAAAACACATCTATGATTCTTAGAAGCATTATTATTTAGAAATATGCTGCCACCTACTTACTCACTGAGTTTGTTATCCCAGAGCTTCAAGAGGTGGGAGAAGGGATGTGGACTGCATTTCATTTTGGTCCAGGACAAAGCACCTTTGGGAGGATGGACAAGTCCTTAGCAGACCTTACCAGTGTAAGAAGAAATGTTCTGCAAGACTCTGAGAGCTGGCGTCTCTAAAAAGCCTGAGATAAGTATTGAAACGTTATTCAGCAATTTTCATGTGCTTTCAGTGACATCTTTTTTTCTTTGATTTTCCTTACAGGGACACCTTTGCCCATTTCATATAGCTCAGAAGTCACATTCCTCTCACATAACCACAGGAATGACACTTACAGATTTGCACCCTGCAAAAACAATGGAAAAACA
Source organism: Hirundo rustica (assembly GCF_015227805.2). Classification (NCBI taxonomy): domain Eukaryota; kingdom Metazoa; phylum Chordata; class Aves; order Passeriformes; family Hirundinidae; genus Hirundo; species Hirundo rustica. Next base: position 41,108,108 of record NC_053452.1, read on the forward strand.
GTTATTTCACCATGCAATTCTATGAAATAGAGTTACAGTGAGTCTGTGGTCTTTGTATTCATGAACAGCATGCTAACTCCCATCCATTGCCAGTGATACTTTCCTGGCTTTATTTTTTGCCTTTACTCATTATATAAGTGCGGTCTTTAAAACAACATTGCAATGGCTTTCAAATTATAGGCTAGATTTCTTTATCAATGCATTTCTGCACAACTGTTGAACATTAATAAATTTATGTTGTTGGTTAACATTTTAATTTTGTCTCAGGAAGAAGCAGCTCTTAAAAAGACAGAAATGTTGCTACGAGCTCAGAATAAAGTGTCTTTTGTGACCACACACAAGAGAATGGCATAACTGCACGTGACAACAAAGTATCTACCGACAGTCCTCCTGTTTTTCTGGATGTTGAAGCAAAGGTTTGAGCTACTTAAAATTCTGGTTCTTACATGAGCAGCAACTGTGTCCTTTCCATCTATGAGAAGAAATAAAACATACTAAGAAAAATAAAGTATTCTGTTCCCACTTCCTATGCTGTGCAGTAGACAGCTTTAGAGACAGATCTGGCAACTTTGAGCATGGTGTTTATAGTTATTTACTGAAGCATATCATTGCCCTGTGGGGAGCAGTTCTCCCTATTCCTTCAGATCCCATAATTCAAAATTCACCACATCTTCAAACTGTAATTAACATTAGCTCATAACTGCCCTGGATGCTGTGTGCCAGATGTCACTTGACTTAAGGCTTCTTTTACACTGCCAGACTGCAAAGAGCATTTATGGTAATGGTAAATGGGAATTATAGCATCCGGAATAGCCCTTAGTTACATTGTGGCTAACAGCTAAGAGCCATGTAATTTGTTTTGGAGGAGTGACTCTAGCTAATACAAGTACCATTCTTAGTAAATTTGTAATCCAATATGAAGAGATAATTCTGCTCTCTGTTCCTGTGTCCATTCTCTCCGTTTTGTACAGCATAATTTTGCCAGAATGCACTTTTATCACCTCATTTTTGGACTTCCGTTTTTCTATCTTTTGCTTTGCAAATGCAAGAGATCTGGAATTAATGTGCAACATTTCTAGTTACAAATAAAATATGAAAATTCATTGCAAATACAAGGCAATACCAGAAAGAAGAGAATCTTTCCCCTGTGTGTGAAAGTAAATAATTTTTCCACAGCTGTTTTAAGTTAAACTATGTATTTTAAACCAATTCTGTTTATAGAGCACAGACATTGAGATTTTCATAATATAGCCCCCAAAGTCAATATTAGAAAATCAATGTTAGAAAATCAAGCAAGGAGGAAGCATGGGAAAGAAGTGCAGGAAAAAATAGTGTCATGATGGAAAGTTAAGAGGAAATAGTGTTGTTGGTTTTTTTGGGTTTTTTTGGGTTTTTTTGGTTTTTTTTTTTTTTTTTTTTTTGGCTGGGAGTTGTTCCCTTTTTCATGAAAATTCTGATAATATTGGAACAATATGACAAAGCTGTAGCGCATCTTCTGGTTGCCTTCCTCTTCAAACTTCACCAAAAGAATTATACTATGGGATTTGATTTATCCTGAACAGGAGCAACTGCTACAGTAACACCAGGAAAAACAAGCCAGGCTATGCTGGGTATGAAGTAATCTCTGATGAGTGCCTCTTTGTAGAAGGGCATATTAATGGCATTATTGTCAATATTGTCAATATGTCAATAAGAAGTCTCAAGCAAATTTTTAGGTCCGTGCATGCAGCCAAAATTAATTCTGTAGTACTGGAGGTTACTTGGAAAAAAATGGTTCTTTACCTACCATGTCAGCAATCTGTGTTAATACATCAAGCTCAACCATTTGGGTTCACACATTCCAGAACCAGGCATCTCTCAAGTGACTGCGTGGAAGATGTACAAGCATATATGAAATTAATCTGGTCAATAATTCACTAAAGTTGGTCAAGAAGAAACTTGACTGTCTTCCCTATTGCCACAGGTCTGTGCACCTTCTTTTGCTTAACCTTAAAACAAAGTGGTGGGGTGAGAACTTGGAACATGTGCTACAAGTTCATCATGAGAAAACAAAATTTCTTTTGGTTTCTCTTACACAAATGAGGCAAAAATAATCTTTGTTCTGCAGAGATAACTTTTGAAATACAAAGATGTATCATGACTTCCTTCAAGATCCAATTTAACTGGAAGGCAGTGCAGTGCTGCTCCTTTCTTTTGACTTCATCTCCATTGGATGCTCTGTGTGTTTTAAGGTAGAAGAGGTGCTTTCTGATGGACACCGAATCCTCGCTTTCCACATTGGTACTGAAAAGGAGATTAGGGCTGATAAAAGGATGACAACAATTAGATTTTCCAATAGAGATGTAAAGAAGATCATGCTGGATCAGAGGGTGGTGGGTAACTTTTTGTTTTCTTTAAGGAAAATAAAATGGTTAACTGATTTTCCAGCAAGGTTCTATAATTTATCTTGATCTATCAGTTCTGAGAGAAACTGATGAGGAAGAGTGTTGGATTAATAACCCTGAGAAGTGAAACTGCTTTATCTACAAAGGCAGGAGTGGAAAGGTGTGAAGGTAACAAAGAAGGAACAGAGGAGTAGCTGGCCAAGTAGGAGACTGAACAAAGGCAAGGGGCATGGGCAGGCATCTGAAGCAAGGAGTGGTTTTTATACATTTGTAGAGCAGGTAGCACAGAGGTTTCTTCCATGGCAGGATTTGTAAGTATAAATAGTTAACAATAATGCGTGGCAGCACTGGGATTATTTTAAATTAATAGTTCATGGATGAGAGCCAAAGCATAGAAGTGGGAGGATGACTTGCACGTGCACACTGTTCTCCTGCACACTACAGAGGTGAAAGTAGCATCACCTGGACACAATCGTGAGGGTGAATGAGAGGAAAGAACAGCAATGTAAACATAGCTACTTTTATGGATAGCAGATGCAGAAAATGACCTTGAAATGACTTTTTAAAGATGGCTTACTTTTGAGCACATTGTGATGTTTGAATCTGCTTATGCAAATATTGTGAACATGCTGCTATCATCTCATTCTCCTTCCAGAATTATTATTATGCAGATGCACAGGCAACTCACACTGCTTATCCAGATGGCCTGGAGGTGCTGCAGTTCCCAAATAATCAGATAGGTATGCAAAAGCTCATAATGTGAACTGTATGTGCAGATTTATTTCTATTATGACAGTGTGGTCTGAATTCTCTAGCAGATTGGGTATTTTCTTGCCATTTCACATGGTCTTTGCATGTCAATTTCAGTATATTCCATCACTTCACTTCTCAGTTTCCTCCTACAAAGCAAACATAATAATGGAATGTAAATGTAGCTCTTCCAATTCTGATTATTTGATTATGTGATTCTTTAATTTCTTTTACTAGTATTGTACATATAATTTACATCCTCACTACAAAGTCAAAGTCAAAAAAAAAAAAAAAAAGAAAAAATCCTGACCTAGCTTTGTGTAAGGCAACCTGAAAGAACACTAGACAGACTTCTTAAGTCTTCTTTTCTACAGAAAAATATTATCCCAATAGCACTCAAGAAATTGTGTTCCCAGATCACAAAATTAAATGCCTCTACAGTGACGGACTGCAGGAAACTGTTTCCCTAGATGGCACAGTAGTAAAAGTAGAAAAGTAAGTCCTGTGTAAATAATAGGGATCATACTTTGGACACAGGTACAGCAACACTGACATTTAGAACAGCAGTTCATAGCTGGGAAATTTCCAGATGAAGGGTAAAAGGTTTTGTAAGATAACAAGGGTTTTGCAAGAATGTGGCAGTGAAAATTCAATCCCAACTTCAATGATTACTGGCAATTTGCCACTGGCGAAACGACTGTGAAATATTCCTCATTTAGTTCCATGTAACTTTACACTGGCCAGAGCAGCTGGGAGATCACCAGTTGTCAGTGCTAGCAATGTGGGTACTAAAGGACTCAAGATGAGGTCTCCTGAGCTCTATTCCCAGGTGTTTGGCTCCCCCTCTAATATTGGACAAGGACTGAGATTATCTCAGTTGGTTAGAACATGGTGTTAATAATAACACCAAGGTTGTGTAGTTTGATCCCTGAAAGGGTTCTTCACTTAAGAGTTGTACTTGAGAGTCCTTGTGGGTCTCTTTCTGGTCATATTCTGTGTATCTGTATTGTCTCTCTATTTCTCTGTGCAAGATGAGAAAAACAGCATCAGGGCTCTTTTACATGTCTCTTCTGGAGAAGAGAAAGGGTCTTGTTGTAAAATGGATTTTCTGCCTGCAAAATGCCTTGAGATCCCTGCATGAATGTAAAATTTGTATCCCACCATCCATTAGCTATTATACTATGTGTTGAAGTCTTTTTGTGAGACCAGATCTCTAATGTCATCCTATGTAAATCCTGAGGTTTTCTGCTTGACATTATTTTCCAGTTTCATTGCATTATGATAGCTCTGTGAGACAGGTTAATAAAAGACAGTGTTTTCTCATCACTTCATTCAGGAATGGAGATAAACTGGTAGTATTGAGTGATGGCCAAAGGGAGATTCACACTGTGCAGTTCAGGAGGAGAGAGTGCCCGGATGGCACCATGAAAACTGTGTTCTGCAGTGGCAGACAGGAAAAAATGTGCTCCACTGGACGAGCCCAAATCAAAGATGAGGAGGGTTATCTCATCCTAGATAAGAAGTTATTTCTTCCTGCAGAAGACTGCACTGGTGTATGTAGTTCAAAGCGTTTTCTTGGCAGGTCAGAACTGTTAGGAAGATTTAACTTAAGAAAATTAATGGATGGATAGGTAGGGCTGATATTACTTTGGCTCAGCAACAGGTGTTTAGATTGGAATAATGTTACCTGAATGAAATTACTCTTGAGCGAGGCTGAAGGAGATGCAGTCACACCCTTTTAGTGTATTCAACATTAAAACAAATACCTACAGTACTTCTCACCAAAGTGTTTCATGGTACTGATAACACTTTCCCTAGTTTTTCTGAAATTTGTTGTGAAAATGTCTACAATTAAGAAATATATTATAAGAATCCCAAATATATAGTTCTGTGCTGCCTTACGCTGACTAAAATAAATCTGCATAGGGGTTTTATTTCCTGAGTTAATAATCAAAAAACGTGTGGAAGTGATAAATGTTTCCAGTTTGTTTGGATTCTTTGGAGCGGAATTTCCCAGCATGTATCACGGCTTATAACGAGCTGGACATTAGACCAAAAACTGCGCAGGAATGGAGAGAACAGTCACAGATCTGGACGTCCCTTCCAACCAAAGTTATTCAAAAATTATATGATCATAATCTAAAACGTCTGCCTCATGAATTTGAAAATAAAATGTTATGTTTATTCCATCCTAGTGATTATTCTGGATCAAAGATCTAGATCTTCTGGATTTTCCTCCTTCAGAAGTCCTTCCTCTCTGTTGCTTTGTCTTTGAAATAACCTTTCCCACTATTGCTTTTATTCTTACAGTAATGCAAAAATATTTCTGGTCAGTGAATCTTTCCATCTGTAAGGTTCCTTGGATGGCACTTGATACTTAGAGGTATTAATAATTTATTTAATACGGTTGCTTTCAGCTGCAGTCCCCATAGACTGCCCGTCAGAAAGCCACAGAATAGTTTGGGTTGGAAAGGACCTTGAAGGTCATCTAGTCCCAACTCCCCTGCCATGGGCAGAACACCTTCTGCTAGACCAGGTTGCTCAAAGCCCCATCCAACCTGCCCTTCAACACTTCCAGTGAGGTGAATTTTTCCAAATCACTGAAACTCTTCTCTTGTAGAGCTCAGCTCATTACCTGCCCACTGACTGAGATACAAAATTATCTCCTTATGCCCTTCAAATTCCTGTAGCAACAAATACACTCTCATAGCATGCTGCTTTAGCCTTTTCTCACATGTAAGTGCAGAAATTGGAACATTACGAAATTGCTGCCTCATCTCTTCTGTTTCCAGGGGCTCACACAGTCAACAAATCACCACTCAAATTGCAGAGCATCTTTCAGGAAAGAGCAAGAAGCATTGCTGATATTGATCATACACATACTTCACTTTATTGATTTAATTATGAAGCTGTAAGCAGTTTGATATCAGCTGGTGTAATGATAAAATAGTATTGTTTTCCCTTAACTGCTTCATAACACTTCATAACATTCAACTACTGAAATAGTTAATATATTTTATTTGTTTTGTAAAATAAATCTCTGACTAAATTAAAATCAAGGCATCATTCTTTTCCATGTGTTTCACTAAGAATTTCAGTTCGTGCTACCTTATGCTGACCAAAACACATCTATGTTGATTTTTTCTCAATTAAACATCATAAAAAAGTGAATGTGGCTAGTGTTTTCAGTTTGGCTGAGAAACTAGATCTGATACCAATGTTTAATAAAGGACCATTGTTTTTATTCACAAGAATTCCTCTAACAAAAGGTCTCTGTTCTCCAGTTGAAATGTTGATGTTCTTTTTGTTTCTGTAGTAATCAGAAAACAGGCTTTGCTCATAGCTTTTAGCCTTAAATCACTGTTTACTATCCAACTACTTATCACTGAATCACAGAATCCTGTGGATAAGTAATCCCTCTTAATTGTAAACTAAATAAGGAACGATTTTGTTATCACATTGCCTGTTCCTTGCTTCATTAAGCACTCTTGACTCGACTTGCAGGAAACATTTTTACTTTGGAATAATTTGTCCCACACTCCTGCACAATGTGTGATGCATGGGGAGTATGTGCAAGGCAGTCTCGAGAGCTGTGCACAAGGGTGACCCTACTGAAGATTTTGTAGCATTTTTGCCAGCCTGTGTCCAACTGTTGTTTTACCAAGACACATTTTTTCAGGTGATATTTTATAGTAAATGAATTTTTGACATAAAGGACACACATTAGGTTTGGGGGAAAAAGAAGGCAGAAAATTCACCCACATGAATGACAGTCTCTGTCAGGTATGTTGTAATTGAGAGTCCTTCACAGATGAGTTCTGACACATCTGACTTTGTTTTTCACAGGCTGATTCTCATGCGCTCTCCCTTCCACCTTCCACTCGCCTCAGTTAACCAGAAGCATGACTCTACCATTTACAGTTCACAGCTGTAGGAACAAAAACAACCCCAAAATAATCCAAATTAAGTGTGACTGCATATTGTGCTTAAACTGTACCAACATGCATTGCTACTTCTCGATGTTTTTTGTCCTGGAGGATTTACAATGAAATTTTTATGAATGCTTCAGGGAGATGGAACACATTTGGGAATTAGTACTTTCGTCTTTTCTCAGGTTTTCCTGGCTTTAGCAAAAACATGCTACAGCCAGTATTTGGCCTTAATTTTTTTTCACATTTAGAATATGCCTTTGAACAGAGTTAGTTCTGTTCAGACAGCCAGGGGTGTGGGCCTCTGGTCTTTATCAGAGGAAATATGTGTGTGGTTAGCTCAGAGTTGCAGAAGTCAGGTGTAGGTAACCAGCAAGTGAGTTGGGCAGACTTGTGTGGAGAATGCCCAGCCTCCTGGGATTTGTTTATTTTAACTTCACCATTTGCTCAGAAGGGTATTTTTGGCATGCTATTTTTTTCTTGCATCTGGGAAGTCTGTGTTTTTCTTGGAAGTGCCCTGGCAGTTTTCTTAGTTAGGACAGCCACCTTAGGAATTGATCCTCCTGCAGCCTTCAGGGCAGGTTGTGGAGAAGAAGCAGAAGTACATTTCACCACTTTTTCATAAGTGAGCAAGCCAGGCACTCTCACCAGCTGTGCTCCAGGGCACACGCCTTCTGCCAGCCTTCATCCCAGCCACTTAGTTCGTCCTGAAAGTGTCAATCTGCTTGTAGTTCAGCAGGTCAGCAATACTGTGAAAAAGTTTTCTTCTCACAGTGTCATCCGTGGAACACCCTAAACACAAATCTGGATTTTATCTGAGCTCTAAAAACCAGGGCTTGAATTTGTCATGAACATTCTCATGGAGATGAAACTCCAACATCTTCAACACATCTCTTGTATCGTAGTCATCTGCCTTCACTTCCATCTTTAAGGTGACTTTCTTTGCACTGCTGCATTACTGGCACATTATACTAACTCAGTATATTGCCCTGCTCTGAGCAAACTCTCTTGCTTAAAATCACAAAGCCCAATGCAAAACCAACAGTAGACAGTAGGAAAATGCCCATTGATTCCAATGCTCTTTTCCTCCTCTGACATTTGCTGATTTAACTCACTGCTAATCTGCTATTCCACCAATGAGCTTCTCTCCAGTTCCTGAGGAGCAAGACACCTTCTTTCTCATCACTTCCCTCTCAAGGAAATATTGTTCCATAGAAATATACATGGATTCTGAATGAGATGTCATTTCCCACTGTATATAATGGAAGTGAGTGATGGACCCCATCTATTTTTTTAAGAAATGCATTTTGAGTTACATTGCACAGAGCAATTCTCTTATAGACAGTTCATGAAATGTGCTCCTCCCTACCCAGCTAGTTCACAAGACTCAAACTAAAGACCTATCCAGCTGGCTGGTGGCATAGAGGAAAAATGCCAATGGATCTGTAGATTTGAAAGTGTTACTGTTTCTCTCAGTTAATTTTTCTGGAAACCTACAGTGGTGAAACCCTACAATATAATTGTCCCTGAGGATTAGACCCCATGTTTGGGGAAGAGTGTGAGTTGCTTCACAGAGGAGTATTTGAGCTGAGGACCTTTCTGACAAAACATTAACACACCAACCCTTGCCTTCTCTCAGAAAGTAGCAAGCAAAAAAACGCAAAGTGAATGTTCTGTATGCTAGACAAGACCCTTTCATATCCTGTTATTGTAGTGATGCCACTACAAACTTGTTTTATCTTTTCAGGTTGAGTTTTAGCCTCCAGAATGAGTAACCACTGCCTTCCAAACAACTACAGAAACACCGGGGAAAATCACCTGGAAGTACTGCCTTGAGCAATGTGCAGTTGAGTTGGGGACTTTCCACTTTTCTGTAGAAAAAATTCCATTTATTGAAATGGAAAACTTTTTTTTTCTCTAGAGAACAAATGTAATCTTTTCATAGCTTTTAGTTTTAATTTTAATTTTCTTGTTTTGAAAATGTCAGAGTATTCTCTTTTCATTTTTTAAGAGATAATGGTTCTGAAAGACTTTTTTTAAAATGCCAATTTAGCTTTAAAACTAAAAGCCCAAATGTTAAATGAAATGCTTTACCCTTGTTAAAATGTAAATTAACATAATTCAAAAGTTTCACAAGTCACAGAATAGTTCAGGATTCTTGACACTTTATTTGAATGTGAAAAAAATAAAAAAATTAAAAATCTCCCAGGAAGAGAAAACATGTTTGTCTCTCCACTCTAATGTTTGTGGCTCCCTCCTGTGATGTACCCGTGTCATAGCTGTCCAATGCATAGAGAAATGTCCAAGAAGTTTTTCAGGAAGGCTGGGAAGCAGGATGGTGAGGTTAGAAGCACATGATTACTCTACCACAGGACTTTCTTCCCTGTGAATTCTTTCCTCTGTAGTGTGTGGGTTAAAAATAGTCCTGGACCACCTTACATTCTGGAGTGAAGGAATTGTTGCCTAAAAAAATAAGGGATTTGAAGCAAGCTTTGGTCTAGGGTATGAGGAGAAAATCTCCTATTGAAAAGAGACTTTAGTCAACATAAATGGCTGAGACTGGCCAAAATTTGAACTTCTGTAAACAATGACTTTCCATATTGCAAAGTACCATGTAATTCTATATTCCAATAGTAATAGGTATATGAGTATATTTCGCGATGTTCTACAATTAGACCTGCAGTAACCTTCCATCTCAGGTTTAAAGTGGTGTGGAAGGGAGGCAGCAAGGTCTAAACTGCACTGGAATTATTTCTGAGAATCCCCTTACAGATAAGAGACAGACTGAAGTTGAATTATCCTTAGTGAGAGGTTTCCTTGAGTGAGGGGTTTATAGGGAACAGGAGATAAATACGGTAAGCAGTTACTGAAGTATGGTTGTGATGTAATAGGACTTACATAAAATACCATGAAGGGGAAAGTAGCCTTGCTGTGTCTGTTGCAGTCAGGTGTCCTTTTCAGCCCCAGAAATCTGGGGCTTTGCTGCTGAGCTTGCACACAAACCTAATGTGGTGATCTCAGAAAATTAGGGTTATCTTTGCTTCCACTTTCTTTCCTGGGAATTCTTTGCTTTGTCTGCTTACTAAACAATGCTACGTCACATGCTAAGAAAAAAAATTGTAGCAAACAACAAGCAAACAACAATCAACCAACCAACCAACCAACCAGAAAACCAAAAAAAGACAAACACGTAAAAAAACCTCGACCATACCAAACTAAACAAGATTTACAGTAGCTGGTTCAAATCCTGGGGCAAAGATCATCAAATTCAGAAAAAAATTATGTAGTTGGACACAGCCATGGTAAAAAATTGTATGAGTCACCCTTCAGACTGTGGATAGCCTTATCTCTTTTGCTCTGCTTGGCAGAGCAACACTGTTATTAGCAGTGTTTCTGCTATTGGAGATACAGCCAGTGTGTGGTAAACCGTGTCATCACAGTCTCCACTAGGTAATCATATGTTAAGCTGTTAATAATGTCTGAACAATGAAGCTGTCTTTGGTGGTTTGTTCATATCAGCTTGTATTAATGAACTTCTTTCATAGCTCTGGTATTCAGGGAATGAAATTAAACTTTGACATTCAGGGAATACCAGTTTACAGGAAATTGGCTTACCAAACCTAGATATAACAAACATCTGCTTCAATTTCCCAGAGAATTATTTAATTTATTTAAAAACAAACCACTTTAACTAACAAAGAACACCTATCCACTTTTGAGACAGCCATATCACATATAAGCAGAAGCTCTGGAAGTGCAATTATGAAGGAGTAACTCTAGGATTAGGCATTGGTCTAAATGAATGAAGATATACTATGTATAAATGTGCATCCAGATGAACCCTCATCTCCTCACCAGCCTTCATTCCCAGTAGGTTCTATGTTCGGTCCATTCCTTAATATCTTGTAAACCCACCTGTGAGTTTGCAGACATTCTTCCATAATGCAAAGACAACCACAGTGGTCTCTGACTGTGCTCGAATTTAACACTCACGTACTGCTGCAGCCAACCAGCACCCAGAACCAGAGACCTTAGAATCACAGAACCAGAATATTTTAGGCTGGAAGGAACCTTAAAGACCATCTAGTTCTGACTCCTCTGCCATGGGCAGGGACACCTCCCGCTAGCCCAAGTTGCTCAATGCCCCATACAACCTGGCCTTCCCCATGAGGAGAGCAGGATGCCATCCTCTGTGACACCATGGAACACAGAGCATTCAGGAGACAAGTATCAACAGGCTTATTACCCACTGCCTGACTTAGAGCTCTTGAAGGTTTCAGGAACGTGACTGGGGAGAGATTAGTCAGGCTAGCACTTCAAATCCCAAAGCTAGCATCCATTGAGACTGCTACACCTGCTCTGGAAAACCTCAGAGCCAGACTGTTAAAAGCCATTGTTTCACTGCAAAATGAACACTGTTGTTGGGGGCGAGGTACGAGCATGTCTGGTAGTGAGACCTGCAGTGAAACGGGGTGAGCCTGCACCCTGCTGCTGGTCAAGCCCTCAGCACAGACAGACCTGTGCTATTTGCTGCCTGCTAGAATGAAGCAAGGCTTGTGGAGTCTTTCTTGGCCATGAAAGTACTGATGCCTCATGCCACAGCAACCTCAACTATCATTTTTTTTCTTACATTTCAGTGAATATTTGTTCCTAGCTGAACTTCCACCTATTTTTTTTTTTTAATTTATACTATGCAGCAAAATCCCTACAGCCTTTAAAATAAATGAAACCATATACGTTTTATAACTGTGTATTGTCCATGCATAGCCATGCAAGTGGCAATTTTCATTTAAGTCATGTCCAAGACTAATGGGCATCTTTATATTCATCCTGTCCCAGGCAAAATCATGTTCATTGTATTGCTGCCTGTAACTGTGGCTTTCATTCCCAAGGTAACAGAATTTTTCTTCGTGGTCCCAGGGCAATGGAAGTGTTGTCATTCAGGAAATGACTACATAAAGTCCTGTGAAAAGTCAAGAGGGAAAACCAGCTCCTCAAACCACAAGCCACAATGTCCTAACTCCTGTGTTGATTCAGTGTCAGTGATACTGAGGTCCTCAACAAGGTCAGGACATATTTTTCCCACTCCTTTGCCCCAAACCTTTATCACTGAGCATGGCTTCATGTGGCATGGGATATCCCTTTCATCACTGTGGTTTTGCCACGTCCCAATTTCTTGGGCACCTGAAACCTACTCACTGAGGGGGAAGAGTGGGGGAAAAAAGGAAGCCTGGATGTTCTGCGAACACTACTCAGCAATAGCCAAAACACTGGTGTGTTATCAACACTGTTTTAGTTGTAAAAATCTGAAACACAGCACCATATGGACTGCTACAAAGAAAATTAACTCCATCCCAGCCAGGCTCGGTACAGCAGTAAAAAGAGACACTACATTAAAACAAACAAACAAAAACCAAAAAAACAAACAAACAAACAAAACCACCAACAAACAAAAAAACCCACAAAACCACAGTGTATCATACTAGGTAGGGGTCATCTTTTTCTTCTGATGTTGTAGAGCATCCCATCTAGCAGGATCCTGACTTCGGTGTTGGGTTGTTACAAATAAAAAGTTATTACATTCACACAGAAGAGTTTTTCACCATGACGTTGACCTCAGAAATCCTCTTTGCTTCACTTGCCATTGAACATCACTTTGTAAAAGAGAATCAGAGGAGAATTCAGGGATGCAATGAAACATGACACTGTGTTTCTCTATGAGATGGAAACAGTGTAGGATGAAAATCAGCAGCAGCCTAGAATATCCATCTGTGCATGCTGGGCAAATAGGAGCCTATCAGGATTCCTCAGCCACAATAGTCTTGCCATTTGTATTTCCAACAGAGAGATCAACAGCATGCCTTTGAGCTGACAGGGCAAAGGTACAAGAGAAAGCTGCACCTGTGAGGGAGCCCACCTGTCACCTTCTTTTCTGCAGAATATAATGAATTTTACTTTATTACATGAGACCTAGAGAAAAGCTCATCATGTGGAAAGCCAAGAATCAACACAAGTGAAATCTGAAGGGGAGTCCAGATGGTTGGGAACAAGAAATATAAGAAAGACAGTAAAGTAGCATGAAGTTTGTTGCTAAAAGACCTAACAATTTGGGGATTTTTGTCACATAAATTGTGTTATTGTTGTCACACTGTGTGGTTTCTCATCCTCCTGTTGTGGTTAGTAACTGAGGGGAAGTAGTTTCAAGTGTTATCTCCATGGAAGGCAACAACTTAGCTAACTATATGTAGTTTATTTCCAGAGGCAGCACTAATTTTGGGCATGAAGAGCATTTGTCTGCAATTCCTTTGGTGCTGTCTGCCTCACACAGAGAATCTGAATGGTGTCATTACCAGTAATGAACATGAGGTCTATACACTGGTCTCTCATTAAGATGCAGGAACACTGCACAGTAACTGTACTGTAACGCTCTTCTCTTTGCAGTAAAACCACAAAAATCCATATCTAGACACAATATGGCTAAAATTAAAGAGAAGTTGAAATGGGATGAACCCCTGCAGGACGCATGCAGGTCTAAAGAACTTACTACAGTGTAAGCCATCCTCCTTTTCTCCCTATCTCTCTGTGACTTTCACTGTCAGCTGCACTCTTCTCATGGCAAGGTTCCCTATGGCCTGGCTGCTCGTCTTGAAAACAGCTCTGTCCCTGGATGGGGAAGTGGGGCAAGGTCATAATCACTGAAGTATTTTGTCTTGTAGAAGACACCTCTTTTAGGATGAAGCCGCTGTAAGTGATAACAAAAAAATTGGAGACAGGAAAATCGAAAGAGAAAGAGTGCTGGGATAGAGGGATGGCATGGGCAGATTCAGAGCTGTATGCTGAACTGAGACAAGTTAGTGGACACACTGGTTAGTTGATTCTGTGGTGTGCAGATATGAACTGCAGATACAGCCAGTCTGTAGGTTGATGTTATTTACAGCAGGTGTTAAAGAATGCAGCATAAAAACAACATAAATCTTTGTAATTAATGGTTCCATGAAATGATGCATGTTATCTGCAATCAGCTGAGCAGCCCCAGTTGCTTCTTTCATTCTGCATGGGGTTTGATTGTAAAGTTATACCAGGTCTTATCCACAGAAAAAAAAAAAAAAAATGTGAGGACTTTAGGAATCTTGTTTACATTTATTAAGATTTTAGTAATTAAAATAAAAAAAGAAAACATTTAGTTGGTCATCTGCATGAAAGGGTGAAGTCAGATAATCTTCCCTTATAAAGGTGAGATATCAAAGGAGGTTTTTACTCCTAAGACTTTGGCATTATAACGACCTTGAAATCTGTCCCCTTACCATCTTTCCGGGTACAGTACACACTGGAGCACCCTTGGGGACATGCCTGTAAGGAGATGGCCAGTTTGTTTTGCCTCCATCACTTTGACCCTGCTGGATTACATGGGTGTTTCCTGCGAGAAGGGTCCTCCGTTTTCCTTCTTTGTGGCAGTAGGTGTCCCAGGGGAGCTCTTAACCTCAAGGTATTCCACTGCTCCATATGTCACCATGGACAGCACTAGCACAGACAGCAAAATGTACAATTTGATGTAGGCTTGCAATTTGGTGCTGTAACCAAAAGCAATGACAAATCCAAGTGATTCCCAGAGACGGTAATTTGCAAAGGCAGCCTCCTTGTGTTTCTCAAATAAAATGCCATAGAGACCTGGAAGGAAGAAAGAAAGGAAGGAAAAACAAGTCTTGTGAAGATTAAATCTGCAACTACGTATTTTCAGGGGAGGGAATAAATAGAGGGAACAATGGGGAAGACAAACCCTCCCTCATAAATGTAAGAGAAAGGAAAATACAAACCTTGTCTTAAAAAATTGTTGTGCTTCTGTGAATTGTAAGAAGTAAAATAACAAAACAAACATGAGAAAATAGAGAACACCAGAGAAAAAGGGAACAAAAATGTGAGGAAGGAAGAAAGGACGTGATCTATTGAAATAAAATGGCAGGACTTCTTTTTTCCAACTATTAGCTACAAAAATCAAGGGTTTTGGATTGATGAACAAGTAAATAAGGAAAAAAAAGGAGGCCTTGATACTGTAGATTCTCCATGTATAACTACTAAGAAGCTCATACCAAAGCCTTACAGGCTTTCACAACATGGGCCCAGATTTAGTATGTAGACAAAATATATCTGCCTGAATCAACCAGATTTTCCAATTTTCAGCTCCTGGATGGGTTAGCAAACAGAATGTCCTTGATGAACACAGACCATCCAGGCAGCAACTGGAAAAATTACCTGACACAGAGTTTGACTGATCATCCTAATGCAGTTGTGTTCACTGGGAAGCTCCCAATGAGTTCAGTCAGTTGCAAACCATGACTGGGATCCAGAGAGGGATTCCAGCCTCCAGGTCTGACTAGTGAAACACACAGGGAAGGGGAGAGCATGCTTTCCTCTGGGTGCTGAGCTAGCACCAGTGGTGGTAAAGAACAGGGCATTTACTCTGACTCAGACATGGTGTGCACAGAGGGAAGGAGAAGAATATGATGAACTTTGACTCTTTTCATCCACTTGTGTAACAACACATCTGTTAGAAATACGTACATTCAGCCAAAATGCAAAGAGGAACGCAAAGTTCTCTGAAAATCTGAGTAGACTCAACTACTCCTCCATTTTTTTTAAGAAGGGGGAGACTTCATCTGTATGAAAAAGCTTGTGTATCCTGATGGCTGCAAGAGGATCTTTACTGAACTGTTTCACATGATGGAAACAGTTCAATTTAGACACGATGGAAAATTTGGACAAGTGCATCACAAGATGTACTTAGTTCATTAAACTGGCTGAGTGGAGTGTAGATAAGATAGTTCTTCATAGTTTTGCCTCATAAATGAACAAGTACAAGTTGTTCATACTAAATTCTTGATATGCATAGTGTTATCTTCTGGAAAGATATTAGTGAGGTAAGTTTAATATAGGAAGCTTTCTGATGTCGTGGCCATTCTATGTCTAAAGATTTGGGTTTCAGCTGGTCCATGTTCGCTATTTTGAAGAAAATTGCCTGGATGAGCTTCAGCAGGATGTGCTGGGCTGAGTGAGTGGAGAGGCTACTAGTTCAGAAATTTCACAGCTCACTTCTATGGAAATTATCCTGGCTTTTTGCCACTGCCTGTTTTCCTACTCATTCCTCTGGTACTAGCAGGGTATGTGTATATAACAGGACTGCTGGAAATTATTTGAGTCTGGGTTTATAAACTCTGACTCATTTATATTCTTTCTAAAGACAAAACAGCCCGGAAAGAACTTGGTTTTACCGTAGTCCACCTGATAGTTTTGTGCTAGACAATTATTATGCCCCAGTTGTTATGACCCAGGTGCAATTTTTTCAGTGGGTAGTATCAGCATCTGTGCTCAAGTTAGGTAAGAAAGAGCTCTACACACTCCAAAATGAAGTAGCTTTCATTGGAAATAAGTGAGAGCATCCACACATGAATGCAAACACCTCAGGAAAATTTTATAAGATGAAGTGACTCATCCACTGTGAGCCTATATATCCTTTAGGGGGTACTCGAGCATTAAATATCCACAGCAGCACAAGGCAAACCACAGAATGTTTTCAGTATGTGGCATGGTGCCATTTATGTTTCACTGGTTAATCTACTGAGGCCCAGCAGCACTCATGGGAGCTTAGCAAAGGAAGGACCACAGACCTTTTAAACCAACGTTATTTCAGAGGTTGTATCTCACCTCATAGTCTTTGATGCTGGGAAATTTTCATTTGATATATATCCCTATAAAACTTTTGAAGGGGAGAAGACATTTAGTTCTACATGGGTATGTGAAACTAAAGATCCTATTCTGGGATGCAGCATTGTGGGGGTAATGTCACTGCACCTCTCTAATAAGGTTTCATGTCATCACTTGACGTTTCACTGTGACAATGTGACAAAGTGAACTTTGTATAATTTTACAAATGGGAGCTGTGAAACAGCTGAGTAAGGCACAGACCAAAAAAAGACACTATGAAAGGAAAAAGAACATCCAAGCTAACATAAATGTGAAATTTTCACAAGGATCTTGCAGGAATTTGGGAATGGAGATGACCTGATACAGTGCTGTAAATAGAGATTAATGCTGTCACATAACTGCAGAGCCTACTCACCATCAAAGTAAGCCTGAAGGTTTGTCCACTGTCTTTGCCTACTCTGGGGAAGAAACTACAGTAATTTCCCAGCCACCTCCTCCAACAATTAAGTCCTCTGTACTTACTCCTTTTTTCCCTAATGTGGGTCTCAGGTCCATTTTTGTTGTGCAGGGACCTTACTGAGGAAACATGCTCCTCAAGGACATCTCAAATATATGTAAATCCTAGAAGAGAGGGTGCAAAGCCCAGCTCTTTTCAGTGGTGTCCAAGTAAAGTGGGCAAGAGATGTTGGGCATAAATTGAAATACACGAGGTTTCCTCTGAACATCAGGAATTTTTTTTTTTTTAATCTGAGGGTGACTGAACACTGTCACAGTTGCCTAGAGAGGATGTGGGGTCTCCTTCTCTGGAAAATATCAAAGGCTCTCAGGACACGGTCCTGAGTAAGCGGCTGTGCCTGGGTGGCCCTGCTTGAGCAAGGGGGTTGAACCATCTGAAGTCCGGAGGTCCTTTTCAACCCTAACCCCGCTGTGATTCTGAGAGAAGCGCAGTGTCTGAGGACAAGGCTTTCTGGACAAAGTACCACAAAGGACAGGCCCTTTATCCTAGCAGAACACTAAGATTTGGTTCTCAAGAGTGTTAAGAAGAAGCTTGCAGAGCAGTCAGAAAGACTGTGGCTGAAGAAGCAGGAAATGAATAAACAGCTTTTCTTAAGAGAGAGCAAATCTTCACTGATATTCTCCTTCCATGACCCTGAGTACTGTAAGAGCACTGATTTAAATTTTTTACCTAAGGCACAAGCCTCTGGTTAAGGATGTGAGGTGATGAGAGGGTGTGCCTTGATGTATGTACCAGCTCTCCTCTAGGGGATATGAGCTGGAGCTGCTGGAGGGGCAGAGAAGGATGCTGGCTGGCCACTCCCTTGTGTGTGGAGGCAGGGACTCTACATGTGCTTGAAAGGAGATCACTGTCAGTGCCAGGCAGTGGACGGCCATGTTTTCCATCTGGCTCTCCAGGAGGAAAATGACACTTTATCTAGTGGGTGAAATCTTCTAAGCCCTTGAAACATCCAAAGGGACCAGAGGAAGGAAGGCCAAGACACATAACCTGATGTGTGCCCAGAGGAGCACTTTCCCTTGAAGTGATTTTGTAATGATGTGATGTAATTCCAGCTTAAATTTTTGGCAATGAATTCCATACTTTGCTTATGTATTGTGTGAGAAATACTATTTATTTTGATTTCTGTAAAGTCTTCTGCTTGATAACTTTATCTGGTACCACTAGTCCTGTTATTAAGAAATATAGTGAATTTCAAGTCATCTTCTCCACACATTTAATTACCTTACTGATTGTCTTCCATACTTACCTCTTGTCCAGGCTAAAGAGTTCTCACTTTTTAGTCTTCCTTCAAGCAGAAGTGTCCCATGACTTTGCTCCTTTTTTGTTGCCTACTTGTGCCTTATCACACTGGATTATGCATTTTGAAATGGAGTAAACCAGAGCTATATGAAGTTACTTGGCTGCGTAATATTGCTTTCTGTGGTTTTCTCTTACATTTTTCCCCCAATAACTCACTGACAATTTTCTTCTTCGTTTGTTGCTGAGCTTTGAGTTAATTTTTATCCAGAGTGCTCTCCTTTATTGCGAAAGACAGACTAAATGTATAATTCTTCTTAGTTTCTAAATGACTTTGAAATACTTATACTCCTCCAGAATATTTATTCTGAACACCCGTTACCATTTTCTGCAATATTCTTCTCTCTTCATCCCGTAAAAATTGGTTCAATGAGTATTTTGCATTCTTACTCCCAACTTGTTCTATTTCTCCTGCTTTCCAATGAGTTAACATATTTCTTTTAGTTGCTATCTTAAAGCCATTATCATTGTTACACAGCATTGTTTCATAGGTACAAACATGCAGACTCTTATATCTCTAGAGAATACATTTCATTGTCACCAGGACTTACCATTAGTTTGTGTTTGCCAAACAGCATCAGATAGGCCCCAAAGAGCAGGGAACACAAAAAACACAGCAAGCTGCTTGGGATGAGGTTTCCACAGCAGTAGTGCTATTATACAGGCTATGTTCGTGACTGTGGCTGTTGATTTAGAAAGAAATAAAGAAGAGAAATATAGATGCAATTATAATCAGGACAGATTGGGGTAGATAACACTTTTTTATTCTACCCCCAATGAATGCACAAGGCAATCTTTAAATCTTTCAGGTTCATGGAGCTTTGCGTTGACTGAGTTGATAGCACATGAAGTACAAGACAATGCAGGCCTTTGACAGTGTCTAATTCATAGTTCTGAGCAGTGTCCTGAGCTGAGAGATCCTCAGTGCTGATATGGTTGTTAGCCCAAAGGACACGAACCACTGAGTAGGAGAAGGAGCTTCTGAAAGGCTTGCAGTCACCATGTGAGGTGTGTGGGAAGGGGGACCAAACACCCCTCTCCTCTCCTTGCCTTAAATGAGGTTTCCATTTAAGGCTAGAGGGGACAATTAAGGATTTCCAGAAGGTCTGGTGGCTTTGGGTCTTTCTTTTAAAAAGTGGTTTGCAAATGAGTGACAGATTCTTCCCCCCATAGGTGCCCATTCACAGGCTGAGTAAAAGACCACTAAACAGAATTGAGAGGTTCAGAGATCTTCCATTTCTAACACCACAGTTTTGGGGGAGATTTAATTGTTTACTGCTACTAGTATTAGGTGTTTTTTGCCCCCTTTTTTTTTTTTTTTTTTTTTTTTTTTTTTTTTTTTTTAAAAAAAAAAAAAAAGACAGAAGAATATTTGAGCTAGTGATTGTAACAGAAAGCACTCTAAATTTCTCCTTCCTTGTCCAGGTTTAAAATTTCCTCTGGAGAAAATGCCTAGAATGTCTTGATGCATACTGATCTATTCAGTGATATTTCTAATAACACAAAGTATTGCATAGTGGAAATGAGGAATTAGTCCACTTCAGTATGCATAATGCATACAGGGGCACAAAAGAAATATTTCTTGTTATTTTTTCATGCTTCCATTACTCTGTTACTCATTGGAAAAATGTTCTCTGGAGGGGGAGATGTTCTTAAATATGCAAATCTTTTCACAAGGCGACATGAAAATTACTGTCCCATACACAAGCCCTTAGGTCATTTTAGCCCAACACATGACTTTGTTCTATTTTTCTCCCCATAGAACAAGTAGTAAAAAGGATGGCAGGCCAGCCTTTAAAAGTTTCCTGAAATTTCACTCAGATTTCTAGGTTTATCATTTCCTGAGACTCAGGTCAACAATGATTTGCTTTCACTCCATAAAGGTGAGGAGATTTCAGCCCAGTGGAGAAATCCTTCTTATGACTGTGCAAGTCTCAACATCTGCATTGTAAGATCATCTGTCATTGGCTGCATCAGAGCTATAAAGCATCAACTCTATAGGGAACTTTTTGCATAGACAGAGCCCTCAAAAGCAGGCTGAACTTACATCACCAGCAAAGTGATATAAGGCAAAGACAGCAATACAGTGCTTAACTGAGTTGAGCTGTCTCTCTTCTCATGAATGAAGTTTGTGAAGTGTGCCTCTAGACTGACTTTGATTTTAATGGATAGCTGACAGCAAGCTATCTCTTTGTACGTGCAAAGGGGGAAGGAGTGGATCTGATTACATGTGATGATCAGTCATTCAAGAAAACTTTACATACCTAATGCAAATAGAAGTTTTCTACCCGTGAACTGGGACATCTTTCCAAAGAGCAGAGAGCAGAGGGAATTTACAGCTGCAAAGCAGATCATCACATAACCAACGTACTGTATTCCCAGGGCACAGGTCACATATACCTGGAAGAGAAGGGACAGTGGTGCCACATTTTCTTTGATAAAAATATACAGCTAGAGTCCAAAGATCTTAGCCTGACTGGTAAATAGCCAGCATGGACAAGATAAAAAGAGCACAGCTAGAGAGTTTTCCAACCAGCTCCTGGTGCATTGACATAGCTGGCCTTCAGCAGCAACCTTCCTAACCCAGTTCCCAATCAGACTGGTGCCATGTAAACAGAGGAATAACAAACAGAACAAATCTGAGCAGTGTTTGCTGTACAAATAAAACGCCTGGAAGTAGAATTAGGAATTTTCTACCCTTCCCATCATAGCCCAAGAGATGAAAATTGACAATTGTTGCTATGGTCATTACAAAGCAGCTCCCAAAAAATGAAGAGGACCTCTTCTATAAGAGCATGTAGCCAGTGGAGGTTGCCATGGAGTGCCCCTTTCAATCCGTTGCAACAGAGCGACCAGTGCACATTTCCATCTGATTTAAATGCAAAGTCTGAAAGCCTTAAGCATGACAGAAGCAGCTCAGGAAGGTTGACCTCTTGCTTTGGAGGCTTTCTCAACAAATGCCTAGAGAACACACCTGCTGTGTGTCTAGGTTTGTCAAGAAACTGGAAGATAGAGGTGGTTTTAATAATTTCAACCCATCAGGGTCTGGACCTGTTGCAGTAGTGACTGGTGAGGGCTTTCAGCCAGCCATGTTGAGGACTTCCCCTCTTACCGTAAAGGTTGTCAAAATAAAATATGTGGAATGTGTGCTGACTTGCATTTATAAAAGCTCTAGGGAAACCAGGAGAGGAAGGAAGATATAAAAGCTTTGCTGGCTTCTGGCTTTTCTCCCAGTTTGTTATTTACAACAAGGTGAAGAGTTTGAACCTGTAGCTCTCTGCTGTGGCCTCCACTGGTGAGTTAAGCTCTCTACTGCATTCTTTTCGAGGCTGTTCCAGGGGACATATTTACTGCTGTTTGAAGACGCCACTCAGGGTTCATTCATGTAGAAGTAAGCAGTAATTTTGTAATCCACAAATCATCATTAAAAACATCCTCATTTGACAAGTAAATATAGATCAAATGCAATAGTAAGACACAACGGCACAAAAAAATAAGACAAAAATAGATTTTCATTTACATCCACACCTTTGTGTAGTCACCAGAAAGAAATCCCTGTTCAAACCCACTGTACATTGTCAGAGGGATTAGAAGACACTGTCTTTTATCTTTAAGATGCCGAAAAGTTGCTAGGAACGTAGACCAAAAGGATGGTGCCTCTAGTTTTTCTTTCTCAGTCTCTGCTTGGTCAGATTTGATCTGGTCCAGAAATATAACAACCAGCAACACAGCTAGCACACCACTAGCTGCAAAAAAAAAAAAACAAAACAAAAAGTTCATGAAAAAGTGAGGAATGCTGAAAGAATGATGGGAAGTCGCTTGCTGCTGTTATTGTTCTGACTTGGTGCTTAATTCTCTGTGGGATATTTTGGCAGCTGCCTCTGATTCCGCTTCAGTGTAAAGGCCATTTCTGCATAAACAAGAAGGCCTGATCTACATTCACATCTTCTGCATACAGCTGTGCCCTCGCAAATCCCCTCAGCTTAGCTGTGGCTGGCCTGTTGTGACAGCCGCCGGGACAGCTGCACGGCCGCAGAGGGTGACGGCTCACCCTTCCAGGGCAATCCAGGGGCACGGGGACGGGAGCTGGCCAGAAACAGCTCCCTCGGGAGCTATCAGGAGGCTTTAAATCAACCAGAGAGAGGAGTACTCACTTCCAGCGCCAAAGTTTTCATGGCTAGTGGGGCTCTTCTTTCAAATACATGGAAAGAAAAATAAATGCTGTCTTGAAACCCAGTATATGTTGTGCCTTTTTTTTTTTTTTTTGGCTCAGAACCATGCTTTGAGCATGGAATATGTGCTGTTTTGAAGATTAGAGTAAGCAGCTCTAGCTAACTTGGAAAGATGGAAGTTATAGCTTTAAACCCATAATTTCCTAGCAGAAGCAGCATATAAAAGAATTATATAGAGTAGTTAATCAGAAAATGATTGTGCATGTATCAGTCTAGATTTGTTGCTTGTGTAGTGAATCAAAACGATTTTTTTCATGTTATCAAGAAGATAACCATGTCTCATTATATACATGAGACAACCATAGATTCACAACTGATTGCTTCATTAGGTATGCAGGGCATGATAATGTTTCCTCACCTAGGCTGACTAGAATTCCATCCATGGAAAGATCTACAGTTCGGAGTAAGATGAGAACCGGGCACCTCTTTCCATCCACTTTGCTTGCTTAATGTGCTCCTATGTTACGTTTATGGATATTGTCTCTACTGTGAACTTTTAATATCCAAATACATCAGTAGATTTACAATTAATTGTCTCATTTTTTTATTGCTTATTATTTTTCATCTATGTCTCTTAGAATTTCTCCAGTGTCCTGGTTTCCCACTGTGGCTGAGCTGTAAATCCTTCGTGAGTCAAATCATTATTAGTTCTGCCAGAGTGTTTATTAGTACTTATGGACTAATTGCTGGACTTAAATGGGTTACAGCATGACATCCACATTTTCAGAAAAAAAAAATATAACAAATATGTTAAATGAATCAAGAGCAATTATGGAAATAATGGCATGGCTTAATAGTGGTTCGTATGAACATAAACAGAAGCATTCACAGTCCTTGAGAAAGTGAAACAGCAGAAAAGTCATCCATTATAGTCTCCACCCAAGCTGGGCAAAATAAGTATTCAGCCGCCAAATAGAGGACACATTTAAAAAATGACTCTGAATGGAATATTTAGCCATTTACTATCCCTTGAGGCAAGGAAAGACATCTCTTTTATTAAGAGCTTAAAAGAAAACAAAACCCCACTGACACAGGGTCAGGAGAAAGCAGGGTTGCATTCACTTTGCATGCACAAAGCCTAGGGGAGTGCTGTATATGTTAGTCATCAAATTTAAATTTAAACTTTACAGAAAAACATGCCTTTAGCAGAAAGTCATCAGCTCCAGTACATTCTGGGGAGAGAGTGGGGAGATATTTTTGGCACTTTCCCACCAATTAGGAATGGAGGCTGGGGACAGAGAAAGGGTTTTCAGCAATGCCCTTGTGCACTGAGAGCTGGCTCTGCGTGGATCACATACACTCCATTGGAGTGTACGACAAATTCTATGCTTCTGTCTCAGCACAGAGAGTATATCTGTGTTCAGGGACTGCAAAAATATTTTGACAGAGCTAAGGTGCACATTGCCTTGCCAGATACTTTCCTTTATGCAGAGAATAACTTATTTGGAGCGGGATACTTTTTGGAGCTTTCCTCACTCAGTGAATCCTTGCACATCTATTTTTTCTTTTAATAGCATCACCTTCCCTGTCTTTAACTCTTTTCTAGCCTTGTGCAAGGAAGGTCCATAGCAGCTATGGTTACTAAATGGGAGATATGCCAATTTGCCTGGCTGAATTTGGGTCACCACACTGGGCTTCAGCTTTATTCCAGGTGAAAAATGTAAAGAATATCTTTCTCCTTTAGATAAAAATGATACAGCTCTGGTATAAAACATTAGGAAGGAGTTGTTTATAATTCTCACATATCTTATTTTCTTTCAGCAAATTGGATTGAAGGAGAAAGTCAGAAACTTAATCTGCAAAGCCATGCTAGCCTCCACAAGTACTAGGCTCTCCGTCAGCGATACTGATTAAAGATTGTGTGGATTACTCACCAGTATAGACCCCTAGCAGTGTGTAGATTAAGGAGTTGGAGGGTTTTGCTGACCCAGTGGTGTTAGTGGTATCAGTCAGGCAGTTGTACGCTCCACAGCATTCCAGGTCCTCTTCTGAGATCTCCACTAATTAAGAACCAAAAGAAAGGCAGGTCAGTGAAGAAATCAGGTAAATCCACACTGTGTGTAAGGATAGAAGGATATGAGGAATCTAGTGCTTGGTGATTGGTGCTGGTTTCAAGTATCTTCTGATTAGAGATATTTTACTTCAGCATCTCAGTTTAACACACAAAAATTTGGTTTAAAAGAAACAAAGAGAGACTGAACACTGAATTAATGGTTACATGAGGACAGGGACTAACTAAAGTTAGAGGCTGAAATCTGAATCCAAGCTCAATTTCCAGTGTTCCAAGTTTGAGTACATATTTTTACCTCTTTCATTCACCATAATACCTCCTGAGATAGGTCCCTAAGTTTACACCAGCAATGGACTGATGGACTTCAGTTCTTACAGCCATCCCACATTTGCCTTATCCAGATAATTTCTGTATGTGTTGTAGGAACAGAAACCACCTCAAGACATTTTTTTTTTCCTAATATAAATTATGATTACCCTGTATTGCGGTTTTCTAAGTAGCCTGCTTTTCCTGACTTTATTATTTCACTACTGCCTTTAAAGCTTTCTGAGAACACACTTGCGGTGTAAGGCCATATGTCAAAGCCGCAAACAGACACATCCTCACGCACACTGTGTCCCCAGCACACTGTGCCCACTTCCTCCAGTACCCCCTTGGAAAAGAATAAATGCCAACCCAAAGGGCAAGCCTGAATAAACTGTCTACTGGAGGAGGATGATCCAAACACCACACAATAATTTTAGTGCTTCCACTGCAGAATTTGTCTCTGATCCAAGCACAATAAAGTGCAATACAGCTGTACCTTGGTGGAGTTCTTAAAGAAGAGTTGATCCATAATTTTTCAATTAAAGTTATTGTGTAACTACTTTTAGTGTGTTTTTCCTCATTGCTTCCAATCAAAGCTGCTGTGATGTGAATCAGCTGTTTAACCAGCTCCATAAACAACTTTAGGTTCAACATAAGATAAAAAGTAGTGATGTAAAGAAAATAGTTACCTTATTATAGTCACTGGCTACCACTACAGACCTTCAGAAAAAAATGGACAAACAGACTTTCAGCAAAATTACCATATGCAAAGGGTGAGTCACATGAGTGAAGTGTGGAAGCGTGTAAAACAAGTTTTTTATCGACTCCTGCATCATCTGAAGATGAAGCTGCACATGCAATTAGTCATATGCAAGCTGCAAGGCAGAGTTTGCGGTGTTTCTCTTGAATTAAAACTGTAATATTGTTGAGTGAGGAAGGATAACTCTCATAATTTACACTGATTACTCTCTTCAGTTGTGGTATTACCATATGGTGCAACTTTGCCTTGCCGTGTCTGGATGCAGTGATGCAGACAATATGTCAAGAGTAGGTGCATGTCTGAATTTTATGCATTTTGATTCTCCAGATACATGCAAAGCCTTTCCTACTGCTCAGTGAAATTATACATTTTAAGTACATGAAAATATCAATGGATGCCTTTGCACAAGTCTTGGAGGAGAGAATAATAGTTGCATGACTGGAGATTCTTACCCCTTTAACCCAGCAAAGTTCCCTCTAGATTAAAGTTGTGTCTCACTGAGGAGGCACAGTAGAGAAACTCATAATGGCTCATCACTGTCGTGAAGATGGGCAAGGCCTCTGGCTTTGAGAGCTGTTCACAGGAACACAACATTTTCTGAAATTCTATGTAATAGATAAAAAAATAAGAGTGTCTTTAAAATTTGGAGGAACACCCTCAAAAGTAAAACTAGGAAGGGATTTACAAGACCAAAAAAATAGCATTTCATTCCTCTTATTAAAATTGCGTGTCTTGTGAAGCAAAGGAGAGTCAAACATTTGCAGTCTGTAGAGACCCCACAGCTGCACCACTCCCTTTGCCCTGCAAGTATAGTCTGAACAGACAGTCCCTCCTGAGGTATCCTGTGGCTCTGGGATCAGGTCAGCAGGGCTCCACTGCATTTGAAAAGGTCTGCCAGCATTCTTTATTAATGTTGCTTCACCTATGGTTACTTAGGTTTAAAGAAAGCATGATTCTACATAAATATCACACCTTGTGACAACTACTTTGCCATAAATCCAGAGATTCAAAGATTAAAACCTGTTGCCAACTTCCCGACATTTAGCTTTGACGTAGCAGCTATTTGAGAATTATTCGGAGGACATAGTGCTTAACTGAGACAGGAAAGAGGTAACTTCTTGGTACTCATTGTAGCAATGTATATGGAAAACTCTCTCCATGTCTGGAGAACAACCCTGTTCTGATTTTGACAGGATGAGGAATGTACAGGAGACCGTAATGATAAGACACCACAGCATTTTGAATCTCTAAGGTGGCATCCAAATATTAATTTATCTTCACAACTACCCTTTTAAAATTGACACCAATTACATACATAGGAAACGAGGGCACTTCTGCTGAGTTATTTCTTCAAGCTACGTTGGCATCTGCTGTCTGAGCCTGAAATACAGCAGAGGAACCCTGGCACCAGGCTCCTGCCAACAACTTCTGCTATTTCTTCTTGGCAGTTCTGTAGAACACTCATTTTCAGCAAGCACCAGCAACCAGTTCTGACTCACCTTGAATGCTTAACAGCAAACTAGCCCAATACTACAAGCTTTGCAAAAAGGTTGCTTTAGTATTTTGCCTTTTGTTTTAATCACTTTTAATAGAAATCAGATATGAAGGACTGTCACTGCCTGCGGCCTATCTATGCTTCGCACTACGGGGGTAGAATTCAAACAGAATTCAGTTGAGTTCTTTTTTTTATCTATTTGCCTGAACTCCCTTTATGGCTGATTTTTGATAGAAAATAGACACTTTCAGAGAGAAATTTATCTCATTTATTTCGGACATCTATCCTCAGATGGGCTAACTCTCATCTGGAGTGCCTGTTTCCACTGGTTATGAAAGCTCAGCTGCAGAAAACTACCTCTTATCTGTCTAGAACTTGTTGATGTTTATAGAAAGAAGTGCCAAAATTTTAAATACATTTTACCTTTGGTGGAAGATTGGCTGAGTATCAAGGATGAGATAAGATTTCCCCAGATGCCGGAAGACTGAAACACCAGAAAGAAGACCCCAAAGTACTGGTTGATAATGTCTTTTGCATTTTTTCCTGCTTTCTCAGCATACGAAGTGCCAGCAATGGTGAGGTAAGTGCATTTGGCAGACCAGAGTGGTGCTCCTCCTAAGCCCAGGATCACAGAGGTAGGGATTAGCGTGTACCTGCCAAAGAACACTTTATTTAGCATAGTTGTTACCATTAGCATAACAATCACTCGCTCACAGATCCAGAGGATAAAATAGACATCAAAGAAATAGATTTATCCTTTTTATGATACCGTAAATCAGTTACATGGAATCAAGAAAAGGCCAGCCTTGTGAAGTTCAGGGTGTGCAAGCACATGCAGCAGCCCTGTGCAGGGACTCTAGGCCTAGGCCAGGCTGGCTAGGTCTGTGCTCATGTGCCTTAACTTCTCATATCTGAGAACTGAATTGCACATACACTTCAGAAGAAGGATATGGACAACTTTCCTCCACAGAGCTGCAACCCTTGCCGCTGGAGAGCAGAAGTTGCTCATCCACCTTCAGAAAGAGTGAGGCAGGAGTTAGCCTTCCCCTGTGGCCCTCTTCTCCCAGAGCTACTGCCTGGAAGATAGTCTTCCCTTCAACCTTTTCAAAAACAGCCCTAAAAGTATTTTGACTTTTAAATGTAACTTCTGGTTTTTGTTTTTTTCTTTCCTCAAAGGGGAATCTCTTCTACGAATATGAGTTGCAGAAGTAGTTTCAGGTAGGTAGATGGCTGTGTTAATTCTGATCCTTTGCACATTTTCACCTCTCTGGTCCACCTGATACTGGATTTATTTCTCTCTCTTTGTTGCAAGTAGCACCTTTTGCATCCAACTTTCTACCCCGCAACACGGAGTGAGAGTAGGAATGGAGCAGAAAAAGAAGAAAGAGCTTTGCCCTTACTTATTTTGTTTGAACACAACAGAGAGGGTTAAAGTATTTAAATTGTACCAGCTAGCATAGAAGTTCCCTAAGGAGAAGGCGATGTAGCAGCACATGGAGATTGCAATGGTCCACTTGCAACCCAGCTTCTTGATGAGGATTGGAGGGAGGAACATGGACGATAAGATGAGTGCAGCATACAGAACACTTAGGGAAGCAACGCCCAGGCCTTCTTCTGAGTTGAGACTGCTCTGCAGGGACAAAAGCCATGATTGAGACAAATTTTATCACAGGTACATATTACTATAGTGTACAGAGAGTGGCTTTGGGCAGAAATAGAGAGACATAGCATATGGGGCTGGGGATTACTGTCTCATTTCCCCAAAACAGCCTGATTATGGACTTGGAATTTTCCTCAAAATGATAGACCTATTATGAAAACATGATACAAGACCAGGTGAGATTATTTGATGTTATTTGTTTGAGTTTCTCTTTGAAAACAAGCTGAATGAAGGATAACCTCTTTTCTTGGCCTTCATTTGTTGTCTCAGGCAGGAATATTCTCAAATCTGCATTGCAAGAGCTGGCATAGCAATAGTGGGAGATTCTTTGCTTTAAACTACAGGTCTGATAATTTCTAAGATTTTCAGAGGCCAATGTCCAAATATCCTAATAGGCTCACAGCGGCCCTTTGTAGTTGGAAGTAATTGATTTACCCACATTTTCACAAAGAAGGAACAACATTTTACTGATCTAACCAGGTTTTATAGTTTTATGCTCAAAATAGTTCTCCTCTTGTCTTGATGCTCTGAAAGTTGAAACAGGAAGGTCAGTTTGGGAGACCTGGACAAGCTTGAAAAATGGGTCCATGCAAACTTAATGAAGTTCAGCAAGTCCAAATTCAAGGTGCTACACCCGGGTCAGGACAATCCCAGACATGGGTACAGACTGGGAGAAGAACTCATTGAGAGTAGCCCTGCAGGAGAAGATTTGATATTCTGTGGATGAAAAGCTGGACAAGAGCAGTGGTGTGTGCTCAGAGCCCAGAAGGCCGGCTGCATCCTGGGCTGCATCAATATAGGCGTGACCAGCAGGGCAAGGGAACGGATTCTCCCCTCTGCTCTACTGCGTCCTCATCTGAAGCACTGCATCCTGTTCTGAGGTCCCAGGCACAGGAAGGACCTGGACCTGTTGAAGAGGAGGGCCATGAAGATGATCAGAGAGATGGACCACCTCTCCTAGACAGGCTGAGAGAGTTGGGATTGTTCCGCCAGGAGAAGAGAGGACTCCAGGAAGACCTTATTGCAGCCTTTGTACTGCAGCCTACAGTACTCAAAGGGGACATTAAACATTGGGGATGTGACTTTTCACAAGGGCAGATAGTGCTAGGCCTAGAAAGGGCAACAGTTTCAAACTAAAAGAGAGATTTAGGGTAGATATTAGAAAGAAAATCTTTACTGTGAGGGTGGTGAGGCATTGGAACAGGTTGCCCAGATAATCTGCAGTTACTCCATCCCTGGAGATGTTCAAGCCCAGGCTGGATGGGGATTTAGGCAATCTGGTCTAGTGGAAGGTGTCCTTGCACATGGTGGAGGGTTGGAACTAGATGATCTTTAAGGACCTTTCCAACAAAAGCACTGTGCAATTCTATGCTGTTTAGCAATGCTTTCCTGATTGCTTTGAATCAGAGGTGATGCAATTCAGTACGATTTTGGAAGGGGGACTGGCTGCTGGCAGGAGTTGGCACTGGAGAGCACAGTGGGGGAATGAAGCTGTTGATGGCCTCATGGAACAGTTTCCAAGCCTGCGGTGGCTGTGCAGTCTGGCTGTGCAGGACCATGGTGGCAGCCATGCACCATGTTTGGAGACAACCAGGCAGCAGGACAGTGGGGTGAGGACAGTCTCTGTTAGAGCAGTGTCAAGGTATTTGAGAATTGAAATGGTGGTTTTATAAACAGGCAAAGAGGCTTCCTGATCTCAGATGTCTTATTTTTGAAATGTCACATGCCTGGTTTTGTTAGCTACAACTTCCAAAAATTAGAAACCAGGCTTCCAAAATCATATGGTTTTTACTGTCTAGGTTGTTTCGGTTTTTTTTTTTTTTTTTTTTTTTTTTTTTTTTTTTTTTTTGGGGTGGGGGGGTGGTGTGGGTCTGGTTAGTGGAATATTGAAATGAATTATGAAAATTTTTACTATTCCTGTACATATATGTCCACAGATTTGAAAATATACTTCCCTCTAGCCACCCCCCGGCTCTCGCTAGCTCAGTTATTCAGGGGTTTTAGGGAAATATATTTCAGAGAGACAGAATAGAGATTTCAAAAGAGTGGCTCTCACCCCCAGCTTCCGTCCAAGCTTTATTCTCGATGTGATGTTCCAGGAGGCCGAGGAGAGAGAGAGTGAACCAGGAAGAAACAGGGGTATATCTAGTTTTGGGCCAAGGAAAGATATTGGCCCTGAGCCAATAGGGTCAGGAGTAGGTATGATAGGGAAAAAGGGTTGAACTACATAGCACAGGTTTCAGGGGGACTCTGAGGGGAAAAACCATTCCTCAGAGGAACACAACACAGATTCACAGAATATTCTGAGTTGGAAGGGACCCTCAGGATCATGAAGTCCAGTTCTACAGTAAATGGCTTGTATGGGCATTGAACCCACAACCTTGGTGTTATTAGCACCATGCTCTAACGAACTGTTTCAGATGGTGGGACTGACTTGCATCTTCTAGGGTTTATCTTCCCCTGCCTCATTAGACTCCCCAGTTCATAATATCTCCATCCAGTTTTGGAACTGTTTTTGCAGAACAGCCCTGAGTTCAGAATCTGACAATGCTAGCAAAGAAAAGCTGTTCAAGGAGAAAAGAGAGATGTATGGAACAGGGAGGGACCTCTTCCTGAAAGGAGGTCAAGCACTCGTTATTGCAAACAAGTTCATCATGTCGTGTAACAAGTTCCACCTTTGAGTCATGCAGATTCCCACTCCAGTGGGAAAATTCAATTCAGTTGACCATGATCATATGCTAATATCCTGCCTAAAATTGCTCGACAATGTCTCCTATTCATTTATCAGCCATTAGACCAGCAGAGCCTTCTAGGCTGAGAAGCTTCTCCTTGTGTTTATCTACTCAGAAGCATTCATGGACAGCAACAGTAACCCTCAGTTTTTTATTTTGGATAAACAAGTGAGCTCTAATGATAACCCGAGTATTCAAGTCATTCTAGAAACCCATCTCTATGACCATGTTTTAGGATGTTAATGCTAGTACAAGCCACAACTGCCTTATTAAAAAATAATATTTTACCTATTGTGTTATATCACAATCCTAGAAATTACTGTTTTATTTTCTACTTATTTAATAATTTGGGCATAAATTTTAATTATTTTACATTGCTGTACAATAATAATTATTATAAAATCATAGCAATTTAAAAATATTCAAAACAAACCCTTTCCAGAAACTGAATTTGTTTTCCACTTCATCTTCTTTAGAGAAAAGTCATCTCAGGTTAATTTTGTTTTCTGTTTCTACTGAAACAAGTTTTGTGGATCTAAAGCAGAAGCGCGACACAAATATGTGAGCTATTTGAGAAACACTAGAATAAAATATTTAGTAAATGCCATGGATTTGGGTGGGGGATATTAACCTGCAGCAAGTTAATATCCTAACCCACCTCATAAATAATACTGTGCATGCCTTCCTCACAGAGACCATGGAAAGACTGACGTGTTTCACACTGCCAGCTGGCCTGATGCCCTCCCAGACCAAGGGTCCTGATAACCAATGGGAGATGCCCCACTTACCTGTAGACTCTGGAGTCCTCCGTAAGCAGTAAAGAGAAGTAAAAATCCGAAAGAAATGACCAAAACATTCTTAAGATTCCTTTCCATGTTGATTCATAGAAGACAAAGGTCTGCCAGTGGGCAAAGCTGATCCAATTAATCCAGGGGATGATTTGAGTTAGAGAAAAACCGCTTATGCCTTGTTGGAAAAGGTCACTTTTTTTCTGTGTTTGTAGAGAAGAGAGTTGTTAATTATTTGAAGACTGGCCAGTGAACTTTACTTCTAGTAGTACTGAAAACTTCTTGTGGAGTTGTTATTCATTCACCTGTATGACTCAGGCAATAGCCAGCAGTCCCAAGGGCATCTATCATGTTTTATTAGAGCGGTATGTGAGTTTTTTGCAATACTTGCACCTATTTGAGTATCAAAGTCATATATTATATAGCTCTCCACTATGATCAGCACAGAAGAAAAGAACTGCAAGCTGTGAAATCACTTTCCGTCATAAAGATACACAAATCCATAAAGGACAAAGATTAAACACTGTACTGAAATCTGCATCAGGCCTATTGCTTAACTATGGTTACAAAAGCGTGCTGGGAAATGAGAGTGTGCTACAGCTCTGCATACACCAGCTCCATAACTGTGCAGCACAGAATGCCAAGGCTGCTGGTTGCTTGACAAGTGGGACAGCCTTCATTCATGAGGAACCTCGGGGCTTTGGTCCCTCAAGTTTACCAAGTCATATTCATGAAAATTATTTTTCCCCATCTTCTTCATCAATGCAGAAGCCAAAAAAAAAGAAAGATGGATTGAGCAGATAACTGCAAAAGCAAGCTCTCCTCCCCTTCTCTGGCCCTAAGATTGACAGGGTGAAAGGACCCTTCCTGCATCTGTGGCAGAGGAGGGATTCGAACTTGGGAGCAAAGTGGAATCCAAAAATGTCCATGCTATGATGTAAACAGGTCTGTAGGGTGCCCACAGTGTCCACTGGGAATGCACAGCTAAGATTCGGTCTGAATCCCACTAGATGGCACAATTTTGCTTCCCACAGGGTCATTCATGGGTGAGGGGAGGAAGCTTTAATGCATAAATTAATTTAAAACATTTAAGAGGTCACAGCCAGTTTCTGCTTTGGAGAACATTGCAGTATGTGCCTATTTATTCTCTTCTTTTGTCTTATAATCTTCTTGAATGAAATAATGCAGAAAACGTAATCTTTTAATTCTCTATTGTTACTGGTACTTCTGCGTTGCAAGTCTAGAATAGTGGCTTTTTTTTATTTTACAGGCTACTATGCTCAGCATGCGAACTCTGAGTGAGATCACAATGCTACTCTTGTTTGGCAGTGTTTGTAAGCCTCTAGAAGGAGCTTAGACCAAACTGGTGGTACTTTCCCCCATCTTTTCAGGTTTATGGATCCTTGCAATTTTCAGGTGACAGTATTTCAGGAGAAATTTACGCCTAGTGATAACATGCTTGTTTCTGTTTTGGATTCCTTAGAAAAAGCCTGCAAAATTCTAGGAATTTGCAGTCACAGGTCTGAAACAACTGGAAAAATTTATTGAGAATATATAAGGATAATGTTTATCCTAAACAAAAGCACAATTTTCACCCACTCCAGCACAGGTAAGAACCAGGAAACCTGCAAAGAGCGCTATTTATTTTAGTTCTCTTTCTTGACATTAGCAGTAATAATAATAAAGCTTAAAAAAAAAAAATCAGCATTAACTGGACACTATTTTTAAAATGCAGTGTTGGGCAGGTTATCTGATCAGCACTTCTGGTCTGGAGGAATTCCTAACTCCTAATTCATCACATCACCTCAGCAGTATAATATTGGAGAGCTTATGGGGGATAGTGGTAATTTGTGTGTGTAGGGGTTTTTTTTCTCTTCTTTCCACTGATCAAAGGCATTTGTCCTGTTTCACATCCCTTGCCCAGAGCTTTGGGTTATCCAACTGACTGGTCCCAAGCCCCCCCTTAGGAATGTGCAGTCTTTACCAAAGAGACCTGATAAGGCCAAGGATCTTTTCCTTTGGTACCAGGCAGCTAAAGCACCGGCAGGCCTGCTGTGTATCACCCTTGACACTTCTTTCATTCTTTCTGCCAGTCCAAGATTAAGTGAGCCTCAGGAGCTGTGTGCTGTATTTGGGGATTAGGTTTCACACAGAAGACTGCAGCCACCAAAAGAAAACTACTTGCAGAGCACGATCATAAACACAGGAGATAGAAGAGGCTGGTTAATTTCATTACTCCATCCCACAGTGTTTTCACCTGTTTATTTTCTCAGGGTAAATGAGGGCAGTATTTGCTCAACAGATTATAAGACCAGAGGCTAATCTTTGGGGGTTTTTGTGCTTCATAATTATAATTTCTCTATTTACTCTTCTCTAGTCAAATTTATTGTTTAGGCAGTAATTTTAACAATAACAGAAGAAAACCCCACAACACCCAGGATACCCATAATAGGATTTTCTGTCTTAGGAGGCTTTTGATTGGGTATTTCCTTGGTGGTACACAGTATCCCTTGAATCTATCTGTAGAAAGGATGACTGCCTACACAGCATTTCCTCTCCTGCTGTGAAAGCCTGGCCATGTTACTTTCTTGTTCTCCTCCTCCTTCACTTGTGTTTGTGCCCCGCTCATTTTGGATTTGGAGCAGGAGTGACGAAATGTGACGTGTCCTGCAAAGCCCAGCCATTTCCGACACAGCCATTGGAAAATACTACCTGTCACATGTTGAGAGATGGTCACAACCTGAAAGGTCACAACCTGAAAGTGAGGTAACAGTGAACTGAACAGGTCAAGCAAGAAAAGCTGCTCTCTTCCAGGAAGGGGATTGTAAGGGAGTTGCCAGTCAGTGAACGCATTTTGCCCACAAAGCTGGAGCAAAATAATTTTTGTTGTGTCAAAGGCTCAGGAACTGTAAGTTGTTCTTGACCGTCTACAAAGGTTTGAACATCTCACCCTTCTTCAGTATTTCAGGTCTCATTTCCAAATTTCCTGTATTTCCCATCTCCCCTTTCAAATACTTCTCTCTTACTGTGCAAAGCATCCACAGATACTGTCCTTTCATGCCTTCTCCTAGGATTCCCTCTGCATGCATAGCTCTATAGACCTGAGTAGGCCACTTCTGTCTGAATCCTGTCTGTCGATGTCCTCCATTTTCCCCGGAGGAAGTAAATTGTCTATCTCAATCTTCCTTTTTGTCCTTGATGTAGGCCATCCCACCTTCATTCCTGCTTCGCTGTTCCCTAGCTATCACCCTGCCTCTGTCTCTCTGCTTCTCCCTTCTTACCTCATCTTCTGAATGCCAGCAGACTTTTTGATTCTTAAGGGAGTGGCTTGAAAACTGCAGGTAGTGTTCCTGTTTCACAGGCTATTACGCTACTCTTAGCCTCACTGGCTGTGAGGCCACTCTCTCTCCTCCTTTAGCACTGCTCTTAATTTCTCAGGACTCCATTTCCCCCAGCTCCCCTCCCTATTCCCTAGGGAAGAGGAGAAGACTTCTGTCTTCTGAGTTGGGAGACAGGTCATGGTAGAAAGGGAACCAAATGGAAAAAGATCCTAGAGGGTACAGGCTTGAATGAAATTGATGTTTTTTTTCCTTAGGAGTCTGCTCTGTTGAATGCAGCTGTCCAAATAACCGGTATTGTCTTTATAATAAAGACAGAACTCAGTTTAGGATAGGATAATGTGGTGCCAATCCACCAATTTTGATGATGTGAAAAAACAGTTCCTTTTGTTGTTGGACTTCTTAGAGCTGTTACTCCCCTCCTGAGACTTGCATCACTTTTGGCTGGAGTTTTCAATGTATGAACATGTCTATGAGGCTGTTCACAGACACTAATTCTAGCCTAGGGAGAAATTCAAGCATTTTGAAGATAGGACACTGCCCTGTAGAGCAGCCAACCTCTCCACAGAGGACAGCCAAAGAGGTTGGACTCTCCAGGCTGACAGCTGCCTGTGAACAAGCCTCTGCTCCTCCACCAGAGTGGTCTTGCACTCATTCTCTTAAAATAAAATGCTTTTATCTGGTTCAAACTCAACCCAGTAACATTCTACCTTCTTAAAAGTTTTGCCTGAGCACTGACACAGTACTTGTGCCTTGTCCTGCATTTTCAGTGTTTCAGAATAGCTGAAGTAATCCCATTTCTAAGCCTAAACCAGCGACTGTGACTCAGTTGGTAAGATTTAACTCCCTGTTAAGATAAACATGCCACTGTTGTGATCTGTGCTTTTATAATGAATGGGTAGGGAGGCAGATCCTGCATATGAACAATGGACTTTTGTAGGGCAGTGGCTCTGAAGTCTTAAGAGATATTTACTGGAAACTGCCTGACTGCGTACTGGTTGCTCATATGAGCATGCATGAGAAATTCCTTGCACACACCCGTGATGTGGGCTGGGAGGATGGGACTCCATCAGCAACCCAAATGATATACATTTTCACATTTTCTCTTTTGTTCAGAGGTGGCAGCTCATGTTATTAAAGTCCCCTAGCAAGCTAGCTCAAAAAAAGGTCTATAGTGATCAGTCAGGATGTCCCTATTGTTGAAAGGCTATCACTAAGATTTGTGATGAATTTATCAGCCAGTAGAAATAAAAAGAAGAGAAAAGAATGGGGCTTGATACCAGAGAGCAGGGCTGCTTAAAGGCCTGTTGGTGTGCATGTCCTGGAATGTGAAGGTTCTCACCTCTGATGCCTTCCACCCTTCTTTTGTCTATTGGTTACACCCATGACTGGACACTGACATAAGGGGAATATTTACAGCCTATTTACCACCCACTTGCCATCAATGCAAATATCTACATAAAGATATCTAATATAAAAGGGAAAATAGCCTGAAAGCTACTTTTCCGGAAAGCCTCGCTTTTGCTTTCTTTCTCTGAATATGTTACAACTGCATGTAAGAGCAAGAGCTACCAAGCAGAAGTGCAAGCAGGGCCTCTTGAGAGTGAAAGTGGCTGTACAGGCTGGTATAAGAGAAAGGTGTTGCTATGGACAAAATAGTGTATCTATTAGAGTTAATAGAGAATCCTACAGAATAGACAATCCTACAGAAAATTTAGAGGATAAAATTTCCTCCCTATTCCAGTAGATATGATCAGGTGCTTGGGGAAGGTGATTACCTGTTTTACATGGTCTTTTCTGTTACATAAAATATGGGTAAACTACATAACCTTCCCCAAGGGTGACAGGGAGTCTCTCCCAGGTCTGAACAACAGACACTTTCCCTTGCTGGTATCAGTAAATCATGCAGCCATCGAGGACATTGTTTCTCTACCGGCTGTCCCTGACCCCTTCCCCCCCGTCTGTGGCCCTGCCTTCTCCCTCCAATCACTGGTCCATTAGTCTGCATTCTCCCTCCAATCACTGGTCCACTAGTCTGCACATCCTTGCATTCAAACAAATCAAATTACCTTCTCCAGTGGCTTCCTGTACTTTGAAATTATGAAGCTATGATAGACCTCCCTGGAAACTGGTACCGGGGTCCAGCTGGAAACGTCTTGATGGCTGCAGTTCTGACCAAGCTGTGCACTTCTAAACATGCACAGATCGTTACAGAAAGTGCCCCAATATGCTCAAGAGAGTTGCAAAACTCCTATCCCATCCTTGTTTTGAAATTCTTCATCATTTTTGTCAGTCCTTATGTGAAACTTGAACCAAGAAGCAAACAGTATGTAGGAAGACAGGTCACATGCAGCTCCACCTCTTGCTTATCATCTAAAAGAAGAGTAATTGCTATTTTATTTGCACTCTAGCTTGCATAATCACTCACTGCTAAATGTTGGGTTTTTTTCCATCACACGGCTCCCACTTTCAGAGAAGTTCTAAGATTCCTAGTCAGTCACTCCATCCATTTCACAGAAGTTGTTCCACAACATCAGGATGGTGGGGGCTATTGGTCACCCACACCACAGTATGATGGGCACGCTGTGAGGGCTTTGTGATATATGACCTAAAGTTAATTCGTGTTAGGAAATGTGATATGTAATTAATTCACGGTGAAATGTAGTGATATGCAATATAAAATTGATCTGCGTTCGGTCTGATTTAAGATCTGTAAACCTAAAGTGTGTTTAGGGTTAACTGAGACTAAAACTGCACAAAAGGGACACGGCGGTTGGGGAAGGAAAGAATTTCTGCCGGGAACAGCTTCGGGACAACCAAAAAAACTAAAAGAATGGAAAATGGGGAGGGTGGTCATATCTTCCCCAGAGATGGGCGTGCTAATGATCGAATGATTTGGAGATCAGTATCTTACCTGTTCCTGGGGGGGAGGGGGGGTGCGATTTAACATTTCCAAACCTTCTCCGGACCTGGCAATCATAGCATTGTTCCACTCCAAGAACTTATTCAACCGACCCAGGACCTGAACATGAATACCTAATGAAGCTACCATGAAGCAAGAGTTCTACGGTTGCCGTCCACTCCCAGCGAAAGACTGTATAAAAACCGGCAGTGCTGGGCGCATTTTGTGAACAGAGGGGGTTACGGAGCGACTGAGTCCGTTACCGCGTTCACCCAGCGCCGAAACCCCGGGGTTTGACACTGTTCCTTTTAATTGTGGCTGTTGGAGACTAAATTTAAGTCTCAAAATAAAATTCTAAATTTTGATTTACCGAATTTGGCTTGTCGATTTATTACAGCTTGAAGGTGAAAAGTGACGGCTGATTACCACTAGTTCCTTTGTCATTTAGCAGTACCACGGGAATACTCACTGCACACAGAGAGTTTCAGCCTGCATTGTATCTGGAAAGTAATTTCTCTTGGGTTTTTTCCTATTATAAGTCACTAACCGAGCATGTTCCTGTCTCCACTGCAATCACTGGAAGACTTCCTACTTTGTCAACAGTTGCTTCATCCCTTCATACTCCCGTGGATGGATGCCCTTGGCTTTCCCACATGAGAGGGTTAAAGTTTGGTGAAGTCAGCTTAAGCAGGAAGCTAAAGAGTTCTGAGAATTGTAGGACAGCTCTGAAGAAATGTGGAGGAAAAAACTTTCAGAGCAGTGGGCAGGAAATCTAGAAGCAATATCTAGTTACTAACAGAGTGCTGACTTCAATAGGCTATCTGTGAGAAAAGACATTTCTATTCTGTTTGCTCGATTCCCTAAGGCCAAAAGACCGATCAGAGTGGACTGAATATGTCTGTAGCTACTTTAAAAAAAAAAAATCAACATGATTAACTGTCAGAAATTTTTGTAAATTATGCTAAACATACATTCCTCCGTGCCAGATCTCTGGAGGTAGAGTAGTTTTAATTATTCAGCATTAAAGTCAGGCTCAATTAAGTTTTGTCTTAGACATTCCCTTCCAGAGATAGCTTTTTAAGTGACTGTGTTTTTCTTAAACAGACAAATGGAAAGAAATCCAGAGTATACTACAGAAATTTACAGTGTGTTCTTATGGTGAGATCTCCTCTCTACAAGGGAGGAGGAAATCAGGGAGTAGAACCATACCACATGGAGAAGGAGCACCTGTGAGTTTACTGGAGCAGTTAGAAAAAAGTTAACAAACTAGTGGCCTGCTTTTCTGATTACCAAATACTTAAATGATCAAAATCTTCACATCTTCTTCAAATCTTCTAAGGAAGATACACTTTCACACCTCTCTATTAAAAGAGCAGAATGCACATGAAGAGGCTTTCAGTAAACATATAAAATCCATGCTATAAAAACATGCAATGAATGGCAATTAATTTTAACTTTCATAATTAGTTACTTTTGCTTTGTTTGTAAATATGCCCATTTCTCCCTGCTACTGTCACCTCCTTGAAGATGAACCTTTGTTGAGCCTTGAAACTTTGTAAGCTATTGCCCCTGAGACAGCTGTGGTGCCTTTGATCAGCTCTGAATTTAGGCAGTGCAGGGTTCATGGGCCATTTCTCCAGCGGAGAGAAATGATAAAAACCAGTGGAACTTTAGTATGCATCCAGCTGTTCATGGTGGCTTTTGCAGGAACTGGAGGTGTCATGAGATATGGTTTGGTATGTAATGGTGCAGACGATAACCTAGCTGGCTGTTGTGCAGAATTCCTCTGCAGAGGTGAAAACCCAGCCAGGAGAAGTCATCTGTTTCTTGTCCTTGGCATTGCAATTGGAGAATCACCAGAACTTTAATCCCAGGGGCTTGGTTTTGCAACAAGAAGAGCCCAAATCTATCTTTTGGTTGCAAGAATTCTTTTACCCTTTAGAAGTCAAGGTCCTGATATGGGATTTTGATTAATTATACTTTTAAATCTTTCCCCTTTCTATTTACGTTTTGAGTGTAGGTGCAGAATTTCAATGGAGATTGACTTCTGCAAAGAGCTCTTTGGCAGCCTAAGTAATGCAAACCTCAGAGAAATAGATTAAATATTGCAGCCTAAAGAGTCTGCTGAAATTACAATTCAAAATAAGTAAAAGTCCTTTAATTTCAGCTTTTAAACAGAAGTAGGGCTCTCCAAAGATGTAATCTATGAAGCATGTCAAAGGTTTTTGACATTTGGAATTACAGCTCCAGTAGTGAAAAGAGGCTGTCAGTTTGTAGCTTTGTACTTTTCCTCCCCACAAATGTGAGTTATTTCTTTTATCCCTCAATACATCACCAGTATATTATTGTTTGTGGAGCTGCTTGAATTTAGTAGATGAGAATCAATAAATGAACTATTTACTGACTGTGAAATTGACTTTTATAATTGAGAGACTGCGGGAAATACACGTCTATCTGAGGGAAGCAAAAATCAAGCTGCATTGTATTGTTCATTCGCAGCAGATCCAAAAGCAATTCTTTTGGATAAAAGTTATAGAATCACATGAATCATGGAGGAATGTACCACTAAATATCAGCTAGTCCTGCCTCCCACTGCAAGCTGTGCTGCCAGCAGCACTAAGTCAGATCAGCCATGCGGCCGGGTATAACACAACCTGGACTGAAGCTGGTGTTCCCGTACCAAGGATTGCCACAACACTTCTCTCCAATGACATAACACGGGACAGTAGGAGTTTCCAGTAGACAGTTCTGCTGATGAAACTTATTCCTAGGGGAGGGAGCTGAGCCATTTCCTACTGACACAAGTGAGCATCTTGCTCAGACACTAGGTGCTTACGGAGAGAGCCTGCTGTTTCACAGACTGCTTGGGTGCCCTTTGTAGCCTTACACAGTAAGTAGTACTGAGTGGCCTCTACTTGGTAGAATTGGCTGTAGTGAAAAGCTAGGATTATAGCCACAAATTGTGCCTTAGTCTTCATTTTGGGTTCATACCTTCAATCATTCTGCAAGTAATGGGCTAGTGCAAATTACTATGTTAAAATAACTTGTTCTTTGGAGGACTGGGAATTCTGATCTAGATTGAGGTTTAGAAAATCTACTGTTAGTTTTCATGATACAGGAATTCAGAGGCTCTTTTTGACTTACTGTTCAGGTGTTCTCCTTCTGCCTGGTTGAACTCCT
Source organism: Hirundo rustica (assembly GCF_015227805.2). Lineage (NCBI taxonomy): Eukaryota > Metazoa > Chordata > Aves > Passeriformes > Hirundinidae > Hirundo > Hirundo rustica. The sequence continues at coordinate 41,150,087 of NC_053452.1, forward strand.
TCCACGAAACCAAATCTCAGGTATCAAACTTATTTGACACCTTGTCTCAGTAACTTCCTTGGACTTGCTCAGCGTACTAACTCTTTAATGTTTGTTTCCGTATTTATTCAGAGGTTGCCAGTCTCACCTTTGTCATGGCTGATCTCTGTTTTACCCTCCTTATTTTATCATCCTTGCCCTGCTGGTCTCTGAGCCATGAGTTGATAAAGAGAAAATCTGAACATAGCAATGCAGTTGACCTATCAACCTGAACTGCTTCTTCAGCATCTGACTCTGTTTAACAAAAATCAGGCATTGCAAATTACCAAAGGGAGCTCTGCCTCTGACTTTCTGCTTTCACTAAGAACTTTCTCTGAAGATTTATTTAGTATCACAAAGCGTATAAAATGAGGGAGAAAAAAGCTGCCTTCTAAAGGCTCAAAGGCTCCCTTAGAAGTTCATTGGCAGATACTTTATGAAAAAGGAAGCCAGACATCGTGTTGAAACTGCAAAGTCAGCACAAGTATCCATGAGGGCCAATACAGCTTTAAAAGGATAGGGGTTTGTGGGTGGCTAATATGTAGGTACTGTGTCATGACATTCTGAGTTTGTGTGCATTTACTACTTCTTTGACACCTAACACAGAAAACCCTTTATAAGCTGGAGCCAGAACAACCAAATTACCTAATTTTTATCTAATGTGCATTAGCCATTGAGTTTAAAAAGCCAGGCAGATACCTGAGAATTTGGTAACACGAAATATTACTTCATTGGTATATTACTGCTAAAATTGCACTCTATTTAGAAAATAGATGATCAAACAGCATGTTTTGAGTCTGTTTTTCCCCAGGAGAGAGAATGTGGGTATCAAGGAGAAAAGTGGAAAGAGAAAAAGAAATGTGACCTGTGGCTTAAAGAGCTCCCCCAGTTCATCTGTCTGTTGTTTATTCTACCTGTCCATGGCAGTAACATTTTTAGCAAAGTGATTTTTTAAACATTGGTCTAAGCTATCCCTAAAGATGACTGAATAAGAAGTTGGTATGGACCTTCCTTGGCAGCCTATTTCAGACCTTTTACTCTTACAATCTTCTTTTAATATATAATTTTTGTCATTCTTCCTTCTGTAGGAATCAAATACTGGGGCCTCACAAATGCCAGCAAAAACAGAGAGGTAATTTTGTACGACCTGCAGATGCCACCCCTGTCTATAAAGTGACACTTGACAGAATGACACTTGTAAAATCATCTCGAATTCTAATCCTGTTTTACTTGTGGTCTCTTCCAGTGCCTTCAGAATATATAGTCAGTTCCTTCTGTGTTCAGGCCTCTAGAGAGATGCCAACAAAACCTCTCTCTGTTTGTCTCTCCGTGCCAGTTGTGAACCAGGCTGTGTGGTCACTGAGTGTAGCTGTGTGCATGTACACAACCTGCACTTGTTTCATCTGTGCTCTACCTGGCTTATGAAAATATCATGTGAACCAGGGACAGGAACATAACAAAATGGAGATAAGTGACTTCTATTTCTTCTCCTCTTCCTACTAGGCCTGTTACTCATTATAGGAAGGAAATTCTACTGGTGGGACATAATATTTTGCTCTTAACAAATCTGTGGTGGCTGTTACTCTTTCCCATTTTCCCTTCAACAAATATTTGGTAACAAATAGATGTACTTTTTTTTTCTTTTTTTACTCTGAAAATTGAAGTTTTGGTGACAGACAATTGTACACTTTTTCTTTACTTTTTCCCCAACAGTTTCTGAAGACAAATGTGATCTTTACTCTTTCACTGTCTCCAGGAAACACTGGAAAGAGATATGGTAATATGCAAAATTTAAGGACAGATAACTAAATGCACAGGTGGAGAGAACTGTCTTTGTGGACTAAAGCATGTGAAATAAGGACTATTGGAAAATCACTTAACAGACCTGCATATTGAAGCATGAAAAGAAGTACTAAGAGCATTTCTTGTCATGCAATGTCAATGCTAAATTAGGAATATAGAAGTTACTGCTGTTGATGTTGGCAAACACAACTCCATCTAGAAAAACAGGTTGTATTTTTGCTTGTTTAGACGTAATTTCTCTCTTCTTATCAGGACAGCCAAACTTCAGAATAAAAATATGCAGAAAATGCAGTTTAGGCTGTTTTCTGCAGTTTTCAGATGAACCTTTGAAAAGCAGTTTAGTCTGAATTGAAAAGACTCACAGGATCCTCACAACACAACCTTCAACCAGATCCGTGTATTTCCTGTATAAACAAGTCCTCTTTTCCTCCATGACAGGTTGAAATTTTCCATTTGTTTCCAAGTTTTCTGCACCATGTAGTCTCTCATGTGTTACCACGTATTTGCACCACACGGCCAGTCTCCAGGAGACCTGCAGGGAGCAGGTGCAGAGGAACTCCCAAGACTCAGTGCTGGGTAGAAAGGAGCTACAATGCCGCCCTGTTTTGCAGTACCATCTCCAGGCACTGAATTTCCCTCTGCAGAGAAGGGCACTTTGGGCCAGAGGGAATCTGATGGAGTCTGAACCCTGAAGCTGGGCAGCAATGACTCGGCACAGCACAGTCAATACTGTCTCAAATACATCCTCACACAAACTTCTCCTCTCTAAGCACAGCCACTTTCCTATGTATCTATGGCATTGTGCAGCCCCGCCTACCTAGACAGGATTGGGCCTTTAGCGGTTCATAAGAAAATCACTGCTCAACAAAGTCAGCAAATTTGTTTGTTTTCTCCAAATGGAGAACTTCAGCTATCAAAGGAATGTTTAACACCCAGTGCTAAGAGTAGAAACTGTTGTACAACTTCTGCATATCTGTGGTTTCTGACAAACAGTGGGTGAAGATCTACAAGTAATTGTGTTCATCAATAGTCAAGGTCTACTTAACCCAAATTTCCTGCTCTCAGACATTTAAGGTTGCTTTATAAGCAAATAAAATACAAATGATTTCTTCATCCCACATATATTAAATCCTTCTGGGAATTACACACTGTAATCTTTCTCATATGCTTACTCAGATGCTCCCCAATGTCAATTTTTACTGATTGCCCAGAACACTCCTTTACACACGCATCTTGGGTGTTTGTGCTATGCAATCCAGTAGATCCAGTGAGTTTAAAATGATTTGCATAACAAGTGCACAAAGTCATACAGAGTGCTTCCTCTCTGTTCCTCTTGGAAGTTAATGGATGGATGGGAAGCTGTATTGCTGACTGATGAGCTGTTGCTGTCTGTGGAGAGGCTCTGCTTTCAGAGGGAAATCTAGGTGATTCCAGTAAATTTGTAATAAGAGGAAAGTAATCTAGGGTTGTTTCGGTCTCAAAGTTCACATCTGTACTCACGTGAACTCATGTACTTTCACTGAAGTCAATTAGTCTAGGCTGATTACTATAGTTGAGTACTGCCTGGATGTAATTAATCTGTGGGGTTTGCATTTTTTTCTGCCTAATCTGGCATTTATTACAAGCCAAAGCACACTAATGAGACTGTATGAACTGCCTGTAAAAGCAGATATATCTTCTTGCCTTGCTGGTGAGTGCATAGGAGTGTTGTATTCCTAGTCCAGCCAAAATGATTCAAAGGGTAAACAGTTCTCTCCTTTTGTATTTGACAGGAAAACATAGGACAGGTGAAACAGCATATTGAAAACCCTTTTTTAAAAATTTCTAGTGACTTAGAAGCACATCCACAGATGAACAGAAGGCTTCGCAGGTCTCTGGAATCACTCTTACAGTGCTTGGGAGGGAAAACAGAGGTGGTCACCGTTCTGTGTTTTGCTTTTTCGTATTAACCACCACACATCATAGAACACAGGATCCAGTATGCAGTCTGCCTCTTTCCTCCTTCCCCAATGAGTGAATGAGTGAATATCTGCACCACTGGTTTACAAGACCATCCACATGTTCACTGCTGTTGCCCTGTGCAATGCGTGGCTCACAGGGCCATAGACGGCCGGGCTGGGCACCCTTCTAGCAGGAGGTGACTGACACGGGCTTGAGTCTGCAGAAAGAAGAGCAGATGGAATCTGTTTCTCACAGACCATCCTACAGAGGTGTATAGGCACATCTCAGCATACCTGGGTAAAGTCCCTCTGAGGAGACAGGCCCTATGGGAAGCATTTCCTAGCCTGCTAATTACTGCTAATTATAAGTGTAATCTACTAAACGCAGCCATCTGGGAAGTGAGACTATTTAAAGGACTTTAAGGCTCTCTAACTCTGTAAGGTACTGTGTAAAATCAGGTGCTATCCTGGTTGACAAAGACTGTGCTACATTATCCATATATTTCACTGACTGCTGGGTAGGACTCTGGTTTTAAAAATTCCTGGGGTCCTTTTACAGATGGATGATTTGGAATCTGAAATTGTTGCTTCTTCTCATCTACTTTGCTTCACTACACTGCTGAACTATCAAATGCCTGAGTGTTATGAATTGGGATTACGTTTTTCCCCCCATCCTAAAACCCCTGGAACCCCAATGTGGTGCATTTGAAGAATACTGATTGTCAACACAGGAAAAAACCAAACCCTTCTTTTGGAGATATCACGTGCAATCCCACCCAACCATACTGAAGAAAAAGGCAAGATGATGAGGTGGGGAGGGAAGATAGGGTTAGGTGGGAAGAGACACAGACAGCAAAATAAATGGAAAAAAAAAAAAAAAAAGGCTGAGAGGCCGTGTGCTTGCTATCTACAAATAATCACACTGCTGAGAAAGATTTGTGCAGGATAAAGGACAAAGATGGTGCAAGATCAAATAAACATGAAGTATCCACAGTTAAAAAGAGGCTGCATATAAGCCAGCTGTCAAATCATCTGGGAAGAAAATATTTTGGGGTGTTTTTCAGAGCAAGTGACTAGGGAGAAGCCCAGATAATTTAAAAAATAATGATATCAATTTACCAAAGTGACAAATGGCACCTGTCAGACTGAATTCAGTAACCCAAGATGTCCTGCTTAGTCCTGTATTGGTTTTTCAGTAAAAGTGTTGTGAGGTTTATTTTCTCCTAGGGACAAAATATGCATTCTGATTGTTGTTCAAGGTGCAAATTAAAACATTCAAATTCAATGTATGTTATTCCTTCAGGAATGCACATTAATGCAGGAAGATAATGTTCTAGCAGCTGATAAACCAGAGGAGAGTCTGTACTGCCTTGAGCCCCCGGATGTCTGAAATTATTTTTCAGTGCCCTCCATTCTCATTGCTCCTAAAAACCCAGAGACAACACTACTGATTCTGTATATTCAAAATGATAACCAGAATTCTTGCTGTAACAGCTAATATCATCATTTTATCTTCAAGGCAATAAGAGTTCAAGAATCAGAAGTATAAACTGTCATTTGACACCTTGTTTTGGAGATACAAGCTTCACTTTTTATAGTTATAAGGGTTACAGCTCACTGTGTTTCTCAAAATGAGAGCTGAGATCCTTGTACATAATTCTGGAAACTGGGACTTCACAAAAATACCAAATAGCATGACAGAAAAAGAGAGAGAGAGTAAAAATAGCCTCTATCAGCATGCCACATCTTTTTCCAAACAAATTCATAAACCAAACCAATCTCTCCAGGAAGTATTCTGGTGTCATGCGTATTTTTACAACCCATCCTTGCTAGCAGTCCATTTGGAGGAACGAGCAGGAACATGGAGGTGAAAAGTCAAAGGAGTACTGGTTTCTTGTGGGACCAGGGATCAGGAAGGGCACAAGGGGTGAGAGGTTTCTGAATGCAATCTCCATTCCTGGAGGCACCCAGGTCTGATTTTGCCTGAAGAAGAGAGGGGACAATCCTTTAAGAAATCAGGAAAACTCGGGTCTGGAGGAAGTATAATGAAGAAGACAAGTGTTCTGGAACCACCTATGACTTTAAATATTTGTTTTTAGTAAACCAGACCCAACTTCCACCAGTGCAGTCTGGAAACAAACACATTCCTATTTCCAAGTAGCCTGGCCAGGCTGACACTCCTCAGCTACTTGAGGAACTTAAAAGTATCAATGCTGGAAGCTCCCCAGTTCTGGACATCATGTTCCAGTTAACAAAAATCAGCCTGACACTCCTGGCCATGTCCGAAGAACTGGGGGGCCTGAACACAAAGTTAAGTGGCCAATTAGTGGAACATAACATTTCAGAACTGGAATGAATTTGCCAAACAGGAAAGAGCAGGAATGAAACAGAACGAGTAATTCAGAAACCCTGTGGGGATAATCTGCTGATGCCTTGCACCTCCAGGCTCATTTCTGGTCTCTTGGCAGAGGAATTCATGAGTGTCAGCACATTTCCAGGGGTGAGAGCAGAATCCTGCATAACCTGCTCCACCACTTCTGCCTGTGTGAATTAAAAGAATGTGGTGTTTTATCCCCAGTTTACACTGACAGAAACGTGTATCCCTATGTGCCTCTGACACTGGCCTAACTGGGTTATTAACCAAAAGCAATTGCCTGTGAGTGATGCACCAAAGTAAGGACATCACCACAGCAGTACAGGTTCACGCCTTGGGTCCCTCTGCCCCATGATTTGTTTTCTGACTGTGCCATAGGCAGAGACAGGTGGAGGAATAAGGTTGGAGCAAGAGCATTCAATGCACCTCTCTTCCAGTATTGACTGGTTTTCAGATTATTTTTGAGTGGCACAATCCTTTTTTGTAATCCTCCTCTGGTGATCTCACTGATCTCTTTTAGTCCATCAAAAGGGAAAAAAAAAAAAAAAGTGCTTTGGGTCCCCAAAACTGTGTCAACATAATGATGTTTGGGTTTGTTTTTTTTTCCTGTTTTATTCTCTGTATTTTCCCCAATAATTCCTAATACCGGATTTATTTTTGTTGCTGCTAACCCAGCTCTGAGTTTATAAAACACACCTGTTTCACCTGTCCCAGCCATGCTCCCTCCCACTTTTTGTGGACCTGCTGACTGGCAGAGCACGGGAAACTGAAAAGTGTTTGACTTAGTGGAAGCAGTACTCAACAGCAACTAAAACATCAGTGTGTTACTAACATTTTTCTCATTCTCATTCTCATTCTCATTTTCTCATTGGACCAAAATCACAGCACTGTATCAGCTACTAGGAATAAAACTGACACTATCCCAAATGAAACTAGCACAGGAGGAAAACTCATGGCTGAGCAGCACTGATTTTACCCTCAGGTTCTTTGAATTTACCTGGTCCCCCTTCAAGCTTTCCCTTAGCAAGGAATGCTTGCCTGAATTAAGGGAGAGATGCAAGGCCTGGGGAAGCCATGGGGAATAAAAGGAGAAGCAGCTATGCCTGGAGGTGGGAAGGCAGCTCTTACTGTGCAAGCTGGAGGGCAGCATCCAGTTTTCCTTCCAGCTGCCTGCCCTGTGACTGCGTGGTACTTCATTGCCAGCTGGGTTAAACCATGACACTGCCTTCACTTCTCTCTCAGAAGGCTCTTGAAGAAATATGGGCAGCAAAATGTAGAGAGTGAGGTACATGAATGGCACATGAGGCAATCTGGTGGTTCCTGAGGGCAGGATGACTTTTCCCAGCACTTGCTGAACGCTGCTGCCATTGCACCTTACCCCTGGCCCGGGCACACCTCCCTGCAGAGTGCTTGCACAAAGCTGCTAGCAGATCTGTCCCTCGGGAGCAGACACGGTCAGTGAAGCCCATGCCAGTGAGACAGCAGCTGTCTGGATCTGTTCTCTTTCTTTTCTCACTGTGATTTGCATGTTCTTCCTTGATAGCTGTTACCTTCTGCTCTCAGAATTGTGTTGCAGTGTTATTTCCCTGTTATTCTTTGGGAGCATTTTCAGAGATGTCTCCAGAGCTGCCAGCCCTGGCACCAGAACCCCATCCCTCCTTTGTACCCTAGTTCCCAGCCATACCCCCTTGGCAACCCTGCTGCTGGGACCTGCAGGCATCCCTAGGTACAGAGAAAAGATTTACAACAAGGAAAAACGCAGAAGTAGCTCATGAATAAATAGATCTGGATCCACTTCAATCTGACAGACACAGAACTGCTTTCCCTGGCTTCTGACCAAGATCCAAATTATTTTTGCCACTCTGCCCCTGGGGCAAGGCTGCACAAGGAGTCAGTGAGGGCACCCTGAGCACTGAAACTAACTCCCCATGCCAGATCAGATCAGTGACTCAGTAGGAAGAGTTTTTCTTGGTGGGTTACCAGCAGTGCTATGAAAAACACCATGATCAGGCAGGGGGTTTCCTAGGGAAGATTTCTCCCTGACACTGTCATTGTGTCAGACCTTCTTTGAATGCCCCAAACTTAGGAGGCTTGTCTATATAATGTGTGGTAATGGGAGATTGCATTTCTGTAACTCCTAGGGGAAAAAAAAAAAAAATATATATATATATATATATATATATATATATATATATATAAAATAAACCTGAAAAATAGAGAAAAAGCTGGAGATGGATTTATATTGAAAAAAAAAAAAAAACAGGCTTGGGCACTAATTTCAGAAGATTTGAACTGGATGCTTACACTGTCCTCTACCTTAAATGAGAACAATGAATATTAGATCAAAACCCAGCCAAAATTTGCCTGTTAATGCTCAGTGATATGGGCCCTTCTGTGTAATTATTTACTACATCCTTGCCCATCATGAAAGCTCATCATCAGCGCTGCACCTTTTGGGCTGCGGAGAGGCGTGTGCAAGTGGAGCATCCAACACTGGGATCAGCAGCACGACTGGGGAATGTCCAGCTTTTCTGAACCTGCCGCTGTTCACACACTGCACTGACGTCGTGCAGCTCCTAATATTTTGGTGCTCTAGGCAACCACCTGTTATGCTTTTTTGTTGCAAAGCCAGTCTGCCATGGAAACACTTCCAGTCCACCATTGCCAGTAATTGCCATGCATTAGGTCATTGCAGAGATGTTAAATCGTGGATGTCTGTGTTGGGATCCGAAACATGAAGTACAGTATTGTTTTGGGATTAGATTGCCTTCACTCTTGTTTCATGACAACAGAGCCTGATGTGAGTTCCTCTACATCACCTGAGCTTCTGTTTATGCTATGGCAGGTAGAATCATTCACCCAAAACCTGAATTTAATAACTATCCTTGTTTTTCATGAAACACAGTAGTAAGTACTGTACAGACCAGCAGAACAATCACCCCCACACCAACAGCAGCTGCCCAGGAGCCCAGGATGAGTGTGCTGCATGAGCTGCTGTCCCCAGGATGGCCGGGAATGGGGAGTGAAGTGTGTGAGCTGTCATTGCAGGGTAGGCACTGACACAGTGGCATCGTTCCACAGGGCTGCAGGCCTTGGTCATGAGCAGCAGCGGAAGGATGACAAAGATTTGTGCCACTTGTTCTGCACACACGCAGCTCGTGGCCCTTTAAAGCCATCCTGTCTGAGCTCAGTGACTCATCAAGAGGGACACTGGAGAAGCAGAAAGGAAATAGCACAGCAGCACACAATTATTTCCAGGCAAGAGGGTTCCTGGTAGAGAGCCAAGGGCTGATGCCCTGGCCCCCTGGCAGTCAATGAAGCTGTGTGGGGCCTAGTGTTTCTTACTGTATGGGCGTAAGAAGGGTGCCTGTCCTCAGGCAAACCAAAATAGGCTGCACTTATCTCTAAGTGGAGGTCTGCTATTCCACTTGCGTGCAGGATATGCAATACATCTGGAATAATTAATTTTGTAGCCTATTGTTACTTTCTTGTGTATCAGACGTTTGCTGCTTCTGAAGCCTGTTGACTGTATTCAATATCTCTTCCTGTTTAACTTTGTTATTCCTGTCTGAAAACTTTTTTTTTTTTTTTCTTTTTTTTTTGGGGCATGTCTTTTGATTTTCCCCTTGAACTAGAGAATTTGCCTGAAGTATGGATGAGTCACAGATACCATATTTCCTCTTCTCTGAAGCACATTTACATTTTTGAAGAATTACAACTGACAATGATCAGCCATACTTCCAAAATAGCCTTTCAGGGAGGAGCAAGGAGAAACGGTGGTGCTCAAATCAGCCTGAAAGGTAAATGACTGAAAGGGGAGAAGAGAGAGAAAACACGGAGTCTTAGAAGGGCAGCCGGATGCAGGCATTCACTGTGCAGCGTTTGATGGTGGTGCCCCAACAGATAACGTTCCGGCAATCAGAGACACTCTGTCATTCCTGTCAGCAGCCATTCAAGCATGTCACCAGCAGTTTTGACTACAAATATCAGAGGCAAAAGGAATACATATTCAGAAAGTCAATTCATTTCCTTGGCTTCTAGCCCAGCATTTTCTGAAGTGAGGGAAGGTTAGTTTATAATTGGATGTAAACGGCGCCGCCAACCCTGCATTACCCCATCAAAGCCATTGTACTGGTTTTAGCTGAAAGGGAGCTCTAATTCTCCTCATCACAGCTGCTGTTCTGGATTTGTCATGAAGACAATGTCAAAAACACAAGAAAGTTTTGGTTATTGCTAAGCACTGCTCAACATCAAGGCCTTTTCTGCTTCTCACCTGCTCTGCCAGCACGTGGTCTGGGGGTACACGGGAAGCTGGGAGGAGTCACAGCTGACCCCAGCTGACCACAGGGGATTTCTTTACCATATGATGCTATGCCCAGCAATCAGAGTTAGGGGGAAAAGTTTGCCAGAGCTGCTGTTGCTTGGGCTGGCTGGGCATCGGTTGGTAGGTGACAAGAAGTTATGGAGGACTTCTTTGCTTCACTTATTTTTTCCTGGTTTTGCTTTTCCTTGTTTCCTTTTTTTACTTTTTAAACTGTCGTTATCTCAGCCCGTGAGTTTTCTAGTATTTTGCCCTTCCCATTTTCTTCCCATTCCCGCTATGAGAAGGATGTGAATGAGTGGCTGGGTCATGCTTAGCTGCCTGACAAGTCTAGCTCAAAACAGCAATACAGGCCCAGAGCTGTTCATGTTGTGGCTCTCATCTGAAGTATTGCAGTAATGTATTTTTAAAGCCTTTCAATTTTGTCTCAAAAACCAACAGAAAATTGAGGTTCCCAGCTTGTCTTGTTCCTTAAGATGTTTCCTAAATCAGGTCTTGTGGGTTTGTTTCTGACATTTCTGTGGGAATTTTGTTGTTGTTGTTGTTGAAGTTTGTTTGGTTTGCTTTGGATTTTTTGCATAAAGCTGTAACAAGTATTTGCCTCATAAAGAAATCTGCTACTGAGGTCATTAGGGACTAAAGTTTAAAGGGCTGCTATTACCTCTGTCTTTTCATCCCCAAATTGTAAGACTGCAAGGAGTTCAATAATGGAAGTACTTTCAATGAGTATCAGAGTGAAAATCAGGCTTCTCATATACAGTCATTGACAAGACAGGCTAATTCCAGTTGTCTCATTCTGTGCATCAGAGTGCCTTACATAAAAGCCCATCAAGCACTCACCCCTATTAGAGAGTCCTTGTGTAATAATTGGTGATGGCACACTGCCCCACAAAGGGTCCCCCTGACCTTCACTACTGACTGGATGATCATGTTACAATCTCACTGCACTGAACTAGTTATTCCAGCAAATCTTTTGTATTCTACTTCAGGACAAGGCAGGCTCTGTAGTTGCTCTTGTGAAGAATCATAGGTTGGGAGGGGTCTGTTCTTTGCTTCTGTTTCTGTGAAACTTCACTGCACAGTTGAAAGATACACATAACCATCCTGCCTCCTGGTTATCTCCTTATTCCATGTCCTGCCTTGCCTCACCTGAAGTAACTAAAATATTATTAATTGTTCTTATTACCTACAGGAAGCACACAGGATTGATAGGACAGGAAAATGTGAGCACTCAGGTGCTGCGTTGTGGTGGGCTGGTTCCCTGGAAGTTTGCTTGGTGGGACACAATCTAGGATGGAATGGAGAGTACAGCATAATAGAGTGAGATACTCACTATCCACTAAAAAAACCAAAAAAAAGCAAACAAAAAAACCCCCAACTCTGTGTACTTGCTTACTTTGCTGAAGATCTGATAAATTCTGATAAATTTCAGAATACTGAGAAGAGCAGTGATGGAATCGTAAACAATGACAAACTAATTTTCCTTTTTTCAGGAGTTATCAGTGACCATTTGTGGGTCCCAGTGTCAGTGGTAGTTTTTTCCCAAGGATTTAGCAATCTGAAGCACAATCCCTAGCCTCTATTCAAGAGCCAGGAATAGTGGAAGTTCAAGTCAGTACCAGCAATCAATCTGCTGTCCAAACACCTCTGACCATACACTTGTTCAAAGTGGCAGGCAGTGTCTTGGTTGTAAAGTGGCAGGCAGTGTCTTATGTACACTACATTTTCTTCTTGACAATGCTGGAGTCATAATGTGGGAAGTTTGAAGGAGATAAAACCAAAATAGACAAGGGAAATCAGTTTTTCTCCTGGGATTTAAACCAAGAGGATCTACTACTGCCAATGAAGGCTGAGTAAGTTGAGTGTAAACCAGTGGGGTAAGAGACAGTGCAAACAGATTGTTCCGGATAGTGTGAGAGAGGAGAGAGCCCAGGACTCTCCTGTTCACAAAGCCTTTGCCGTAACCACTTGTCCATTGTCTTTGTCATCCCGCTTGCATTAGTGCTGTGAACGCTAGAAAGATGCTGGGACACGAAGGACAGGATCCTGATAGTCTGAGATGAGAGAGGAGGAGTTGGAGCGAAGGCTTGAGGTAGATATGGTCACATCAGCACAGAGGAATCCAAACTCTCAGGAGTGACGGCCAAGGTGTTTGACAAGGTTCACTGCCAGGTACTGAGGAGGTCAAGATTAAAGCAGGCTTTGATGTACCCAGCTTTACTGCTACTCTCAACCTCCTCGATGTTGACATTTCTGTGCCTTATACCTCCAGTTTCTCCTGCCCTGGTTCTTGGAGAATGCCATGCCTTCTCCAAGAAGGCACACCAGGTAGCTTAGCAGCTGGGATAAGCTTTTGTGCCTGAGGTAGACATGGATGATACCCTGTCAAGGGGTGGTATTTACCATTGCATCCCATTGTGAAAAGTGTCACCCTGACAGCTGATTTTCCTGAGTCTGCAGCACCTTTTGGAGCACTGACAGACCTGAGGTGTCAGCTTGCAATCTGGTCAGTTCTTACTTTTACAGCAGCACTTTCCCGTGGTGCACTGATGTTCTGCAGCTGCTGGCCAGAGGCATAACAGGATTCTTTACAAAGTAGAATGAGGGATGTGCTCCATTTGGCTCCTTTAATTAGGCCTACCACTTCTGGCACACACTTACGAGTGTGTCTGCGTGTATATACAACCCTGAATGAATTCCTGGTTATAATGTGCACCAAAGGTGTCTTTTTTCACTAGGGGACAGCCTCCAATCAAGACCCCAGTTCTTTGGAACAATTTTTGAAGTGTTAAATTCTGCTTCCAATTCTGCTTTGGAATACATTCAAAGCTTTTCAAAGGAGAAGATGGGGTTTTCAGTTCATGCTGTCTCTAAAGAAATGGCTAGACTCCACCTTAAAGCTTCAAGACCTTCTGTTACAATCTTTATCAAAATCTGTATATTTTGATGAAATATTCTTGCTTTGACTAAATCGACATTTTAATAGAATGGCTGAAAACTGAATTTTTTTTTTTTAATTAGTGGTGCACATCAAAGTATGTTTAGTATATCTGTTTACACCCTGTGTTTGTTGTAAGTTTAAAGATCACAAAGATGTTTGAATGTTTTAACACTTCAGATTGAGAGACTTTTTGAACTTCCTGCTCTGCACAAACGCTATTCTTCCCCTTCAAGTGGAAAACTTAATGCAGTGATTAACAAAGGTACATCTGAAACTGGGATATCTCTCTACAGACTGCAAAAGTTGCAGGAAGTGTTGTTTCCAGTAATTGAATATGGTGATATAATTTACAACTGCTCAGCCACAACTTTGCAAAATCAGACAAAATGCTCCTGATTACTTAGATTATCTGTTTATCACAACACCACAATCTTCTGACCAAAGATGATATTTCCCCTTTTATTTACAGCCTTCCAGGCAGCAAAAAGTTTCTGAGAACTGGAATTGCTTGGCTTCTTACATCACTGCCAGTCAGATGGGCTGCCCTTCATGCTGCAGTATTTGCAGCACCATCCACCCTGTTGCTAAATAGGCTGTCCTGTGATGCAGGGATGCATGCAATTTTTGCAGGTATATGCACATGAGTATGTGCCCACACATAGAAGGCAATAATTTGATGGCGTTCTCCATTTGAAAGAGATAATGTCTACTTGTTTGTTTGAGTTTGTGGGTTTTTTTAAAATATGAATTGAGAAAGCAATTCCTATACAATAAGAGCAGGCTTTTTTGTAAATGACTCAAAAATTGGTTTGTGGTTTGGTGGTTTGGGGACTGGTTAGGTTTTCAGTGTTTTTTCCACCAGCATTTAATGTCCTTGGGTAACATAATCCCCATGCAAAATTATATTGCTTGTTCTAAAACAGGTCTGATTAGCTCCAGTGAAGCAGACTATTGATATGATAGTCTATTACACCTACTTTCTGTGTTTTAAAGCATTGTGTTTAGCATTGACTGAAACACAGGAGACAGTGGGCAGCCCATTGACTGTCTCTGAGCCCGCTGCTCAGAGCAAGCCTGGGGTAGAGAAGGTGATCTCTTCAGTTCCTCACATAATACTGCAGCAGCTTTGCTGCTGAGCACTGCACCTCCTTTCCCTTGTCACAGATGCAGTTGGCAAGTCCTTATTTATTTGGGTTCTGGGAAGGGAAAAACTTGAGCTGAAATGTGAGAGCTCTGGGATTTTTCCTTTAGTAAAGCAAGTAACATTGTGTGAAGTGCCCTGATATGGCTTTGTAGTTCCAACATAGAAAACATCGTTAAAAAACCTAAACAGAAGTCCTGATTTTCATACAAAACCAAAGTAACACAAAGCCTGTGCAGAGATTTAGGAGAAAGTGAGCTGCCTTCCCAGGAGCAAGGCTGCCCTCCAGCTTCACAAGAGACAAAAAATTTCAGTGCAGGTGAAGCAGGTGGAGTGGTTAGTGTTGAATGCCAGGAGCACACCTTCCTCACTGTGCAGATTGGTGACCTGCTCCTTCCCACTCCATGTCAGTCCTGGAAGTTCACAGAGGAGGGGAGTGCTCTCTGCTTTGCTTTGTGGGAGCAGGTGGCAATCACAACTAAGCTGCAGCACTGAAAAATAACCAGGTGATATCAGCCTTTTTTCGAAGCAGTGAGGTGAAAAATAAGGAGGAAAAAAAAAAAAAAAAAAGCAAGGTGGCTGCATGGGAAATTTTACCAGAATGTGTAGAAAAGAAGGAACTCAGTTCCATAAAGGAAATAAACTGAGATGTACAGCATTCTCTGTAACATTTCACTTTGCCATTCAGGCAGGGTCCTTTTGAAGTCAGTGGGAGTCCTTCCACTGCTTTCAGAAGTTTTTGGAACCGGACCATCCAATTGTTTGGGTTGGTGACACATAACTGGCCCTTTCCCTGTTGCTTTAAATGAATACTGCAAGGGGAAAGTATCAGATTCTCCTGTGCTCAGAAGGCACCTAATGTGCTGTAGCTGCACCCAGATGTGTTGAAGCGAACAGGTGGGCCCAGCAGCTCAGTGTTTGTTTGCCTGTACAAGTGCTGAGTTTACATCAGCACGGGAGATGGTGCAGAGGACCTGGCTATGGAATCTGCACAGCAGGAAGGAATGACTGACCCTGCTGAGCAAGGGCTGCTTTGGAGCAAGCTATTGCACTAGGAGCAGAGACATTCCTTAATCCTACCCCTTCCAATACAGGTTCCTTTTCAACACCTGCAGCTTTGACAGAAGGTGTGACCAGCAGAGGGTTAGACAGGGTTAGAGGTATTTGCATGGTTTGGGGCTGAAGTTGTGGTAACTTTTAGCTTAGAGGTCACAGCTCTTCAGAAAAAAGAAGTTGCTCAGCTACAGACTCAGGGAAATGCCATTCTTTTCTCTGTCCATCTACAGAGGTAAGGGGGGAAAGGAAGAAAGAAGATGGTTGCAGATTAGGTTAGCAGCAAGGTCAAGCCTGCAGATTTCTATCACACTGCCTGTCTGCAGTTTTCCAGATAGACTTTTATGAGTGAGTATCCTGAGGGGAAAAAAAACCAAAACAACAAACAAACCAACAACTAAGCATTGGAATTCTATTAATTATTTTAAAAATAAGACAAATAACTGAGCTTTTATTTTGAATGTTTAAGTGATAAGTGAGAGGCCCAGTGTCTGTCTAAATGTAAAATCATTCAGTGTGCCCAGAGTTAGAAGTGAACTTTTGTTTTTCCTTAAGATACAGTAAGTCACAGAATGTGCTGTGGGTTGTTGGGTGTTACAGGCCTGCTGCTTCTGACTGTCCAATGCTAGAGTCCTCTGCTGCAGTGCTCTGCTGCACACTGATTGTTCCGTCTTTGCAATGTCCCTGGCTTGGGATTCTTCATGCTGATATTTCAGTGTGCCCTTTCTAAAATCCTGTTACTTGGGATTTTACGAGATGCTACTCAGCTCAGGCTAGTCCAGCTGCCACTGAAATAAAGACCACCTCCCTTTTGTGTCCACTGTTCTGACAAAGCACAGGGGACTGGTGACACGGCTGAAGAAAACTGTTACGACTTCTTAGGGCTTAGGGGTAATAAGTATGGAACTGTTGTTGGTAAGGTGCTTAGCTGTGCAGTGGGCCAAGCAGAATACCCCTTCCTCTCATTATATAAGCAATGAAAAGGCAAACAGAAGGTTTTAGAACTAATGGCTGTGCTGTGGCTGTGACAGCCTAAGAACACCAGACTGGCTGGACAAGAAGAGAGCCCCTTGTCTTCAGAGGGGAGTGGCTCGGTTCCCTCAGAAGAAACTCCAGGAAAAGTTATATGTAGGAGGACTGAATTGCTTAAAGAGTATGAGATGAACCTCAATGAACCAAAGGTGATTGAGAATTGCACACAGTCATGCTTGCTTTGAATGACTGCGAGGGCCACAAGAAGGCTAAACACAGGTCTCCTCCAAGATGGCTCATACACATCCAGCTAAAGAGGGATGCCACAACTGAAGGACAAAACAGTTACAGCAGCCTCCACTTGGTCTGACAAGAAATGTGCTGAATGCCCAGCAAGGGATTTCTACTGGCATGGTCACAGCTCCACTGGTAGCATGATGTAGGGTGGTGGATGCGCATTAGGGCACGGCACCCCGGCAGCTGAATTAAGGAGCAGTGTTTCACTCAACACTTGTGTGTCTCCTAATACAGGTCTGTAGGCAGGCAGGCTCCTCTTTTAGCTACTGTGCTGCCTGGCTTGTGAGCAAAAACATTGTGGTGCAGAAAGGGAAAAATTGCCTTTTGATGTGTTACCTATCTAGGAGTTCTAATATACTCGTCTCCCTATTATCTGAGCACACATTTTCCAATCATGGCCCTATGAATGCTTTTCTCTCTCAAGGTGCGGTTGTGTTTTACAAGTAATCTTGTGCTGACTGGCTGAAATATGAACCCACAGCCTTTAGACCAATACCATACAAGTTGTAATGTTTTCCTCAGCCTCTGGAGTATTGGTTAGCTGCAAAACTGCCAAAGGACATTCCACAGTCAGAGGAAATTGAGTGTAGGTGGGTAGCCCAGAGCCCAAGTGCATACTTAATAAACTCTCCATTATTATACTTAAAGGGGTGAGTCACACAATAATCATTCTCCAATCAAATTCACTGTTGAGTGTGTTGTTTTTTTTCCTTTTAAGTCAAATGTCATAGAAATTGCCAATGCCTCCCAGAAGTTTAATTTCTGGAAGTGGGAGAAAATGAAGCAAAGCTATCTAGTTGACACATCTACATGTGTGCAAATGCTACCTTAGCTGTGCACTGCTTGGGTTTTTTTACATGCCAGGAACAAAATTTTATTTTCTTTGAGGCTGAGGGTCTCTGGAAGAAAAAAGGAGCTTGGATGTCTCTATTGCCTGATGCCAGTCAGAGATCTCCAGTATTAAGCAGGCCTTCAATGCTGGGGGAGCATGCATAATGTGCTTATAACTGGCCAGCACCACCACTGGGTAAGTAGGCAGGAGGCATGGATAAAATATCAATATATTGTGCATATACAAAGTATTTTCCCCCCAAGGATTAATCCAGTGAGATGTAAGGCGGACATTGTTGAGGTTTTATTATGCCTAAATCAAGTTTTTTAAAGAAGAGTGCCTTTTCCAAGAGACCCCCTAGGACAGTGCCTGTTGCAAGCAGCAACAACAAGTTTGTTGTCACAAACTCCGAGTGACTGGCCCGTGGTAGCTGCCTCTGATCTCATGCTGATTATCAGCTACCCCTCTGCTGTTTTGGTGGGGTGTGATGACACTACAAGTAAATGGACCTAGGAAGAGCTCCTCAGAGATTTTGAAGGCTTTGTGTGATCTCTGGGCATCACTGTCTGCCCAATACTTATGGCAATCTTTTTCCAGAGCTTGTTATCCATGTTGCACACAAGAAGGTCCCATCCCCTACAATGGACAGTCCCAAGGAGGGTCTTCTGCCCAGGGATGCTCAGGGTTTCTCTTTCTCCTGGGTTTGTCTCCTGTGGTATTTCAAGCAGGGAAAAGGTGGAGCAGTGCTTTGGTCAGGAATGCTTTCCAGCTCTTTTCTCCTCCTGTAATGGAAGAATTTTAACTTAGTGAAGCCACTGAGGTCCTGCCCAGCCCATTGCAGTTCCCATGAGTCATAGGCCAGCACCAGCCAACACATCTCCTTCAGCTTTCAGGAAATAGCTTGTGATCACAGAGGCAGAAATAGGAGAATACAAGGAGCATTCAGCAGTGACAGTCCTCCCTTTTTACTGGGCTACTTCTTGGATTACCCTGTATAAAAAGTCATTAATATCCTGACAGCATAAATGAGGAGAAGCTTGTTTCATTTAGATGATGTTAGGAATTAGTTCTCTACTTCGAAGATATTTTTCCTGTTTTCTGCTTTGTCCTTCAAAGACATCCTAGAAAAGCCAAACCTCTAAATTTGGTTGCACAGTCTCCTTGTTGTCCTGCTTCATCTTTTGTCCTCTGCTACATCCCAAGGGAGCAGAAAGGCTACAGAATGCTACCTAGCCCTGAGACAAGCCAGGAAACAGGTGCCCTTCTCAGCCAAGTGGCATTCTCCACTCATCCAGGGAGCACTCAGTAATTTTATTGCTGGAACCAAGCATCCTGCTGGCAACATGAATGCTGAGGTGCAGGGAGCTAATGGGCCTCTTGCTGAATATTAAAAATAATTTGTGATAAGTGTAATGTACTAATTGTTAAGAAGGAGACAATCACTGCCTTTGTATTATGCACATAAACATTACAGCAGGCCTTGACTACACATTGGGCTCCCTTGAGAAGTAACTATTCTGGTCTGGCAGTCCCAAATTCTGTATCTGGGTGCTACTTAAGCCTGTCCCTCCTTCATGTCCTCCTAGTGCTTAGAGGCTATACCAGCAGGAAGGAGCTATTTTCAGAAGATAATACCTTTCTTTTTTGTGACTCAACCCTCCCATTCTCTT
The DNA here is from genome assembly GCF_015227805.2 of Hirundo rustica. NCBI lineage: Eukaryota > Metazoa > Chordata > Aves > Passeriformes > Hirundinidae > Hirundo > Hirundo rustica. Next base: position 41,169,449 of record NC_053452.1, read on the forward strand.
ACAGGGAAGCTGAGGCAGGTGGGGTGTTGTGCAGGTGTCTTCTGGATGCTGGCTTAGGTGAAGGGGGTCTCCCAGTCTTGTGCAGTCACAGGGCACTTCCTGACATTGTTCATTGGAACAGCTATTTGTTTCATCATCTTTTCACCAAACCCACTTTTTCCCCCTGCCACTTCAAACAATATTGTTCTTGCAGAGGCTACATTTCAGTGGTTCAGTGACCACTCTATAAATTATCCTTCGCACCAAAATGTTTAAATGATTGTTTTTAATTTGAAATGAGCTGTGCCACAAAAATTCTAAACATTATCCGTTGCTGTTTTTACTTCCTTCCTTTGGAACAAGGATGAATGAAACAGTTTGGATAAATAAGACTCTCTTACTCATGCCTTTTGTTCTTAACTAATCTGAATCTCAGATGAATGTTTTTCCCCTGCAGGACAGATATTGCTCTCTCTCTGGCCAGTCTGCAGCTGAGTATCACATTCTGTTTGTTGCTTCTCTCCATGGATTCAAACTGATCTGCTGTTGTCCTTTGCTTGCCTCTCCCGCCCCAGCACAATGCCTTGTCTTAAATGCTGCACCCAGGCAGTTCCTTAAGGCTTTAAACCTTTTGGGTTTGCCTGTTTCAGAGTGCCTAGCAAAGCTGGCTCACCTAGGACTACTGTCCATACTAATGAAGATAAAAAAATATTTTTCATTAACACTGATTGAAGTTCAGTCATCCTTTGACGTGCTGCTGCATATCCTGAAAGCCTACAAACTAGTCCATCTTCCAGCCACCTGGGTTGTAGTAGCTAGTAATAGCTCACGAATGTAAGGAAACTTACTGATATACATATTTTTTAATATTCTTGCATCAGTTTTGAGACCTAAAAATCCTGGTGCCATTTGTTCTTCTTTTTCGTGTCAGTGGCTGATTCTTGTGCCTTGGCAGTGTTTGTGGGGCCATTAAGTTGTGCCACTCAGGTGTGTCCCAGTAAAAAAGCACTCACTGCTGTCGCAAAGCACAAATGTCCTCCTCTGATCTCAAAGTGATCCCCACTGTCACAGCCCAACAAAGTGAGGGTTGTCAAATGGTGAGCAGAGAGGTTTTTAGGGTACCATGTTTCAATTTTGGTTTTCCATGAGGTGACTTGCAAAACAGTAAACAGAGGTTGTTATTTTAAGAATTTTGAAAAAACTCTTGTCTGTATCCTTTTAAATAAATGCTGTTTAGTTCCCGCTCTCATCTAATAATCATAGGCAACTTCTACTGCACTTGCTAAGCCCATTTCCTCTTCACCAGGTGATGTTTACCTATTAGTGCAGCTTGCACTAGAGGTTATTCATCGCAGCTGAATCCCAGGGTCTGCTCATTTTGTGGCACACAGCTCATTAGTCAAGATAAATGATGATGTCTCTGTTTAGAAGACCAGGTCAGTGCTGTCTCATTTTCAGACATGCAGTTTCTGAGATTCCCCTCATTGTTTGTCACCTTTCCTCTTAGTGTTATCTCATCTTCTTTCAAGGGTGTGATAGTCACATCTGCAGGGCAAAGGTAGATCGCTTTGTTGGTGGAAAGCACAGACATAGTATAGCAAATAGTGAACAGACTGGAGAGGTGCTTTTGCACCAGCAATTAGGTATATGGAGGAAGAAAGATAAAACACTGTCACAAGCAACAAAAGAAGTTATATGAAATAAGGGCATAAGGATACACTTGTAATCATAGAGCTAAAATGCTTAGGGCTTTTTGTAGGGCAGATTGATGAAATACAAGATGAGACTTTGTAGCCCTTATGTTGGATACAGGTGTGGTAGATAGCTGTGACGAGGTATGACTGTTCCCTTTTTGTGTAAAGGACATGTACAGCTGTGTTGAGTGGGGGAAGTAGTTTCCACAGGATAATGGGATGAGAAAGGCACTGCAGCTACAGCCTGCTTATAGTCACACAGAGAACAGCTGATGACTAGGATTTGTTATTTCTCCTTCTCACTGTGGTATCTTAGTCTCTCTGCCAATGGCCATTTCCTTGCTAATAAATGTCCATGGTTCCTTCCTGTGCCATATCCTACCTGCACCCTGCTCTTTCTCGCCTTGAAAATCCCATTTATAGAAGCTGCAATGTCTATTCTGAAGTTGCATGTTCTTCCAGGCATGAGGAGCCTCTTTCCTATATCAGAATATCTCATTTTCCTTCTGGATTGAGGAAGTCATAGCCAACTCTACTTCAAAGAGGCAGTTGAGGCAGTAGTGATGCAATTTATCTTCTTCTATGCGGGAAGGTCAAAACCACTAATGGTGTTGCCTGCCTTTCTAAAGCACCCCTGACCATCAGGAGCTGAAAGCTCATGCATTTCAGGAAAGCATGTTCCACTAAGATCCAGTAGGTCATCCTCAAAGTGATGTGCTCCAAATTGTCAGGCACATGTTTTGCCCCTCAAACAAATTGACTTCGCTGCTCCCCATCACTCTTTTTTTGCTCCCTCATTTTCTTTTGCAGAGCCTTTTTCTCCTTCCATATGTCTATCCTTGTTCATCCAAACTAGATATCTGCACATCATCCTCCTTCCTCTGAGCATTATTTTCTCATGACAGCTTGTATATATTTTGACTCTCTTGGCCTGGGTGACTTAGTTCTTATCTCACCATTTTGTCAAAAAATACTTCTCTTTTTCTTTTAGATGTTCCCCTCTTGGTCGTGACTGACTTTGTTTCCTCTCCTCCTCCTACAGAAGTGACAGTTTTTGCAGTTCCTCAAAATTAAAGTTTTAAATACCTGTAGATGATCCAGGGATCAGATTCTGTTACCATCAGGTCTTATTCACAGTATTCCCCTGTTGGAGGAATCACTCTTGAACATAGGAAGTTTAACTCAAAACACAGGCCCAAATCAAATGTCATACTGGCATTTGATTTGGGCCTGTGTTTATACAGGTTATATAGACAGTCAGTTTCTGAGCTGATCAGGGTATGGTGCATGGGTGCACCCCTGTCACGAGCTGGTCCAGGTCTGCTGGTTTAAAAACCTATAACAACTGAGAAGCATCAAAATCAGGATCAAATTCTGAATTTTAGAGGCTAGGTGTGTTCCTTTCCAGGCTGCAGGAAGCAAGGAAAATTTCAGATGATCCCACTTTGCAGTGTACTTTAATTCTTTACCACTCTTTCTGCAGCATGGAGAAACCAGCTTCCCTTCTGGACTATCCTTCAGAAATAAGGGTCAAGTTAAATTGTAACCTAAAAGGCAGGAAGAGAGAGTTGACTGTTTATTCTCCCGCTGTCATCTTTCAGGTGGCTTTTTATAACCCCCCTAACTCAGACAGGCTAAACCATCCTTGAACTAGCACATGGCTATGTGACACAAATGTGAAAGCAGAGTTCTTTTACAGAACAGGACCCCCAGGAGTGCATGGACAAGTATTTTCACCAGCTTAGGTATTGGTGAACATTTTGAAGAGCATCTTTGTCATAGCTCTGCACACTCACGCTGTGTTGCTTGGTGCAGAGGAGGTAAGTTGTACTGCCAACAGTAATGCTAAATTCATGTTGGAAAACAAATGCAGTGGGGATAAATGAGGAAATCTATCCAAAATGCCTTTTCTATTTTGTGAGAAGAGAGGGAAGCGGCAAGGGAGGAACCCCTGTGCAATGAAAAGACATTTTTTACCAAGCTGACTACAGATAGAAAGAAGACAGACATTTAAAAGGCTACTGTAATGTACATTTGAGATAAATCAAAGAACAGTTCAAATTAATTTTTTAAGGTTAATTCAACACAGGGGTTTTTTTTGTTGTGTGTTTTTTTTTTTTTTTTTTTTTTTTTTTGTTTGTTTTTCCCCAAAAGCTGTTCTGTCTCTTGTATTTGAATCTTCTCAAAATGACCTGTACAAAGCCAGTGCATTTCCTGCCTTTAAGGAGAAGGGCTATTGGATTCAACACTGGAGGTGGGTTTGCCTTAAGTTCATGTTCATTCCATTCTTTTCACTGGACTTTTTTCTGTGTATCTGGGTGCACTGAAGCACATGTGCCATGAAGAGGGAACATGCTCCCACTTCTTTGATTCCTCCTGATCACACTGGAGCTGAGAGCTGTGTAAGGTAGCAGCAGATTTTGATTTCCCACTGCCCTTGTCAGTCCAGATGTACAGCAAAATAACAGCCAAGCTGCGTATCTCTGGTCTCCCACTGTAACTCCTGCTGAGATAAAGAAAAGGGGCTACTTCAGCAATTACACTGGAAGTCATCTCAAAAACGAGTAACATCTCCATGGCTCCCAGCCCCAGAAGCTCCATATGGACTCATCCAGCTGAGCATCTGTGGAGTTTTGGCTCTGGTTCAAGAAGCAGAACTGCTATTCACACATGTGTTTCTGGAGCTCCATTTCTGCCCCCTCCCCCATGCCCATGAACCATCCCAGCATCCATGTCCCTGAAGTTTTAACACGGGCTTGCTGCAGATGGAAGATGGATGTCAGCCCCAGCAGGTCAATATAATCCCCTCAAAAACATCAGTTCGTGATGGCAAGAGAGCCCTAGGGAATGTGTCTTCTGGAAATACAAGAATTAAAAGAAATGGTTGGGGTAATTGCACTTAATTGAAGGGAGAAATACTTCTAGTAGCAGAAAAATGAGCACTTAAAAATGTTTGGCCAGCCAAGGACAATTATCCTGTTGGTGATGTGCAAGTACAGAGGGTAGTTAGTCCATTTTAAACCACTCTTGCAGTCAGGAGAGTGATGGGGAAATGCCACCAGGATGGCTCTTGCTCTGGGTACAGTCAGGGGGATTTTGGTGATGGCTGGGACCAGACTTGTTGGGCACAACCCCTCTTTGCCTTGTCCTGACTTCTCACCAAGAATATTCATTTGCTTACAAGGTGCTGTCTTCCACTCTCACAAGCCTGCAGAGGCAGTCTGGGGCCTAAGTGTGAAGAGGGGAATTACTGCCTCCCTCCCAGAATGTTGTCTGTAATTCGCAATCTGCTTCCAAGGTTTGGCCGACAGCGCTCTGTTGTTTCAGGGCGGAGCCGCCCCATAAACCAACTGCTTACGATGGCAGCGCTGGCCTCAACGGGAGGAGCTGTTCCTCCTGCCAAAGGAAATACGCAGCCATGGAAATGCATGCAGAACACACCGGCTGAGGAAAACAAAGCTGTTTCTCTGGTCTTTCCCCCACTGGTATGTCTTAAACATGGAGTCACAATTTTTTTTTTGTTTGTTTGTTTTTTTTTTACATTGGTTCCATTAAGATGATGAAAGGAGAGTGAACTGATTTGTGAGTGATATAAAATCTGCAGTTTCCTAAATTTACTCAGAAGCCTTCGGAACCAGCTCATGCTGGGATTTGTCTACAGCAGGAACAAAACCACCTGCTTAGTTTTTGTTTAACTTCAAGATCTCTTATGTGTTACAAAAGACGGGAGGGAAGAAAAGCTTGAGCACTGGCACACTTCCCCACTGCCCTCCTTTCTCTGTAAATGTAAAGATCTGAATTCAAGTGCTTGTTTGCAGGGAAGCCTCCCAGCTTTGTCTCCTTTAAGGAGAATCATAAACCACTGCCAAGAGCATGGAATGCAAGCATTACCTCATCGCTACACAGCATTATTGGCTGGAGATAACGGGAGGTGGGGTGTTGGTGCTACCCCCTCGGTGGGAGCTGGGCTTTCTCATTATCTCTTTCTCCTTATTTCAAAGAAACTGACCCTTTTTAATGGATGTCACCTACAGGGACAGCCTGATCTTTGTGGAAGCGTCCTGTAAGACAAAGAAGGACCAGCCCAAGTGTGATCATAACGAGATTGAACGAGATCAATAGAAACAATTTTAACATAAATACCCTTTAAATGCAATAAGCAATTCTGTATTCAATATGGCAGTTTTACCCATCCTTTTAAAATTACTAATAAATCTCACAGAGCAGCTCTTATAGTTATGCAGTCATTAGAATCCATAGGGCTACTTGATTTTAATTTTTTAATCAAGTCTCTGTATGCTTCCTGAGGCTAAATTAGGTCATTTTTATTCAGGACCACCCTCTGTCATTGGTTTTCAGAAAAGTCATCATTGATTGCAGAGAGCGTGAAAGGTCTGGTGATGATATTACTCATCTCTTGTGAGGACCTGGTTTTCAGTCGCTGAGAACATATTGCCCTGTTGGGACACACCAGGAAATTAGAATTTCAGTGCTGAGGTAAATCCCCAAATACTTTTTGAGGGACAAAGTTACCATTTCTTTTACAAACAAGGAGAGCAAGAGCAGTTAAAGTCACCTGCAAACGTGATAGCTGCATGAAAGTGGCAGAATCAGAAGCATTGTCTGATTCCAGGCAGTGCTCTTGCCACTGGCCTTGGTTTTCACTTAGATCTCACTGCTGTGAAGTTCCTTTTGGCAATTACAGCAATTCAGTGTAAATTAAGCAAGGATCCCAAGGTTTATCTTTTGATGAATGACATGGCCAGGTGCAGACACAGTTCCGAGAACCTCTTCAACATCTGTGCCGTACAAAGCTGTATGCCATGTGTGCTGCAAAAAGCCTTTAATCCTTTATTTCCTTTATGGTGGTTATTAATAGGGGACTGAGTTCTGTCTTTGTCTCTCTGATGTTGTTTCCTTTGTTTCCTTTTAGGAGCAGCACAAGAGGATAGAGAGCAGACAAACTGCAATATCCTGGTAATTAACTACCTCAGCAGTATAGTGGCATCACGGCAGTGGTAATGCTGTGCAACAATTTGCATACATTAGTTTTCATGTTCCAGGAAAGCAATTTCTGTAGCATTTGAGAGAAAAATACAGAGGAAAAAAGGGAGAGAGGAAAGGTTGAACTGGGGTCAGTATAGGACTGTAATTGGGATTGCAATCTGAGAGAGAACGAGTGAGGCTCTGGAAGTGCTCGGACCCTTGTTAACTGTGAGTAATTCTACCTGTAAGTAGGTGCAATTTTACCTGATGCAGTTAGCTGACAAAGCTGATCCAGTTTGGAGGGATATTTCAGCACCTTTAGGACCCTCTGATCTCAACCAGCGCTGTAGGTGCAGACTGTCTCAGTCTCTGTACCCTGTTGTGGGCCTGCATTTGCAGAACTTGTGATGTGCCCAGGCACTGCACCCTCCCTGCACTGATGCTCGGCTTGTGAGTTCAGTTCCTGAGCAGAAGAGAAGACCCGCAAAACCTGTCACCATGTCAGATGATCATGTACTAGCAGTGTTTTCATTGGAGAAATAAAACTTTGGCAGTGAAAATGTATGTGTCTCTGCCAAGTTCCTTTGTATCCTGGGCTCCTTTACACTTCAGAGCTGTTCAAAGAGGCATCGATTGACTCCTGGATATTAAGAGATACAATCACAGGATCCAATAGACTGGTTTGGAGTGGAGGGGGCATTAAAGACCATCTAGTTTCAACCCCTTCATGGGCAAGGATGCCACCCACTGCACCAGGTTGCTCAAAGCCCCATCCAGCCTGTTCTTGAATGCTTCCAGGAATGGGGCATCCACAAATCTTCTAGGTGCTCTTGGATCTGGGGTACAGTGAAATAATCCATTGTCAGGGCTGGCTGTAGGTAGGGAGAGAGGCTCTAGCTGCAGCTGCTGTGCTGCAGTGGCCACCAAATCTCTCCTGCTCCTGTGTTCCAGATCATGGGGATGAGCCTCAGCAGAGAAAAATAAAGTAAAACTCCTGCATAGGCAAACCCAAAAGCTTTATTTTCTTTTCATCTAAACTGCTGTGCAGTGGCTGTGATGCTACCCTATGGCTGTCACGGCAGTTTGGTTGAAACACTCAGGTCAGGAGGAGGAGTCCATGGTCTGGCAGGCAGTGGGGAATGGGGTACCTCAAGCTAGGTTCAGATCAGTGGCAACCTGTAACCTCTGTGTTAGCTATGAAGATCTTTCTCCATATGTGTCCTGGAAATTTGTTCTTTTTTGTTGATTTACTCTGTGGCTTTGGGAAAATTACTTGATATCTGTGTGCCAGAATTTATGTATCTATAACATGGGTGTATTGTTACACAGCTTTCTCAGAGGGAAATTGTGAGGTTTAATGAACTCATGCTTGCAAAGTGATTTATGATTTCAGGTGAAAATTGTAAGAGCAAAGCACATTATAGTCAAAACTGAGATGATACAAAATAATAATAATAAAAAGGCCCTGAAGATGCTGATTGCTCTAAAGGGGGAATATTTATGATTGAAGTTACTAATAAAAACATCAACCACTGTGTTAAAAAATAAGATTTTTTGGCTATATGACATTAGTTAACATTATGCTATTTATTATTTTGCTTAGCATTTCCATTTTCATTGCATGGAAAGAAAATTTATTAAACTGATCTATCCTGGATTTATATCAAAAGGACATCAGTGTTTGCCCAAAATATGTCAGAAAAGTGCAAAGCCATGGCATGTTTGTTTGTACAGCTACCATTACTGACAGCAGAAATCTATAGGATGAGTTACCTGAGTGAGTCCAGAAGCTTTTGTGGAATTGGGGCTTTGGTGTGAAGGAACAAGGTCTTGAAAAATTGTCTTCTTGCCGCAAAAAATAAAGTCCACACAGGGTACCAAATCCTTGGAAAGAAATTGTGTGGCATGTGCCAAAGGCTTTCTAGCAACAAAGATTTCATTGTGTAACACAGAAAACAGGGATTAGAGTGACCTTCTACACCTCCATAAAACAAAGGCTGCCTCTGCACATGTCCAGGCAAAAGCTGAGGAGACGAAGGTGATAACTCTTGTGAGGTATTTCAGAAAAAGCTGTTGGAGAAAAGGCAAAGCAAAACTACAGAAGACCAAGAAAGAATAGAATTTGCATTCTGTCCATCAGGATACGATCCTTTTCTGTTTGTAAGCATATGGGGTCTGGTCAAGATACAATCCTTTTTTGTCTTGAGCCAAAATCCCAAAACTTTTGGATCCCAAAAGCAAGACCAAGACTATTTAAGGCTTGCCCCAATTTGTTCAACTGCAAACCCTACAAAACATAACCTTTGCTGTGCAGCCTGTGTGTCCCTTCAGGCAGCTGCTCCCTTGGCAGGGAGGGTGCCAGCTGGTAGGTCGGTGCAAGCTGGGTGGGAGGTGTATGCTCACCTGTCTTACAGATGGGGACAAACCCTCAGACAATTGAAGTGGCCATTGGTTTCTGTGCTTCATGTGCAGCTAATATCAAATGAAGGGCTGTGCAATAAATGAAGGTGGTTTTCCTGTTATGGGGGAAATTATGAATGATTTGCCTTCAGAAGTCAATGCTGAACTGGAGCAGAAAAGATAAGACAGTATTTTCACCATTTGGAAATGTAAGGCCTTAAGTCAGACTTTGAATTTCAGTTTCCTAGACATATCTATGATGGCTCTCATATGGAGGGAAAAATGAAGAACCATTTTTACTGTATTTAAGAAGCTGAGTTTATTTTCATGGAGCTGTACTTGATCTCTGCCGAGTTGAATCTCAGAAGCTACCTGTTCTGAGCATGGCAAGTCTGAAGGGCCTCTGGGTAACCACTGGGATTCTGGCTGACACCAGACCGAGCTTTGAGAGCACTCTGGCCTCAGCTTCCCGTTTTGCAGCAGGGGAACTCAAGCGGTGCTGGTCATGGGACAGCAAACATACAAAGCCTTGTTCCTATAAGCCCATTCCTGGTTCATCCTCACATGGCCATGAGCTCCCAGAAAAGCAGATTACACACAGTGTCCAATTTGGGGAGAACTGTAGATGCTCCTTGACTCTTAATATCCTTGGACATTGTGTTTTGATGAAGTATACATTCTAGGGACTTAACAGGGAATGAGAAAGAAAGGGATAATCCATCTCTATTGAAAAGACAAAAGGGGAAATGTGGGAAGTATTCCAGCCCTCAGCCACAAAAATACCTCAATGTATTAGTCATCTGAGTGATTGCAACATGTTCTGACAGTTCTAATGCCAAATATGTGACTGAAATACCAAGAAAAACCAGGTGTCCATAGTCTTTCTAGCAATGAGTAACACCTCAGACATATTCTTTGAAAATGCTCATTTTGTGTTAGATAGTTTAGGGTTCAAAGGTTCACAAACCCAAACTCTGACTTTATCTGCACTCTGGGCAGCATTTGTGGGTCTTAACAGTGCCTGCAGTTCTGGAGAGGTACAGAAAGCCTCAACCTCAGTGCAGTGAACGTGAATGCGTGGGTGTCTTCACTCAGAGCAACCTCACAAACTAAGAGGTTTTCTTAGCGCTGTGGGCAGGTCTGATCCAGCTGTGAAGCTGGGGCTGTGTTACATGAAGTAGTTCATGCTTTCAAACAAATTAAATGATCTGAGGGAAAGAAAGAATAATCTTCCCATTAAAGCTGCTCCTGCCTAGTGTATTTCAGATATTTAGCGCTTTCTTTTTTTCCTGTGATATGGACAGATACCAAAAAAAAAAAAAAAAAAAGGTGTGTGACAACTGGATATAATTCTTCACTTAAATTATGCAAAGTGTATTGCAAAAGTGAGAAAATGCTCCTTTCCCCTATTCTCAAAAAGGTAAAAGGTATAAAGTCAAAAGTCCTGCAAGTGGCTAAGGAGCACGATGGAAGAGGTGTTCCTATTTAGTTCCTATGCTCTCTGTGTCTCAGCTTGCTTCCCTTCTAAGCGTTGGAGTCTTGTACTGTGCCAAAGGAGGGAACTTTGGAAAAGACACCAAAGTACATAGCATTTTGAGAAGTGATCATAAATATCTCTGTAGTGCAAAACATAGTTCTTGCTTGGAGACATCACTACATTGAATGTTTACTTCTTTTTAGCATTTTGAGTTGTCAATAAAACACAAGTTCTGTCTGTCTATCTATCTATCTATCTATCTATCTATCTATCTATCTATCTATCTATCTATCTATCTATCTCATATGCTGGCTGTGGGGAACTACAGATTTTAAACCAAAAAGGACCATGAAATATTCTGGGTTTGACTTCTTCCCTATAAAAGGCCCCTAAACTTCATCCAGTTACTTGCATACTGATTTCAGTAACTTCTGTTTGGTTAATGCAAATTTGATCCTCATCTGAGGATGTCAAATGTACAGGAGTTGCTATTTCCTTTGGTAGTTCGTTCCATGCTTTTGTGTCCCTAACTGGAGAGACTAGGGATGAGGCTTGTGAGAGTAAAGACTGAAAATAAGGTTTATTAATACCTAACTACATAATATGTTAATGTTTGTCCATTTACTCTTGAGTTTTTCTAGCCTCTCATTTATCCCAGGAAAATAATTTCTGTATACTTTTTCAAATAGGTTCTTGATATTCATCCCTTTATCTGGACTTCCTTTTTCTAAGAAAGCTGATCTTCATTTTCCCAGTGTTACGTATTTTCCCTAGCCAACCAAAAACTTTTCTGGCTCCTTTATACCTCTTTTTCAATTTTCAAGTATCTTTTTTTAAAACTTAGGTAACAGATTTGACTACACTATTCTAGTACTGGTCTTGCCAGTCTCATATGCTCAAAAAAATTGTTCGTCTGCTCACTCCACTCTTCTTGTACAGGGTGAAGAACAATGGAAATGATGAACATTTTAAATTCCAAATATAGCTGACTGTTTGGAATTATGTGGTGTGGATCTCTCAAAGAAGAAAATGAAAATATAGTAGATAAGTAAAGGAAACAAGACAAGAGCCCAAAAATAGCCCACTGTTCTAGAATAGCTCTGAGAATAGCTTGTTTCCCGTATCTCTAAAGCTATTCTTAGGCTGGTCATTTACTGCATGAACTCTTAGTGTACCTCTCTAGACAATGTCTCATTTAAGGAGGTCTAAGTGAAGTTCGGATAAAACAGAGTCTGCCCTTGTTGTAGGTCTGTGCTTTCTGTATCTGCATCTCCACTGGGATTTATGCTCATGTGCATGTCACAGCAGAGCTGCTGGTTGTTGCAGTTATGCAATCTTTTATCTTCCCACTGATCTGTGAAGCACATGGGTGGAGTTTTCCTTTTCATTTGGAGGAGATGTTGAGTCATTAATGTGTCCTACTAATTTTACGACAGCATCACGTAAAACTCCATTATTTCATCACACTTATGGTGAGCCACCAATGTTACTCTTCTAAGTGTGAATAACAAAGAACTCAACTTCAGGATTACAAGCAACAGCTCCAAGCAGAAGTTTGAAGATAATTTTAAAAAGTTGGATTTCTTCTGTCTGAAAATAAGACTGGCCAAACCGATATTGATCAGCCAAATTTCCAGCAAAAATTTTGGTGAACCCTTGAGACTCTGGTAACTTCACCGAGATGCTTAAAGAGAAGCAGAGATCTTCTGAGTCAAAAAACCTCAGAGCCAATGACAAGAATATTTCATTACTTAATTAAAAGTGGGATAAAACAAAGCTGAATTATGAAGTCATCAGAAGGCAAAAAAAATTCTGAAGTCTGAAAAAGGCAAAATTCTAGAGTCTGAAATTGAACACATGCCCAATTATAAATTCTTAGTTTTATAAAATATAATGGATTTTTTATATTTGGCTAGTGGACCATCCCTACTCCCACTGTGGTCAATAGAAAAGGCTTCAGGGTAAATTAAAACTGAAGTATTTTAATGTCCCCACAGTTTACATATACACACACACACACACACACACACACATATATATATATATATGTACACACACACCTTTTTATAATATGGTTTTCAAGGCTGGGCAAAACACAATTCAAAAGCAAAGAAAAACCAATCATAGAGGTCTAGCCATCTTTTCTTATCTCTCAATTTTACTGGTTCTTTGTGGACTCCCTAGCTATATCCCTAGCTCTAGAGCAGGAGAATGAGGGCTATTAGCCAAGTGGGCTATTGTTTATAACGATCCGTAGTGGGATTGATGGCAGCTGTTGATGGTAGTTTTTCATTAACAGTTAAGTAAAGCCAATAAGTGTTGTAATACCCTGTGCAATGGCAGATAGTGAGCTGGAGAAAGACCTTCTACCTCTACCAGTGTTCATCTTCACTTTGAAATACCATTTAAAAAGAAAAGTGTTTCAAAAATGACCACCTCTTCTGCTGCCTTCTTCCCACATAAATTTTATGTGTCTGGAAATGCAGTCCAAATACTGCCTGCTAGGATAAAACAGGCTGCTTGCAATAAAAAGGAGGAAAAAATACCCCTTTCCATTTACAATTTGACTGCTACCTACAGTGAGTGCCATTTCCAACTTATTTTATGCTCTTTTCCTTTGCAGAATTGAGTGGGTGCCTACATCCGGAATTAAGCATCAGCCCATACGGAACCTCAGACTTTTAGAGCTTTCTGTTCCAGAATCAGCAGCGTAGGTTAGGGTAGAAATGCTCTTTCCACAATGTTCTTCATGTCCCTCTTGGCAATTCTCCTGAAAATTTGCTCCAGTGAGTTTCTGGTGAGTTATCTCTATGCTCTGGTTACACCATAGGTGAAAGGATGACCTCACAGAGAGAAGCCTAAGCCTGACTATTTGAACTGAAATATCTGAAGTAGAAAAGCAATGCTTTATTCTTGAATCTCAGTGGTATTAACCTTTAGAAAAATGCCTCTTTTTATATCAGCATTGGTTTCTACATGGTCTATGATTACTGGCAGAAAGTTCTTGCTGATATCAACAACTGCACTGTATTGGATACTGTCATCATGGATATTGTACAGCACCTAGAGGGGTGTTATAAATGGTTTCCTAGGCATTTTGTAGTGTCTTGCATATATTATGATGCTTATGCTCTTCTAGCATTGCAGGTTTTAGATTGAAGAAAAAAGAATATAAACTATGGATTGCACCAGAGTACTAAACCTTTAAAAAGTTCCCGAGTCTGCCAAAGGTCCCTGCTGTATTCTGAGTCATGAGCTAGTGAAAACAGCCGTGCAAGTTTAGGCCCTCCCTGCCAGTAAATAGGTTATCTGATGCCTGAAGCGTCAGTACAGTCTCTGTATGTTATTGCTGTTGTAGAGTGAGAGTGATGCAGCACCATATTTCCAAGTGAATGCATGTGAAGTGAACTTTGTGAGTCATAGCTATGCTCTGAAGGGAGGGACAGAAACTTCTTTTTAGTTTATCTGTTCTGCTGTGACTAGAAAGTCAAAGCAACACAATAAAGATATAAAGTTAAGGGCTGGAAAATCAATATATCTGGTAAATAATAAACTCTTCTTCTTTATTATTTTTTGTGAGGGAAGTTATGAGGAATCTGAAGGGAGTTTTCCATGGGGGATACTGCAATGCATATTTTCCGTTCCAAGTGGTTGCAGCATCAGCGAGAGCAGAACGGTGCCTGCCTTTGCACGTAATTGCAAACAAAATATCTGCAATCCCAAATCAAAAGGGACCTCACATAGGCACTTTAAACATCTCTTTGGGAGCTAACTATGCTGCATGGGCAAGTGGTTATGAGCATCTGCACTCAACTCTCTCTCATCAGGAGATCTGTGACTGCAGCCCATGGTACTGTAGAGGGGGCTCTGAAATAGAGCACTTGAACCCAGACTGGAGAACAGCCCAGGCTGTAAGAGGTTCTCATCTTTGATTCAGGTCTAGACTTCTCACTCTTCTTAAATTGAAGAAGAACTGACAGTTCTATCATTTCCAATAGAACTACGTGTGGCACTCCTATGTGAAGAACTCCTTACCACTGACATTGATGGGAGGGATCTTAAGGAATGATTATTCTCCTCTGCGGTGCCATTGCTTCCTTCTTTTGTGCTGCTTGTGGTCTTCTCCTCATGGGGAACTTCTCAGTTAAACCTGGGAAGCAGCACCAGACACCCTCGGCAGGTGCAGCAGCTCTCCCAGCCTCTCCTGTGTGACCAGCCCTGCACAAGAGGAACAGCTGACGTCTGACCAGGCACGTGAAGCCAGAGGATGCTCCAGTCCCTGCCAGTGCAGCCATCCTCTCGCAGCTTCCACGGCGTGTGGAAGGAGCTGTGCTGCTCTGAGCCCATGCAGAGCTCTGAGCTTTATAAAGAGCCTCGGTGCAATTCCTCTTCCTTGGATTTTGATTTCGCTGGGAGTGATGAGGGGAAAGGGAAAGGACTGCCCCTTTTTTTGCTTCCTCAACTGGGGACTTCCAGTGTGTCATTTTCTTCTGTGCATCTTAAGCCTCCAATCAGGATCAATTATGATAGCACACTATGTAAATATTAAAGACAATTGCAGAGCTTTAATTAAAGCCAGCTCTGTTTCTTTTTTTCCCCTCCCTCCCTTGCTCCTCTCAACTTAGTCAGGAACACAATAAACTTAATCAGCTGCCTCAAATTATGCATGCATTAGCCCGTGAGATTCAGCAGGGCCAGGCTTCTCAAGGACAAAGAAATATACTGAGCTCCAGCACCTCACTTTGTTTTCTCCAGCCATCTTTTGTGGTGTGTCATGGGAAAAATTCTAATGAGTCTCTCCGTGCTGCTGGAGAAATTCCTGGGAGGCACAAGCCAGTTGGTCTCTTTCTACTCTTTATTCTCCAGATATGAATTTTCTGTTAACCTGTCCTCTCATGTCAGGACAGACTGGACTAGCACTGAGTGCTGACTATGTGTAGCTGTTTTGTTTTTCTGG
This sequence comes from Hirundo rustica, assembly GCF_015227805.2. Lineage (NCBI taxonomy): Eukaryota > Metazoa > Chordata > Aves > Passeriformes > Hirundinidae > Hirundo > Hirundo rustica. Next base: position 41,184,942 of record NC_053452.1, read on the forward strand.
AGTTGATTTTCCTCCCTTCTCACACAACTCGAAGTTTTTTGGCACGGCAGCACACTGGTAAACACATTAGCCTCTACAAAACACTTTCTCTGCATCTACTGGCACTGTGCATAGATTTGATTGTGTTTGCCACATAATATTTTTTGAAATATGTTATCAAGCTGAGGATACGGTACGGAGTCTTCTGCTTCTAGGAAAATTTCTGGCACAGTGGAGATGCAGAATTTGCTAACTCTCCCTTCCTCCAAGTCTTCCAGCTAGCAAAACTGCTCAAATTAGCAAAGCTTCAGGAGGGAAATGCACACGGTCCTGACTTATCTTTAGGAGGGGAGGCTGAACACTAACACAAGGGGTTTCTCTAATTTTTTTTTTTTTTTTTTTTTTTTTTTTTTTTTTTTTTTCATCTCTATGCTGTGGATTTGAAGACAAAATTATTTTCATCCCTGGGTTTGAGAGTCTTTTTTCTATGACCCGTACAACTCCGCCTTGTGCTCCCCGATAGTTTCAAAGGTGAGCACACTTCAGATTCGCCTGGTTCTGCGGCTGTAAACAAAGGAATCGTTTCCTGACGCCGGGATCAGAACCGGCTGTATGCCCGCTGGGGCTACCTGCAGGGAGAGGAGGGGTCGAGGAGAGGGGGCAGCTGGGCAGTGTGGCCATGGTGCCCTGCTGGGCTGCCAGAGCGGCCTGGAAGCAGGAGCTGCTGCTCCGGGCTCTGTGCATCCATCCTCAAGCTCGGCTGTCGCTTTGAGCGCGTGCTGCATGGTCGTGGCAGGAGGCTGCTCCGAACAAATGGCTGTGGGTGTTCTTGTTTGCTCATTGACTGGATAATAACTTGCCGCTCTTTGTATTAGGGGGAAGAACCCTGAAAATGCAGCTTTCTGGAAACACTTGTGCTTATTTATGTTAGTGTGTCAGTCTGGAATTAAGAAGGCAAAACAAAAATAGAAATTTCGCCTGGTCTCTGGCTGGCTTGCTCACCAGTTACAGGGAGCAGAACAATAGTCAGACTCAGTTGTGTGCCCGGTCTGGGAAAGCACCAACAGGAAATGAGGACGTAATCTGAAGCATGACATCAGCCCATCAAGAGAACCAGCACCCCTGCTTTATTTCTCCAGATCAAAGACAGATATTTACATATCTAAATTGAAGCTGTTTGCCAAGATAAGAATTAAATCTGTACCATTTAACACCGTAAGACATTATCCACTATTTATTTTAGAAAATAAATAAATAAATAAAATTTGGGTTGCCCTTTGTGTGATTCTATGAGGAAGCCGTTTCTCTAGCACAGCCCTCTGCCCACGGATGATGAAGGGTAGGAATGCCCCTCCTCTGAGCGCAGGGAACCATCCAAGAGTGGGACCATTTCAAGAGATATCACATCAGGAAGCGAATCCAGCTCTGGAGCAGCCCAGGAGAGAAAGGGAAAAAAAAATCTTTGTTTGCCATCTAGGCAAATCAGCTTGTGTCCAAGGCTCAATTCAGGGGGCTCCACATACAAATCTGAGAATTTGATATCTTATTTTCGCTGTGTCCTACTCAGGGTTTTGTTTTCACTGCCAGCACGGTGTTCATTTTAGTGCAGATTAGCTCACTTCAGTTTCCCAAGGTCAGTTATGTGTCAGGTGTGTTCCACTATTTTGGGACACAATACTTACTTTATTTACCTATTTAACAACAAAATCTAAACTTGCTTAGGCCCTATGCAGATTTTAAGGAATGTAGATGTGTCTTACTTATTATTTCCTTCTAATGTTTCTGTTTTTTCTGGTGAAGGCACAATCTTTGGGTTTTTACTGCTTCAGCCATGCAACAATATACTATGAATATACTAATTACCGACAGCCAATGCATTTATTCTTTTAGTTGCACCTCAAGTCCCAACTTTCTGAGCCCATAAAATCTGTGTTCAAGTAGGATATGTATTGCCCGTCCTTTGCTATAGTATACCAAAGTGTATTACATTCCTCAGCAGGAAATACTGGCAAAGGAGAACAAGAGAAGAAATTAATTTTCCATCAGAAGTGAATTGAAATTCCTTAAAATTAGGAGACTAAGATGATTTTAAATATAACATGAGTAGGAAATTTTGAATTAATTTACCCGACAAGTGACCTTCTTCCTCTTAAGCCTAGAACAAATAAAAAGACAATAGCTACTAAGTCTTTTGACAATCTCATCTCCACGTTTTAAGGACTTGCCATTCAGCATTTACATTTAATCTTCTGTTTCAGAGGAAAGGTATCCCTTAGTCTGGCTGGGTCCCTTTGTTTACAGAGAAGTCTTCAGAATTCAGTGATAAAGAAGAGAAAGAAAGTCTCAATAATAAAGTTGCAACCATTCTGCATTTTAGACCTTGGCAATGCCTGCTTGCCTGTTGTGTAATGTATTAAACTGTTATTTGTTTGTGATTTTAATGCTCAGCTTTCCCTAGCAGGACTAATGCAATGAAAACCCGAAGGATTTGACTTTGTTGTGATAAGCCAAAATCTCCACTGAAGGAAATATAATGAATTTCCTGAATCTCTGGGCAGAAGTTACCACAAAAGCTGTAGTACAGTTTTGTTAAAGAGGCCTATTGAAAAAAGGCAATGGAGAATTGTCCAGTGTACTACTGCACCACTAGAAGGTAAAAGTTCTCTGCATGCTACTAAATATCCACTCTTCTGGAGCAGACCTTCAGTATCGCAGGTGAAGGCAGTGGGAAGCAGCTGCCTCATAAGGAGATTGCAATAGCGCTGCAGGGGCCTTAGCACTAGGGCTATAGAGAAGGAAAAAAGTGTTCTCTTATGTGCCTATGAAAGGCATAAAGACAACAAGCTGGTGTATAGGAAAAAAAAAATAATCCTCAAAATGGTTTAGTGGAAGGACAAAGATTATTTAGAAAAAGGCAAGGTCAATGCCAGATCTGCATTTAACAGCCTCTGTTATGCAGAGAGTCACTGAACAGTAAACAATGATACACCAGATACTGGTAAAATACTGTGTATTTACAGTTAATGTTAACTCTGATATATGGTTAAGAAAATAACTATCACAAGACCTTGTAATTTGCAGAAAAGCCCTCCAGAGTAGAAGAAATAGGGTAGCAGAAGCAGTGCAAGAGAGGTATAATTTTATTACTGTGATCACAGGGCATAGGCTAGATGGTGAGGGAAAAAAGAAAGAAAAGAGAATGGAAAAATTGTCTGAAATGTTCAAATAGTTCTTGTTAGGTCGTAACATCAAACCCCTATAAAACTAGGGTGAAATGCCCTTTTACTCATCAAAGCACTTCACCTTGCTGCTACACACTGGTGAGAAAACTATGTAAAGTTAGTAGAGATGAGGAATGTCAGAGAGATGAGGAATTGTCTTGTTTCTGCAGTTCCACAAAAAAGAAAGCAGGAGACATATCATTAACAATTTTTTTGGTATTAGTCCAAGTGTACTATTTTTGCTGGGGAGGAGATGAGCGGGGAAGAATTAAGAAAAAAGGGCAAAAGAAGCAGAGGAAAATTATTCTACCTCAGAAGGGAAAGGAGTGTGGGTTGGAGGTTACACTAGGTGCTGTGTTCTCTGTCTTCCATACAATAGAAGAAATGGTCTGGCTAGGAGCCATGTAAGAGACTTTGAACAGAAGGCACATTTCAGTTGAACTTAAGGTTGAATTTTACCAAAACTTCATAAAAAAGGAAGCTTTTTTTGCAGAATGTAATACAGAAAAGCATTTAGGAGATTTGGTAAATTTTAACAGTTCCGTCTTCTCCATCTCCACACTCCCACGACTGTAGTTAGGTTTTAAATAACAAACAAACAAACAAACAAAACAAAACCCCCCAAACAACAACAACACAAAAAAACTCACAAAACCCCACACCACATCCTGAATTATCTGATACTGCATCTCAACTTTTTCTCTACTCATCTGGAGCTGATAATACAACTCCATCACCTTCACTTTTAAGCTGATAGGATTGCAAAAAGTATCATGCCACCAGCCATGGTGAAGCACAGCTTAAAGAGTCTTCCTTTTCAGTCACCACAGACTTGGAGCTCCAGATGTGGGCTGCCTTTAAATTAAGACTTTCTGTTCCTTTTGGACTGTTCACATACCTATGGTCAAAAATTGACCAACGACCTGATGCAGAGTTTCAACTTCTTACTGTTTTTAATTTCTCTATTGCAAAGATATAAATGCAAATCGTAATGGCCTCTCAGACTCACTTGGAGGAGATGTAACTCTTGCAGGTTGTGAATTAATTTTCCTAATGTTATGTTGCAGTTTTACAGAATGGGAAGAAAATTTTAGCTCTTCCTTAGGCCACAAACCACCTATTTTTTTCTTTCTCTGTTCTTTCATTCTTTTGGCTTTGACTTCTATATGATTTTTATGGATGGCATAAAAAGCTACAAACCAGTGGACTCTAGTCCACTTGCATTTGGACTTTGGAGAAGAACGTAAGGACCAATGGCTTTCAGGCTCAAAGGCGGAATGACAGCAGGGAGACATCAAGATTTCTAGGAGAAAATAACCAATTTGAGCACTCATATGTTTATATTTTTAAAATGCAAATGATCTTGATAATGATGTGACATAGAGTTGTAGGAAACAAAGAACTGATTGTTGAGATCAGTCTTGACACTGATACTGCTTCTGTTGGGGAATTGCAGCTACAGGCCTCCAGGCCACAAAGGGGTTTTTTTCTTATCCAGCTAATTTCATTGTTGGCTGGGCTTTTTAGGTTTCTGGTTCACAAATACACTACATGCATGCTGAGTGACCCAGCTGAACAGTTGGCTCATCAATATTTACATGGGAGATCTTTATAAATAACACATCAGTTTTACACACAGAGGTTTGTTAAACTTACAATTATGACTTCCACCAGCAGCCCCAAGAGCTTGCCTTTGCTTTGGAGATGCTGATAGAGGCAAGTTTGTACACTGGTTGCAGGAAAATAAGACCCAAGAACCCTTATTGGCTTTTACATCTGTAAAACCTGCCTTCAGAATTACTCTGCTGTGTCACTGCTGTGCTACATGGTTTTTGTGTTGCCATTTGGCTGTTTGGAACAAATGAAAATGAGCTAGTCAATGAAAAGGCTCCCTGGGTTTTAATGGTGTCAGTTAAATGAGATAATTATCTTCTGTTACCATAGAATGTCCCCAGCCGGTACCCCAGTTGCCTATTCATAGCGAATAAATAATATATTGAATTTATTTCATGATTTTATTCAAGTTGATAAAAGCTCTTATTTTCCTAATGATTTGCAGGTGATTGTGATCTGTTAGTATAACCTCTTTTTTCCCCTTTTTCTGTATTAAATGAGAATTGCTAATCCCAGGCCGCGATTCTTCCTTTGGAAGAAGGGATGCAAAGAGCAGCATGGGTATAAATCTGGAGTGGTTGATTTGAAGGCAGCATCATTGTGCCACCTGCAATAGAGCCCCGCTTCTTGGACTCTTTTCAGCAATGCTGAATTGCAATTTGTGTGTGTGGTATATCATCTTTGCTGTCTCTCTGTCCATGGTTTGAAAGTGATGTGTTAATTCTTGATGACTGCACTAGCACCTCCTGCTGTGTGCAAAGCTGATCAACCTTGCCTGCCCTTCCTGCTGATTTCTATTTAAAGCCCGCTGAGGAGCCCAGATGCTGTGGAAATGGGGTGGAGGGAAGGGAAAAAAGGAAAAACTCCCTAAGAATGTCTCTAACCCAGGGAGACCTGTCTCACTGGACTCTCTTCACTGATGAAGAGAGGGAGGTCTTTTTTTCTTGAAAACTCCTCTGAAAGCTTCAGGCACTGAGGAGCGTGCGCTGAGGGAGGCTGTTGGGAGGACAGGGTGCCTGGTGGAGTCACAGTGACCTGGTGAGCCCTTACCCCGACTTGCTGAACCTTCTCCTTGACTGTGTTGTGAGTCGGGCTCCATAAGCATCACCGCAAGGCAGGGTTTTAAAGAGGGATTAAAACTCTGTAGATGTTCACAGGGAACTCCTCGCAGGTAGCAGTCTGAAGTGGGAAGAGAAATGCTGTCTGAGAATACCGCCTTCCTCTCATCCCGTCCCTGTGGCTTTCAGGACAGAGGCACATCACATGTGTCATGTGAAACTGAGGCAGACTCATGTCCTGCCATGCAAAAGGGATGTGTGGTTTGGGAGGCAGAGGAATTAGACCTCGTGACAAGCAGAATCACCGGGAAGGGCTGAATGTCACCACAGTTTTTCTCAATGAGGTCTCTGATGAAGTGAGAGTAATGATGACTTTGACATTTTAAGGAAATCTGCCCGTGCCGGCAGCGTTTCCGTTGATGATGGAGCCACTTCTCAGGGCAGATATTGTAAACAACAAGTGCAGTTAGCTTGTTCAGTGCTGCGTGTCTCACTGAGAACTTATCCCTTTGGAGCAAAAGATCCTACGCAACCAGTGCGCACCGCGGCAAACGTTCAGTACATGGGCAAAAAAAGAACTTTCAGCTGAAGTAGCTTTGATCACTGCTGATTATTGCGCTGTTAAATGTTGCTTGCTCCAGATCAGAAGCAGCCAGCCTTACAGAGCCTGACAGGCTTGGAAAATAAAATGTGTAAAGGCTGAGAATCATTGATTTTATAAGCTACTCAATTTAGCATTTGGCAGGTATTTTTACATAAAAACTAATACAGACCTGCTATGCAGCACCCAGTATATCTGACTTACTCTTTCACAATTTTAGTAAGTGTCCAAACATGCCTTTTAATATATTCTACTTGCTAATCTTAGTAGCTTACTGTTGCTTATTATTAAAAATTGCTACAATAATAATTCTGAAATTTTGTACAAAAATACGTTGGTTCTGGCCTCAATGGTTGTATCTCTACCAGAAAATAAAGCAGGCCAGGGCTCCTGCAGTCTTCACAGTAGGTGGCACAGCTTACAATTGTATAAGGAAGCTGTCTTCCCCCAGAAAGGGAAGGACCTCATCAATGGTGAAAAATCAATGGTGAAAACTCCTTAGCATCAAAACACGCCCTGGCATTGCCTGGAAATGTTGACACAGATCAAATCTGTGCCAATAAACACATCAGGGGTTAAACAGTGCAGATGCTCCGGTGCCAGTTGATGGGATCCATGCCCTGGACCTTTTCAGCTTGCTACTGCAGTTGTAGCCACTGTGACTTAGAGGGTTGTTTATGTCCTGTGGTGATTTTCCCAAGAGGTGACCTATGTTCTGCTGTGCACACATAAAGATACGCAAAATGCAGTGCCTTTCTGTAGGTGGCCTATGATAAAGTAAAAGAATCACAGTAAAGCTGTACTCCCTTAGCTGGCTGTGGAAAAATAGAGCTATGTCTCCTCTTGCCTTTGCAAACTGGTCGCCAGTTCCAGTGGAAGGCCAGGCACCATCCTTTCCCTGCCAATTTAGTTGGCAAGTCCCTGCACCGCATGACAGCTGGAAGTCCCTGCCTTCCCTTCTCTGCCTCGTGGAGGCAGTTTCATCTTTGGAGAGTCGCAGCAGCTCCCTGGTGCTTCAGTTGCTTCTTCCCCCTGGCCAGGCTTCCTCAGCTGCCAGGCAAAGGTGCTGTGTTTCCACTGCAGCACACAGAGGGATGGGAGCTGCTGCCCTGCAAAGCCCAGGCACCCCACCAGCTGGTCCAGCATGGACTGGTGGGCTGGACTGGCAGACACAGAAAAGGATGCCTGATACGCCAAAGAACTGCAGCAAGCTTGGGAAGTAAGTTTTAGCCAAGCCCTGCTGATTCCCATCTACTCCCTACTACACACCATATCATGTGAAGTGGGGCATAAGAAGCCAAAACGCGGCAAGATCTTGCTGTGCTTATCTAACCCGACCATTGCTTCCATTCAAATTACTTTTTTCATGTTTTATAGAAACTGCCTAGTAAGGTCTAAGGAGCAGCTCAGGAATTTTCTGAGGGATTGGTTCAGCACAATTCATGTCAGGCTTCAGCAGACTTAGCTATTGGCTCCAATCATGCCCATTTCACAAGGTGAGACCCCTTGGCAGGTGCTTCAAGATAACATTGCAGCACAAGCTATCCAAGTGCCTCCTGTTGCAAAAGGAATTCAAAGAGCCGGAGTATGAGTTTTGCAACTTTTGAAAAACAAACTGCTTTCATAGAAGGTGCAGTCTAACTTCACTGCTTTGAGCCACTGATGAGGATATGATTTAGAGGGCTGTTTGAGCAGGTACAGAGTAGGTTCTCTGCCAGTTCAAATCTGTATCTCTTTAATGGATTGGGGACAGAAGGCACTTCTGCTTTCAATCAAGTTAATGAACTCTCGCACTTTGCTGGCTGGAGCAGACAAGGGGATACAAATATAGTCCTGTCTCTGCCTTTTCTAAGCACTCTACGAATGTTGCAGCATGTTGTATGAGAAATGTGAAACTCTGAGACCAATATACAGGATTCATAATTTAATTTCTTTTCAAAGGCCTATTAATAGTAAATCAAACATCAATTTAACATAACCAGAGCGTGGGTGCCAGCTCTCCCTTTATAGCACAACATATGCACATCTCCAGTCAGCTTAGTTACTGCAAGGGTAGTATTGAAGCTTGAAAGAAAGCTTCCACCAGCATTATGAAGGTGGATGATCCTGTAGGAACTTACTTTTTGCTGGGCTATTTGGAGTTCACAGAAGACTGAATTTCTGTAAATTCCATAGAAAACCAAAATCTTTTTTGTTGTCCACTGAGACTTGATTGCTTGATGGCAGAAGAAAACCTGGCAAAGAACCACGGAAGTGGGAAATACCAGTTAAAGAGCTTAGCTCTGTTTGTGCCTTTTAACCCCCCTTTTTCAAGGAACAAAAGACAATGTTCTTGTCAGACAACATCAGTACATCTTAGGGCTGATTAGAAAGCTTTGCGTGTGCTCCTGCTAGACTTCTCCTAACTTACTGTCATGGTTTAGGAATGGTATTCCCCAGTTTAGTGTTCCCACCAAAACACTTCAAACCATGTGCCACTCGCTCACTCCCTCCTTCCCCTGCAGCAGGATGGAGAGGAGAATTGGAAGCACAAAAGGTAAAGATCACAGTATGAGAGGAGAGCAATTTACTGGAAACAGCAATGAAATAGGAAAGGAACAGTCACAACAATTATATTAATAAAAGGTATAAAAGAGAAGAGAATGATTCCCACATGACTACCTCCCACACAGAAGAGCCCCAACAATACTTGACCATGCCATGCTATCCTGACTGGAACCACCAGTAAAGAGAGCATTTTCCTTTTTATTTTCTGGTAGATGATTATATGGTGGAGCCTCCTCAGTGTCAATTTTCCCTCATCTGACAATGATGATAGTCCAAAATTTTTGCCTTCATGATGAATTCCAAGATCCCTGGGCAACTGGGTTTTCCTATTTGATCTTTCTGGGTGGTGACCCACTTACTCCACGTGGCATGAGTGGAGGGATGATGTGTGGAAAGGATTTTCCCTTTGAATGTCCAGCCCAGCACTGGTAGTCAGGGTGCCAGAAGCAGCTGTGCTTCGGTGCCAATAACCTGGCAGCTCAAACCCCTTCTTAACTGCCAGTGTCTCTTTTTCAGTCGGGGCGTAGCTGGGCACAGATCCTCTGCATGTCCAAATCCAGACCCCCAGAGGTTGTACTCGAGTCTCTCCAGGTACTTTTTACCAGACACTCCATGAAGGACCATTCTCCCTGGCCACAGAGTACAGCACATTTTTCATATCTTGTCCTGTCCTTACTGGCCCAATGGCTACTGCATGAACAGTCTGCTGTTAATTTGTTCAAAAGCTTCTTGTTGTTCAGGACCCCTCTTAAAATCATTCTCCTACTGGGTCACTTGATAGAGAGGGCTTACAATTTTACTGTAATCTGGAATACACTGACTCAGAAAACCTACAGCACCAATGAAAGCTTGTGGTTCATTTTTACTGGCTGGTGGGGACATAGCTGCTCTTTTGTTAACCACATCCATTGAAATCTAATGACATCCATCTTGCCATTTACTCCTAAAAACTGAATTTTCCGGGCAGGTCCCTTGATCTTACTTTGCTTTATGTTAAAACCAGTCTTCAGAAGGATTTGTATTGTCTTCTCCCCTTTCTCAAAATCTTCCTCAGCTCTGTTGCCCACACAATGATGTCATCGATGTACTGTAGATGTTCAGGAGCCTCACCCTTTTCCAGTGCAGCCTGGATCAGTCCATGGCAGATGGTGGGGCTGTGTTTCCACCCCTGGGGCAGTCGGTTCCAGGTGTACTGCACGCCCCTCCAGGTGAAAGCAAACTGAGGCCTGCATTCTGCAGCCAGAGGAATGGAGAAAAAGGCATTAGCCATGTTGATGGTGGTACCACTTGGCTGCCTTGGGCTCCAGTTCATACTGAAGCTCCAGCATGTCCAGTACGGCAGCACTCGGGGATGGTGTGACTTTGTTCTGGCCACAATGGGCCGCTGTCAGTGTCCACTCTCCAGTGGACTTATGCACAGATCATGCATACCACAGAAGGGTGAGAGCCTTGCTGAGCATTCCCTGTCTCTCCAGGTCATGGATCACCTCATGGCTGGGGGTCACGGAGTCCTGGCTGGTGCAGTACTGTCAGTGGTGCACTGTGGTGGCAGCGATTGGTACCTGCTGTTCTTCCACCCTCAGCAGTCCCACCGTAGGAGGGACTCTCCTGTGAGAGTACAGGCAAGGTATTCAGCTGCCTCATTTTCTCTGTCCCCACAGCAGCTATCCCAAAGCCCAACAATGATCTTGGCTTTTGGCTATCCTTAAAGAGTTTTGTTTTAATAATAAACTGCTGAAACAAGAGGAGCAGGAAACAAGGAAATGTGGTCTAATATCAAGATATAGAGAGGGTGAGCAGTTGGTGGGAGGAAATGACCAAAGCTAAAGAAAGGATTGGTTCAGTGGTCACACAGAAAAATAAAAGGGAAAATAAATTTGACTGGAATAAAATGTTGGTTGCCATTTGGGGGATATTTTGGAGTATTTTCACAGTGTACTTCACAATATTTTTATTTCTGAATTCACATCAGCATCACCAGAAATGCCTGAGTCTTGTGGACACATCAAAAGGAGACAATGATAGAAAACACTTCTCTCTAGCTATTTTTTATAGAAAAGAAAGGAAAACTACAGATGACTAAGTGTAAATATAGATGAATAAAATAAGCCACATGCAGCAGGGAAGAGAACAGAATGGACTCTCAGAAAAATCTGACCTAGGTTTCAGCACTAGCTCAGACTCATAAGGAAACTAGAGCAGGAAACAGCATGAGGTTGCATTATTTTTTTGGTCTGAAACTTGTTTATGACTATATCACCTAAAATTCTGTGCATTTGTGTTAGAGACCTTTGCAAAGACTGTGTCCTACGTGCTTCCACCTAATGTGTGAGGTTTGACAAGATAATTGAAAATGGTTTCCCTGTCTCGCAGAGCTCAGCTACACATTCATTCCCTGCGGACATGCAGCACAACTGTTTGATCACCACCTGCAGAGCGAGTCCACCTAAAGACTAACCTTGACAGAAAATCTTTCAGCCACATCCATTTCTCCACCTCTCAGCGGCTGAGCTGGGTTGTGCCTGTCCTGTGCCCTCGTCACTGTGCATGTAATATCATGATTATACACCATGATTACGCACCACACACCCAGCAAGGGAGGGAACCCTGGTGGTGAGGAAGCATCTGTTGCTGGGGTGGAACACACAGCACAAGTGGTGGGCAGAGAGCTGAAGGTGGCATTGTCTCGAGATTGTCTTTCGTGCCAAGATTTTCCACAGGATATTTTAAGCAGCCCTGATAGATAGGGTACAGAGTAAGATGCAAGCAAAGAAACAGTAAAAATTGTGAAAAATAGTAGACTGACAAGTGTAGAAATACTAGCAAGGACTCATATTCACATGATTTTTTAGTAACTCCTTTACTCTTTCAGATTTTACTCTAAAAGCTGTAGATTCCCTCTCTGTGTTGGGGATGGTGTTGCTTTGGTTTTGTATTAGATATGATATATTTTTAATCTCCAGATCAAGTAGAATACAGTCTTTTACCCTAGATCACATGTGGTTTTCTCCTTGCTAGAGGGATGGTTATTTTGGTTTCATTCAGCTAGTGTTATATATATACTTCACTGGGTTTTGCTCTCCTTTAAAATTTGTGGGACTGAGATTGGTCTGTTACTCACATGTAATATAAACTGACAGGAGCCGTAATACAGGAGTATGATTACAGAGAATAATTCATAATTTCTTTCTTCTAGGCAAACAGATGCAGTTAGAAAGTGTGTCTCTTTGCAAGCATGGCTGTCTTTGTTCAGTTCACAACAAGCCTGAACCACTAAGGAGGTTTACCATGTAAGAGGGCTCAGGCAGCTGCTCTGGTCATTTTCAGACTCTCTTTTCTTTCTGCTGAATATATTAAGAATAGTACCTTGTTAGAGGGGAAAGACACATGCTAGAAATAGGAAAATATTAAAGGAATGAACAAAGGGAAGGGATGCTGTTTTTAGACCCTAGCAATCTCTTTTCTTTTTCTATCCAAAATCAAGGATAAAAATATTGGTACTCTCAGAAGGGATTGGAAGCATTGAATATTTTATAAAGCATATTTTAAATTAGTTTATGCAAAAAAAACCCCAAAAAAACCGAACCCCAAAACAAAACAAACCAACAAAAAACAACAACCAAAAAAACCCAACGAAAAACAAACAAACAAACAAAACCCCCACCAAACAAACAAAACCTCACACACACACAAAAAAAACACCCCCAAAAAAACCTACAGATGCAATCCAAGAACCAAAAAAAGAATTTTAACTTCTTGGACAGAAATCCAGCCAGATTCAGTGTGATTAAAACTAGCTACTGAAACATGTTAAATGATGATGGCCATTTAAGGGACACTAGGGGAAGAGACAGATTTTTTAAATGGCGGGGGGTTTTTTGTGGTTTTTTTTTTTGTTGTTGTTGTTTTGTTTTGTTTTGTTTTGTTTTTTTTGTGGTGGTGGTGGTGGTGATCCTAACCAAGCATCTGAAAAATAAAAAAAAAAGGTTATATTCACATCTCTGTTTGAAATTATGAGATGCAAATGCTGTCTTCCTTGTATGCTGTAGGGGCTTGTGGGCTCAGGAGCCTTACACTCTTCTGCAGAGCTCTTCCTGTGTCAGTAGAAAAATGGCCAGGTTAGGCACAGGAAAAACCCTTCCAGAGCTGAGAATTAACGCTAAAGATGTGGACAGGTGAGAGAGGGTCCAGAGAAGGGCCACAAAGATGACCAAAGGACTGTGAATCTTTCCATGTGAGCGCAAGCTGAGAGAACTGGGATTGTTCAGCCTGGAGAAAAGAAGGCTTAGAGGAGACCTTATCACCATGTTCCACTGTTTAAAGGGTGGCTCAGAGGAAGAAAGGGACTGTTTTTACATAGAATCCCATGAAAAAGACAAGGGGAAAAAGTGGAAAAGTTCCTCCTGGAAATATTCTGATTGGACAGAGGACAGGGGAAAAAATTTCACAGGGAGAAAAAGCAGCCATTGGAAAAAGCTCCTCAAGAAAGTGGTGGTTTCCCCGACATTGGGAAACTTTAAGATTCAGCTGGACAAGGTGCTGAGCTATCTTGTCTAGACCGTGCTTTTGCTTACAAAGGTTGGACCAGAGGATCCTTGAAGTCCCTTCCAACCTGGCATTCTGTGATTCTCTAATCCTGTGATTTTATGACTCTGGTTATGAGTGTCAGGGGAGCACTAGAATTTGCTTATCGCAGGTGATACAAGGGCACTGTCTACAGAAATTTAGTATGGATTTCTCACATCAGTGGGAATCACAATCTAACCTGCAGCTTCTCTAGTGGCTTAATAGTTTTTTTTGTCTACTGAGTGACCTCATCTCTTCATTGCTGTCAAATAAAAACAAAGAAGTATCTGAACTTTTGCTTGTAGTAAACAGTGATGATTATTTTTTCATCCAGACTCTGTAGATGCTCATTCCCTCAGGAACTGTCACTTTAGAAGCTCATAGTTATTGCTGAAAAGGAAATTTGTGAGGCACTTTTTAAACATTCTTGTCAGTTATACAATACTTTTCTTTTAGGTGGTGTCTCCATGTCTCTCTCTTGGCTAGGCCCAGACCTGCATGAGGAACTTGAAATTGAAATGTCCCTATGTATTTGGATGGACTCTGACATAGGTACTGCTGAGTTTTTCAGGGGTTACAGTGAACCAGAATATTCTTCTTTTTTTTTTTTTTTCTTCCACTCCCCCCCAATTCAAAAAAAAAAAAAGATGCTAATGCCATTTCTCCTTTAGAGCTTTTGGGACTGGAGAAGTTGCAGTCAGTCAGTGTGTGCTCATCACCTTGTATTCTCCCGGACAAGTGCTAAGAACAGTTGGAAATGACTCCACAGCGGAGAGAGATTGCAGGGAGGGAGCAGGAGGAAGGCTGGTCCCCTTGGACAGGGTCAAAGATACTCTGCTGCCAAATTGTCCTTACCACTGCCTTCTTGGCAATGCATTGCCTTCCTCTCAGCGTGCAACAACCAGACCTGGACTGCAGCTCTTCTTGGTTTTCCTCTTTGGATGGCTTGCTTAGGAAAAAATCCTCCCTTAAGAGCAGCTGTCTGAAGGGCACTGGGAAAGGAGAGCTAGCTGGTGGAGCACTCAAAAGGAAGCCCCACTCATGACATGAGATGGCAATAAAGGCTTCAGGTCAGGAAGCCAAAAGTGTGTCAGCTGCATCATGCTGCTTATCCCGGTCACTGGTGCTTCTCCATGTAATTAACTTCTGCAGATCCAAGAAGATGATAGAAAGAAATTGCATACTGTGGAGCCTCAGCTAGGGATAAGGATTAAGTGAAGGTTCAGTAAACTACTTAGCAATGAATGCTATGGCACTTCCTCGGGAGCAAAATATGGGTGGAACAGGCAAGGGCTGGGCGTGTTATCGTTTCTGGCATTAGGTCAGTTGCCGTGCTGATACTCTGCAAACTGCTGACCGAGAGGTTTTTGCTGGACTCTGCCCTTGTTGATGCCAGGGGGGAAAGTCTGACTCCAAGCGCTAAAAGCCTTGCTGAGAGTAGGAAATCACTGGCAAACGATTGGGAAGATATATGCAGGCAAGTCTCCTAAGTACATAGGAGGGGAGATCATTGAACAAATGAATGGTAGGGACGGTGTCAAGAGTTAAGTGGGATGTTTAAGAGCAGGTGTGAAAGAGAAGGAAGAAAATCAGTGCTGTGCAGGGATGTGCTGTCCTCTAGATGCACGCACTCCACTGAACCTGGCTCAGCTGTAGCACCGTGCTGTACTGCAATTATGGTGATTCCTATTTCGCCAGGTTTACCCCTGAGTGCAGAGTGGGATGTCTACCTACAGCAGCTGCTGAGCGTAAGCCAAAGTGCCAAGGCTGTGAATCCATCGGTGGGGCGCTTCTAAAGCTGCTTAGGAGAATGTGGTACCTTATTCCTTCATTGTGACAACTCGGTCTGCTCTCTCAAATCAGCCGCCAGGGGTTTTCAGGGTAGCCAGGCCTCTACAGAGAAACACATGAGCTAAAGAGAGTTTCTTTACCCTATCTTGTCACTCACCCAGAGAATCAGAAGGCAGTTTTTCTTTCTCTGTTGCTCAGCCATGGATTGGCATGATTTTGTCCCAGATAACACAGCCTGACTTTGCTATCACTCCAAGTAAGTGAAATATGAGCACCTCTGGGCAGTGAAGAGTATAACACAAGTTCTTAGTGTAGAAAGCATGATAATAATTTAAATTATACAGTTACACAGAATTTGGGATTTGAACCCACTGTTTTCAATAATAGCCTGACCAAGACCCCTCTGCAGCCAGTTTGCAGATGGTAATGAAACATCACTGCAATGAGCTATGGTGGGGAAAAATATTGTGGACAATGTGTCAGCCAGAGCTGAAGAATATCTGTGAAGACCACGGTGAAAAAGGCATGCATTACTTGCAAATTTCAGATGGAGGAAGAAGTACAACTTAGTTATTTGTGAACGTGTGCTAAATACTCAGAAGAGGGGCCAGTCCATGGGAATCTGAACCACCCACACCAAAGTAAAGGGGGAAGTGAGTGATGGGGAAATTTGGAGGGGTTTGGGTTTGGGCCAAAACCAAATGCCAAGCTGAGCTTTGGATTGTGCAAGTTGCAGCCTGGACCTAAACTAATCAGCTCAAGCCCTGGCAAAGAGATCTCTATTGTATCCCTCATAAAATTGTGTTCCTCCAGTTGAATGCCTAAGAATACAAATCTTGAAAGCATGTTTTTATGGAGTTAGTTTTATGGGCTGACATATATGGAAATCATGTTACAAAATACAGGTGTAGAAATGCCCCAAAGGACATTAAAGTTTTGTTCTAGAGGCACTTCAATGATGACAAGGATCAGATCTAACTCCAGCTCTGCTGAACACAGAAGTGAAGCCTGTTTACTGTCAAGAGTAAAGTGTTTTGGCAGAAAGGTCTTACAGAGATTACCCGAGACCTGCTATAAAGTGGCAGGTGATAGCTCCATCAGTGACCATAGTATATCCTTCCTCTCTCCTTAAAACACAGAATTTCCTGCTTTAAAACACACTCATACACACACAAGAAAGGAATCAATTTGATTAGTCAAATGACAAGGTGACTGTTTTGTATTAGTTTCAGTTTAACATCATAGGTTGTGTTTCAAGCAAATTTACAGGTTGTCCACTATCTGGAAGTAACTCTTGAAGGTAGGAATTAAGAAGGCTGGTGCTATTTATCCAGCTAATTGTATACTTTAGTAGAGCTAATTGTGTAAATTAGTAGAGCATAACAGGTTTACAGTTTTGGAAGGTAAAGAAAAAGTCTAGAGAAGGGTTAAGATCCACCCTAAAGAGTGTCTTCTCAAAGTATAGAGGCAGACCATGAATAACATTTCTCTTTCTTTTCTTCTTCTTCTTTTTTTTTTTTTCTGTTTTGTTTTTTGTTTTTGTTTTTTGTTTTTGTTTGAACATGTGAGGAAATAGAATTATTGAAGAACTCTATATACCATGACATCTTGCATGTGAGCAGTTGAACCTGAATGAGATCAAAACATCATTGTGCCCATACAGAAGGTGACAAATATCCTTTATTCTGCACCTCTAAGTGCCATTTATAACAGGACAAAATGAATCTAAAGCGCTACAGAGGTAGTGCTCTGGATATTTTTCACCACCTCAAAAGGAGCTTCTGTAGAAAATGGCAAGCAGTGCAGCATAAGGCCCGGGCATATTATGTAGCTTTTCACACAGCAGTCGCTACACTGGGGACAGAATTGGCAATGGTGAAACGCCATGGTTTACTACTTAAAAATTTTATTAACATCTTCCCATGTTGAGGAAGATGGGGAGATTAGAGAGAGAGAGGGATGGTTTCCAGGACAGGAGGCTTCCAGTGGAGTCTGGTGAGGCTGCAGGGGGTCTGGCTTTCTAGCTACAACAAGATGCAGAGGCAATAAAACTAGGTTTATTAATTTGGCAGGGGCCAGAAAGGTCATGACAGGCTCCAGAGCTCCCAAGGTGTCTGCAGGAATTTGAGATGCTTCAGATGCAGGGACCTTGCTAAATCCCTATGTAAAGGAGCCCGTTAACTCAGAAAGCTGAATCCTATTGCCTAAATTTTGATTAATTTTAGGATCTGCTTTTATTGTTCACATTCTTCCTCTTGAAAACCATTGCCCATCTATACATGTTGAATGAGAGCATTTATTTGATTGTAATGATTTTCCCCTCCAACAACCATTTATTGACTTACCTTGAATTACAGAATTAGAAAACAGCTGACTGTGAGGCTATGGAAGTAAACACTGCATTGCACAATGAAGTGAAAAGTAACTGGCATAAAAAAATCCACCCTGAGCCTTTGCTGAATGGTGCATAGGAACTAGAATTTGTTTCTGTACAGCACAGCTGGTGTTTGACATGCCGTGTGGAAGGTCAGCATGCACTTTCAGCTAATGTACAGGTGCCACATTTTCCTTTGTTTGACCTTTCCTGGGTTTCAAATCTGGTTTAATCCCTCCCTCGAGGGAGCAGCATAGCAGCAATAATCACTTAATTTATGCCCACCCACAAGTGACCACAGGGGAAGTACACAAGAAAAACTTTCTACTGCTTTCATTGGGGAATAGGAGAGATTATGTTAGACATGGAAAAAGAGGGAGAGAACAAGAGAAAATCATGCGTATGTTTTTTCCATGTTGGGATTGGTGTATCCTCCAGGCAATTATTACAATAGCTGAGAGTATTTGGGCATGTCTGGCTGGCAGGGAAAAACAGAGGCTTTGCAGATGGTAGAGAAGAAAAAAGGTTTGTCTTTTATTTATGAAGACTGGTATTTGGCATTTGAAATGCACCTTGCATGTGGTTTGCACCAACTGCAGGAAGAAACAGCAACATTACACCTGACAAGTTTCTTGTAGCAAGAGTAAGAACCCTAAACCTTTGGCAATTTCCTTTGTTTCAATTTGCTTGTACCTACAAAGATTCCAAAAAGATTCCAAAGATTCCTTCTGAAAAGGTATTTTTTCATCAGGAACCTTTGTCAGAATGAAATCTTCCAGGTAGCTCTAAAAGCACAGATGACTTTTACCTGTATACTGCATTGTTCATCTAATGGATTGCTACGTTAAGTAAGTGGAAAAATATTCTAAAGCACCAGTCATTTTATATTTTACAAGCTTTACAAGGGCTTTAAATATTACTCAACTGTATCTCCCAACTACTGGTTTCTTTATCCCTTTTTGTTTTTCTTTTTCCTGATAATAGCTGCTTTTGAAAAGCTATTTGCAGATTTTTTTTTTTTTTTTTTTTTTTTTTTTTTTTTTTTTTTTTTTTTTTTTTTTTTTTTTGTCAGAGTCTTGCTCTGGCCAATTTGGAAAGCAACTGCAGCTTAAAAAGCAATAATTTGCAATGTCACTGGGACATTCTGAGAATTTAAAAATATGGCTTTACTAGAGGTTGCTGCATTTAAAAAAAAAAAAAAAAAAAATTGAAGAAAAAAACCCCTTACCTTTTAAAGTTTCAAATCAAATGTGTCCTTGACAAATGCTTGAAGGGTAGCTACAAAAGAAAAAGTTGCATTAGATAGGAAGAACTAAGCTGCTAAAAACAAGAGATGCGGACACTGCAGTGCAGGCTCTTGAAGATAAATAGGGGAATGGTGTTTAGGACCACCTGCTTCCATCGGCAAGTTGACCTAGAGGTCCCCATGGAGTTAGGACCTTCAAAGAAGTGGAAAAGCACCTAGGAAGACGTGTTAGCCCAACATCCACACCTGTGGCAAAAGCCTGATCACTGCAAGAGCAGCCTTTTGGAGCGGGACGGGGTTTCCAAGGCCTGAAAAACACTATTTGTTTTCAAGTATGAAAACATGCATGCATGTAGGGTTTTGTGAAGATGTGCCCTGGCTACAGATAATTTCTGAAAGAAAGATCATATTTAGGAAGCCCTGTTTCATGCAATGCCATGTTGAGTGATCACCCAAGAGGTGATGGTAGTGAGGGGACATGGAATGAGAAGGAGGAGAAGGAGAAGGAGGAGGAGGAGGAAAAGGAGGAAAAGGAGGAAAAGGAGGAGGAGGAAAAGGAAAAGGAAAGGGAAAGGGAGAGGAAAACTGTGTCCTGCTCCCCATGCTTGGAAGAAAGCTAAAAGAGGATGTTGTGGTAATCCTCTTCTCTGAAGTCAGGAGCAGGACCATCCTCCACACCTTTTTACCAGGCAAACTAGCTCTAGTATCCTACTTCACCTCCAAATATTTGATTTTGAGACTTCCCAGGGAGCGGCTGAAAGACAGAGATCACAAGAAGGCTATCAGGGATTTCTCAATCCAGCCCCTTTTCTTTCCTTCTCTCAAACCTTGCCTATTCCTGTTTTATTTTAGAATAAGGTTGGCTCAAGACAGCAATCAGCTAGCAGAGCACAGCATGAAAACTATCCCAAAGGGCCTCCAAGGGCCAACTCTGCATCCAGGAAAGTGCCAAAAACCTTGGAACAATGGCCACGAGCAGCTGCAGTGGATTTCTGCCACCTCAACATTTCTCTGTTGATGAAGAGAATCTGAAAAAGGAGTAACTATTACCGTGACCTTGCTTATGGCTCAAATGTCGTGGAATCCTAATTTTTCTTTAAAAGGGGCCAATTTCACTGAGATTTTAATTGGAAAGGACTGTGATGCAACAGAGCAGAAATTAACCCAGAGGATGCATAATTCATCTCGTTTACAAAGGTTTTTATTGCTGGTCCCTTGGGCCCTAAGCACAGACCAGACTGTGTTTGGGATAAAAAAAATACCTGATTTCTCTTGTCTCTCATCAAATTAGTCTAGCACAGCCAGTACTTAGAAGGTTGCCGTTCCCAGAAAACTCCATGTGTGGTCCTTGTTTCTGTTCTGCAAAAAATCCAAATGTTTTCAGGCAAAACCACCTAAGGTTACCCAATCCCAGGCTATTATCCCCATTAATTCTTAAGGTAGAAGGACACCCTGTTGTTATAATGGGATTAGAAAAAAACTGTATAGAAATACACTCCATTACCCATCCATAGATGACCCACATCACCTAGGAGAAAATGATCTATTTCTCCCAGAGTGAAATAGTTACTTCCATCTTTCCTCTAGAGCTATGTTGTTTCCCTGGGAATGTTGTGCCAAGAATATCTTTGCAAGGCTGCCACCTATTTCGGTGGGCCTGTTGTCACCATGAGAAGGTGTGGTATTGTGCAGCATGAGAGTTTTTCCTTGCCTTTTTTATGTGAGCAAAACAGGCTTGTCCAGGGGGCAAATGAGCTAAAAGCTCCCTCCTCTTCAGTCCTCAGCATATTAATTCATATCATCATCATTCTTGTTTCCTTTCCATTCCTTAAAAACATATTTATGAAGTGGCTTAATCCAAGCCTGAAGATGCATCCACCCTGCTCAACTTTTTTTTTTTTTTTTTTTTTAAATCCAGAGCTGCTGTTAACTCTATCATTTGCATGGCTATTGAGATGCTGGAGCAGACTGCTCCTACTCTTGTAGTGACACAACTTCTTCCAGAATGCCCTTATTGTTCATGTAATCTCTGTCTACCATCCACCTGTGAAATGGCTGTAATAATCTTTGACTCCCAGGTAGGATAGACTAACCTGTATGTTTAATGGCCCATGGACATCACTCTGGCTTGTAACAGCCTAACCCTAGCAGCAAAGTAGCTGAAGCACCCAATGCTGCAGAACATGAAGAGCAGCAGGGTGAGTGCAAAGTGCTTGGCTCCTGGCATTCAATGTTTCTCATGAGATCATAATGGTGAGAGGGAAATACTTTCAGAGGAATTTTGAATAACAGAAACACATGACACATCAGCCTTGTGGGGCTCAGGTGGAATACCTCAGGCACAAACCCTCTATCCATTTCAGCAGTTTCTGCTCTTATGTGAAGCTGGATCCACAAGCATGGAGACCATATCTGGTCTTTTCAAATATTTGTTTCTGTGCATTACTCTACAACCTGCTCTTATTACCAAGCTTTAGTTTGAAATACCGCATCAAACTGCTAAAGCTCAAAGAAGGACTAAAGCTGGAAAAGAAGTCAAAGGTTTAATTAGCAGCCCACAGCCTACAGCAAAGTAATAACCTGTCTGTGCACTTTCCTATTCCATCCATCTCTCTAGCTGCAGAGTTCAGTCCATCCTAGGTCATCCCATAACTTTTCTTGTCTTGAATTCAGTGTCTTTGCTTCTCCCCAGCTCTTCATGCATATGTGTTGATCAGTCAGTTAGGTGTTCAGCAAAATGACCACCAGTCATTTCACTTCACGCTCTTATACACAGTGCTCCTGCTTGTAAAAGTTGCTAACCCGCCCAAGTTGATACTGACAGCCAGTAAACCTGTGACTAATGAGGGGTGTTTCTGCACACACTAATGAATGCATATATTGAGGTGGATGCATTTCATTACATCAGGCTTTACACCACTTCCTCTGGGATGAATTTTATAGATGCAGTAAGGTATTTACAACACCTGAAAAGACTCAAGTACTGAAGGGTAGATTTATACACCCTACAGTTTTGCAAATAAAGTGTACAATCAGTGGTCAGTGGGGTTCTAAATGACCTCCCTAAGGTTTTTTGCCTTTTTAACTGCAGAAATATAAGTCCTGAAGAGCGCAGAAATAAAATATATAACATGATAAGAATTTTAAAAGGGGAACATTTGGGTATTTTATAGTCATTCCTATAAACTTAATTCAGCTCTTTTTTCAAAAGAGGTCTGTAGATAGAATCAAAGGTTGTTGTTTTAATTCATATCATATTCATTGTGTTATGTGGTGTTATTTTTACAGTGATCACAGATAGTTGGCTATTAACTTAAATTAATAGTGGGAGTTCATCTTTTGAAGTTATTTCTAGCTTCCTTTTGTTGGTCTCTAAGTAATGAAAATTTCTTGAGCCTGACTTATTTGCCATCTAGAAAGGACAGATTTTGAGATGGGTTGCCACTTAAGTTACGGCCATCTAAATTATATGGAAGTATAATTAATGACCAGCTCTAATGACCTTTGAACTGGACAATGAAAACTTAGTTTTTATAGAATCAAACCAGCCAAATTCTGATCTACTTTTTCTGTACATGGGAGCTGAACTACATAGGAGGTAAATTTCTGAAACTGATAGCAAAATTTAGTCCAAGACCTGGGTAATCATTGACTTATCCAGAAGAAACAGCAGGCGAATGACTGATTTACCTTTTGTGCTTGTGTAATGTTTTGCCTTTAACAGATTGATTTCTGATTCATACTGTTGTAACTAAGAGGAAAGTCTGTTTTCAAGGAGGAAGGGGAGTTTATTATGACAAATAATGAGGGAGGCTTTCAAAATTCTCTAAGCAATTAATTAACCCACAACTTCAAAACATAGATATTCCCCACACTGTTTTCTAGGACTTAGTCCAATATTATTTTAAAAGTCTCCAACACACAGCCTTTTCCTGTTCCAGTGAGCAACTCGCGTGCCATCTTAAAGACGGAATCATCTACAAGATACCCCGGCTGCTTCCCTTAAAACATTCCTTCTCCCCATCTCATCATGTTTGGAGCCCCCATGGAATAGAGATTGTTCCCCAGTTGTTCTGCTCAGCCCCAAGGAGGGAAGTGGTAGCGGAGGACTGTCCTGAGTGCTTGCAGTAGTGTGTCACCCTGTCACACAGAAGGTTCTCTAGATGACCCTGCTGCTCCTGGGTGGGAAAAATATTTTGGAAGCTCTAACCAGAAGACAGAAGTGACTTGGAAAGCAAGTTGGACCCATTGAAGATCAGGAGGAAAAAGAATCTGCTATGAAAACTCCAGAAAGAAAACAGTAGGGCATGGGCTGGTCATACACAGGGAACACATGCGGCAGGCTTCTGCCTGGGATGAGGCAGAACCAAGTACCCCAGGACTGAGAAGCAGAATGGTGAACTGTGTTGCCCAGAAAAAAGGTAACTCCATCTGGTAGTTCCTTTTGTACCTGAGAGGCAGCATCTCCCACTGGGTTTCTACATCCCACTTAGCCGTTACATTGGGAAAGAAATATAACTGTTGGATGCACACTCATGAATATTTCCTGCCTCCAGCACATGTGAGAGTCTGGCAGCATCAGTAGTTCTACTGATGTTTTGCCAGAAGGTTGGATCTAATGTATGCTTCAAGTCCAACACGTCTTATACAGCAGCTTTAAAAATCTGCCTTTCATCTGCTTATTGCTTTTCTATCAGTTTAGCACAGGCAAACCCTCTCTTGCTCTTTAACTTAAGAGCCTCTGAGGCATCCTCTTGTCTGTGTCACCACCTTTTGTGAAGTCTTTCCCTTCTTTAATTATGGTTCTTGGATCTCCACAAGTAGCTGACTCTGGGGAGAGAAAAAGCAGATGCCTCTCGGGAGTAGCCCACAGTTTTTATTTATGTGCCATTAAGAGACATGTCCACCCTGTTGAGTTTTAATGGCTCTATCTATTCTTTCTGTAGAACCTCATACCAAGACAGAGGACTTCAAACAGTGCGAAGGTCTTTGGTCACGTCCAATCTATTTCTACGAACATATGCAGGATAAAAGATCCTCAGCTGAAACTATCCAAGAGCTTCAGACAGTCCAGACACTTCTTCCACACAGATGTGCTTTTCATTCCACTCATGAAAACTTTCCTTCATCAGGGCTTAAATTCTGGCCCTGTAGGAGCCAATTAAGCGCTTAGTTGCTGAATTCAGCAGGAGCCAGAACTCTGCCCAGATGTTCGTCCTTTGCTTTAACGTCTCCCTGCACTCCTGGGCTCCTATAGCCACTTTGTTGCGCTTCCCTTCACACGCTTGATTCCTTTTCTTCTCCCCGGTAGACAAACAGCTATTTCTAGCAAGCAGTGGAAGCAGCAGAGGATGCTTGCTGGTATCCTTGCCATATGATGTTTCCATCGAGTGGGTCAATGTTGTGACTAGTGCAATTGTTCTGGGGGATACTGAACCCTCATTCATGACAACAATCAGCCTCTCAAAACCCCTCACATAAAATAGCTGGCAGGAGCATCCTGTTACCTCTCTTTTTTGACTGTGTGTGGCTGGTACAGGCTACTCTGCCTCATGCGTGCTGTGCACTGGATGCAGCTATGTGAAGATTTCAATTTAGTTCTTCAATTGCTTTTTCTGCTGGGTCTGATCTAATTGCTGTCAGAATGCATAGCTGGCGCTTCAAGTGGTAATGGGAAGACCTGGGAAATGCTTTTGAGCTTTAAAATCTCCTTAGGAAAGATTCTTCCCCTTTCAGAAAATTTGCTAAGCTTCTAAAACTTGTAAAAATAATTGGTCAATGTGGAAAAGAACTTAGACTGTAATACTAATGTGCTAAAATTCAATCAGTGTGCACACCATGGCATCACTTCAACAGATACAGCTTAGCAGGCTTTAGATTTACAGCCTTTTTTCCAGCTTGGTCTGCAGAGATAAATTCTTCAGCAGTTCTCAAGACTTTCCTGGATTATTCTCAGCCAGACAGATCTCATATGTCTCCTTTTCCAATCCTAATAGCTTTTCACATACAGTTCCATTCTCTGGATGTATTTGCCTCCTTTGGACCTTAGCCTTCATTTTCCCTAAAAGTTTTGGCAATTGTCAGGGAATTCTCCTGAAAAATAATAGGTGGACAAATAGTTTATTCAAGACCAAGTGTTGCACATGTCGGAGTGTTTCTTTGAGAATGGACAACTCCTGATTAACAACTTGGGATAATAGGACCGCCTGTTACTTGGGATGTTTGATTCCTCAGTGTTTCCAAACTAATCAGCCAAACACCTAGTCTACTGGTGTTTGTTTCTCTGGTTCAGTTTCTCTTCCTTGTTTTGGCATTACATCACCAGACGGACTCCTGTAGGACTGGGTAGGACTTAGATTATTGTGGTCATTCCCATTTTCTCTTTCCTGAGTGGGTGTGGCAAGTTGATAATTTATTTTGGTACAAAGAGCAATTAATGGAGATAGTGTGTACTCCTAGTTGGACCACTTAAGTGTTTCCCTGGGACCAGCTATAACTGTTTCAGGTAATTGGAGTGTGTAATGGGTGTAATTAAACACACAACTCTTAGCAGCTAATTCCTATGCCTGGTCTTTGAACTGTGACGATTGAGGTGCTATAATACATGCTGTACCTGTGGCAGGATGTAGCAATAAATGTCCAAGGAAACCCCTTGGACACATAGAGCATAAAAATCTCAGTCTGGTCAAGGGCTATTGACACACTCAAAGGTATGATACCAGTGTGATGACCTTGAGTTGGGACTCAATGTGACGAAATCAAAACCCATGAAATTTAAAAGGAAGATAGCAATTTCCAGTACATAAGCATGGAAGGATGCCTTAAAGAGTGATTAATGTGGCATCCCATTAGTTTTAAGCAGTACAGAACATCTGGCATATTTCCCCCTTGACTACATATTTCTGAGCACTAGTGTTATGTCATCTCACAGTACTCATTTTCTCCCCATCTCTATAATTCATCTCAGCAATTGTTGTTCATATGGAAGTAATTATATAAATGCACTTGATTAAATTAGCTTTCATCTAGTTCAGTTTTTGGGTTTTTTTAAATATGGGCATTTCCCCTCCAAAAATAACTCTGAAGAACCGATGTACATATTATGCCACGTGATGGAGATTAGAGTCCCCTCAGCACTTCTAAGGCAGCACCCAGGGCCTAAATCCTGTACCTGGGGTCAATCCACTGGGCTCCTCTCACAGAGGTACCTGGGCAAAATTTAGTTCATGGAAGCTGTCAGCTTTCGGAAATTTTAGTGAAATTCTGGAAGCTGGCATTATGGGTTCAAGTTTTGCTGATCTGCAGCCCTTGGAGGTTTAATCTCTCTCAAAAGTCAGACAGAGAGTGATAAAGACCAGACAGCACGGCACAGTGACCTTGGGCTCTCTCTTCTGTTACCATGTCTTGGGTGCTTTAACACTGGGCAGATTGGGTCCAAGTGTAAGAGGATAAAGTCAGAGTGATTAGGGATTTGTCCCATGACTTCAGCACTGTTGGATCCTCTTGAATGCCTTAAAAGCCCTCATGAATTATGGACAGAACTATGCATGCCAACACACACTTTCAAAATGTTAATTTTTTGATGTCTCAAAGTTGATTTAAAGAAAACCAAAATAAGCCACCCTCAAGGAAGGAATATGTGTTGCAATATGAGTTAGTCTTTATGATTTTCCCTGGCTCCTGCCTTACATGTGTGGATCATAACTGTATCTGGAGGGAGCCACAGCAGGGGCAAAGAATGGCTCCCAATCCTCTCAGTCCTTTTTTGACTGTGTTCAACATTCAGTCCATCAAGCTGTGCTAAAGTCATTCACCTTGGAGCATTACAGACTGATTTTTTTTTTTTTAAATACCCACCACTTGGAGCATCTCCCTCTTTCTCCCCCTATCTCTATTTTGAAGAACCAAAAATGAAACACCTTCTGTACAGGGCTGATTGCACATCACTCCTAACCACCCACTCTCCTCTCCTCAGTCAGGCTGACCTGACTTTGCTTGGGTGCTAGACAAATCTCAGTGTGCAAGTTTTGCCTGAGGGAACATGAGGTGGGAGGAGGAGAGGAGATGAACATACCAAACCTAGGATATGTTAGCATGAGTCCCTCACTGCTGCACTCACTTAAAGCAGGAGTGACAGAAGGCAGGAGCATGGGGAAAGGGAGAGGGGCTCCTTTGCTCCACAGGCACCTGAAGTAACTTGTCCTTTGTTGTATTCACAGAGTGGCAATGGTGGTGCCATCACACTAAGCAAGAAACAGTCCCTCCCACACTGTGTATTTTGAAGGTGATTTTTTGTTTCGTTGAACACTACTGGCTGTCTTTCACCATCTCATCCCAAGTATACTTCTAAATAGGAGCTGTTCCTGGAATAGATGCATTGCATGTTGTTTTCTCACACAGTCACATGCTTTGATTCCCCACTGAAAAAAAAAAAACACCCTACTTCACCCTGCTCAAGGAGAACAGGCAAAAGAAATCCAGAGAGGAACTGACTCCCACTGAACCACTTGCTTGCCTTGACAGTGAGGTACAACAAGGAAGGGTGATGAATATATCACCGATAAACATAGACCACCTGAAGCATCTGTATCCTGGGCTTGCCCTGCATCCCAGCTTCTCATCCTGCAAAATGGGGAGAATGGTACTGTGCCATCTCCCTTCTGGGTTGTAAGAACATGTGCATTTCCACCCTGCCTCGTGTTCTGGGCACCAGTTCACTGTATACATAATGTACCCAGACAGACTGCAGTTTCTTACCTTTCTTTTTTCCCCACAGCCAGAGCTGGAGAATAAATGCCCTGATTTATCTTGTCTGTGTATCACACACCTTTAAATAACAGATGGAACCTTTATTACACCTCAAGTTCAAATAGGCTTTATAAAGATGCTCTTTTCCCCTGAAGAGATTCTTATCTCTAGAGGAGAAAGGGTCCCCCATGTTTTGAGAGGAGTTTTCTTATTATCTAAGTCATTTAATACAAAGCCAGATCTACTATCAATTAAATAATTAAGCCCTGTTAAGGGAGGTAAAGTTGGAGATAAAGTTTGAGATTAATTACGTGTTTGGAATTCTCCATTAACCTTTTGGTCCTGAGGTCATCCAGAGCCGGTCACCCACATCCAGCCAAAATACCACCACAAAAGTCACAAGAAATCCTACTAATAGGATATAAGATTAATGGTAGGGAGAGAACACTGTAAGAGGTTTGGGTTTGGCTAAGCATGCACAAGGCTGGCTGCTTATCTGAAATATATCCAAATGACTGTTGCCTGAAAACCATGAGCTTGGTAAGAATGAGCTTTTTAAATTAACTTGTCCGAGCTTTTTGTTTTAGTTGGTCAAAAAGGGAAAAATATTGGGATTCCATACTGGGAAAAGGCCCAATGAGGAGATTGTTCTTTAGAAGAGACAAGCTGCTAACAAAGCTGGTTAAAGGCATGGATTTTCACTTATTCTGCACCGCATTTGGTGCATGCAAACCTCTTCTATTAAAATATGTTTTCATGGCTGCTCATTCATGCACTTGTATTAGGAAATGCCCAGATTAAAATCATCTACACACCTTCAGTTCATCCCATTCAGAGTCTAGATTCCATGGTGGTCCATAACTTCCCAGTGCCACACAATCTGTGCTGTGCTCACTCTGCCTCAGCCCCTGGACTCAATGGTTGAAGTTCCCTCAGGAAGAAGCTGTGCAGCACATTCCTGCCTCCGTGCTGGTCCTGTGCAGTCCCTCACCTTATTTACCAGCCACCACTGCAGGAAGAGTTACTCATATATTCATGAGCCCTCCTGCGAAATTTACAGTCAGCAGTGAGTTTCTTCACAAGTGTTTAGAAATAGCCTCTCACAATAACTCTTATAAATGAAAAGCAATTCAGCACCTTTCTACATATAAGGAATACAAGGCAAAAAGAGAAGGAGGTAAAAGCAAGTTTCCCATGTACTACAGTTGCAGCTTTAAGTGTCCAGCACTTCTGCCAGTCAGACTGAAGTGCTTTTAGAGAGAAATCAGAAAATGGAAAGTAAACAATTCCTAACCCTGTCAGAATAGGGGTTTGGGGACATGAAGGAGGGTATCTACTCCATTTTACTCTGTGAAAAATGTGGATTTGTAACAGCAATGTTTTTTGCATAGTGTTTGTTTTGCTGTTGCTTTTGGATGTAAAAATCACTTTGCTGTTATTTTGTTATCTTAAAAGGCAATTTTTAAATTCAACCTGAAATCTTGTTTTAAAATTATTTTAAAAACCATTAAGTAGATGTTAAACCTGAATTAAAAAAAAAAAAAAAAAAAGATTAGTCATTATGCTAGTTGACAACCATGTGTGAGAAGTCTGGTTGAGGGGACGAGCTTAGCACTGCACCAAGGTCCTGGACTTGGGAGAGCTGAAATTTCTACACAGCAGTCTTCAGTTGCCTTCAGCTTGTATTTTACAGTTCCTTCTAGTTCCCCTACCTCACTAGTAACAGCTTTTCCAGCTTTTCCTAACAAGGACATCCAGCCAGGTTAGCAAGCATGCTGCTGGCTCACCCAGGATCCTTCTCATTCAGAATGGGGGGGGATGAATCCCCCTGAAACTCAGTGCAGTTTCCTTGCTAGCCCTCACACTAGATTTTGGTCCCCTGAAAGCCAAAGCAGATGAGTAATAGGAAAAGGTGCAGAGCAGCATCTCCCCAAGATCCTGCATGGGTCATGGCTGAGACATATCCTGGATGCACACTTGCATCCCTCCATATCTGTTGCTCCCAATTTATGCCCTTGCCATAAGCTGTGTGGGCTCAGTGCAGGTGTGAGGATGGGTGTCTGTTCCCCACTCTTCTGCCAATATTCTGGTTATGTCATTTTCCTAGGCAGAGACTCTGCTACCATAAACCTGGACTTTTTAACTTTCAAATCTGCTCAGAGAAGTTGGGCAAAGCTGTGTTACTCCCTACAGCAGAGTAGGGATGTTTGTTTGCAAGACTGACTCAGTACCAGTATTTCACACAGTAAATGATGAGACTAAGAAATAAATATTGGAGAGCAAGGGAAAGTTGCCAAGATGAGACATTTCCTTGAAATGCTGAAGCCAGGGTTTACGTATTTCAAAGTGTTTCTCTCCCTTTGTTCACAGATGAGAAAAATTCCAGGAGGACAGTTACTTTTCCTTTGGCAAACCCTTCTCCTCTCCAGACCCTCTTTCCCATGTCCCTCTCCAGAAGTCTCATCTGTGTTAAAATAGGTGAAGTATGTTGGCACTTACTGCAAGAGGTTAATATTTGGAAACAAAGCCAGGCAGACTTTGTTCCTGGGAATCGGTGCTGTTGGCAGAATGCATGCTCATTCATGGCAGCTGCAAAACAAACCCTGTTCCCAGTAGTTGTTGTTACTATAAGAATGTAAAAGCTGTTCATCCACCCCAGACAGGAGCTGAAACCCAGCAGGTGCTCACTGCAGCAGCATTAGCAGCACTGCCTGCACAGGCTATTCCTAAATACAGTTTAGTCTTTTCCAGGACAAGCTCCGATTCATTACATGAACATAAAGCTCCATGGCTAATAAAACAAATCAAACCAAAACATCATCCTTTTATTTGGAAGGCGTGATGTGCCCTCACAGAGAGTTTTCTGAGTTGGGAAGCTCTGCAGTGCCATGAAGGTGTGCAGAACCCCAGCTGCACACTGAGCTGTGCTGCAGCGTAACAGCGAGGAAAACACGGCACATCCACCCCGGTGTCACTCTCTGGTCTGGTAGGCAATAGCCCTGGGCTGACCTTGCCCTTGCGAACTTAAACAGGCTCCTGACTGTGAGTGAGAATAGGAATGGATGCAGAGGTGTGCCCAGACTGAGCACATTGCTATCCTGGTGAAACCACCAATCAGAGCACAAGCTTGTCATGTGCAACTGCCAAGTACTGCACCTGAAAGAGGCGAGTAACATACACAAAGTAGGTTTGTTTCCATATGCATGGTACTGAATATTGCCTTCCTTGATGTACACGCAGAGGATGTAACACAGGGCAATAGAGCTTGGTGTCATGCAAGGTGATTTACACTTGGGAAGCGCTGTAACTATGTTTTCTCTTTCTGGTATAATTTTGCATCAGGTCATTTCACTGCCTGAAATTGTTCACAGCAATTGAACAGATCTGCAAGCTGAGCAGGCAGGGGAAGCAGTAAGGCGAACACACATTAGTAATGCTGGTAATGCCCCCATTAATGCCTGTCACTGCCAATCTCCAGCTCAGCGCAATTATCAAACGTCTGATGGGAAGAGTGATAGGCTCGTGCCATGCAGCATGCAGCTTTTGAAAAGCAGTGAGGCAAGCCCGGTACATCTGAAGGGAATTAATGGCAAATTGATGGCAGCCAGGCAGTATTGAAGCAGCAGCCGGAACAGCTGTTGCTGATGTTCTCCTGCTCTGTCATCCTGTCTAAGCCAAGCAGGGGCTGCCAATACATCCTGGGCATGCAGGAAAACTGACCACTCTGCCTTGGCTGGCTCATTTGTGGTGCTTCTTTGGCTCAAGCCATCACTTAATTTTATTCTGAAGCTTGCTTGGTTAAGCTGGCAGTTGGCTTTAGTAACAGCCTTCCCCCTGTTGCCCTCTCTTTTCTCTCCTCATTTCAGGGTACAGTAGAAACTATACATAATCATTTGCCATGACAAAGCTTAATTTTAACCCTTTCCCCCCTGTTTTGTGTCTCTAAAGCAATGCTGGAACAAGAAGGGTAGCAAGAGCCTTCAGCTAATTAGCTGAGCCATGCCAAAGCTTTCTGTCCCTTGCTCCATGGCAAGGTACTTCTTGGGGGGGAAAAAAGCAGGTGTCTAATCCTAGCAGCAGAGCTATACTAAATGATCCCTCTAAAAACATGGAGAAAATTTGTTGTGATCAGATTAAAAGGTTTAATCAGTTACACAGGGACAATGTTTTATCAGAAGAGGATAGCTCCAGCCATCTACCCACATGTTCCTTCATGCTTTCTCTATCCAGTGAATTGGGTGGTTGTGCAGAAATCAGTTTCATGAGGTCTTTTCACTGGGCCAAAAAGAATTGCCCTCATCACCACTTTCCTCAAAGGAGCAGAACTAGTGCTTTTCTGTCACACTCAGGGAGTGCAAATCCAAAATTACTCCACAGAAGGTGATTGAGTTCTGTGAATAAAGGGAAACAGGCTAGAGTACCTCAACACTGAGGGCTGCATCATCCTGGAAACAGATTCAGAGCAACCTTGAGTACAGAAATCTAATTGCTAAAGTGCAATGGATGTGATGAGGTACAACAGTTATGAAAATGCCAGCGGCTTAATGTACAATTGTCATTTTGTAGCAGAGCACTGCTTTTTGCATCCTACTGAAACCTCAGCTGACATATAGGAGACTTCATGACAGGTCTTATGGGAAATTTTATAGAGAGCTGAAAGTGGATTTTAGTCCTCTGTAAAGCAGTGCCCGGATTGTTGAAGTTAGTCTGATCATCCAGGGCTCTGTGGTTTTATGCAGCAACACAATGTCATGCTATATCTCTGGGACCAGTGCTGATAACACAAAAACCTTGCCTGTAGATTTGTTACTATTGTTTGCATTATGATGTTCCTGGAGAACCAAAGGCTGGGTCAGGGTCCCACCATTGTGGAAATATGGAAATGTGCAGTAAATTGTAATTCTCGCTCTCAAAACTTTTATAGCCATAATGATAATGTATTTTAAATCCATATTTCATGAGAGTGTATTGATATAATAGTTTTCATCTCAAAGACTCTGTAATCACATCTCATTTTATGATGCAGTCGCAGTGCAGAGTGCAAGTGCTAAATATTCACTATGCAATCCAACAGTGAAGACACTTCAGCTCAAGACAGATGAATAAAGGTTTTACTTATAGGGCAAGTGCTAAGGGAGGATTAGTGTTCATACAATCCAAACAAAAGCAGAGTGTTTAATGTCTAGCTTGAAAGATTCATGGGTAATAAACTCCACAGTTTCTGGCTTCATCCTACAAATATGGATATTATCCTACTTGGATATGAACATTAGTCATGCCTCCGCTTGGCCAACACAGCCAAAGAATACCCATTCATCCATATCTCCCTGCCTCTGTCCAACCATATCACTTCCCTGCTACCACTGCTGAAGTTAAACAACGCTCAGCATCAGCAGTTCAAATCCCTTTTCGGTGGTTTACATAACTGTGCTTGGAAAAACTGCCTTAAAATACTTTGTAAGCTGTATCCTTCAAGGTCTACTATGTAGCTCACTGGTAACGTTCATGCTATGGCAAAACAGCTCCCCTTGCCATATAAGCTGTCAGAGTTTTGTTGTTCTTATTTCCCATGTCTTGCAAACTGGGATGAAAGAGCTCAAAGAGTCATTGTAGGTTCCATACAGAACTGGTATGAAAAAGCAGCACTGACACCAATGGCATCATTTTCTCAGCTCAGAAGAAAGCAAGGGTGCTGAGCTGAAATGCATTTGAACTGAGTAGGCTGTTTTGTTAGTCCTGTGTTGCCCATGGAATCTGCAGTATTGCTTACTGTGATCTTCAGCAGGGGATAGAGTTTGGCTTTATGTTGTTTGTCAATGTGGAGCAGGAAAAAAAAAAAAAACCACACCTGGATTCAGTGTTTCCTTGGAATATTTCTATATGACAGACAGGTAGAGTCCTTGTGAGTTGCTGTGAGGCATTCTGCTTCAGACATGAAGTACCTGATGCTTATGAGAAATGTGAAGATACATGACAATGTGCATTAAGATTTCCACAAGCCTACTCCATTATGCCACCTGCCCATCCTGTTTATTGATTTCAGCATTTTCTCTAGAAGTGCTTGTTAATGCAAGTGATGTAATCTCATCCAGACAGATGCAAAATTGTTACAAAAGGTCCATGAATTTGCAAGTGCAAAGGACAAGTATTGCGAGCAGCCTTAACCCACCTGACATATAGCTTGTCCACGCGTGGATCAAATGTCAATTCATTTCTACAGGGTCAGCAGAGGAAAGTGAGGATGGCTTAAAAACAATGCACTCCCCTCTCCTCTCCCTGCCACCATAATGAAAGGCACCAAAGAGGGTGCCTTTGAACTTCCCTTATAGAATCAGAAAATTTGATTTCAATGCAAGAACTCTCTGGGTACGGGCATATAAATTCATGGAGTCATTTAGGTTGGGAAAACCCTCCAAAATCGAGTCCAACCATTAACCCAGCACTGCCAAGTCTAACACTAAACCCCGTTCCTAAGTGCTGTGTTATGTGCTTAAGCATGAAGCCTACATGTCATGGTCAGAAAACCTCTCCATTTGGTTGATTCACAGACTTTGAATGGAAATAAGCATTCTGAATTACAATAATTGTATAGCCTGTGAGGAACAGTGCATACTCATATCACCATAACACCTTACTCTCTGATCATTTGGCTTATCTCCTCTGTAAAAAAAACATCATGTCAGATCTCTCATGGTGCTTTTTAATGTGGTAACATAATGTATTGCCCCTAAAAGTGTTACATTTCTTCATTAACCTTCATCGCCACATAGTGCTCTGTCACACATGACAAAGGACAGTTGGTTTTCAAAGAGTTTAAAGATGCAATGGTGAGAGTAGAACAAACAAGGTGAAAAAAATCAGAAAGATTGTTGTACTTAGTTTAATTTTTTTTTTTCTTCTGTACATCTTTTTGAGACATTGGGCATATTCTGTGACTGAATATTCAGTCACTAATGTGATGGGAGTGTGTTTTTGATTGACCAAGAATAGTTGCAATGGTCTTCTGACAAAGTAAAGCATCATGAGGGGAGGGAATTTATGCTCTCTGTGTGCAGAGCTACCAGAACTACCAAAGCAGCAGGCTCATTCACAAGGGTCAAGTTCATGGAGAAGGTCCATTGATAGGGCTGGGAGGAGGAATAGGAGGAAAAGGATGTGCTAAATCTTGATCTGATAGTACAACGCAAATAACACAATTACTTTTCATCTGCAATCTTTCCTTTTCCCTCTGTTCCTGCTAATGATCTTTCTGTTCCTTTTCCTGACCTTCTTGCTGCAAAAACATTTAGGTGTAATTCATTACTCCCTGTTTGTTTGTAATGTGGATCAGCTCTACTTCAGGGCCTGTGCAAGTGTGTAACTCCAGGAGTCCATTTAAAACACCAGGATTTTGAAACCATGATGATGATCACCTCATTTGAGGCCCTGCTGGAATCAGCTGTGTCTTCTGGCAAGAGACTGGGTCATACCATTCTCTCAGAACTCCTGAGCAAGAAATGTTTTCTTCCTCACACAACAAATCTTGAAAGTCTGCATTTTTTCCTGCTATGTGTCAGATCAAAATCTTCCACTTCTGATAAGAGACAATCTCTTTCCATGACATTTCCAAGTCTGAGGCATTCTTCTCAGATA
The DNA here is from genome assembly GCF_015227805.2 of Hirundo rustica. Taxonomy (NCBI): domain Eukaryota; kingdom Metazoa; phylum Chordata; class Aves; order Passeriformes; family Hirundinidae; genus Hirundo; species Hirundo rustica. Next base: position 41,220,319 of record NC_053452.1, read on the forward strand.
GTGAGGCTCCTGGTTTAAAGTCCCCATGCGTTCATAGAGGTTTTGCTGGTTACAACTAAAGCTGACTTTTGGTTCTATCCTAAAACAGGTGTTATGTTATTTACTACCCTGGCTGAAAATGCCCTGAGTTCCTTTCTTGAGGAAAATGTCAGAATCAGAATTTCTCCATCAATGAGCGCAGAGGTCAGTGAGCTGACCAACTAATAAGAACATTTCATCAAAAAATTTCTTGTAAACATAAAAGTACCTCATTCTTTAAAATAGTTGCATATTAAAAGATTCTAAATGGCAGTATTGCAAGTTCTATTATCCCTTTAAAAACTCCATTTGACTAGATGAGTTTGGATCTGCTTGTACAGTGATGCAATTAAAGTAAAATATTCTATTGTACCAGCAGCCACTGGAGATAGGAAATCCCATTTTCTTCATCATATCTGAAAAGCTAAAATAGCACCCACTCTATATGTGGCAGAGGTGTTCCATACAAAAGGTGGGCCCACATACTCTTATAAGCCAGCCTGCTCTCTGTATATGTCCAATTCAGTTCTGATCCCATCCCTGCTTTTCCAGTTCTTTACAAACCCTTGAGCTAAGCCTTTCCTCCTTTGAAGGAGTAATTAGTTCCCAATGAGGAGGAAGTCCATCCTACAACATATTGTTGAGCTTTTTCCTATTTCGTTCAGCAGGTACAGCTGTTTTTCAGTCTGACTGAAATGCTGTGAATAGCCCTTCACTCAAGTCAGAGAACTTTCTCAGTAGGAGGTCAGGCAGCCAAGCATTTGACTGTTGGCATTGTTAAAAAAAAAAAAAAAAAAAAAAAAAAAAAAAAAAAAAGCACCACCCAAAAAAACCTTAAATCCTTTTGCCTGGCTGTGGTAATGTGTTTTTGAGACCTTGGCAATTGTCTTCTTTCTGTGTAACTTACAGTTAATGTTGACCCAGCAGCTTCCAGGCTGGCCACATCACCTAACACCAAGAAAACCTGACTGGTGAGAGGAGCTCAAGGGACACTCCTACTTCAAAGGCAGCCCATTACAACTTTCAGTCGGAGTCAGAGTTTGGACTCTATTTTGATACTTTTCTTTAAGACAACTGACTTTAATTCAGAGCATAGAGAGCATGAGTAAAAATCACTAACATTTGGAGACTCCTCAAGGATCTGTGAGGTCATAGATCTCATCCTGATGTCAAGAAACAGATAACCTTTTTTAAAAAAAACCTGCTGCTGTAATTTCCATCCTTTGTCAACAAAGGATGGAAAACAGCAAAGGATGGAAAACAAACAAAACAGCAGAAAGTTCAACACTGAATGAATGTGAAGACCAAACTAACTGCACTGGATCCTGGTGGATGTATACTGATACAGTGCCAAAGTCCTTTTAGTGCACTTTCGAAGTTGGACCTGTATTCTCAGTAAATGGAAGACTGCTGAATTCATCTTCATGACTTGAAATCATGTCAATAATTTCATTGACATGTTTAAAGTGCAGTACTGAGATGAAGGCCCAGTTTTCCTTTAGCCTATTTCCATGAAGAGCTAAAGTCCAGGTGATTCATGGTCAGACCTGAAGATCTGTTGCTGTGTGGAGAATGGCCCTCCCCAAAGAAACCACACAAGCACGAACTGTAACAAAAAGCAGGACACACTCCTATCTGCTTCACAGGCACAGCCATTAGATGAACCTGTTCATGCTGCCTTTAATTAAGATTTAACAGTCACTGCCAGGTGTAAGAAAAAATCCAGACACTTGAGTGTTTGTCAGAGACCAGGGAGGTCTTGTCCTTCCCAGTTGAGAATTTCATGCCTTACACAGCATGCACTGCAATACCAATGTGTGTCTCCCAGGACTGGTATTTTAAAGGATTTTCACATCATACACAGACTCACAATGAAGTTGTGGTAGTTCCAAAAATTTCTGTACACTGGCCTTTAAGTACTTTGCCTACTCCAAATTCGTCAGAGAAATTTGACTGGAATGTCTCTCTGCAATTACCATAGCTCAGTTGATGTCGCCATTTGGTAATTTGCTGCACTTTGTCTTTAAGAGTGAGAGTCTTCAAGGGCATGAAACTTCATCAAATGGCTCCCTTTAGAGAGTTCATGGAATTGTTATATTTTGTTTATCAAAAATACCTAGCTATTAGAGGGGGCTTCAAGATAGAATTTTATGCAGAGAGATTGGTGAAGTGTCAGAGCAAAAATTCCCTTCAATGTACTGCTAGCAGTGTCAGAAGCCAAGAATATATATTCAGGGATAAACAGGCTCTATGCCGGATGGAGCTGGCTTTTTTTGTGTCCCTGGTAATCAGGACACCTGTACATGATTTTAAATCAAATGAACTGTAGGAGAAGATTAAAAACACAATTGTTATCCATATGTTGCCACAAGGATAGGTAAAAGGATGTTTTTTCACTCCGTAAAGTATTATATCCTGTTACAATCTAGTTGATGTTATTGCCTCTAAAAGCTGGTCATGAAACCAATGACATTACAGACTGTGACACTATTTAGCACTCAGGCTGAGACTCCAACTTACTGATTAGACCACTCCACACTATACTTTGTTGGTTATCTTTCATTTGTCTCCCTCTGCATTGCAAACCAACAGCTGAGGAATTATAGGAGCAAGAACAGTGTACAGTTCTTGTTACTTATTACCACTAGTTGTATTATACTTCCAGAAATTATCTTCTGTTATATACTCAGCAAGCAGAATTGCAAACTGAAGCACTATAGTTGAAACATTTAGGCCCCAGGTTCTATTTTTAAGGGCTTTTACAAATCTTGGAGTAGCTACTCGTAACTTTATGGGGAGTGTCAGTGCCACAATGGTAAAAGCAGCAGTAATTGGACTTTGTGACTTGCTGACTCCAGCAGGATAACTCTCTAAAAGCCCCAGTGTACTGTATTTCCATGCATAAAGTCTGCATGCACCTAACAAGGGCGCAAACTGCAGAGCACAGTGGGGGTTGAGTAAATATAAGGTCTGAACTGTCACTTATGAAAGAAAACTGGGAGGAGGAGGGAAAGAGGTTGCTTCATAAGCAAACAGACCATGTACATGACTGGTGGTGGGGGATTCACAGCCCATGAGGGCCACACTTTTATCTACCTCACCTCCCCCTCAGGAGGCTCTGGTGCTCCTGGATGTGCTTCTTGACGCAAGGGGCTCCTCAGGTTTTATTCCTGTGTGGTAGTTCCAGCTGGGCAGGGTCTTTACCTTCAGTGCTGGTATGTACAGGAAACCCTCAGGAAACAGGATGAGTGTGCAATGTTTATTTTACCCCAGAACAAACACAATAGGAACAGCTCTGAGATTCAATCACCTGAAGGCATAAGAGGATAGATCAGGTTCCCCACGGATCACCCAGCAAATCCATGAAAAGCCTGCTGGAGTTTGGCAGAAAAAGGCAACATTCACCATGATTTTTCAAACCCTCCAAAGAAGCATTTCGTTCCGCAGAGCTGCTCTAAATTGCACAGAGACTCATTTCAAGCACTCGACACCTGTCCTCTGCCAAAAATAATGCCAAGGGGTGATGGCCATGTGTGTGTACCATAGTCTGCTCAAGCGAAACTTGCCCACCGACTTTGTTTTGCTGACACCTCTCTCACATGTCATGGGTACCAAAGAAACCAAACACTGACTCTGGTGGAAATGGCTGATAAGCCCAGACCAGTCTTGCTGGTGGTTACATTGATGATGCATTCACAGCCACAGTGAACAAATTTGGAAGAAGAAACTACTTTGGACACCAATATGTGCCATTATTTTCTTATAGAAAGAAGCCTTCTGTGGGAAAAAAAATAAAATGGAGCTATATGAATGTAATGGGAAATCTGCACGGAGAAAGGGGAAGGAGTTCTACTGTAGACATTGGAAAGTGCAGATCTCTTTTTGCAGGCTGGTGATGTCAGAGAAACGCTCTGTGACCTGGGGACTAAATAAAATGTCACCAGGCTTCCAAATCCAGTGAGGCAAACCAGTAAAACAAAGTGGTTTTTCATGTGATTAAATGCATTTTCTCAAAAAGTAATTTTTTTGTGTGCGTATGTGTTGCAAATCAGCATTGGCACACAATCCAGCCAGCATATTAATAAATCAAAAAACCTTACCAGATTGTGTCTGTGTATATAAATTTACCTTGTCTGATAAGATTAAATGAGTGAGAAGTAGATCTTCTGAAAAACCAAAATGATGAATATTTTTAGAATTACTTATTTTATACCCTGATTTCAAAAATTTCTCCTTCTATACTCTTCCTGCATTAGAAAATGGGAAGGGTCAAGTCTGAATTGCCCTGTTGATTGCTCTAACATGACTTACAGCATGGATCCAAAATTATGTATTTATACTAAAACATTTAAATATTATAATTTCAAATATTACCTATAATCTTATTCAAAACTTCAGAATGCTTCTCAATAAAACATGAACATGCTATATAAGTTAAATTCCTGAAGCTATAAGGAATCATAAATACCAACCCTTCCTTCCTACCCCAGCAAAACCCACTCGAATATGTTACATTAAAAAAAGTACTGTATTCTGGAAACCAAATTTTAATTCTGGATTGATGCCAACCCCAGAGCTGTTGGCCTGCCTGTGAGCACTGAATTTGCAGTGAGGTGTTTAGATGATAACGTGATTTTAACTGTTATGCTCTGAAATACTGTCTTGACGTTATTAATGTGAGGGAAATGACTTGGACTTGGACCAAAATCAGTCTTGCCTTTGAAAGCAGTTAGTACAGGTCCATTTGGGGTACTTTTTGTAATCTAACACAACAGAGGAATCGAGTCTTGACTCGGTCAGGAGGCTGTGGTTCACAATAGTCACAGGATGCAGGCACTATGCACCAGCAGCAGTAATGGAGAGAGAGTGACCCATGGTGAGACTGTCCAGACAAAGGGAATCCTCACAGTCTCTTCTTCTGGAGGCAGAAGACACTGGTGGCATTTGATATATTGTGCTGATAGAAGCTGCTTTCAAAAGAGCAGGGAATCCATATAGGCCTGTTTTCAAAACCTACTTGACTATGCTCTCTTTGTTAGATTTGGTAAGTCGTGAGGGCCTTGTCACCTTCAGGAGACTGCCAGAAAAACAAACTACTGCAAAGAAATCAAATGAGAAATTGCAGTTAGTGGAAAAATAGTTTCCAAGTAGCTGTGAAATAGAAGCAAAGAAGGAAGGGAAAAACAAATGGAAATGTATGTACAGCCCTTGTACTGCCAAGAACATGGCCGGCCTAAATTGAGAGCTAATGTTCTACCCCTATGCATAGCATTATACTCTTCTTAACTAAAAGAGTATTTTTATTAACCCCACCTCAAAGGAGAATGTACGGCTTTAATTTACAAATGGGGATAGGTTCATGAACTCAGGCAGGTTTTATAAAGAGGCCACAAGGTTAACAAAACTCCACGGGATTCAACCATCCCTTGTACAAACATTAGCTAATTGACAGCGACATGTTTTTCTCACTCCTTATCCTGCTCCCAGAGCAAGACTGTCAGGGGAAGATGCCTTCCCTTGTCAGCTCAGCTCTGCTCAGGGGCACATCACCACATCCCCCAAGTAACACGTGGGGTTGATTGGCCATGGAAACACGGATTGAAGAAGAAATAGGGAGGTGATGAGGGGCTCCCTTCTGTTGAACTACTAGGGCTATGCTTTCAAAAGGCGTCTCAGCCCACCATCAGCCAGGGAGAGGCAGTTTCGTAGAGTAGGGCATGGGCACTGTTCTGGTGTCACCTGAACATGAAGGAGCCCCCAAAACTGCTTTTGTCCCATGGACTCTGCTTGCTGGCCCTCCCACAGGGCGCACAGAGCCCTGCAGCTCTGCTCCTTGTGTCCTCTCTGGTTTGCCTGGACCTGCTCACCATCAGGGAAAGGCGGCAGGCACTAAAGCAGCCCATATGCTCATTTAGAATGCTCGCTGGGCACTTGGTCTCAAAGACAACATCAGACCTCATTAAGCCTACGCTCTGAGCAAATGTTTTCCTTCAGCCCACTTGTCAGTTTTAGGATGACAGAAGCACATCTTTTAAGTTTCTTGGTAATCCCAGTGAGATAACATATGCTGGAGCAGGGGTGGCAGGGGATTTGCAACCCAACACCAGCATGCTCGCTGCTCTTTGAAGAGCGAGTTGTTTTGCTGCGGTGTTTAAAAACTGAGAGACATGTCCCTGCAACTAGTGACAACCTCTGCCACCATCAGACTCCCTAATCAGCTGTCTTTCTCTTTTCCAGATGCTGCAAGGTTATCTCAGTCACCCAGACAAACATCTGCAAGTTTTGTATCCCTGCTTTCACCCAGAGACACTCTGGTGGAACTGGAAAGCACCGTGTTGTGCAGTTGGTTAATTTGGTTAAACACTTAACAAGTTCTCTCTTCATTATTGCAGCTGTTACTTGCTGGTCAAATCCCATAGGGCTTTTGCAGGCAAATTTCACTCAGTCTGCATTCAAAATACAGGGCTGAACCTATTATTTACAGGCGAGCTTCTAAGTGTCTAGTAACTCATGACAAAGACAGATGCCATTTGACCTTTACCAGCTCAATGATGTGAGCAAAAAGAATCATCCAGAAAAGCAAGAGTATATTCTTCTCTTGGGATTTTTCTTCACTTTCTTAAAAAAAAAAAAAAAAAAAAAAAAAAAGGCAAGAGAGAGAAAAGAAAGAAGAAGAAATAAATAAATCTAAGAGCCTAGAAGTGAAATGCAGATGTATGTCTTCTTTGCAGAAGAGACCATGGGGGTATAATGTGGCTTCAGCAAAATGTCTAAGCTGCCCAGAGTGCTAACTGGAAGTACTTCAAAGAAAGCTTGACCTACAGAATTTCCTCCCAAACTGCCCTTTGAAAGATTAGACCTCCTGAAACTATTCTGCCTGGGTCACACTCACAGCAAGTCCAAAGCCTCTGCTTGCTCTTGGCTTACAAAAATAGTACATCAGCAAATTCTTGATCCTCAGCCTATATTTTCCTTTTTTCCATTACCTCCTGTACTCCTAATTGAGGCCTCAAGCATCAAAATAAATACTTCTGAATCAGGAGTCATTGCCTCTAAAAGATATTTAGGCTGTTTTATGCTTTTGTTTAGGAAACACGTAGCAGAGCTAGGAGTACTTTTTCTTATTCTTCTATTTATACTTCATTTAGGAAACAGATAGCTGAGCCATACACATTTATTATTTTATTCCCATGAGGGCTCTGGTTTTGTGAGATAACAGAGCATCTGCCTAACATTGGTCAGGCCAGTATTTTATTCAAAACCAGCCAGAATACTGAGTTTAAGTGCTCTACTAATCAATGCATCAATAGACACTTTCAGTCTCAAATCTTAGTATCCTGGGATTGCCAGATCTTTTTCCATTCAGCATTGTGCTTTTCTTTTGTCCAGGAACCAAATGCAGGGGATGCCAAGGGCAGACACAGAGTAAAGGTAGACTGCCTTAGGACCTGATATTTTAAGTAACATGACTGTGATCACAGCAGCCCTTTCTGAAGATTTTTTATTGTAAACTTGCAAACAACAGAATATAATTCAGTATTTTCTATATAGGTTGCTTTAACTTTATAGCTGCTCCTATTTCTCCCAGGCATTGAGAGTGCTTTATTTTTCTGAAGTAAATTAATACCCAAAACTAGCAATTGTGACTTGAATACAAGACTGCATTGTCCAGAAAACACAGAGGTAAAAATGTGTACGGTAAGCTAGCAAGTAATTTGTGTTGATGGTATCATAAACCAGAGGAACATGGGAAATAAAGGGTAAAGTGAACTTGCTTTGGTAAAGTCATTTGGAGAAAGAACAGCAGTAGAAGCTTTGCATATTGGTCTTCCACATCCACATCAGATATCTGAGCTCTGGGCTGGAATATGAATAGACATCTCTGCACTATTAGGGTGAGAGCTATTAACCATGCACAGCATCATTATAGAAATGTTATCTTCCCAGCTACAGACTGCAGAGCTAATCATTCAATGTCTGGTTATTCCTAGAATGACAGCGAAAAACTTTCATCACTAAAAATGTAATCATGAGAAAATTATAATACTTTATACGTAGTTTTGATAACTAGTGAAGATATTGCAGACAGGCCTCTCTTAGAAAGTAATTGTGGAGTTAGTGAACTAATCATGAGATACTCATTAAATTAAAGAGAAATTAAAACACATTGAAGTGGTTTTTTTCCCAGTGCAAACTCCAAGAAATGTGTAGGAATGAGCTAACAAAGCCAAGTGGCCTGGACAGCCCAGCGGTTTAAATGTAAATTTGTTGTGTCCTTAAGCCAGGACTTCAAAACCCTTAATAATTTGCAGCCTCAGCAGAGTAAAACAAACACTTGGAAAGAGGTCTGAACTTAACTGAACTAACAACTCCTTACAAGAAAGTGTTAGGAAAGTGTTAGACATGGTTGTGCAAGAGTAGAAAACCAGATGTAAGTAGTTCATTTCCCACTTTACAATTCTATGGAAGTGAACTGGCCTGATTTTATATATTTATGGATGATATTGGTTCAAAATGAATTAGTACAAAACAGAACACGTACTGATAAAATTTTCAGGTGACCCAAAACTGAGGGCACGGCAAGATTAATGCAGGATCCAGATATCACCCAGAGAGTTGTAGATACCTTTCAGAATAATAGTAGCAAAAGGTCTTGAATTTCATTTGTACAAAGTACTGTAGATTAATAACATGAATTTTCATCCTGACACAGAAGTTCGCCAGTAGAGAATGGGAAATGGAGAAGTCTGCAAAATGAAAAAGTAAAAATGTTAACTTTTATTTTATGTGTTTCCAAGTAAGGTATTTCCAATAGAGATACGAAAATCTGAATCCTGGACCCTGAGATGTTGATACCACCTTACCTGAAATAACTGCAGTAGTTCTGGAAGTCAAGCTTGAGAGACCACATATTCAAGCTGAAACACGTGGCAACAAGAATTATTAGGATACACAGAGAAATAAAAATCCCATCTTACAGAAAGAGAAGTAGAAGAACTTTGCTTGTTTGTTTTACTAAATTAAGCCTGAGAGTGATATGATTGTTTTCCATAAGCCAGTAAACAGAAAAGATCTGGGAGCTGAACAATACTGGCACAAGGATAGAAGTGTATAAATTATCTATGAATAAATTGAAGAGGAAAATCAGAAGATTTCTATGCATCATAAGAGTGAGGTTCTGCATCTGTCTTCTGGCAGAAATAATTAGAATAAAGAATCTCAATGGCTTCCATGAATGGGAATACAGTGCTGGTCATCCTATCAGCAGAATGAAGTCCATCACCCATATTCTGACTTCTGCTAACACAGAAGAGAGCAGAGGTACTCTTGAAAAATTTTCAGAGCATATTTATAGATAAGGAACCAAATATGAAGTAGTGCTAAGGGGAAAACTAAGCTCAAGTATGTTTACCTGTGTTGAGCATTACTTGCCTGGAAAGAAAATTACCGACTCACTTCAATGCATTTATTTCTTGTTCCATTTCCTTTGCTGTGAGCAATTTTTACCATAGGCTCAAGGGAACAGTGGGCAGTCTTGCTCCATCACACCAGCATTTCAGTGCCACACAGAGAGTATAAACCAAGTCGCTGAAATAGTACCAAATTACCTGCTTTTTAATAGCCACTAAATCTAAGAGACAAAAGCTCTATGGTTCAAATTATGGATTTAATTTAGGAAATCCCTGAGTATTTTCTACAATGAAAGAAACTGGAAAAGAAACCATTGTTTTTCCAGGAGATATGATGAGTGAGTGAGTGAGTGAGTGAGTGAGTGAGTGAGTGAGTGAGTGAGTGAAGCAGTAGGGTAGAATTAGGCAGAAGGATTATTTGAACTGAATTCTTGGTCTGTAATCCTGGACACAAACTTTCAGTATCCCATCCAGGCTCTCTGAGCTGTGGACACAGGCACAGGCATGCTAAATGAGTGCTCCTCATTTAGAAAAAATATTCCCTACAAAACTCTTAAACGCAAATTAGAAAAAAAAGAAAAGCTTGAGCGATTTGGTAGCCTGATGGCTCAAGTAGTGGGAATAACGGAACACTAGCCTTTGCTTCAATTTGTGCTTGTCCACGTACAAAAGTCATATTTTTACAAGGAGATGCTGAAAAGGGCTTTTTGTTAGGCCTCTCTATGGCTCAGTTGATAGGGCATTTTCCTAATATATGGGTTGGGAAGCCTAAGTTCAGCCTCTGTCTATGTCTTGGCAGAAAATGCATTTGAACCACGTCCCACTCTATCCTTCCTGGGTCTGCTGACACCCAAGAAGCCAGAGGACAGACGCCCTTGATTTGTCAGTTTTGCAAATCCACTCTTGAATCTAGCTTCAAAATCAAAGTAGTTCCTTCCAGAAGTGCAAAGCATGAAAGTTTGCAGCTCATCCTCCTTATTTTGATCCAAACCAGTGAACGCAAACCGAATTCATGGATACTTCTAACTGTTCCATTTGCTGGATTGATGGATTTTGTTCTGGTCAAATAATGCAGTTATCCAATAACATTTGCCAAGCTCCAGCCTGAGGCTTATTTGGATGAAAAATCTCTTCCCAGTCAAGCCTGCCCTGGCTCCAAGACTGGATCCACTTCTCCCCTGTTCTGTGTTAAATGGGCAGCCTTTGCTTGCACAGAGCCTTTTTTTTGTTGTTGTTGTTATCTGCCTGTGGATCCAGAGTTGATATTCTTTTTGTTTCCATCTCAAAAGCATGTTGTACAAAGACAGCATTGTGCTGACAAATTAATACGGGAAAATAGCATTATTTAAGCACAAACACCTCAAACTTTTTCATGGTGCTCTATAAATACAACACAACAGCATCCAGTGTCTGCTCAGATCAAATGTTTGCAGTGAAAGGATGTCTGTGAATCTATTTAAGGGGGATTAAGATTCTAGCTGGCTAGATTCTGGGTCATTGGTTTAATGTCTATATTATTCAGTACTGTGGTATCTGTCTGCTAGACAGACTGCTTTAGCATCTATCCTACGGCATACTGTGCTAATTATGCTTCCCATCCTCTGCAAGGCATTTTCAGTTCCGAGTGTGGAAAGTGCCGTGCGAGTGGCTGCTCTGCCTGTGACAATTTTTTATCTGCCTGGCCCTTGCCTCCCACAGCCTCTGGCCTCCTGACCCCCACACGCACATCCACGTATTGTGCTCCTTTGTGGAGTCCTTGTAGGCACATCCCTCTAACAAGCTGTGGTTTTGTTTGCCACGCTAAACTGTCAGAGGATTCAGTAGCAGCCAGCAGCAGCACCACTAAGGGCTGTTATTAAAGCAGCAGGAGCACAAACACACCTGGAACTGGCCCAGTAATTTTATTTTGTTTTAAGGCTCAATGAGAAAATCAAAGGGGAGAGGATGTGTAGGAACATTTCAATGTTTGTGTCAGAACACCTTAATCAACCAAGTATTTTTTGACCTGAAACTGTTTGGGGATTTTTGCCATGTTCAGAATATTTATTTTCTTTCTTTCTACTTTCAGCTGTGGGCTGATTCACTGGAGAAAAAAAAAAGAAAAAAAAAACCAAAAAAGAAAAAAAAATACTATTTAGCACGTGAAACACAAGAACGTATCTGCTGGTAGAGGCTGCCCTTCTCACGGGAGATTTTGGGGGTGCAAGATATGGTCAGATGCAAACAGATTTCCCACTAATAAATAACATCCCCCATACACACACAGTCGCAAGGGCTTTATTTCCAGCAAATTTGCTACTGATAGAAGACTCCCTGGCTCTTGCTTTGGCAGCCCTTTTGCATTTCCCAGCCCTGCTGGACAAAGATTAGAGGCAGAGGCACCTGCAACCCACACCCAGGAGCTTTGTCTGCCACTGCAGAAGGCTCTCCTGTGCTCCTGCCCCCACGGAGATTTCTTGGACAGAAAGGTGCGTTCTGTTGTCCTCAAAGCACGAGAACAACAGACATGAGATGACAGAAGTGTGATAAATAGAGAATAATGTGTCCTGCTAGACAGAATAATGAGATTACATATGAGCTGCCATATCATATCAATTAAACCATTGGCCCTTTTAGTCTGGCAAATCCATCCTGCCACAGTGATCAGTGCTTCAGGGAGAGTGGGGAGAGAGAGGGAGGGCAGGGCTGACATAACCTGCCTGAAATAGCGCAGACGTTCCCGCTGCTGCGTGCCCGGGCAGGATGGGTGCGGGTCTGGCCCAGGGCACAGGGGTGCCCACCGGGACAGCCTGGCAGCGAGCAAGGCTCCCAGCTGCACCAGGGTGCTCAGCACTCGCTGGCTTTGGGTCTCTGCCCCAAAAGGAGACAGTCAGGGGGTAGATTTTCCCAGTCAGCTGCGGGTTGCAGATCCTGGAGCTGCATGTGCCAGCAGCCTGGGCGGCACACTCCTGTCCTGCTGTCAGGATCTCCTGGTTCCAGAGGAGTGGAAAATTTATCACTCCTGGGTGACAGCTGACAATGTCCTGAGTGCTCATGAGGCCCCATCTTGCTGTGACAACTTAAGTGCGTGCAACATGTGCTTGCCTGACCCTCTCTCCACCATGACACAGCTGTTTCCAATGGAAAATATAAGTGTCTCCCTTGACCAAACCTGTCACAGAAAGACCCAAGAGGCAGAGTGAAGCACTCAGCAGAACAGACCTCGTCACAACTCTCCAGTCACCTTCTCAGGCATCAGCCCCAGCTGCTAATGCAAGGAGAGGAATACCTCACTGTGTGGGGTGGTTGTACCCTCAGACATGTGTCCTCCTCACAGAGCAACTCTGGGTTTAATTAGCTGTGTTTTGGCTATTTACTCAAGTAGCTAAGTAATGTTCTGCCTTTCAGACCCTGTTGGGTCACGAGCTGGCCTCGTATATGGTCTTGCTCTAGAAATAAGATGGGATGTCAAACCTTCCTGCCGTTTCTCCATCTGCTTTCAATGTATCACAAGTTTAGAAAGATTTAGCAGATTGTTCCAAAAGAATTAAGAAAGCAAAGCCTGTTTCCCTATTCTTTTCAGTCTTGTGGCTGAATTAACTGATTTCTAACAAGACACAAGATGTCCATTATGCATTCTCTGGGGTCCAAGTGCTCTTAGTGTCTCTTTCCCATGTGAGTCCTCTGGTGACTCTGGGACAAGCTGCCACACCAAATATCTCCACAAAACTCACCTTCTCCCACCTGCTGTGAAATTCTACAGATGAAGGGCCTGGGAAAAAGCAAACAAAAGGAGAAAAATAAAGTTACCAGCAGAACTAGTGAAAATCTTCTGCAGATTTGGTGAGGGGTCTCCAGGCAGGCCATGTGAGACTGACCCCTATATTGCACCTGCACTTCCTGCACCATGATATGCAATTCTCCATGCACTGCAGGTGCCCATGATTGGCTCCTTTGCTGTGATCATGGGTACACTGGCCACAAAAGTCCCCTTCCCACATGAGCGATGGGACCTGCTCCTGTGCCCACACTTTTGGGCAGAAGGGAGTGTCTGGCAGTCAAAGGCAGAGGAGCAGAAAGCAGAGGGGAGTGAGGAGTATGCTGAAGATTAAACAGCAGAAAAAGAGTTGGAGTATAAGCAGATTGGAAGCAACCTGCAGCAAAGGGCAAGAGAAGAAAGATGAAGGGAATCAAAGATAATTCCTAAAGGAAACAGAAGATGAAAAGATGAGCTCTTCCAAAGAGAGGAAAACATCTTTACTCTGGTGGGTTAGCTGGTGCCAGGGACAAAGCTCTCACTCCCTGATGCTAGGTGTAACTGAACAAAGGTTACAGCTACATGGCAAAGAGGCAGAAATGACACTGATTTCTTTCCCAAGGTTTTTTGCTACCTGAAACAGCAGATTTACTTCAAAAATTCAGTATTATTTTCTGCACTGTTTTTTAAACACAGTTCGTACGCCATTTAAAACACAACCACCAACTATAATAAAAACAGAGTTGCAAAAATTTGTCCTTTGCCTGGGGAGGAACAGTGTAATAGAGGGAATCAAAAAATGCAGTAATTGCTGCCTGGAGACTGGCAATGCCTGTTGGTTTTGGGCATCTCAGTTTGTGGAAAGATACCCTATTAATATCAGAAGGTAAAAAAAGGCTATTTGGGTTAGGACAAAAGTTTGCCTTCTTATTCTGCTTCTGACAGCAGCTCAGAGAAAATGCTGTGGGAAACAGTGCCAGAATGGTGCCAGGAAACAGCCATCACTCCCTGGCATGGCTCTTTGGCAAACTCATGTTCTTCTGCTGGGGCAGCTCATGGTATTGTTGGGTTTGTATTGTTGCATAACTCAACAAAAATGGAGCTACAGGTGTGGAGTGGTGAGGCTCTTTGACTGTGCTTCAGTGGAGCCTGGGAGTGGAAATTTGGGAAGACTCTGGCTCTTACCCATGCGAACCAGGGGTTCAGCCCCTACAAAGGGCACCTCAGAGCATCAGTTCTACTGGCAATTTACTTCTGAGAAGTGGTATTAACATGGAGAAATATGTCTTTTCTAGCACATTTAATTTGGTGGGGGGAAAGGTGTTTTAGGTTAAGGGATTGCTGGTGTAGTAAAGAGGCTGTATCTTCGAAGCGCTCTGTAGAGGAGAGGAAGAGATGGTGAGTGGCAGTAGGGGGCATTGAATGTGAGCTCCTGGGAAGGTGCAGCATCAAGGACAGGGTCCTCAAGACAGATGAGCTAGTGAATTATTTTCTTGCCCTTTGGCAACCAGAGGAACTCTGCAATATTTAAAAGCTTGGCTGGAGCAGAAATGAAGGGCTGAGTCACATTCCGGGCCCTGTGCTGAGAAGATGCCTTCAGTGCTCCTTGCAACAGCCTTCAAAAGGACTCGGCTCCCCTGAAGCTGATAATGTCTGTGCAGTTTCAAAACAGACCACCAGTAAGGTAATGAAGGAAGTCAGTGGAAAAAATACTGGCAAGAGATAACAGATTCATCTGAAAAGCCATGCCCCCCTCCAAAAAAAAAATTGCTTAGAAGTGGGGAAGAAAAGGTCTTCAGTTGATTCAATGTTGTGCATCAAGTCAAAAATGCCTATGACATTTTGGAAATGCCGACAGCTTGGGGAAATGGAGTGACTTGCCACGACCTCCATCCTGCTTGTTCCAGCAGGGATGAAAGGAAAAGCCCCATAACATTTCTGGAATTGCTAATACCGCTGCTCTGCAAAGGACTGAGCATGCTGGGCTGCAGTGTACGCTGGGGCATTGGCTGGCTGGAAGGATTTGACTTGGAGGCACATGAAGAGAATCCCTCATATGGTGAAAGCTCATATCCCAGCAGCATCCCATCTTGGAAGAAAGGGGACTGGAAGGACCTCTACTGTACCACTGCCAGCCATGGGGGCTCATACCTGGCTGTTCTACACAGGAAAGAAAAGAGCTGACAATGAGCAAGAGGCTGAAAATCATGTTTACTTTTGCTCCAAGGCTGAGTCCACAGAGGACGAGATATGAACTGTTATTTTATGAAATTATTATGTGGATGAGTATGTCTGCATGAGTACTCTGCCTTGCCTCACTCTGAGTCATACTGCAGAAGGGCTGAATAAAGATGGGCCCAGGCCATACTGTTCAGATGCAGACAAAGCCTTGAGGCTCTCCACTGTGAATGTCTTGAGATTAGCAAGTAACACAAGTGTTTGTGGAGATACTTGTAGGAGCAGAGGCAGGGGCAGCTCTGTGCCCAGCCTGGCAGAAGAGAAACAGGGCCCCATGCCTGGAGGGAGCCAGCCAAGCCCCCATGGCATGAGGTTGGTAACTCCTAGGCAGTAAGTTGTGGAGTTTGAAGGGCCCTGCTGGCATCACGGGAGCATCCTGTGGCTGGCCTATGCATTCACCCCAGTGGGAGTGCTCAGCTGGGGTGGGAGAGTTGCAGCTTCAAGCTTCTCACCTGCTTGGTGCAGATCTGGGACCTGGGTCTGCTACATCCAGAGACAGCCTATATTTCATTTATCTGAGCACATCTACAGCAAAGATTTGTGTCAAAACCAAGTCTTTTAATGAACAAACAAGTACTTGAACAGAAACATGAAGCCAGGTATTCGGCTGGCTCACCTAGGAGACAATGGGATATGCTCATTACCCTGTCTTGGCTCTGCAGCTCTTGATGCTGTAATAAAGAAGTCCCTCAACCCAACCTTTCCTTTGCTTTACCCCTGTGCCAGCTCTGCATGCTCTGAGGCCAAGGAGGGCTGGCAGAGACCGGGGATATTCCCACCCCTCAGAGCCTGGAGGCAGTGCCAGCAGCCCCAGATCCACACAGCCAGCATCCAAACCCAGAGCACTGGTGAAGTTGGCAGTGCTGATTTATACTGGGGGAGGTTTTCTCCTCGGAGCCAGAGACATGCAGTACCTTGAATGATGCATAAATAATGGCAATGCAGCCATCAGAGCAAATTCCTTCCTCAATGTAAGAAAGGAGTCGTGAAATTCTGTTTCTAAAATTAGGGAGAAATTTCTACGTCAGCCAGAGTCTTTCGGTGAGCATGTTACAAACGATTGCCCAAGTTATGAGCAGAATAAGCAGTGACATTACAAAAGTCAAGACTACTGTGTGTCTGTCCCTACCTGACCTCCTTAAAATCTGAGAAATACAGAAGGCTGGGGAACTAATCTAGGCCTTCAAAGAAATCCTGCTCTGAATCGTGACCAGCAGGACTTTGCTCTACCAGAGGGAAGAGAGAGGAAAAACTGGTACCTGTGTGACCCCAGCAGAGCAGAGCAGAGCAGCCCAGAACTGGGAAGCATCCTTTGCCAAGGCATCAGCTTCAGTGATGGCTGCTGCAAAAGGGGCCAGGAATTAGTCAGGAAGTTGTTTAACTCTCTGTTACTTTTTTTTTTTTTTTTGCTTGTGTGATTTGGTGGAGCAGTCAAGAGAGGCTGGGTCACATCGACAAGCCACAGGCAGTTTATATTAATATTAGGACAGAATAGCAGCACATTAATATGTTGTTTTTTTTTTTAATGTAATAGTTCTGAAGTTCTTTTTTTTTTTTTAACAATAATTTTTATAACACTGAAGTTACAACCAGCTTAGCATAAAACTGTTAATTTCTAAGACCAAGATTTACCTATCAGTCTTTTTTTTTTATACCATATGGATTTTATATTGGTCTGCTATGTTTCCCTTTAGGAGCAGTTAGGATTTTGATATCATTAACCTAATATTTAGTCAGAAAATGTATTTTATATCCTAATAAAAATTAATTACAGTGAGGCACTCACCTCATAAGTCACAATGTGTCAGTCCTTTGAGACGTTACACATCATTACCAGGCTTGAGGAAACTAGACATTATAAGATGTAGCACAACATCAAATCTCAGAAGAGGTAAAACCTGCACCTCACACTCAAATGAGAGATATTTTAATGACTTGTCTTTGGGTGTTGAAGGTTTGTATACATTGGGAAGAGGATGTTATACATCCTATACATTTAATATTGCTTTATGCTTAGGGACCAGTTTAAGACTTGCTCTAGGACAAAATTGGATTTGCCATTTTCTACCTCTGTTCCTTTCCTCCTCTCACACCCTGTCTCAGATTCCCTGCTCCCATCCCTTTTCTAGCCCTAAGGACTGGCTGACCTCTCTCCTCTGGGATGAATATTTGGAGCTGGATGACTTCCATTATGAGGGTCCAGCCTTGCCCCGTGCACTGTTGCTGTACAGAAGTAACCTCATGCAGTGCTTCTCTCTAGATTTTATTGTGACTGCATTATAAGACAAAAGGAATGATAATTGCCTTTCATCCTAGAAGTAGACAGCCTCAGAAATTACCCTGAAAGGCCTTGAATCAGTAAACAGCAATTACATGAGTTCTCTCTCTGAGGGAGAAGGTGATGTCATGGTAATTTTGAATAAATAAAAGCACTTGAAAATTTTAAGAGCCAAAGCAATTTTACACTGTCATCCTTTCAGATTTGACTATTCATATGTTGCATTTCAGCTCTTTAAGGCTGTTTCAGAGGGAGCTGACTGCAACGACTTATGTCTTTTGCCTCATCCTTGGCCTTCCTCTGAGATTTTAGGTCCAATCCACCGTGCATGACCCAGATTTCCCCCCAGGCATTTTGCTCAGTCTTCACCCTCTGCCACTTGAACCCTTCCATGACATCCCCAATTCCCAGCTTTGCCTTTTCTGGCAGGCTTTCCCCTCTCAAGGAGCAGGCAAGCAGCTGCTCCATCATAGCTGGCCTCTGCCCCATGGACAGTGGTTACTTCTTCAGGTTGCCACATGGACTTCCTCAGCATGTCTCCTTCTTCCCTCCCTGGCCGTGACTCTCACCCTGCCCATGGTTCCCTCATCTCCCCACAGCACAGTCTCTGGGTTTCCCCCACCTTGGTGTATCCTGACCCCCACAGACAACTAACCCAGATATTCATTTAGGCAATCACTCTCTACCTTCCTAAATTCCTTCTGGTGTTTACCACAACTGCCCATTTTCCTCCTCTGCCTATCTGCCTTCTGCCAAAGGGAACACATCCATGTGGGCCTCCTTGGTAATCCATTTCTCCATTACCATCTCACTAGCCTTTGACCACAGTAGCTAAATTTCTTGATTGCTCATAGATTATGCAGTTGGATGTGATTGCTGTGACCATCTGCTGTGATCTCCAGTATAATTTAAGCCACAGGTCTTCTCTGAATTATTTCCTGCTGTCTTTTTTATAAATAGACATTCAAAAATTCCAGCTCTTAGCTCGTTCTTTCTGATGATGGAGCAGCCACCAAAAGTGTTAGCTGTTTGTTGCTCTGCTTGCTGCTTACTATTAAAAATACATGCTTTATTTCTAGACTGAATTTGTCAGCTTCAACTTCCAGCTGTTAGATCCAGTTACATCTTTATCTGAAGAGTACTCTTTCCAATTTCTGTTCCTCAAATAGATGCTATGATTAATTCATCTCTTAAACTTTGTGTTGTTAAAATTAACCGTCTGAGCTCCTCTGTACTTCTGCTGTGTTTTCCAAATTCTGCCTTCTCTCTAGTACTTTTGGTTCAGATTATTCTTGCACTGAGTGCACCACAGAAGGGTACAATAACATAACTATCTAGTCCTAATTGATATTCTGTATATTGAAAGACAATGTTTACTATTCTTTGTGTCATCAATGGCTTGAGATAGGTGTTCCCCCCTCTTCAGGGAGTATATGCTATAATATTTAAGGGTGATCCAGCAACCACAGAGAAAAAACCTTTTATCTTTGCCCTTGCAAGATGTAAATCACCTTGAAGACTTCAGATACATATCAGTGATGCATTCTGCTTCCCTTCTTGTTCCCATACTATCACTTAAACTACAGCTGAAAAGGCTTTCAATGCTATTTTCTACATTCGTTCAATACATCATGAGTCCTAGCTCATTTTTACATACCCTGTTTTTATATAAACACAACTTGTGCTCTTTTCCAGTATATGTAGGACTTCATAGCTGGTAACATTTTGGCAGATAATTTTTCCTTGCATCCAGCTTACAAGTGATACAAATCAGTCTCTAGTTACCACAATTTGAGGTTTTTACTGTTTCATTAGCATTGTGAGGGATTATTCTACATTTTCTTCCAGATCAGTGGCAATTGTTTTGAAGAATGAGTGTACAAAAACTAAGTTTCATGGAACACCTGCAAATCCAGGCCTCTATGTAAATGTCTTCCCATCTACAACTGCATTTTCAGATCTCCAAATTAACTAGTTTCTCATGTCTTTTGTCTGTCACAAGGATTTTGTGCCTTTCTAGTTTCTTACTCAAAATGCTAAAGAGATAACACCTAAACATATTTCAGAACACTGTTATTTCAACTTTACTCATTATCAGTTGGAATGTAACTGATTTTTAAATAATAAAATCACATTTTAATTTTTTTAAAACCTGTATGAGTTTGTACTAATTGCATCATCTTTCTTTCTTTTCTTCTTTCTTTCTTTCTTTCTTTCTTTCTTTCTTTCTTTCTTTCTTTCTTTCTTTCTTTCTTTCTTTCTTTCTTTCTTTCTTTCTTTCTTTCTTTCTTTCTTTCTTTCTTTCCTTAGGAAATGAAATTCACTATCACCTATTTTATTATTCTGCAAAAGATCAGTTTCACAGGACTGGTACCATGGGAACATCTCACTGGTCTTTTTTAATATTTCCGTAGTTTTGGCTTCCTGCCAGTGACCCCGGATCTTCCCCAGTGTTTCAAGATGTATTGAAAATTGACATTACTGATGCAGAGAGCAATTCATCAGCACTTCTGAAGCTGTTGATTACAAGTTTTTTTAATTTTAGAAGCCCAGAGAGAATAACTGCTGTTTCACATTTTCCTTGGTTACTTTTGGAATAAAAGATATTCTATGCAGCTTAAAAAACTCACTGTGGTGTCTCTCTTTTTCTAAATACAGAGCAGAAGATACAGCTATTAAATGCACTTTCTTTCATTCCTTCTGATGCTGGGCCACACAGTAGTTAAGATTCCTTAAAATCTCTGCCTTGTTTCCATTGTTGCCCACTTTCTGAAGAGGCCAACCTGCTGAAAGGTTGAGTTTATTTGGCTAGAAATCTGGCGCATACGTGCTAACTTTTGAGGGACAGTGACACCTACATCTAATGCTAATGAACTCATTGATCAGCTTAGCTCTAAAATTCAGATCAGTCCAGTTTGAATCAAAAATATCCACTGATTTTTGGAAAGGGATTTCTATTGGTTAAAGAAAAAAATAACCAACCAAAATAATATTTATTTTTCCAAAGGAATTTTTCTGAAATGGTTCTTTTTGTTGACAGCCATGTTGTTGGCCAATGCTCAACCTTTATTCATCTATATCACATTCTGTGATATGCCTGCATATGCCTACATTCTGCATATGCCTACAATACAATGCTGGCAAGTATTAAACACTCATCTTTGCTCCTAAGGAGAGCTGTCCAAAAAGAGTTTGCTTAAATATCTGCTCTGCTTAAAGGTTGCACTGGCTCTAAATGAAAAGTGAAGTTACAACAAATATGTCTTGTAGCCATGTAGCACCACTGTCATCCTCAGGGACTAAAGGCAAAAAATACATCTCTCTCTTTTAAATGGTTTCTGAATCATTTTGAAGCATTGCATCGTATGTTCCTGTCAGGAGCAGCATAAGTCGCAGAACAGTCTCTGTTTATGGAAGGTTCACGTCTGAATTGCTGGGCCATTTGGATTAAATTGCATTTAACTGCTTAGCAGAGCCAATGAAGGGGCTAAGGGGGTTGCTAAAAATCCTTACAGCAGTAGGAGTTTGCTCCACTGTGTCTAAATGGCTAGCATCAAAATCCTCACGCCACTCATGGAAACATGTCTGGTTAAAAGGAGCTATGGATAATGGATTTTATGAGCAACACTCCAATTGAGAACAGCTATTTTATTGCTTAATAGCCATCACACATTTGTTAAACTAGACCTCTGAGCTATAAGGAGTTTCTTCTCTGTGACAAGTTATAGGAATCAGCAAAATAGAGATACTGCTGGGAGAAAAAACCCAAAGAACCTCCAGGAGGGTTTTTTTTTGTGTTTTATCTTTTTTATATGGGAGAGGATTTTTCATTCTGCTTTCATAACTAATAGTCATGGTAAGATATGCAATAGAACTGAAAATTTCACAACTTGAGCGGCAGCGGCAAAAGAGCAGATTGTTGTGGAAAATCTGTGCAGCCTGACATGCAGCTCTAATGACAGCTCAAGCACTTGTGTGGCAGAATCGTGTGCCTGCACACCTATGCTTTATCAGTGCTTTATTTTTATTCTATTTTCATGTTGAAGCCTCACATGGAAGCCTCAGCTGCATTCAGTCTGTGTGCTGTGTGCTCACATGTACAATCAGACAGATATTCTGCCGTGATGCAGGTTAAAATAAATAGACAGCAGAGGAGAGAGAGTGGATAACTCCTCACAAAGGAGAGGAGGGAGGTCGCTTGTTTGGCTCACCTCCCCAGACAGAAGCAGGAGCTACGCTGCACAGGCAATGCTGACTGCTGAGGGGAATGATTTTTACCTGACAGGATTTTGTGAGAAAAGAGGTCTCAGGATATAAAAGGAACAGAATAGAATTTCTACCTTTTTATTAAAGCAGAGTCTGGCACAGAGAATCTCTCCTCTGTAATTTTTGTGCCCTGTGACACCGTGAATGTTTACCACTATTGCTGGTCACCAAAACTCTGGCCATGGCAGTTTGCAGCAACTGAGAGCATACAGTGGCCACTCCATAAAGCGATCAGAGTTTTACAGTCTCCAGAGTGCATTTGCTGCTCAGGGGAATGTGAAATACTGCACCTTGGTGCCTTTATGAGAGGCCCAGACTGAAGGAAGTTCCTCATCCTTCACTGACAGGCGGTGGCCTGAGATCAAGAAAATAAATTCAAATTGAACAGAAATGTGTCTTTCAGATAGCAAGGGCTTAGCCTAGACATCTTCCTGGATGATGGGGCTCCCTTTGGACC
Source organism: Hirundo rustica (assembly GCF_015227805.2). Taxonomy (NCBI): domain Eukaryota; kingdom Metazoa; phylum Chordata; class Aves; order Passeriformes; family Hirundinidae; genus Hirundo; species Hirundo rustica. Next base: position 41,242,722 of record NC_053452.1, read on the forward strand.
GGTGTTGTGGAACTGTATTTGATAAGAGCAGACCCAGACACACATGGCAGCAGAGGAAAAGGCAGCATCAAGCTTTCAAGCTTGGACTTGGAGCAGTGTGGAAGATCAGACATTGCGTCTACCAGGTCACCTGATAGAGCAGACCTCATTTCCCCAGTAGCAACAAAAATAGTGTGGGCCTTCCAGAGCCAAGACCAGGCAGGGGCACTTCTGTGGGCACATTCTTAGGTGTCAAGAGCTAGAGGGGTAAGGTCACTGAGAAACCAAATGACAGAGAAACAAAATCCAAGAGAGATAAAGATGTATGGCAAGAGTTGAAACATCAGAATGAGCAGCAGCTTAGAGGCATGATGATGGGTTTTGTGAATTAACTTTTTATTTGTTTGCAAGGATGGTGAGGAAGTTCCACAAATAAACCACTATCTTCAAAGCCAGATAGTAATTTCTTGGCATGAGAGAGTTAGGGACGTTTCACTCAGTCGTGTGTTCCAGACATCAGGACATCCTTCTCAGGTTGAATTTTTCTGTGGAATGTGTGCCGCTCTCCAGAATGCAGGGGCTCTCTTCCTGCAGTGCCTCCTTAACTTTCCATGGAGTGTTTCTGAAGGCAACGTTTTCTCACACAGACGAGTAATTTTAAGAGTTCTATCACCAACTTTCTACTGTCTGTAGAAACTCACAGTTGAAAATGTTGGCTTTTGGGCTTTTGTTCTCTCTAAGAGTAAAATACTATTTAGCCTGTCATGTATTTGTGGGGCTGAATATCTGCAAACATCCTCAATATTAGAAAATCTGCAGTTCAGATTATTGCAAATATCCCAGATTTTAAAGAGCTGAGATGGTTACATTATTATTTAAAGCACTGAAGCATATGGGACTATATGTGATCCTACAGTCTTATTCAGAAGCCTTGATGTTCTGTATCCAGATTTGTTGCAAATCAAATACGAAGGGCTATGAATGTGAGTGTGTTAAGCTATCATGAATTGCTGCTGTGGAGATAGCTGCTCTTTATCATTGCCTCCCACTGTGAGGATGGAGTAAGCAGTCTGAATGTCATATATACTGTATTTATAATGCTGTTTTAAGGTCATCTCTGTGTGCAGATGCTCTAGACAGAGGAACTTACAAGTACAGATGTGTCTGTTGTGAGAAGCTAAATAGATTTGATATTATTATTTCGTAAAAGCTGTATTTTAGCCAGAAACACTGCTGCAGTCACTCTGCCCCTGGCAACTTTCCAGTCACCAACAGCTGGCAATTAGCACTTACACAAAGATGCCTAAACATTGTCCAGCCAAAGGCTTCAATGGCGACTTGCCTGGAGCTTGAGGGCTGCACCTATTTTACATAAAATGGAGCAGATTGTGGCTGATTTAATCTTTCCAGCAGAGCTGTGGCCCACAAAAGCTTGTGATTCTGGCATGTTTTGCTGTACCCTGATCAAACCATTGCCTCATTGTGGAATTCAATGGGCCACATTTAGCCTCAAGGTTGTATTCCCGTTTTTGCAAATTATGTTAACTACTGACAAAGCCCACAAAGCCTTTCAATCCAAGTGTGGAAAGGCAGCAGTTAATCACATCTCTTTGTCCTCAAAGAGGAAAAAAGGCTTTGCCAAGATATAATAGAAGTTCCGATGATATAATTTTAACAGTAACTATGAACAGACTGCTCATCATTTGTGCTGAACATTATGCAAGAGAGAAAGTTTCTGACCTGAAAATGTACAAACTCATTATAAGGCAAGAAAAGACTTTTATGAGTCTAATTTGACTCATAAAACTCCTGAAGAAGAAGCCTGGGGAAGAAAAAATGCCAGTCACTGTGAAAGACAGATGGTGATGTCAGTCCCCACCTGGAAGTGTGAGGGATGATCCTTTCTTGGACTGCGCTCGACACTGGCGATCATGGGGCTGGGTTCACCCTCCCAGGCTGGAGATGGACTGAATCCATGGCTCCTGCTGACTGCATGGGCGGTGTATTGCTCTTCCCGTTTGAAGTGAGGTGTGGGGGCTCTGCCCCAGCCATATTTTTGCAGAAAAGACTGGCACTCCTCCTCCATCCCTCCCCCAGCTGTCCTGTTGGAAGGGTTGCTTAGCTATCTAATGCAAAAGAGAATTACAGGCTGTGAATCCTGGTCTGACAGATTGACTTCCCTGCAGTCTGGAAATAGATGTCTGAATTCCTAAGAGGGGTATGATTTAAGAAGCAGCCTTTTCCTTGGCGTGTCCCAATGGCTAGCCCAGACCACTCCTGGTCACAGTGCAGGCTGCTGGGATGTGCCCCAGGGGCTGCTGGCTCTGCATGTAGTTCCAATTGCTGGCAGCCAAGAAGTTCATGCAGGACAGGAGCCCGAGCTTGGCAACCCCTGGCTCTGTTTGTGTTCTTACAAAATCTGTCACCATGCACAAGGGTAAGCCCAGACACGCGGCTGTGATAAGACAGGTTGAATGTTTAGGGATTCTCACCTGACTTTTGCTTGGTTTGGCAGATATGCTTTTTTTACACAGCCACTTCTTCCTTTATAATGTTAAAATATATACAGACACCACGTTCAGGGCTGATAAATGTAAATTAATGCTCAAGGAAGAGTGCACAAGCTTAATTCCATGTGCCTGACAATTGACTATTTCTCCCTTTCAAGAGTGAGATCTCGAAGACAGGGAGAGAGCACTCCTGAAATGGCAGCTCGATATTTGGAGAGGTCAAGAAAGAAAACAGAGCATAAGGAACTAGGAAGAAAGGAAAGAAATAAGAAATCATGATCCATTTTTTATTCTCCTGAATAAATACAGGGTGTACCTTCATTTTTTAAACTGCATTTGCATCTGATGGCCCCATCAGCCATGGCAGAAAACGGAAGATTGCAGTAAGAGAAGCTGAGATGAATCAGTGTATGAAAAGGATGTGTAAAGATACGTTAAGTATAAAGGGGCTCCTAGCCTAGAAAAGGGGTGCCTTCAGGAGAACGTTACAGGAATCTGTAAAATCATCACATCACTCAAATGGGACATTTGTGGGACTCATCACTTCGTAATGTCCTTGACAGCAAAAGAATTAGACAAACTCACAGAAGGTGAGTCCATTGTGGGTTACCAAGTACTAGGATACTATTTGTCACTCCTGAAGTATTGAAGTGCAGGTCATTGGTGATGAGAATGAAAAATTGAGGCTCTAGTTCTGCACATCTGTTCTGTTACTGCATTCTTTCTCTAAGCATTTCTTGCTAGGAGTTGTGACACTAACAGCAACGGACAAAGAGTTGAACTCAATTTATAATAAGCCTCAATTCTCTTTTGCCTTTCTTGAAAAGGCTTCAAAGGAGAGAAAAATAGCATTTGAGACAGCTGCTTGCATCTCTTTCTACATAAAGGAAGAGGTTATTCTCCAGACATGTTCACCTTTGCTCAAATGTGTTGGCCTTGTGCATTGTTTTCTAAGGCAGATACTTCAGAAAACACTTCCACATAAAAACATGCCACACAATTTTCTTTCTTCCCTTCTTGCAACAATTAAATATGTAAAAATGATGCCACAAAAGTTTACAGTTTACCAAAACCAGATCCCCCCCATGCCCTGAAGGACAGAAGTTTAGGATAGGGAGATAAACAGGGTGACAGGAAGAGTCAAGTACTTGCCCAAGCTTAAGCACACTCTGTAGCAAAACAGGGACCTCCAGAAATCCTAAGTCTTTACTAATGTCACCACTGCCTCTTCACAACCACCACAGGCAATCCACTCAATCCTCCATCCCTCTGGTTGGAATAGACAGACGTTTGTTTTGTTACCAAATGTGAGCACATGTTCACACTATCAGTGCCTCAGCTGGGTCCTTGCGGCAGCGCAGGTGGCAATTGCATGACGGCTCCCTCCCTGCATCCTCTGCATTCCAGAGCGGGAGCAGTCACTGCTGCCACTGTGCCCGGGGCACCCTCATACTGTGGGGAAGAAAGCCCATCTCAGAGCACCTACAGCTGCTGGCATTAAAACCTCACCTTCCTGCTGTCAGCAGGACACCCAAATTACCTCTTCAGCTGGAAGAGGTATGAGCCTTTTGTGATCAGTGCTGATTTAACTCTTGGAGGCAAAGAGATGCTCAGAGTCAAGTAGAAGGAGATTTTTATCCCTTGTGAATCAGTGTGTTGGTGGAAGGAAAAGGAATATTTTAATAAATTATTCACAACCTCTCTCCCCCGTGGAATGGGCTAAGGAGTGGAGATAGGCTTCCTGCTGAACAGGTTGAAAAGAACTCTGTTTTTCAGAAGGACTGAGCCACCTTTCTGCTGAGCACAAGTAATTCAATGCCGGGACATGCTTTAAAAGCATAGTGGTAAAAGGGGAGAGGGGAGAAAAGTTAGCTGCTAGTGGTGCACATCTTAAAGAAAAAATAGCAACCAGATGATGATGCCAAGTGTAAAAAATCTGTGGGTAGAAATCCTCACAGCTTCACATGCCAAGATTATTTCATTAATAGTTGGATGCATTGCCTTGTCATGATGGAGGTTTTTACCTTGCAGGGACTCCACTCTTCCAGTAAAACTGATTTTTCAGTGTCCTGCTTTCACCATGACTTCTCAGGGACAAGCTGAGGTCGGTGATGGCTGTGCTGTGGGATGGGAAGGGTGTCACAGGGGGACTCTGGAAGCTGAATTCCTGGAGTAGAGACAGGCTGCACAGGCTCAGCCTCTCCTACTAAACTGTCATAGTCATCTAATTACTGGAAGTGAAATGTGTGACATCTGGAGAAGTGCCCGAGCTTCCGAGTGACTTAGGCAGCCAGTGAACCGTGCACTGCACCAGCTCACCGCTGCTGCACTCACCTACCCACTCGTCAGCTGCAAACACAACTTTGGTCACCAGCCGGGTGTTGCTTTCAGCTGGAAATGCAGCGCATTGTGCTTGAGATAAAAACCAACCTCTCTGCAGGATTTTCCCATGCACTCCAGTGGGGAGACATTAATTAAGGAAGGGCACGTGCTTTGGTGCAATGAGGCTGCTGACACCTTCCGTGCAGCCGGGAGTAAGACACTATTAGTGTCAAAATTACAGGAGACAATTTCCACATGTCTCAGGAAAGGTATTGCAGTCACCATGAGATAACCCTCTTCTGGATCTCATTAGGATGGGTGAAGATGAATTAATCACTTGTCTGGAAGTGCTGGTTGCTTAGGGATCAGTGATCATGACTTGAATGCATTCACGGTGGTCAGACAAAAGATGGTTACTGTTTGGTTCTTCAAAAGGCCTAATTTCCCAAAGTTAAAGAAAATTGCCTGTGAGATTAATCGGGAGGAAAGGTGTAGAGAGAGAAATGGGAATCCTTTAAGAGAACTAATTAGCTGACCAGAAAGCCACACTTTCACACTCCAGAGAGAGGAGAGCTCCGGCTAACAGACCTCCTTGGCTCATATGCAAAGAAAATGCAATTAGAAATAACAAACCAATATATCACACACAGATAATAGATAGCAAGGGGGACAAATAAGTAACTATTTAAAGCACAAGGCAAGGGACAAAGGGAAGAACTAGAAATATAATAGAAACAAATGTGTAGACAAGAATAAGGCCATTTGCTAGATAGAGTTGATAAAATTGTTAGCAATACTGTGGAAGAGGCAAAAATGGGAACAAACAGTCTGCAGGGGAAAAAGCAGTAAATGGATACATATTACATGAAGCTGAGTCATTTAAAAGAGTTGTCAGGTGTGGTGTCAACACTTTTTTTTGGGCAGATTTAATATTAAAACTTCACAGACTACGAGAGAAGAAGCCACAGAAACAATCTGAAGACTTAGCTATTCAAGGGCTATTTTATTACAAATGTTTTCTTCTTTTGCAGGCATGAAAATTATATTTATTTGGCAGAAAAACATGAATCAATGGCTGGAAACAGAGTACAAAGTGTATCTTTTTAACAGTGAGTGTAACTAAACATTGAGAGAACTAGAGAAAATCAGTGACCCTCTGGAAAACAGGTTTTGGTCCCAGCCATGTTTGATCTTCAGCACCTGGCCAATGCTCATGAGGGACTGGTGAGCAAAGGGACTGCTGGGTTCCAGCAAAGTACCATGGAGGAAATAACTTTCTCCAGCAGCAGAGGGAGAGTGGGTTGTGAATTTTTGTTGTGTGGACTGACTTAATTGTCTCCTTGTGACCACAAGCAGACATCCTGAAACTAGAAGGCATGTAAGAAGAAAAAGAAAAAAACAGCTTTCCCCTAAGAAAACCAGGAGCTCAAAGCTGGAGGTAATTTGGGAGGGCATGAATGATTGTTTAAATGATTCATTTTTCTTTCAGTAGCACCTAGTAGTACTAGGCACTGAGAAAGGAAATGTTCATTTAAGGAGAAATAAAGAAAAGTCACAACTGTGACTTGACTAATTTCAAAATGCAGCTGTCTGGGGACAGGCCAATGCTACAGTTCACCGTGCACCCTCTGAAACCTCAGCCTTCCTCATCAAAGGCTTGATGATGCCATGATGGATGTTCCTAGGTCTTAAAGTCTTGGGCTTGGTTGCAACCCAGTCTGGTTCAGTACAAAGAGCATATCTACTCCTTATGCTAAACAAGCCTGGCAGTAAATGCATTTCCTCCTTCTTGGTCAGGCAAGAGGGCACAAATGAACTCCAGTCTTTAAATATTTCTTGTCGTCTTCAACAAACATGCGTATTGAATAGGAGAATTAGATGCTTACCGTGAACCATTACAAAATGTGGGGGGTTATTCCCCAGAAGTATAAGCAGGCTTTGACTACTGGTCATAGTCCTGCTCATTAGTTGGGTGGGGACAGCATCAGCTTCTCTCTGGGCAGTGCTATCAGAAACCTGCACAATCCATAGGCTGTGATTTTACAACAGCCATATCAAAATTAGGAAAATACCACACCATCTTATTTACAGTTTAGGAGAATAAGAAGAGACAGAGTCTGATCTAAATGGCATTGATGTTTTTAAGAGCTTTTCTAGTCAATTAAATTGGAAACAGATAAGGCACAAGACAGGCACAGAATGCAGAACAAGAAATATTCAGCTGAATGAAGGGGGAAACCTGATAAGGAAAGGCAGAGAGTGAGTCATATTAAGTACTCTTCAGGGTAGAAAAAATAGGCTGCTAGTTACCCAATGGGAGCATGAGTTTTTTTGGTTTGTAATGATATTTTGTAATTTTATATTGAAGCGCATTTTCTCACAACAGAAGCATCATATAGCAAAGCACAAATATACCAATATAAAAAAATAAAGTACCTACTACTTCTAAAACAGGAACCCAGCCTTGCAAGGCTATCTCACAAATCACCCAGGAGCAGGAACAATAATTGCCTGTGTTTTAAGTGGGTCCAGTGTGATGGGGTCTTGGACAAAGGCATGTGAAAGTACATCATTAGAAAACATGCAGAATAGAATTCTAACCTTTCCTCTTCTATCTCTGCAATGCCTTGGGAAGACATAGGGAAACCTGTCATCAGTTTTGCATGTTTACAAAGACTCAAGGTATTATATCCTACAACCTCTAGCACTGATTTCTACAGCACAAAAATATTTAGTGCCCTGAAAAGCATTGCACAGGTTTCAGCTCAGTAGTGGATCAGAATGCTGCATGGCTTCCAAATGCAAAATGTCAGCACAATTCATAGTATTTTCTAGCCTGACACTGAAAAGTGCTTTGCAAACCTATATAGTCTGATTATTATTAGCAGTTTATTAAAGCCCCTGCTTTATGGATGGGTGAGTGACTCATGGGAAATGGAAGACCACAAGGTACAGAAATTCGTATTCTGATGGTGACTTGCAGTTCCTCGTTCCAATTGCTGGATCACAGTTCCTGTGATGGGTGCAGTGTGGTGGCTTTCTGCAATCAATGGCCCTGTAATTAGGAAGGCATACAATATTCTGGAAAATTGCCACACCTTTTCCGAAGAGATTTCTCTCCTGGGTTTAATTCACATCATCTGAAATCACTGAGTTTAATTCACATCATCTGAAATCACCCTGAACCCAGCCTGAATTTGATCCCATTCATATCTTCATCTGCAGAGCTTCAGCAGTTTTACTTTCATCAGTCATTGCCGGAGAAGTTATATTCATGCAAGGATGTCAGCACTTGTCTTGTGATAAGATGCAGCAGGGAAGTGAAATGAGGTGCAGTTATTGGCCAATAATAGTGCTCTTGACAATATATAACCGTGATGTGGACAAATGAAATATGTTCTGTGAAAATGGGCTACTGACCAGCACTTAAAATAAATGTTTTTGAAGTGCTAGTAGACCTGCTCTATAAAATACCCCGAGACTGTACAGGGAATGCAAATCCATACTGGCCATCAGGACAAAAAAAGAAAAAAAAAAAAAAAAAAAGAAAGAAAATTAAAGACCATGAAAATTTTGTGAGTGTGGGAGGAAAAGCAGTTTTACAGCATTATTTTCTCCTCGGTGGAGAGTGGTCTGTGTTGCACACATAGTTTTCCTCAAGTTTCAGAATCAACTGGTCCTTAACATTGAACCTGTCAGTTCAATTACACATCCATCTTATCATGCTAAGCCAAATTTAAAAGGGCTCACCAGGGTGTGCTGATGAATAAGTTGAGGGGTTTTTTTGCAGGGCAGTAGCGCCTGCAGTAACTCCCCTGTTTTGTCAGTGTGACTTACTACAGTGCATGTATCTTGACACATATTAATGGTTCATGTTTAAACAAGTCACACTGGACCCCTAAAAAGAGTGTAGTTGCATATTCTGCATCCAGTTAAGCCCACATAGAACCAGAGATCACAGAGGCCATAACTGCTTGAAAATAGACATGTTTGCTCTGACAAGAGAGGGCTTTTCCCTGAGGACAATGATCACATCCAAGAGAGTTTCTTCCAGACCCTCCTAAATTAAATTAGGGAATATGGAATCAGGCTAAACAACAGTGATACCACACTCAGAGAGCTCCTTTCTCTGGCATGGGAGCGCTATCAGTGGAAAGAAGTCAAGGGAAGTTTCATTTTCAGAGTGTAAGGTTTTGTTTCACACAGAGAAATTAAAAAATGCAAAAATATTCCAACTATTGCAACTATGTCACAAAACCTGTGTTTCTAAAAATGCATTGAGTCTGCAATACTGTCAGTAATAGTAAGCTGGAGAGACTTGGAGAGATATGCTCTTCTTTATCTCTTTAACTGGCATAGCTTCATTGACTGCCGCAATTATTTCTGATTGACACCTAAGCGAATTAGAAACACGTGCTGCACATCTTAACTGCACATGAATTACTGCACTGTGCTAAGGAATAAACTTGGAAAACCCCATTTTTCACCTCATGGACGTTTTCCTTGTTCCTTGAGGCCATGAACTGAATTTATAAGTTCCCATACGTGAAGCCACATCAGCTGTTGTAACATATGACATCTTATCTTATTTTGCAAGAGGGTAACATCTAAGTGGATTTTTGCCTATTTTTTAAAGCGGTTTTTTTTTTGTTTGGTGGGGGTTTTTTGTTTGTTTTGCTTTGTTTTGGGGTTTTGTTGTTGTTGTTGTTGTTGTTGCTTTAGATTTTGGCTTTTTGTTTTGTTTGCTTTGGGGTTTTTTTAGTTTTTTTTTTGTTTTGTTTTGTTTTGTTTGTTGTTTGGTTGGGGTTTTTTTTGTTTGTTTTTTTTTTAACTTTCTGGATTTATCTGAACACATCTGAAAATGGGTTCTGTGGGCAGACAGTCACAACGTCACTTTGAGAACGCCGCGTGCTGGGAATCTCGTGATTTCTGACACCTAGAGCTTTTTACCTCGGGAACTGAGCACCGACTCACGCACGTCAGCCCAGCTTCATGCCCATTAGCCACGTGTCCCTGTGTCTGTACAGGAGGCTGGTGCCCGGGACAAAGTGTGACCATCCCACCGAGGAAGCCGTGAGGTGTCTGTAGCCTCCGGAGCAGCAGGTCTGTGCTGCAGAGCAGAGAGGCAGTCTAAGGTCTGAGGGGAGGAACCAGCTCTCCTACACTGCAGAGTTAACCCAACGTGAGCTGGAATGGCGGCCCCTCTGGGGTCCATCCCCATACACAGGGTTGCCCCCCTGGGCCGGGTGGGAGCTGCAAGTTTCAGCCAGCTGGCTGGTGGAGCTCCACCTCTGGCAGCAGTCCCAGCATCCAGCCGCTGGACGCGAACCCCGTCCTTCATCCTGTCGGGTAACGCTTCCCATCACCCCACACTGTTGGATGGGTAAATACAAGGCTAAGTCTCTAGGAGAAACTTCCTACCATCCTGGGAAACTCCTGCACCCTGGAAGCACGGGCAGAGTGAAAAGTCTCCGCGCCTGGGTTGTGCCAAGAGAGCTTGAGGTGGCTTCTGTCCTACCACAGGCGCAGCACCAGGTGGTGCCAAGCTCCTCTGCCACCCCGGGCACCACCCTGCCTGCCTGCGCTGCTCCTTGCAGGCGGGGAAAACGCTGTGCAGTGCGGGTGCAGGTGTCACACTGCTCCCCGGAGCACTTTTGGGTGGCCTTGCTGGCTTCTGCTGCCCTGGGTCCCTCAGGTCCTGTCTGCTGTCCCTTCACGTGTGGAGGTCCTGCTCAGCAGGAACTCCCTGGCTGGGATCTGAGCTTTGCTCCTCTGTGGGATGTATTCTGGATTTTTCTTCTTGGTGGAATAAAAGGAATTTGTTATCCTGCCGTTTTCCATCTGACCCATAATTTATGACAGATCACAGACAGTTCAGCTGGGCCCTTAGGAGGTCTGAAACCTTTATGGTTAAAAATAAATAAATAAATAAATAAATAAATAAATAAATAAAATCAAACATATCTGAATGCCTGGTGAGGACACTTAGAATCGGCCACAATGATTTGGTGAAATGTATTTAAATAGTCAAACAAAAACGAGTGCATTTTTTTTTTGACATACATTCAGCAAAAACATTTTTCAATTATTGTGAATTTGGGGGGGGGGTGGGAAACAACAAACAACAACAACAACCACAACAAAACAACAAGCCAGTTTATTTTAAATGGAGGATTAGGGGGGAAAATGGGTGAATTTCCTTTTGGTATTTTTTAATTAAAAGTTCTGATGTTCATTCTGGAGTACAGTTTTAATTGAAAAACAAATTCCATTTTAATGATTATATTTTAAAAGGATTAAATCAAACAAGGTTTATACAGACCCATAATATTGCTTTTGCCCATAACAAAAATAAACAAATTTTCAGTATAAATAAAGTAATTTTTTTAAATTTTACCTGACAAAAATCCCTGAGCATTTTCCATATGCCATCAGTTGGATTAATTTTCTCCTCTTTCTGTTTTTTTTTTTTTTTTTTTTTTTTCAATTATGGACCTGAAAAATCAACTATTTGCTGAGCTGTGCTGAACAGGGCAACACATACATTGTTTTTTTTTCCCACATGCCTACCTAGGTCTTTTTCTCTAATTTTATATGATCTATACCCATGCACAATCTTCATTGTTTCTATAGGACATTGGTCTGCATTAGGAAACTAGGAGCAAGACCAATGGCTGAAGGAAGCTTCTGAAGCTGAAAATGTTGACAGTGTTCTGGACCATTTTCAGACCTTCTTTCACAATGTGTCTGTGTAGCCATCATCTCACAAAGAGCTGATTGTGGTTTATACCTAGAGGTGCCACTCGAATCAGTGATGCTACCCGGGGGGGGTTGAGATGTTTTCAAAATGATGTAGATGTGTATTTTAATATGACCTACATAGAAAAGAGGAACTAAATGATAGAAGTGTCATGCTGAGAGGCCTTATTTCAATGGAGTTTTCTCTCTTTAGGGAGAAATATTTATGGTATTTATTTCTATAAGGTACCACAGGGAGTTCAGTTTGGGGAAATGTGAAAACTAACTTCAGGTTTTAAATCAATTTTCAGTCCTTGTGACTTCAGTTCTGCCAATCTGTGTCTGAATAACAGGACCCAACACTCTGTACAGCTCAAATGGAAATATATTCAAAGCTGACAGTTCCTGCTAGTTTACAGCCACAGGCTTGTCAGATTGAACTTGAAATCTGACCCGAGGATACTCAAAATTCATCCCAAGTTCTCCTAATGCAGCCTGATGAATTTTGCCTGGCAGCAGTTTTTATTACAAGGGGATTTCTTGAAGTATGAGAAGTAGCTCCAAGCCATCTCAAAAACAGTAATTATTTCAATGTTCCCTGGTTGCTAGATAGAATCCCAGATCCTTGGAACAGTGCAAAAAATTAGCAATTTTGTGTCAAGTCAGCAGGAAAATGCTTTAAGTTTGTCAGAGAAAGGGGCCTTGTGTAAAATGTGTTTAAGAGTCAATGAAACACTTTGTCCAGCCCAAAACAAAATGTTTTCTTTCATGCAGGGCAGTTTTTATTCTTGCAAAATGAATGTGGGTCAGTGGTATTTAGCAAATCTCCTTTCATAAGATAACACAACAATTTCCCTTAGCTTTCCCAAAGCTTTCCACAGGAGGGAAAATTGGGAGGTGTGTGTGAAACTTTAACAAATTTGACTTCATTTGTAAACAGTTTCCTTTCATCTGAAACTGTTTATTTTTTAGGTGAATAAACATTTATACCAAACTGTTTCAGTCAGCTCTGTCTGGAGTCAATATGCGGTGTAAGCACTCCTCACCCTGCCATCTGAAATGAAGTCCCGTGACCGGTTGCCCTGTGGGGTTAACCTGGGCTATCGATGATGTCTATGTGGCAGATGGGCCAGAGGACTGCTAATTGCCTGATTAAAGCTCTTTTCCTGATTTTTTGGTGGAAATGAATGATCAGGTCTGAAAGGCTCATGGTGTGAGGAAAGAAGAGCAAGTTTTCCTGGGGCTTCCTCATACCCAGCTCATGGCCTCACAAACTCATTCCTCTAGAGGCTGATAGGGGAATGAGTATCTAAGGAATGAAAAATGACTTCAGGCTTTGCTATTTTTCTTTTGCTTACCATGGACTAGGCTTTATTTCAGGCTAAAAAGTTGGCCTCGAGGAGCTCACTCTGTCAAGGTCAGAAGTACACAACCACAGGAGAGTTCTCTGTCAAGTTTAGAAAGCATTAGTGGCATTTCATGGATTTTGTTTAAATAGTTACCTTGCTAGTAGATTAATTTAGCAAAGTACCTCCCATGTGGAAGAACTGAAGAAGAAAACACAAATCTGCCCTCCTTTCAGGTTGAAAGGGCTTTTGAAACCATTTCAGCTCAAGCAGCTGCATTTTGGTGGAGAATGAGGACAGGGTATTGGGGACCATACCTCTCCTCGGGGCAGGATGACCAGAGGCAGCTGACTGGGAGCCAGTTCATGGCTGGTGAGTAAGTTCCCAGCAATGCCACACAATTTAGAAACATCCTCTCTCTCAGACACATTACTGAGGATCTTCAGTTTCACCCCATCGTATCGAGATGAGCAGCTGATGCAAAGAAACGAGTGTTTGGCTTTGTTTTCTGATTTTGCTGACAATAATATGTCAACAATGTAAATAACAAATTTATTTACAGACAAAAGTAATACTGATGTTCAGAAGAATCAGATAAAATTCTCTCAAAGTTTCATAGTAAACAACATTTATACCTTTTTACAGATGATCCGTTAAGCACAGTTTCTGTAGCTTTTTAAGCATCCTGCAAAGTCTCCGAGGTTGACAAGTGAAAAGAATGAAAAACAATTCTAAGAGAATCTATACTTGTCTTTCTCTAATGGCTTATAGATCCTGCTATTTCCATAAATGCTCTTTGAAGGGAAACTATGTGGGATTTTAATGGCTTTTTGAGTTCACGTGGGTGTCACTTGCTTTGATGTATGCCAGATAGAATACAACAGTATGTCTGGAAGCAACAATCAATGGGGTTTAGGGTGAATGGCAAGTACCATGTTTAGGAATACACTTACCTTGGGGTTATTGCACCCTAATCACAGGAGTAGCATTGAGATACTGCTGTTTTGTGTGTAAGGAAGAGTTGCTTCACTGCATTTCAGAGGGCATATTAAAGATGTATTATGCTTTTATAAGCAAGATATTTTTTCCCATTTGTGACATGTTGCTTATTGCCTCAAGTTTAAAATAAGTGCTTTGGGACAATGATTGTACTCAAATCTAACTTAGAGCCAGATTTTCACAAGCCTTTTGACAAGAAAAATTCATCTGGAGTTATCTGGCTAAGGAACAAAAAAGTTCTGTAAAAGTGTTTTACTATTGCAATATTTAAGATAAGCCTCAGTTGTAATAGCTGTGGGAGAAGCTTTAAGCTCTAAGGTAAAATGATATTGGGAAGGATTTTTGAATAATATTCTGCGAGGAAATAATTAGGCTAGGGTTTCTCTTTCAGTCTACATTTTGGTTGGGAGGGACTTCAGCTCCTACTTACCTTGTCCTTCACAGTATGTCACCAGTGACTCTCCTACCCCCAGCCCAGCTGTGACCCCACCCCACTGGGCACCACTGCACCAAGTACTCACTTCTTCCAGACTAGCTTTGTCCAACAGTATTTACCTCCCTGTATAAAATGTACCTCTTATTTAAACCTAAGTCCATTATTTAATTTTTGTTATCACAATTGCTGGCCAGGACTCTGAGGACTGTGCAAAAAAAAACCCAGACAGTGCCTATGGTCTACAGAGAGTTTGAGGTTTCAGCTGCTTGACACAGAAGGTGAAACTTTGGGAAAAGTACTATCTTGCAAAAGCTACTATTTTTGTTGAAACATATCCTCCCATATTAGGTTTCCATGTATCAGGAACATCCAGACTCTGGTTGACAGCCTCAGTACTTTCAAAGTGTCCTGCAGCAGTTTTGTCTTTAAAAAGGGGTTGGATGTAACTAGATCAGGGGATATGTGTCCCTTATAGGACAAATAGGAACAAGCAGAAGAATACTGTTTTCAGCTGAATGTGCTTAACCAGGCTAGACTTTAAAGGTGGGCCCAAGTAGCCACCAGGAAGCAATTGTGGTCACAAACAGCGAATGTTCAAGTTCATTGTAGTGGTTATCTACTAAATATAATTGCTTTACAAATGTAACAAATGAAGAAATCTATACAAACGGATAAGCAGAAGTGTAAAATGCCAACTCCGATCAAATCACTCAGCCAAAAGAAGTTTTTGCTACCTGTGTTGGTAGGGAAATGTGCCTTATTGCTCCTGGATAAGAACCAAAAAATGTTTTCTGCATGAGTTTTCTTGTTGTAAGGGATATACAGACTGAGAAGAGCAATCTCTGTATTTGGGTTGGGGCTACTGACAGAGACGTTCTTGAAATTCACCTTGACTAGTAAATTATTTGAGTATTTAATCTTCACAGACTCTTGCTAAAAAGAGAACACTGATCTTTTTGTATAGAGGAGAAAAAGTATTTTGACACACTTTGCGTAGACGGCTCAGCTGTTACTATTGCCATTGAAGGACAGAAAAATGCTGTTAACTGTGAGAATTAACTAAATTTGGGCTGTGATTTATGACTTCTGACAACAGCCCTAAACAAAGCTGACATGGCATATGATCAACCTGGACTGATTGATCCATTAGTAACGAGGAACTCTTGACCCAGGGAAAAATGTTGATTGCATGAAGAGGGCACTAAAAGGTAGCCCAGTACATCAGCAGTGACATCCATTCCAGCAGATCTTGAGAAAAGGTGAACTTTGCCATCTTTCCTGGACAGCTTTTTATGCAGCTGGAGCTCAATGCATCTTCCTCTTGTTTACCTGTTATCGTAAATTGCTGCTGGATTCCTGATTCTCACAAGGCTCTGCACTGCCTACCTGAATTTCAGTAGCTGAAATAATTATTGTTCCTTGCTCTCTGCCAGAGCTGAGAATTGAATACTGCCAGGAAAAATCAGCTTAATTTCCATTACTTTTAATATCCCTTCCATTCAGCCCATTCATAGTTTTATCACTCCACGGTGCTACAGGCTTGAGGGGAAGAGAGGAGTGAAGAGCAGCCTAGTTGTGAGCAGGTGATGGGCAGAAGACCCTTACAGGAAATAAATGCCCTGCTTTTGAATGGTGTGTATTTTGTAGTGGCTGTGCTGCTTCTGAGCTGGAGCATGTGGGTTGATTTTCCCAGGCATACAGCAGCATATGTCCAAAGACTCTGCAGGCGCTGGCCTTGGGGTGAGCTGCCTCAGTAGCTTGGCTCGCTGGAGCACTGGAGGAAAGCTGTAGGGTGAGGCCAGGCACGACAAGGCCTGTTCTCATGTGGTATGACACAAATTCACTGCACAGGCCCAAACCTGTGTGGCTGTGACACCCAGCTTCAGCTGGGAGACAGCAGAAGGCCTGTGAAGAGGCTTGAGAAAAAAAGGAGCTAGGGCTGCATGCTCTGCTAAGGAGAGCATTGATGGGCCATTAAGAGAGCGTCCTCTCACTTACTAAAGGAAAACTTGCAGGAGTCAGTGCTGGGACAGTGGTGGCTGGGACAGAGTTTGGGAAGGGGGAGGCCAGTCACAACGCTGTGGCAAGGTGCTCCCAGCCAGCACCTGTCTCTGAAGGGTGCTGTTTACCCGGGACAACAGAGCTCCGAAGCCGGAACTGGCAAGTCAACATTGTACCAAACAACTCCAGGTGACTTTTGTCCCTGTATCTTCGTGGCTGCAGGGAATAAGGGAACTGAAGCCTCTGTCCTTCCTCGGCATCTGAAATACCTGCTTGAGGAAGATGCCCAAGCTGGAAGAGGGCTGAGCAAAACTGAGCAGCTCCTGGGGAGAGCACATTACATTTCCCAATGCTGTGCGAAGTTTAGACAAGGACATTGACTTGGACAACATCATAACCAAGGAAGAGTCCTTTTTCATCCTTGCTTATACCTTGTCCATAAGCAGTAGTTTGATCTATTGCTTGGAAAGTTTCCACCTTCTAATTTCCACAAAGTCCAACCCACTCTTGGAAACTTGCAAGGACACCCTGGGGACAAATGATACCAATTTGTCTAATTTTGACTAATGTCAATGGCCAGAAGGACCTGTACCCAAGAAGGGAGATGCTGTTTGGGCCCTCCTGCCAATTATAGTTTCTGTCTCCAGCTGTCTCAGTGGCAGGGCCTGGCAGCAGCAGCAAGATCTGCACGTGCGCTCTCCCACCACGAACATATCCAATTTGTATTAGAGACAAAAAGGCCATTGGAGTATAAAAGTATGTTGCCACTGTCAGCACAGTTCAGTCGATGAGCTGACAGGGGAAAGGCTTCATCTTTTGCACCTACAGATGGCCTCAGTGCAGGCCATGGACAGATCTGTGGCAGCTGCTGCAAGGATACTTCGTGTTGCAATGGATCTGAAGAAACTCTGACAAAGATCCTGCAGA
Organism: Hirundo rustica; assembly: GCF_015227805.2. NCBI lineage: Eukaryota > Metazoa > Chordata > Aves > Passeriformes > Hirundinidae > Hirundo > Hirundo rustica. Next base: position 41,259,980 of record NC_053452.1, read on the forward strand.
TTAACAGCCCCTGCACAGGTGTTTACTGCCAGAGACCCCCGTGCAGCATCAATCCCAGGTGCCAGCTGCCCTGTGGAAGCACAGATTTGTGAGAAGCTCTGTGGTGCACAGGATCAGCAGGAATTACAGACATGCTCCACAAACTGACATGGAGATGGGGAGTATTTATTGGAAGCTCTAGAATAGAGACCGGAGTGATTCCCTAATGCAGAAATTTCCCAGTCTTTAGTTTAGGCAAGCCTCGGCTATTCTGCTGTCACCTCCTCTTGTTCTCTGCTCCACTCCCCACTCTTGGAGGCAACCTGAAGCCTCCAAAGCCCTGCAATGGGGTGAAGCAGGTGGAAGAGATGGGGCATCACTCACATGGTGATACTACACCTTTTCTTTCCTTACCCTCATACTCACATTCCACACTCTCAGCATTTCTTTAATGAGAGGCAGCCCTCTTGAGCCAGGTTGGAAGAATGAGAAATTGTGACAGACAGAGAGGAATCCCACTTATTGCAGTTCTCCCCTCAGTATGATTGAGGTGTGGAGGAGACAGCAGCACTACTGTCTGAGGCAAATGTTTTCCCCAGACACATGCAGCAAGGATCCCCGTCACTTTTGTGCCCCTCATCCAAGGGACAAGAGCAAGTTTTCAGGGTGCTCTGACATTATAGGACAGTAGACAGTCACACAGGATGGTTCTGCAGCTAGTGATTTTATATTAGGTAAATAAGATGTGCCATTGCAGGTGTTGGAAGGGATCCACACTCACATGGATCTGGGGCATGAAACTGGGGCAGGAGTATTTGTTTCAAACATTTCAGAAATGGTCCTGGTGCTTCTGTGGTGGTGCTACTGAGGAGTGATGGGTCTCCTGGCAAAACCTGGAGCTGGAGCCATTTGCAGGGTAAGAGAATGGCAGTTCGTTGCAGGAGATGGGTCTGCTCCTGCCCAGGGATGGAAGCTCAGCAGCGGTTCATTCTTTCCTTCCTCTCTTGTTGCCAAAGGCAGACAGCTTCTCTGGGGAGCTGTAAATGAGTATAATTTAATGCAGGGCCCTAAGTGAGCAGCAGCACACTTGGCTTAAAGCTATTCCTGTTATGGCCAGAGGCAGACATCTGGGATGGGTGGACAGATGATCTGATCTTGTGTGGAAATCTCATTGTGCCCCAGCCACCATGTTCCACTTCACTGTAATAAAAAGTAATTTGATCAAATATTTTTGTACATTATTCTTCTGTTAGAATAATTATTCAGTGCATGCCAGCTGCAGGAGTTCTTGCACCTTTTTCCTATGCAGTAGTTGGGACTGGGTTCTCACATTTCCCTTCCTCTGGAAACTGAGAGGCTCCTGCACTGGCAACTGCTGTGGTTGTGCAACAGGTAATAGAAGAGAGAAACACTCTTCTTTTTCAAAGTGCACAGGAGTTAATTTATGCCCAAATTTTCAAACAGAGGATATGCAAATAACAGGAAAACCCAAAATGCTTTTTCCACCTGTTCTTCTTCACTCTGGGGAACAGAATTCTCTTTGCTCATTTTATACTTAACGTCTTAGTTAAATTAAATGTAAGCAAACTAACAAGTGAGGTGCAGTTACTGCACCATATTCTTCCCCAAAAATTTTGTGAGGGGAAGACAAATCTCTGCCTCATTTTAAATCACCATAAACTCTTGCAGTATTGCAGATGAATCGGAATTGTTTTTATTACTAATGATACACTACATGTTCATTTTGTGAAGGTATACATTTTGGGCTCGCTGCCTTAACATGCTTCTTAAATTGAGGTTTAGAGGGGTTTTTTTGCCCCCAGCCTTTCCTCCACCCACCCAAAGAAGGGTGGCCTGTGGTGCAGAGTGATTGTTCCTGATGGCACGTTGATCAGCAAGGAGCACAAAGTGTACTGCATCCCTGCTCCTGCAGCTGGTCTCCGCGAAACAAAAACCCTGAGTTGCTTATCTTGGAGAAACTTGCTCTTTTTCCCAGAGAGAAAATAATTTATGGTCCAACTGGTCTGAGCACTAAATCCGAGCAACAAGGATCCAGCCGGAGATTCCTATTAAAGGGTTAGTATCCATCAAAATTGGCTGATGGGGTGTTTTGAAATTCATTAATCACTGTGCTGGCAGCAAGCAAATTAGAAACCCTGTGTTCTGCCGCTGACTTCCCATTTCACTGAGTGAGTTAAATGCAAAGCATGTGTTACTGACATCAGCGATTTCAAAAGTGGGTGTTTCTCTGGATGTAAATGGTACTTAATAATGTTCCACCTTTGACTGAAACTAGGGCACGCCCTGCCATGAGGATCTCATCATCTAATTACACTTACTCAATCTGAATTCAGATCATGCAATTCAAGCTGGGTCTACCTGCCAGATTAACTCTTCAGCTTGTCTTGACAGAAAAGCCATACCCCAGGATCTCAGAGTCACCCAGCAGGTTGCTGGGAGGGGATGGGGAGAGCTGTCCATGCCACCTGCTCCGTGGCTGGTGCCCTCTCAGCCAGGACTCTGTTTTTCCACCCACAACAGTTGTTGTGAGGAAAGGGGGCTCAGTTTCTTGCAGGAGCCCTGTGTTTTATGCAGACCTCATGGGAGCAGTGCCATGGGGTAGACACTTAAAACCAGCAGCTACAGTGACAGGCCTTGAGCGTCATATCTTGGGTTTACCCACAGAAGGGAAAGCAAAATGAGATTAAAGCCTCTTTCCAGCTCTAGCAGGACATTTGGTATAGATAAGAGACTAGGCTGTGCTCCAGGCCTGCTCTGGCCACAATCTCTGCTCAGGCTCCCAGCAGCTCTCTATACAAACAAATAACTCACCCCAGAGACCATTTTTGAACTCTGAGGCAAACTGAGGTATTACTACAGTTCATTGCCTGTGCTGCTGAATTTTCTCAGTGCTCAAAACAGGATTATATTCTCCCCACCTTACCTTCTCCCCAGCTGCTGACTGCTGGGGACTACCTGTCATGGGCCAAAATCATGTCAGTCAGCATGCTCAAAATGTGGTGGTGTGGACACTCAGAGGTTAGTCAGTGCTCATGCCTTACACTGCTTTGTTCCCTGGTGCAGATGCAGCTAGTGCTGCCAGCTGTTGCTGGGTTCTTCGCCATCCTCAGTATTCACACAGTTGTGGTGATGCTTGCCCAGGGAGGACTATGTAACTCCAGAGGCAGTGTCTCCTCCTGTGGTGCAGAATGAGATACCAACACTCAGCTTTGCTTTGCTATTGTAACTGTTGCTTAAAATCTGTCAAGGGTGAAATGGTGGAGAAGTACAGACAGTTCCTCCCCCAAATATTCAAGAGGTGCCTTAGGCATGGTGCTCTGAGCTGCATTTCCACCCTCAGACAAGGAAAAAGTGCTCTTAATCTGCCTATTCCAACACACTCTGCTAAAGGTCCTTTGAGCAAGTCCTGCTCTTGCTCTCAGACTTGTTTTTTTACCAGCAGTTTGGGATGCCAAAGAGGAGAGAGAAGCCCAAGTGAGAACAGTGTGTGTCTCATAACTATGGATGACACTTTAACTGATAAGGCTCTGCTCTGGTCTTCATCTTGTATTTCAGCTGTTACTTATGAAGCTAATGAAAACCGTGGTTCACACCGTGAGCAGGCAGGTTCTCCAGAGACTTCCTTCCCTCTTAATGGTTCTTGGTGAGTAAATGCCTTGTCACTGAAAGCCCTCATGTCCTGGAACACAGAAGGAGAGGCTCCCACTTGCTACACTCAGCAGTGCTGCCGGCCACGTAAGAAATAAGGCAACGTACATCAAGCTTAGCCCCCCCAGCTTCTCAGTTCCTAATCCCTAAGGAGTGAAAGATCTTGACAAGAAGGCGCAAAGCTGGAGAGCCGCCCCTCTTGGATCACTTCAGTTTTAGCCACACTATCACCATAATAATGCTTCTTAATTACATCTTGCATTTTCATCTCTATATTTCAGCTGAAGTTATGAGTGCTTAATTACACGAGTCTCATAAATACCTTTTGGGGCAGGTCAGCATTCAGATGATATCTGTTTTCATGAGGCGCTTGCAGGGACACTCAGTCTCAGGGAAAATCAGCCCTTCAGGGCAGCGCAGGAGTAGCCCCAGTTAAGCCAAGGTGATGTGGTCTGTGCACAACCTCATTGCCCTGGGGAGCCTGAAATGGTGTAACCCCTTGCTGGGGGGTAGCCTGCACCTCTCCAAGTGTCACCCTCACAGTAAGGCCTCCCTCATGACGCACCTTCGCTGCCGCCCCCAGTGGGTATCAAACAGTGTCTGGTGCTGGCAGGATTCCAAAGCGCCTAGGGAGAGGAGTGTCAGGGACTGCAAAGCCACACAAGAGATCTGCCAAGCCCGCTGTGCCTCTGAGGCTTGTTGGTGTCTGTGTGTTGGCCAAGTATAACATAAAAGATGCCTCTCCTGCCGGATTAAGTACCCCATATTAAACATAAACCATCCATCAACCTTTAATTTTTCACTCATTCTTTTTTTTGCAGCAATTTTCAGGGCATTATGACAGAGGGCTGTCACTGCTGTCACTTTTGTGTCTCTTTTGTTTTTTGCCTTGAATAGTTGAAAAAGGGTTATTGCTATCCTCATTTCCTCTGCTGAGGAGGATACCATATCTTTGCCCAAGAAAAATCCTTTGGTTGGGATACACTGCAGCCACACTGGAGCAGATGGGGCATCAGACAGCAGGTCTGTGTTAAGATGGCTAAGGAATATAGACAGGCTGTGGGTCTTTTTGGTTGATTTTTTCCTGCAAGTTCGTATGTATTGCAAGAAAGGATGGTTCATGTCAAATATTTGCTGGCATTTATGACGTGAAAGAGCTAATGAGCCCGTCTTGTCATCTGCTCTGTAGTGCGCAGCGAGTGAAGAGAGGCTCAGCTTGCTCATTACACTGATCACTAGGGTGTAAAGGGCTCAAAGGAGCTGGCAGGGATGCCTTGTCTTCCTGGGCACTAACAGAACTGTAGTGGTGTGCAGCGCAGAAGTGCCCAGGGCTTTGTTTAAACCAGGACTGTCTTGCATTCATTTCAGCAGAGGCTCAGCTGCAGCAGGTAGGCACTCGGCCAAGGAAGGCGCTTTTATTACCATATGATGAAAGTTAAGCTCTGACGCCTCTTGACCCCTAGCCATGGGCTGGCAACTGAGACACTGGGAGAAACCCGCTGCAGAGAAACTGGGAACTTGCAGTTGGAAGAGAAGAATTTTACTTACGCAGGTAAACACGGAATGCAATGAGCACAGAGCAATGAAAAAGATCTAATGGCATGCAGAAGTCATGGGCAACAATGACACAGAAATCAATAATTGTGTAATTATGTGGATAACAAGCTAGAGAGATGAAACATTCCATTTCAAAACTGAACATCCGTGATACAGGAGATGCGTAGGTGGGCAGCCTACTAGGAGAAAAAAACTACCCAACAAATTTTAGAGATTGTTTCAGGGAGGATCTCAGTACGTGTGCAGGTATAAGTTTCAATACGGATGGACACTCATTCCTACACCCCCAATGCGAGCCAAAGGCTCTCCTATAATCTTATTTCTTCGTATCTCGTACTAATACAAAATCATTTTAATGTCTCTGGAAAGTTCTGCTGCTTTTAATTTCAAATGCTTTACAGTTGTAAAGGTAGTCAGTGTTAGTGTTCATATTAAATAACTTTGAACTAGATGCAGTTGTACTATCCTGTATGAGGTGACAAATTAATCTACTGGCCATTTGTGACAAGACTGTCGTGATAAACACTGCTAACAGAAACCCAGAGTTTGCTTCTTAATCATCCCATCTCCAATGCTTTTCTGATCCCCTTATTTCCTATATCATAACTAAATCTAAGGTGGGAAAATATTGCTTGTATATTTATTCCAGTCTTGCTAAACCACAGTTTACATACAACTTCTAAAGCCATTGTTAATCACCTTTAGTAAACAAGTATCTTAACAGGGCTTAATCTGCCTTGTGTGTTTAGGGGACTACAGCCTACTGGAGTAGTTAAGATTAAATCACATTTTTAGGAAGGGTCAGAAAAGGTTTCCTTGCTGGAGTTCAGACCTCTGGTAGTAGAGGAGTCAGAGGCAGGCTCCTGGCAGCAGCACCGCTGTACAGACAAGCTGGGAGGTACTGGCTGTGCTCGGAGAAGGAATCCCAAAGCTGCCCTGCCCCTCTCCAGCTGCCCCTCCAACACCAGGAGGCCTCGCAGGCAGCTGGCTGCCTGCCCGGGGGGACATGCCTGAGGGTGCCTTGCTCTGCAGGCAGGCACTTATGCCAAGGGTCCCTTGGGCTCCCAAGGCAGACCACGCACACATTTTTACCATTGTGCTGACAGTTTTGAGATCTGCAACCACACCCAGCGCTTTGCGCCTTCCAAACCTACCTCTGCCTGGGTAATTTTTCACGCAAACACACTGTCATAATCAAGCCCAGGAAATGCAGCAGGAATCATTTGTGCTGACATCCTGCTCTCTGTTTTACCAGTGCATGTGAACAGCATGTCTAATACTCCCTTTATAGTCTGAAACACGATTACATTGAGCAATGGCCGTGGTGTCTACTCATGACAGCAATGCTTGTTACCTTCTCTTTCAGTATGAACACACACATTTTAAGGAGTGCAAACCCCACAAAGCAACATGCTTTATACCTAATGTCTGCTCAGGTGTTTCTATGCTAGGGCATCTATGTCATGTCTCTGTCAGACTGTATTGCAGGGCCTGGGCAGGTCTGCTGGCCTCAACCAGTGGTGCTGAGGATCCAGCGATCACAATAGACATCCTGATGCCTCTGCTTCACATTAGGCAGGGTCCTGTAGTCATTGACAGTGGGAATGCATCCTACTCCCTAGTTCTGTCTCAGAGGGTCTCCCGTGCCCTGAGACTTCCTTGCAATATAAACCAAATAACAGGCAGTAGCCGGGATCAGGAGATTTGCTTCAAAAGCACACGACTGACCTGCATTAAAATATTTAGGAGGATGCATCTCTAGATTTAGGCCAAAGCTAACCTGTAAACCAGGTCTGTATCTAAAATGAGACTTGGGCCCATTTTAGTGTTGAGAAGCCAGGAGGAAGAAGAAGGCATCAGAAACTGTCTCACTGGTGTTTTAAAGTGCTCATGAAATTTACTGAGATATAACAAAAAATGATTGTCAGGACTGTTTCAATAATTTTAGCAAAAATCTCTATCTCTAACAGCATGAAACCGGGTCAGAGAAGGTTTAGGTTAGGTATCAGGAAAAGGTTTTTTCACCCAAAGGGTGACTGAGCACTGGGACAGGCTCCCCGGGGAAGGGGTCGCAGCACCAGCCGGACAGACTTCAAGAAGGGTTTGGACAATAGTCTCACACACGTGGTGTGGTCTTGTGATATTCTGTGCAGGACCAGGAGCTGGACTTGACAATCCTGATGGATACCTAACTCAGCATATTCTATGATTCCATTATACTTATTTGTGAGCCTGGTAGATAGACTCGTTACCTGTTACCTCCAGTAAGAATAGCTGGGTTCTGAGTTCAGTTCAACTACTTCATGGAGTTGGCCTAGACTTGTGTTTAATGGGCAGAGAGATTCAGTCAGAACTCCTTGTATGACTGCCATGTGCACTTTCAGAGCTTTTTGCATTCCATCAGAATATGGCATAATGACAGAGTTTATGGATCCCCAGTATTTCTGTGAGTGCCCTTTTAATGAATTCCAGCCATTAATTTGAAATTGAACCTGCCTCAACTTAACTCCACTTCTGTGCATTTTACTTCAAAGTTCATTAATGAGTAGCCTTAATAAACCCAGGCTGTGCCATAATTACAATTGTCTAAATCACTCACTCTGAGTAGTTCAGATCTTTGCATTCAAGTGCAGATGCTCAAAGGCTCACTGCTGTGTGTAGATGGAACCACACACGTTCACATTCACTGCTAGGACTGCTTTCACAATACTTATGGATTAGAATGAACTCTGAGCCATGAAGTTGTTTTAGTGGAAACACAGACGAAATCATCTTTCACCTCTAGGTCACCAGTGTGATTCCATCAGAAAACAGCACTGCTGACTGAAAGTTTTCAGTCGGACACAGAGAGCTTAAGAAACCTCATGATCTCAGCACAGCTGTTAATAGAAAGCAAACCTAGCACTAACTCATGTCACTTTTGGCAGGCACAGCAGAAAGGCCAAACTCCCAAATCAGCATGGGGGCTGCACGGCTCTTTTAGCCCAGAGGTAGCTTCACAGTGGGCAGTACATTATCCTGGCAGGGTGGAGATTGGAAAAACTTGTATGGCAACCCTTTGGACTATTCCTGTCCCTGGGTTAAGAGATGGTCACTTTTCATCTTGTTCCATAGGCTCCCTATTTATAGAAAAGGAAAAATATAGGAAAGTGCCCGAAAGAGTCACTTGCAACTTCTACTGCATGTACTAGAACAAACCAAATTCTGAAATAAGGGTTTCAGCCTCCTGGGGCTGTATCTGAAACTTGTTCATTCCATTCAATCTGTTCTCAGGTAGAAATTCTCAGTGACCTCAGTAGGAACTGTGCCTCTGGAAGAGCTAAGAACTTACAAAAATCTCCAGAGTTTGGACACTTCACAACAGAATTTGCCTTCACATTTCACTGACAAGGTGTCTTGTCTTCTCTCATTCATTTTGCTGACATGCAAAAAATATTCCTTTTCTTTGAACTCCCCACACTCTTTGCTTGAAAATCAGGGCAAAAATTAAATTACCATTCCTCTGCTTAGCAGACTTTTGCAGAAGGAGAAGAGAGATCCATTGTTTGTGTTGCTCACAAAAGAAGCTACCAACTTGTAATGATGATGCAGGCATAAGGAGCATGAATTTGCAAATCTGGCCTCTCCAAGAGACCGCACAAGGTGTAGATGCCAGCAGTTTTCTTCAGCTGGCTGAATGTAGAGGTGAAAACAAATGTGACAACATTTCACTCTCAAGGGAGGGAAGGTAAGAGTTAGAGAGATGCATTATTCATCAGGGAGTTTATTTTCGTGCCACATTCAGATCCATCCAGGCACCCAGTTATCACAGAATTGACAAAAACAAATGGCATTGGAACATAGAAGGAAGTCACTGAGAAGGACTGGAAGAGCTGAATCTACAGAGTTAGGGAGCAGGATGGGAGTCAAGGTCTGTAAGGACTCAATAAGGACTTTTGGAGTGCCAGAATGAAGGACTGATCTCTTACAGATGTTGAGCTCAAGGCTGCCCATACCTTTGGGTAGCTAATATGTAAGTCACTGAATTGCTGTATTTTCAAAGCATCTGAAAGAAGTTTTTCAGCACTTTTTAGGGCCCTTTCTATGGTGTAGCCACTGATAACTAATACCAGGAGATCTCATGCTGCAACTGACTCAGGCCTCTAGTGTTTCTCAGAAGTCAGTTTCCACAAAACCTGTGAAAACTTTAGATTTTAATCTGTTAAATATTGCTGAAACTGGCCAATAACTTGAAAAATCTGTAGGACATGCACATATACACATAAAACAAGGCACAGCCTAAGCCTTGTTTCCAAAGAAAATGAGGTTAAAAAAACTTCAGGGTGTGAAAATTAAAATTCTAAGTCATGAAGCACAAAGGTATTTTGCTTCCCTGTTGGGACATAGGATTTGATACATCTTGGTCATGCTCTGGGCCGTGCCAGCTCTTTTTTTGCTTCATTCCTTGGCGCAGAACAGCTCTCGGTCAGACAGCAGTTCCCATCATGTGTCTAACAACACATGCAGCTGAGTTTATTTAGGCTTCATACCTTAAAGGAAGGTCTTTTACATCTTAAGAGAGGAAAGGACTTTGTGTGTAAAGCTTGACAGTGAAGAGGTTGCTTTATGGCTAACCTGTTTGATCAATGTGAGTTGTACTATGAGCACATTGTTTGGAGAACTCTGTGGAGGGAATGCCGCAAACAACTCCCGAAAGCCTGGGCTTTCATGTGGGCTAGGCGCTCTGGATGAGGGAGGGGTTGGTATTCACGGGTCAGCATGTAATGAACGTGCCTGTCTGATGCTGGCCTTGTTGGAGGCCAATTCAGACGCTGAATAACTTTGTTGAAGCCAATGGCAATGTAATTGCTTCGGTGTAGGTGGTGGGAAGGGTGGAGGTGATGATCCCAAATAGGGCAGGTTCATGGTAGTTCTGCTCCTTTGTCCAATCTGAAAGTTCACCCTGAAGTTAAGGGTGTGATTTGGGCTGAGGCTGTCCAACAGGTAGAGACAATATATTATATTAAGTTGATTATCTTCAAGTGTGATGGTTAGTTTCCAGTGCTCAGACCCCTGCAGCTGCAGAAAGACTGGGTGGTGGCAAGGTCAGGGGAAGAAGTGTATGACATCTGAGGGTAACTGTTTTTGTAGGATTTACCTGGCTTTGCCTGTTCATCAACCCAACAGGTCCTCAGTGTCGACTGACTCATCTGAGAGAAGCATTAGCAATGTGTGACAGGCAAAACAGTAACACTGTGCTGCAGCTGGGTGCCTTTCTGTCTATGTAGTTCCTTGCTGATTCCAGGTAAGAGGAACAAGTCACTAGGATGCTTGCATTACTGAGTTTTGGTGTTGACTGAGACTGGAGAAGTTAAAGTAATACAGTAGCAGCTGCACACTTGAACATGCCTTCTTTTCTTACTAGTAGAGGATAAATGAGACTAAAGTTCCATAGGATTGTTCTTGGCTGCTTTTCTCAGCAGACTTGCTCTTCCAGCCCAGTATTACTTCCTCCTGCACCTCTTTCTCACTATGTTTTGTTCTCTACCCCATCTTGATCATTCTAAAGCCATATTCAAGCCCTTCTAAAATGAAAGAAAGGACATGAAGTGGCCATCCATGGGAAGAGTGCTGTACTTTAGGGAAGAGTCCCTTTAGCCAATGCTAGGTTTGGAATTTTTTTCTTCACCCATGGGTGACTACCAAGTGGAAAGGGAAGATACTTTCCCTGCTATGAGATGTTCTGCTGCTCCACCGCCCTCAGAGGGTTTTGTTCCTCTCCTTTGCTGTCAGTTACTTCTGTGCTTGTGTGTTCTTTCCTGTCTGCCGGGAGATCCTTCAAATACTGTGACAAGGGCATTGCTGATGCACAAACTGCCTCTTAACAATTTGGAAAGGGGGAAACTCACACAGGAAAAGAAAAATTGGTGGTGATTGAGCTTTTACTGGGTCTTTTTCTCACCTACAGTTGAAGAAATTGGATCTGAATGAGTGATCTTTGCCTAAGAATTCAGAAGATGAAGGTGAACCCAAGGACTCTGTGTATTCTGCTGGTGGCTTTTGTATAAGTCATTTGACCAGCCTCTGTAGAAGCCTCTGGCTCCTGCAGACATCATGCCTTAGGGCTGCATGCCAGGAGAGCATGCACCTTCTTCATGCCAGCCGAGCTCTGGCCCTAACTTCCAGACATACAGAGATCTGTATTGTCCTTTCAGAAACACTCTCCTGGCCTCAGGCACCCAGGAGTGCTAAATTGCTGACTCAGCCCAGACAGTTCTGGACCAGAAACCCCCGGTGGGCCCAGCACATATCAACTGTGCAGGATTCCAGCCTGTTGCAGCAATGTTTCTTTCAGACTGTTTTCTTCACTGCCAGCTTGGAAAAAGTCGTAAGTAAAAAGGCCTTGAGCGGAGTCCAGCCCATACAAAGGCTGGCAACTCCGACAACCGCCTCCTTCTTGCCATTCATATGCAGAAAACCTGTTCCTACATGTCACACAGTGATTTCCACTGTGACCATGAGAAAATAAAGTCTCTGCCATGTCAGCCTGCTGGTGTGTGACAGACACCTTGCACTGTGGTGTATGTTGTACATGACTGTGAGGGCAATGCTGGGTGATAGGACTAAGAAAGGTGAAAGACTTTCAGGAGACTCCATAGGAAATAAAGAGTAATGGTGTTGCTGCAGCTCCTGGGAATGCACTGCAGTGGAAAATTCTCTGAGGTGTGTTACTGATAAGTAAAATTTTACAAAAGGAAGGCCTTGTGAAATCATGGCTCCAGCCTGTTACTTTGGCTAAGTAGAAAAGGACTGTGGGAAAGAGACTCAGCTGAATTAGGGGTAGAAAAACAAGTTATATAACCATTGTGTGTTCACATCATACTTCATGGTGGTGGGTTGGATTACGTTTGTTATGCTTTAAAACTATGTAACTGATAATGGGCTAACTGCTTTAAAAGGCCTGGGCTTTGCAATAAAGGGGCTCTCCTTTGCACCTGCCTGGGGACTCAGCATCACTACAGACCCTCACCCATAGGGGTGTACAGCAGTCTGGCAGAGCAGGGAAGTTATGTCTGCACCATGCACTGCTGCTCCAGAGCTGCAAGCAGCAGAGCCATCCATGGTGATGCTTCACCCATGCTGCTCAAACCTCTGGTGCAAGGAGCCCTTATGTGGCTGAATTGTTCTGCCATCTCCATCCAGCACTTTGCACTTAGGTATACTATGGAAAAGGTGATATCAGGAAGGCTCAGTCAGTTCTGGTGTCCTCAGAAGCCTCAGGTTGAAAACAAAAGATGGTGGGGTGTTCAGCCCCTTAGTGTTCTTTTCTAGTCATAAGCCCTTTAAAAATAAGCATGAAGTTCCAGGCTATACCTGTCTTTTCTCTCCTTCACTCCTTAACTATGCCTACTTGTGAGATTATTCTAGTGAATACCCTGTGACAATATCTCCCTGGCACCTCCTTAGCCAGAGCAAGTCTGCAGTAATCCACAGGATAGTGATGTTTGGGAATGGTAGAAACATGGCTGGCAAAAAAGTCTTTAAGTGCTCTCCCCCAACAAGAGGTTTTGGGAGGCTCAGAAGAAGCAGGAGGAAGGTCTGTTTCATTTGGTGCCATGGTAAATTGCATACCACTACCACATGTTGTAAACCCCTAGCATCTAGTATATGAGTCCAAAAAAACAAAACAAAAACAAAAAAACAACCAAACAAAACAAAACAAATCCAACAAACCCACCAACCAACCAACCAACCAACCCACCCAAAAATCAATTGGGGAAACACAGGAGGAAGGATAATGTGGGGAGCCCAAATACAAAGAATTTACTTTGAGCCCTGGAAATACCAGAGCCCCAAGCTGAGTTTGAGAGAATATGCACAGAAATTATCTCAGCTTTTCTTCTTCCTATCTAGGTATCTGCAACTGCTGTGTAAGATACTGGCTGGACGAGCATTTGGCTACCCTTGTGTTAACATTTTAATGCAAAAAGCTGCCTTTTAATGACAAAATCCACAAAATTAAGATGACAGCCTCTATACAGTGGATTGTTTCTATTTTCCCAAAGTATTGAGAATTTGAGCCAGAGGAGAGAGAGAGGCTGAGCTTTCCATTGCTCTGCATGTGTAATTGCTGGGTATAGTAACCTAATGAAAAGAACCAGTGCAGGAGTTTAAAAGGATTAGCAAACTTAAATGCCATTTACAGTAACCCATGAAATGCTCAGAACTCTGCACACAGTAACACCAGAACAGCAGTCTCTGGGTCTCCTGGAGAAAACCTCCCGGCCTGTCTGAGAGCAAATCCTGGAAATACTTGTGTGCTTAGTAAACAGGCCTGCTCACAACATGCCATCCTGCTTGTTCATGGGGTGTTGGAGATAGGGAGTGGTAGAAGTCATTGGGATAAAATAACATAGCTGGCATTTGCAGGGAGGTGGGTGGGGGGTGATGCTGCAGAAATTCCCCTTTCCCTGGGTGTGAGGGGTGAGCCATGGTCTGGTCCAAATACACCATGCAGTTGGTCTAGTAGTCTGTACTGGTGGACTTTTGTGACCCTGCCAAGCACATGGCAGGGCTGCCAGCCTTGCATTTGGGGTCCTTGGATAGCCACAACCATGCAGCTGACGCAGTTTTGGACCCTTCTCTCATAAATACCAAAGTAATATGTGTAGAGAGGTCAGGACATGGATAGTCAATGCGACATGCAAAGTTTCAAACTGGCCTTAGTTTGGGCATGAGAGGAAGGCCCAAATCCAGAAAAGTAGGTTTAGAAACAACTGAACAATTTTTTTTGAACTATTTTTTTGCAAAGTTGTAATCTGCTGATTTCAGAGTGGAGCAGTGCATGAAGATACTCAGCTTTCTGAACAGAGGGATGGTGTTAGACTGGGCTTGCAGTGCCAGGCTGATACATCCCTTCCCCTCTCTCAAGCCCTCTGCTGCCTTCGAAGGGTGGACAGAGAAACTGGCAAAAGTCCCTCAGACTGGAACAAAGAGGAGTTAAAATGGAGGCACAGAGCAAGAAGCTGCTTTATTTATATTATGTTTGCAGTCTCTAGGCGATCTCTTCACTGCTTGCACAGAAGCAGCAGGCTGAGGTGCCATTTTACCACCACAGAAGTGTATGCAGCATCAGCTCTCACAGCAGGCCTATTTTGTGGTTTCTTTGAGATCCCAGGCTCTTCAGTTCTCCCTCTGGCTGGCTGTGGGACTTGAATCAGTAGTCCAGTACACCCTCAGGTGAAGTGAGGAGAGCAGGTGGTATGATGGGAAGGGCAAAGACCAAAGACAGCTCTGGAACCTGCCCTCTGCCTCAAAGAGACCAGCTATCCAAACTGAGTGGGGCATATCCTCAGCACCCATGAGGAGAGGTCACAGCAGCTCACAGCTGGAGCCCGAGTCACCTCAGAAGCCATTCCTTCATCTGATAGTAGCAGTATCTGTAAAGGAAGTAGCTTGTACAAGGCTTGTACAACACTCCAGGGTTTGTGGTAATCAGCTATGGGGCACGTGCTGCATTTAATGACTAATCTTAACAATAATGCATCTCATTAAAGCAGTTGGTGTATTCTGTGTTTTGTAGGACATGTTTGCAGCCATACAGCTGTAATATATTTATCACATGCAAACATATTGTTTCTGTAGCTTTTCTTCTACACTATAGCACTGTTCCTGACACTCAGTGCCTAAATCCATTTTGCATGCATCAGAATTTCCAGTATTTAATTTCTCTGAAGCCTGAGAGGAGTCAGAACATAAAGCACCAGGCTGTGGAGGCTGCTAAGACAGACCTGCGTGAGAAGAGCTCCTGAAGTGGGAGTCCTTCAGGGCTTTTACCTCATAACTAGACATCATAACTAGAGGGAGAGCAGTTGAATGCTTTGGTTGGGCTCTGCAAAAAAGGTATTCTGAAATCCAGTCGCATCTCAGGGGGCAGCTTGAAGACCAGCGTCTTAATCTTTGGAAGGAGATTTATAAAATTATTAAGGCCTTTTGATTAAAGACCCTTCAGGTAAAAGGTATTATTATGATGCTATACAGTCATAGAGATTTAATTGAAGGCATTTAACTGCAGTGACTGTAAAACAATTGAAATTATACTCGACCTCCTCTTTGGAGCAATGCTTTTAGACAGATTAATAAGGTAAGTGATGCTTAAATTCTTTGTGTCTTTCCTGAGGTTTTCTCCAATACACTTAATGGAGTTTTTACAATGCAGCCAGATTGGCAGGTATAAGGAATTCTAGTAATTATGCCCCCTAAATTCCTTGTACTTCTTTCTAACTGAGTATCTCTAGGATCAAAGTAAACATGATAACAAGTGTCTGTAAATGACATTCTCTGAAATGACATACAGAGAAGCTGACCTTTAAAAGAAATCAAAGAACAAGTGGTTTTCCCAGTAAATCAGGGCCAAGGCAGAGTCCCAGTAGATGCTTACTGACAAACCCCTACATGTGCATGTTTGCAGGTTACTTATTCAGTCACAGGTGTAGAAACTCATGTGGTCTCCCAGCTTAAGAAGAAATAATAGGCCAACCAAGAAGGCTTGTTTATTTAGTCTAGATGCTAATCTGAACTTCAACTGAACCTATTTGCTCAAGCAATCTCCAGGAGAAGAGGTTTTTTCTCATGTAGAGCCAGCCTAACAAAAATGCAAGCTAACCTCTAACTGAGATGCTTATGGAGATGTGTTCCCTGCAGGCAATTTGTGTGGGTATGTGTGGAGGAGCAAGCAGGCACCTAAACAATGTCTTTTTATTAGGGGAGCTCCTTGCCCAGTATCGTGAATGAGTGTTTTAAGATTGCTTAAAGAATCACTGGCTAAGGTATCAGTAAAAACAGGTTTAATATAAAAGCAGCAGCACAACAAAGTTCATTGGCAAGGTTCACTCTTCTACTTACTATATGGTTAAGTCCCAATCCTTCCTTCCCTGATGGCTGCAGTGCTCCTCTTTGAGCAGCAGGTCAATTTGGGAAGGGTTTCTGGGGCTTGCCAGGTGTCATGCAGGAGGTATGACCAAAGCCCAAGTCAGACCAGATTCACAGTCCCATGGGTCTCCCACAGGAACATTATCCCTTTGCTGTACAAACATGAAACTGAACTCTTGCAGTGTAGGTTGGAGGCAAAGCTGCCATGGATGACAGCAAGGCAGGGCAGGGCCAGAACCACCGACTGAACTTTGAGAGCTGGTCACAGACAGTATGACAGATGTCACCTCTCCCTGGTGTTATGGGTGGTGGAGTAATTTGTTGATGCGTTCTTGGAATAGTTTTGATGAATTTTGCAAAAACCTGTTTAAATAAAACATTAGATACGCTTTTTTCTTAAGGTTTGAAGAGGGGTTATGATTGTTTTTACTCTCAGTCACACATCTAAGAATAATCCTTTACTTAGTCATCCTTGGCAGGAAGGGAAGCAATATACTGGCTTTAGAGGCTAAAGAATTACCTGTTTATTTTGAAATAAATGTTTCTGTGTGCTATTCCTGACAGAACATCAGCTTTCCTGTTCCACCCTTACCATTTACTGTAGGAGGGTCATGCACTTTTGTTCTAGTCAACACAAGTCCTGCCACTGTGTAAGTTTGTGACATTTTATTTCATATTTTTTAGGTCAGACCAGTCTTATGTGACCGTTTATATAAATAAGCAGTTGACCAAAAGCCACTCATCTTCATGTACAGCGGGCTTGTGAGGCAATGGGTGTTGTGCAGCTGCTTGTTCAATATTTCTTGTGAGGTCATTATTGCATTTCTCCTGCCATCCAAACTTGGGGCCAAATGTTGCCTTGCTCCTGACTTGCAAAACGAAAGGAAACAGAGGACATTAGGGGCAGGGGAATGAGTCTCTCCTCATTTGTCTGGCACAGATCCACAGGGCAGGCTTTCTGCTGTATCACGATTATGTGCAAGGAAGGTGGGAATTGGGTCTGTTCCTGGCCTTGTCATAGCCTCTGGGGACCCATTTCCTGGAGGCCTGGAAACTCATGGGTTCACCTTTCTCTAGAGGAGGTAGCAAAGGTGCCATTCACTGCATGCTCTATGTGAGCAATATTCTCATGCAATGAGGGCACCCAGATCCCCTTTCTGGCACCACCAGACAGAGATTCGCAGGCTGCACTGCTGTGTTTACAGCCTCCCTCACTGCGCAGCTTCCAAGTCTTCCTGTGCCCTCTCCTGAAGAGAACTTTGATTATTTCCTAGAGCTATGGACAGAGCTTGTACAAAGGCTTATAGTTTAAAAGTACATGCTAGAACAAGTGGCAAACTGTGGGGAAGGAGAAAGCACTTGGTTAGATTAATTTGATGACTTGTAAGTTCTGCTGCCTTTATGACTGGTAACAGGAATGGTTTAAATATTCCTTCCTTCCTCTTTCTCCTCTACCTTTTCCTGCCTGAGGCTTTTTCTCCCTCTGCTCTAGCAACTCACTGCTAAACTCAGTGCTGCTTTCTGGGCACAAAACAGTCAGTGATGATTTCTTCAGCAGGGCAGTGTTTCTACCTCACTCCTACCCTGCTGCTGTGTCTGCTCGCTAATGCCTCAGCATGTGAACAAAAGTCACGCTCTCCTGTCTGCTAAGAGAGCAGTGGTGAGCTATCCTGTGGGATTGTGTGCAAGCACGAGGCTGTGCCCTATGTCATTTCACACCACACAGAGTCAGAAGAGGAACACCACCTTCCTCTGTCAAAAAAAGCAGGAGTTCAGAAGTTTTCCCTGCTTCTGTTTAGGATGAAATGAAAAGTGTTCCAGATATCTTCCCTTCCTGGAATGAGGCAGAAGCCTGCTGGCTGGGAGGCAGGAGTCACATGCACAAATCATCTGTCTAAATGATTCAGTCATGGGCTGGAGCGTGGCTTTCCCACATCTAAGACGAACGCTCTAAACAGTGAATCTCTTCTACAGTGACTAAATTTTGGTTTAACCCTCTTGGATCCTTGGTGAATATTGGCATGATCAGAGATCTCTTGTTTTGATGACTCCTATTAAATAAACTCTTTTCCTGCTCAACTGGATAGTTTCTTCCCACTACCAGCACTTAGGTGGTTACTTGCAGCCTAAGTATTTGTCAGACTCCACCCAAAGCATAAGACATTCAGGTGAAGTTCAGGTATTGGAGCTTTCCACCACAGATCTTTGCAGTCGGCTTTCATGCTAATGCCTGCACGGCATCCAGTTCCCAACATGGCTTAGGGCAAACTGGAGTTTGCTCTCATCTGGCACAAAAGGAACAGGGATTGTTGTCCTGCAATGCTGCCCACGTGCTGTCATCTACCACACCTTTTGTCATCTTTGCTCTTCAGCTCTTTTGAGTAAAAGGCAGCAAGAAGTAGCCTCTTTCTCAAAAGCTGTGCACAAAAAGCAGTAAGAAGTGTCAAACCTGATGTTTAGCTAATTGCGGACCACAGTTCTCTTTGTTTTTGTTTTTTTTTTAATAAAAAGAACTTTAACAAATCTCTGCTCCAGCTGAATTTCAAGTGCATGCAGTAGATCAATGGCTTTTCTAGAAACAAATACCCATATCAGTTAGTGTCTGTATTAGCTTTAACTGAATTGTCTGAAATAGCCCTCCCATCATCTAAATTTAGACTTTGAAACAGCTAAAGAATGCATGGTGGCCTAATGAATAGCTAACCAGTCCTTCATAGGATTCTGCCTCTGAAAATTAAATTGCATGTGAGCATTAATACTGCATCTCAAAAGCTCATTCATCTGCAGCCCTGGTCAGCATACATTGGTTTTGGCTGTTTTTTTTCCCTGGTCTATTTGTCCCTGAGACCTTTTTCATGCTGTATAATATGACAAGACATTTTATTGTGAAGTGATTTTTAGTTTTGGCTTAGGAAATGACAGCTATATATCCCGAGAGAGGACAATATTATGTAAAAATTAACGTACACATTATTTGGCAAGGAAAAAAAATTGACCATCTTTTTATCTCTTCCTTCACAACTTAAATTCTAATAGATGTCATCCATTTAAATTCCATTATAACAACACAGAATGAACTGCAGAAAAGAGGTAATATATGGTAAGATTTCTTTGTTTCCCTGATGACTGGAAATACACATGGAGTACTGCAAAGCAGAGGTCTATATTGGAAACAACATGACACTTGCCTCTGCAGAAATTCAACAGCTAAAACAAAAATGAAAGGGAATAGACCTACCAGCTGCTTAGATTCAGCAGTTCCACTACTCACATGCTGTTCAGTAAGTTTCCAAAGAAACGTAGGCTTGGATTTCTGTGAAATTTATCTTGCTAAGATTATGAGGGAGGTTGGGAAGGAAGGATGAAAATCAGAATTGCCTGCAAAATAACTCCTTCTCCTCTCCCCCACCCCATCCCAGAAACATGAGGTATCAGTGGCAGAAGGTCATGCAGATAATTACAACATTATCTCCTGTGCCTTGAGAACTTGGGTCCTCTCAGTGGGAGGGTGATAAATAAAAAGCTGTCAAAATTCCATTCATGGAAAACTCCAACACTGCTAAATCTAGAACCAGAGCAGTAAACTCCAGAACTTCATGGAGAAAATATCTTCTGGAATTTTAAGTCTTTTTCCAAAGTTAAATGCTTCTCCCTGGCTGATTTCCACATGTCATTTTTGGGGTGTTTTGGTGGTTTTTTTTTTTTTTTTTTTTTTTTTTTTTTTTTTTTTTTTTTTTTTTTTTTTTTTTTTTTTTTTTTTTTTTTTTTCCCTTTGAAAAAATCAACCTGAACAAAAACAGCTTGTGCCCAGCTCCTGTGAGCCTGGGAACCTTAAACTCTGAAACCCCTGGCCTGAGCTGGCTCTGCAAGTTTCAAGGCTCCCTGAAGTGCAGCTGTGAGTCTGAAACTCTTGAATGAGACTTTTCTGCAGTGGGGTCTCCATGAAACCAGGTACTCTGGAAGCTTCCCCATCAGCCTGCCTCAGAGACTAGCAAGAAACCTAACAAAAGGGAATTTTGTCAACAGAACCTTCTCAAAACTGAACAATTACTAAAAAAACGTCTTCGTTTTGAGTATTCAGATTGGGAATTTCTGAGCAGATGTAGTTCAGATCCTTCAGTGACTTCTCTTTAGTCTGTTGAGGGCAATTCACATGGGCCAATATTAAGATCTGTCTTTGGGTTCTTGATGTCCTCCTTGCCTCTTTTATGTATTAAGTCCTACTTCACACATTCCACAAACTGTGTACCTATTCCCCAACTAAATGAATTCCTGGTTTTCGATGGTAAAAGGACAGATAAACATATTTATCATCAAAGCATAAGATGAGTTGCATAGAAGTTCCTTACTGGGGTATAGATGGTCCTATTTGGCATTACCTGAGAAACTGAGGCTTGCAATGTCTGTAAGAGGGGGATAACATGTTATTTCAGTGGATGGTTGGGAGAGCTTAAAACCCATTAGTGTTTTTGATTTGGTGAAGTGGAATTGCTGGTGGCACTGGCAATTTCTGATTTTACCAAACGTTGTTCCTTCTTCATTCACTCTCAGGATACATACCAAATGCTGCCCAACGTTGTAGAGCTCCAGAGCACCATGTTTTAATCTGTACTTCTGTAAATGCCAGTAAATACAATAGTATTTGTGTTAATTTCTTTTTTCACCCTAAATCAACAAGCAAGGTATCAGCCTTATCAATAGAAAAACACTTGGGCTATGGCTCAGATGTTTTCTGTGATGGTAAATCAATTGAATTGCATCAATGCTGAAATTACAGTGGGAAACATCTCTATAATCTTTGTGTGTTACTGAAGCACATTCCTGTAAATTAGCCCCACCGGCAGTCATTTTACCAATTCAGTTGTAAATGTCAGATCAAAATGTTGCCCTAGACGGTGATATTTGGAAGGCAGGATCCTCCAAAGCAGGCTTTTTAGACATAGTCAGCAAATTGGTATACAATGGTTTCTTGCTCCATATTAAAACAGAGGTGACTTTTCTTGCAAACAAGCATTCCTGTTTCAATGGTGACATGAAATGTAATGACTTAAATTAGTTGCCCCAGCCAGTTTTCATTAATAATCTGCATATAACTTTTTACCATATGAACTCTGACTTTATACTTGTGTCACCTCCATAAACCACTTTAAAGCTTTCTTTAAAATCCTTGACCTTCAGAAGGATATTAGCCAGGTCCTGGAATGGCAGAAGGAGAAAACAAAAAGGTGTTTTAACTCTGCCAGCCAAGAAGCAGCAACTCGAGTACAACTGGTATCCAGGCTGGAAGGGGCAAGCCCCAAGAGCATGGGTGCGAGGAGAGGGGTGGTGCTGGGCCATGTGGCACCACCTTGGAGACCCATGTAGGGAGACCTGGAGACACCACAGTGGCCCCCCCATTCCTTGCCAGATGATGGGGGTGCTCATGTGCTGACTCTGCACAAGGTGTGAGCCCTCCAGCCCAGGGCAGGTCTCCGTGAGGCCGCTCTGCCTGTGTCTGCCCTGCCAAGACAAAAACCCCAGGAGCGGTCACACTCTCCTGCTGCTTACTGCAGCTTTGCAGTCAGCCCTCTCCCTGTTCTTTCAACAAAAGGTTGTATTTACCCCTACCCGCTCCCATCTGGCCTTCAGCAATTAATCTCTGTGCCTCAAACTGCAACACATTGTGTGATAATTCGTTATGTTAATCCCATGTGTCAGCGAGCCATTTAGAGACTGCCCTGCTTATCTTTTGGAATAAACCTGGGTTTTCCAGCCCTGCATGCAAAGAAACAACCACATTCTCTGTCCTTCACATACACAAGGCTAAAATTTGAACTGTGCCCTTACCTGGTGTCAGAATTTTTGAGAGATATAATTAGGGGGAGCCTAATGACACATTTTAATCTGCAAGCTCCCTTCTTCTTTTAAATGCAAATTTCTAGGACAGAAGCAGTATGGTATTAAACATATTTACACTATTATAAGCCACTCTGTGCGCAGCAGAGCTAATGAAGCTTGTTTTCGTCCTGACTGGACCCAGCTGTTGATGCTACTGAATGTTTCAGGAACACCTTTGAGACCATTTCTGCCTTGGGTGGTGTTTAAGATCACCCAGCCAACTAAAATGTTGCTAAGGGAGCATGTGAATGACAGACAGACAGAAGAGGAGATAGTGAAATTAATAACACATCTTTTCTCACAGAAGCATGTTAGAACCCCTCTCACTAGATACAGCAAATTCAGTCCTAATCCAAAACCTGGATTCAGCTTCTCCTCCCATTCTTTTCCCATTTGATGGGCTTGGAGCGAGCGTGGGGGGCAGTTTTTAAGATGGTCTGTTCTGGTTGTGGGCGTCAAAGAGATTTAGGACAGATAAACCAGTACAGTGTGAAATAGGGCAGTGTTTTCCTGGCACTGATGGAAAGAGCTTGCTGCTCTTGGCAGGCTGCCCACAGACAACACCTCAGTCTCCTGCAGGTAAAAGAGCACGGTGGTGCTGACCCACCTCGTGAGCACACCTTTAAAGGATGGGGGGAGGGACGAGGACCCTGAACATGTACTCAGAACAGTTTGTACTTGGTCCCTCCAGCCAGAGCCTCAAGATACAGAGCTGCAGATACAAAGCCTGAGAGGGAAGCAGCTTGAGCTGCCACTGACTTGGGTGTCCTAAGGCCACTGAGGGCTGATGGAGATCCCAGGGCATTTTTTCCAAGAATTTGGTCCCCCCAAATCTTTTAAATTTGGCTTAAACAGTCCACAATTGCCAGAGTACCTCTGAGGATCTGGAGTGAAATGCACACTCTCTTCTAGAGCTAAAACCAGCTCTCCCGAGGCCTGCAGCAAGCCATGGATGTCCTTCAGCTGAGTCACATCAGCTCACAACTAACAATTGTATTCTTTTGGTTCTCCAATTAGCTGAATGCCGCTTCTCTCAGGTCTGTGATCAAATTAAAAAAAAATTAAAAGAAAAAAGAATAAAAAGAAAATATCAAACTAATCCAAGTTATTTTACTTCCCTTCCTTTAAGATTTTCCTCTCTCTGCTTTCAAGTTTCAATTTTACTACAATTTATTCTAAAATAAATTGGGCATGTTTGAACGCTAATATGATAGTTCAATTTTTCTCCTTTTCTTTTCAACTAGATTAGTTGGGCCACATTCTGCCTGTAATGAAAAATATTTTAAGTGTCCCAAGCTTGCTCTTTTTCTCCTTTTTTAACAGAATGAAATATTTCTCTGGCATAGTGTTAACCAAGTACAGCTAGGCAATACAACAGCACGTTTCATTTGTTTCAGGTAGCCATTGGCATCAAGACACAGTTAAGAATTTCTGCACAACTGCCTCTGTGTTTTTGTTTTCAAATTAAGGTTTTCTCCTTAGGGCTATTGCAGCATTGGGGTTCCTCAGACTGGAAAGAATTGAGTGGAGGACTATGAAAACCTGAGAAATTGCAGGAGGAGCCATGAGCTGAATAATATGTTCCAAATATGCTCTGTAATATCCTAAGAGTAGCAGCTTTTTGACTCAGAATGAGAACTGGATTTGCCAAAAGCACTAAGCTTGAGCCCAAAAGCTGAAGTCCAGACACAATTAAAATAACAAGGCTCGAAGCTTTCCTGCAATCAGCCTGCAACTTCAACTCTTGCTGCTTTTAGCTTAATGTCAAGCTTCCCTACCAAGTGTTTACGTGTCACTTTGCTAATCAGGCAAACACAGAGGCTGCAAATCAAAGAGCAGCATCCCTGCTATCAGTGTCTAGCGCTATAAATCTGGTCTGTCCACTTCAAATGGCTCTAGGTCAGCTTTCCCAGCCTCCTCCTTGTCTCCTCCTCAGGGCTTCTCAATCTCAATGCAAAAGCAGCAAGGGTCTATTCCTTAAGGCATGTTTCCTTAACATATCCACCCTCCCAACCAAGGCACTGCTTCCCTGCTTTGTTTTAACACCAGCAATGACCTGGTGAACAGAAGGACTCCTTAATCCGGGGAGAGGCTGTATTCCCAGCAGGGACACAGAGCAGCTGGGTGGCTCCCTGGCCAGCCTCACGGAGACCTCAAAGACCAAGAGTCCACTGACCTAAGCAGGGGTCTCTGGGCCCGGGGTTCAGCTGGAAGCCTTGCTGGTTAAGAGGGCTCAGCTGCCTACAACAGCAGATGGGGAAAGGACTTGAGACAGAAGCTTGCTCAGGGTCAATGAAGAATGAGGTGCAAGCAGGTTTTGTGAAACACCATTCTCCCCTGGAACTTTTCAACCTTAAACTAAGGCAGCTGATGAAGCTGAAGAGGAAGGCAAAGGGGACAGACAGCACTCACCTGTGCTTCTATGAGCAGGCCTAAATGCTCTGGTAAGCAAAGTTTTGAGTCTCGTCCTGCCTAGAGCCCTTACACCTTCTCGGGTAGCACTAAGGCTGCCACTGGGGCCAGTGTCGGGCTGGGCACTCCTCAGGCTGCTTCAGAGGGGAACAGCAGGGACGGGGCTCAACCTGCTGCCACCTAGATTTGGAGCACCCACCAACCCTAAGCCAGGTCTTGTGCCTCTGCCCTCAGTGACTATGGTGGTGCACACCTTGCTGGGAGAGTGATGCTGACTTCTGTCAAGGGACAGCAATACCCAGAGGGTGTGTGCAAACCATCAGCACTATACACACATCTCTGCCCGACTCACCAGGCAGGGATGGGCAAAAAGATTGGTTAGATAGGTTTAACAGTCATTAACGAAGGCCTGTGCTTGTTAATAAGCTGAAAGAGAGTTTTTTAGCAAGAAACAAAAGTCAGCAAGGTATTTCAATATGGGTTGTAAAAAGACCAGTACATGCCTGGTGTGCGTTTCTCAGTGTCCAGCCTTTGTAAACACTGCTGACAGTGCATCATCTGATATATGAAGAAAGCCAACATCAGATGGTTTTTTGGCATTCTGAACGCTATCTAGACTTTTCTGGCTTCCATACATGAGAAATTGAAGGTTTGGATAGCAACTTCAAGAGGCTGGCAAGGAGCCACAAACCTACACACACCAATAGACAGGAATGAAGTCATAATTTGTAATGAGGCTGAGTATTGCAAGATCTTCCAATCGACAGCCAAAAGAGCACACTGGAAGGAAGAGATGGTACAGGAACGAGATGGGAACACAAACAAAAGTCGGATTTCTAGGAGCGCAATAATGTTTGTCTGCTGAGGGCTCAGTCCTGACTGACCTTTCTTGTTTGTTTTTTCATGACTTAATTGCTTTTGTAGAGCAGATTTCAGAGAAGTCTGACACTGCTTCCTTGGGAAAGCAGGAAGAATTGTACTGAGGTTATTGCAGGCAGCAGTTATGATTTCATTATACAATACTAAGATTGTCATTTTGTGTGCTTACACAGGATGTTTAATGAACACATTAAGCTAGATGCATTTTATTTCAGTTTGTATAGCAGTCTAAATGGCAAAACAGTATGATACGCTTGTTTATTTGGCATTAAAGCTCGGATTCAGTGCTTAAGCATCTTACTGCATTGGGGGACTATGGTGTGATTTAACGGTTCAAATAAGAGCCTTGTTAGCGATCAAAACTCAGGGATCTGTATGCTCAGAAGATTTACTGACTGGTGGGAAATAATACTGTACCAGCATGGTAACCTTGCAGACCTTTCCAACACAAAAGAAGGTAATTTTATTGAGCCCTGTAGATACTATCACATTTTTCACATTTGGTCAGTTTACATATTGAAAATGTGAAGGTCATAGGGTGAACTGTACAATTTTTAGGGTGGAATTTACCATCACAAATATAAAATGTTTCAGAAAATTTAGATTTCTCTTACTTGGTGAACAATTTTTATTTCCTTTCATATTATTTGAAGGTTGATTCCTCCCCATTTAAAACTGATTTGCTGCAAAAAGTAGATGTTGAAACTGGGTTATTTAATTTCAAAGCTTACTAAATATCTGAGCTGATGGGGCTTTGCAAATAGCAGAACTGTATTGCTCTAGTTACTAATAACACAGCTACTATTTGGGCTGAGTGAAAAGCAGTTGTTTCAGAACACAGAAGAGGTTCAGCTTTCAATAGCTTGTTTTCACAACTCATTAGTATAAAATGTGATGTGTTGCACTTCATAATGTTGACTTTGTATCTAAAATAGATCCTTGGATTAGGAAGACCTGTTTTAAGGAAACAAATTGATTTAGTCTTGTGGGGAAGAGCATATAACAGGCAAAGCGGATTCTTGCTGTGCACTGGCTGTGTGTTTGGACACCAAGGTTACTGCAATCCCCCAGCTGAAGGCTCAACTCTTTTCCCTTCCCCCTAGCTATGCAGTGGTAAAGGACAGTACTGACTGCAACAAATTAAAATTAAAAAGGCTGGACAAGGGGCCCTCTACCCTTTCTCATTCAGACTGGCTGCCCTCAAGGATCGGTAGAAAATTCAGCATCTGAGGACAACAGAAATTTAAGCACGTAATGCAAAGGACTATTTGAATGTGACGACCCCAGCAGGATCAAAACGATTTAACAGAAAAGAAAAATACGAGTTCTAACAAAAGACATGGTGTCTTTTTTCCCGTGTGTCAGTTGTATTATGAACAATTTGTGGTCGACTGGTTCTCCCTGGGCTACTTCTCCTCCAGAGGTTTCTCTTTTAGCTTGGAGGGCCTCAGTTTAGCTAAGACTTAACTGTCCTTTCAGCTGCTTCAGAAAGGTGTGTTTACTTATTTAAATAACAATGTTGCTGTTATTTAAACATCCTGCCTGTGTATTTTTCCCCTTACCTTTAGGCTGATTTCACCATCACTGAAAATCTTGCTGTGACTGCTGCTCAAGAACCACCTGTAAGATGTAGTTACCCATTTACCAGGGACTGTGTGGTTTGATTTAAAAGCTAGGTACCAGTTATTTAGGCTGTGAGACACTTCCAGATGTGTAAAACTGTACATGATAGCTCTCCTGAGGCTACTGTCCATGTCCAGAGTTGCTCCTGCCTTGCTGCGAGCTGTGATAGCCCCATCCAGACCTATTATTTTGGTGACTTGAATTTTGGAGGAACAGTTGTCTATTGCCCTCAGCAACAGTAAGGGTGCTGGAATACTCAAGAATCCCAAAGCTTTCTTCCCTATTGAACCCTGTTCTGCCTGGGGCGGAAAGAGAGGTGCAACCTGTTCTGCAGGACATTCCTACTCTGCTGTCAGGAGATGCCTGCCAGCTTTTCCCCCCTGGACAAGATGAGGACAGAATGATTTAAATGACATTACTGATATGATAATGACTTTCCTTACTTCCCTGACACCCCCCTTTCCATTTTGTGTGAAGACTCCTGTCCAGCCCTTCTGAACCTAGCAGCCTTATTCCCCTCACATGGAGCTGGTTACAACACAGAGGACTTCCAGCCTACCTGTCCCCACTCCTTCACTTGCTCCTGGCCTCTCAGCTGGGCAGTTCAGGAAATGGAGGCTGCACCTATGCAGATGGTAGACACAGACAGTACCCAAGGGCATGCATGTTATTCAGTTTAGGAGGATGTCAGGATGGCATCTGTGCCCAGAGATCAGCTTCCCAGGCTGCTCCTAAGCGTGGACCATGAGAGCAAGGTGGAGTTTCTCCTGTGATTCCAGCTAAGACTTATGGCTTCTTAGTGGTTTCCGCTCCCTAGGGTCACATTGTACAGCATATGCAGTTCTTAATGTAATGAAGTTACTGGGTAACTATTTTCTTTTTTTCTGATTAGCTTTTATACCTCCTCACAAGGTTTTAATTGCTGAATTATCCAGATAGTTCTTTAATTCAATTTGTTTTGACCTTTCAGTTAGTGGAAAAATAAAAGAAAGGTGAAATCTGTGTAATACCACTATATTCTGTCATTCACAGCTAGAGAAGAGGCCTGGGCAGCAATGAGCGAGGACACATGGGCGGTGCTGGAAAATATGGCAGAACAAGAGCATTGGTTCCCTTGAAGAAAACGGAGCATTTTATCTTCTCACAGGAGAAGGTTGTGACACTCCTCCTGCTCACCCAGTGGTACATATCTCTTAGCCCAAGCTACAGTTTGTCCACACATTTTTTTCCCCAGAAAGTAGAGGATTGACACTGAAGTTTTTGCTAACCTTGCCACCACAGGCAGCTCGAGCTGTGCTCCAACTGTGAGCACATAAGCAGGGCCCTGTGCTAACTTGCCATACCAGTCAGAGCTGTGGGACAAGGGACCACGGAAAAAACAAGCCCCTGAGACATGGAGAGCAGGGAGAGGGTGCTGATGTTATACAACAACCATCCCCAGCTGTTTGGGGAATTAATAGTTGGCTTACCCTCGAGGACAACCAGTGTGCCAGGTCCAGCAATGTCTGTGCCAAGCAGATGTTTGGGATTCCACGAGGAATATTTGATCCACGTCCAGCCAGCCCAGAGGGCTACACATCCACTTGCAATATTTGCTCTGCGAGGTGCCAGATTAATGATTAGAGAGATTAACGTCTACAGGCACAGCCTGGGTTGTGCCAGTGAAATCTCCCCTTGGCTCTGCCAGCAGACACGAACATGAGTCCAAAGGGCCAAAAGGGTGAAGCAAATCCAGAGGACCATGTTTAAGGGTTGAGCTGATGGCTGCTCTGTAGGTTGTTCAGCACTGAGAACACCACTGAGATAACACTCAGTGCAGGCTGGATGACTGATCTTGGGATCTGTCCTAAACCAGGCTGGTTATGCCAGTTTCACTTTCATAGACTTGATGCAGGGGGCCAGACAAGCCACGGCGGGGGGGCACCAGCAGCAACAAGAGGAGAGTTTGGATTTTTGTGCAGGTCCTTCAACTGGATGTATAGTTAGTCAGATTACTCAGGGAGGTGAGGATCCTTTGCTGGCTGGTTCTGCTTCGATCTCCTTCGCTTTGCACTGGTGAATCACCAGAAAGCAATTGCAGTGAGTCTGATAATGAGGCCAACAGGCACTGATAGGAGCAGAGGAGCTATTAGGATTTCTTAGGAGATTTTCTGAAACTAGTTGTTTAAACAGGCACGGGCAGCCTTGACATGGATACATCCATTCCATATCATGTCAGCAGAGACTGACATGAACTCCTTCCTTGTCATACAAGGACCCCCTATCCTTAAGAGGCTTTTGAATGCTATTTCTTTCCCAAGAAATTCAAACCCAGTAAGTTGCTTTAAATGTGTTTGGGTCTGGTGATGTCAAATCTATTTTAAATAAATTGGTCTGGACCATAAAGTTTCAATAAAAATCTGTCTTTAAACAGAATCCTCCTGTTTTCCAGATTGTACTATCAGGATCTAAGCTTGTTTCAGTTTTTTCTTACTATATTTATGAATTCTGAACATCTGAAGTAGTTTCAATTCCTACAATAACTTAATTCTTTTTTTATACAGGCGTATGAAGTATGAATAATGAATTGAAAGAAATGGAAAGAAAGAGCCTTAAAATTAATAGCAACT
This sequence comes from Hirundo rustica, assembly GCF_015227805.2. NCBI lineage: Eukaryota > Metazoa > Chordata > Aves > Passeriformes > Hirundinidae > Hirundo > Hirundo rustica. Next base: position 41,289,496 of record NC_053452.1, read on the forward strand.
CTGGTTTCTCAAATATTGTCCTAAGTCCCCCCCTAAGGAATAGAGGAAATATTCCAACTCCACATGATGGAAAAGCTTTAATGCAGAGAACTCTCCACAGGACTGTTTTCATTTTGTAGTGTATTTTAAACATATGGACAGGGCAGACTGTTAATTATTTCTTCTCCTTTTGGCTCAGTTCCACATACAACTCAGCAAAAGCAGAGCTCTACAGACTATTCAGTAGACAATCAATGGCTCTGCATTTGCTGAGTGCTGTACAAAATCGATGAAAGGGTGTTGTGACTAGCTCTTGAGGCACTTGTTGGCCCTCAAAAAAACCCCCATCCTTGCCCTTTCTGTCCCCAGCTGCTGCATCTTGCTCCTTCCCTGTTAGCTCAGAGGGTAGACACTTTAAGAAGAGACAGTTTAGCGTTCCTGCTCACGATGTCAGAAAAATTTATTCAGCGGAGTGAGGGGAAATACTTCGCAACTAACGAGTTCCATGTCCTTAAATGCAGCTGGATGCAACTTGAGCGAAACGTGGCGTGACCAGAGGGGCTCCCAAGTGACACACGTGGAAGATGTGGTTGCAGGAGCTGGAGCTGTTTCATCCCATGGCCGCGTGCAGGGCTCTTTGCTGCGCGCTGTCGGCTCTCTGTGCCGCTGTCTCTGCTGCCTCCAGCTGCGCCTTGGCCGCCAGCAATGGCACTGCCATCGGCACGTGTAAGCCAGGAGGCTGCAGAAGCTGCCCTTACGCCCATCTGCTGCCTCAATAAGGCTACTTTGCACCATGCCTGCAGCCACGGGGTGACAATACCAAATGATAATAGCAACCATGGCGAAATCGACAAAAAATATCATTTATACAGAGGGTGACAATATTAACAAACACCAAAGGTGAGCTCTGGGGATACCCTTACCCACAAGGCCAGTTCCTCCCACAAAGGAGCATTTTGTGCTGGCCTTTCCCAGCTTCTCCTCCCTATGGTCTCTCTCTGACAATCAATTCAACACCCTCTGTTTCTAGTCTCCCATCAGGGCCTGATGTGTCCTGCAGCACACTGGTGCTTAGCCTTGTGTCAGAGGACCAAGCAATGCATCTACTTTTACCATTAGATCCTAAAATTCGATGACTGCTTAATTACTACAGTGTTCTGTTAGCAATATTTTTATTCTTTTGCAAACATTCTTCACATATTGTGGGGGTAAGGTCTCTGTCTGATATAGTTTGTAGTCTGAACATGTAGCTATAATCTAGAGAAAATGAATGAGCAGAACAAAGTCTTGGAGTAATGGTTTTAACATGACATAAAGGAATGCTTGAGGGTTCCTGTGCTTTGTGGCTGGGAAGAGAACACATCAAGAAGGAAGGGAGAGCCACAGATTATGGAGCTATTTAATAATTACTCATTATTAAATATATATTTTGCACTCCTGCAACCACCCTGAGATCTAAGCATACCTTGAAACCAATAACAAATTACATTGGCCCTTTGATAGTAATCCCGGAAGATGGAGGAATATGTACCCCTGGCCAGAAGAGACTTTGGGTTGCTTTCAAAGAACTGTGGGGAAGGTTAATATCAAGTTTAACATAATTGTCCAAATTAGATGCATTAGTGGGATGGTGATAAGCATGACTCACAGTGCTCAGATCTGCCTCACAGATACCATCCCTTCTCTCTCCTGCGTTTTAAGTCAGAAAGAAGTGGTAGCCACGTCAGATTCAAATCTTTCAGGGTAGTTGGGTCACCAAAAAATATTCTGTATGGCTTCCCTTGTCAAGAAATTAAATGTGACTTTAAATAAAGTATTGAAATCCCTTCCCCTGTCCTCCTTTTATCTACTCTAGTAGTTTTTTTGGATTGAGCCCTTGACAATATGCCTGTACTCACTGCTGCTGCCTGGCATGTACCCTGGCATAGTAACTGCAGTTTTACAAGGATCTCCTCATGCCCAGGGAGGTAGGACCGTGTTCAATAGCCATGGACACCCCAAGCCCCTCCTGCCACCTCTCCAGACTGTATTGGCCATGATGAGCTGGCACCATGATCCACAGGGACCAAAGGCAGGAGTACCAGGGTGATCTCAATCCTGCAGAGACGGGCAGAGCAACGCCTCTGGAGCAATGCCAGCCCCAGCCCTGGGGCCCTCTATCAATGAAGCTTACTGTCTGCTGGCAAAATGGCAGGGGAAAGACACTGAAAAAGTTATTTGATGTGCCAGGGCCCCATTCTTGCTGATGCATCATGGGGTCTCCTGCAGCCCATCTCAGCAGCAGCCTGCTCGCCAAAGGGAGGCTACTGACATGTATCACATCATGCATACCTGCAAATGCCTAACTAACTGGAAAATTTCTACAATGGCAGCTATGAGAAAGGTTCACACGCTCATTCTGCTTGGCCTTTGAGTCAGACATAGCCCCCGGATGCACAGGAGGTGGATCCTGTTCAGTGACGTGTCAGGCTGTTCCCCCCAGCACCAAGCAGAAAGAGCAGGCTGGCTTCAGCTGCACGGGATCACCGACTTTCCCTACAGAAAAAAATCCCTCACTTTGTCAAGGGATCTTGGAGAACACACAAGGTATTTCCTAACTGGGACTGCAGCAGTGCTAAGGGGATTTACTGAGCACATCCATCTTCCCTCCCATGCCCTTTCCTGCAGGATTTCAGTGTGAAGCCACAAATGAGCACGGTTTAGGACTGGGTTCTCCTTCCCCTCCCTGGCAGAGCTGGCTGCAAGGCAGGCTGTGGCCTCCCTGTGCTGGGCAGGTCACAGCAGGGCACGGCACAGCACAGCTGGGGTGCCTGCCAGAGGGGGATGCAGATGAGGAAGCACTTGCAACATAACATCATGCCCTCAAATCATTACAGCCAGACAGGCCGGTGATTTGCAGTCCTGTTCTTCACCGCACTTTAGCGTCTTACCCCTCAAGAGATTTCGAGAGAAAATAAAAATCCAAAGCCTGACTGCTGGCAGGCAAAGCTGGCAGTGCTGAGCAGCTGCCCGGCAGTCTGCAGCACTGTCCCTTCCCCCAGCCACCGTGAGCTGATGTGCCAATCTCATTTTGATGCTGCCTGTGTTCAGATTTCACCTTTTCCCCCCCTCATATTTTTTTACCCTGAGGTAAAATTTGGCTCCTGCATTTTCGTGATGCTGTGCTCTCCCCAGTCCCAGCAGCTGGAGGGTGCAGCCATCAGCCCCAGGACAGCTGTCACCACCCCTGCTGAGAGGCAGTCAGCAAAGGGGCTTCCAAATATGCGGAGCAAGAGATTTGGATCAGCAACAGAAATAATTAATGCAAGCTTGAATGCATATTAGTTTGGAACACTGATTAGATCCAGAAATAAAAGGATCGATTAGCCAAATGTTTTGGGGAGCCAGAATTTTGCATCGTTTATCATTCCTCAGCTAGCTTGAGTTGGAATAGGAACTGATTGAATAATTGAGTATCACTTTGTCGCATACCAGTCCTGCTTGTGTCAGAGGTTTTGGCTTAGGATCTGCAAAAGATTTGGCAAGTAAACCAGCTAGCTTTTCCTAAAAGATAGGCAGGGAGTACGACTGAGGGGATCACAGTATATGTGAGGGAAGCTGTTCCTGTATGATCCTGACTGAGTGTTGGCTCCAGACAGTGCAAAAGCATCATTCTGTAAGTTTAAAATGGGGATACTCAAGCAGGAAACTCTAGCCCAGTGAAGGAAATACCCAAGCAAACTCCTTGGAGAGGGAGGAGTCACTGAAGAGATGGTGTGCCTGATGCAGATAGGGGAGCAAGGGCTCCAGTGGAGGAAAGAGAGGCTGGAAATACAGACCAGCAACAGCAGACACACAACACTACCCAGCAGAGCCAGCTTCAAGGAAAGAACTCTCTCACCCTTTCGTTTAGAAATCTGAACTCAAAACACTTGCCTGTCTACATAAAACGTTGGGTTGGGAAAACGTGTTGAGGTCTACAGAGGAAGTTCACTGTAGAATGATTTCTCTGCTAGAGAAATGCAGATGTAAAGGCAACGCAGGAAAAGGCCTGGTTTCCATGCAAGGTTGCTGCTGGGCTTGGTCTGCCCCCTCCCTCCTCACACAGCCCCTGCACACATGTTGTTTCTCCCTGGGTCTTTCTGATTATCTTTTATCTGCCTCTCCACCAGCTTCTCCAGAGCCCATCCAGAGCAAGGCTGCCACACCAGTTATTATCACTCACTGGAAACAAGGGGTGTGGGTGACTTTCCTATTTATATCCAGAGTTTGTCCCTTTGAAAACATCTTTCTCACCTCTCCCTAAAGTGTCATTGGATGAGCACCAGTACCGCTGTGACATTGGGTGATCTCAGCGTGTCAGTCCTAAACTATTTGGAAAACCTGGTGAGGAAAAAGGGTGATTGCAGCTGAGCTTTGCCTAGTTTGTGGTACTCTGGTGTAAATCACTGAAGGCAAAACTACTCTTGATTTCAATATTAATTGCTTTTGTCTGAAAAAGGAAAGATGTTAGTGAACAGCAAGAGCTAACCGTTCACAGACTAAAGAAAGGGAAGGTGATGCATAATGCATTCTAGGACGTAATTATTCAAGTGATAGTAACTTGAGTCGTTTCTGTCCTCTGTAAGACTCATTTTCCAGTAAACTGGAAGAAAATTGATTGAAGTCCATCCAAACAAATCAGTAGATTTATTCAATAAATTCACAATGAATTCATGTGTTATGATGTATGTGCACTGCAGTATGCCTATCCAGCATCCCAGTCTGTGCTTCACTAGACACTCTGGTAACTAAGTCATCACCTTTACTTCAGAAGGTTTCAGATGAGAGGTCCCTGTCTTGCAAACTTGCAGATGGCAATTTTCCAGTCAAGGCTGGGATGAGGGGCAGTGAGGCCAGTCAGAATTCCATCCTGAGCCCGGCACCTACACTGTGACATTTAAATGATTCCCCTGGCATCCCATCCTGCTGCCTCTCACTTCTTCCAACCAAAAGAATACTAAAAAGAAAGAGCTATTCAAGAGAGCAAAATGAAGGAGACACCCGAGTAGGGAGAAAGGACAGCAGGGAAAGGAAGCAGCAGAGCCCACGGCTGTATATGAAGGCAAGAAATTAATTCTGCCACCTGTGTTATTGCCATTATAACAACACATCCATTTCATTTATTGTGTTAGAACAATTTGACATTTTGCTTTGATCCAGTTAGCCACAGCGATATTATACAGGTACTTAGGACAAGTCAGAAGTTTGCAATGAAGAGGAGAACAAAGGCTTCTCCTGGCATCCTTGACAAGTACTGGGTTTAGCAGAGAAGGCATCCTGCCATGGAAGAGATTCTAGCATCATTATTTACCTAAACTCTTTCAGCAGCACATGAAAGTGTTCCAGTGGTCTTCAGCTTATGCTAATGTGATCCCAGTATTTATCATCACAGATGATTTATTCCATTCTGTGTAAAAGAAGATTTGCTTCTGATAGTACACATTAGGCAGAAGGGTGTAAAATCAGTCTTAAAAAAGAGATATTCTAAAGGATATAGAATACGCTTAATGATACACTTGCAGATGGGGCGTTTAAAGCATCATGTACAGGCATCTTGCATTACAAAACTCTGGCAAACAATGGAGGCTAGCAGGATGCATAGATACATCTTCTTTGGATTCCTTTGCCAGGCAGCTGGACTGGCTTAGAACAGGACTTTCAAACCCCACAATCATATCTATATCTTTCATCCCTGCAGAAGCCTGTCAGATTAAGGGATGTGATATAGACTCTGCTGTCATAATAGAAAAGGGTTTGTATGAGTTTTGCATTAAAGATATGATAAAGCTTTAAGAGGTTTGGACAATTGCATGCTAATCCTCGGCAAAGAGATCAATATCAACGTAAAAGGCGTAATGTTTTTGTAGAAGGATGGATCAAGATGGATGTACCCAGATGGGAGGCAAGGCTACAAACAAGTTGCCAGGTGTGCTTGTAGTACAAAATCAAATAGTGAAAGATTTCTTTTTGCAGGCATGGTAAAATTGTTTCTGTTCATCAGGAGCCATGTTAAACCCAGAACAGCCACATTTGATTGTCTGACCTCTCTGAATTGTTTAGCACATCAGGTTTCTGAGCAGCTTATTGCTCAGCATTGCTTCATGGAAATTTATATTCCCCAGGAGAACATTCATATACACTTACGAACATCATTAAAAAATTAAATAACATTTAATCATGTATGTCATGCAGAATTCATCAGTGACAGTGGATATTTCACTGAGTAGGTTTTCCTCTGCTATAAATCAGTACGAAGAAGCAGAATAAAATACAATAATATGGGAATGACTATCTAGTGTGGGGGGAGCATAGCAATCAAAAAATTATGGTTCCTCGACTAAAAACAATTGGATTTTGCAGACATGCCCAGAATCTGCTATATACTTGTGTCCTTGAAAAATATATTGATGGGATTACTGACTAGTCACAGCTTGCAAATTAAGAATATTTCTGATTATTCCACAGGGAAAAGGAAGGAGCAGGAAGAGGCCCCGCAGGAAGGAGCTGGTGTGGAAAAGGCACTTAATGAGTTATGTGATTGCACAGAGTAGCTTGACGAACACAGTGATGAGAAGAACAGGGGCATAGTTTAATACTGGCCTTGACACAACAGATTAATTTTGTAGGCACAGTAGATTATCTTTCCGTAGCCCTAGGCTACTCTCTCCCTTTCTCCTTCCCTCCGAGAAACCTTGCCCGAGCTGCCTGCAGCCACCGACCTGCATGTGAGAAATTGCCAAGAGAAACACAGGGAGCAGAGAGCACGGAGCAGCCAGTCAGACTGGGAGAGGGAGGAGGAGGAAGAGGAGTGGGATGAGCAGGTGGGATGGGTGCAGGAAGGTAGCAGCAGATCTGGGAGCTGGGCCTCAGGGAGGAGGGAAGGGCAGCTGTGGCCACCTCTGCCCCTGGGGTAGGCAGGGCTGGTGCTCACAGTCTGCCCTGCGTTCCCACATCAACGCTGCTTGCTTGGCAGGTCCAAAGTCACCTCTTAAAATCTCCACAAACTGTCACAGCCCTGCAAACCCTGCAAGGTCGCTGAAAAGCAGGTCATGCAGCTATCTTCATCACTGTCAGGGCTGGGACAAGTCCGAAGCTCTGGCTTTCTCAAGTTCCCCCTGCAGAGCCTTGTCAGCCAAAGGGTGGGAGTGGACTGAGTGCTGCTCCTTTTGTTCTTGAGCAAACACTTCCAAGATCCCGTCAGATACACATCTGCAAACACAATTACACATCCATCACCAGCAACTTAATTTGAATGGAGCAGCACAGGTGTGTGAGAGACACCTGTATCCTGAATAATATTGTTTTACTAGCTTCAGCAAATACAATTCTCCTTTTTCCATGGGAGCAACAGAGTCAAGTGTTAAAATATCTTCCCACCCATACAAGTACTTTCAGGAGAGTAAAATACTTTGAGTTTAGAGTCCAGTAAGTCTGGGGTTGTGTGAGCATGCCCTCTTTTCCAGAGGGAAATAAAAAAAAAAAAAAAAAAAAAAAAAAAGTTTTGTTTAAATGAGGAAACTAAAAAGGAATTTGGACTTTTCCCAGATTTTGCGGATGTCAAATACATTTTATCTCAGCAGACAGCTTCACACTGACTCCAGAGTCATTGTACACACACACATTTACACACACACACACATACCCCCTTACACCAGCTACGCACAAGGGAGCCCATCTGTGTCCATGCTGCCAAAGTGACGCCCACTTCCTCAGCAAGGTGCACAGGTGACAGATGCCTTTGATTTACGACACTTCACTGTACAGCACACATGATACAGGCTCAGTTTGCTCCAATATCTTCAGATATATTATATTTTTGTATGGGATAAGTGCTAGAGGTCTGAGACATCTAACACACATCTTCTGCACATTCATCTCCATCCAGGATTCCCTACCCGGAGATACCGGGGCCACTGTGAGTAGACTGAGTAAACTCCAAGCATGGCTGGCACACTCTACAGCCTGTTCACCACACCCAGCCCACACCATGCACTGGGTAGCACAGGGAACTCTGGGCAAAGACATGGCATGTGTCGCCAGCTATCAACAAGAGCCCTCCTTTCCCAAGATCTGGGAACTGGAGATGGTGACTGCTAATAAGCAAAGTGCTTACTTAGTTTCCTCCACCCTTTTAAGTCAAAAAGGAAAGGCAAAAGCAGAACAAGCAGTGGTAGGTGTATGATGATGGGGTTAGCTAATTGAGCTCTTTGGCAATTTCAGAGGTACGCAACTGCACAGCCTTGGTGGTGGCACGTAATCGCATATTTGCACAGTGGCGTGAGGCAGCAGAAAGCCACCCGGATCAGAATCCAGTTACGGGTCTCATTCTGTCAGCGAGAAACTTGTTTGGTAATCCCTCATAGCTCCAGGATTTTAAGTAATGTTTTCCAAAGTCATTCTTCTTTCCAGGGAGGCCTTCCTGACACAGCCAATATGCGTTACAGGGCGGCTTTACCCCTAAAAGTCCTTGTATTGTTGTGGCATTCACAAACAACCAAAAAACCCCCTGGGATTCACTGTGCCCGATGCACAGTAATGACTGGACTAAACACCTGAGTTGGTTAATACCCTAATAGAGCTGGACCCCCAGGACTCTGTAAGAACCCCAGCATGCTTCTTTCCCCATGGAATCATTGACATGAGTGGGGTTTCCAAATCCAACAACTCACCAACTAACCTTATCCAAAAGAAAATCCAAAAGAAAATCCAAATCCTCTGATTTAAGAAAAATGTGCTTTATGTATTCCTTGTTCTAGCAACTCAGAAAGCAGCTGGAGGAAATTCTATTGAAGTTACACCCCAGTCATGAACTGCTGGCTGCAGATTTCCATACTCAGCTTTTTGACGAAGAACACATACCCCAGATTGTAATGGGTGAGCAAAACCATGATGTTTATGAGGAAGTGCATGTTGCCATTTTAAATAGAAGGGCTTGTGGGGAAAGTTCTCAATTAGATTTACACTATAAATCAAGTTTGTACAGGCAGAAGATGCCAAATTCTGAGATTTGACAACAAAAGCCTCTTACTGTAGAGCAAATCAGAACACCCCCTGGTGAAGCTCTGTTCAAAATCTGAGCTCTTTGAAGGTAGCCACTATTTGTATCATCTGCTAAAGAACCTGAATCTCAGCAACAATGAACACCGTGAAGTTTAAACACACAGGTTAACATCAAGATTTCTGCTACTCTGAAGCATTAATGTGTCACCGTTCTCAAGCTCTATGAGCAGCCTGAGAACTACCATGGCCTTGTTGATCTTTAGCCATTGACTCTGTTTTGGGAAAACAACATTAATAACTGGGTTTCAGAACCACTTCTCCCCTGAGCATTCAATGTGCCTTTGCCCTTCAAACAGGGTGGATAGGACACATGGTGTTTTGTTATTGTTATTTCCAAACTAGGTCTTATAGGTGTGTCTCCTGTCTTTTGTAAATGGGAGTGTTACGTCATGCAGCTGAGCAGCTATCTAGATTTTAACATTTTTTTCTGGTTGCTCATGCCCATGGCACCTCTGCCTTAGCATAAGGCTTAGCCACAGAATATAAACTCCTTTTTGTGTATTCTCCTGCAATACCTGCAGCGGGTCTGAAGAGCGTGAGAAAAGAGGAAATGTAGGTTGAATATGTGCAGAATTGATAAAACTGAAACTGAGGAGCAGAAGATGAAGGAGAATGTGCTCAGAAAAAGTCATGCTTGCTTCTGAGTCTGTGAGTGACTGGGCTTTTTAGTCTGTTTCCCAGCCCCTGAAAGATAAATGGCTTTTCATCAGTGTGGGCAGGATCCCCCATGAGAAAAGCCCATTCAGGCTGCCCTCTGGGGATACTGCTGCTCTCCTGGCTGGGACAGGACAGACAACATCCAAGCAGGTCCTATAGCTCCCAGCCTATTGTCATCCATCTGGATGCTGAGATACTTGCTCAGCAAGTTTGGCAGCTCATACAGCTTCTCATAAGATACTAGATAATTGCTCCTGGATTGTTGTGTGATGAGTAGGTAAGATAACAGGATTATTAAGCACTGTTTCATCACCACCCCCAAACCAGTATACCAGATACTTCCTCTAAAAATACTGTTTCATCCCAAATCTAATAAACATATCTATTCTAAACTCCATCTGCTGCTTAATTAATAGGAAAAATGGCCAGTGTTAGATTTGACAGCTCAGGTGTTAATTATCATGTACTAGGATCTGTTAATTACAAAAAAAAAAAAAAAAAAAAAAAAAAAAACAAAAAAAAAAAAAAAACAACACCAAAAAAAACCCACCTAAACAATTTGTGTTTTCAATCTGGGCAGATACAGTAATGATTTTTCCAAGCCTTCAAGACGACTTCTGTAATGTTTACCCCATAATGCATTAAGACTCCCATTCAGCAAGAACCATAAACACACTCATAATCCCAGCATGACAATGGGCAGTTGCTTGCATTAACTGAAGATGAATATCTTGCTGAAAGAGGGCCTGAGAGACCCAGGAGCAGCAAAGCTCTGTAGACCTGTCTCTGGCAAGGGGAAGCAGTGACTGGTTCCCTCCTCACTCCTTCAGACTGCAGGTGAAATCCCACCTGCCAAGGGCAGCGGGCAGCATGAGGGTAAATTGTTTGGCCTGGAAGATCTGTTTCCTCTCTGAACCTCCAGTTCATCTTTGTCAGCATCCCCATAGTAGTGAGGATAACAGAAGCTGGAAATTGCCATTTTAAAGCCCTTTTTTTGCTACAATCCCCAGCCTTCTGTGGCTATTGGAAGGTCAAACCGTGTCCTGCTTCAGAGGAAACAAGAGGGATACACAGTGAGGTCACGTTGGTGACAGCTAAGGGATCAGCCAGCGTCTCCCAGCCACTTGCCCTGGCCTTGGGCCAGCAGCTCCACGGTTTCCCTTTCTCTGCCACTGTGCAGCGCCCAGGGCAGGCCTTCCAGGAGTGATCATGAGGCTGCAGTCCTCCCATGCCACAAATAGGTCTCGTACAGGACGGGGGCTGTGTTAGGCAATGCCAAAAGGGCTGTGCTGCTGCCTGCTACCCACCTGTGGTTGCAGCTGTGTGCAGTATCTGGGCACAAGGTATTTTGCAGGACACAATGTCACAATATGTTGCCTGTTAACAACTGCTGGTAAGGTGATGAGGGGCTTATTATGGGTTCAGATACAATACACTGGCCACCAAGATCATCATCTTTGATTAGACCATATACTCTGCCAAAACTCATTGCACAGCTAGCCAAAAGACTGGAAAGCTATAGTTTCACTTGGAAAAAACCTTCAGAAGCTTCTGGGACCTGGTCCATCTTTGAGCTTTGCCAGTAGTGTGGAAAGTCTGCAGAGCAGACTGCTGCAGCTCTGTTAGCTGATGCCCTGTGGCACTTTGCTAGTGGGAAAGTGCTTCTGTTGATATGGTTTGTTTCATTTTAGGACTTGCAAGAGAGCTTTTTTGCTGTGTGTCCCTAGATTAGACTGTACAAAAAAGCCAGCATCCACCTTTCAAGGACAAAAACGATTCTGAGAGACATTTCAATCTCAGTGTAAGTCCGCTGGATTATTATCACTTATAATGAATTCCCTACGTGCTGCGACATTCCCTGCTGGCAATCTCTTTTTTCATCTGTAAAAATACAGAAGAGTTGTAGGCAGCAGGAAGGCTTGCCAAGACATCTGTATCAAGGTTGTTAGTATAGACAAGGAATATGTGTGCCACATGGGAGGTCGGCTGTGTTTAAAGCAGACCCATTCTATCCACACTATATCCTCTCCAGGGGTATGGCTATGGCAGTAGTATGGTATTCTGTTTTCAGCACAAGCTTTAACTTTATTGTTTGTACAGTTTTTGAACCTTAATGCATTTTTCACTGTGAGTTGGTTAAAAAAATTCACTACCAGAGAAAAAGTGCTTTGAATTCAACCCTGTAAGTAGTTTTCATTTTTAATGGTTTGCTCAGCTTCTCTTTACACACATCTAAATAGCCTCTGAGTCTGGACCAGTTTGTTGCTTCCTGTGTCCTTACACCCAGCACATCAGTTATACTGAACGTTTTGTACCAGCTGAGCTTAACAGCAAACATATGCACGCTGAACCAGCTGAATTCAAATGTTACGATAAACAAGCTGCCATAGGAATGAGAACACTTCCCAAACATCCCACTAGCCTGGGTGCTGGGCTGCAAAAGAGGAGAGCAAAATCTGAGAGCTGTTTAAATTCCTGCACTATTCTTTACTCTCATTACCGACTTACACCACATTTACACTTGACCCATAAGAAATCCTGAAAAGAACCATGCTCTTTACTTTAGCAGTGGTCTTGGTGGTAGGAAGACCAATTGCTTCCCCAGAGGCACAGAAGCTGCCAGGCCCACATGCTGACTTGCAGATATGTACAAGCATTTAATGGGCTCACTGATATGGCTTTGCAGGAGAAAACAGACTTGCAGCATTTAAGGGTGAGCTGTGATTTTTATCATCTTATTTTATAAGATTTACACTCTTTAAAAGAGCGTACATCTTATAAAATGCTGGAGGGTGGAGGGGGACCTTGCCCTTCACTATTTCTTCACATTCTTCCACCAGTTTGGATGAGGAGAGTATGATCGGTCTCACACTTAGCTGTCATGAACTTTTTGCTATGTTGTCTAAGACAGAAATTAAGCTAAACTAATTTTGGCCACCTTTTTCTGTTTATTTAAATAGCAGCCCATCTCTTTATGATGCAGGTTATGTTTTTTTCCCTCTGAAAGCAGTGGTCATGTTGTACCTCCACACTGGTTCAGCTGCTACCAGGATCATCCTGGACCTGCTGAGATATCCTTCCATATTTCTAATGGCATATACATGAAACTTTTCCCATTTTAATGAGACTTTTGCAGAGAAGCACACTTTATAATGGCAAAGAGAATTGTCCAATGAATTAATGTCAAGACAGGTCAGTCAGACTAATGGTAGCTCTAATTGCCAGTCTAACCATTCTTATACTCCTTACCTACATCCACTTTCTTGCCTGAGACAATATAAATAATAAAAATACTTTCTATCTCATCACATCAGCTCATTGAGTACCATAAGGGGATACATGCAGCAGCAGCAATTTGTGGGCTTGGAGTGGGCTTGACTTGGGTATCGTTCACTGAGTCTGTGATTCAACATTAATTAATAACAACTCTGTATCTACCGGGTCATCTGGCCGTACAAGTCTAATCCAGATCAGGAACAAGCCCTCAGCTGCATTTCTATCAGGTTAGTAATTGTGTACTTTATGGAGTCTGTGCCAGCTTGCACCATCATCATGACCTGGCAGCCCTGGTGTTGTGTTCACCCTCCTTTTTCAGTGTCTTCGCATGACTGAAGAATGTTGTCCCAGTTGCACTGAGAGGATGCTTGGTGGTGGCACCTCAAGGGACCACCACTACAGTTCCAGGGACAGGACATGTGTATTTCCAATGTGGTCCTGCAAAAGGTGTTCAGGGGAAGTTCAGCATTATTGCCAGCAAAATATTTCCAAATCACAGTAAATAGCAGGATTAATCCACACCTAAATGCATCCTTACATTTGGCAGAACTGCTTCATTTAAATCCTGCTGTATAAGCTAAATTCCTTGATTCCTTGCCTGTTGGTAAATACAGCCTAAGTATTACACATTTCTACTCTGCTTTGGTGCACAAATTGGACCACTAGTAAGTTAACTCTGGAGCCCAGAAGAGTCTGTTTGCATTTTTCGCAGGGGATGAGTACAGACAGACAGTGTGTCTGAGATTGTTTATATGGGTGTCTCCAGGGCTGGGACCCTTTGGAGGAGGCTGATGCCTACCCCTTGTCAGGATCTTGTGGATCACCTTAGACAGCAATTGAGAGTTTGGTCTGCTGGCCTGGTAAGCTGCACCAGCCCTTGGTTTCCATAACTCTTGACTGGCCAAGGCGCGGGAAAGCAGCACGTGTGCTCCTGTAACGGAGATCAGTGAGGTAAATGGAGACAGTGCACATACTGTCGGTCATCATTCATGCTCTTGCCTCCCCTACCTTTTCAGAAGAGATCAACTGCCTCTAAACAAACAGGGTGAGAGATGCTCCCACAAAGCATCTTTGTCGTAATCAAGGGCTGTGCTTAGGTCCCAGCTTGTAGTGCACTCCAACTCCTTTGGCCCAAGAGGAGCAAAACACTTGGTGCTATACATCATTGCCATTGGCTTTTTGTAGGATCATCTGAGGGAGCTAATCCAAAAGTGTTTATTCAAGGTGCTGAAATAATTGTGTGGGATGGTATGTACTGTACTATTCCATAGGTTTCAAGTGAGAGCCAATTGCATGGACTTGTGTCCTGGTATGTCCAAGCCAGTACCTGTACTTGGGTTCAGTTAGGATGCAGTTCAGATGTGTGGAAGTTGGATTCTGCCTCTGCAGGTGTAGACAGAGCAGTGGAGCCACACTGCTCATGCTGTGCGTGAGTCCCAGCACTAACACGGCTGGAAACTGAAGCGTGTTGGCAGCAGACAAGAAGTATGATCACAGTTCTTGTCTCAGAAGTGTGCAAATAGAAGAGGAGGTGCCTGAGTCCAAACCTGCTTACAGAGCAGAGCAGCAATAGCCAGAGACCACAACACGGGTGTGTAGATGGCAGGAAAAGGCAGTGAGAGGTCCAGTCAAAGACCTACAGACAAAAAGCTTGCACATCTGCTGAGAAAATATTATCAAACATGAGCACTCCAATCAGTACAGCCTCTTTAGGCTGATAAATTAATTAATAGAATACATGTATTAATTTAATACATATTTCTGACACAGTGCCAGGTACCCAAGATTTCATTTATGGACTGACAGAAGCATGGCCTGGGGAGCAATCCAAAGCAACTGATTTGGAGACATTGTTTATAAGTCAACTTCTGTTTTGGAAGCAGAGATCAGACACTCAAGAAAAATCCAAAACATAAGCAAAATGCAGTAACATAAATGTTAACTGTGAAATACATAATTAGTCTAAATGCTAACAGTAGACAATGTAATATTAATGCAGAAGTTTAGAAAAGGCTAGGAGATAGAGTTGCTACAGCTGATTAGGAGGAAGAACCAAGTGTCACCTCATCATTCTTTTTATTTGGGTGTTTTTCAGAAAAAAATCATCAGATCATGTATTTAAATGTCAGAAGAAGGCTTCATATCTTTCATCCCACCTCATGAAAAGGAAAAAAATGGACAAGGAAGGGAGGTGCTGGTAGGATTTGTAAGATTGTCTCTGAGCTGCCCCAGAACGGTTTCACCATTGTGCTTATTACTGAAGGCTGAATCACTGGTAAGTAAATGGCCCTTGCCAAGAACTGCAAGTGTTCCAACCACTGCAAGAACAGAAGTGTGCAACAGAGGCTCATGTCCAACTCTTTAGATAATGCCGTACCTTGACTGGGGGGAGGGGGTTTAAGAAGTGATTTTTCTTCCATGGACTTTCCACTGAGACTTAAATACAGATGCACTTTCTCTTTCTCATGTAAGACCAGAAATCACTGGCAGCTGGGAAATTATTAAAAACAAAACCAAAAAACCCTCTATACAAGCCTCTAGGCACCTGGACTTGTTGTTCAAGGCAATGCACTGGGATATGGTCTGATGACCGGTCTGATCCAGAGTCACTGCCCTTCTCTTCCTGAAGCAAGGAAAACCAATTAATTTCAATTCGAGGCATTTTCCATTATCTTTTTCCTATTAAGGAGTACTAGTTTCATTTATTGTCTCTGAAACAATCTTCAGCCTTGCATATGGCTGAAAACCTGGTAGAAATTAGGAATATTTGGGCTATGTGAAAACATGTGGGGTTTTCCAACTTAGTCTAGACTAAATCAGTCTTTGTGGGATTTCACAAGGACTTCACCCGTACATGTTTGGATAGTCTTTGCTGGTTTGTTTATCATCAAATATTTAGGTTATCTTTTCTTTGCTATGAACCCTCAATTGATCATTGTCCTTCCGTTTGACTCCACTCATTGCACACTTACACAAAAGATGGGGTGAGGCCGGTGCTGGGAGACTGATCATTTCCCAGCTGCAGAAAGTTTAAGAGCAGAAAATCAACCAGCATAACTGGCAGGGATTTATCAGGAACTTGTGTAGCATTAACTAAAACAGATGGACTCAAAACATGCGCTTAAAAAATTGCTAAAAAATACCCTAAGCAACCAAAACCCCAAAACCACTAAGCGAATTTCACAGTTTGGTATCAAAAAGCAAAACCAAACCATCCTCCAGAAAAATACAGTGTTCAGAAATCTAAGTGATTATCCCATTTAGGAGACAAAGACATTAAATTTACAAAAGCAGAAAACATTCAAGAAATATTTCAAAAGATGCCTTAGTTGCCAGCTCGACTGCACTATGATGTCCCCTGGAAAGTCTGTCATGTTTCCATGCAAAGCCTGGTTTTGAAGTCACTTTTATTTATGGAAATAAATAAATAAAATATTATTTATACATGATGTGTGTTTCCATGTATAAGCATACATTTAAAAATGGTTTGTATTTCAGCATTGTTTTTCTACCTACAAAATGTCATCACTGACAAATTTTGCAGCATAGCTCTGCAAAACTTCTGCCTGTTCAGAGAGGACAGGGGCTGAGAGAATTGAAAAATACACAATGTCCTCAGGGGCTCACTCCTGGTCATAATTCATGCAGTTTGCTGCAAGTAGAGATGTGAGTAACATCTCCCATCTTGGCTCCACCCCAAAGAAAAATGACTTTCACTTTTCATTCTGTTCTGACCTAGGTTTCAGACATTGGAAAAACTGAGAGGAAGGTTTAATTTAACTGGTTCCCAGCTCATGTAATGATTTTGGAAAACAGCCTCTTCACAAAAAAAACCAAAAAAACAAAAAAACAAAAAAAAAAAAAAAACAAAAAAAAAAAAAAAAAAAAAAAAAAAAAAAAACCCACAAAAAAAACCACACCAAACCAACAAACCTCCAAAAAACCTGATAGGTTGGGGTTTTTTTTCTAAGCTGAATAGCCCAAACTTCAATACAATGCTAAGTCTGAGTCACTTCATCTCCTTTCTTGGAGCATGTATTTTTCATTTTCATTTAACAACTTAAAAAGTTCCGAAATATTTTGAGGGAGAGTAGATCACACTGACATTGTTCTGCGCATGTACTCTTGTGTATAAATATGCATGGACATATCTGTCTTCTTTGTATATGTGTGTATATATATATGGCATACATATATACAAAAACTGGCAAAAGAAATAATAAGTGTTACAACAGGTATGATGAGTATGCATGACCTCTTACAGTAGAAATTTAATATATAAGAAAGCAAAGTTTGCATCACAATTTGTATCAAAGACTGCAATCAAAATTTGAATTTGCTTCCTATCTTTTATAAGAGAGTTTTGTTAGCAAAAAGGATTAAATGTAGAATTTCACTGCTCCACCTGAATTTTTATATATTTGCTAGCCATAAGGCAATACTGGCACCACAAAACAAACCAAAAGGCATATCTTCTGAAGAAGACTCAAAGGTGAACACAATTCTGCAATCAAGCAAAATTGCTAGCACATGCTTTCTCTGTTGTTCCCAAAATAAGTGAGTTGTCAGTAAAATTCCAGTTCACACAAGGTCATAAGGAGATCTCCCTCAAGAAATTACACCATGACTTGAAAAGAGGGAAAAGAATCCATGCCCTCTTCTTGATTGTGCTGGCAATACTAAGAGGATGCCACAGGTGATGGGCCCCCAGAACACAGACCATCACAGGCACTAGAACAGGTTTTGCCTGGTTCATTTGAACAGTTGGAGCTCCTATCACAGAAAGTCAAACAGAGGATTATAGAGCTAAGCAAAATAACAAGCTAGTCTGCCTAAAATTGATCCTGCAGGCTGGATAATTGTAGTGCTATAATAAATAGGCTGCTTTGTTTTCTCATCCATACTTGTTGTCTACTGCAAGCTTTGTTGAGCTTTCCATGATTACAGGCTTACAAGATTTTCTATCCCGCTGTCCCCCATTTGCTTCTTTCCCTTGTATGCAGAAAAGTGCCTGTAAAATACTACTACACTTCCTGTAAAATATGGGCAAAATCCAAGTAGGTGTAGATGAGACCACCTTGATAACTACTTACCATAGTAAAGACCCAGTATAATTTCATTTAATGTGATAAGCACATAAGTCCCAATTCTGACAATTTCTTATCTGGTGTTTCAGGTTTATTTTTCTTCTTTTAATATTCTTTGAAGCTAAAAAGTTATTTCTGTCAGATCCACAGTGGGTGGATAAGATCAATAAAATATTCACACCATTCACAAAAATGCCAGGCTTTACTGTCATTGAAAAACATAATAGTGATGTGTAATAAGGAGTCTCCCTTTGTGGAGGTGGAGAACAGCTAGTAACATTCCAGAAGGCCTCACTTTCCTGTATTCCTTCTGCAGTTTAAAGAAGAATTACATCCCTTCTCACTTGCTTTTCAGTTTTGATTGAAGCCAACAGACACAGGCGAGAAATTAAACCTCCATAAATCTGATTCTGTATTGCAAGATTTATTTATGCCCCCTGCTTCTCACTTAGGTTTGGAAACTGTCCCTGAATACAAAGTTGGTCTGTGTAGTAGTCACTGTCAATATAGCTGGTTTGCACATATTAATTATCTTTTATTTACTGCATCATCTTTATTGTGATTGCTTGGTGGTTATTTGTTTTTGGTTTTTTGGGGTTTTTTTTTAATGCTATAAAATATGCTAGGCATATAGCATTGTCTCATAAACATCCCCCAAATGATCTTGCCTTTTGGAAGACCCTAATTCTGCAGTGCTGGCTCCATTATGTCAATAGCCTTTTTCTTCTCACCAACCTCTTCCATTTGCACTAAACCATCAGTGGCAGGTCCTGGAACCAGCCCCTCCCAAGCCTCTCCACATCAGGCAGCGCACAGAGGAACACATTTCCATACCTAATAACCTGCAGCTAGAATATGAATCTCTTTACATGCTAATGAGCACTTACACCTATCCATCCCTGTGGTGTGGAAGTGTGTCAGGGGGCTGTGGTAATGTTTGATTTGATTTCCAGTGCATCCCATCTGGCCACACACAGTTGCACTAAAGGGTGTCAAAATCCCTCTCTCAGCACCACCAGGGAATCTATGCAACCATTCCCGACGAAATACCTCTTAACTGGCAGACCTCTTACAGCCACATCCAGGAGTCATTAACTTTAAGCCAAAAAGCACTGTTGAAACAAGGAAATTAAGTAGACAAGAGCATGAAATGAATGGCCTGCACAACCACACTTGGCCCAGGCCCTTTCCCAGCCTCAGTGCAGGCATGCCTACCCATTTTGTTTGCACAGACGGTCAGGGGACAGCACAAAGTCTGTAGATCATTTAGACCTTGGGCTGGCCTTCTGGGCAGGGCTGAATTTTGCTCAGCCAACATCTTTATTATCTTGAAGTAATCTCCAATCTCTTGGGTTTGGTGCCACAGGGAAAAATATCTCTGTTGGGAGAAAAAACCCTCCCTGATAATTTGAAAGGTCTAGACTGGGTGGAATTTTCTATTTCCCTAAAATTGTTGACATGATATATATTTCATTGTAATTTTGATCAGTGTCTGTTCAGCTTATACTTCTGCTCCCACCAGAGTCTGTGGCTGACACTCCCTTGATTGTAGGAAGAGCGAGCCATCAACCTGGAGGGAGATAGACCTCTGTGGAAAGAAAAGCAATTATAAGAAAATCCTAATTTCATATCTGTGGTAATAAAAAGGAATAGATCAGATAAAAATGAATTAAAGAAATGTGAAAGCTTCAGGTCTGTAGGTTATTGTGAGATTATAGTGTCTTTACAGTCTCTGTCTTAAATGTTAGACTAGAAAATCAAAGTTTGATCCAACAGTTAATCATTTGGTTAGCACAAAATCTGATGCATTTAAAATCTGTCTTCATAAAAATGTCATTCGTTGATGCAGTATAGAGAGACTGCCTGGTATATCAAACACCTTCAAGTAGGTCATCTTTTAAGGATTAGTCTAAGTTGTTATCTGTTGACATTTCACACGTGACATCATAAGCTTCTTAAAATGAATGGAATTCTGTTTCTTTTCTTTGCCTTTTTTTTAATTTGTTTTGTTTATTTGTTTTTGTTGTTGTTGTTGTTTTTAAGGCAAATGATGGCTGAAAGTCAGAAAAATTTACAGACTGGGTTAGTGTTTTTTGCTGCCTCATATTTGAAGTATCCACTTTACCAGAATCTAAAAAGTCATTTGTCTGTTAGCAAGCAAGAATATATTATTTTGTTCTGATAATTAGATCTTTTGTCTCAAACTGGAACTCAAACCATGAAACATTACAGTAATGAACAGTGTACTCTGAAAATCCCAAGCCATCATATTCCAGTTAATGATACATTGTCCCATTATTTGTCAGAAAAAGACCAGTTAGGAAGATGGATGTGAGTTTGATGCTCTAACTTACAAATTCAGTTCTGCTACCAATTTCTTGTGGGCCCTTGAGCAAGTTACCTGTGTCAGGTGTTTCAGAGATGCTCTGCTGGCCTGTCCCTTGGGCATTACAGCCCACTCGGAAAGGATCTGCAAAGCTCAAAGCTTCCTGCTACTGCAGAGGAGCACTGTCAGCATAAGAAGTGTGAGTTTGGCACCATCCCCATGCAAAATTGACCCGTGAGACCTACGCAGGTCTACAGGGCATTATAACACACAGATTTTTTTTTTCCAGATTATATTTCAACAAGACAAAAAACCCAAGAACGTCTCTGAGTTGGGCTTTCTAACAGAGCGGCTGAAAAGTACAGAGGGGCTCAGCTTATTTTGGTTGCTCCTTTCCTGTTTGTTCTCACAGCAACCACAGGCTCTGGTGTTGAGGACAGTGAGAGGTGAACTCTGGTAAGAGGAAAACAGGACAAACTATTGTTTTATGATGAACAAGACTAATAACTTCTCTGAATGCATTAAATGAAAATGAGAGACATTATACAGGAATGCTTCTTTTTGCTGTAGGGAAGCAGCATCTTTTATTGTGTGTTCTAATGATTTCAAACCTTCATGTTGGCCATCTTAAATACAGCTAAGAAAAATATGCTTATGGAATGATTTTCTTTTTAACTGTAACTGGAGAAGAAAGCTAGTACGAATAGTAGTACACAAGTACACTATTTATAAATGTGATTTATTTATACATCCTTTGTATATTTGTGTATTCATTGAGACCCTAATTTCTCAAGAAACTTATCTCTGTATCTTATTTACTCGTCTGGAGTGGCTTCCCCTTTTGAACCAGTCAACTAAACATATAATTGTTTAGAAACTCTACAGACTTGCCAAAATGTGAACTCATGCACATGGAAGGGGCAGAAGTTCAGATTTCAATCTGGCCATGTAGGGCGGCACGTGCTGTCCTAAGCTGCTCTAGTAAAGTTGTTCATTTTAGTTGCTCTCCAGAGACTCTTTTACTGGGAGAGAAAAGAGAGCTGACTGCCAAGAAGGAGGACGAAGTGTCTGCGGAGATGTATCAAGGCTCTGATAGGGAAAACAGAAGATTTATTTTATCTTCTTTCTCTCCCTGTTCTGAGGGGCTGTGGGAGAAAGGATAAGCCGAAAAATGGTAACTCTGCAAGGCCACACTTTCCACTCTGGGCCATAGTCTGGCCTTTCAACTCACTGTGCTGGGCCAGTGACTGCCCCTTTCTGTTTTATTTCTTTGCCACTAGAAAGGAGTCCCTAATTCCTGGGTCACAGCCTTCTCCTTTTCTTCTGTGCTCCTGCAATCTGCCATCCATCAGGCAGCTGTAACCAGGATAGCAGTCTGCTTTACTGAAACACAAGTATTTTCTTGCACCTTAGACATAACTCATAAGCAATATGCCATCCTACAGCTCCACACTAGAACAAGACTCAAAACACCCCTTCTTTTTTCCTTGGGCACACATTCAAAGGGCTAGTCACCAAGAGAAAAACTGCAGATTCCAGGAAAATTTGAGTTTTTCACCTTTCCCCAAAAGCAAGACAAATGTTTGTTAACAGCTGTATGGAGCAGGAAGAAAAAAAGTTCCACTGCTTTTGATCTTACTTACACAAAATCAGTGTGAAATACAGATTACTAAAGAGTACCCTATAGGTCTCACATGTTTTTTAGTGCTCAGCAGGATCAGGTTTACAGCAGCCTGTGAGCACAGAAGTGGAGATCACATCTTCCTTGCTCTCACAGCCTCCAGGGTCATTCTCTCAGGACACTGACTGTAGCTATGCTGGGAGCCTCCAGGTCTGCCATGAAATGTAGGACCAATGTTTTTCCGTGTGAACTTTACCCTGTGGTGTAGTGGCTGCATTTTCCCTGCCAGGTACACCTACTATCATTCTAGCTGGCTCTTGTGGGGAGCAGCGGCCATGCTGCTGACTTGCACAGCATCATTCCAGGCTTTCTGCTCGTCCAAGTTGCTCAGTATAAAATGCCAAAACACGCTGCCGACCCAGAGTCAGCCAGAGCAGGTGGTGAGGCAGAACTGCTGTGACTCCAGTGAGCTGAGGTCTTGAGAAGCTGTTCAGCAGCAGCTGTTTTGAGCAGCTTCAAGGACACATCATGATAAAGAGCATTAAGGCATCTTAGAGCCTGACAGCACAGCTTCTTTCCCACTGACAGCTCAGTGTTCAGACAGCATTTCTCAGCACTTCAGAAGTCCACAGACTAGCGACAAGCACTCCTGTGAGCATGCACAAGATGCAAAGGAGCCATGCAACATGAATGGCATGCAAGAAAACTCAAGCTAGCCTTCACTCACCCCATCATTTAGATGAGCTGGAATAGGTCATTGCAAGGAAACTGTGAGAAGATGACTGCTACTCCCTTCCGCAGAGGTTTGCCATATGTCACGGCTCATGAGGCAAATTGTTCATTGGACTGAGCTTTCTTTCCCTCCTTGGATAATATATCCCATCCCTTCTTCATTCATTATTGGGCATGGGACATATGGCAAGGTTTGGTGCACAGAGGGGTGGGAGGAGGTGAGGATGCTGTGCTCAGGTGCCTCCTGCAAGCAAATCCCACATCTTGAAAGCCCTGGCTGGGAGGAGGACAGAATGGCACAGGATGTCAGGTTGCTATTGGCATGTTCTATAAAATATGTGTCTTTTTGACACATTTTGGGAGACAGTGCAACAGACATGCATATGCCACAGAGCACACTTCTGGGAGCATGGCAGCAATCCAGTGGAGTTACAGATTAAAGCTAAAATGGGATAGGATGTTTTTCAAAGATCTGTACCAGGCACTCAGGTCAGGCCCTATGGATAAAGTTTATAATGAAAAAAACATTCTGCAGATGATTTGTGATTTCTTTTGCATTAATAATGGTCTACATTTTATCTTGATCAGCAGATATTTCTTCTTGGATTAATTAAGTCCTCCCTGTGTTCTATGAGGAACTTAGATCCAAACTCCTGGAGGATGGATGCCAGCCGCTTTGGGGAACAGGTGGGAGAATGATGCAACTATAGGGACATCTAAGCTATGCTTTCTTGACCACTGTTAGTTAGATTGATTTTATGTGCAGCATCTGAACATTATTTTTTGGGCAAGATTAGTAAGGTAGTGGCAATCCTCTGCATATATACTGGGGGATGAGGGGTGGAGGAGAGTCTCAAAATCCCAGCCACAATCCAGCCATTTATCAGAACTGACCTTTTGCCCCTAAGCACTCCAGTCTTACCTGCCAATATCTTCCTGAGAGAGAAAACTGCAGGGACAGCTCTCTGTATTCTTCCTTAAGGTATGGCATAAATTAAAAGCTGAAATCTGATAGAGAATCTGTATGAGTATCCTGACAGCCATTCCAGCTGGACACCTCTTTGATGTGCAAGAGTACTCTGTCAGCACCCTTCCTCTCCTCTTGCTTCTGACTTCCAGACACACAAGTGTAGGGTCCTCCTAGGAGTATCCCACCAAGAGGGCGATGTACGTGTTACCTCTCTGCTGTTAGAATTTTTCCCCATCCTCCAATTCTGCATTGCTATTGATTGATGGTGTGCTGGCTGACTGACTCTAATATACAGCATATTCACCACCTCTAATTGATTGCAAGCTCATCATCCTTTGCCCAGTACTCTGAGCAGATTGCTATTGACATTTACTTATTTTGTAACACAATTTATTGCTATTTGTCTTCTTGATGGCTTTTCTCTTTCCCTCTTCTGTCCTTTTTTCTCCCGTTTTCCGAATCTCTGTCTGCTCGTGCCTCTCCTTTTCCTCCTGTTACTTCCCTACTCTTCTACATCACTAACCTCTTTTTTTGCCATGGTCTTGGTGAAACTTGTGCTTGTCACAGTCTCCTTTCTCACTGACACCTGTCTGCACCACAGCCTCTCTGTGCTCTCTTCTGGGTCTCTCCTCATCCCCTGCTGCTCATGCCCTCAGCAGCTCCCAGGAGGAGGCACAGATGGGCTGGCACTGAGCACAGCCCATGGGAATGCAGGGACCTGAGCCCACACCTGAGTGTTGTGCAGTCCTGAGCCCTTCCTCGGGGGCTGCTCAGCTGTGCAAGTCATGGTGCACCAGATGAACCAGATGAGAGAACAGGCAAGAGTTAAAAGCAGGCCTTCCTACAGTGCAAGGAATAAGATAGCCAGTGTCTGTGCTTCCGAGTGGGAGTATTTTCCACAACCCCTCTGCTGACCTGCACTGTGGCAGCCAGCATAGGCACACAAGCCCTGGTGAAAAAAAACCTAAAAAAGAGTGAACATTGTCTGTTGGATAGTGGGCCTCTTGCTGGTGTGTGTGAACAGTCTTCTACGAGGCAGTGGTGCACGTGTGCGACCTCGGGAGGTGACAGCCAGTGGGACTGTGGGCAGCAGCATGCTGGTGGGTACACACTGAGCTGTAAGCCTCCAGTATGCCCTGCTGCACTTGACACGAGCCCAGCCAGAATGCAGCCCAGGAACAAGCACACCTGTGCCCAGCACGGCTCATCAGCATGCAGAAAGCGCTACCCCTGCACAGCAGGGTACAGCTACTGAGAGCTGAAGCCCAAGAGAGGGATGCTGGGGGCAGCGTGTTCAGACACGACCCACAGCCTTATGCATTTCATGGATCAGCACCAGGGAGTTTTGTGCATCTCCTCACCTGCCTTCCCACTCCCATTTGTGCTTGGTAGCCACTGTGTCCCCTTCCCAGGCTGTGGCTGTCACAGCAGCAATGCGCTGCATGAATGTTATTTCACAGTCAGGAAGAAAGGAAACATGCAACTGGCCCCCAGCATGCCCAGAAATCAAAGGAAGGTTACCAGGGACACTGAATGCTCAGGAAAAAAAAAAAAAAAGAGGGGCTCATTTTAGTAACTCCAAGCCTTGCACTCCTGTATGTCTTAGAAGGTGCTATATTGCTCTTCGACCTTTAAAAATAGTCTTAGTGCCGATCCTCCTTTACAGGAAAGTTGATAGCAAGGTGTGAAAAAAAAAGAAGAAAAAGAGCAGACAAGGATCTGGAATCAGAGGCAGGGAAGCACTTAGAGATGTGTCGACAAGAAGTGCTATATAGATGCCACATTGAAAGGACTGGCAGATTTCTGTCTAAGCTGTTCCTCCTCCTGGCTGCATTCATCTCCCAGCACAGCGCTTCTTCATCCATACCATCCCTGTGACTGTGATGGCACCTTCAGGGAAGACCATACTTTGAGCAGAAGTGCACAGTCCTATCCACCTTCTGTGTTCATAGGGCCCTGTCTGAAGCAGCAAGGCCAAGTCTTTGATCCCTGACCTGTGCAGTGCAGCAAAGGGGCAGACGGCAGGTGGGGTGACCCCAGCTCAAGGCCATGCACATTTTACTCCTCCTTTTGACACATCATGGAAATGGACCAGGTCGAGCTTCACTTCTCATGTGGAAGCTTAAAGATAGCAGTTCATAGACTTCAAGCAAATACCTGTGGATGACCACCAAGACAGACATGAGCTTTCCTCTTCTAGTGGGAGCTAAACTCGGCAACACAGTGCTGCAAGGCAGCACTTTGGCCATAAAAAAATTAAAGCTGTTTCTCCTGCCCAGCACATGCCAGAAAAAGCACAAATGAACAGTGCTACTTTCAGTTCATTTGCTGGACAAATTACGTCTAATGAAGAAATGGCACAGATGGGGCAGTTGAAATGAAGGCTGTGCAGAAGGGAAAACAGTGAGAAATCCCTGGGCAGGTCA
The DNA here is from genome assembly GCF_015227805.2 of Hirundo rustica. NCBI lineage: Eukaryota > Metazoa > Chordata > Aves > Passeriformes > Hirundinidae > Hirundo > Hirundo rustica. The sequence goes on from NC_053452.1 coordinate 41,315,651, forward strand.
CCTCAGATCTCTGAGGAGGGGAAGAACAAAGCCCTCGCGCATCAACCCCCGCATCTGCTCAATGCTGGGGACTCCCAGCAGAGGAAGGGATGGTGTGGTGCCCAGTGGGCTGCTCAGGCCAGGCAGGTCACCCTGGTTCCAGTGCAGGAGCCAGAGAGAGTGGCTGCTGGCTGGGGACCGCTGTGGCTGGCTGGCACAATGGACCCAGCAGGCACCAGCGCTCTGCTGAGGAATTTGGCAGTCACACCTCTGCAAGCAGCAGGCAAAGGGTCTAAAAGAAACCAAAATTAAATTGATCTCAGAAGATACAGCAACACAAATTTTGAAACCAAAACCATAGTTCTGACAAATTAAAAATGATCGAATTTTGATTTATCATTCTTATTATTTAACTTTAGGTGGGAGAAGCAAAATTTTCCAGAGGGAAGGATATATAGTTGAGGTCAGGTGTGATACAAAGTTAGTTTAAATTACCCCTCCTTTATTTCCATTCTTATCTTCTTTTAAGTGAAAAAGAGCATTATTCTCTCTCTCTCTCTCTCTCTTTTTTTTTTTTTTTTTTTTTTTTTTTTTTTTTTTTTTTTTTTTTTTTTTTAAATCAAATTGGTAGAATTTAGGCTTTGAGCAGGAGAGAAAATATCTTCACCATAAACAAAAGATGGTTTTTGGACGTTTGTATTTGACAGCTGTCTTCAAACAGGTAATCAGATTAAATTAATGCACCAGATACTCGCTGAGAGTTAACAGTAAGTCAGTAACAGTAAAACAGTAAGCTAACAATTACGTACAGGAAGACATGACATCATTGGTTTTGATGGCTTCCCCTGTGGTTTTTACTTCTCCTTTTGGTTAAAGTGAGGCAACTGTGATTTCTCTCACTTACACTCTCTTCAGAAATTGTGAAAGTATCTGTCTTTCTTTTTATATCAGTATCTTCACTTTGCTGTTGATTCAGAAGCAAATCCAGTTCTACAAACAGATTAAGATTAAAATGAAACATAACTAGCAAACAGCATTTTCCTCAACCAGTAGTTTAGGAAACCAGATGCACAAAATCACGAAGCCACAGAATCACACAACAGTTGAGGCTGCAAGGAACCTCTGTGAACCTCCTAGTTCCCCCCTCTGCTGCTCAAAGTAGATTACATATGGGGACCAAAAATACAGGAGAGTGCTCTGCTTGTCATTCAGTGAAATGTATGCACCAATTTCTGTAAAATACTAGCACTTTCTTAGTGCATCTAATGAACAGTCATTGTTTAGATATTTCTGAATACAGATAGCATTCAGAATTCATAAAGTGGGCCAGAAGCTCTAATCTTCATCCCAGAAATTAGCAACACAGATACAAAATCAAATGAATACTTGTATACTTATGCCCCAAATTATAAGTTTTTGACATAACAGCGTGCCAATGAAAAAGTACTGAGCAATTTTCCTTTAAGCAGAATGCAGTGCATTGCTTTTGTGCTTGCAAGCCCCTGGGTGTGTGAAGCCTTCTGTATTTCCATACCTTCCTTAGCCACCAATTTATTTTACACGTAGGAGATACACACTCTTCATCAACATTTAACTACAAGCAGCAAGTATGGTGATGTTTTTGAAAGAATATGAGAAGGCAGCTGCATCCAGTGCACAGGAACACTTGGCAGCAGCACACTGACATTGGCTGGTCTGTGTCCTGTTCTGAGTCACTGACCCTTCCCCATGTTCACTCTAGGCAACCAAGCCTCTAAACACCGGTTTAGATGCAAGATTCTATATGTCCTGGTTTTTGCCGCCTGAACTCTCTTGGATCTAGCTCTTCGTGTCTACTCCTGAACTACATCACACTGTGGGAGCCACCAAACACGCCTGTTCTTGTGCCCACACACGGCTCTGCCTGAGAAAGCAAGGGGCAGGTGTCCAAAATAATTTGCTTTAGGGACAGGCAGGCTGCAGCAAGGCATTCCCTCCTTACAGGTCCTTCTCATCTAATCCAGTAGCTCCAGATTTATCTGCAGACTCTTTCTTCAGGTTAAGACACAATGAGGTTTTTGGTTCATGTTTTTCTCACAAGTCACTGGGAGATTTTCTTACCCTCTGTTTCTTGGCACCTCTCTGCCAGCTGTCACTGTCCCCAGAGCTGAATCAGAACAGCCTCTGTTTTAAGAGTGGACTGTCCTGGGGAATGATGCCTGAACCAATAATGCTCTAGATGTCTTCCCCATCCCTGCCGTACCTGGCCCTGTGCTGCTCATTATTCAGATTTGAGCTTCTGTGATTTCCAGTCAAGCAGTGGAAAGCAAAGCCTTGCATTTCTTGGTTTGCTCAAGACATCCCTCTGTGAGTGGCAACATCGAAGGGACTGTTGCACAAGCATCTGCATGACAAAGAGGACAGCAGAGGCAGTGAGGAAGAAAGTTGTAAGTCACACAAATGACTGAGTAATGGCTAAGCCACCCCCAAACATCTACACAGCGATTTCACTGCCATGTCAGTGGGCACACGGACAGCCAGGGACACTGCCCTCAAATACTGGCAGGTTTGGCTCCAATATAATTAATTTAGAACTAATTGCAACTGCCATGCCAAGGTCAGATGAGCCTCAGTATTATATAGGAATTTAGTCAAATTCAAAAGTAATCAGGTCTCACCTTATACACTTTAAAAAGAATCAAAGAAGAGGGATGTCCTCTGTTTAGAAAGAGGTATATTTTTACCAAAACTTGTAAAGTTGTGATTGAAAATATTAACCTTCTGTGTGCTGAAATAAAACTACCATCTGGTGATTTGATTGTCTTAGGAACCATGATTAAAGCTTTCTTTTTAGAATTATGTTGCTGAATGGTTGAGTACTTAAACAGACAGCCTTCTCTGTGCTTTTGAAAATCATATTGGCAACCTTGAAAATCTAGTTGCTGCTTTTCCCTGCCTCTACCCTCTGAGATGTTTATTTATTTGATGAGAAGTTTGAAAACTTTATTCACCAAGAATTGTAGATAATTGATTCTTTTCAGACTTTTAAATGTACAATAGACTCTAAAAACCAACTTTATAAATTATTATTTGGACACCAAAGCCTCCCCTAGATTGACCCACCATGTGCTCATACGCGTGCATCTGATACGCTTATTTTCACACATCGGATTAGGGAACTTAAAAGGACCGTGACATTTCACAGCCTAGAAGAATAGAGAGGGGGGCAAAAAGGAATAATAAATTTCTGATGATAGCTGAAATTTGAGAACATATCATCTCTTTCAGGCTTCTGGATTCATACAAAGCAAACCCAAGGGCTGCATCCAATAAAGCAGATGGTGATCTGCTGGTCATCACATCTCTTGAGCAGACCTTAGCTCTATTCAAGATGCAGTGACTTTTCTCTACGCAGAGTAGATGGTCACAGAGATTTTAGATTTTTCTTACTCTTTTTTGAGCTGGTTCTTCTTGCTTTCCAGAGTATCTGCCCAAAGTATTTTGACAAATTTGGTTTGAGGCCTATCTTGAAAGGCATGTCAGTTACCAAAAACTTTCAGGTCAACTGCTTAAATAACTTTTAAGAGTTCTGCTTTAAAAAGTAATTTAAATATAGTCCATGTTCTGCTTCCCACAGTGCCTCCCTACCCCAATTACGTACAAAATCTTCAGACAGAACATCGTTTTTAGGAAACTGGTGTGGTCTTATCTAGGCTGAAAGGTCCTGAGATAACATTGTGTCACCAACGTAGAGAAAGTTCAGCATAAAAATAGAAGTCACTACTTAAAAAGGAACTATGATAAACATTCATCACCAAGCATGTGCCCATCAGAGATATTTAACATGTTTATTTTAAAGGTAAGTTTCACTATGGTGATACTTTTTCCCCCCAGAAACAGCTGATATATAATATTTTACTAGCACTTGAATGGGCTCCAAGTCAAGCTGTTTGTCAACTGGAAATTTTCTCTTGCAAGAGAGAAGTATTTTAAAGCTGCTCAGGAGTGAAATTCACACAAAGGAATAAATTGTATATAGCAGATTTGCATTCCTTAGCTCATCTTCCTGTGCTGGAAACCTGGACTTCATGGCTCTGTGTTGTTGAGAACAGAGGATGGTTGAAAAATATAGCATATACTGTAGAAGATTCTTCCATAATCTTACTTTTACTGGGAGCTGCATTTGTGGAAATGTTACCATCTCGCAATACCAGCAGCAGGAGAAAATAATATTTACATGAATCCACACAGACATTTACATCATCTCTCCTTGAATGCCACAGCAAGCCACCTTTTTTCTGAAGTCAGAGCAAACAGAAGAAAATAAACATTGTGCTGGTGAATGTGATTAACAAAGCATAAAACATTACAGCCATGGTGACTCTTAGATGGGAATAGAAGCATAAATGCCAACTAATTCTTTGTCTGTCCTGAAAACCAGGGCTAAATCATCCTGTTGGCAGAACTACCAGTGCTACAAGTACTCTTACAGGGAAACTGTCCCATGAAGGAGTCTCTACAAGGCAGATTTCGTCATTTACCCACAATAAGAAGAGAAGAGCAAACAGAAAACTGCTCAGAAACTGCCAGTGCTGAGAAGGAATGACTCTGCAGGCTGCAGATGTAGATTAACAGAGAGAGACCATCAGGAGCTATGACTCAGAGGCAGTTTCAAAGCTGTAGTTCCGAGATTTGGGCAGAAGCCTTTCTCCAGAATTGCACAAAACCTATTCTTATTTCTTTAGTCTCTTCCCTGACACAGTTTGTCATCTTTATCTCTTCCCATGCCTCCTTAGTCTACATGCTTTACTTTGCATCTCTGGCCTGGACTAATTCTTGTCCTACTGTCCCTCATTTTTAAGCCTTTACTCTTTATGTTTCTTCTTCCTCTACCAGAAGGCTTGAGCATGGGGTGTTTAATATGCCAGGAGCTCCTGACTAGGGCTTTTACCACAGTCAGAACAGAGGGAAGCCTGGGCTGATGGACAGCTGCTGGTCACATCTATGTGAGTTTCTACACCTGCCTGAATTACAATTCCCACAACAATATAGAAGGAACATGAGCACTCTGCAAGGAGCCATCTTTATCTACAGATAAGGTGGCACCAGGAGCGTCACTTGTCAGGAATGATCGGACTTTGGGTCACTCTCAGTTGTACTCCCTTGAGTCAAACCTGTGACAAACACTGGGCAGTAAAACAAATATTCGTACAGTTTTAGTTACGCAGCCACATACATATGTGTCACAGCCAAGTATTAGAATTCTTATTCATCCATGATTTCACACTGACTTCATGCTGTATTTATATCACTACAAAAGAGGCTTAAAAAATTCACTGATTTTCAGCAAGTGTAAATCAGTTTAGCTTCACTGCAGTGCATTGCCTAGATTTTGGTGAATTTAAGTCAGACCTGAATCACTGAAAGCCCACTGACTTGCACCACTAAAAGTCTACATATAAGATACTCCTAAGACAACTAATGGATTTATCTCTTTGTATCAAAACAAGCTTGGGTGAAAGTAAGCCAATGGGTCTATCTGTACACATACTACTTTCCACAGTACTGCCAATTTTTTTTTTTTTTGTTTAGAAAATGTGGCTGACATATGAAATTCTCCATGAGAATCAAACACAAAACTGTTAAATTTGCCTCTCTGCTGTTAATTACTTCTTCCAGTTCTCATCAGTTTGACTAAGGTTTTGCTTATCTGACAGCTAGAATCAGAGTTCTATCATGTACTGGTAAAGGAATTATTTATATTGAACTTAGTAATGAAATAACCAGCTGATTTCTTCCTGTCTAAAGGACAGGTCAATTTGTATTTAGTTTGCGGTTGTTTTTGTTGTTGTTGTTGTTATTGTTTGTTTGTTCATTTGTTTGTTTTGTTTTGTTTTGTTTAATTTTTTTCCCCCCCTCTTTTTTTCTCAACTCTCTGCAAGAAAATGCATTCATTTTTTAGAGAGCTACAAAGCAGATTTAAGCTGATACTCACTGCCACTACGAAGGCAAATTGCCAGCAGTGCTGACATAAATGAGCACATAATCTGAGTAACCCTTAAGACTCTCTGCAATCTACTCTGGCTTCCACGCTGGCATAGTGGACTTTGCTGCTAGCTCAAATACCAGACATTTTCCAGCAAGACTTCTCAGGCATAATCTGAACTTCTAGGATCTCATCTCTGCTTGGTGCCTAAATTTGAGGGGTTTTACTTTAATTGTAACTCAGGTTTTACCGAGTAACTCACAACAGTGTGGTAGAGTCCCACCTTCAAACGTGGAGATTTTGCTGCTGAGATTCAAACACACTTTTGCTGACTTCCCTCTGTAAGAAAACTCTTCACCTGCAAGTAGTACACCACAGGAACAGACTGTGAGTGGGGAGGTTCTCAAGAAGCACTTTTTGGGAGAATTTGACAAGGCAAGTGGTGTGCTTGGGCTGCTGCTGCTGCTGATTATGGGAAAGGCACCTGCACGTCCCATCTACCCTCTGCAGGAATGGAAACTATTTGGATCAGCACTTGCCTAGGTCCCTGGACATACCTAGGGCACTTGACAGGTATTCAGCCCAGGGTGGTGTCCATGGGTCTGCACAGGGACAGCTAAGAATAGCTGTGTTTACTAACACCTCTCACAAATGACAGCCAAGAGCAGCAAGACAGGTAGGAGAGGGTGAACGGAGGGAGACTGCTTCCTCTTTCTGCTTCATTGAGTCACTCAGTATCTGCTTCCCTCTCTGTACAATGGGAGTTTCTAAGTTCACTCCCACTTTTGATAGCTGGATGAAAAGAGGCGATGCACATTATGATTAATTTTCATAAGCAGTTATTAGGCTTGCTCATCGTTTTGAAAAGCTCTGTCAAAGAGAAAATCAAACTGAGATCATGATCTGACTCCTTCCCAGCTCTGCAAAGACTCAGTAGTCAGTGGACACTGAAGCTTCTCATGTGGCAGGTTTATACCCCACTCTGAGATATGGCAGTTTCAACGATGCAGTCAAACTCACCAGTTGGGCATGCTAGAGAAGAGTCGTATTCCCACAAGGGAACCTGTTTGCCTAACTTGGATATTCAAATTGTATCAGATAGGATCTCCCTCTGCAGTAGGTGAACTTCCTTCTGTCCTGTGTAAGGAGTAGCACAGGCATTTGCTCAGGAACATGACATCATAAGGTACTTCAGCGCAGGAACAAGACGGGTGCCAAAACAAGGTAGATTGGGGCAAAGCTGTGAAAATGTTAAGCGATGGAGGATCCACCACACTATGACAAGACACTCTGGAAGATGCATCTGTGTCTTTTCCTCCTCCTCATTGTTCACATATTTGTATGCCATGCTCTTCCTGTAAGAAAACATAGTATATAATAAATGTGGTAGATTGATCAACCAGAGTTTTTATCCAGAATTCTCCCGCCAGGAAGGGCCAGGAAAAGGATATTTGCTGCAGCTGACACTACTCTGAGGGACTGGGTGTCCCTCAGCTCCCAAGTATGTGGTAGCAGTGAGCTTGAAGCACATCATCTGCCTCCCTGCCCTGCACCAGGCTCCTTTGCCCGCTCCAGCCCCATGGGGGCCAGAGACAGCCCCCATGAACAGCAGAAACAGTGACTGAAACACCGTGCTCCAGGGTGTGGGACTTTCCACACACCGGGTGTGGGGTCTGGCACGGCATGAGACTTGAGGTGTGTGATATGGAAAGGATTTCCTACTGCTGCTTCTAAATTAAGGAAGAGAATAACTTCCAGTGGTTGATTCTGAACAGCGAGGAGAGGTTCTTGTCCTGAAGCGCCCTTTGTGAGTGAGAGCCTCACTTAAACAACAGAGAAGTTGCAGTGAGTGTGGCTTTCCCAGCCTCTGTGAGCATCTTGTTATCAGTTGAAGAAGTCTTTGAAGATTCTAATTAAGGTCTGACTTCACCTAAATATCTGTAGTCAGGAAAGATATGTAAGCATAGCATGAGCTGAATTATATTCTTCGTAAAGAGGAACTCAGCAAATATATAACTGTCTTCTAGAATGGGCAAGGCTAGACAAAGGAAAGGAAGTAAAAGAAAGAATGAAGGAAGGAGGAAAACAGAACAGAAAAAATTGAAAAGTGAGTGGAAAGAGAAACTTTCTTCTAAAATGGACAAGGTCTTATTTTATTCTACCCTCATCCCTTCCCTGTGTATCTATTACAGGTTCAGTGTTGCCTCTGTTTTATCACTGAGCATTAAGTGTGCCAAATCACTTTGCAAAAAGTCTTGAACCACAAATGAGCCTCAATTTTGATTTTGCTACAGTCACTAGTAAATCCATTTATATCAGGGGCTAAAGATCATAGTGGCTTTGCTTGAAAAACATGACATCAGTAGCAAGAAGGTGATTACAACGTGTTAGTCTGGGTTCTTAACTACTTAATTCAGTTTGGGTCTGGTGTAATTTTATTTTTCCACCCCTGGTGTGGAACCCGGAATAACCCTTTTAAATCTCCTGTACAGTTAATCCAACAGGCTGCTGTACAGATACCAGAGCAAGGCTGGGCAGTTGCAGTCACTTTAAGATGTTTCTTAATGAAAATAATTTTATTTAAAAGGAAAAATACTTTCTGAAGACTATTTTTTTTTTTTCCTCTGCTCAGTCTAATGGAGCCCCTTGAGCTCAAGACATTATTATATATGACAATATGAAACTGCTATTTTTTAAAAAATCTGTTACACTTTCTTACTCTTGCTGCAATGCTGAAGGCTGTAACACCGATATATCTGCTTCCCAGGGACAAATGCAAGTAACCAGGACTTTGAAACATTTTGTAAATATTTCTGAAAGCACATTTAATACCCCTACGTAATTTTTCTCCTTTTTGAAGAGTATGTGCTGTAGTTTGTTCTGAGACAGAAACCCACAAACTGGTTATTGAGCTATGCAGTGGGTCACAGGAATTTTTAACCATTTCCTCCAAGCGCTATTGTGTTTAACAGTAACAGAGCAGCCTACAATCCCTAACAATAGAAGAGTTATCATAAATATATATATACACAGTCTTCAGAGCTATTGCAAGCAATCTGTGATTCACTGCAAGCAGCCACCACTGCTTTCCTGAAGGATGCTTCATCATCTCCTCCATAAGAAACCCACCAGATCATTAGGACTGAACTTTAGACCATCCCTGACGTCCCTTAACACATCACTTCTTGGATTAAAAGCTTGACATGGGAAAAAAAATCCCAACATTATATATATTTATTTCCATTTAGAGAGATTTGTGAGTTACTAGAAGCTTCTTTGCACTTTCAGACATCAAAGGACTGGTTTTAAGGAATGAAATTAGTTGTATTACTGCAGACAGAATTTATTTCTCCTTAAGATATTTTTTGTTTTTTGAAGAGCCATGGCTATGGCTAGAAAGAATGCTACTGTGCACTTGAAGGAATGTTGTCTTAATATGCAGTTCTTAAAATTAATTTGGTAATGCTTTGTACTCTCAAATGAAACAATACAATACTGGAAGTTCAGGAAGAACTTGATATGAGAAGTGCAGCCTGATATATGCAGAGTTAACTTTTGTGCCAGGAGGCCCTGGAGAACTTGGTCTGTGCTCCATCTCCTACAGTCAGAAATATGAACTTTTGTTCTGCTGGATGCTAGTATCTCCTTTCTGAAAAGTCAAGATGTGCTTGCAAGTGCACAGAACAATCTTAGTGCTTACTTCCGAGCTAGAAAAAGTGTGTTATGATGAGAGATAGGGTTGTCTGTTTAGCTTACTAAAAAGAAGATAAATCGATGTCTCATTAAACCAGCAGGTAAGATACAAGTGTCTTAAAAGAGAGAAAATAGAACGTACCAAAGGGCTATTCAACAAAACAGAGAAGCGTGACAAGTATTAGTGCCTGGAAGCTGGATGTGGGCACATTGGATACGACACATCCCTCAGCAGCAAGGATGATTAATGGCTGGAACAAACCCCATGAGGTTCTTTATCCACTGTCTCTTGCCATCTTGAGTTCAAGCTGTTATGAAAGATGGGACTTCACCAAACGTAAGTCACTGAATAACTCTAAAGACCAGTTGAATTAAATTCTACAGTTCGCATTAAACAAGCCAGAACAAATCTGCTGCTCATTCTTCCTCATACTGATGAGTATTTCCATTGCTCCATCTGCACAGTGGCACTTGTGCCACAGTCCACGCCTGCAGCAGAGCATTTTATATTGTGTCTCCTTAGCAGATGAAGCTTACTTAGTCCATTGCAAATCAAAAGTTATAGTGAGAAGGAGCTGTAATCTTTTCATGTTGCCTTCTCACAAGACCATGCCAGATTAAGGCCAATAACTGCATGGAAATCCAGCATAGGCTTGGGACTTCAAAACACCCTACTCACACTGAAATGCCCACGGTCTTGGGGTGACTACACTGCCCTAGCTGTAAGAGGCTGCTAGCAGCGTACCCTGGCAGCAGAGAAGTTTACCAGACCGACCCCGTGGCTCAGCATCATGCTCAGTGAGGTTTGCAGAGCTCCCTGCTGCCACAGCATCCTTGCTAGCAACAGGCAAAGTGGCCAGTGCAGCCCCATGGGAGCACATGGCAGTGAGCACAGCATCGATGGGCCCAGAGCAGCTGGTCGCTGTGCCCAGGGGCCAGGGCTGAGCAGGCAGAGCCCCTGGAAGGGAAAACCCACAGCCTGGCAGCGTGCCCCAGCTCCAGAGCAGTGCCTCCAGACACTGGTGATTTGTCACACTAAGCAATTTATTTCCATCTGCCATAACCATGTCAGGCAAAGCAATTTTGCAGAGCCTTTCTGTTGAATTCCCATATTCAGATAGGTGCTATTGGGAGGCAAAGGAACATTTTTCAATCCTCGTGGTCTAAATTTGTAAATGAAGACTCGAAGGTGCCTTTGATGACTGGGAATTTATGACATTTTGGAAAACAGGTCATTAATCTAGGTGCCTATTTCTGTGCATGTGTTTCTAACTTTAGTCAGACAGCGAGAATATAGTGTCTTCCCATTTTGAAATGTAGAAGTAATGTAATTCAGGAGATCCTTCACTTACAGAGCTGTACTCCTCCATAATCTTTGTCTGCATTCCTCTTTGAATTCTTGATTTCTCATTTGATTGGCCTGCAGGGTTGGATCTGAATAAACTTCCTTGGGACACAAGCCTTGGAAATGGTACTTTCTTCATGTCAGATCTACTTCAAATTCTACAATTCATGGTTTGGTTTTCTTTTTTGTCTGGTGAAATCTAAACACACCTTTACAATGTGAAAACAATGTAGGGACAAATTTCACACTTAGAAAAACTGCATTTGGGAAAGATTGTGAGGTGTTGACCCTGAAGGTGCATTGCATAAAAGGTAGAGTATGCTGTCTTTAGGATTTGCTTAAGTGAATAAATTCCACGGTGCCTTGCTGGTTAACATTAAGTAAAGACACTCTTACACATTTCTTAACTGACCTACAATGGTCATTAACAGCAAGGTGTAGCTGCTATTGTGTCAGCCTGACTGTTCTGGCCAGGAGATGGTCTGATTTTTCCATTCCCTGTTATTGTACAAAATTGCACTCATGGGAGAGAGAGCCAAGGATACAAAACGCTGATGATTACCGTAGCAGGGTCTGGTAGTCCCATTTGCTTTCCAGCAAGCTTTAATGTTAATCACATGGTGATGCAACCTTCCCCTGCTATTTTGAGCTGCATTAACTGCTGTACAAGTGCACAAAAAATTGGTCCCTGCCTCAAACCAACACGCAAATCCCAGCACATACTGAAACACCGTAATGTATAAAGGAATATAATGATCAAACCAAAAAGGGAAAGATGTGGAAAACAGGGTAAAAATGTGAGGTTTGTGGTTAACATAGCAAACAGAGGTCACACCACAGCAAGTGCATTATCCATATGCTAGTACATGACAAGCTTCACGAATGTAGTGAATTAGAAAGGTCTGAAGGAAGTATTTTTGTGATTTTTGGCTGGGTCTCTTCCCACAATAAAGGAGTGGCATGGGATAAAGGTGAGGGCATCTGACCAAAAAAAAAAAAAAAAAAAGCAATTAAGAAAAAAGCATAACCTGGTATTAAAGGTTGATCTCACAGAGAAGAGCTAAGGCTCCATTATTTCATAGTGTAATTATCGAGTATTCTTGTGCTGGCAGATGTGGTATTGAGCACAGACATCACAGAGAGCTGTCTAGGAGGTGAGACAGAAAAGAATTCCAACAGGATAAGTTTAGCCACCTGAAAAGGACATGCTTTAAAATGTAGCCCAGGTAGCTCTATTTTTGCAATGTAAATCTACTTCCTAATATGCCTCCCCATGGCTATTTCCTTCTTTATCCAGCTGGGCAGGGCTGAGCTGTGACACCTGTAAATTGAAACCTAGGTCCTTCACTGAGTTTCAGACATTTGGTTCAACACAGAGAGACTCATCTTCATGTAAATGAGATGACCAATACAATTGTACCATACCTGATAGAAAAACAGCATAATTGGCTAAAGCAATGCACAGCTTGGAGGCGAAGCCTACGCCAAAATCAACAGACTACAGCACTGAGGAAGATGGGGGATAGCAGAATTACCCTCAAAGGAGGATTTATCTTACTTCTCTGTAGCCTTCTAAAATTATGGTTTAATTCTGTCACAAGATGGGTGTCAATTGCTGTCTGCATTACCTATAGAGGAGCCTATACTCATCCTCTTGTTGTAACTTCTAGACAATTTAGGTTAGCTAATATAAACCCCACTCCAGGCTTCTATACAGGAGTTCCCTGGTTACAAACTCCATTTCTATTCCACATTTGTTCAGGATGAAAACCTCAAAAATGCAGAAGCATTACTATGGAAAAATTGTAGAGGAGAAGATTGACTTTTTTTTTTTTTTTTTTTCCTTTCATTTCACAGGTTTACAGTAATGTTTTCACTTACAAGCTTCCTAAAGTATTTGTCTTAAGGCTGAAGCCCTCTACATACAGTACTCACGCATATTATGTGAGTTAAAAGAACTGCAATTGCTGGACCAAAGACATGAATATCCATTACATTTTCAGCTCATATTTTACATGAAAATACTTTTGGTGTTTTTTGACTAGTTCTAAAAAGGTGAAATAAAAACAAAAAAGCCAAGAGCATGCTGACCCAGTTTGATCCCGAATCAAACTTTTCGAACAAAAAATGCTCAGATGTGGCCAAATGACTTCTGGTAATAAGTGAAATGTACATAGGAGTTATAGTTAACGTGTGAGTGTGAAGGAAGATTAAAATAAATGCTCTTTTAATTTTCTATACAATGTATGCTTTGAAAGGTGTTATTTTTTCAGTCAAGTAATTACAGGGTGGAGAGAATGTGAGGCCAATGGCAGGAGGTTAATTACATGACCAAACACCCACTACATCTTGCTCAAAGAGCCCTGAAATGATTACACATTGTTGTAACTAATAGCCTAGTCCAGGCTGCTGGTTGGAGGACTACCTTCAGCTTAAAAGAAATGTGTAACTCCTACCTAAGAATCTTTACTATTTTAAAAAAATAGTGCTGTATACCACAGAGAGATTAGCTAAATTTCTGGAGACATGATATGTCAGTTTAGTTACATGGTTCCCTTGAGAATTTTACATAGACTCTACTTATGGCCAGCCAATTTCTCTTCTTCTTTCACAACACAGCAGTTGGCAAGAAAATACTTTAATGTAGATCTGTAATTAAAACCAAAACCTATTAGAAAGCTTTATTCATACCTGCAGCAGCTCTGAACTTTGCTTTAACTGATTTCATTTTGGATTACATTGGATAAGGCCAGGAAAAATCATCTGATAATCTAATGTGTATACCAGCCATTAAATTTCTCCTCTATATTTCTGCTTTGAAAAAAAGCACTCCCCAGATGTAAAGCGTTTTCAAGAAAAACATTCAGTATTTATCTGAAAATGAATCCAGCAGATATTGCAGTATTAGGATAACACTGACTGCTAACCTCTTACTGGGACCAGACTCTCTCCCCCAGCACCAGATGTGCTTCTGATTTCCAGGCTCTGTTCACCTGAGGACAAACACCCATCTTGCTGAAGTCAACCTGAATGCCCACGTGCTACAAGACAGTCAGACTCTCATCCACCCTGCTGAACACGGATCACAGCTCAGTTCAGTAAAGGCAGGCTGTCTGTGCTCTGAACCTACAAATACAAGTATGCCTGAGCACTCCATCCAGCAGAGGACCCTGCCTTGAAGCCGGATGCACAAGAAAAGCTTCCAGGCTCTTTCTGCCAAATTGTCCCCTGGGCCATTTCAGCATCCAGATCCACTCCTTCATGCCAAACTATCTGTAAGTTAAGTGGTTAGCAAAGTCTGGTTGTGAAATGGATAGCTCATAGACAACTTCCAGGCATATGTTTTAGAGCTTAAATAATTTTAAACCATGGGGGTGGTCAGGCTTGGTCAGTTGGCTGTAGGGCTAGAGAAAGGTCATTACATTGCCTATTTTATTAGTATAAATATAACTCTAGAGGTTTTGACCTAGGAAATGTTTACTAATAAATTACTTTGAAAGATCTATACATAATAAAAATGAAGCATCTTTCTTAAGGGAAGTTTCTTGAGTTTTTTGTAACTCATCCATACATAAATCAGAAAGTAAGATACATGTATTAAGATAGCTGCCATTTTATACAGTTCTGTGCTTCCCCCTCCCTAAAAATAGAGCAAGGATAATTGAACTGAAAAACCTAAAGATTTCTAAAACCCAATTACATAACTTGCCACACTTCCTCTGTTTTCCCCTCTTACTGGTATTTCAAAGAGGTCAAGGTTATTAAATATAGGCTTCTACCTTAATACAGTAAGAAAAGCAGGAACTAAACACAGTAAAAATTTTTCATGTAACGTGAATTTGCTCACACGGCCTGTATATACTACATTTACCAACTTGGGTATGAAGTATACTTTGATGTTCACAGTATGTGCATTTCTTGTAGGTGAGATTATAGTGCATTAAAAATCCAGTGTACAAAGCTGCTATCATTATTCTGGATTCTGAATAATTTATTTTCCTCAGTGGGTGTGTCATCTATGTAGATACTGCAGTTTGACGACCCAGGTTTGTTAATGTTGCTCTAACATAAGTTTTTGCACTGCTTTATGCAAAGTTACAGCTCTGGTACCTGCTCTCAAAACACATGCACACTTGGGAAGCCATGAGAAGGGTTACTTTCATAATTTCAGCCTTACACATGAATTTACAGCCTTCAGTAGTTTGCTGACTTACACAGCATGGCACTATACATCAGACGCATGCTGCCTTGGAAAATTAATGCTGCATTCTGGCAACCATATGGGCAGCTGGCGAGCAGCCAGGAGACCAGCAGAGCATGACCCTACCTTCACGCAAACCTTCCCTATGCAAGAGAACTATTTCCAAGGACTGCACCAGCCAAGGAGCAGAAATAAAGGGATCCTGTATGTGGTTGTGGCTCATAACCATCAGATCCCGCAGGGACCGACGTACGCCGATGTGATTAATGAGAGGAGCTGCACAGACAGCAGACAGACCCTCATGGCAGGTAATCACATGGGCACTTGTGACTTTGTGATGTCCAGGGAATGAAGATGATTGAAAAGGCTTCCTTGTATATCTGTGTTTCTTCTTTATGATTTGCTCTTCTGGTTGGTGCTTTCACCTGCGACAAAATTTAGCTTGCAGGCTCTACAGGGAAGGGCATTTATCTTATTTGTTCTGTGAAATGCATAATATATATTGAGTGCTGAACAAACAATCAGAATAATGGCTTACAGTATCTTAGTTATCTTTAGCACCTTTAAAAAGAACATTGTTCAGCAAGAATAGAAATTTTAAAAAATTACCATCATTTGCAAGGGAAGCAGTTTTTTTTTCCCATCCTTTTGCTTCACTTACCCTACTATTTCTTATCTAGCATGTGATCTTCTAAAGACCCAAATCTAACTCTGCCACCAGCTTCAATGGCAATACCTGCAGGAATGACAGCCTGAATTCGAAACTCCTCAAATAGGATTGTCTTTTCACCGTGTAAATGATAAAAATCTCACAAAGAATAGAGAGGTAAATTTAATTTAATGGTTTCAAGTAACTTTATGCATTACCTTACATGGAAGATGCCTTGATGATAGTCAAACACACAATTCTGTTTATAATGCATTTTATACATATAATGCTTTCCATTCATAAATATCTCTAATTTTTTTTACAACTGTTCACAGGAATCATGTCACTCTCCAGGCTTTACAGCAGCTGTTTTACTTCTCATTGCAACGGCCCTATGAAAAGAAAGAGGGATTGCAAGTGAAACAGCACACATTTTCCGCTGTAAACTAGCTGGTATACTGTAATTTCATGCTTTACTTCCCTGCACACTTGCTTTTCCAAGGAAATTTGGGCTTATGTTTTACCTTCCACAGTACAGTCTCTGTATGCTGGTCCTGCTGGTTCACTCAGACATCCAAATTTTTGTCTACACTAGTATTTTTCTTAAATCCTGATTCTGTACTAAAGATGCTGTCATTTGACTGTTGATGGCAACAGCTTGTTCAACAGGTACAAGCAGGCCTGGTTTCTTTCAGTGCTGCTTCAGCACTGACCAGCTCATGGCAGAATTAATCAGCAGCATAGCTGCTGTTGGTATCTGACCATCAGTAGCATTTCCATTGCTCCTGCTACACAGAAATACATTGCAGTCACTTGAGATTTCTGAAAAGTGACATCTAAACATTATTAGCCTGCTCCAATTCTGCTCCATTTGAGGGATTTGCTTGTATCCAGGCTGGAGTCTAGCTATGGTTTAGAACTGCTGACTAGACACAGTTAAAATAGAAATAAATAAATTCTCAGCTGATTACACGCAGCGTGTGGGTCCAGCACAGTGATAATTTCATTCCTGGTGCTCCCTGGCATTTGAAAACCCAAGCATGCCAGCAATGCTAAATCAACTACTTTCAGGAGCCAGTTTTCCCAGAGCAACCACCTCTTTTCCACAGGAAAACATATTCTATGTAGCTTGTAACAGCAAAACATGGATCTGTGCACACTCTGTACCTAAGTCTCCTTTCTAATCCTGAAGCAATACGGCCACAGATTCTCACCCTGTGAATTGAACCAACCCATTTCACCAATATGCAGAGTCAAGCAAGCACAACATTCTGCAAATGTCATCTGTGACAGCACACAGCCTTGGTTAGTGAGCTATCACATCACAGATTTTACATGGTTTCTGGCAGGCATTGCAAAACATCCAGTGTTATCTTGTAGCACACTCTGAATTGATAAAAAAAAAATAAATATCAGCCTATTTTTCCTCCTCTTTTTATGTAAAAAGAGTTATGTTTGATTTTCCCTTTTCTCTACACTTTACATCTAAAAGGAATACAGTACAGCTTTAGTATGATGGCACTACAAGAACTTGAGGTTTTGTGTGTCCCCTCCACCCTTGCTAAGTTCTCCAAAGGCTCTCAGACAGGCTGTCAACACCTCCCAAAGTCAGGGACCCAAGGAATATAATCCCTTCTGTCCTTGGAACTGGAAAGCCTGAATGTGGCACAGTTACATATGTAGGGCAAAAGTATAACTGACCTTCACCTGCAAAACCAGAACTTCTGGTAGTTATACAGGTGCTGTACTACTGGATAAAAACAATAATTTAATTGCTTAATGTAGACAAGGCCTCTGAGGAATCTCTGCCTTTAAATAACCCAGCCAAATCAAAACTTCATCAGTAAAACGAACTCCCTCAGCCAAGAAGAACTCGAAATACTTTGCCAGGTATGCTAAAAGGAAACAGTATTTCCCCTTTCTTAACCACCCGAAGAAACCAAAAAAGATAAACACTCGGACAAACGAGTTCAAACAGGATTGTTCAAGTACTAAGTTTCAGAGGATGCCCAATGCACAACAAATATGACCGCTGAACTATCAGGATGCATTTTATTCTGCGGGTTAAGAAACAAAGCCAACCCCCCAGAGCTGGTCTGAATTCCAACGTTTACACAATGGGCGATGCCTCTTAGGGCCAACTGACACGTTTTGTGAGAAACCACAGAAAAATGACGTGTCTAAAACGCATTTAAACCTATCTGATGCTTTAACTTAATCAGGTTCATCGCAAGCCGTGAAAATTTCAGTCAATACAGCCTTTTTAGACAATTCCCTTTTACGCGGCGCTCCCAAAGCACTCCGTAACCATTATCAAACGCCGCAGCGACCGGAGCAGCAGCGGAGCGTCGCTCCCCTGGCTGTGCCGGGAGACGCCGAGGCACCGCGGCGAGCCCGGGGCCGCAGGGCGAGGGGCGGCCTTGACCTGGAGCCCCCCCCGGGCCGTGCGCGCTGACCTCCGCCCGCGGGCAGGGAGGGCCGGGCAGCGGCCACATTCCCGCCCGCCTCAGTGCGGGGAAAGCCACGGCGGGGCCGCGCCGGGATCCGCCCGCAGGGTCTTTGTTCCCGCGGCCGCGGCGGCTCTTTGTTGGTGCCACAGCCCGACCGCGGGCCCCGCGCTAAGGCGGCACCCGAGGCTCCCGCCGCTTCTCCCGCCGGGCCGCGCTGCGCCCGCCGCCGCGCGGGGAGTCCCGCTGCACCTGGCCGCGCCTCGCCCCGCCCCGGCCGCCGCCGGGCCCCGGCCGCCTCGGCACGCCGGCGGGAGCGGGGCAGCGGGAGGGGAACGGGAAGGCGAGAGGCGGAGGGCGCTCTCCGGAGGCGCGCGCCGGCGGAGGCGACGGCCGCCGGGAGCGCGCGCAGGCGCGCACACGCCCGGGAAGGGGAGGAGGAGGGCGGGCGGCCGGGCGGGGGCGCGCACGGCCGGTGTGTAAGGGAGAGAGCGAGGGGAGGGCGATCCCGGGGCGGAGAAAGGCGGCGGCGGCGGCTTCGCTCGGCTCGGGGCAGGCGAGCGACCACAGGCGCTGCCGAGCCGGGAGGTACGGCGGCCGCTGCCGACTCGGGGCATCCTTCCTCTTCCTGCCCGCCCTTCCCCCTTCTCTTTCTCTCCTTCCCCGCTGTCCGCCGGGGCCGATCGCTGTCGGCGGCGCGATCCCGGGGCGTTTCCGCGGCGCCCGAGCCGGCGGCGGCCGCGGGGAGAGCCGATCCCTCCCCTCCCCGGCCGGGACTGAGGGACACCCCGCTCCGTCCGGGGCTCGGCTGAGAGGGCCTGGCCCCGGCCCCGGCTCGGCTCCCCGGCGGCGGCGGCGGGCTCGGCGAGGATGTCGGGCGGCGGCGGCAGCCGGGAGGAGGAGCGGCGCAAACTCGCCGACATCATCAACCACTGGAACGCGAACCGGCTGGACCTGTTCGAGATCAGCGACCCCACCGAGGTGAGCGACCCCGGCGAGGGCCTCCCGCCCGGCCGGCCCGGTGAGACGCCGCGCCCGGGCCAGGCCGGGCCCCGCGGCAGCCGGGCCCCCGCGCCGCCCCCCGGCCCGGCCGGAGGCTCGGGCACGGGCTCCTCTGCGCTGGCCGCGGCTCCGGTTCTCGGTGGGGAGCGAGGGTCGGGCCCCTCGCCGTGCCCGGGTGAAGGCAGGTTGCAGCGGCCGGGAAGAGGAAGGGAGCGAAGGGCCGGAGCCCTCCCCTCCTCCCTGTCTTCCCTCCCGCAGGCACATGCCGGCCTGACCCTGCGGGACAGGCGGCTCCGAGGAAGGGGAGATGGAGGTGGCGAAAGGGGGCGGGCAAGGGCGAGAATACTGGAGCTGCCCCTGTCCCGAGCCCGACACCGGGTACCTCCGTGGGATTTGGTTTGGTTGTTTTTTGTTTTTTTTTTTTTCTTTTTTTTTGTCTGTCTGTGACTTTAACAGTACCTGGTGGGGAATGATTGAGAATCCCGGTACTGAGCACTTTTTTTTTTTTTTTTTTTTTTGTTGCTAGCTTGTTAGTTTCTTTAAAATATTCGTCTTTGTGCAGAAGGCGCCTCTTACAAAGCAACCTGCCGCTTATAGCCCGGCGGCTCTCCGGGCTGCTGGTGCAATCTCCGGAGTGGCTTTCCCAGGGCGTGACGGACGGAGCGCCTCGGCTCTCCGAGCCTGCAGCCTGCCAGCCCGCCGCCTAAAGTAAATACCAGGAGCAGGTTCACAGACCCGAGTTCACATGGTGTACTGGAAAAACACAGCGGGTAATTTCTGCCTAGTGAAGTGGGTGTTTCTGATGGCCGAGAGAGGCTGGGTTTTGTCCCTTTTTAAAAAAAAATAAAAATGTAGTAGTCAAACCACACCCTCCCGCTGCCCCTTGTCATGTTCCCTTTGGCTGGTTCGTGCTGCGCGTCTGGTTTGAAAGCGGCGGGGGGGGGTAGGGGGAGGGCAGGTTACAGCCCTGTTTGTGTGTGACAGCGGGCTCCCTGCTTAGAGGGTGGAGGCTGATCATGTGCGCGTTCCCGGGGAAAAGGAGGAAATTCACACTTGCTCTTGGCCTGGCCCTGGTTGTTTATTAACAGAAGCCTCTGAGAATCACGTTGGCTTGGTCTTGGAGCTGGCTCCTGTTTCTGCACCCAGGTGCTGACTGCTAGCAGAGCCACGAAAAAGTGTTGAAAGCGATTCTAACATTAGGAACTGCAACACCTTCGGGTATTTTCAGTTCTGCTTATTGCAGACAGTTTCTTCAACGCAAAGATGACTGTTTTCTGTGATTATTCCCTACATCTTGCAAGATTTATCATAATTAGAATTCCTTGATTGCATTGCTTAGGTTTTAACAGTGCCATTATTGGTTGATGGTTGCTGGCTCAAAAAAGTGGGATGAAGCCAGTGTCACAAAGCCTTCGTGATTGTGTTTGAGAATATAGCACAGTCTTTTTGGAATTGCAGGTTGAGTGCTAACTGCCTGTGGCTGAACTTTTTGTCTTATGTATTTGTCCATTCCCAGTACATTCTAACTCCAGCCTGTCTTCATGTTTATGAGCAGACTGCGCTCCTGTGGTTTTGTTAGTAAGTAGTTTAACAAATCATACTTTCTTTAGGTCAGCCATGCATATTTATTATCGTAGTTAACTAGAGTTTGCACAAAAGTCACCAGCTTCATTATAGTTATTATTGAAAGAAAAAAATAATTTCCCTTGTATTCACTCCACACTTCCGCAGTTAAGCCTCTGAACTTCTATAGGCGCATACTCACCACTATCAGTGATGACATTTCAGCTGAACTACTGAATGTAAAAAATTAAGTGCATACATAATATCATTGAATGTATGAGCTCGTTAGCCTACTGGTTCTAGAAGGCTGCAGGTGCGTTTACACCAAATTAACAATTTTATAGATAAAGTATGTTTTCCTTCCAGTTACTATGCTTTCGAAGGTGCACATTTATTTTCACTCTTACCCTGAGCTGACACAAATTCGGCAATATTTTCAACCCAGATGATGCTGTGATTCCCATTTGTACTGTTTATCAGCTTAAATGAAAGCCCTTTTACTAGACTGCTTGAGAACTGACAATCCTCTGTTGTTTCCCTGTTTTTCCAGGCTCAGCTTGAACATAAGGCACATCTTGCTTTTTGTAGAGACTGCAGCAAGTGTGGCATCTGGGAAGATGCAGTAACCTGGATATGACTTGTAGCTGTGTGTGCCTGAGCTGGGTCAAACTGAATAATTTTAAACTATCCAGACATAGTTGTTGGCCTGCTGGGTTAACTTTGTAGCCCAAACTGCAGGCTGTTATCCAGGAGCTGCTGGTTGGATCCATCAGTCGAGTTGATGCCTTGTAGTGATTCTTCAGGGATTTCCTCAGTGAAAATAACCTGGTTTAAGTGACTTGTCTTGTAACTTTCCTATGTAAGAGACTAGGATTTTCCAGAGGGGGTTATTCCAGGCTTAATAGTGGGGTTCAGAGAGATTTATATTTTCGGTAAAGCAAAGAAAAAGTGAAATCTAATGTAAATTGACAGGAGTTCTGACATAGATTATGCAGTGACAGTGAAAGGAATTTGCATGTGACCGGCTGATGCACCTTGGTATTAGCTTGAAAGGTCTAATTCTTTGGTGAGATAGAGTTGTTCCAGCTCCATTAGATCATCTTCATTTTACTGCAGTGTGTAAAATGGGACTTTGTTTTGAAGGTCGGGCTGTATTTTGAAGGTAGTTCAGATGTGTGGGGGTTTTTTTAGACAAGTGGTTCATGAAATTAATCTGTTTGAATTCCTGTTCATATTTTATTGAGTAGACTAGTTCTAAGGGATTAGAGATTTACTTGTTTTATATGCCTCTTGTGAGACTTCAGGAACAAATTGTTAAGGTATGTAAGACATTGAAAAGCAGAAGCCTTGGATAGGGTATGTTGAGGACTCTCACTAACTTTTTCTTAACTTCTCTTTGACTCTAATAGTTGATGAAGTCATTCAGAGCTGCTTTACCCCAGCAAAACAGAAATTAAAACTTTCTGTTGCATGCTGAAAGCTGAGTATTCCTCTCTCTGTATCACATGTTAGGAAAGCTGAAGACTTCTTGGGAGTGAGGCTTTCCTATCTTCAGTTGCTTTCACTGAAGTAATTTGTGGACTCATGCTTGAGAGCAAAATGGTAATTTTAAATTTATTAGGTGTTTACCTATTTGAACCATTGTTGCAGCTCTGAGAGATTTGTTAATTTGCATTATTTTACTCTGAAATTTTAAAATTCATTTTATTCAGAAAGTAGCTCAGAGAAGCTCTGTGGCTTGAGAAGCTTATAAAGCAAAGTTCTAAACAATAAACCAAAACTGCATTTACTAGCTGAAGTTTATATGATAATGTTTCAGGAGTGCTGCTAGGTACAGACCTTTACTAAAGATGTCTGTAACACTGGTCATCATTTCAACTTGATGAAACTTTTCTGAAGGGTGAATCATGTTTTTGTTTGTGGATAAATTAACAGATTCAAAATGAAGCAAAAATGTTAACCCTTTTCTTCAGTTGTTTTCCCTTGCCCTTGTTCCAAGTATTACCAAATTTTGTGGATTTTTTTTTTTTTTTTTTTTTTGGTCAGGCATTGAAACGCAGTAAAGAGACTTAGAAAAGACTTAGACCTTTTGCAGTAGGAGATGAAATGATGATTTGATCTTGGTTTAAGTCTTGGGTGCTTACAGCACCTAAAGTTTTCAGAAAGGAGTGAGTTTGAATGAATGATTTTGTAATAAGAACACAGTTGTTTGGAAACTTGTAGATGGGAAATGATTTGCATTTATCCAATTTAGCTTTTTTTACCTCCTCCTTTAATAAAGATGCTAACTGGAGTTGATTGTAACATGGATGTTTTGGGTGAGAGGAAGGAATGGAGGGGTACTGTAGGCTGTGCATTTATCACTGTTTGAATGCATCTAATAAGATGCTGTGCCTAAACTAGGTGTTAGAATTACTGTTGATGATAAAATAAGATTTCATCTTTAATGTGTGCTTTCATAGCTGTATATGAGGTAGAGAAGTGTCGTGTTTTTTCGAAACATGGTTTGTGGGCTAGGAATATGAATTGCATTTAATTCTTTTGAGACACTTTTTTAGAACAAGTGGAATTTTTTTATAACAATTGCCCAAGGGCTGAGGGATTGTTGTCAGAAGCATTGATCTGTTGTAGTTTTGTTTTCTGATGGAGAATGTTGTTCTAGACTAATGTGCAGCTGTGTTAGCAAAAGTCTAATCAAAAAACTTAGAGAAATAATATGCTTTGCATTAAGTAATAACTCCTGAGAGTTTGACTTTTAAATGGCCATCATTTAAAAAAAGAGAAGGAATTTCAAAAATCTTCATGGCTATATGATAATTTTTTGTCTGAGAAATCTCATGTAATCTTAGCAACAAGGTATTAGAAATAACCCTTCAGAATGTGGGTGGGGCTTTTTTTTCCGTGTTGCTTTGTTTTGGCTTTTTTTAATATTGACTTCCCATGTGTTGCGTTACATATGTTTGGTCTATTCAGTATGTTTTATATTGTTTTCTTTGGCTTTAAATACAAGTAAGCAATCTATCAACAGAAAGTGTTGCACAGTACGATCTATGGCAGGATATTTTAGGGCTGATAGAACTTTTGTCTTCACTTTTTGGGTTCAGATCTGATTCTGGTTCATTAAGTGTCACAGGGAAGACTGGTATATGACATAAGCTTGTAGCCTTTTAATGGTACTTATGCAAGCTTGTTATTTAAAACTAGTTAAAGCAACAAGAAATGGGAAGTTTAGGTTTTAACCCCCCTGCTGTTTATCTGCATGGTTGCTCACTCACCCTTAAAAAGATCTCACCCTTTTAAAAATCTGGCTCTGAGGCTTTTTTAAGACCTGTTTTTAAAATTGGTAACCTATTGTGTTATGGGTGATGCTAGTAATGGAAATGCAAGTCTGGAGCTAAGGAAACACCATCTAAATGGTAGAAATGCTCGTGCCATCTCCACTAGTTCGATTTTACCTCTTTTCAGCAGTTTTAGCAAGTGCTACTCTTGTACTGAATAGATGTAAGGAAGCTGGTATTCTGTCTGAAACTACTGTCCTTTTAAGTTTCCCAAACCTATGGTATGGAAAGTAAACTCGCTTTGCAACAAATGTTTAAACTAATATTTAGTCAGTCTGGAAAAGTGATTAGAATCCTGAGGACTGATGCCTGTGCTTTTTAGTGAACAGGATATTTTTCAATAATTGCTGTCACTAAGCAGGCACAGTTCAAGAGGAGATAAAAACACTGAGGCATTAGTTAGAGGTTCAGGATTACTAATTGCACTTTACTGAGTCTGTTGAGCTCTAGTTCTGCATTAAAATGGTTGAAGAAAAGAAGCCAGGGATGGAAGCCTGCTCATGTGCATCAAAAGGAGTATTTGGAGACCAGTTTTCCTTTAACTGAGTCAAAGTGAATAGTCATTACAAATAAAGTTTTAGTGCTCTCTAGACAATCTCAATTATGAGTTTGAATTAAGATATTGACTACAGTCTACACACAACATAATGTAATGAAAATAATTCTAGGAAGAAGTTTTAGCCTTTGCTTTTAATATTCCTTACATAAGTTATTTCTTGAGCTAGTGGCTAATTAGGTCCATACAATTCAGACATACTGGCTTTAAGAATTCGCTCCTAATGTGTGAATCTGTTCCCTGCCTAAATTGCCATTGACAAGCATTACTTTTCAGCTGAAAACCCTCCTAGTCCTCTAGACATGTAAGGGATTTGCTTTGTTTGTGAGAGTGCGTTTTTTCTGTCAAAACCATTTCTCTTTCAGAGAGGCTAAACCAAGATGAATGGAACACACTTTTATGATTTTTGAGGGAAACCTAGCTTTATAATTAATGAGATTCTGCTCTTGTGTCTAGATACTTTTGTCATCTAAGGGGGGTAACAAAAACTAAAACTTAGCTGGAAAGTGATAAAAGTTGAAATGAACTGGTGTTTGTGGTAAGGCTATAGAAGCCACTCTTGTGTTTATCTTTGTGTCAATATCTGTTGGAGTAGTTGCTTTGTTTAGATGAAGGGAAATAAATTGTACCTGTGCAAAATTTAGAACGTGCATGAAGAAAATAACTCCTTGTTTTGACCAATGGTTCTGAAGAAGGTGCAATTGAGAATTACAGTGTGCATTAATTGAAACTGTAATTGTTGTGATTACTAAACTAAATGTTGTGATAAACGTAAGAAAAGTCTAATTTAGCAGATATTACAAATAAGTGATGGAGTGTTTCTCTGTCTTTCAAAGTGAACTTCATGCTAATGGAAGCCTCTTCTGAAGTGTATTTGAGTAAAACACTCTTTTGATTTTTTCAAGGTTTTTGGCTAGGAAGAATACATACAGAATAGAAATTGAGTGATGCTCATTTCATCTTGTGAAAAGGCTAAAGCCTGTTAATTTCTGCTGTTAAGGTTGTTAGGTAGATAAACCAAAGAGGTAGTTGATGGTTGTTCTGTATGGTGTTCATGACTTGGCTCATAATTGTTGTTGAGCATATTGCAGAGATTCCCCCTTCCCCTCAGGTCTTTAATTGCAAGTAAAAATTACTGCTTTTCTGTAACTGTCCCTGTCTGGAAGCTTGATAATCTAGGATGAAAACTTGAGTCAGCAGAGATGAAACTCTGTAGTAGTTCAAACCTAGCAGCAGCAGTCAAATTATCTCCCTGGGCTGTATTGTGCCTAGTGAGCTTTTGCATAATGAAGATGTATAACGTAAAAACTTTTTTCAGTATGGGATAAGTTTTCCACGTGATTGGTTGTCTTCAGTAATAGAACTGCAGTTCTGCCTTTCACTACTGTCTAGTTTGGTTTTCTGGTAAGACTAAAAACATCTGCTTTGACAGAAGTCCATTGTTCATTACTTTTTGTTTTTCAGCAGTCACCTATTTTTCTCATACCTCCTTATTCTGTGAGACTGATGTTTTCTCATGTTAGGTGCATGTAACTTGGTAAAACCATTTTGTGTAATGCTTCAGTCTAATGGTCATCTCCTTGTGTTATGGGCATTGCCCTCAAGGTTATCAACTGATTGTTATATATTTAATTACACTTTCTAGATCTGCCTTCTTGCCTTTTGTGCTTACCTGTAAGTTAGACAGCTCCTCTTCAGATCATCTTCCAGCACAGATACTCTTACTAGGGAGCCATTCCTCTGATTCTTGTTCATTCTTGTTTTCTATGAAGACACCTTCTGTCTAGATACTGCTTGCTTCATTTCTCTATGTGCTGTGCTCTTTATTGCCCTGGTCTGTCTTGCAGAATTTTGTTTTCATTACTTTGGGAAATTTCTTTAGAGTTTGAATCCTGGAAGAACTGGAAAAAATCCTGTACTAGGGTTGTCATCTAGAAGATCAGTATAGGATGTTAGTTTTAAGTGCAAATTTGCGCTTAAATGTAAATTTTACTTCATTACATGTATTTGTAATTTGTCTTTGAATTTAATCATATTAATAGAAGAATCTGTTAGGGTTTTATTGTGCTGATGAAATTGTGTACGTTCCTGTAAGTTTGTTCATGTCACCTCTTTCAGTGAAGAGCAGAAATTACACATCATCAGTTTTGAAAGTTTTAAGCTTTTGTTAAGTGGTGCTTTGTATATCTTAAGGATATTTATAAATGGATTTCTAATTTGACTTATGTATTCCAAGAGTATAAAACAGATTTAACTTTAAAAAAATAACAGTTACTATAGTGATTCTTTTCAAGGACATTAGAAAACCGGCTGGTTTGTTACGGAACTGGAAATTGAGTGTTTGGCTATGACTCCTAATGCCAGGTCAACTCTTGGGTAAATATTTTGGAATGGGTTTTATGCACTACGGTACTAGTTGCTATAGAGTGATGGCAAACTGAAACAATGGCTGCAGGGTGGGGTTTTTTTATTTGGTCAGTGTTTTTCTTACTACTTTGATAATTTGCGCTCTTGTAACTAGAACTCAGGAATATGAAAGCTCTCACAAAAATTCACTACCTAGTAATAGATGATAGTTTCTTGATGATCTGGTTTAAGGCTTCCCCTTGGTGAATCATATCCCAGGGCATGGCTCAATATCTGGCTCTACCGTGTGGTTGGAGCACCTTTTACAGTGAGAAAAAGTGAAAAAGAATGAGTTGTCTGGCAACAGTATTCATTTGGCCAACAAAGTATGTTGCTCAGAGCAGTGTCTGTGAACTAAGATTTCAGTGCATGGACTTTTCAAGTGCTCCATGGTGTGTTTAGTAGAGCTTTCTCTTTGTTAGATGACTTGTCAGTCCGCCCTCCTCTATTTTCTTAGAGGCAAGGTACACAATTTGATGTCAGTGTCATGCTTTTACATATATTTACATTTTGTTTTTATATATGTTGTATTGCTTACAAAACCCAGTGGAAGATCAGAATCTCACGTCTTAATGAAAAATAGGGGCTGTTGGATAGCCTGTGATTGGGCAAGAGTTCAAAGGACAAAGAAACCCTTCCCCAATATCTAAAACAAGAAAAGGTCTCATTCCCTCTACCCTCTGGAAGGTGCTCTGCTTTGAGCAGTACATAAGCTTGAAATTGAAAAGGACCCTTTAAACATTTTGTTATCATTCTCAATTTTAGTAAAAAACAATTATGTCTTGTTCTTAATTTAAAAAACATGGGGACAGTGTTGTCTGTGATACAATGTCCTCCTAGATGGGAAAATGTCCATGTGGAAACAAACAAAATGGAACCAGGTTGTGTTTCGGAAAGCTTCACATTGCTAAAGTGGTTTTCATAATATCACTTCTTTCACATGGAGAAATCTGGTTTGCATTCACCTTCCATGTACAGTTTGATATTTTCTGCGTTCGGATCATATCCAAGCATTGCATACTTCTGGTAGAATGCTGCACATTTTACTGGGAAACATGGTAAGTTGTTTCCACTTAAAGTGATAGCCTTACTGAATATGACTGCTACTGACTTTCAGTGGAGACAGAATGAAAGTTTTAAGAAAGTTTCTTTAGCACTCACTGCATGTGTTCTGGCTGTTGAAAGATTGGGATGGTTTCTTTTCATATCTGGAAAAGGAAAATAATCTGAAAATTGTGATGGAAAGACAGTGTTTACATATGAAAAAAACATTGCTCAGTCCTGCTAATTGATTTTGTTGGATTTGCCTGTTTGGTCTAGTGTATAGTGGAGAAGGTCAAAACTGGAATTCCTTAAGATTGCTGCGTTTCGTGTTCTAATTCTTTAGCTTTTTGAAGCCTTAAAAAAAAAAAGAAAAAAAAGCCAAACAACTGTTTCCTTCTTTAAAAATCAGTGAAATGCTCTAACAAGGCCCCTCTTTGTTTTGTGTGAGATGTATTGTAATACTTTTGATAAAGTCTCCAGCAATACTGAAACTGTATCTAGTATTTCATGAGAGTTGTTCTTGTTGCCATAGCGCAGCAAAGACTATTTCAATAAATTCACTTGTTATGCCTATAGCAAAGTGTTTTCAGATAGATAAGGATTGATATGTAGACCAAAAAAAAAAAAAAAAAAGAGAGAGAACTATGAAGTGATTTTATGTACTGACTGCTGGTATAGTCACCAGAGCCATCTATAAGCATCCAAAGACCTAACCAGCCCAAAGTGGTGACATTGCAGTTCTGGGAAGATTTCAGTAAATGAGCTGGGTTTGCAGTCTGTCTCAGGTGTTCTAGCCATTTAACAGGAAAAAAAAAGAAAAGTGAATGAAGAGAGGATTTGGCTCTCTCCTGGAGCCTTTGTCAGGATTTACAGTAAAGCATCTAGGTTTTTTATTGCCTTCTGATTTCTGCCTGCCTGTAGCTTTTGACTGAAAGTGACCTGCAAGGTAGGATCTGTGATGAAATTACTGTGTTGGAATGAGTGTTGGAATTTTACAGTATTCAAAATTCTGGTAGAATTTTCTGAAGCAATAATCACCAGTATCTCCTAACATTCTTATACTGGCTCAGTATCTTGAATATTAGAAGCTTTGAAGGAGTTACTAATTCTTATTGTTGAAAATAAATTTTTTGCAGTCTACTACAAGCTCTAGAATGCTTTTGTTTCACTATGTGCTTTCTCACCTGCGTTAAGTTTAAGCTTGAACTCAAAAGATTGGTGCATCAAATTTTTGAGAGATTAGTCGAATTTGAAAACTTTGCCTTCTCAAAGTAGAAGAGCATCATACAGAGTAGTGTTATTTTGAGTGATAAGGGTCAAGTGGCAGCACAAAAATTGGTAGCATTGTACCAATGTGAGACAGTTATGTACTGAAGTACAAGTGTTCTACAATGTTCTGATGCTGGTGGTTTGTAAAAACCTTATGAAACTCAGCACTTAGTTAAAATGCCTGTCTTATCTTCAGTGTTCCACATTTGTCTTCAGGTTTTTGAACATTCTTGTGTGTATGGATGCTCAGAAATATCCATGTGTATAATTATGAATGCACTGATCTGGTTTTCTCAGTAAACCTACCTGTGTTGTGACCTTTTCTCCCTCATTTCCTCCCACATGCACTCCGCTCCAAAAATCTCACATCCACAGCCTTAAACCAGACACTCCAATCCTCTGCTTTCAGGGAAAAATGCCAATTAGAGCAATCTTCAAATGTGTTCATCCTGCTACACTGGCTTCAGAGAGCAGCCTTATGATTATCTGCCTCTGTCAGAAGCCTCCCGTGAGGTTACAGATCAGCCATTAAATCCTCTACACCTGCCATATGGACTTTGTAGTTTGGAGTGGCCTTGCAGTTGGACCTGTTTATAACCAGCTAGTCTGTGTGCTGATGGAGGTTCTGGCACCTGGATTTTCTTCTAAGGTAGTGCTTTTTGCTTGCATACTGTTATAACCATAGATACTTTCCCCTTATTTTGGAGAGGATTCTTTTTAATAGGCATTTGGCTTGTGTCATCTCTTCTGGGTATTTGCTAGGTAGAGACAGACTGAGTTTCCTGGATTAACCCTATACCGAATTCCTTAGCTGCTGAGAAGGAAATCTTGCACCAAGGGGAAAAAATCCTTCCTAACCACCTCAGAGGTAGTAAGGATGGTACTCAGAGCATGTAGAGCTTAATTTATCTAAATCCTGAGGATAAGCAGGATGTTTCTTTATGTTGCAAAAGGGTCAGGACAGTTTTCTCTGATCCTTGATAGACATGCCTTTTCCTAGTGTCAGCTAGGAAATGACCACTGTCAGCTATCTCCTTCTGTGGCAATATCATGATGTTATCAGTAGTAGTAGAAACCTGCAAGCAGAGTGAGATACCAACGTATTTCTGATAGCTTTATATCCTTATTTATGAAGTAAAATGTTGAATAGCCGTGTTCTTTGTCGTGGCTGATGTATGTGTGAGTAATCTGAAGCTATTTCCACCTCAGCAGCTGTAAAAGAGGATGAACGCTTTTAACAGGTACACACACACTGCGTTCTGCAGCCACTTCTTCATCCACCTCTCAGCACTTCTGAGGCACAGAAAGGAAGTGGACAGTGTTGACCCTCTTCCTGCCATTACTGCCATCTGATTGTTGTCATGGGGTTCTGTCTTCTGCCACGCAGAACTGCCCATCTTTGATTCTCTTCCAGCTCTGTGGTGTTGATGATACTGACTTTTACAGCAACCACAAGTACATGGTAGCAGTTAAATTTGTATGCTGCTTTTTGCTATGGCTTTCAGGAGCTTTGGCCAACCCTTTCTCTGCCCTATTCTCCACCCCCGATGTCTGTCTGACTTAAACGTCATTAAAGGTTGACAACATTTTAAAATTGGTGCTTAGTGAATTTCAAAAATTTCTTTCTATATTTGCATACATGCAATCTAGGTAAAATGGAAAAAAAACCCCAAACTTCAGCAAGTTTTGGTTTTGCTAAAGCTTGCTGCATTTGTTTTTGGGAGAAGCTGCTTACTTGCTATATGCGAGGACACTTTTTTTTTTAATTACTGCGCTTTCCTGTTTGTATATGCTAGTACAAAATAATGTCTGACTTTCTTTACCTTGATTATCTATCTAAACCAGTTTTGTAGGTAGAACGTTTATGATACATTTTGTTCATGTAATGAGCAATTTTGAGTCTAATTCTTGAAAGTGGGCAATGGTCATTCAAATATGTTTGGAAGTGAGTTAGATTACTTGATTTTGTTTATTCCACCCCCCCCCCCCCCCCCCAAACACACACACCTTAGAGTGCTTCTCTGAGTTGTTGCTATTAGCAAAGTTGAGGGTTGGGACTAGATGATCTTTTAAGGGATCTTTTAAGGTCCCTTGCAACTCAAGCCATTCTGTGATTCTAAGATTATGTTTATTTAGATCATGCTTAGCTTGTACTTGTGACTAGCTGTATCATCTTAAAACTGTCTTGGTTTGTATAACAGATATCTAACATTCTCACTTTGTTATAATGTTTCTAGGATAGTGGAACGGGAAAAGTGATGCAGATACATGAAGTAATGTGTTGAAAACTGTTGTAAATTTAGTTACTACAGAGCCAGAAAGAGAAGCCAGATTTTTATAAATGTATGCAATTCTCCAGGTTATTCTAATTTGAGATTTCACCTCATAAAACATAGGGGGAGAGAGTTAATCTGCTTTAAGAGTGTCATCTACCAGCACCATCTCTGGTTTAAATCTTAGATGAGTTGTTTGGGATAGCAGAGAATGCCCCTTTCCTCTACTGGGGAGCTGCATACAGTAGGAAAAGTGTTATGGATCTTCCTAGAAAACTTGAAGAATTTTCGTATTTGGGATTTTGTTTGTTTGTTTCAGAAATACTTCTGTATCAAATGTACATGAGACTGATTCATCAGATTTGGAACTTAAGTTACCTCTTTACTGAAATGAAGCAAACTGCTAAGGAGTTGGAATGGATTTTAAGGATCACTTGGTTACTGCCCCATCTCTGTGGGCAGGGACACCTCCAGGCAGACCAGGTTGCTCAAGGGCTTATCCAGTCTGGCCCTGAACACTGTCAGGGTCGGGACATCCACAACCTCCCTTGGAAACCTGTTCCAATGTCTCACCACCCTCGCAATAAAGAACTTCTTCTTAATATCTCATCTTTTCCCACTTTCAGTTTGTACCTATTATCCTTCTTCCGTCACTGGAGTTCCTGACAGACTCCTTTTCCAGCTTCCCTGTAGGGCCCCTTCAGATATTGGAAAGCTGCTTGAGGTTTCTGTACAACCTTCTCTTTCAGGCTGAAGAACCTAGGCTGAATAGCCCTAGCTTTTTCCCCAATAATTCCCTTTTTCTACATGTTTAACTGTCTGGTATTCTAACATCTTGTAAGCTGTTAATTAAGGCAAGCATGTATGTTTTATTAAGATTTTTGAAGTGAATACTGAATACAGAGAAATTCAAAATCCCCAAATGCTTTGCAATAATAATTAAAAAATGAAATATTTTTGAATGAGTTACTCTAAGTACCTAATCCTAAGGAAGGCTTGTGTCTCTGTGGAGAGTAGTAAAAAAATGCACTGTACAAATTATATGGTGTTAACTAAGTATATAAAATGTGCATGTGTTTTTGTTTGTGATTTGAGTTTTTGTTTCTTTTTTTTTTATTATTTTTATACAAATGAAATATATTTATTGGAATAAGTCTGGAAAAGTTTACTGTCCTCAGTAGTAGAGAGATACACATGCTGAGTAGTCAGCATGCGTACTACACTGGGAGACATTACTGCTTGTTAATTAAAAGGTAAAGAAGCTAGAGACTCCTTAGATTTTTAAATTCCTTTCCACTGCTGCATGCTGGTATCTTTGCTTCCTGACAGAATTTTTGGTTTGGGTCATCTTCTCATATTCTTGTGTCATCCTCCGTCACTAATGAGAGGATAGACCTCCTTGGTGTAACTTTTCAGCTGTGTTAATTCTGATTAGCTACAGAGATTGTTTGGCTAATACCAGCAGTTAGTTAAAGCCTAAATTGTTTCACCGTGAGTCAGTGTATACTTGAAATCTTGTACAGTAGTATCATTTATGCCTTCATTAACTATGTTTTAATATCTGAGTAAGCCAGACCAAGTTGGTGAATGCTTTTGTAATCTGAGCCTGTTTAAACTCGAAATAGTCCTGTTCACATTAATCATCTGCGTTAATGTTTGTATTGTAACTTGTCCTTGCTATGTGTGCTACTCAAATGACAGTCCCTTGATAAGGATAAAATTAAGAGTATTTGATAGAACTGTGTTTTAGAGCAAGAAAATGCCTGAAAGTAAGCAACCATTTAATTTTCTGATACTTTCTTGCAATGTGAAGATGACAAATGAAAGGTGGGAAGTTAAGTGAAGTTAACTAAACATACAAACCGTGTCACTGGCTGCAAAACTAACTACAGAGCAGAAGTGCAGGACTTGTTGAAAGTGAGAGTTCATGCACAGTGCCCTGGCAAACACATTTTTCTGGCAACTCCTTATTAACAGAGCTGTAGAGACCAGTTTCATTAACCAGTGCTACATGATAAAACCCGTAGTTTGTTCTCTTCTAGAAGAAATCTGTAAAACAGAGCTGGTAGCACTTTTTAAAATGTAGCTCTTTGGTAACCAAATGTGCTATTTGAAGGTGAAATGAGCATTTTCATGAGTAGACTCCCCTGAGCAAAGTTACTTTCCTGACTTGGGAAATACCTCTCACTTTCTTATTCTATATTAAAAAAGAGTATATAATAATATTCTATACAAATAAAAATGGTATATTTTCATATGTCTGAGGCATGTTACAAAAAACTTCAGTTGCAAGTATAAAATTGCAGTATAAAATTTACTTCAATATATTTGAAGAATTAGATCGTATTTTCACAATGAAAAGCATTTCAAGCATTTTTTTCGTAATGCTGAGGTGTATTCCAGAGGATTGGAATTTAAATAGTGAATAAATTTTACTCAAGCAAAAAAAAGATTGCATTGCTTTAAAAAAAATGCATCTGATCTGGGCTTGATTATTGTCAAAATCTACTCATTGAGATAACTTTCTTCTTGAAACAAGCATGAAAATTTTCAGTGCTTATTTTTGTAAACCTTACTGATGATGAAGTCACGTGGGACAGGGAATAATGGCACGTCTAAGTTCAGTAGTTCCTGGTGATAACTTAAAAATGAATGTATACTGGAATGAACATTTCTGACTTTGATGTTCCAAATGAATCCATCTAAGTTTATTAGTATGGATCTGTCCAAAGAGAACAGCTTACAAAATGGACACCTACATCCTTAGAGAGAAAATTATGCTTTCTCTTCTTTGTCATTCAGAAGATTGTCAGAAAAATTTGGCTTTGGGGAAAAGATGTTGTATTTGCTGGCCTTGAACTCTTCCAAGGATGGGGCACCCACCACCTTGCTGGGCAACCTCACAGTAAAGAATTTCTTCATAATAACTAATAAATATAAATCTACTCTTTTTCAGTTTAAAACCATTCCCCTTAGTCCTGTCCAGTACATGCCCTTGTAAAAAGTCCTTCTTCATGTTTCTTATAGCCCTCTTTAGGTACTGTAAGGTTGATATAAAAATGCTTCCCTAAAGTCTTCAGTTCTCCAGGCTGAACAATCCCAGTGTCTCAGCTGTTGCCATAGGAGGGGTGCTCCACCCCTCTGGTAATTCCTCTCTTGATCTCTCTTCTATCTTGGTCAACCCCACTTTCCTTTCGTTCATGCTTTCTGAGTTTGTTTTCTTCTGATGTTCTGTTGCTTTATGGTGTTCTCAAAATCAAGCTGTTTGCTGTGATTAGCTTGTGATTATTAATATTATTATTATTAATAATAATATTTACAGCCACTCCTTCCTTCCTGTGCCCCACATAATCTATAGCAACCATAGGATAGCAAAAAATACTTATCGATGGTAGTGAATCACTTCCCTTGTTCCACTCAGATGCTTGTCTGAAGCTTCAGCACTGAACTGCTTTCAGAAGTAACATGTAGAACCTGTGGAAATCTCACTGGCTTGAGGATGTAGGGGGGCTGGGGAATATTGATTTTTTTTTTTTTTTTTTTTTTTAAACCCACTTCTGCTGAGCTTTTCCCTTAAATTTCTATTTCTCTTGAGTTTTCTCATCTTTCATTGTTTTTTGGTAATATAATCTTTCTTGAAGAATGAACTTTGGTGTTAAAAGAATTATTATTTCAGGTGTACAGTTCATTTTATCTGTATTAAAAGTGAAATCATTATGCAATTCACTAACTACAAAAGTGCTCTGCACAAGAAAACTTCTCAGATGCCAGTGAATAGTCAAGTAGTGGAACGGGTTGCACAGGCAGGTTGTGCAGTTCTGTCCGTGGAGATTTTTAAGAGCAGGCTGGATAAAGCTGCAAAAGAGCCTGATAGGACCTCAGAGATGACCTTTCTTTCACCAGGAGGTTGGATTGGAAACTCCTGAGGTTCCTTTCTCCCTGTATTATCCTATAATATTGGTTCCATGGTGTATATACCCATTCCAGTTTATTTCCAATTGTGATGGATTGCATTGTATTGTTAATGACTCTTATGTGTAGTAGAAACACTTACACAGGCTTTACTGTCTCTAATGTCTGTCAGTTGGGCTTGTACCTGAGGAGAAATATACAAGTGCTATGCTCACTTAAACTACTTTATTTAGCTTTTTTCATCCCTTCACTTGTCATGGCCCTTCTTAAGACACATGTTGGGACATCTCGGTATAGGGAACTCTCCTGTTGGTTGGAGGTCATCATGTCTAAATTATGGCTGCCTGGCTGCTGTAACAGTGTTTTCTGTAGCTGAACAGTCTTGGAAAATTAGCCAGTCCTCCACAGATTTTTAAATGTGATTCTAGCACACTTTGATTAGGAGTAGACCTCAGGAAATTTTTTGTCCAACCTACTGCTTGAAGCAAGGTCAGTCTTGATGCCCTGAGGGCTTTTCTAATAAGGTGTTGAAAACCCCCTTAGGACCAGTAACTCTGGGCACCCTCCTTCACTGGTTTGACTGTCCTGATGGTGAAAAAGGTTTTCTGTATAGTCAGGTTAAAGGCCGCTTTTGTTTCAGTGTTTCTTGTCCTCCCACCATGACCTGTGCATCACTGCTACATTGACTTCTTGGCCTCTTTGCAGATCCTGTGAGCTGTCTGTGGGTCTCGCCGCAGCCAGCTCTCTTCTCCAGAAGCAGGAAACCCAGTTCCTTCTCTCTCACCTCCTGGTCATTCTATAGCTCTCTGCTGAGCTTCAGTTTATTTCTGTCCTTCTTGTACTGACAGCCCAGAACCAGAGTGATGGGTAGAGCAGGACAATTGTTTTACTTGACCTAAAGCTTGTATTACTCCTGTTAATGCAATTAAGCATGATGACTTTGCTGTGAGGGCCTTCATCTGAATCATCTTCAGCCTGCTGTCCGCCAAGACCCTCAGGTTTTCTTTAGCAGAGCTTCTTCCAGCCAGTCTTCTCTTAAGCCTGTGTTGTTGCAAGACATTTTACCTTTCAGTGTCGGGACTTTCCTTTTGTCCTTATTGAATTGTTGAACTGAAAAGCTGATCAAAACCTCAAGCAAAAAAGCAAAACAAAAAAAACCCCACCTAAACCCCCACCTTGAAGAATTTCCTTTGAAAAAAACACTTAGGCATATACTTGAAAGCTTTGGATATTGAAATGCTTAGATTCTTCTTGAAGTTGAGCACAGCATTCTCCTACCCATCCTACACAATCTCAGGACTGAAAATACTTTAATGTTTCAGGATCCCTTTATGTATCCTTTGACTTAAGTAAACTATGTTCTGTCAATGTATTCTGTGAGACAGATTGCCCAGGGGAGATAGGGTGAGGTCCTAGTGCTGCAGGACAGGAAGTGTTGGTAAGTTCTGTAAAATGCAGTTTTGCTCCCATTTTCTGTTCCTGTGCTTCTTCCTTCTCTAGATCACACACCTGTATTGGTTACTGGAATAGATAGTTGCAGTGAATGAGCTGTGCTGGATTATTTTTGTTGATATGTGTTTATTGGGAATAAAGGTTTGCTTTCATTCCTGATTATGGTTAGTGTATAAAACTGTATTTGTACAGTATGGTGTGTTGACTAGTTCAATTATTCATACTCAACCTCATGTTCTTTAATTTGAATTCTTCTATTGTGATACGGGTCTCTGTGTGATGCTGAAAAATAGGCTATGCTGATAGTGTACCATTTTTGATGGAAGAAATGCTGAAGTACTTGTTTGAAAGTAGACTATAATCTTGTCTGGCCACAGATGTTTGTAGCTGCACTGTTACTTCAGTGGAGCATTTTTATTGTTAAAATTTAAGTTGCTAGTTTGAAACTTGAATAGCATTAATCTGTTAATTCTGCAAATGTTCTTAGGCCAGTATTAATATAACTGGAATTTTAAACTGAAATAAACCAAATAAGAAAAACCTTAGAAACTTAGCATTAAATTGTATGTGTTGATATTAATTTTAAAGAGGCTTTAAGTCACCTTTTCTGCATGTTATGTTTGAATCTATTTTGATGCAAATTTGCTAGCCATTCTTAAGTAGCTGAACTACTACTTTAGCTCTTAATCCCTAAGTCCAGATGCATGTTCTAGGATTTCCTTCCAAAAAAACAAGGTTAAAAAGGTTTATTGTGCACCCTGGGAGTCATTAGATCAGGACTGGTTTACCCCAGAAGTTCAGAGATCGGAATTGTATTTCCTCAAGAAAAATATCCTTCTGATAGTCTCCTTTCGTAAGTGGAATCTGTTCAGCTGAGGACAGTCATAGCAGTGAGTGGGGGGAGACTGTCTCGGTTATGACAACACGAAGTCTTAATGCTGTCTGAACTCTGGAGGGGATCCCCTGAGTTGTGTTCTGTAAGATCTGTAATCATCTGCTTCCCTCAGTTTTAGGAATGAAGCTGCTGCCTAGACTAAGCAAAGTACAGATACAGAAACGCATGGTTTATTTTTAAGTTCATTATTCCAGACTAGGGTGGATAGGAAGGGTGAGGGAGAAAGCAGTAATGTGAAGGATGCCTATGTGATGATTAAGTATTCGGCTTCTCAGTTGTCTTTTTGTTGTTCCTATCTCCTCCCAACTTCACACACCCAGTCTTGTAACTGATGATCTGACTGACCTGCCCTCTGAAACTTCCTCACTCTTCTGTAAGCAGGCAGTGGCAGGCCTTTGTGAAACAAAGAGCAAGGCACTACAAAATGAGGGGGCAGTATTAGCTTGGTTGCTAACCTACCAGACTAGATTTGTTCTGATGCTAAAATGAGAAGTGAGCAAGTGATTCTTGACTACTTCAGATTTGGAGCGCTTAATCAACTGAATCAATCCCATACTTGCCTTTCAACCCCTCATCATGTCTAAAAGTGAAGCCAGATTTCTGCATTACCTTATATTGCAGCAAAATGGTAATGTGTCTTATAATTTTAAAGAAGTAATGACATATTAGTGTTTATGACTGAGAAAAAGAGCAGCCTTGCTACTGTTTGAGAATCATCATTTTTCATAAAACGTGAGTAGTCTTGCATAGAACACTTAATCTAATGAGAGACTCAACTCAAAAATATTTGAGAGGTTATGATCAACAATTATAAAATAATAAGTCAAACTTTTTTTTAACTGGGGTGTGTATATCTCGACTATTGTTTGAAAAACTAATGGTGGTTTCTGACTGAATTCTTTCTGACAAAAAGTCGCTGGAATTGGTCTTTATGCTACTACCACATGATACTTTTCTCCAGATTATTTCTGCTATTATGAAGAGAACTGCAAAGGAAATGAGGAGCTTCCTATGTAATCAACTGGTCAACTGCTGTTTCCTCTATCGGGAATAATGTTGGCAATTACTCACAGGCGCTGCGTTTGCATTGTTGTTCTGAGCATGGAATAAGAGACTGAATCAGGAGAAAAAGAGAAAATACAGTGGCCATGGCCCAAATACTGCAGTTACAGGAAAAAAAGTATCTTTTTACTCCTATAGTTAAGCTTTTTAGTGCTTCTCTATTCTAATGACTGGTGGCACAATGAAACGTTACCTTTAGCAGATCTTATTGAGCTTTTTAAACGTGTAGCCCACCCTGTCTCTGGACTGACTTTGTTAATTGACTGCTTTTTCAATTTCATTGTCTTAATAATTTTGTTTACTGTCCTCCTCTGGCTTGATTTGTTGGAATGGTGCTACTGTGGTCTCTGCAGGACTTTGGAGACTCTCAGCACTGTAAAACTGTCAGTGTATGTGTGTGGACAACATCTGAGACAGCACCTGATGCAGCAGTGTTTTGTGGAAGATCTCTTGGCACTGCTGAGTAGTTCCTGTACCGTTTGTGTCATGCCTGCTTGAGCTGAACCCTTGACTTTTTATGCTCAGGACATTTAAAAAAATTTGGAGGCTAGTGTTCGAAGCTGATGATCGGAGCTCTAATGTACTCTGCACTCGGTGTCTCCTGAT
Organism: Hirundo rustica; assembly: GCF_015227805.2. Lineage (NCBI taxonomy): Eukaryota > Metazoa > Chordata > Aves > Passeriformes > Hirundinidae > Hirundo > Hirundo rustica. Next base: position 41,355,308 of record NC_053452.1, read on the forward strand.
GATTTGGAGAGAACACTATTTGCAGTAGAAAATAGCATCACCTTGGTGTTTGATATGTTTAGTTACTTTTAGTTGAAGCAGTAGAAAACTCATAGGCATGGGTTGCTATGTCCTCTGGCACTAAAACATGACTTAAGTTCTCAGTGAAATTATTTAATAATTGAATTATAGTCTGATTTTATTTTAATAGCCTTTTTTAGGTCTGTTATGCTGAACTTCAAATACTGTACTACTTTCATAATGTTTTGTTTGTTCATCCTTAGGCAAGTGAAATAGATGTTTAGACAGGGATGATGAAATTCCCGCATTCCCACAGATAACTAGTTTATTTCCATTGTGGAAGCCAGCCTCTATCATACAACCAATTGGCTGAATTTCTGGATCTGCAGAAGCATTCCTTACCTCTGTAAACTACTGCTGTTGGTTTTATTTTGGGTGTCAATAGCTACCCATGGGAAAAGTATGTGGATGAGATTTCATATTTTTAGTTTAAGCTGGTAAAATGGTTTCTAGCTGCAAGAGAGTGCTCCCTTCACCCCTTCTTCAATTGAACAGGTTTGTTTGAGTTTTTTAATCCTTCCTTTTTGCTGGCATTGGGTTTTATGTGACTCCATGGTGAAGTTGTTAGGGAAGCTGGGAGAGTAGGATTAGGTTTTGTTGGTCTTTTCTCTCTGAACTGGCTCATTAGAGTTCACCTGATGCTTGTGTTGAAACAATTAAAATTGCACAGCTGGAGTGGGGGTTGATAAGGAAAGCCCCTTCCAATGTAACTGATAGTTGCCATTGGATTAGCTTAATGTCATATTTTCTCTTGCTGCCACAAACAGGATTTACGGAGTAATTTTTCTCTTGAGATAGCCATCCAGTAATCAACAATTAGGGACTTTCTGGGGAATTTATTTCTAGGTCTATGTGACTAGTACATTCTGTGTTTAATAATAATAATGTGGAAGATACATAAAAGAATAAAGTATTCAGGTATAGAGATTTTCTTTTTAGATAAGCCTGTTTAGAGAGCAAGACCTTTCAGCCAACGAACTTGCTTCCAGTCTGGCAGAACAGACGCTATTGCAGATTGGGAGCAAGTGTGGAACCCCATTGGAGAAAAGGAAGTTGGTAGGTAATTGGAATGTAAAATGCTTCTTCAGTGAGAAGGGCGCCAGCTCAAGTACAAAGCATTAAAGTGTATTGTTATGTTGATAACTACATGGTATCTTCTCTTTCAAATCTAAAAGTAAACAGAACAGTAAGGGAGTAAAATCAGAAGCAAAGCAATGTTTTGGTTGTGCAGGTGCCTTAGGAAGAAACTTTTATATGCTTGGGACTGCTTTGAGCTAGCTTTTGTGTTAGAATGGAAGATTTTATAGCATGAGAACAGTCAAAAGAAAACATCACAACACAGGGAGTGCAAAACCACTGTCAGTATGAAGATAATCTATATGATGTTGCTGCACAGAAAGCCCCTTTTTTAGCTGTCAGCAGTTGTTTTTAAGTGCAACTAACTGAGGCTGAATGTCATTCACCAAACACAGTACTTGATGAAATTGTTGCCAAAGATTATACAACAGGATTAAATAGGATTTGCAGAGAGAGGCCTATCAACAGATGCATTTTACCAAACAATTAGAATTACTGTATAGGTTTTTCACAAGCTATCTGTGACCTTGGTAGTCCAGCAGGAAGATAACTAACATTAAGATAACTAATGGCATTAATGAACTGCTTTGTAAGTTTTAAGAAATGACCCAAATCCTTTAAATATAAAAATAAATAAGCCATTCAAAATGAGACTTCCTGGGGGAGTTTTTGAGTGACTGAATTTAAAAAAACACCAAAAAACAACCAAACGAAACCACAGCTCTTTGGGGCATCCTCCTGTTTGGAAGTTGTAATGTCTCCCCCATATTTCTTTCTAAGTGTTCAAGTTCATGCTTTCTAATGTTGAAAACTGTGTGGCAGTTTCATGTGTTAATTTGACTGCAGGTTTGGTTTTATCTGTAGTGAATGAATATCGTGTTTTCTGAGTGTGTGGTAGAAGTAACCAGAAGGATGTCTTAGCTTGTGTATGTGCTTATTAACTCTAGACAAAGCTGCATATAAAAGCCGCGTGGTTGTGTGTCTTTGGCTGTGGCACAGATTATCTCAATGAATTTCATTCATCGGTGCAGATTTTCAGTTTGGGCTGGTTTTTTTTTTTCCCAGAACTATTTTTGTAGATGTTGATTATTCCATAACCTGAAGTATGGCTGGTTTGCCCTTAAAAAGGGAAGGGGAAAGTAAGTATTTCAGATAGGAAAGAAAAACAGTACTAGTTCAAAAAGGGGTCCTTTGCCCCATTTTTATAGAATTTGTTACAATAAAATTGCATTTAGTGGTACATTTTGACCTTATATTATTACTTCAAACTTACTCTTCACTAACCTCTTTGGGAAATAACTTTTTGAAATCTAGTCAAAGGTTGTGCTTAAATCAGAATATTGAGTTGTGTGGTGTTTTTAATGTAGATTCCGGGCTTCAGTTTTTCTGTTTCAGGAGAATCAGGTGCTTGTTTTTCTATTAGGCTTGTTAGCATTCCTACTTAAAACTCCTGACTAATTAGCCTGGTTGCCAAAGCTCCTGCATGCAGAGTATCAGATAGCACCAGCATTTTTCTCCTTCGGTCAGTGTAGCTGGATGTCTTAACCCTGTATGGTGCTGATTCCAGCTCATCCCACAGGACTAAACAATCTAGTTTACCAGTACAGAGTAGAAGCTGGCTCAATCTTTACTAGCTGTGTCAGCATAAATACATGGCATGACCAATGTTGCATTATGTAAAAATGACTTTGTTTTTATGGTTTCCCTTGATACCCTCATCATACTAAAGCCCGATACTAAAATAGTAAAATTAGCAGTGCTAATTACAAGAAATGAATCCAGGCAGCTGTTAGTTTAAAGGGTTGTTGGTGTCACTTTTTTTTTTTTTGGGGGGTCATGTAGTGAGAGTTTATTTATTTTATTTCTAATATAGAGGTTATACTGAAAGCAAATAAGTATGAATGTTTTGTCAAGTGAATGTCAGGTGGTTGAAGCTGGCGTGGTTTCTGAGCTACTCTATGTATTTGCTGGTGACAGTTTATCAATGGGCACCAGCTTGTCAAATTTGGGTTTTAATTGGTTTGTTGGTTCTTTGAATCTTCAGCCTGTGTCAGGAGTGTGAAGTTGCCACTGTAAGTGGTCAGAAAGAGACAAAATATTTGATTTAGTTTGTACTAATTAGTGTATGTACTTCTGGACACTAGAGAATCGATGTGGGAGGGAAATGTTAAGAATAATTTTATTTGTACCATCTATAATAAAACTGTGATCAGCTTTGGGAAGACAGCCACAAGAAACCGAGCTTCATGAGTTTGATTGCTGGTGGAAATGCTTTTTCAGTAATGCAGCTTTCTGCTGTAAGTAGATTGACATTTCTGTTAGAGACAATGAGTTTTCACTCAAAAAGAAGTATCTTTTCAGCTTTTAGTAGTTTCATAGATGAATTTGCAAACTACTTTTACTGTAATTTTTTATGGATTTAAGACTGTTTCTAAGACATTCCTCTGTCAAGAGTTTTATTACAGAGGAAAAGCTAATATTTTTAAATTATAGAGAAATTACCATGTAACTCTGGAATCTAGCAATTTGTATGGCAGTTACAGAAAGAGCCTTAGTATTTTAAATTTTAGTTTGTGATTCTAGAAAATTAATTTATCTAAATTCCATGTGTTTGTGGGTTAGGTCTTTAAAATATTTGAGAGGTTTGCCATTCCTGTGACAAACTGCAGTTTCCACTTTGCTCATCAGGGCTGCCAATCTCTGCTAGACTGCTGCTTTTCTGCTGCCTTCTTTGGTCTGGTGTTTATCTAGACCTGTGTCAAGACTTCACAGCCGAGCCAGCATATCCTGAGACAAAAAAAACTTAAGTGCCTGCTGGCTTATCGTGCTGGACTCAGCTATGTGCTGATGGTGGTGCAGAAGTGGGAATGAAGTGTTCAGCTTGGCAGAGGTTGCTGATTTTTGGTTCCTTCAAGTTAATACAAGGTGCCAGCAGGAGGAGAGTTTCCCCCACCTGCCAGCGCTGACAATTTCCTCATCACTGGATGAGGGGAAGGGAAATATCTTCCGAGTTAACCTGATTCATGTTGCTGTACAGCTGCAGGATGCTGGTGCCTGGCATAAGAGAGGAGGTGGGAAGGAGTGTGTCAGTATGAAGAAGTAAGTGCTTTCTGCAGCACTAGAGTTTCTGTTGCTGACTGTGTGTCTGCACTTTTAACGTTACAGTGAGTAAGGGCAGTCTTTTTTGTGGCCTGATTGTTGCCTGAAGATGCTTTAAATACAGGCATTGCAGCTCTGCAAGTAGCAATGACAGTGAAAAATCAGACTTCCAGTGCCTGAACTTTCATTCTCCCCCTTCAATTTTCCTCTTGTATTTTGGTTTGAGGTGGGTGTAATAATCTGTTTCTTTTCCTCTAAATGGAAACTCTTCAAAGACTGTTCAAAAGGAACAGTCTTTAACACGGTAAATAGTATGGAGAACTCTGATTTATTTTGGTGGGTTTTTAAGATGCATCTGAAAAATGTTATAGGGGATTGTCTGTACTTTTAATACTCCTCTAAGTTTTTTGGGTGTTGCTCCCTAGCAACTGTCTTAGTTGTGCAACAGTGACAGGTTGTAGATAAGTAGTAAAAAAGTTAAGCAATGTTTTATTGAGGCCCATTGCTATTAGTTATTTTTCTTCTTTTAAATATGTCATGATTAACTCAAAGGAGGCTTTGTTTGGTTTTGATTCACTTTTTACCTAGTTTCAGGTATGACTGAACTCTGCCTGTACTTCTCTTCTGTTGCTGGAGACCTTCAGGGTATTTTGATACAACAGATGTATATCAATCACTTTTCCGTTCTGTTACTGTCATACCACCGCCTTCAAGCAATTTTCCTAATCATAATAATAACAACTTTCTTAACAAGCTTTTGTTGGGTATAATTTTTTTCAGAGTATATGTTGACAGTTGCTGCAAAGTCCTCAGTATAAGGGTATTGGGAGAGTCTCCATTTGATACCAGCATCAATATAAGTTTATAAAAGGTGGTATGTTTTAATTTGGGGATAAGATGTAATCTTCTGTAGCCTTATTTTAATTTAATCAGCCTAATGAATGATTAGTTACCAAACTGTTGGTAGTGATTATTGTTGAAAGCATTTTTTGTTTGATTACTTCAGTTAACTGTAGGTTTCATTTTGTACAAAGAACAGATCTGCGTGTTCTCTGGTTGATTGTGTAAATGCTGTCCACTGCAGCTTAGCAAAGCACACCCTGCAGGGGGCAGGCAGCAGCTGTGTTGCAGAGTGCTGGGCTGATTTTGCTGATCACATACTGTAGGTCTGGAAATTAAGAGTTGGAAAGTAATGTCTTTCATGCTTTTGAGGAGTGCCCTTGGCAATTTTTTTTTCATTTTTAATGGCAGCTGCTTTTTGACTCATAAATTTTATGTGAAGACACTTCATGTTGCTTTTGTAATAACACCTTTTGTAAAAGGCTATGAAAACTTTTGGTGTATTTGGAACGAAATGTGGTTAATGACTGCACACAGAATGTGGTGGCTCCAGTAAAACACTACTCTAAAAATAACTTGTTTTGTTTTGAAGTCGGTAGGAAATACCCTGCTTCATCTACCTGGTGAATGGTCTCTTTTGAAACCTAATATTCTGATCCGTGAGGTTTAAGTTAGCAGGAAAGTATTGAAGATTGCAGTAATGTTTGTTTCATCCCAAGAGTTTCTGTGTTAATTAGTCTTGCTGTTGGGGACAGATAGGCAACAGGAAGCAGGGACAATGCGTATAAAGTATACAGTAAAAAACTTACATCTATGATCACTCGAGGTTCACATGGGCATTCAAGCTGCATTTGTGAAAGTTAACCCTTTTTTGGATTGTGGATGTGATAGTTACAGACTTGACTTTTGGCCTTAGTTTAAGATTTTGTGTACCATTTGTACTGCACTGCGTTTTGCATTGACTTCATTGCATTACATTTATATTGTGAAAATGGTTTTAGTATCTCTTGTCTTTTGGTCTAGAGGTTTTGTTTTATACTGTAGTGGGGCCGGTTCCTAAGGTGCAATTTTCCTCGGGAAAATAAAGAGGAGGTTTCACTTAGTTATGATCTCTGTGTTGTGGGTTATTGGTAATTCTCTGTGACAGAAAGGTCAGCTGTTGATCCTGCTTCTGTGAACATTACAGTGTCTAAACTGTTGTGGCAAAATGAGTCATTCTGTAGTGGAAAGTCTTTGTTGTTCCAGGTGTCAGAGGTTTGGAAGAGGAAGTAAAGCTGATGAAAATTTTCTTTTTACAGGAGCTGTTTTTTCATCTGTATTGTTCTTCCTTTCTTCTGTTACATTAAAGGTAGTCTTTTATCATGAAGCTGCACTTTTTGAAGTTAACTCAAAAACTGTAGTTTAACAAGATCACTGTGTTTCTTTGCTACATGGAAAATAGTTTATAACAGTTACAGGATTTAAAAAAAAAACAACAAAAAAACCCAAACTATTTGGAATTCCTTTTTAATAGTATTGTGTGCCCTCAAGTTTCAAGTTAAGCAGTCATTGTGGGAATTGAGTGCTAGAACTGGGAATGAGTGCTAGAAACCTTACCCTCATGTAGTTTCACAGTGCTTATTCCCTTACTGATTTAAGTGGGTTTTAAAATATTGTCAGAATTTATTTTTTTTTAATATTCTTGTATTCATTAAAATTCCAGATTTGTTGCATACATGTGGCTTTTGGAAAGGCAAAAGAAGCAATTCCATTTTACTTTGTAGACTGACAACAGGTCAGAGACAAAGGCATTATATGAGTGTTTCAGAATATCCTGCAGTGATAATACTATTGCTACATTGACCTGTTATATCAATATTGTGACCTGAATTCATTTGAAAGCAACTTGTATGTGCTTTAATTCTAATTTTTGTACTGTGGATTGGTTTTATTGTTATTTATATTCTATTAGCAAAACTCCTGAGCAACAAGCACATGTACCTGAATAGTAATTGCAGCTTAGTTCTCTGTAGATTTTGCCTGCAGAATTTGAATGGGTCACGATGAAAGATGTGATGTTCTTAGTGCTGGATTTTGGTATTTTCTAGATGCAGTCATGCAGAATGTGCTTGCAAGGCAAACAGTGTTATCAATGCAGCTGAAAGAGATCAAAGCCAGGAGGGGGTGCAGATGAGGATTTCTGAAGGGAAACTTGTATATTCTCTGTTGCTCCAGAGATTGACTGGTTTAAAGAATGGGTAGTGTGTAATATTTTTAAATATCAAACTGCGTCGTACTTTGTGATGGATACAGGTGGGATAGAAGTTTAAAAGCCTATGGGTATTCTTTGCTGGCTTGTGGGAATAGTAATCTTGATCTCATTCATTGCTGTGACCTACATATTGTGATAAATACACTCTCATTATCTCTGACACTTTAAAGGAGGGGTTTCCTTTCTTGTATGTGAGCATGGCTGTAGATTATGGCTCCTGGATATTACTGCTTTGTTTGCAGAAGCTTCTTAGATTCTTCAGGAAGTCTAGGCTTCCCTGCTGCAAATCCCATTGTGTCACATTGTAGGCTTTTTCCGAGCTTCATGTACAGTGCAGTCTTTTTATCTCTTTCTCCTTGTTTTTCATATTCCTTCTTGATTATTATATTCTTGTGTAAAAAAAGTGGGATGATTGACAGAAAGAGATGTTTGGAGATGATTTTTTTTTTTGGTGGGGATTTTCTTTGTCTTGAATTGCCGAAGTATTAAACGCCTTTGCCTTCCTTAATTATTAACACTTGTTTTATATGTGTATATAACCGCTCCTCATAATTGGAGAGGGGAGCTTGAGATGCTCTTCTCTCCTTCTTTTGCTTGTGTTTCTCTGTAGCATAACTTCAAACGAGTGATCTTGATTATTACTGATTTAAAGCAGAAATCCATCCTTGACAGTAAGTAACTGGGAGCTAGATTCAAAGATCAAACTCTTTTGAGAAACAGGAGTCACTTTTGTGAAGCCTCATGGAAAACACTGATGATAACTGATGCGATAACTTGTACCTCACATCTTCAGTTTTAAGTGTATTTAGTACTTGGGTATTTGGTGTGGCTGACTTCATTATATATTAGAGATTGTTTGCTTCCTGCTTTCATATTGCTCTTTTTCATTTGATGATGGTCTGAGGTCCTCAAGGAGAATGTCAGAGGAGAGTGATAGCACTGAGAATGCAGATGTTTTCTAAGAATGTTTAATCTAAGCTTTTCACAAGATTTTGTAAAATTTTGAAGTCGTTTCACTTTGTGAAAGTGTTTCAGGTGTTTCATTCTGATACTTTTATGTGTTTTTATTTTTGTTTTCTGAAGACACACTTTTGGAACATTTAACCCATTGGTTTTGAAGTAGTTACTGCCTGTCCTTGACTTCATGCAAAAAGTTACAGAGTTATCATGCAAAAAGCTAGGTATTTGAAATGCTTCTATACTCTTTCCTTTGTGCCTAGTGATGAGATGGTGCAGATTACTTTTGTTTGTAAAACCAAGAAATGATGGTTAACTGGCAGTTATTATGTAAGTTGAAACCTTTTGAGTAGAATATGCTTTTGGAAACTACCATAACTTCATTTGATAGTGATAAAAAGGAATAATTATGCTTTGTATTTGAGGAGAGCAGCCTTTATTATTTTATTTGCAAGGCCTAAAAAGCTGACTTTCGCTATATTCCCATTGAAAATGTTTTGCAGTCTAGGTGATCAGAATTAAAATTTTGTGAAAATTGACTATACTTGTGTGGCTGAAGACTAGTGTCTTTCCTTGCATTCCTACATGAGCCATGAATTTGCACAGCAGATACATAAAATATCAAACATGATCAGATGATAGAGCTGAAATTGCTTATGATACATATAAACTCCTAAGAGGAATTTAGGAGTGTTCATACACTGAAGTAATTAGTCACTCTTGAAATCCAGATTTTTGAAATTTATTTTTGCTAACTGATAAATGACAGTCCTTTAGAGAAATATGGTTTCAAGAGATTTTTAAGTGTTTTGGGGAGATTCCTTTGCTTAAAAGAATATATCTGGGAATTATAGATAATTCTTTATCTACCTGGTTTAGGACAAGTGATTTTTGTTCTTTAGCCTCTTTTCCTAACACAAGTTCATATTATAAACTGCAGTGTATGTGCCTAGCAGTCTTGACAAATTCAGAAGTGAATGAGTTTGAGGATGAAACACAAAATTCTGAAAAATAAAAACACTTTAATGCAGAATTAGAGTGGAGAGTGGAAATTTAAGTGCAGTGCTTACCTTGTTGTCTAAGTGTGCGTGGTGGCATCTGTCTCTGTGTAGTTGGGATTTTTCTGCTAAGCATGTGGCCAGAAAGTTAAATATGGCTTGAACTGGAGCTATACGCACACACAAATGCACATGTGATATCAAAAAAATATAATGAAGACTAGGAGATTTTTGTTTTGTTTTTGTAGTCTCCTATTTCCTGATTTCTTGAAACATGAAACCAATTACTTCCATGTCATCAAATACTTTTATTTAAATCTGTAATAGTCTAGCAATGCCCCAAGGTACAGTTTTGGATGTAAATGGAAATGAAAAATTAAAAGGAGTTTTATATGGGGAAGATCACTTCCCCATATAAAATACAGAAGATTGTGATGCTGCTGTGCAGTCTTTTTTTAAACAGAAAACTTTGGAAAAAGTTGGAGGGAAGGGACTGGGGGGACAATTTGAGAAACTACTGTAGAAGAAGTTGGGGGAAATTGACAGTCAGAAGTCAGTGCATTCAGTTGTTTTTATATCCAGATTGTCAGATGGCAATATTAGAAAAACACACTACTTCTTTTGGAAAATGAAAACAAAAACTTGCTTATACAGACATTGTATCTTGAGAATTCAGAATGTACTTTTGTCTCATCTGCTTTGTGAGAAATGGAAGTAGAAATAAGTTGTAACTTACATTGTTATTATTGATATTGCTAATATTAACAACAACAACAACAAACATGGTAGTTTAGAAAGCTTCTTGCATTGTTTTTTACATATTTTCTGAATGGACCTGTGTTCCATGCCCTTGCTCTCCAGTCTCTGCTGTGCTGTTAAAAAATCTGCAGGTTAAAAGCATGGCTAATTGGCAGCGGAATGTGTCCCCAGCAAAATAATCTCCTCTCCCAAAAAAAAAAAAAAAAAAAACATTGAAAAGGCTACTGGAATCTTATCTCTGTATAAGATACATAATGCATGGAAAAGATCAGCAATGTGCTCATTTTTCTCTTTTAAAATTCTTGCTTCAGCAGTATCTTGAGATGGTGGTGGGGAAAACCTTGTATAAAGGGAAATAAATGTTCTAAATGGGACATTGTGCTTCATGATACTTCTGCAGAAGGCTCATGTGTTGTCTTTTGCAACGATCAGGCAAGTGAATTGAAACTTTGATTATAAAAATACTGTGGATTTTTTGTGAAGCATCACAGTTAAGGAGTATTAGCAGAAGAGGCAGCCGTAAACCAAGTAAACACAAAAGCGTGCGTGGAACATGGCTCAGAATATTACCTGTGAGAATGCTCTCCTTTCTAGAGATCATGACACACTCAGATTCCTTTTTCTTGCAAAAAGTACAGAACTTTCCAATCCAGCTGGAAATGCAGCTTACTCACCTTAGGAAAGCTTGGCAAAGCTAAAAGGGACAAGTGAGTAGCCAAGTACATATGCCTGCTGAGAGTTAAAGATGCTGTGCTGGAGGTACAGACCAAAAGCATGCCAGCTATCAAGGGAAGTGTGAAAGGAAGCTGGCACAACTGAACATCAGGTAAAGATGAGTTACTAGAAAGCTGAAGTAGTATCCAAATGAGGAAAATTGTGAAGATATAAAATCTGACAAGTAGAATATAAAAGCATGAGATTTAAAGGAAAAAAAAAAGCATACTTTCAAATCAGCATTTGTTAAGAGAGAAGAAGGCAAGAAAGCAAGTTACTAGAACCAGGGAATGTTCATCCAATAACTGAAGGAAGCGAGAGATGAAGTAATTGTACTGAATGATCTGTAATGCCTCTGTTAGGTGGACACCTTCAGGTCGTTGGGTGCAAATGCAGTGTGAGGCTGGTATTACAAAGGACAATCACTGGTGATACAATCTGTGTGAAGAAATTGCGTTAACGTACACAATTCATCGACACATGGTGTCGATGTTATAATAGACTGTGGAATGGTCAGCAGGATTTAGAAAAGAAGTTGTGCTTCAGACCTTTTTGGAACTCATTGCAGGAGTTAGCAAGAAGTCATGTAAGGAAGCTCCAATTCACTGTGTTAGGTAGGATTTCCAGAAGTCATTTGGTAGCCTTCTTCATGAGAAGGGTAAGTTCTTGTATGGATAATTAGTTAATAATTTGGTATATTAAAGACAATAAATGAAGTAGTCAGGATGCTTTTCAGAGGTGAGTAGTAGCTGTTACAAAAATGTTCATAGCTGAAGAGTTATACCCACAGCTGTATAATTGCAGTTAAGTTCAGAGTGTATGCAGAGGTGGGAGTTAGCTGGAGTGAGGAATGTGGCAAGTCTAACTCCTTGCAGGAAGGAACACTGGTTTGGAAGTACAATAGATGGTTCTGTGGGAACAGCAGTGCAGGCTCAGAAAGGTTAGTTCTGTAAATTGTTAGGATAACAACAGAGGACAAAACACAATTGGCCATTGTCGAGGTCCATGGTGCATTTCATTAGACTGCTGTATTGGTGTAGGCAGGGGAAGAACAGTGCTTACTTCTGCATGTCTCTAGGTGTTTGTGACATAGATGTTTGTCTAAGTGTAGGTTATTTGACTTTTAAATTACTTCTAAAATATTCTTCTTTTTTTTCCCTTTCTTTTTGCAAAGGTCTTCTGGATGATAGAGTAGTTTCAGTAAATATCTTGATTCTTTGCTGTTCAAAGAAGCATTGTGATGTGTGTCCTGTGATCAGATGTAGTACTGGAAAGGACTGTGCTTAGCATAAAATCTATCACTGTGCTCAGCACCTAAGGATTTGCCTATTTCAAAGCCTCTGGAGAGCGAAGACAGGAGCAATGATTATTAAACTGTAGAGTAAACTTGGCAAAGTCAACTGGAGACTTGAATATCTTTGATTCCCTTTGAGTGCAGGGCCCCATGATTGCTGGGGTTTATGCAGGGGGCAGAAGTTGGCGAGGTGGAGACCACTGGAACTAAAATTTGAATTTGGAGTTGTTCAGACCAGTAGTGGAGCAGCATAAGCAGACAGTATCCTCCTGAAGTTTGGTGTGCTGCAGTAGAGCACAGGCTCCAGTGGCTAAGGAAAACATGTGAGGATGTGAATTTACAATAGTTTGAACAAATTGCCATTGCAGTTGTAGTGTAGCCACCTGGTTGACAGTTGCAGTCCTGTTATTCACCTTGTGCTAGTGCAGGAGCTTTTAGAAAAGAGGTTTTATTAATTCTCCTGACAGTAGTTGTAAATTCGAATACTTACAAGATTCAATACTTTCAGTAATAGATAGTCCTTAATATTTTTTTTTCAAGTTTATGGTGTCCTGGTTTTTAATTCTACTGTTAAGAAAGTTTGGAAAACCAGTGTAATATTTGACGGTCTGATATTTTCATAATAAATTTGGAACAAATAACACAAGACCTCTGACCCTTATAACTGTTAGCCAGCACTCAGACTTGTATTTTTATTTCTTTACAGGATCTCGAGTTTCATGGAGTAATGAGATTCTACTTTCAAGACAAAGCAGCTGGAAATTTTGCAACAAAATGTATCCGTGTCTCTAGTACTGCCACCACTCAAGATGTGATAGAAACTCTTGCAGAGAAGTTTCGACCAGACATGCGAATGTTGTCATCCCCTAAATACTCACTTTATGAAGTGCACGTCAGTGGAGGTTTGTATTTTTTCATTAAGTCCTTCCTGCATCCACACCACTATCATATCTACTCCCAGCCAAAGTGTCTTCAGGTTTGCTCCCAGTTTCTGAACCTCCTGAGACGTGGCTTTTTTATTCCCAAGTATATTGCTACTAATTGTTGTTTGGAGAGTGGTTTTCAAAACTTAATTATGCATACCAGACCTGCAGCTTATGTAAGATTTGATTATGATCTATTAAATGCTGTAATTGACATCCTGTTAGTTTGTTGACATTTGTGAGAGTTGCTATTTTTAGGATTTGTAGGTAAAGGCTAAATTCATAATGGGAGACTAGTACTGTTCAATTAGAGCAGTTAAGACTACATCTTCCGTTCTTTGAAATTGTGGGCCTTTGATGGTAGCCTTATAACTCATGTTCTTTTACTACTAAATTGGGGGAAGTTCAGCTTAATATTGTTTGAAGCCACTGTGTTTCTTCAACAGATCCTCTAATGTTACCTGTGAAGAACTTGGATATCTAAATAGCCTTCGGTACTGCTAAAATTTGTCTGTTTCAGAGTAGAATGTGATAGCGCGTGTGGTGGTGGTGGAGACGGATATAGGAGAAACTTATTTTTTGGTAGTGTTTTTTAGTTTTGTACTTCAGAAGTTTACATAAGTGCTTGAATGACTACATTCTGCATTTGAAAGACTAATTTAAATTTTTCTGCTTTAGATTTCTTTAAAAATCTGATAGCACTGTGCCTATAGTCAAAATGAAATGGTTTTCTTTGTAGTGCAAATCCCTGATTTTTAAAAAATGATTGAGGCATGCAAGGTCGATAGGAGGGTTTCTTACTAAATAAAAATTACCACAAAGACGTTGTTTTCCTGGCGTATACACTGTCTCCTTCTTTTCAATGGGAAAATCAAATGGCAGGACTTGTTTAAGTTTTTTAACAACTCTGTCAGTTGCTTTTCCATATACTTAAAATAGATGTAATGTACTAAATGAAATGTTGTCTCAGATCTGCATAATGTTGTGGGAGTTTTTGATTTGTTTCATTGTTTAAATTTTGTAATCTTGTTTATTTTTGTGCAGTCTTTTTAGAATAGTATTTCTCAGGCTGCAACCAGACTGTAGTCTACTTTGAAGTCAATTTAAAATAAAAATTGGAAGGCCCAGGATGTTACAGAGTTCTAAATATTTCAATTCTAGATCTAACTTCTCCTCCAGATTGATAATGTTGTGTTCTGAGACTTAATTCTGACAAAGGACTTATAGAGTACTACCTTATGGGGGATCTTTAGCTTGCATGGATCGATGGAATACACTTGGGCTTGTTGCTGGAAAGGGGACATGTAATTAATTCTACATTCCCAAGCTTGCTTTCTATCCCTATACTTAAGAGGAAAATACCAGCGGATGTGTTCTCTTAAGCAAACCTTTTGGGTTTTTTTAAAGCTTAACTTATTTCAGAATATCTTTGCTCTTGAGATACCAAGTAACTGTTACTGCTTTTCATTTTTTTGAAGAAGAAAGAAGATTAGATGTGGATGAGAAGCCTCTTGTTGTACAGTTAAACTGGAACAAAGATGATCGCGAGGGAAGGTTTGTCCTCAAGAATGAAAATGATACACTTCCTCCAAAGGTGAATTTTTATAGAGCATGCTAGTGGTAACAGCAATTTTGAAATCTGTGGGGTTTGCTTATATAGGAAAACATAACTTCTGTTTTTTAATTCCTGGAAACAACTGCTGCTCATGACTGTCAATATCTGGAGCAAGTATTTTTAAATGCTTAAAGTGGATCTTTGCAACACAGCATTTTTGTTATCTTTCTATGGCTGGTGATGCTGTGATCCATGTAGCTGTCTAGTACTGGAGCATGTAATGCCTAGAGAACTTAAAAGCTTGCTTTGTTCTATTATGATGACTTGAAAATTTCCTCAAATAGTATATGGTGCAAATACTGGGAGGTAATCCTGTCTCTTGCAAAGCTTTTAAAAGGGAATGCCAGGGGGAGTTAAAGAGCTAAAAATTATTATCTCCTTAGGTAACACTCTGTTTCATGAAAAAAATGTTGGAAGACTCTTTCCTTTTGTGCAGAGTTTTTTGTTTTGGTTTGGTTTTGCTTTTCTGATTGTTGATTACTTTTTTTCTCTTACAAATGCAAAATGAATGAGCTGCCGACGTCAGCTGTAGAAAACTTTGCTTTAATATTAGCAATTTAAACATTAAATTAGATTAGACTTTGGCTCCTGAAGTCGTGTAATTATATATATTATATGTAGCTTGATTGCCTATAGCTGTGGAAAACATGCTGTTCAATGTGGGCTATCTTAAGGCAAGTTTTTGATCTTGTGCTGAGCACTAAATTTCCTTTGCTTTTGGAATTAGAGCTTGTTAATTTTAGAAGTGCTTTGGGTATAGGTACGTGAGCTTGTACTGGGCTTTTGACTACAGGTAGAAGGGAAAGTTAAGGATGTCTTGCACTGCATGCACCAACCCTGCTATTCCTATTAATTGAATTAAGTAATTTGCAGTCTTCCTTCTGTGTTCTTCACTTCCTGATAGAAGTGAGAAAATCTGCATCTTCTTTCTCTCATGCACTGTAATCTCCTCGGCAGAAGGCAAATGAGCCTAGGATTGCAGGTATCTTGTATATGCAAGGGGCAGGAATTGAAGAAGGGAACACTGGAATGACAACTTGGAAAACTACACCATTGGGGAAAAGTCCTCTGTAATGATTTTCCTTCTGCAGTTTATTCTTATCTGGTGCCCCAACGCAGTTGCCTTGAAAGCAGAAAAAGCAGAGAGTTGTTACAGAGTGTTTTTATTTAGAAGCAAAATTTTGTTTTGCAGCCTTCAGTTAATCTTTTAAGGTCAAGTAGATAGCAGGCATTACTCGAGTAAAATCCTGCAGTTTCTTCACTTTGTTGAGTAGAAGCAGTTCATACCTTCTTTGGAACATGATGTACTTGCCTTCTCTGTGTTTTCCTCAAGAGCATTAGTCCCATCGCTGTGCAATGGAATGTTGGTTTTGGGTCAGTGATACTGTGTCTTAAACAGATTGATCTGCAAAGTTAAAACCAGTACTAACTTTTCTTTGGATTGAAATTGATGGAAGCTGTTTTAAACTCATTTATTTCAGAAAGCTCAGAGTAATGGGCCTGAAAAGCAAGAAAAAGAGGGAGTAATTCAGAATTTCAAGCGAACCCTCTCAAAAAAAGAGAAAAAAGAAAAAAAGAGGCGTGAAAAAGAGGCATTGCGACAAGCGTCAGATAGAGATGACAGACTTCTTCATGGGGATGATATGTAAGTGGTTTAAACTTATTTTTAAAAACTTCAATGATAGTTGTTTTTAAGTGCATTTGCAAAAGAAAAAGCATGACTTGCAAGCACATGCTAACTCAGCTTTCCCACGCTTTGCAGTATTGGAAATAATAATAAAGTTAGGGGTATAATACAAAGTTTCTTTAATGCCTTTCCCACTGCCCTCATGTTGAAGAGGTAGAAGACCTCTTGTTTTCTTTGAAAACTAGCAACTAGCAGTGCTTTAATTAGTTTTTTATATCCAGTGAGCATGGGTATATGAACAGCATTAACCTTAACAAAAGTGAAGTTTATGCAGAAACTCTCTTAAAATAATTTAAATTAGCTCTTGTGTCTGAATCCTACTGCTTTTTTATGTGAAGTAATAGGGATGTATGTATTTTAAGCTCTTAATGACATTTTTTTATTTAAACTAACTTGGCAGTGAGAATTTTCGCCTTGCAGCTGAGGTTTACAAAGATATGCCTGAGACTAGCTTCACTCGCACAATATCCAATCCTGAGGTGGTCATGAAACGGCGGCGACAGCAAAAACTAGAGAAGAGAATGCAAGAGTTTCGCAGCTCTGACGGCAGACCAGACTCAGGTACTTAAAGTTCGTCTGGTTAAGTTATAAACAGTAAACTTTTTACTGAGAGAACATTCTTAAGGCCAGCAATTCCTGTAAATTTGACTTAACTTTTGCTTTCTCCAACATTTTTTGCACATGGCTAGTTTATCTGTGGTGTAACTAAACAAAGGATTTGTAAACGTAGGATTCCACAGGAGGGTGTTCCACAATGAGTGCAGGTCAAAGCTTTCAGTGGTGGGCAGACTGGTGAGAGTGTGCTCATTGACCTTGCTAACAGTGCTAAACTGGGAAAAAAGGAAGGATGGACTTAGACCGGCAAACTGAGGAGGCTGGCTGAAATAACTGACTTTCATTGTACTAAGTACAAGCTGAATGACCTGAAAGAGAAAATTCAATCAGTAGCATAAGTAAAGAATGTAAAGGATTGATTGCTCTGCATGAAGGATTCTGGTGGATCTTGTGAATAACACTGATTAAGTATTTCTCATTCATGGGGTGGGGATATAACAACGATTGTATAAACACCTTTAGAAAAGAACAAGTGATGAAATGTTAGAACTGATAAAATCTCAAATGATGTATTCTGTTCATGGAAGAGTAGTGAAGAAAGAATTAGAGGTGTAGAAAACATTGCTTTGAGGGAAATCTTAAATGGGCTTGTTAAAGAGAGAGGAGGTCAGCACAAACTTCCTGTCAAGATGGGAAAGTACTGTTCTTCGACCAGTCATTGCCACTATTTTTTATTAACTTCATGTAATACTAAGCATGGTGAAACACTGGGAAAAAGACTGTATGAGATATATTATGGAAATACCACTGGAGATTTTTAATGACAACAGAAGATAAATCTATTTTGGGGGTGTTAGGTAATTTTTCTTGTATTAGTAGAGTATTGAAATTATTTCTGAAGAACTTTGTTCTTATTAGAAATAATAAGAAATACATAGAGTACTGTTAGAAATATAATAAATTACTTCATGTCTGTCTTTTTATTCTCTGGTTACATTATTAATTCCATTTTGTTTCCAAGGTGGGACGCTGCGAATTTATGCAGACAGTTTAAAACCAAATATACCATACAAGACAATCCTGCTGTCCACTACAGATACTGCAGACTTTGCAGTTATTGAAGCACTGGAAAAATATGGCCTGGAAAAAGAAAATCCCAAGGATTATTGTATTGCTCGTGTAAGTCACTAAAACACAATCTCCTCATGTTTCATATCTGTTTTTTTTTTCTTGCAGTAGCTTCCAAGCTAAATAGAATGACTCGGTTAGTTCCTTGACTAACATCTCCCCCCCAAATCTAACAGGCTCAGAAACTGTGAAGTGACATGTCAGGTTTTTTATTTTTACAACTTTAGTCTTCCAGTTGTAATAAATTGCTGCTTGTTATATAGAAAAACATTAATACTGAAAATGGCGTATTTCTTCATTTGGCACAGTGGTTTTATGCCACTAAGTGTGCTGGTGATTCACAGATGTATAAACTAATAGTTCATCCAGTGGATAGCTAAATTTGTGCACAAAACTATTTCCCTGAACTAAGAGTGTTCAGGGAAACACTGAAGTAGAAGTGCTGAGGTGAGCTCCATTGTAAAAGGTGTATGTTGTATGCTGTTTCCTTAAACCTTGCAGTGGTAGCTGACCCTCATTACAAATCAGAAAAGATTGAAGTGATACTCTTTCTTTCAGAATTTAATTATTTTAGGAGTTCTAAAGGAATTGCCTGGAATTGTTTTTTAGAGGTGTGGCTTTAATCAGAAAGTCCCATGGTTACTGCTGATGAAAGATTACAATCTTCTGACCACGTTGTCTTCTTGGGGAGAACAGTGAGGCTTGAAAATACTGATTCTTATTTGAGTCCAGTGTTAGATACATTTTTGGCTATGACTTGTCTAATAAACTTGCATTTTTTACTCCTTAAAATGTTGAAAAAATGGGGAAAAAGTTTGTTTCTTATGATACTGTGTTGGTTTGAGAGAATCATGGGCTACAACAGAGACACAGACTGAATTTGAAGATAGTTTTACTTCATTCTGCTTAGTTCAGACTGTTCAGACTTACTATGATGTATTAAAAATTCTCTGAGTATTAGGGAATTTATTGGACTAATTGCACCTTTACCGAGGGAACTGATGCAAGTTACTCTTTCCGTAGTGCTGGTATTCCCACTTACCTTTTCTGATCTTGTTGTGGGGATGTTTAATGTAGAAAAGTCTAGGGAATGTTGCATTGATCTCGGGAAAGGTTAATGAAGTTATTGTTGCAAAAGAAATTGTTTTATATTACTATTTTGGGAAGTACTTCTGGAAAATAGTTTGTGTTTTCTGAATAACACATCTTCATACAGTAAGCGTCTGAACTGATGTAAGTTGTGTGCTTATGTTTACATTTGACATGTGAGGGATCTTCACTGACTAACAGTAGATCGGTTTTCATAACTCTTAATTGTAGCAGACCTTATTTGCTCACAATAAGTTGTAGTTGGCTAAAATCTGCTTGGCCATCCTCTGCTAATACAGTGCTTGGCTTTTAATACAGTAATTCTTCTTTTATTAATTAAGCTGAGTATTTTAAATCTAGATTTTAAAATCTACTTTTTCCCGGTTATTTTATAAAGCTGCTTTCCTTACTTGAAACATTAAAATACACAAGAACTAGCCTGACATGTCTTTAATCTCTCTTGTCTTTTTTGGAAACTCAGAAATGCACCACTAAATTTGTCCAGTGGGACTCCATTATACTGAAGTCTCATGGGTGTTCTCTGTCTGGCTTTTGGCCCTCTTCTTCTGGCGCTTTACAGTACCCTTTGTAAGAGAGGTCCTGCACGTGTTCCTATTCTTTACATTTAAGTTCAGTTATTATCAGTGGAACATACAACTTCAGTTTCTTACTGGTAGGATTTTGAAACGTTTTGTTCTTTATATGTGCCAGGTGCAGTGTTTTCTTTGAGGATTTAAGCAGTTGACATTTACTTAACTATTAAGATGAATTTTAGGTTACAGGACAAGACCATTATAAGGCTGTATAAGTACCTGTAATAAAGATCGCTCCTAAAGTTTCAGTTGAAAGATAAACATTGTAAGATTTTTTCATAACATTTTTGACAACTTTAATTGTAAATAGTATTTTCCTATTGGTTATTTACTTCTGCACATTGGTTTGCAGTGTATCAGGCTGTACCTTTATGCCTGGTTCTAAAGGGCTTTTCTGTGTAAGCAAGTAGACACCGTTCCAATGTGTGTGTTTTGTTTGTTTCAGTTTGCTTGGTTTGAGTTTGCCTGAGTAATATGGGGTTCACTGCACATCTCTGAAGATGTCAAATTAATTAGACAGTCTTCCAAGCTACCTGTGCATATTCACTCAAGGCATTAGACTTCAGGCATGCAGCAAACCAGTTAACTCTTGAAAGTAGAAACTTGATTAGACTTTTCTTTTTAGCATGCACTTATGTTTTTACTTGAGGGTAAGGCATAAATAACTTTTTGTAATGTCAAGCAAAAACATGCATTTCATGGTGAGTAGTTTTATTGGGTTTTTTTAAGAAGTAGTCATTACAGACATAAGACATTAAGTATTTTAGCAAGATCTGTTGGGGAGGGTTGTGGGTTTTTTGTGGTGTTGTTGCTGTTGTTTTCTTAGGGATTTTTGGTTGGTTGGTTGGTGTGGTTTGTTTTAGTAGGGGCATGTGTGGAGTCTTCATTCCCAGCTGGTAAGGAAAATTGTAGATTAATTAATCACAGTAAGCAGACTCAAATATACAGTAGAAATGAGGGGGTTAACTTAAAAAACTTTAAAATGATAGAAGAGGTTATTGAAGACCTATTGCAACATGGGGTGTTCTCCTGTGAGACTTTTTAAGGAGCAGTCAGATAACTTGATCTCTATTTTTTACTTATCACAGGAGGCTTAATACTCAAATACTTACCTTCTCTCACTTGTTTATTCCAACAAATGCTTTGAAAATTAAGTCCAAAGTTGCTGTGGTCTTCATTTAAATGTCTTACCTTGTATTTTCTGGATGTTTTGCTGCATTTTAAATGAATAAATATAGAATGGAATGACTCTATTATAATATATAAATGCTTGTAAATACACTCATGTCGAAGCAGAGTGTATTTTTTCTAATTCTCAGTTTTGTGGTTTTTTCCATTTATAGACTGTATCCAAAGCTTATGATATTAGGCTGGTTTGACCCGTCTCTATTTCCGGTACTGTGAGAGAAATCAGGGAAATGTCTGTGCTTGATATCAGCAGTCTGTTTAGATGAAAATTCACAAAAGCGTATTTAAGTGCATCTGTTTTGAAAAATTCAAGCAAATATCTACGCAAAGCCAAACCCCAATCATTATACAGTCTTATTCTTATGCTTTTCTATTATTCTAAAATGTAGGAATTTCAGTTTTGTGGATGGCACTGAGGCAGCGTTCCGCTAAAGCAGAGGTGTTTCCTAAAATGGCATCATAACAATTAGAAACCTCCTGGCCCGCAGCTCAGACAGCTGGTGTTCTGTATCTTTCTACAGGTTAGGTCACAGACCTTTTTAAAGTTAGGGATGTCTGAGTTACCAGCTCATGCTTCCTGAGAGAGGAGGGGAATGGCAGCTGACTGGGGGAATGAGGGGGGCAGTGCTTTTGTAACCCCTTGTTCTCAAGCTTGTCTAGTTCACCACTGCTGCCCTTAAACCCAACACTAAGTATGGATGCTTATCCAAGTTCCATGGTAGAAGCGGTATCAGGTTCAACTCGCACCCCTGCATCTGGAACACACCTGTTCCTCTGGCTTCACTGCATCTGTTTTTTCGTTGGTTTCCTTCCCAGTCCAGTATTGGTCAAGTCCTGGTGTATTTTGTGCTTTGTAGCTATCTACCTTCCGTCTTAAGGCCTTTGGAATTTTAAGAATGTTGCTTGTTGAACATAGCTTGAAATG
Source organism: Hirundo rustica (assembly GCF_015227805.2). Taxonomy (NCBI): domain Eukaryota; kingdom Metazoa; phylum Chordata; class Aves; order Passeriformes; family Hirundinidae; genus Hirundo; species Hirundo rustica. Next base: position 41,377,060 of record NC_053452.1, read on the forward strand.
CAGTATTACCCTAATTATCCTGTATATGTCATTGATTTTAAAATCTGAGATGCAAAATAGTTTGGCAAGGTAGGATTTGAGTGTAGATGAGTTTGTTTCCCTCTGGTTTATACATTTTAATGTTTTCCTCCTTTTATAATATCTTGTCTATTTGATAATCTAATTAAAGATAATTTAATTAGTCCTATGTTTAGCCAAGTTTTGCATAGAAAATTGTTTAGGGATTACATACTTTTGATCTTAAATGTAGTTGTTTCCTGCTTGGAAGAAGATGAAAGGATGTTTGAGGTGGATCTGTGAGAACTTGGTTAACTTGAACTCGGTTAACACAGAAATGGGTCTGGAAAGGAGGGAACAAATGAGAGTGAAAAGTCTCTAGAGGGCTGCAGTTGTAGTAGGGTGCTGTAGCCAATGGCTGCATCCCTTCTGGAGGTCTTACCTTGGTCATAGCTCAGAGATAGGAATAATTTGGAGTAGTTTGTTTAAAATAGAACTGTCTTTGAATTTAAATAACATTGTTAGGATTACAGATGTGGGAGTACAATATATTTTATTTTTTGATTCGGCTTTGAAAGATCTGTCTTCAGTAACTGTAATACTGCCTGTCATTGTTACTTGTTCTTGATCTATGTGGGGAGCAGTAATGCATGAAATTACAGGCTGTATCTCCTCTAAGATCATATTTCATGAATCAAGGTTTCCCCCTTCTTCTGCCTTGTAAGGATAGCTGTAAAAGGTAGGAACAGTCTGTAGTTCTGTTCTAGAAGTATACTTGGTTTTGTTTGTTCCTTAGAGCTAGCCAGCATGAAGCAGTTATGTGAAATGCTCCAGTTGTGCCCTTAGTTCCTTGTGTAGGTGAGGTGAATTTTGGGTAGGACTAGGATACAGCAGGTGTGACATAGTCTTTGCCAGTTTGTTGGGTCTTTTCTAAAGAGAGAGAGAGAGAGAGAGATATTATATGTTATGTCAGCAGAATGGCATTAGCAAAATGAAAGGTTGATTCCAGTGTGTGAAATCATAATGGAAAGTTCAGTTCTGTTTCTGGACTATCATCTCCATAGATTTTTTTTTTTCTTTTTTTGTCTTAGCTGATGAGTAATTGGATTTTTTTTTTTTTTACTGAAAGAAGATATTGCCTACTTTAAGTGTAACTTGCATTTTTCTTTGCTTTTTAGACTTATTTGGTGTTCTGGGAAGTGAGATTTAACTGTAGCAAGAAGCGAGAAAGGAATGTTAGAAAATCTTGGAAAATAAAATACATTCCAAGTTACTGAAAGCTTTGGCCTTATCTCTTGTTATATACAGCACATGCAAAAAAATTATTGGAGAATATACCCCTGAATGTTCTAATTGTCCACTTAACAGCTCTGAAAACTGATAATTCTTTTTTAGGTCATGCTGCCTCCTGGTGCTCAGCACTCTGATGATAAAGGTGCTAAAGAAACTATTCTTGATGATGATGAGTGTCCACTGCAGATATTCAGGGAGTGGCCTAGCGATAAAGGTATGTCCAAAAACCTTTAAGATATTTTTGTTCCTTGGGTTGTGAGCCATGTTGTGGAAACCCTGTAAAGGAAGAGATTCTAACATATATTTTAGTGTGTTTTGTGTACTTAAAATACTAGGGAGTATTAGTGTTATTTACTGTTTCATTACACACTCATTGTAGTGTTACCTCATTAGGTAGTAGAAAGGTTTTGCCTTTTATCCTAAAGTTTCTAAATTATTGACTATACTGAAGTATGCTTTTAATCTGAGTATAGTTATTTTTAAGTTAAAACTATCCTAAAGTGACAGGAGCTTAGTAAACTGAAAGTAATCCTTTGGGACACTTGCAGATTAATAGATGTTAGTTGTGTGCTTATTCACTGGTAGTGTGACTCAAAGGATGTATAATACTGTGTTTTAGGAATACTGGTCTTTCAGTTGAAAAGGCGGCCTCCTGATTATGTCCCAAAGAAAACCAGGAAGATAACTGATGGAAAGCCATTAAAGGGGAAGGAAAGAGTTGATGGGTCTGCCTATGGCTCGTGCCTTCCTCCTGAGAAGCTACCGTACCTGGTAGAATTAAGCCCAGGTAAGAATTCTGGTTATCTAATAAGTTGAATTACATTATTATATAGACATTTGGATTTTTAAAAAATAAGACATTCCTTGTAGGCACAAGGAACTCTGTGTGGCAGGAAGTCTGTGCCACATGAGTTGTTCTTCTGATGTCAGATTCTGAATTGGAGGTAACAATTCTAAACGTAGAGATGCATGTTGTTGTAATTTCAAAATCTTAGCAGCAAATGTTCAGAGTGAAAAAAGGGGGAGAAATTATTTACTAAGCTTAAATCTGATTTGCTTTACATTCACAAGTACACTGTAGCATGCCTGGTGTTTGACAGTGCCTTACATGGAAAATCACATTTTTTAACAGGACAAGAACATGAATTTTTAAATCAAACGTAGATGTTAAACATTTTTCAGCCAATATGGAACTTTCAAATCACTAGCAAGGCTGAGTTTTATTTTGGCAAGATTAGAACTCTCTGGGCTTCGTGGTAATTTGCAATTAATTTTATGATCTAGGAACAGCCAGGGTGGATTGACTGTGTATAACAGAACTACTGATAAAACGGCTAATACACAGCTTATGCTCTTAATTTCTGTCATCCTCATATATAGATTTGGATATGGACTTTCATTTTCGGTGATTGAGTTATATACAGCTCTTTTTCCTATTAAGTGTAACTTGAGTACTCTCGGGTGTTCAAGTAAATGTTACCGTTTGAAGTCTGGTTGTGTACCTTTTGGGTAGCAAGATTGGAAATTGGTGCTGAAACCTTTGCTGGATCAGAACTGAAAAAAAAGGTTAAATTTATGGTCAAATACCATGGTGGGTTTTTTGTTTGTTTTAAATCCAGATGAAATTATCAGTACACAGAATATATGAAAGGTACTGTCATGTTTTACAGGTTAAGGTTTGTTTGCGTATTAATATTTTGGCTTCTTTTAATAGTACTGTTGATTTCTTTTCTTGTTCTCTTACTCTTTGTGGGATTTGGTGCTTTATCATTAAGATGCTGTACTCGGGCAGTGGTGTGAGACGCCCATTATAGCAGAGAGAGTAAACCCAGTCTGTAGTGCCGCAGATGTCAGTGCTGTGTGCTGCGCTTCACACATTGCCCGTGGGACTGACCTGTTTGTGCTTTTCTTCTAACAGCTTGTTGTCGCTTCTCTAAACAATAAGGATTGTGTCATTCAGTAGCTTTGCAGTACTGATGTCTTTGTATTCTACACAGTTTCTGAAACTGAAAGAGTTTAATGAACTTCATCCTTATAAATTGAATAGGTGTTGTCTGGCTACGGTTTCACCCTTTCCTGTCTTTTCTTTTCTTGCCCTCCTCCGCATGTTCTGCATGGTATCTGTCCTGCTGGTGCTGCCTTCACCTGGGTCCTCTGCATGTGTTTCTAACCCCAGGGAGAAGGAATCACTTTGCCTACTACAACTATCACGCTTACGAAGGTAACACTGTATTTGATACTGTTCTCTCATTAGTCACTAAAAACTTCTCCGACTATAAATCTTGTGTTTCTTTATGCCAAATGAAGGACTATCTTATTTAAGTGTTTTTTCCCAAGGGACTGGTTCTGTGAAGTAGTTATCTGTTTTGTCAGCTGCCATATAATTACTTAATCTGTGAACAAACATCAAATAGGTCATGAACATGCTGTTAGTCAGAGCGTGCAACTTTCCAGCTACAGTTAACAGCTAAATTTCAGAGGGTGGTTTACGAGCGGTGTTGTAGTAGAACTGAAAGTTCTTTGATCCATTTGCTTGCAGAATTCATAGTTAAAATGGTAAATGGCATGGAACTTAACTGTCCTTTTCAGTATTTGACTGTGTTGATGCAGTGGATGAAATCTGTGATGATTTTTATCTGAAACAGTGTTTGGACCCCTGGGAAAATGACCTCACTTTCTACTCTGTTGTGTTCCATAGCATCCTTTGGTATTTCTGCTGCCTGGTGATGTCAAAGATTTAGCAGTTTAGACAGTAGAGACTGTTTTTTTGGTAGTGTTTGAAATTGATAGCCTAATGTACAAATCATTATGGATCTTTAATTCTCCTTAGAGTTTAGAGTAATGTGTAGATGTGTTCTGGTTTGAACAAATAAAGAAGAATACGAAGCCATTTTCTTTTCATTGTGAAATGTCTACCAAAATATATTTTTTCTTTTCTTACTTTTTTTTTCCTGTTTCCTCACTTCATTTTCTAACCTGTTACAGAAGAACTAAATACGGTAGTTGGTGTTCCTCACCCTTTCCTTTAAGGATGTGGAGTGGAATACTGGGGTTTGAAGAACTGTATTCAAACTTGGGTCCTGTGCTCAATTATGCAAATTTAATTCAGACTTCCATTTTGTTAACATTGTTATTCCAGAGAGCAGAAAGCTTTCATAGAGTGGGCTGAACTAAAAATCGTGGGTGGACTCTGCAGGAACACTTGACTATTAACTAGGAAGACTGAATTTTGGTTGCATGTCACTGAGAAAAAAAATTAGTTTTTAAAATCTTTATCTCAGTGTGTGAAAAGAGGCCTTCATACTCTAGAGTCAGACCGTGTCTTTGGAAAACAAAGCACTTTAGGGTACTTGTATTTATTGTAGAAATAACTCGAAATGTCTTCTGTCAAAACAGAGGCTGTTTATGTTTTTGCAGAAGAACCCAACAGACTCACTTTCATGCCCTGTGCAATTGCATAAATTCAGTAAGTTTGCTAGTGATGTGTATCCAGTTTTTCCACTTCTCCACAGCAGCTGATGTTGCTGTTTGTACAACTGTTTCATTGACTGGAGATTAGATTCTATATGGTGGAGGATGCCCGTCAGTAGCTTGTGGCTGTCCATGTGGCAGTCAGCAATTGTCTCTGTATCCAAGTCATGCAAATGAAACAGTAAACTGAGGTGAATCTGATAGCAATAGAAATAGACTGGGTAGACAGAAGTGACGTTCAGCAGCACTTTGACTAGCTGATTCCGTGTGTATTATCTGTGACTGTGCTTTTGGTGAGTTCAGGGATGTTAATAACTTCAGTTGTACAATCATAATATTTAAAGGCTGAGAAAAATGGCAAACTTCCATCTTTCAGATGTGAGCCTCAGATCCTGCAAGCCTGAAATTAAAATTACAAAACATAAATAAAAAATAAAAGCAAATCCATAAGGCTTTTTTCATTACTTCATCACAAAAAAGAGCATCTTTGAACTGTAGAACAGATAGCAGTGGGAGATGTGGAAGACATGGAGGTATAACAACTTGGAAAGAGGAATTGCGGAAGGTTGGAGAAGTGGAAAGCCTTGGCCAGAGTGTTTTTCCTGGCCAACCTTCTTTCTGAGAACAGAACTGCAGAATGGCATGTGTAACACTTTTGCACATGAGTTTGAAAGAGCTTTCTTGTCTGTTACAACTAAAAAAAGTTTACTGTTGGCTCCTTCTGCTGGAAGTGCACATTTTGTCTGAAATTTAATAGTAGAATTATCCCCTGAATTTGACATGGTATTTCAGATCTGCCCAACCATCTCCTAAGCTTATTAATGTTTAAACCCTTAGTAGCTAGGAATTTGTACGGGAAATATGCTTTTCAAGTGCAGACTTAACTGGTTTAAACTCAATAGGTAAAGTTGGTTGTGTGACCATTTTTGTTCAACTTTAGGCTTACTTGTTTTTATGAGCTGATCTTCATCATTTGGTTTGGTCTGGTGCAAAGTCAGTACTATTTCCCAGAATTGTTTTGAGCATTGGACTAGTGAAATCAGTTGAAGTTATAATTTCAAAGTGATACAGGATTCACCTTTTAGTGGTGGAGTAACACATTTAAAATACATATCCATGAAGGGAGGCCTGTCTTATTTTTTTTTCTATTGTTTAAAAATTACATGTTTGTGTTACAAACCACTGTCCTTACAGTGGCTATTCAGTTCTGTTCACTACAGGTTTTGTTACAACATTACTATTTGAAGTGTGAATGGTGACTCTTAAGTGCATAAACCAAGTAATGAAATTTATTGTATTGCATCCTTTGCTATGATCAGCCTTGATGGACTGTCATGGCCTGGGGAGTAGTGCCTTTCCCATAGGTGTAGCAGAATTTGTATCCTGCTGCAGTGAGTTATAAGGGATACATTCCAAATACCATTTAGGTCAGGTTCCAGCTGTTGAAAACCAGGAAGTACACATGACACCGTGGTATAACACAACCATCCTTCCCTCCTGCATCCTTCCCCTAGAACAAAAAGGCCTTTCATCATTCTTAGGATTTGTAGTAATTATCTTCAAGATTAAGATATCTTTTACTGTAGAAATTGGCTTTTATTACTGACAGAGCATAACAAATAGCCCAAATAACTTTGAGTAACTCCTTTAAATTTTCTCCTTTTTGTGGAAGAAAAAATTTGGTTTTAATACAAGGTGTTTTCAAGGAAAACTGTAGACACTGCAGAGAAACAAAGGTCTTAATTTGCATCAGCAGAAACATTGATATTAATATACATTTCTTGAGTAACTGTTGCTTGAAAGCTCACACATGTGGGTGCCAGTTTTACCAAACTAGGATGTGGATAGGAGGAGGAAATACTTGATGTTTGGATTAATAAACAAATGAAGGAGCTACTTTAGGTTTTGATGTGTAAGTTGTGGGGAGACATAATAAAAATTAATGAAATTTGGTGTAAGCAGCCAGATGCATTCAGTAATCTATTACATATCAGCATTTAGTGATACTGAAGATGCTGCCATATAATTTCTGATTAGCATTGTTAAGTATTTAAAATTGCATACAGTTCAAATTGCTGAAGACACTGTTCTAGCATTATCTTTTCTGGGTTACCATGACATTAAATGTATGCCTTTCTAGGCTCAAATACAGAGGTTTCATAAAAGATTTATTCCTATAGCTGGAAGATGTTGAGAGGGATGAGTGGTCTTATGATTAATGCTTCTTTTGTGATAGATGACATACTAATGTTACAATAGTGTTTCCTCGTTCAGTAACTGCATATTACTATAGAACCAGCACTTAACTTCAGTATTTACAGTACCAGTATATGGACTAACTGTTCCTGGTATCTTTACGTCCCAATAACATCCCAACAGCTCCAGGAGAAGCTTATTAATAACTATCATTTTATGGTTAAGTGGTTTGCATTCTGATTTTAATAAACAGATTCTGGGGGTTTACAAGTAGATTTAAGGAGCTTCTGTTTATATTGACTTTCACCTAAAAATTTGAAGATGACTAGTAGCCTACTTGCAGACAGTATCGCTGTATGTGCCATGGCTTTAATAATATTCTCTAATGCTTTTTTGGAGATGACTTGAAATCATTGTTGATTTCCACAGGTAAGACATTCTTTGTCTTGCAGCCTCTATTTTTACAACTTTGCTTTGGAGAAGAGATTGGAGAGAAGTTAGAAATGACAGTATTACTTCAGTTTCTGCTCATATTTAAAGTTGTAGGATTTTCTGAGAAGTAAGGAGGATTTATATGTGTGCCAAAACCCATTTGTGTTAGCCTCTGAAGGCACCAGCTAATTTGTGTACACTTTGTATATCTAGTGGATCTTTTGAAATTTTTCTCTATTTCAAGAGTATGCATTTCTGAGGGGAGTAGGAAGTTAGACTTTATTTTTTACCTGTTTTCTGTGAGGTGAAAATACAGGTTGATGGAGCTATAAAGATAAGGCCAGAAGTGCTAAAGTCCTGTATATTAAGACTAAAGCTATCATAGGGGAACATTTTGTAGGATTGTCTTTAATATTGCTGTAGTTCAGTATCTGATGAATTAGAAACAGTTTCATATGTGGGTCACTTGACAGCAGATATTGCTGATAATGTGTACTTTAGTTAGGTCAGTACATACTATTAATGTGGAAATCTGCAGGTGTTTTATTTTCTTTATCTTCTAAATCCCTACTGGTATACCCATATACCCATAAAGAGATTTACAAAAACTGTTGTATTGCTTAAACTACTAAGGAAATAGAAAAGTTTTTTCATGGTATGTTGAGAATAGGAGCTCTTGATCTTGTTATTCTTTGCATTTGTAGTAAACCTCTGCTCTAGATAGGCTTTCTCTGCTTTCAGGGTTCTTAACATTATTAGGAACAACCAAGTTCCCAGCAATCTTGAAAGAATGTCACTCAGGTTTTCTTTATTTGTGAACATTGCTATTCTGAACTAAGTTGCAGTAAATGTAGAAATACTGTGTTATTATATGAACTTTATTAACTTGTAAATTAATATTTGTTGCTTGCTGTACAGATGGTTCTGACTCCAGAGACAAGCCAAAGCTCTATCGTCTACAATTAAGTGTCACTGAAGTCGGAACTGAAAAATTTGATGACAATTCCATTCAGGTATGAAAAAAAGCAGATTCATATTACAGTACTGATCTGATCTCTGGTGTGTTATGCGTCGTTGTGGAATCTAATAAGATATGCTATAAACACCCTTCAGAGCTTGAAGGGTAAAATACTGCTGAAATTTTGTATTAATGGTCATAACTATCTGTTTTCATTTACTTCCACTCTTGATTTAAGAGAAAGGTTTTATTATTTTAAGACAAGTTTTAAGTATTTAAGGGGTTTATTATTTAAAATGGGTTTTTCTTTTTCGTAACTGAATCAAATAGTGCATATCATTGTTATTGTAATTGCTTAATGGCTTTCAAGTCCTAGTCTTAATCCCGTTGAGGTAGGATTTTTTTAAGGGTAAAAACCAAGCATATTTGTGTGAAGTTCATGCCACGGAATCTCTTACAGTACTCTGAGTCTATGTCAATGCATTTAGTTGATTTACAATTGTATTGTGAGATTTCTTAAAAACAGCAAGTGGAAGAAAACAGTATATGACCAAAACAATGTAAAATTTTTCAATAAGTGATGTCTGCTGCACATGGTAGTTAAATGTGTGTTTTATTATTCTTGTTGCATTGAAAAATGAAGTGAAACACACTAATTTTAGTACTACTCATCTCTGTAAATTCCTAATCAAAGTTAAATAGCTAGTCTGTAAATAGGGGAAGCTACATCTTAGTCTTTTTTTTTTTAAAAAAAAATTCTGCTACAGTATAATTTAATTTATTCTATGTTAATTAATTTTATTCCCAGTTATTTGGTCCAGGAATTCAACCTCATCACTGTGACCTCACTAATATGGATGGAGTTGTTACTGTCACCCCGAGAAGCATCGATGCTGAAACCTATGTGGAAGGTCAGCGTATTTCAGAAACCACCATGCTGCAAAGTGGAATGAAGGTTCAGTTTGGGTCTTCTCATGTATTTAAGTTTGTGGATCCTACTCAGGACCATATTATTTCCAAAAGATCTACTGATGCAAGTCTCATGGTCAAAGGTCCGAGACACAAAACTGGGTGAGTAACATATATTTTCATCCTACTAAGGTAAGAAGGGGTACCTTGGGAAAAAATACAGAATGAGAGCATTATAAATGGCCAGGGACTAGTGTGTGAACTCTTTTAAGTGTTAAGAATATAATTTTAATACTTGAGCTCCACCTTGTGATTTTATGTAGGATTAGCAAGTGTCTTTTTCATTATGAAGTGTTCAAACAAGTTTTCCTCATGCTCACTTCTGTATGAAAAACGATAATGCCTTATTTTAATGTATTTCACAGTACATCCGAGCTCCAGGAAAAGTCAAGAAGTTGCTGAATGTTTTCAGACAGTCTGATTTTTGTTTTTTTTCCTCAGATAATAACTTTCAAAATTCCACTAAAAGGATTTGGAAATGAAGTAATCATGAAATGAGACTGTTAAGACAGGGTTGCTATATGTCTCAATATAACATCCACATTTTATAGTGTGATTACTTACCCACTTGTTTCTGTGTTGCAAGGACTGACAGTCCAGAAGTCCACCCTGTTGTTTCTCATTCATATTTTTGATAGGTGCATAATAAAAATACTGATCATAGGGGTTCAGGTGTTTAGTTCAATAGCTATAGAAATGTTCAGAAGAAACAATCTTAAAATCAGTTTATATAGCAGGGATAAAAAACATCTTATTTTCCATCTTCTCTGGGTCCAAACAAGGCTACTATTGTTAGTATAGACATTATTGTGTAATACCATTTAGAAAAGTAACAAATTGGCTTGGAGATGAGTGAAAGATACCCAGGAAAAGAAGTTTGTCTGCTGAGTTAATATAGATGTATGCTTTAACAATTTTTTTTCCTTCACTGTGTTTTCTGACGGAATAACACTCTGCTTTTTGTAGGCCCTGTCTGCAGGAAGACCTCCAGCCATGTAGCTGTCATATAATATTCTTGCTTAAATCTTGAGTTCATTCTGCATTTAGCCTGCAGATCAATAAATAAGTGCTCCTGCAGATTTACAGTCAACTGGAAAGCACTGTATTACTGCAGAGCTTTATCTGGACAATAAAATCTATGGCAAAGAGCTGGGGCAGCTTGAACAATCAAATATTTTTTTAAAATCTACAGAATGAGGAGATAGTATTATGCATTACTATGATTTATTAATTATTTACATTATGTTGTATATTTAATACTAAAGAACTGAGTAAAAAATTGTAGCTAGTCTACTGTTGTGAATGCAATGCAGTGACCATGTTTTATGTGTATTGTGTTTATGTGTATTTATATTGTCTTACTTGACTGGACAGAAATTAGCTAAGAATGTTTTTGCAAATGAAATTACCTGTATAAATATTTTTCAGCTTTATTAATATGAAGAACTAATACAGTATTAAAAAAAAAACCAAACTGGATACATGGTATAACCCTTGAATTTTAGTTTACTAATTTAAGTTACTCTGTTCCTTGTTTGTTAAATGTTTCATTTCTAAAACATACTGGAAATGTTATCTTGCTTCTAGAGCTGTCCAGGAAACCACATTTGATCTGGAGGGAGATATTCACAGTGGAACAGCATTACCAGCAAGCAAGGTATTGTATTATGGCTAAGTTAGCAATAAATAAGAGCATGTGTAAGTTAAATCAAAATTACCGCATCAGTAGTATTTGGGGTGGTGTGGCCAATTTATCAGTCTCCCCAGCTCTTTTTCCTTGTGGATAGGCTTAGATTTTATATGCATTGTTATTTTAGATTTGGGATTTTTTTCCCTAAACCCTTTTGTTTATATTTGTATTGGCATTGGGCATGCATTTAATGTCAAGAAGAGTAACGTTTTTTAGAAAGGGAAACTCTCCAAACCTGAAGTAGTTTCTCCCCAAATTGACTTATGGAAAACAGATTACGTGCAGGTAGAGATTCTTGTTAGAGCAGGTACATTGTTACCTCGTGTGTGTAGCATATGGCTGTTGTCATTTGTGATTGGGGTAAATAAATGTTTTATATAAAATGTGAAAGGGTGTTCAATTTTAATTTAACTAGGCTTTTAAAATTTAATGGATGTGACTTTAGACTTCAGTAGAGCTCCTGTACACACATTGACTAAACAAACTGTCTTTGCAGTCATAATTATAAACATTTTATGAGGTGATAATATTTTCTTGCTTTCTTTCTGCACTCTCTGCTAATAGATTTTGTGTCAGAATTGCATTTTCCAAGAGCAGACAAGTAGAGTAAATGACACAGTGGTTAATGCCTTACTTGCTATGATCGCATGCCTCAGATGAAATGAGAGAATGAATTATCTCAGCAGTATGAAATGGAATAATCTTCTCAGAACTGCATTCCCTTCTGTGTTTGATTTCTAGTATTACAAAACTTGTAAATATTTAGTGATATTAATGCAGCAGCGTAGGTATTAATAACTCTGATAGCTTTTGAATGTATTTTAGTCTTATTTGTTTTCTTACCACAGGCTTTTGATTCAGCTTCTCTATAGCATTGTATAGTGCTTTCTTTAATCTTATATGTGTTCTTTACCTACTTCTGATAGCAATTATAGTGATATTTTAGAAGGAAGAACAGAAACTTTGTAAACTAATAAAATGGCTTAAAATTTCTCATAATAAGAGTTTCTGGCTTTATTATATAGCATACTTCAAATCCTATTCAGTCCTTAGAAAAATACTTTTAATGGACTTAGGGATTAATGGGAAAGTTTAGTTTCTTTTTTAATTACACTATTTGAGACCATGTACATCTTGTTAAAGCACTGACAAATCACTCATTCTCTAACATTTGCTCTCTTCTAAGTTTGCTTTTCTGTTTGGAAAAGGGGTAACAGTAAGTTTAATGAAAGTTCTCTGAGATGTGCTGGTGAAAAGTGATTTAGTTCAAACTCTCGCTTTGAGATGCGCTTGTTGGCAGGTTTTCCTTTGTGGAGCAAATTATTTAGTTCTAGAAACTTCTTATGAAATGTTGAAACACTTTCTATTTTACTGATGTCTTGTTTTGTATTCTTTATGCTGAAAAAGATTGCTATTTATTTTGCTGCTTAAAGCAGCATATTTGTCCCATTCCTGATAGAGTTTGAAGCAGAAATCATAAATTAAAAGTGTCCTAATAAGGAGCACGAGACACAAAAAGAAAAAAAAATTAAACGGTACATAAAAAAATAACACAGTTAGAATTGTCCCTTCTTGTCTTGGAAATTTTGTAATGCCTGCCAGATCAGACTTTCCTTAAGATCAGGATAAACTGTGTCAGTAGTGCAAACACTTGGAACTATTGCAGAAGCAGAGTGGGGGAGTATGACCAGTTTTGAATTTGTAAATCCATTTAACTTTGTCTCTACCTTAAGTTTTGATTCCCAGCTCATTCTTACTTTGTATTGATAGCTATGCAGCTTCTGATGAAAGATGTTTGAAAGCTACATTATAAATTCTAGCAGTGCATTAACAAAGAGCTGCTCCTAGCTGGCCGCTGCTAGCTGTTGAGTTGGAAGCAGGCTCTTCAGTGCTTCACTGTGGCAAAAGCGCCTGCTGAGCTGTCGCTCTCTGTGCCGTTCTCCCTTCTTCTGTTTCCCCATCTCTTTTCAAGCCTCAGACCTCAGCTTCATTTTAGTGGTGCTAGGCACAAAAACTGTCTCCTGCACTGCTTGCATGCTAAGCACCTGTCCCTCTGTTCTGCATTAGAGCACCAGCAGGCTGGACGGTGACAGGGCATCGTCCGCATCCAGCACAGCCGAGCGAGGAATGGTGAAGCCAATGATTAGAATAGACCAGCAGGATTACCGCAGACAGGACAGCAGGTAGGAAACGTGGGATCCATTACTTTTCAGAATCGAAAAAATTGATTTGTTTTTCCAGCAGGTCAAGTGCTGCGTTAAAATGTTTTAAATCATCTGCTTTTCCGTAAGGAGAATGAGATTTCCTTTGAGATCTCTCTCCAAATAAACCCCAGGATTAACAAACAAAGCAAAAAATTTCACATTACTTAAAAAAACCCAAAAACAAATCCTTTGCTTCAGTATTCTGTTAGTTGTGGTTCTCTTTTTGGAAAGTCAGGCTGGTAGTCATGTCACATCATTGTTGATTTGTGGTTAGGCATGTCATGAAATGAAAAGTACAATTATTTAAAATTTTCCTTTGTCAGTGGCAAGATGATGTGATTTACTCTGGAGAGTGAAATAACCAGGTCATTGGTATGTCTGCTGTGCTGTTGTCAGCAGGTGTGGAGTCTCTGTCCTTGAGGATACTTAGAAACTGACTGGACAGGGTAGTGAGCAACTTGCTCTTGTTGACCCTGTTTTGAACAGGCAAGTTGGATCAGATGATCTCTAGAGTCTCCTATCACACCTCAGCAAATCAGTGAGAATGTGAATAAAATATTTTTACAAATCCTTCAAAAAATACAGGATTGTATTGCTGTCTACATAAATCAGCTTTGAAATTTAGATGAACAGCTATGATAAATGGATGAAAGGTAAGGTAAATGTGCTGCGGGGTTAAAATGTGCGATGATCCGAATTGTAAAGCTTGCGGTATGAAGCTTTTTGTACCTTTAAATTGATATATTATTCACTAGACAGAAAAGAGGGTTCTGACATGTGAGTGGCAGGAAAAAACGCAACCAAAAAAGGGCAGAAATTTATGCTTCCACTTGAACTTGAATGTTCAAGTGTTCTATAGCAGGGTTATCTTTTAAATACTTTCAGTGAAGTTAGACTAGAATACAACTCAGTTCTACTCTGCACTGTCTTGTTAGACTGCCTGGTCATCTTCAGATTCTTTTTTAGAATTTTATTAAGGTTGTGAAGATTCAACTCCTTATTGAATTACTAGTATTTTAATTGTGATTTTCCTCATAAAAGGTGCATGAAGCTTCTTTCTGAACTTTTTATAGCCTGTCAGAAGTTCTTGAGGCTTCTGTTATTATTTCTTGATTTGTGCCTCTGTGTGTGTATGAAGTATATTAAATTTCTATGAAGAGTATTATCTTGTGCTGTAATTCTGTATTTCAAAAACACAGAGCCATCTGTGAGCTGTATCTTGGCTTCATTTTGTTGGGGGTTTTTAACTTCTTAAATTCCTTCTAAAGAGAGTACTCATTGCTAGTTTTTACAAAGGCTTTTTCACCATGGCTCCTGTGTGCAGAAAATATTTTTAGAGGCATGTAGATTGCACTTAAATTTGTGATAGCTACAACCTCAGAGATCATCATCACCAGTCCTGACACTGATATTTTATTTCTGTGTATATCTTACATGTCTGTAGTATGCATTGTATATTATTTATCTAAATACAACACTTCTATCATGTGCTCTTTCTCAGATGCATTCCCTGTAATAATTGATTACTGCATCAGTTCCTAGATAACTGATTTACAGATAAAATTAAATTAATGATTTTTAAAGAATACTCTGTATATTAATTTGCCTCTTATGGCAAATTTCCGGAAGTCTGTAAGCAATCTTGCAAGTCTGTAAGCAATCGGGTCTCATCATTCATGACACATTGTGTCATGATTGACTGGGAATCCAGTTCCTCTATTTGTGCTGAAACTGATCAATATAATTTTGTTCTAAGGAAAATAAAATCATCAGCTGAAATCTGTCACTAGTTTACTAGCCAGTTTGTTAAAATTTTTCTATCTGTTATTACCATTCCTAAAATGAAAGATTAAAAATTTCTCTGGAGTTGTCACTATTGTTCTGTTTTATAAAGCTGTGTATAAGTAATTTTTCTATGGAGGTAATTAAGTTCTCTCTGAAGATGGTGCACTTTTGGCAGTGGAAGTAGTGACAAATTAGTTAATTTAAAATTTATAGCAATAAAAATACACAAAATACTAAAATTTACATACCAGCTGGGTGCTTTTCATAAAGACAGCATGCTGTCATGTTTGAAATATAAGAGAAATGGCAGAAATTTGTGTACATACTGCTATGCTGTGCCTGCTATTCCTTAACTTTCAGCTCCCTAGAAATTGGAGTTGATGAGCACTTATCATAAGAAGTCATTATCTAGGTGGCATAACCTGAGTTCTCTGCTGGTTTAAGGTTTTGCAAGTTTGTAAAAACACAAGCAACCAAACCAACCCCCACCAAAACCCAAAGGTACCCCAGATTTTTGGATTCAATATGCTGAAATTTAGTTTTAGGTCTTTTGACATCAGCCATCAAAATTATATTGCGGATTTTTACTAGAGGAGATAACTGAATAAAGGCTTTCAGTATTGTATTTCTGCCTTGTGACATAACTAATAATCTTCAAGAGAATGAGGTTAATACAATTATATTACATTCTCTTTCTTTATCAAAGTTGTTGGGGAAAGTAGAAAGCTGCCTGTTGTGTTACATATGGTTATTGCATGCAGAAGATGTTAAGCTTTTACTCATTTCCTAAAAATAGGTGCCCAACTGCAGAGAACAGCTAAGGTAATGCCTTTGCTTAAGGCAGTAATGATAGGATGGAAATTAGGAAAAGTTTTTCCCTCAGAGGGTGGTTGGGCACTGGAGCAGGCTCCCCAGAGCAGTGGTCACAGCACCAGCCTGACAGAGTTCAAGAAGCAGCTGGACAATGCTCTCATGCACATGCTGTGACTCTTGGGGCGTCGTGTGCAGGGCCAGGAGTTGGACTCCATGATTCTGATGGGTCCCTTCTAACTGAGGATATTCTGTGATTCTGTGAAATACATACTTAACCTTTTGTGGGCACCAGAAAAGTCAAATCTCTGTTCAGTTTTCTACTCTGTGATTTCTCTGTTGGGGTCTGGTAAGAAATAGCTCTGCAGTCATTTTCAGTGAGGACAATTCTGATTGCTGTTTCTTAATGTAGTGTAGCAGTAGCTAGGTGGGGGTAGGGACTGGGTTTGACCTCCTTTCCCTCCTTACCAGAAAAAAGGACAGATAGGTTGACAAAGTCTTCATAAGTTTTGAGGGCATGAAAGGCAGCAAAGTACATTGGTTGTAACCAAGCTGATGTTTCAGGCAAAGCTTCATTAAATTTCTTTCATGTGTCCATGAATAATTTGTTATTTGAATCCTGTCAATGGCAGATGGCAAACTGATCCTGTCAGTCTGCTGTGCAGCGCACAAGAAGGTGTTCATTAATATCACAGACCCCATAGTTCAAGTCTGTATTTTTATCTGTTGTGTTGCTGGCAAATACAGCTTGAATGATTTTGGAGGGAAGGTAAAAAAGGGTCATTCTCTGGGAAGTTGTGTCAATATTTGGAACCAGTGTATTTGGAGAAATACGTAATCTTACAGTAATTAATGTCACCCATGTGGATTATTTGTTTCAATTTTTCTCATCTTTCTTTAGATCTCAGGATACCCATGGACCGGAACTGATACTGCCTGCCAGTATTGAATTCAGGGAAAGCTGTGAGTAAATTGTGAAGTTACAATACTAACCTGTTAATGCAGTCTTCAATACTGCAGTATTTCAGTCAGTTTGAAAACTTAAGGTAATTTAAGTAAAGACTGAAAGAAACTATGGCTATACAGATGCTAGACAGTCTAGTAGTATAACTTGTTGTGTTGGGAGGGTGAACAGATACTTTAGATATTGAGGCATGTTCATGCCTATCTTAATTCTGATTGCATTTCAACTCCTTATCTTCAGATATTCAGATTAAATGTGAAAAAAATTTCAGTCCCATCTCCTCAACTGTACCTTGCATTCAGTGTCTTCTATATAGTTCTGTATGCCTTGTGTAATAGCTTGCATCTTGGTCAGAATCCATTTTCTGTAAAATCTGATTAGGTTGACATTGTCATTTAATGTTTAATTTTTGTCTCCAGGTTTTTAAGGGCTCAGATCTGGTAGAAAAATAACATACTAGAGGTTGTCCATACTTCAGATATTTGAAGCTAAATAGATTTGTGAGCAAGCAAAGACTGATTTTCATTAGTATGAGAGCTTTGCTGGAGTAAAATGTGCAAGGGAAGTCTTGCATTTTCCTGTTCACTTGAAGATGCAAACTTTCAGTAGATAGGATATAGTACAGAAATGCTTCCTCATGATCAGATTTTCTGGCTTTGTATAGAAGTGTTTTGCTTGTGTGTCTAACCTGCTGTAGTATGTAATAGACAACTCAGAGTTCAAGTTCCTGTAAGTTGCTTCCCCTTCCTCTCCTTCTCCCAAAGAAAATCCTTTATGCCTCAAGGTATGAAATTGTTTTCTTTCATGTTCTTTCTGTCTTTGGATTTATGACACACCGTTTCTTTTCCTCTTTGTCTACAGCTGAAGATGCCTTCTTATCTGCCATTATAAATTACACCAATAGCTCGACAGTTCATTTTAAGCTGTCACCAACGTATGTTTTGTATATGACATGTCGGTATGTATTGTCCAGCCAATACAGACCTGACATCACTCCTGCTGAGCGTACTCACAAAGTCATTGCAATAGTCAACAAGATGGTGAACATGATGGAAGGAGTGATACAGGTGAGTTACTCTGCCAAAATACATCAAGGGAATTACCTACATTTTTGTTGATAATCTAGCAAACTTCTTAGCCTTTTTCTTAGTCTGGCCTTTAGCAGTAGTTGGTTAAACGGTAATACGTGCATTGACTGCCCTTCATAAGGGCAGTCACTGCTTTTATGTCAGTGAATAATGTCAGTGGTAAGAAACTCTCCTGAGCAATGTGGAAGTTAGGGTGTGGCTGTTGCTCTGAAGATTACGTTCTCTGACACGAGATGACTCTTTGCTAGAAGGTAAGATCTTTGCAAACATTTCTGTCTGTGCACCCTTGTAAAACAAGTTGGATGGGCTTATTGAAGAATACTGTATAGGCAGCATTTGTTTGCACTGATTGGTACTTGAGATGAACATGTTAAAAAGAATCACAACTTTTAAATCTTGACGCTGTTACTTTTGCAACTTTTATAACCACTAAGATGGTTGGACATACTGAACATAAAACTTGGACACCTTGAGCTAAGCTGACACAACTGCTTTGTAAAGAAAAATACAAGTTCTCAAATGTTACAACATTTTATATGTAGTCTAACGCTCTTTGTACTTACTGTGTGTGCAAGACTTCTCGCACATAACGGGGGAATTCTGTTTTGTATAGAAATGCAGGATAAGATCCACTGGGTTGTCTGTGATAGTAGACAATACCTTGTATTGTGTACCTTGCATTGATAAAACAGACTGGTCGTTTTCTTATAAAGGAGTGCTATTTCATGTATCCTCAGTAATTAATTAAACTTCTTTGTCTGTAGGTTTTTCTCAGAAGAAAAATTGAAATCTGTTTCCATATTTATTAAAAGAGGTGTGTTTGTTGCAAATAGTGCTGCCGGAGTAGCAGCGAGGACCCTGCACTAAGGGCTGTACAGGCATAACAAATGTGTCAGTCCTGCCTGAGAGAATTACAGTGAAAGTGTTACGCAACAGCTTGATTAAGAGAGAGTAAGAAAGTAAACAACGGGAGTGGCATGAAACTCACAGCAAATCAAAATTGCTCAGGTTTTGGAAAGATTTAGGGAAGTTTTCAGCAGTGGAATGTTAGCTCTAGACACCTGTGTAAGGTAACAGGCTGCCACCTTTCACAAGAAAGACTGGGAGGAGAAAGTGCTGGTGTTGGGGACACTTTGCAACAAGAAAGTAAGATTTGCCTTTTGTGTGCATTCCAAAGTTGATCGGAGACTGAACAGCAGTTTGCTTCTGAAGTGAAGAACTAGTATGTTGCTCTGAATCTTGATAACACAGTCATTTAAATCTTGATGTAACAGTCAATGGATATTTGATATTCAAGCTCTTTTATTAAAAAAATAAAGAAATTAAATCTGGCTGTGGAAAAGAGGAGACTGTGGCTATAGGGAAGAACATGGACTGGCAAGAGCCTTCACATAAGCAATTCAGCAGCTAGAATGGAAAGCAAACAGAGAAGGGTAGGCTTCAAATATAAACTGGAAGTTACAGGTCTGAGTCAAAGAAAGTCTCTCAGTTTATATAACTAATGTATACTAGTTATAATGAACGTAAGAAGACTTGTACTGACAGAGGTGGGCACATTGGAAAAGCAGAGATAAAAGTTTTCTGTTCTTACTGTTGAATGACTATGAGCTGGCTGCTAGAAGATACTAGTGGGGTGGACTCAAACATCAGTTTGATTTGAAAATAAATCAAAGCTAGAAAGTAGATTATCCTGTGAAAATGTTCATTCACCATGCTGAGAAGGGCTTCCCAAGTCACATGAAGCCTTGTGGTTGTAAGCAAATTTATTTTCTATAGTCCTCCTAATACTATTGCAAAACTATTAAACCCAACTCTTCTTTGTGAAAAGGCATTTCTACAGCTTTGTAACTTCAGCTGCATTCTAATCTCCAAACAAAATTTTAAGGAACATACCAGCAAGGAAGCAGTATTTGTGGTTTGTGGAAAATGTTGCCTAGTTGCAAGAAGTACACTGAAAGGAGTCAGAGGTTGCATAAAAACTGGGAGGAGGTTCATTGAGATGTTGTGGCGAAGGAGCTAGAGGAAAGGGGGGAAAATATACCAGGGAGAAAAAAGTAGAACTTTAGTGAATTTCAAGGTTAATAGGCTGAAGGCAAAGAAATACATTGATTCTAATGACCAGTAAAATGTCTTAAGCTTGGACCTGTCTTAGTGGAGTAGAAACAGTACAAGCTAAGTCAAATTATTTCTTCTAAGGTGTAACATAAGTGGTTGTATTTATGGCTGTCACAGTCAAATTACCATGTAGTAAGTTATATCACAAAAGCTTTTTTGTGTGTCTCAAGTGTAAAGCATTCCTGCACTGAAGGGGATCTGGCATTGTGAGAGACATAAAACATATGAGAGGCTAGGGAGAAGTACCCAAGACAGAAGTAGTGAGAAGGTGCACTAATTCCTGTGCAGTATTGTGGGAGTAAATTAATGGCTGGGATCCTAATTTTGCCTGCCTACATCACAAAGCTATCAAGTCTCTTTGTGAAGTTAGTCAAGAATTATTTGCTAACAAATTAAATCTGTGACTTGATATATAATGTTTGTATCCAAATATGACTTTGTATGAGATAGGTATAAAACAGGAAAGATATATGAGAAGGCTCAGTGCTTTCAATAAAAAAGCAGAATTAGAAATTTAGTTCATATTAATTTTTCTTCTTTTTTTTTGTATCTTTTTTTTTTTTTTGCAAATCATTCTGTGGCATTTTCCATCCTTTTTAAATTTTAATATTTGTTTGTAGAAGGAGCATTTCCTTTTGTTCTGTGCCAACACATCTTCAATCAGTTAAGAGTGCTTTGGTTGGAAAGGGGGAGGAAACAAAAACCCAGCAATTTGGCATTTTGAGCTCTAACTAAAATTAAAATAGTAACACCTCAAATATTTGCATCTAAGCTCACTATGGGGGGAGAGTGATCTGAACAGAAAGCAAAAGGTAATTAAGAGCTCTGTTCTAAATAATCAGATTAACATCTGGTGGGTTTTTTTTTTGTTTTACCTTAGTGTAGATTTATATTTACCAACATTTAAGAAACTTAGTGTGGTATTTAATTTGACTCTTCTGTTGTTTCAAACAATCTTTTTGTTCTTAAATTGAAAAGTCATGTATTAAATCTGTCCTAGGTGTTCTGTGTATTTTGTTTGCTTTTGAATGTTGCTGTTTGGTTGTTGTTGTTTTTTTTTTTTTTTTCTTTTTGAATGGGGGGGGTTTCTGTTCCCTCTTTGTGTATGTTTGTTTATTGTCTCTATTGCAGCAATGCGGGCAAATGGCTCCCAGGATCTGTTGTTTGGATGGCTAGTTACCCCATTGCATGCAAAAACTTCTGCAAGGTTTCTCTGGCACACTGAGCGTGGAATAACCAGTCTGGGATGGCAACTAGTTTAAGGCATTAATTCCTTGAATTAATCATGACATGTAGGCACTTCAGTTTGTAGCTGTTGTGCTATTAAAATAATTAATTTTTTAGAAGGAGCTCAGTTGCATCGTAGCTACTGATTAATGCATCTGTGTATAACTGTGAACATGTGTTGTACCTTCATATTTAGTGTTTGATTTCTAAAGCTTTCATGATTGTTCACAAGTTTCTTTCTTCTATTCTGTTTGATTTCCTTCGTCCGTTTTTCTCCAGGAGGTAGACCAGGTTGATCAGGTAGGATATATTTGCTGGGAACTGATCCTAGCTATGTTGGCTTAGCTCAGTTTCTCATGCTGCTTCCATATCAAAATACAATACTCAAACAGCTGGACTTGAACAGTTCATAACACTCATTCAGCAACTGGAACATGGCAGTACTAAAATCCTTTTTTGACTTTGCAACTTTTACGGCATTCCATAATTTCTGCTTAACGCACTTCAATGTGGATATGAAATGACCGAAGTTCTTTTTCTTCCCTTTATTTTCTTTTTTTGTTGTCTGTGGTTCCTATTCTTTGGATTTCATCTGAGGTTGCCTGGCCTGGCATTTGTGGTCGGGAGATGGTGAGATAGATCAGTACTTGATACTGAATCACGTGGTATCAAAGCCAGTGAGCGCAGTATCAGCGTGGCAGTGGGCAGTAGTGAATATGCGCTTAAAAGTGCACAGATTACCAGATACTGCATCTGCTAAGCTCTTAGCACTGTGTAATTAGATGCTTACACTGTGGCTTTCATTGATGTGGCTATTGGCAATTTGTCAGCATTTCATGTGTTCAGTGAACATGTTGAAATTGAACTTAGTAGTTACGGCAATTGCGGTATTACGTACAAACATTTTGCAAATATCTGGTATCTGAGAGATGTTTGGTGAAATGGGAAGAGGTACTGGTCTATCTTTTGGAGCCTTTTTAAACTGCCATGCTTTATCAGAAAATTATTTCCCTGTATTATTTATTGCTTCTTTCCACTTACAGAAACAGAAGAATATTGCTGGGGCCCTTGCCTTTTGGATGGCAAATGCATCTGAACTACTCAATTTCATAAAGCAAGACAGAGATCTTAGCCGAATTACCGTGGATGCACAAGACGTCTTGGCACACTTGGTTCAAATGGCATTCAAGTAAGGCTATCAAACTTCTGTTTCAATTACCATTTTCTCTGTTTCTGTGACTTACAGAACAACTTCACACTTCTGCCAAGTTTTAGATATTGCGGTGATGTCCTTTGTGTATTGTAAATACCCGAGAGGAAAACTTAGAAGAACAGCCTAGACTTACTTTTTTAAACAGATGCCCTGTTTTGTGAATATGGATGTGAGTTGTTCACGAGTTTAATCTGTTAGATGATCTTGTGATAGTTGAGGCTGCCAATGAAAATTTTAGGGAAATTTAGTTTGTGTTTATTGCTTTCTCTTAATTCAGTGTGAAATTGTGAAGAAAGGTTAGTTTTGCTCTTAGTATGTAAATACGTAGGCTTAAATATGCCTGGGTCTTTAAAGTAATGAATCTTGTGCTCTTTAAGGGCTTCTAAATATAACCTACTTTCATAATTCTCATAAATAGCAATTTGCACAGTGGTTTTTTTTTGCACAGATTTTTCTTAAAAAGGAAGGACAGGTTTTGGCTTGGAGTAAAAATCAATCTATACTTGTCAGCTCAGGCAATTACAATACTGATGAAAGGAAAAACTGAATGAAATATCCAAATGGTAAGGGAAACCCTCAGAGGAAAGTGTCCTTGAATAAAGATAACAATATTGGCTGAGTACAGCATTAATCAAAAAGAAAGGCTTAATTTTTGTTCATATTCAGATTTTTTTTCTTCTCCCCAAGCCACTACTTGAAAAAGTTTTTCTCAGCAAATTTGCAAATCAGAAACTAGTATTTAGAGAAACCCTAGTGTGTCTTGGGTGACTTAGACCCAGCCTAAGCCCACTTGTAGGATAGCTATTCTAAATACAGTATTTTCATTTTTCTGTAATATGTAATACTGTATTGTTTGCTCTTTTTATACTGTGACAGGACTGAGAGCCTAACCATGGTTGAACGGTTTAGCTTTGAGTGGCTGTTTCTCAGGAGAGCAATATGTGTAGTTTGTGAAACCTTGTCATTGCTTTCTGAACTTTCAAAAGGTTTTAGGGGAGCACCAGACCCCTTTGTATGGATTCCCACAGATTCTTCTTTTTTTTTTTTTTTTTTTTTTTTTTTTTTTTTTTTTTTTTTTTTTTTTTTTCTGTTGGTAAATTTTTGGCAAGTGTAGCAAGTAGCTATTTTGGCAAAGTCTTTCAATTTTTATAGCCTGTCTGAATCACTACTTGTTAATGAAGCGGGGCCTTTTGCCACTGCTCAATCTGCCACAATGTCTTGAATTGGTGTCTTAAAATAACTTCCTGCTACTTTAATTGGCCAGGTAATCAAAGACAGAATATTGCTGTGGCTAGGAAGGAATGATGCTGTATATCTCTCTCATGTACTTTATAAGCAGTCTGGATGCAAAATTATTCTAGAATTTTAGCTGTGTGGATTTTCCCTAAGTATAGTGTAACATGGCAGATGCCAAATGCATGCATTAAACTTCTGGAGACCCCTGGAATATATACTTAGATGGCAAATAAAAAAGCACAACTGAAGCATGAACAGAAAGAAGTCTGCTGTGAAAATTGTCACTTGATGGTAACTGGCGTACTCCAGGACTCTTGAAATTGCCATGGATTTAATTTCTAGCAGTTGTGGGTATTTAATGAAAAATGTTTCCAGTGAAACGAAGGGGGAGTTTTAGAAAGCCATGACATATTTTCTTGTATACGTGTATTTACAATCTGATTCCTTTTAGTTTCAGTTCTTAACAGAAAATATATAAATTAATTAGCTAAAACGGAGTTAAAGAGAATGTTTAATTATTTGAAGAGGAAGGATACTAAAAACGCTTTCCATTTCAGGGTAGTTAAAGGTCAGAGAAATAAAACGATCAAAAAATTTCTCAGAAAAAGCCCTAGCGCCATTTCAGGATTTAGTGTGTTGGGTCACAACATGATTTGATTATTATTATTTTTTTTAAGTACTACTCTTGATAGATTTTAAAACAAAGAAAAATCTATTTCTGTTTGGAAAAAATATTTTTGCAAATTTATGGAACCCAAGATTGGCCTGACAGCACCTCCTCATGTAGCATATGACTCTGCTACCAGTGTGGTAGCAATATTGCAAGTAAGTGTTTGTGCTTGTTACCAGACAACCCAATTCTTTGTCAAATGTTTCCAGGAAATTTATGGGAAAATTGGTCTCTCAGGCCTTTTAAAAAGTGTTATTGGGTTTCCTACAATCATATTCATAACACAGAAATTTCAGGAATCTTGTAATTTGATAGAGTTCTTTTCTTAAGAACCATTTGTAATGAACACATAGGGGATTTAAAATTCACTTTTTTCCCCATTTCCTTCCAGGTACCTGGTTCATTGTCTGCAGTCAGAACTTAATAACTACATGCCGGCATTCCTTGATGATCCAGAAGAAAATAATCCTCAGAGGCCTAAAATAGGTTAGACTGCTTGATCTTTGTGTCTTCTGAACTATTACATTATTGTCTTCTATACCATTAATTGCTGAGAAAAAAATCTATTTATTACTAGTGGTACTACATTTACAAGTTACCTTAATCCCTGAGAATTATTTGGATGAATTGTGTGTGGATGATTCAGCTCTCTTCTGAATTTGGTCCCTTCAAGCTGTAGCCACCGTGTGCTGAGGATTCTGAAACTGGATGCTGTGCTCCAGATGCAATCTTGCAGTGCTGAGTGCATAGGCAGGATTGCTTCCCTCTCTGCCTCCTGCCAGCTGTACTGTTGCTGACTAAACAGCTTAGTGTGCAACTGGATACCTTTCAAGCAACAACACACTCACATTCAACTTGATGTTTACTAGGATCTCTCCGTAATTTTCATCAGGGTTGCTTTCTGTCCAGGTGGCACCTGTACTGCTCTGTTGCACAGACTTTGTCCCATGTGCAGGATTTGGCAGTTGCCTTTGACGTTCATGAAGTCCCTGTCAGCCCATTGCTCCAGCCTACTGGGGCCTTTCTGAAAAATACTGCTGTTCTTTAGTGTATCAGTATTCTTCCCTCTCTTGGTATCATCTGTGAACTTGCTGAGAGTATGCTCCATCAAATTGCTCAGGTCATTAATTGAAGTCATTAATTAAACAGTATCAGTCTCGCCTCAAAACACAAGGGAGCCGCTAATCCATGATTGCCAACTGGACATTCTATCTGCAAATCCACCAAGTCCTATGGTCCAACAAATTCTCTCAGTGTGTTGCTATCAATTTATTCAGTTCTCGCCTCAGCAGTTTCATTATAGAGATGTTGTGGGAGAACCTGATAAAGAACCTCCCAGCTACTAAAGATCAGCCTGACTGGCGGTGTAGATTCCTGCCAGGGTTCCCTGCCATGATACTTGAAATATGATAATTGCTTGCTTCACAGCAATGAACCTTTCTGGGCTGTTCCTGTCCACCAGAGCACCCTGCTCAGGTGTGCTGTCACCCTGTGTCTGTAATCCTGGCTCAGTGACTGTGCTCAGACTTCCAGTGTCTCAATAATTGAAGGAAAAGTGATCTGCAGAGCAATTAAGTAGAGCATTCTGTTGAACTACAGAGAGTATACAAATTTCATAGATACTTTCTGGTACATGAGGTATTAAGCTGTCTGTTCTTGCTTTTTCTCCTGTGTTGAGCCTTTAAGGAAGACTGAAGATGCACTGCTATGTTTGTAGTGCCCTGTACTACGAGAGTACTTCTGGGGACACAAACCCAGAAAATGGAGCAAACTGATAGTGGAATAAAAGCAGATGCTGTTCCTATTTCAGTTATTTCTGAGCTGCTTTATAGATTTCTTATAACTTACAGGTATTTTTTTCAGACACTATCCTGAGTTTCAATTCTAAAAAATCTAATGATCTCTTCAAAAGAGATTTCCAATTAAAAGTATTGCTTTAAAGAAGACCTGGAGATAAATGTGTTGCTTCCACTAGGAAGCATATGAGCATGTTTGCCCTTGGTGGCACTAATAGAAGTCCCTGTCGCTTATTAGGTAATACTGCAATGGAATAATTGGAAAATGGGATTTTGAATATTCTTTTAAAATCTGATGTATAAACAGAAGGTGCATTCTATAATTTAAGTGCATCATACAATGGAAATAACTAATGCTGAAATTTCTGAGTATAATTTGATACTTAGAAGAAGCTATGGAACAAGTGGAATATGCATTTGAAACAGTAGAATGTGGAGGTTGCAACTTGTTACAAAAACTAATGGAAAAATCAGTTTACTAAAGTAGGATGTGATTTAAAAGTCAGGTGTAGCCAGTTATTTACTTGTATGATAAATATTTTCCCCAAGAATTTATTTTCATTTTGAGGGTTACATTCCACCTAGCATTTTAGTGTCACTCTATCTTTAAAATTATGGATTTCTGAAATACATTCTGTGTAACTTATATATATGTAGGTTCCACCTAGCATTCACTAGCCTGACTTTAGTGTCTTTGTGTTGCTGCCTAGACCAGGTGTACCCTGCAGTTTGTGAACATGAGTGACTTTTTCTTTTATCTCTGTAGATGATGTGCTGCATACCTTGACTGGAGCCATGTCCCTATTGCGACGCTGTAGAGTGAATGCTGCTCTGACCATACAGCTCTTCTCCCAGCTGTTTCATTTTATCAACATGTGGCTTTTCAACCGATTAGTTACAGCCCCAGATTCAGGGTTATGTTCACATTACTGGGGAGCTATCGTTCGGCAACAGCTCGGCCACATTGAAGCCTGGGCAGAAAAACAAGGTTTAGAATTGGCTGCTGATTGCCACCTGAGCAGAATAGTGCAGGTGAGTGTATTTGTGATTAACACTTCTCACATGTTTGTATATTCAAAGAGAATATTTGCCTATGCTGTGTTTGTAGAAAATACCATGTGGACAAGTATAGCTTGTGTGAATCAGTCCTGGAACGTTGAGGTACCATTGAGGTAAAGACACAGACCATGTTTTCAGTAACGTTAACGTTTAACTTACAAGTGAAATGAATAGTAAACATGACTGTTAAATTTCCATTTATAAGACTGAGCTGTAACTATACAGAACAGTAGCTGAAAAATTGATATGATTCATTTATGACACATTTAGTATTAATTCATCTATTGGTACAGCAGGTGTATTTATTGTTTGTTTGAGGGCTGTTTATATTGCTTCTGTTACAAATCCGTCTTCTTGCTTCCTCTTTTCCTATCTCTTATCTAAAGAACATTTAGACACAAAGCTTAAGGTTTTATTTTGGTTTGAATTTGTCATCTGGGACTTTTTCCTCCCCTCTAGGCAACCACATTGCTTACCATGGACAAATACTCACATGCAGATGTTCCAAATATTAATAGTACTTGCTTTAAGCTGAATTCTCTGCAGCTACAAGCTTTGTTGCAGAATTATCACTGTGCTCCAGATGAACCTCTCATCCCAACAGTAAGTCTCTTCTATCACTCATTGAGCAGTTTTAGCATACCTGAGATTAAAAAAAACACTAGCTGTGAATAGCTATCTTCTCTTTGGTGGATGTACTTCACTGACTCAAGCAGGGTGTAAACAAGAATCTCTTACACTGACTTGGAAAGGAAGGTACCATTCTGTCTTGCACAGATTCAGAGAGGTGTCACTGCATCTTGCACCATTTGTCATGAAATACAGAAAGGTGCTAGAAGAGAGAACAGAGCACCCCTAAAATCTGGTTCTGTGTGTAACCAGAAGGAACAAAGTTTGATAATTTGTAGAAATCAAATGAAAGCATCAGAAACACTATGCTTTTTGACATGTAGGATGTAAGTATCCAGGGATCTTGAATCCCTTCGTACAAGCAGTGGACAGATTGTCCCTTGATTAACATATTAATACTTGGAATTTATATGTGTATGTATGTATAATGTTGCTTTTGGGACCATGTTTTTACCTTGATATTTAAGATGGCTGACTATTCTAAGTTTTATTCATGGCAAAATTTAATAGACAGGTGTGTTCCTTGCAGAATTGCAAAAAAACCATTCTTCAGGTAAACTTTGACTGTTCAGTGATCTCAGAAAAAAAAGGCAGAGGCTGTCTAATATTTATATAGCTGAATGCATTGTCTACAAAGTCCATCTTTTATTAACTTTGGATACATTTGTTTATTAAGTCACAAGCACTAATACAGCAGCTCAAAAGGTGTTGGGGGAATGGGAGAAAGGACTTGTAGCTTGGAGATGTGTTTATGTATTGGCTACCAAACTACAAAGTCTTCACTGAAGAACATAACCTATATTACCTGTTTACACATAAGGAGTATTGTATAATAATAATAATAATATTGATATTAATAATACACAGTTGCTGGATTATTATTGTTATTATTATATTAAGAACATGCACTGCAAGTTTGGAAAATACTGAGGTAAAAATAAGAGCTTCTGTCACATTTGCTAATATAATTATCTATGGGATTTCATGAAATAAAGCAATGCAGTGTACTGACTGTACATAGCAGAGCCAAAGAAGTTTTATATCTGGTAGTTTATTTTTCAAATTGTTTTTTCTTGCAATCTTAGCATCTTCTTAATGTAAGGTTTTTTAACGTAATGAAATGATCCCTTTTTAGTAACAACCTCTTTCTGCCTTCCGTGCAGGAATTGATAGAGAATGTAGTAACTGTCGCAGAAAACACGGCTGACGAACTTGCTCGCAGCGATGGCCGAGAAGTCCAGCTGGAAGAGGATCCTGACTTACAGCTACCTTTTCTTTTACCAGAAGATGGCTATTCCTGTGATGTTGTCAGAAATGTTCCAAGTGGTTTACAAGAATTTTTAGATCCACTCTGTCAAAGAGGTTAGTTCTTTAGTTGTTTAACAATGGTCTGTGTAGCAAACACAGAATGCAGAATATATTTTAGTTAAGTGTAAGCCACTTTGTGTATGATTCGGTCTTTTTATGCTATGTTCTTCAAGTGCCTGCTTTTGCAAGCCATTAAAATTACTAAGGTTTTTTTAATCCCTACCCTTTCTCCCTGTCCCTTTCTTTAACTTTCAAGGTTCTACGTAAGCAGTGCTGAGTTACTAGTGCCTGCTGAAACATTGTTTTGCCTTTGCTCCAAAACTTTTGATTTTTAAAATTAATGTAAATTGAATAGTTAAAATATTTTTTTTTACCTATCAGCAGCTTCCATGTAACACTGAAAAACTCCATGAGCTTAAAATAACTCTTTGGCTGCTGATCAGTGTAAGAATTTATGATTTGGGCATTTGTACTCCAACAGAATTTCAGATAACAAGTAGATGATGGATCTTGTGGTTGCATGAAATTTTCTTAAACTTGCAAAAGTAAAGCAGGAGATCTGTCTGACCATTTACAGTAAATGAACATGCTATAATCTTTATTTGGTGCTACTTAATTTTATTAGAATTTCTTAATTTTCTGCTTAAAAGCAGTTGTTTGTAAAACTTGTACAGGAATGTCAAGGTAAATAAGAGGCTGTAGCAGAGGAGACTATTAAAAACGCAGACTTGCTCTATACTACAGTGAATCTTTGCAATTATTGCTTCCAACTTAGGTTATAGAAAAGCTGTATTCTTCATTTAAAAGAAAAGTAAGACTGTTTTGAATGTCTAGTGAGTAACAGAGAATGTAGTTTTGAGACTAAAGGAGACTAGTAGAATAAATTCTTTAATTAGTAAGTATAATTCAGTTGCCATACAAATGGCTGTATATTCATTATGAGTGAGGCTTTTTAATGCCTATGTTCAAAATTTTACTTTTTTCAGTATCCCTTAAATTATGCTGAGAGACTTTTTGGAGTGAAACAATAAAAACTGAACTGCTGAAAAATGGTCTTTATGAGGAGGAGAATATCATATATTTGGATGGAGTGATTAATAATTTCTGTGTGATGTGTCTTCTCAGTGTCCCTGATTTAGGAGAAAATGTTGGATATTTTTGACCTGGTCTGGCTTCTTTTTCAAAATTCTTGGAATTTTTCAAATAGCAAAAAGTACATCAAACTAAATACCTGTTAATTGCAGTGCTGTATTTAAAACCATAATTCGTGCAGGCAAAGTTCTCCTCTGCTAAATCTATGCTAAGGCTAGTTAGCTATACCCTCTGCAAAGTAGATTTCTGTTAGCACTGTTTTAATCAGAGTTCTGGTAGTTTGTATTCTAAAAGTTTATTTGGTGTTTCATGTCTGAATCTGGTTGGTTAAAGCAATATTTTGCATCCCCAGAGTTTTCTATGAGCTTGCAGTGTTTTTAAATAAGTATGTTTCTCAGAAGCAAAAGCTGTAGAGCTATAGGATTTTGTAGGTAATAGCATAAAATTGCAGCAAAGCCCTTAATGGCTTTTACACATCAATGAATGTGAAAAGATGAATACTATTTTATTTTAATTAGTCTCTTGAGAAAATACCATTACTATATTGATGTTACTTTTTCTTTTAGGTTTTTGTAGACTAACACCTCATCCACGGTCACCAGGCACATGGACAATATACTTTGAAGGCGCAGATTATGAAAGTCACCTGTCCCACGAGAATGCTGAGCTGGTAAGTATTGATTCAGTGAATAATTGTCAACTGCAGTCTTGGCAAAGCATTGAGCTTTATGTGATCAGTTTTAGTCCTTTTTAGGAAGAATAGGCTCATTGTTAAACATGTAGTTCATCAGTCAGTTGGCACATTTAGGGAACTGTTTGGAGATTTTTTTGAGTCAATGTTTTTCTAGGCTGTAGCATGATTATAGTTTTCACATAAGCAAACTTTGTCATATTCCCCCCATTTGAGACTAAACAGTGAAGAAATTTATTTTAAACACAGGCAAAAAAATATATGGACATGGATCTATAAATAACTTAGGAATGGAACTGCAGGCTGCTTTTATTTCTAAATTGGCAGTTACCAACCAAATATTTAGTATTAAGTTCTAGTCTGGTCCTTTTTCGTGGGAAAAAAAAAAATCGTTAGTTTTTCTTTACATTATATTTACTAAAAAGGGTCTCACTTCACTGCAAGGTAAGGAATTTTTTCTTCTCTGTTAAAAGGCTTTGTTTGTTTGTTTTGTGGTGGACTTTTTCTGCTTGTCTGTTTGAATATCAAAAGTTACAGAATAGCTCGGTTTTGGAAAGATGGTGGCTTTATGTGAAATAACTTTTAGAGCAACTAAACAGAAATAGAGCAACTAAACAGAAATAGTGTCATATTTTAAATTAGTATTTTCAGCTTAAAAACTACTTGCATTTCTAATACTTAATCACAAAGTACTAATTTTTTTTTAATTACTCTCCTTGGCTTATATTTTTACTTGTCATGGGTCTTGTAGAACTTGCGGTTATGTTTCAGTATGAATACAAGCTAATGTGCTCCAACTGACATTCTTCAGCTAATGAAGAGTGTGATGAAAACTTTCTGAGTTGAGGAACTGGCAATATTGAAAGATAAAATTATTGAACATGTTTGGGGACTGGCTGTATTCAAGAGTACTCAGAAGTGACATTTTTTTGAACTTTACTCATAGCTTTAACTCTGCCTTTGAAATTAATTGGCATCTTAATAATAATCATCATGAAGTGCTAAAAATCTAGCTCTCTGTGTAGATCACCCTCACCTTTGTAATAGGGGCCTACAGAGTCTAAACTCCAGTTTTCGTTAAGTGACCACAGTTTTATAGACCTGTTACATTTTAATTTGTGATTCATTAATAATCTCTTTACTGAATTAAAGAAGGAGGAACAATGAGTAGACCTCCAAGTTTCAGCAGTGTGATATAACACAGCTGTAGTACTTAATATGAGTCCTTACTAATTAAATGTTAGATATCCCAGCTGTAGAATAGATACCAGATACGTTACTTGGGATGTGAGACCTGCTGCTCTAACAAAGTAGTTTTGTTTGTAATGAACTATTTTGCTTAGTTACTTTCCTAGCCTGGCAGTGAATATGAACTACTGAATTTTTTCTTCTTTCCCCTTCGGTGTTTGATAGGCTCAGCCTTTGAGGAAAGAACCTGAAATTATCACTGTAACACTAAAAAAACAAAATGGAATGGGACTGAGCATTGTTGCTGCCAAGGTATGGAAGTCAGTTTGTTTAAGTCTTACTGAGAAAATCTTCTGTTTTTATCAGCCTACTGTGGAAAATGTTAATGGAAAATGGCTATTTCCCTTGAGTTGGGTGTGCACATTCTGTTGCTCGTGCTTTTCTTCTGATTGGGGAATGTTTCTGTAATATACACAGATGTGGACAATACAAATGAAAACATAATATGCATGTAGTTATTAGGACGTTTCAATTCAAACCTCTGCTACAGGTTTTTTCAGAGCCAAAAATTAGCAGTGTTATTAAGCAGAATTAATAAACAGGTGTATTTAGTCACTTCTGCTGAAAATAAAGAAGTAAACACAAAGAATCTGTGTGTGGGCTCACTGATGAATAAACAAAACAACTCAAATGTATACATTAAAGTTTGAATACTTTCTGCCATGAAGACACACCTTTTCTTTTGCACAGTGTAGAGGTGCAAGAATGGCTTCAGTTTTGTTTCTTTACAGTAGAGACCTACAGCGTAATAGCCAAAATTGTGTGTGCATGCTGTAGCTAGTAGCACTACGTAGTAAT
Organism: Hirundo rustica; assembly: GCF_015227805.2. Taxonomy (NCBI): domain Eukaryota; kingdom Metazoa; phylum Chordata; class Aves; order Passeriformes; family Hirundinidae; genus Hirundo; species Hirundo rustica. Next base: position 41,410,000 of record NC_053452.1, read on the forward strand.
GTATAGAATGCACATACAGCTCCAGCCACCAGATGGAAGACTCCACTAGTTGGTTGGTTTTGCTGTATTAACTGACTCAGATAGCAGACATCATCTTTCGAGTTTAAAACTTGTTATAAATTATGCAATGGTGATACTCAAAAGTCTTTGTTGTGATTACGTAGCGTACAATAGATGGAACAAGTCTTTCCTAATGTCTCTTCACTGTGTAGTATGTGAAACTTCAGAATACTGTGATACTCCTTGGCACTCAGTTCATGAGCTGAAAACATGATTAAGTTAGCTCACACAGTTGATTGCTTCTAAACAGCACTGTTTGGTTTGTGGGTTTTTTTTTTTTTTTTTTTTTTTTTTTTTTTTACAACTTTCACTCATTTCATGGTGTGTTCTTGAAATGGTAATCTTGCATGGTATCAGCTTTTAAGAATGATTTCTGACAGCTGTAAAGGAATACCTGGTGTCAGGTGTGTAGTGCTAAATCAGCAGTTATTGAGGAAACAGTTCAGGATCTGAAAAATTAACTCAATATTCTGCTCTGATTTTAGTGGAGTGGGTTAATAACTTGAGAAGCAAACACTTTATCTTGATACTGGATTAAATATGTATCAGATTTGTGACTGTCATCTGCATTTCTGTTGAATGTTTTAAAATGTGTCATGGAAATTTATTTTTTTTTCACTTTACTCTGTGAAATCTGATTTCTCATTTAGAGTGAAACAGCATATTACAGGGAGGAAAGTTTCCTTTTTCATTGGAGCTGGCTGGCTTCTAGATGTTGATTTAACAATGGATATTTAGCTTCCATTAGCAGTATGTAGCAGTGCTACTGGTCAGTGTGTAAGCTTGATCTGAATGTTTTTTACGAGTTATTTACATTATTTCTTTATCATGATCAGTCACAGAAGGATCGGTTTCCATCTGCACAGTTGCAGAAACACTGGTTCAGGCAGTCATATTTCATCTTAACTGCTGTGTGCTGCCCTAATATTGGAATTCTGATATAAAAACAGTTATGTTTTAAATCTTGGTCTGAAATAAGTAAGAAACAGATTTTTTGAGTGTTGTTGTATGTCCAGTAGGAACTTCTGCTTAATATGAAGTCATCAGAATGTTCATTGGATAGAAATTATCACATTCATTGTTTGAAACAAGTTGCTGTAGTAGTTAGGTAGGATTATTTTCAAGAGGTTCAAAATTGCTTACTGTGAGTAATTATCAGCATGTTTTTTCTGTAATAGGCTTCATTAAAAAATAGAGCAAAGAAGAATACAAAGAAATACATAAGTGTTAATTTTCTCAATCTGGTCAGAGCAGAACAGCTTAGAGAATTGAGTGAGTGTGACTGAGAAGCTAGCAAGGGTTGGTGCATGTTTTCTTTCAGTTCCTTATATTGTTGATATATACTAGTATTTTTTTTCTACAGTGTCTCAAGCAGTTTATCTTCTAGCAGCATAAAAGTTAAAATTCTCATTTTTAACTTTGAAAATGCAGGAAGAAATCCAATAAACTATTTTTTAAAATTTTCTAAACATTAACTGGATGGAATACCTGAAATGAGAGGAAGAGGCAAGTATGAGAATAGAGTCAGATTTTTCTAAGCTTTCTGATAATAAACGGTTGGCTCTTAAGTGCTCATAAAGTTGAAGAAATGAAAGCTCATGCTTTCAGAAGTTCCTAGTTGCTGCTGCCTGCACAGGAGCCCAGTTTGATGGCTGACCCAGTTGTGTTTAATTGAACTGTTGGCTTCCACAGTGATTGGGAAGGGCTGTAGCAGTAGAAAATGCAGCTGGTCAGCAGGCCCTGCTCCAACCAGTGAAGGACAACCCTGAATCTGTTTAGCTTTTGTTAGGAAGACAGTTCTTTTCCTGAGATGTGACAGAATACTCGCTGTGAGAATACCTTTGCATGTCAGCGCTGACCTGCCTTTCTTGTTACGTTTGACGGGGCTTCTCATACTTGTCATGGGCTTTGGATGAAGTTTGTTAACATGGAGCTTGATGATATTCTAGAGGTGGACAAAATGGGCAGATTCTCAGAAGATCATAAAGAAAAATAATACCAATGGACTGCTTTTCTTCTTTCTACCCATTGCAAAAAAATGTGCGCTTTCCTAGTAAATCTGTGCTCATCTCTGAGGAAACATCTAAAAAACTTGTAATCTAATAATACTTTGAATTTTTATTAGTTTTGTGGTTTTATTAGCTTAAAGTCTGTGCCAATTAAGAGTTTCTAATGACAAAATTAGAAGTCATACCTTAAATAAGACCTTTACACCAAATGTTCCTAATTATCGACTGATTGTTATACCTTCTCTTCCGCAATCAAAAAACAAGGATTGAAGCAAATGTTGTACAAGCAGAGAAGGGATGCAACTTGCATTGAAAGGCTGTGCACTTACTTATTCCTGTGACAGAAGTATCACCTTGGGATACTAGGTGATTGCAAACATCTGTACATTAATGTAAATAAACCCAAGACAAAATCTGAAGAAGTGAGTCAAGGAGTGTATTAAAGTGTTAGGTCCCTGGGGAATCCTGTGTTGGATCCTCTTCCCACCTAGAGATAGGTAAAAAGTTGTAAGTGCATTACTTCTTTCACTTTCTAGTCACAGTTACTTGTATTTTAGTTAATTAGAAGTTTTAAATGCCTGCCAGGAGTGCCAGAGAGAGTAGAAATTCAGTGCATCACCTAATTCACCTCACTTTGGTGTCCTCTGAGGCAGGACAGCCCCTCTGAGCAGGCATGGAGTAAATGCATATCCTATATGCAAACATAGCAGAGAAAACAAGTTTACTTATGAAACAGCTGTTAGCTTCCAGAGCAGTGTAAACAGTGGTGTGCTTGTTTGGGTTTTTTTATAAATTGAGAAAATATCTAACAGCAATTCTTAAACTGACTGCTTTAAACCAATTTTTATTTTTATTTAGAATTAAACTGTATAGCTTCATATGTGATCCAGAAGAATAACTTCTTGTTCTGCCCTTTGGTAGATATTGGATGTTTTCTTACAGTAGTACCCTGTAGCTTTATTAGCAATAGCTTTTGTAATAGGTATATGGAAATGTAGTTGGTAGGAGTGGTCGGGCAGGGGGAACGGGGAACAGTGTTGCTTTTTGAGGTTGTGTGCAGACTTTGGTTGATCTAACCCTGAAAGATGTTTTGATGTTAAAAGCTGCCAGACTCCCAACCACATTGTGGTTAAGTTTTTATGAAATCCAGATGATTTGGAAGCTGCGTGTGCATGCAGTTTACTTTAAAAATATATCACTTTTTTGGAGGCTTTCACATGTGACTTCTTAGCCATCTGTGGGCCAGCACATTACTTCCTGTTTAATTTGGAGGTTTTTTTGTCTTTAGTAAAAAAGGGCTCCCTTTTTGTTTTTTCTAGCAGTTTTCAGAGTTTAATAAAGCCTCTAAAGTAACTGGAAGTCAGAACAGCATAACTGATTACGTAAGAGTCTGAATATTGTATTGGTTATAGCTGGTGTTGATAAATGCTACACTGTGTCATAGCATCGAGCTCCGAGTTATCTTGATGGGTATCTTGGAAAATCCAGCAGACTAGAGCTGGTGGTTGCTGTTGAGGGCTGGAAGAGAAGTGGAGAATTGTTTTTTTTCTTTCAAGGATCTGTAGTCCCGGAGATCAAAATGTGGTTTTCTGTTGTTGGAAGAACAGAATCCATGGTAAGTCCGTTCAGGTTTCTGTTGGGACTGTTTTTCTCTGAAGTTTTACTATCCCTGTACTTTTTTCCTGCTCTCTTGCCTGTTTAAACCTGCCAGTAGTTATTTGTTCATGTAGCAACTATGTAATACAGCATGCAGTTAAATATAGTCAGATGTTAGTAGCTAACTTTCTAAAATCTAGAAAGAAAAAACTAATTTTTTATCTTGTTCTTCATATGTACTCGGGAAATTTTTGGAAGTGACTATTAATATTTAAAGTTTTAGGTGTGATAACTACTGTTTTACAGTGCCAGAGCATGAATAGCATGACCTGTGATCTGTTTACTTGTCATATTAGTTGGCTTTAATCCAGGTTCCTCTAAAAGTCTGTTTTCCTCTTATAAAATCTTAGTAGAATAATTAAAATCGATGTCCCAAACAGTGTAAGATTTTTAATGCCCTCTAGACTCTTCTGAAAAGACCAGAACATGCAAATTTGTTGCAGTTAGGATATCTCATTCAACTGTTTGCAGAGGAGAAGCATTTAAATTCTGTTTTTAGGTTACTACTGCACGAAAGAAAGGATTCCCATGTTCTACAGGAACCATAGAGCAAGTTTTGTTGATGAATCTTTGCATGCTGGTTATACTCATTAGTGTATTGTGATTTAGTTCTTAAAAGTATGGCACACTTCAGCTTCTTGTCCAGTCATCTTTTAGTGGTATAAACAGTAAAAGTTGTCTTAAAATATATACAAAGACCTTAAAATACATATGTTTATGACCCCGCTGGCACATAAATCAGAGTGTATTTTCTAGGATTTTCTTAACAGGTAGTGAGATTAAGTAGTGCTTACTGAAATAGTATGAAAGGAGATAAGGTGTTTCTTTTTTTAATAGAAGCATTTTAAACATGAGTATGACAGTTAAGCAGTAAATATTCCAGGGAACAGGCTCACTGTTCTAAAAACAAGTATGTAACAGCTTACCCATAAATAATTTTCATTATTTGGCAACCTTGTTTGTTCTTAAGTAAGTTAAATGATTCTAAATTGCTTTAATTTCTAAACCATTGTTTGTCATTTTATATTTAGCAGTCAGTTCAAGGTGTTAAATTTAAGGAGTTTTTGAGACTACGGGAATATCAATTTTGATGTAAAATTTTTCTGAAGGTTTTTTCCTACAAATGTCTTGTAGGAGATCCATTTAGAAGTATCAGGTTTAAACATTCATTTAATTATTTTTTCCCAAAATTGAAAATTATGCTTATAGTTAATTATAACAATATTGAAATGTGCATCTCTAACCTGTCTTTGCAAATATAGACAGTTGATAGGATTTTTTTTTACTTTGTTAGCTTTTTACATGTGTTCTAGGTCTTAAGATTTCAGATACCTCAGGATTTGAAGTCTTCCTGAGACTGTGTGTTCTGAGTATTTAAGTAAATTTTCTGGCAGCATTCATGCTTTCCTCCCAGCATGAATTAATTGAAATGTTTCAGTAATAAGATTTAAAACTGTTTTGTGAAGGTTGGTGTTGGGTTTTTTTTTTGGTGGTGTTTTTTTTTTACTGTTCAGTACTAATTCACCTCAGTAGTCTAAACTACTGGTGTTGCCTTAGCAGGCTTCTTAGGAGTACTTTAGGGAAAATACAGTATATAATTCTCATTTCCAGAACAGATTTCTCAGTCTCATGGAAATAAAATAGTATATAGGTGGCCAGTTTAGTCTTCATCACGAACAAATAAGTAGCAGTGTGTTAGCAATTTGCCTGGTTTTTGTTGATTCCTAACTTCCAGCAGAGTTTTTGCTTAAATTTTGGTGCCCTATAGATGTTGTACAAAATTTCGTTAGTGCTTTTATGTGTTGTGTAAAATCTGAAGGTCACACCATCACAACATGATTGTTCTTAGTAGCTGTGAGATCTCAGCTCTGCTCAAGTGGAGTGAGTTTTATCTTATTTATTCACGCATATTTAGATTGATACTGCAAATAGGCGACCCAGACATGGTCACCTTAGGCCTTCTGAAAGAAAGTGAGTTTTAAAATTCATGTGCCATTTCCTCATTGCACTAATACCCTGTGTATGCAGGCACTTCTTGGCATGCCTGCTAAAACTGTAGTGCACATACACTGTAGCTAGAATACCTGTACCAGACTTCATTAAATTCTGGTATTGTAATGACTTTGAAAATTCTGTTCAGATACACGTTAATACAACTTTTTTTTTCCCCCCTACTATTAATGACAAAGACTTTTGTTTTGGAACTTAGTAAGTTCTGTATTGACATTTTTCTGTATGAGTAATACTCTCAGTTGGAGTAGAAATTTAGGTGCTTAATAGTATGTGTTAGTGTACACACTGATCCTGGATTATGCTGTATCCATCTGAAACTGCAGAGCCTGCATTATGTGGAAGTTAATGCTCAGGGGTTTGTGGGTTGTAATTTATCCTTAGCTATAGAGGCAAGTGCCATTTTTTGGAAAAGTGCAGAGATACAGGGTGGGGTTTTTTCCAAAGTAAATTGCCCAGTGTGTCTTCCCTGTAAAGCCCAATGCAGACATAATGAAGCTGAAACATACGATCAGAATTGACTTACCGAGGAAGAGCATCACAGAACCTGCAGTACAACTTGTAGGTTTGTACATAACCCGAGTAGCCCTTAGCGTGTCAGTGTTCGTGGAATATTTATAGCAAATGTACGTTAGAAACTTAACCCTTGTCTGGTGAAATAGAGCTCAAGCAATATATTTTCCTTGAGCTCAGTGAAAGGTTTTTCCTTTGAAACAAAAGGGAAGTAAAATCAAACAGGCTCATGTATTTAATTTCTTTTTTGAAAATTAAGAGTGCCTTTAATGCATTTATAGAATATGCAGCATTTATAATAATAAAGAAGATTTCTTTTTACAGAAAGGTTAAAAAAGAATAATGAACAAAATTTGCGTAGTCTTTTATGAATGTTGTATATGAAACCTTTTGCATTTACTTACCACTTTTCCCATTTCATAAGAGTAAGAGTAAAGTAAAATAAGTTAGGAACTGTTGCATACTTGATTTCAATCTTAGAATGAAATGGTAGGCCAGTTGCATTCCTGGAGCATGAGAGAAATCATGCTGCTGTAAATTTATATATTTCTGTTTAGCACAGAGAATGCTCGAGCTCTTTGTGTCTGTCCCTGCTTCCCATGCTGAACAGTGTTAAAATCCCCAAACAACTCCATATGCACAAGAGTACCGTAATTTGTTAACGCTGTTTCAGGAGGTCCATTTCAGAACATCTTGAGTTGTCCTGTGAAAAGCACATTTAGAAGATGAGAGTATATTCACTTGCTTGCTGTGTGCAAGTCAGTCTTGATTGCAAACATATTAAAAAGTAACACGTAGCCCTTATTCCATTAAAAATAACAACAAAACACTTCAGTCTTTTCTCTGTACTCCCTTAGAGGTTTCTTGTATGCAGAGCATCTGGGTACATCAGACATAAAGTTTCTGGGTTGTTGGATGTTTGAGGAGTCGGATGTACTGCTGCCAATCTCCCTTTTTTTCCTCTGAGTAGTAAGACACTTTTCATCTGTTTTTTCCACTCAGTGCAATTTAAAGCTGCTGTGGAATGGATCATAGCAGTTAAATGCTTAATTTCTTTACCTGCTGAATAATGTTGATCATCACCAAAGTTTGAACTTATTTGCCCACTTGTGACTGTACTTTGTCTAGCTCCAGAAACATTTGGGTTTTGACCCCTGACATGGAGGAGTATGTGAGAGGGGAAAGCAGAAGTAAGTTGTATGTAGAGCATGGGTCAGTTTTAAAATTATTTTTAAGTCAGGATACAACATGACTGAGTGCAGCTGTAGTCACAGCTGACAGATCAGTTTTAGATACAGTAGGCTGGTTCACCTCATTTATATTTGAAAAGTATTTTCTCTAATGATGACATATTTCCAAAGTGTCTTCATTGGTCTTGAAGAAGCACAGGCTTTAGCTTTCTCTGACAAAGTGGGATTTTTCTGATTTTCAAGTCGAGAAATTTTGCCCTTGCTAGAGGCGGGATCAGTAGCTACAAAGTTGGTCTTTCTCCTGCCTCTGGGTCCACAGCAAGTAGTTCAGTGAGTCTTAGTATGTTTGGTACCTAAAGTAGATAAAATATGTATTCACCCAGATAGAACCTAAAGAACTCAGGCTGCTTTATATATGTGAGTGTTTGGGTGGTCAAAACCCCTTGCTTTTGCCTCCTAGAGAGTGAATTTGTAAATTTGCTGCATAGTTTAGTAAGCTGTTGTTTTTTAAAAGGTTTAGCAGCTTGGGTTATTTAATTGCTTCTAGACTAATTACTTGCCAGGGCAGTCAGAGTGAGACTTGATTCTGTTCCATAAACTTGCGTTTGAGGATGTTTATTACAACTTGCAGAGATCTTCTATGTAAGCTTAAGAATCTGGAATCAGGAATTAGCCTTGATAAAAATCAGTCAACTACTCTGAGTGTAGGCAGATAAAAGATTTCAGGCTGGTATCAGGCTTAATAAGCTACATTTCTATGCTATTTTCTTTAAACACATTCTATTCGCACACAGTTGATTCATCCTATATTATAAAATACCACAGAAGCTTATCTGACTTGGGAAAACTGTCAGCTGTAAAACATTATGAGACATCCAAGATACCTTCAGTAAGGTATTTTTACGTATATGTGCACATATATGAGTAATACCTACATTATTAAAATAAAATCTTATTTCATATTTGCATAAATATGAAAAACCCAAGAAAATCTTGAAAATTACTTATTTTAAAAGATTTATGGTTACGTGAACTACTGGAGTATTTTGACATGTAGTCTTGGTATCTGAAGCTACTTAAATTGGAGTATTACTTGAAATGGTTGGTGACTGTATGACACTTCTGTGGATTCAAATTGGAGAGTGAAGATACTTTCAGTTCAGGACTACTTTTTCATTTTACTATTTATGTGAAATGTGAAACCATTTATACATATATGTACTTAAGAGAAATGTACATTTCTATATTGAAAGATCGTTAGGAAGACATTTTATGGAAATGAAAGCCAGCTTTTAATACAGCTAACATTTTTTTTAAAAAATGAAGGGTATGTTTTTAGTCAGGTGTGGTTTTGCCAGTCTTCACTGGAAGCTGTTCGTTGCTCCAGTTTCATCAGAGTGATAAACAAAGTACGTGAAGCTCAATGGGTGTGGGCAAAAGAGGCTTCAGAACAAGTAATGACAAGACCTTCCTGTTAATTGCCTGGAGCAGCACCGGTTTGGTTAGGTACTGTACTGCAGATCTGCTCTGCAGATGCATAGTTTTTCCTTAATTACGTAATACAATTCTACTGGTATTTTTAACAACTGGAAAAGTGTTTTTATAATAGTTTTTGTACTTCTAGTTCTCATTATAGGTATTGAAATCCAGGTCATTTTACAGGTCTCCTAGAACTTCAAGAGTATTGCTAACCTCACAGAAAGCACAGCTGGTTTGTGATGCACCTGTGTTTTGTGGGGCATGATGTGTGGGGATGGGAGTAGTTCAACTGTTAAGAGGTTAGCACCTGGACAACATATGGACCTTCACTCTCTCTCATTCTTTACACTGGGATGCTGGTGGGGCTGTGTGATGCCTCAGCATCTCCAAGCCATCATTCTGCAGGTGGCAGGTCCCAATGAGCATGTCACAGCATGGGTGGCTCGCCTGGGAATGGAGCTGCATAGCGACTCTCACTAGAACGTTGTTTTCACCATGCCTTTACGTCTGCTTGTCCTGGCAAATACCAAATGGGAAGGAGGAGCAGGCAGAATTTCTTCTGCCTGCTTTTAATGCTTCTGTGGTGACTCACAAGTTCATGGATAGCTGTGGTGCTGCCATTGAGAGGTCTGTCAGATATTCTTGTTGCTCAAACTGTGCCTTTTCTATACAGTTGCACTATATGGTGTGTTCTGATTTTAATGGCCGATGGAATGTATGTGAGCCAGAGTTTCCTGTGTCTCTTACTGACAAGGAAGTTTCATAAATTTCATCTCCTGACAGCAACACTAGCAATAAAATCTGTTCTCCTTAACTACTCTCATTAAATCTGTCATGTTTATTAATTCGTTATTGTGGTACTTTTGTACATCCTCAGTTTTATATCCTCCTGATGTAGGACTAGCAGTTTCTTTTTTTAGATTGCTGTAATTTATCTTGTTCTTATCTTCATTGGTCTGAATACTCTATAGAAGGAGCTGAGATGGTTTGTTTTGGCTGGGTGTTTTTTGATGCTGCTTTGTTTATTTCTACAGTTTTCATAGTGATATTTTTAAGCAAATACAATATTTTGGGCACAGTTCTTTTAGAGGAAGGAGGGGCTTGCAAACAATTACGGGCTACAGTGTACTGATCTATTACAACTGGATGTAATGGAAAAGGACTTCTTAGGCTATCTCAAAAACTGAGGTTAGATTACATTATACAGCTTGGTCCTTTGGCTTTGTTAACATGACAGAATTTTTTGGAGTTAAGCAGAAAACGATACCAGGCTTAAAAGGGCCAAACACAACTTTGGACAACAGGTATGAAATCTTTGTGTAGCATTGTCTCAGCTGAGCTTGTCTTTTTATGCATTAAAATTGTCTTGGCTCTGTGGTATCAAATTAGTTTTCCTTCCATCCTCCTGCTCCCAGTGAATTTGTAGGATTTTTTTTTTTTTTTGAGATTGAAGTCTGTGTGACTTGAAGAATGAAAATCCTATAAACAAATGTAATAATAGGGGGAAGTTGTTTATTTTCTTCACCTTTCATATTCTGTTTTGAGTGAGGTACTGTAGTGGTTAGTTGTTTTTTTCCCCTGCCCTGTGTCAGTGCCATCTTAAATATAATTTATCAGCATTCTAGAGGCTGAAGTTGTGCTCACCTGAGGTCCCAAAATTTGCTCTTAAGCTGCTATGGATTGACTTAGTTGCATGAGTTCTCAGAACTCTTCCAACCTTTCAGGCCCTTCAGAAAAGTAATTCAGTTAATTTGTTTGTTTGTTAATTCAGTGAATTCTTAACTGAGTTCCTTTATGAAAGGCGGAATGTCCTGGGATCTAGCTCAGGTTTTCCAGTTGTGCTACTGCTGTTTAGAAGACAATTATAAGTGAAGGTTTACAGAGTCTTTGTTACATCTTAATTTCCCAAATATGAGTACTTAGCAAGCACTTTTCCTGAATTAATTGAGAAGAATATATGTGTGTCCATGTATAAGAGCACATTTGTCAGTATATAGTAATGTTATTTAGGTATGTTAAAAAAAATGTTCTCTCAGGTGAGACTTTAATGTCAGCTTTAATTGTTGAATTTTAATGGGTTTTTTGTTGGCTCCAGTCTGTCTGAATTCATTAATCTCCAAGATAAAAAGTAATGTTTTTTAAAAAGAACTGGAAGCTCTTGCTGCAGTTCCAGCTTCCAGCTGGTTAACTGTTCTCTGCTCCACAGTCGTATTTTCAGGTGAAGTTAGGTTTGTGTGGACTCTGCAACTCATTGCCTGTAAGCAGTACTGATGGGAAACTCAACAATCATCATCATCATCATCCATATGTCTAATAAACCTTCTTGGTGTTTTATTTCCTTGCTGCCTTTATTTATTTGTTTGTTTGTTTGTTTGTTTATTGCCTTAGTTTGTAATTTTAGACTCCATCTTATAAGATTTTTCTAAACATGTTTTTGTTCTGTGATAAGAACTATTTCAAACTAGCCTGCCTTGTAAAAAAAATAAAGCTACTCCTCTTTTCTAAAAGCTTCCCTATCTTCCTTCAGTCCCACTTTAAATATTGTCAAACCCTATAGGGGGCCACATGGATGAAATAAAGGTAGAGCTAAGAAAAATAGAACTCCTGGTGAGTTTTAATCTCTGGATTTATCTCTGGATTTATTGACAGTGTTTCATACCTCAGTTTTTCATTTATCCTCTTGTAGCTCCTTTTATTCTAGCTCTCAGTAAGGGAGGGCTCCTTGTTTATATAGTTTTTACAAGGTAGTGGTCACTTGAATATTTTCCCATACATCCTTTTCTTCATTTAGGTTTAGAATAAAGACCCAAGTTACCATTCTAAACAGCCTTCTGTATGCAGAAGTGTCCTGTGTTTATTTTTACCTCCCAAGTAGGATTAGAAAATCTTCTAAAATCCAGTTATTAAAATTCCAGTTAAATGGAAAAGTTGTCCTTTGTCATAGAATTCCATCCTGTAAACCACAGCAAATTTAGGATTAATTATTCTCATACTCTGACTGAACTTGCAAACGCAGTGTGTTAACATCTTTCAACTTGTGCTGTTTTAAAACATTTAATTGCTTCTTAAGATAAGTGTGAGATCATTAAAAAAATCTTTATACAAGTATTGCATCTCATGCAAATGTGTGGCTTCATCTTGGGTACTGGATCTAATAGATTGCCTCAGTTTCCCCCATGTGTTGGCTTTATGCATCTTAAAGATGAATAAGCCCCAAGCATGGAGAAGATTATTTTCAAGAATCTTTTCATGTTTTGCCTCAGAGACCTAACAAAGCTTTCTGTAAAAAATGGGGGGGGGCAGGAACATGACATTTTTATCTCATTGTGCAGTTACATGAGTAAAAATACATTGTGTTTTTTAGCTGAATGCATTTTCATCAGTTCTATATGAGTCATTCATCTCCATCCCTTGCTAAAGTTAAGGAGTTTTTTTACATTTAGAAGGAGAATGGGTGGGAATTGGCAAAATTGGGAGCGCTTGCCATGCAGGTGTTCAAAAGCTTAAAATGAAGATATTTTCCACTGTGTAGTTTACTTCTCTGTGTGGGAATCTGCATGTATGTGTGTGTTCGTTTTGCAATTGTTTTGGGGCTCAGCTCCCATTAGAATACAGTTGTTTTGCAGGCACTATACAGAGCTGCTTGAAAAGTCAATAGGTGAGCTATAGTAGGATTTAGGAATTTCAAATGGTTTAAGTTTTTGGGTTAAAAATAACATTATTCACCAAATAATGGAATTGAATCTCCCTTAATGATCAAGGCCCCTCCTAGCAACCTCCTTTCCTGCACTGTTATGAACAGTCACGATGTGCCGAAAACAATTTAGGGAAGCGGATCAAGTTGAAAACAAAGCTTGTATTTGGGAGGAGGGGATCAGCTAAGCCTTCAGCCAGGTCTGTCATGGGACCTGCCACAACACAGTAGTGCCTGCTCAGCTCCAAGTGTGAGACAACATGAGAGCAGACAGGTGGGTTTCTTCCTGTATAAGTGCACTGTTACTGTCATTGTAATTAATTTTTTATTGTAGTATTTGAAAAATCCTGAAATGTGTGATTAGTGCGTCACTGCTGGCGTCCGAACTAGTTCTCTCTGCTTTATGCACTTTATTTGTGCATAAATGTTTCTGTGTACTGATTATTTAACTGAATTGTAAAAGCACAGAATGGAGATGTTTCCCACACTGAAGCTTAGGTCTGAGGTACTTCAGGTATCAGCATTTTTAAATCAGCATGTTCCCTTCTTCAGTCACCAGTTCACTATTTGTTGAATTCTGTTCAGCTAGTGTCTTCTTTACAGAACCTTTTTCCCCCTGGGATTCTGTTTCCGCTATGCATTGTAAAAGTAGGTATCATTTAGAGGTCTTCAGAGTAGTGTTATGGTCAGTTCAGGAATATTGTCACCCAGGTGAACTGAAGCAGCGGTAGTAGTTTAGTGGGTTTTTCCCTTAAATTATTACTTAAAGGGGAGGATTTCCCAAATTTTTCCTCCAAAGTGTATCTTTTACTTTCTGCAAGGATTGTGGAAAAAAGTTGTATCAAGTGTGAAAGGAAATGGGTAGATTGGTAGCGTTAGAGAGTATGGTACGGTGGATGAGGCTTTTTAAAATACAAAATATCTTACATTATTTTTTGAAAACGACTTAAAAAGGTTTTTGCCATTTTGTATTTAGTTATGTATATTTGAGGAAATATGCTGTAGGTTTCAATATGTTAATCTCGGAGAAAGGAATAAGCCATCTCTTCATGCTTACTGCATTCTTGCTTTCCACAGTCATCTGACTCCTTTACAGTTGCCTTCTTCTGTTTGGACTAAAAGCCACATGGATACACATGCTTCTGGTATCAAGGATTGGAGAAAATTAAATGAAGTGAAAAGAAGGTTTATCATATTTTTATTACTGACATACACATGTTATTGCTCTTTTTTATTTGTGGGGGAATAGTTTTAATTATGTTGACCTTCACATTCCTTTGAAAGAAAAACAGTTTAATAAGTAGTTCACAGAGAAATCTGTTTTATTGTAAAGTCAGTAAATGAAAACAGGAAAATCCATGTGGCGTGTATGAGAATTTTATTCACTTTGGACTTCAGTATGCATGGCTACATATTAAGAACCTTTTCATATTTCTAGTAATTGCATATTTCCTTTCTAATGCAGCCTGCTGGAAGGTAGAACCAAAGCAAAATCAAGATTGTTTCAACAGAAATTAGGAATTCGAATTCAAGTTACTGTAAAGCTTAGGGTAAATTTGAAGGGAAGATGATGAGTTGATTTTAAGGGTATTCAATGAGAACTCTTCCCAAGCTTTTGAAAGCACATGCATATCATTAGAAACATGTTAAATGACATGTGAATTAGAGGAGAAGCTCACTGGTCCTAATAAGACATAAATAGATGTGGTAACTGATAAAGGTGGGGTTTTTAATGTAATCTGAACAGAGATTTATTTTAAAATAATTTTTATGCTTTCAAAATGCATTAGTTTTATATTTAAGTGAGAAGACTTGGAGCTAAGACATCTGCTTATAACTTCCTTTAAGAGAACAGGAAAGAGATTGACAAACTGTATAGACATCATAAAAAAACATTGGAAAAGAAGTAATGAGGAGTAAAATATCAGCTGCTTTGAATCATAATGAATTACTGTCAGGGTTAGAGTATAGATGCAGTTAGACCAAAAATCCAACTGATACAGTGTCTTCCAGCTGTGATGCCTTTAGCCAAAGAACGTAACAAAAACAAGTGTAGGATCTTTCTCTCCTGTGAGAAAAGGCTGGGAGAATTGGGATTGTTCAGCCAGAAGAGAAGGCCCCAGAGTAACCTTATTGTGGCCTTCCAGCACCTAAAGGAGGTGAGCCAGACAACTGCAGAGGGACTTGTTAGATGGGCAAGACAAGGGGGAATGGCTTTAAACTGAAAAAGAATAAGTTTAGATTAGTCAGAAGAATGATCTAATGACCATCATTAGATGGTCAGAAGAAATTTCTTTACTGTGAGGGTGTTGAGGGATTGGAACTGGTTACTTGACTAAGTGGTGGATGCCCCATCCCTGCAAGTGTTCAAGGCCAAGCTGAATGGCACTCTGAGCAACCCGCTCTAATGGAAGCTGTCCCTGCCTGTGCAAAGGGGGTTAGAGCCAGATGGTCTTTAAGGTTCTTTTCTACCCAAACTATTCTGTGGTTCATCCTGGTTGCTAGATTTTTGTAATTTCAGAGTACATTCTATCTGTTGGGGGGGGGCGGTTATGTTGCTTGTTTGGTTGTTTTTTTCTCTAAAGCCTCGAAGGGCCCTACTGCGAATCTCGGATTCTTTGGCATCTTTCAGCAGTCTTGTTCCTGGCTGTTTCCCAATTTAATTATGAAATCCTATGGAAAATGTTTTGCAGGGCAGAGGTTTGTTGCATTTTGTTTGTGTTTCACTATTTAAAACATGCTAGATGTGATAGGAGAAGTAAGAAAGTGTTTTCTACTGGCTGATTAGAGAGATGATAAATAGTTCTATCAGTGTAACTCATAATCACATTGGCCTTCAGTTCCTTGATTGTTGCTGAGTTGAGGAACCCATGTCTGCTTAGTTGGTTCTCTCAAGAAAGGTATTCCATGTTTCTGATGATTCTTGTTATCCCCTGAACCTTATGGTTCTGTTAGCGTCATTTTGTAAGGGAATAATCAGAATTCTAAACAGTTCTGTAAATGTGACCGTTTTAGATTTTTAGTGACCATGGTGGTTTCTGCTTTGTTCTTTTCTGTTCTGCAGATTTCTGAGCTGGTATAAGATAGCTCTAAAACCAGTGACTAAACTTTAGGAGTTAAAGTCAGTTTAGAAACCACTCTTATGAGTATTTGTACAATTGAAAATGTTTATTTCATCATTATCTGCAATATAAGACACATATCATGGGTTTATACAGAAGGTTACAACTTTGTTTAATGTGCAATAAGAATCATAATCGAGCATGAGAAAGGTGATGTATATGGATGAATATAGTTTCTGATGCAGTACATGAGTACCAAAGTTGTGTGATTAATGTGTGCACTGTTTCAAGTGGCAGTGCTCTTCCAGAGGTTTGCTTGTTTTTACCTAATTTTTGTATGATATAGATCTTTGTCTGAATTTCTGGACCTAAGGGGAAGAGATTCCTGCTAGCATCCTTTGAAGTTAGGACTGAATAAAAATGCTGTCAATTCCAGGTAGCTTCAGAGGAGTCTGTTCATCCTTGGTCAGTGTGGCCACCAAGAAAAGCTGCTGTTTGGTTCCTCCAATGGCAGATGTGATGCATGAGGTTATAACTGCAAGGGTGGGTGGGTGAGTTGCTGTTGATTCTTTTGCCCGTTGGAATTCAAGGAGCTTGCTTGCGGTATATTCAGTGGCTGGAGGCAGAGGAAGTGACATATAAATGCTATAATTTTCAGTTCCCAGCAAGGGAAAGGTAGTAAGTGGTTCTGCCAACAGTGCCCTGATGGGAACCAGCACCTTAGAAGGTTGAAACATTACCTCACATTTGAACCAGTGAAGTACATCTTCACCCCATTACTGCTCCAGTGTTCAGCATCATGGGATCCATCTCCAACTCTTGGTTTTGACTTTTCTGACATATTTTCTATTTGGCACGTTTAGTTACAATATTGTTTGCCTTTTTTTGGAACGCATTTGAGCATGGTGAACAGCACATTCATTTAGGGCTCCTTTGCAAACTTCCGTTCCTTCTGAAAACTAAGAGCTTTTGATACATTATTGAAGCTGGTATTAATACAAAAGAACAAGTTCTTTCTTGCTGTGTGTCACCTTGAAGTCTTGAAGAGCTCCTGCTAAAAGATCTTGTGATGTCCATCTTAGCAGTCTAGGTGTTCAGCTAGATAATCCTTCCTCATGTACATCTTGGTTGCTTGGGGGAAAGAGATTTGTGAAGCATGATTTCATTTTCCATTACATTTATCTATCTAGCTCTCTTCTGACTTGTGTTTCTCATAACTTTAGCCGATTTTTCTAGTATAAAGTTAAAATTATTCTGCAGTTACGGCAATGTTTCTTTAGAGCTCTTTTTTTTAAAAAAAGGAACTAAAGTAATTTAATTGTCTTTGTATTATTTCTAGACAAAGAAAGTATCCATATTTCAGGGTTTTTTTGCCTTTTTTTTTTTTAATTCCTAAGTATGGCTTAAGCAATTATTATGAAAAATTTGGACACATAGAATGTTAATCTGGAATTATAAGACTTGAAGGAATTCTTTTTCTGCGGCTTTTGTGGAAACATTTGCGATTAACCTAAGACTTAATAAAAATAGGTCTTTCACTTGTGTAGAAAACCATGTCTGTGCAACACTTTCGAATAATCTTCACCTTGATTCTTATTTTACTTTATTTTAACAATGTGAGCAATGCATGTTTTTGCTACCAGAAGAAAAGAGTTAAAAGGGAGGAGGGGAAAAAAAGGAGGAAGCTGTATGTTCAATATCAAAGCAGCCTGGGGGGTTATATTAGAAAAATGATGTTACACTTAAGTCTCTGTTGAGAACATACTTAGCACTCTCGTAAGTGACTTGCAGAGTAAAACGGCACCGTTTGCTGCAGCAGATGAATGACAAGTAATAGTCTTACATTATAAGAGACAATTAAAAGGTTTGTAATACTAACATTTGGACTGATTTGTGTGGTGTCTTGTACATTGGAGCATGTGGATGACACAACAGCATGGCTTGAATAGATGCTTTCATTCTTGTATCTTGGTATCTGTCGGTATCTGTCTTGCAATAAGTTCACTGTTAACAGTCCTTTCAAAATGTAGCAGAACACTATTGAGAAAGATGTTTTATGAACAAAATTGCATGGTTTTGCAGTAGACTTAAATATTGGCTCTGTCAATTCTAAAATACTTATGTCTGCTTTACTTGTTTATGTAAAGCTAGAGGCACTCTTGGTTCCTTTATACTGGCTCCTTTACAGTCCTAATGAATGTAAAAAACATTTTTATTCCTTTTTCATGTAATCTGCAATTTACATTGTTTCACTGGGGTACAGTGCTCTTTTTAAAAACATAATACAAAGATGTATAAATAACAACATATGCATAAAAGTGCAAATAAGTATTTCTTATTAGAAGGGGACTGGAGCAAACTTCTACAGTATAAGTTTTAGTTAATGTCGTTTTTTCTTGATCAAACTTGCATTAAGACCAAATATTCTTTGCTTCTAACAAAGCTTGCTGTTTTAATAGGCCTAATATTTTTCATATGACTTTAATTGAATGTAACTCTTCTCAGTATAACTGTTTTTTCTCCAATTTGAAAATATATAAAAGTAATGAGAAAGTAGAGGTTTACTTAGTCATGTAAAATTTTGAATAAAATTTGTGGAATGCTTAGGAGATCAAATATAAATTAACTAAATTAATACCTTTTTCTCTGTAGGGTGCTGGTCAAGACAAACTTGGAATATATGTCAAGTCTGTTGTGAAGGGAGGTGCTGCAGATGTGGTTAGTAATATTCTTAATCATCAATTTCAAAAGTAGAAAGAGCCTTTGGAAATGCTTTAAAATCCTTTGTTTACTAGTTTGTGGGAATGATTGATTTTTTTAAATGGAGATCATGTTAGCATTGGTGTATGAATTTTCTTCTCCTGAATACTTATTTAGGATGGTCGTCTGGCCGCAGGGGATCAGTTGCTTAGTGTGGATGGTCGAAGTTTGGTGGGCCTGTCCCAGGAGAGGTACAGAATGCTTTCCTTCGTTGTTTTTTTGTGAAGAAAATGTTAGCTTAATAACATACCAAGATGGGCGGAAGCTCATTTTCTTGACACTTTAGGCTTTGTCTTGGCGTTCGATAACCGCCTGTGGATAGATAACCTTAGCAACAAGTTCAACTGTTTGTGTACTACCTTTCCCTTTCCATACGATACGGGTTATCTATATACAAGAGATTGTACATTTAGATTTTGGTTTTGAACAATCTTTATTTAGCTCAATTTTAAATACTTTGGCTTCTGACCTTTAAAGCAGAAACTGGAAATAAATAGTACTTGCCAGTAGGTATTGTCTGTGCGCATAAGCCTATCTTCCTGTCATTGCCTTGTAATTTTTTTCAAAGTGATTTTAAGTTTTAATCTAAAAAAGAGTGCTTTGTCAAGCAACAGATTACTGATAATAAGGATAACTAAGTAATACACTGCCTAATTTAATTTTGTTTTATTTGCGCTGCCTTTTTTTGCAGGGCAGCAGAACTTATGACTAGGACAGGTTCTGTAGTAACATTAGAAGTAGCAAAACAAGGAGCAATTTACCATGGTCTGGCAACCCTGCTTAATCAGCCATCCCCGATGATGCAAAGAGGTAAAGATACTTACGTTGATGTTAATAACAGTTTTGTAAGTCTGCTTTCTGCATTTATAAGAATGCAGAAAATATCATAATTTACAGTATCTTACCAAGCATTATTACAACAGTAAATCAGAAAAGAAATATAATTGCACAGAAAAAAATGCCTTTCTTATCAGAAATTCACCTGGTTTAAAATACTGCTTAGTGTATATGTACCTTTCAAAATTTAATTATGCATTTAAACACAATTCTGATTTGAATTAATTTTTATTTTAACAAGTGGAATATAATGAATATAAAGGGCATTAAACTAAACGGCATTTTTTGTCCCTTTCATAAGAGCTACCCTCCTCTCAGAATGTCTTCCTTGTGACCAGAGAATGCAGTGTAATTAGTAGGAGAGAAATAAATGTAAACAAAAGCCCTGGAGTGTATTTTGCCATTGAATTTTAATCAATTTTTTTAAAACCAGAAATGTTGAAACATATCTCCGCAAGTTTCAGTGTCTGATCATAAGAAGTTCTTGGATGCTTCTCCAATGTTTTATTTTATCATCCTACTTCAGGGTACTAACAAAAGACATACTAATGCCCAATATAAAATAATATTATAAAGGAAATAATTTTGTCAATGAAGACATTTTCTACATACAGTGTAGTACCACAGTACAGGAAAGAAAAGGGTTAAAAGGACAAATCCTTATTATCACAGTTCACAACACCATCCCAGATGCCATATGCCTCAGTCATCCAGAGATCTTTCAGTATAACATTTAGTTTTTCCAATTGTTGTGGTACCTTGTCAGAAGTTCTTTTGAAGAATACAGATTGAAGGAATTCTCTATCTTTGATGCAGGATTGGGATTGCATATTTGAATAAATAAAGACTTTTAAATCTAGCATCTACTTTACTGAGAACTTACTTTTTAAATATAAGCTCAAGGTAGCTCTGGTTTGAAAAAAAGCTATACTAGGCAGTAGTTAAGTGAAAAGGAGAAACTACATATCCAACTGTTACAGTTTCTGACCGCCGTGGCTCAGGTAAACCCCGACCAAAGAGTGAAGGTTTTGAGCTGTATAACAACTCCACGCAAAATGGATCACCTGAGAGTCCTCAGCTGCCCTGGACGGAGTACAGTGAACCAAAGAAGCTGCCAGGGGATGACAGATTGATGAAGAACAGAGCTGATCATCGTTCCAGTCCCAATGTAGCAAGTAAGAAAAATTATCCTTCTTTTGGGAATAGATGCCTCCTCCAGTAGTTTTAGAGGCTGTTGTATTCAAAAGGGAGTGATTGTTTTTAAAAATTGATTAAGTTTTAAATATCAGTGTAGTAGTAACATTTGGAGCAAGCCTCTTGCTAGAACTGTTTAAAGAAAAAATCATAGTTATTTTGTGAATACTCTTACTTTATTAAGTCTTTATTAAGTTCTGTAAATTATTATTAACAGTCGTGTAAATGCTTCCTTTAACTTTGCAACAGATCAGCCTCCAAGCCCTGGGGGAAAGAACGCTTACGCATCTGGAACTACCACCAAAATAACCTCGGTCTCTACTGGAAATCTTTGTACAGAGGTCAGAAGTGGCAAGCAAAATGCTGGCTATTAAACTTTCTCTATCTATCAGTAGTGTCAGTGTGCTTAAGTCAAATAGTTCAGTGTCTTACTGAACTGTTTGACCACAGTGCTGGCACTTGGTGACTGGGTGGGGTTTTGGTTCTTACAGCTGATGAAAGGTTGAGACAGTTTTCAATGATTTCATTAAACTTTGTTCATGAAGTTGTCCTTGTGATTTCTTAGGTTTGTACAATATTGCATACTCGCTTTGAGACCATAAAAACATGAGTCATAGCCACAGTTATATTTGATACTAGGCAGCCTCTTTATCTCCTGTCCCAAATGAGTAACGCTCTTTGGAGCCAAAAGAAAATATTTGGAAAATGCATGTTTAGAACAATTTTCCATACAGATCTATGTGATTAGAGAATTCTACCTGGTTTTGTTTTTTTTTTTTTTCCTCTACCTTTTTCAGGAACAGATTCTGCCACCACGACCTGAAGCTTATCCTATCCCAACACAGACGTATACTAGAGAGTATTTCACATTCCCAGCTTCTAAGTCCCAGGATCGAATGGGTCCAGCTCAGAGTCAGTGGCCAAATTATGAAGAAAAACCACAGCTCCAGGCAGAAAGTAATCATTCTATCAATACTACCATGCAGGTGAGAAGTAATTTTTTTCAGTATAAGTAGACAAACCAGAAGGAAACTGCTTGTTTTCCCTTCCTGGACTGCTAGAGACTTTTTTCAGAGTAGTCAGCTCTCTATAGCTATACCGTAAGACAGGAACAACTATACTTTTGCCAAGATGGGCTTGGGTTCAGGAACCCTATGGGGTTTTTTTTCCTTCTCATTTTGCCTTTTTCCCCACTTTTTTTCATAGAATTTGTTACCATCTTCTCCAGACCTGTTATCTGGGATATTTTAATCCCATTAGAGGTAATGGGGTGTAAATGGTAGTAGGTTTCATCTTGTAAAATGTTTTGTGGTTTTCTGAAAAGCAAACTAAATCTTCATTCTTCCAGGAAAGTTGATGTGGAAAAATGTTTACCTGGAGGGTGTGTTGTTTAAGTGATAAAGTATTAAAATTGAAATAAAACAGTACTTTGAGACCTATCCAAGGTGTTCACTGAAACACATTCCCTGCTCCTAGTAAAAAAAAAGAAATACATAATTTCAAATTGTATATGCTATCAAAGTGTTTGTTCATGACATCTTGACATGGAATGAATTTACACGCATTGTACTTTTAGAAATTCAAACACAGTGTTGTTCTTCTCCTGTTAGTGAGAACATCACTCAAATCCATACAGGAAATTAAACCTAGATCTACTAAATCTAGTTACTGGATGATCTTCTTTCTCTAATCCACCAGACTTAAAAATATAGAGGGCTTTTTTTTTTTCCCTCCCTTAATTAGTGATAAGAGCAGAGCCTTACACAAGGCTTATCTTTTACTTTTGGAAAAGGGCTGTATAAATTATCATGGGATTCTAAGTAAGCAGAGAAAGAATTGTTTATTAGTTGCTTACACGTGTATGGGCAAGGGAATTCAGTAAAAAGTCACCTTTTTTTTAGGGTTTTTTTTCAGTGTTACAGAGATTAAATTCTCATTATTTGGGCTGTTAAAAAACAGATGTTTTGCACAAAGTAGGATGGTAATTTTGAAAGGGAATGCTGCAAGTTGAACGACTGTGGCAAATAGATACGGAAATATTTTACTGAATATCCATGCTTAACTCTTCCACATTTCATGAGTTCCGTCTCAATCTTAGCTGCATATTTAACATCTCCGTGCTCTCTGTCAGTGATGGGAGAAGGGGAGGCGAGTGTCTCCAGAGAATGGTTCCTACCCATTTGTCTTAACTGAATTCTATGATAATTGCTGCCTGGACATGCATCTCTCCCCTGCTTAAAACAAGCTTGAGTAGCTTAGATGAGGTGGTTAAAACTGGTAAAGATGAAGCCCATCTATTAAAGTTGTTGACAGAAGACACTGAATTTGAGCTATAGCCTTAAGGCTGAAGGCAGGGCAGAAAAAGATTTTGCTAAAGCAAAATAGAAGCTTTAACTCCTTACAAGCACTGAAAGTGTTTGTAGTTTTTCCCTGCCAGACAATAGTTCTTTTAAGTTGAAAATTATAAGAAGAGAGAAGAAAAAAATTTACAAAAATAAAAAAATCCACTTCAATTTTTGCAGAGGGAAACTGGGCTTGTAAAAAATGCTGCTAAATGCCTGTTTTCTGTTCTGAAGGCATTAGCAAACTTTGGCTAGGTGCATCTTCACAGCAAATCTAACACAAATAACTGTGTGTTCTGCTCTGCTGGACTAATAGAGCATAAAAAATACCCTTGTTCCTCTCAAAGAAGGCATTCTTTAGAGGTCATGGTTAAGGTCATTGATGGAGGAAAATAAAAGGAGTTTGCTTTGTTAGTCTTCTCTCAGTTGTTGATAATTGGTGCATTATGTGTTCAGTGCTTAGCAGTTCCTAACATTCAAAGTATGAATATTTGCTTCAAGAAAATCATTAACAGATTTAATAATCCTCGTTTATGGTCCAGTGTTCCTTTTCAGGTGGTTGTTCAGTGCAGTGGGACCCAGAGGTTCTGTAGAAAAAGACTTGGTGTTTGATGCACTAAAGTGACAAAAATCTCAGGCCATTATACTCATCTTCCAGGAGCAGGTTCCTGCAGGGCATCTTGCCTGTTAATGGAGGAGGGGCAGCAGAGACACTCTTCTCTCTCTCTGCAGCCTTTCTGTTTGCTGTCCCAATAGAAAAGATGTTCAGTGAAGCCAGTTGAAGCCTGAACAGCAGAGCTGGTATGACTGAGCCACTGCTCAGAGCTACCAGCACTCTCATACTCACATGTGGGGGAGGGACTGTCAGGGGTAGTCCTGAGAAACTGTGCGAGCTGGGGAGGTTTTCAGCTTAAACTCCATTTTGCATCCATCCTTCCTCCCAATCCAGTTACGAGGCAGTTCTCAGGAGCTTGCTAAGCCTTCCATCACTTGAATGAATTAAGAAGACTGAAAAGAATATTTTATTGGTGGTTTTGGGAAACCTACTGGGCACAGAAATGCTGAAATTTGTTAAAAGTAATTACCTTCAGTAACGAGAATATGTTTTGTAAGCTGTTTTAAAATATGTTTTAATGTGGATAAACTGTGATACACATGCCTTGTTTAATATTTTTCAGCGTGTAGCTCGTTCCCAGGAAGAGCTCAGAGACAAAGTTTTCCAGCCAGAGAGGAATCGTTTGGAAGTTGTTATACGGAAGGATGTGGAGTACATTGATCGGAAGTCAGACAGCGATCAGTGGATGAACTCATCTGTGGATTCTAGCACATCTAGCCAGGAACACCTGAACCATTCCTCCAAACCCGTGTCGCCTGGTTCCTGTTTAACTAAAAGTGGACCTGGCCGTTGGAAGACTCCAGCCACTAGCCAGCCGACTCCAGTGGCCATTTCCCAGCCCATCAGAACAGATCTTCCCCCTCCACCACCACCTCCTCCAGTGCATTATGCTGCCGAATTTGATGAACTGCAAATGGATTTGCCTCTGCCTCCCCCACCTCCTCCAAATCAGGTAGGAGCACAAGCATCCTCCCAGGTAGCTGCTGCTGAGCGTAAAAAAAGAGAAGAGCATCAGAGGTGGTATGAAAAGGAAAAGGCACGTTTGGAAGAAGAACGAGAAAGGAAACGTCGTGAGCAGGAGAGAAAACTGGGCCAAATGCGTTCTCAGCCACTGATTCCTGCTCAGCCTGTGGTTCCTCCTGTCTCCCTTCAACAAGTGAAAGCAGAAAAACCCTCGACTTTGCAGAGGTCTCAAGAAACAGTTATTCGAGAGCTGCAGCCCCAACAGCAGCCACGGACTATTGAGCGGAGAGATCTGCAGTACATTACTATCAGCAAGGAAGAACTGTCCTCTGGTGATAGCCTCTCTCCAGATCCGTGGAAACGGGATGCGAAGGAGAAACTGGAGAAGCAGCAACAGATGCACATTGTGGACATGCTGAGTAAAGAGATTCAGGAACTTCAGAACAAGCCTGATCGTACAGCGGAAGAAAACGACCGCCTCCGCAAACTCATGCTTGAGTGGCAGTTCCAAAAGCGACTGCAAGAATCAAAGCAAAAGGATGAAGATGATGATGAAGAGGAGGATGATGAGGTGGATACTATGCTCATCATGCAGCGACTGGAGGCAGAAAGAAGAGCAAGGGTAAAAGGGGATAATCCTTTCTGTAAAAAAATACTGTAAATTTCTAGTTTGGTGGGTTTTCATGCTTTTGATGTTCTTAGAGGGTAAAGGAGGATGGCACGTTCTTAAATGGCTTGAATTTTAAAATTAATAACTTGGAGTAGTTTCATCAGTTAAGTAATGTCTTATGAAAGTATCAAAGCTATCTTTTATAGAATTCAATTTAGTGATTGAATTTACTTTTCTGGTTTGGGGGAGAGAAAAGTTCGCTTTGGATAACGGGTTTTTGCTATGTACCTGGAGTATGGTTAGAAGGTAGAATATGGCAGAAACTTGCTTGCAGAAAGGTAAGCAGAAATGTTTGAAATTACAGAAGTTTGTAGGAGATAAATAAAAATAACTAATATAAATTTAGAGAAGAATAAAAATAGTGTGATTTCTCCCTCCCCTCCCCAGTGTATTTACCTCTAAAAGTTTTTATTTATAATCTTGGGACATGAACACGAACACTGAATGCATACTGTTTCCAGGGAGTAGTGTGCTGAACAGACATTCCAACTTGCTGGTCTGATCCAGCTGCTACCTTTACCTCTACCACCCCTCAGTGCTGACCTCAGCAGTGGAGGGAGCATTGCTTGAGCTATGTGGTTTTGGGTGGTGTAATAGCTAAATCACCTTATCTAGAGCTCCAACTCCTACAGGCCTGGATTTTTCATGGTGTCCAGTTTAATCAGCATCTGAGATCTGCTTACCTTAGCTTCAGTTCTGTGAAAGCTCATAATATATGTAATAAGATGATAAAACTGAATAGAAATTTTTAACCGCTCTTTTAACAGCTGGTGGCCGTTGTCTCCCAAGACTCTGCTAAATCTACTGTTATTAAACTTTCTATAGGAAAATCTGTTATTTTCTGAATAACAGTATGGATTCCCAAGTTACATACCAATAGCTATGCTTTTCCAGGCTTAAAAGCTAGCTCTGTAATATGTTCAGTGTCTTCTGTGTGTTTGTCTTAAAAAGTTGACTTAGTTCTGTGATAAGCAATGTTTAATTTCTGAGAAATGTTTGGACATGCTTGTTTTGACATTCAGAAACAGCTAGTGGCTTGAGTAGGATTTGAGTTCAGGATTGTTTTGGCAGCTTCATTTCCTAACCTTACCCTTCTCATATTCGCTGCAGTCTGCATTGCTTTCCTTTTTTTTCTTGTGCCTAACTTTATTACTGTGTAAAACAATAGATACCTCAAACTTGGAAACTGAAGAAAGGAGGCGCTAAATATATATATTTGGAAAACAGCTTGCCCTAAAGTCCAGCATTGCTAACAGGCAATTTGTGGCACATAGTTACCTATGGGCATAAAAAAATTCATGTAGAACTGCCATAACTATATTAGTCTTCTCTGCAATTGCTGGCTTTAAAACACTATTTGTGCATGAAGTTCTTCCAGCTTTTTGGAACATTTTGAAACTAAAAAATAACAGTTGTCTTGAACTGAATTCATATTTGCATTTTGGTTACATTTCACTTTTAGAGATGCAGTTAAGTAGCATCTCTGCAGAACTACTGAGGTGTTGCATGAGTCAATACTGATAAAAATTTTGGATTATTCATTTTCATTTCTGTATTTCATGTTTGTATCCATTTAGTTGCTCATTCTAAAGCAGCTAACTAAACAAGTAAAAGAAAATGCTTTTGAAATAGTATAAATCTAACTTACCTTTATTTACACTATGCATCTTTCTTTTTTTTCCCCTTTCTTACTACCTGCAGCAGACTGCTGTGCCAGCAATCTCTGTTCTAGATTTGGTATGTTTGTTTCTTTCTCTTCAATATCTCTTTCCCATTTCAATTCCTTTTTATTATAAATAACAATCCTCTATGCTTTGGATGATGATTTGTCATCTTTGGGTGTTCAAAGATCATTATGAAACAGTAAGCAGTAAGCTAAATGCAAGCATGCATTTGAATGTTTTCAGATACAGTGATTCCTTTCCCTGTGTTTCCTTCCTTTTAGATGTTGTGTTCTGCTTGTAGACTTACTTGTTGCAGCAGTAGTCTAACATAAAACTATATCTGCTGTTTTGTGCAATTTTGATTATAAAATCTTACTAATAACTTTGAATGAACAGGCTGTGAGGTAAGATTGCTTCCTTTCTCATTCGCACCCATGCAGGTTTTAGAAGAGCTCTAAGAACACTTCCTTTCCGGTTTGAAGGGAAATTGTACTAAGAGCCTTATAGTACAGCATACTTTTTCAGTGCATGCTGACACCCTGTTGTTTGCAGGTGTTAGAGGTGTTTGGTTTTGGCATTAACATAAAAATGGGTTGTAAACGCAGAAATTACTTCTGAACTGATATTTCCAAGTTGGTTGCATAAGCATGCAGTCATTAAGTTACAGCACAATTTCAGTTTCAATTGCTTAATACTATTCTCTTGCATCTAAAACATGACAGACTTTCAAACTGGAGCAGTAATTGCTATGACTCCAGCTAATTCTGTATTTTATTGCACTCATTGGACATGGGGACATGGAAAAGGAGTTTTGTAATCTTCCAGGGCAGGAATACATCCCCTTCAAAGTCAGTTTCGGTATAATCAGTGAACCAGTTTGAAAGAAAGGTGATGCTTGCAAGTCCTGTTACTAAAATTTAATTTGTGCTGCTTGAAAAAATTGTAATATGTGTCAGTTCAAAATATGGATTTGGATATTCAGCACTGCCTTACGAAAAAGAAAATCACCTTTTAAAATGCAAACTTCAGGTAACTTATAAAATCAAAGGTGTTCGGTTTTGTATTTGTGTGTTATCTGAGTGTTTACAGCAGTGGAACAGGTGAAACATTTCACCTTTATGAATTAATGGACAAGACCAGGAGTCATGGATTTTTCAGACTTAGTATCTTATCAAGATTTTCTTATTACTGCACCCATATTTTTTTTTGCTCAAACCTTGATTACTGGAACTGCAACTAGATAGATAAAGTACTTTTCCAAGCAAACTGCAAACATCTGGATCTTTCAGAGACTGGACGTTGGTGAAGCCAGATGGTATCATCAGCTTGAAAAACGGATTAGACAAATGCATAGACATCACACCTGCGAACAGATACTCAGAGGATTACACAAGGCTGTACCAGCTGACATCTCTAGCACAATGCTAAATGCTGGGGGAATGTTGAAGAAAAGGCCAGGCTTATGTGCAGCTCTTCTTGCTATGGTCAGAGGCAGCAGAATACTGGGCTAGATGGATGCATGGCCTGAATTAGTTGATGATGTATGATGTTCATAAATATAGCTTTAGAAAAAGGCAGCAAGCTAGTTCTGAAATAGTTGAACACTACTCCCAGCAAATACCACTTTTTCCTAATTTCATGATTTTTATTCCATTCATGTGACTTTCAAGACATAAACACATCTCAAAAATGCCTCTTTGTATACCCAAGTAGTTGCTACTTTTTTCCTTAAAAAAAACCCAAAACAACAACAAAACTTTCTCATGTTTGATGCTCTTTCTGTATGTCTAGGGTGAGCATTGTTATAGCTATTATGCTAATTACAAGGCTGAAGGAAGGTTGTGAACAGTTAATACAAGAATTGCCAGCTTAGATAGTGTTTTGTTTTTTTTTAATTTCCCAGGCTACTGTGAGATCTGACCCAGCTTTTTAGCTGTCATTAAATAAGTAAATGTAAATTTAAAGTTCTCCTGGAACATTTTAGAGTGTTCTAAGCAGTGCTTGGAGAAATGAATGTTGTCTGAAATTTGAGACTTCCTGGATTTCAGAATGGCCTGCCAGTCCTGTGAATATCTTAATATTCCTGGTAGGATGAGCCCACTGATATTGCCCTTTACAAGGAGAACTAGCTCAGAAGAAAGGTGGACTTCTTTGCCCTCCCAGGAGTAGTGGCAATAGGGAGACAAAGTTGTCTGGCTGAGCGGTTGGCGCTTTGCAGTAGAGATGGGTCAGAGCAGGGGAAAAGAATTGGTGCTTTGTGCTCAGCTGCTTTGCTCAGTTACAGCTGGGAGAAGGCTCTTCTCCATCATTCTGGCTGTATGAATTAGCTGTTCTTCCCTGTTAAAATGTTAACATGGTCTTGGAGAAGATGTGGAAGTACAGTAATTGAGGTGAAAACGTGAGTTTTAAACAGGAGAAAAACTGATTGGGATAGAGAAGCATCCAATCAAAATACTCAACTTGGGCATCTTACAGCCCTCTCACTAGAAGTGGGATGCAAAGGTGATTTTCCTTTGCATCTTGATAATTTGGGGTGAAGTTAGAACTGTTAGTAGTACTGTTAGTAGTTAGTTAGTACTATTGTATGCACAGAATTTCAGACACAAATGCCTGCAATTGCTCTGGCATACCTCATCATACCACTGCTCCCTGCCTTGGTCTGGGAATGCTCCAAAGTAGAAACTAGTTACTGATCATAAATAAATGAAATGTCATCTCTTAATAGTTGCTGTATTCTCACTTCTGCCTTCCATATAATTTTTAGCCATTTTCCTATAGGTATTATGTTTAGAACAGCCTCTGACCTAGATAGTCTTCACAGTTCTTATGATTCAGAGGTTAACAATAGTTCCAGGTGGGCAGCTTGGTCACTTTTGCCTTCTTTCTTTAGTTATGGTCAGAAGACAAATAAACCAGTCTTACTTTTTCTTTTAGTTGGAAATTCTTTCTTGTTTAAGTGCTTTTGAATAGGAATATTTACTGCTAAGGAATAAGGCATCCATGCCATAACCTGGGAGCAGTAACTACCATGTTCAGGGTGTTTTTCTAAATGTAGCTGGGACAGGAGTTTCCCTGTGTTTTCTCACCATGCAGTTTTTGCTTGCCTTTTTCTTTTTTGTTTATTATTAAGAGGAAATGACTTCTCTTGTGTAAACTTGTGAAGTACTAGTTGTCTTTACTTTTGACAGCAATATTATCTCCTTTGATAAAATAATGTCTTTCTAATAACTAAGACAAGAAGCAGGGAGTTGGTTGACTACTCTGTTCCCTGCTCTAGAGTGCAAACTGAGCTTGATCTTTATCTTTGTCATTTTCAGTTAGGAATGACAAATTTTTAGCCCTAAATAAGAGGAATTTATTTGGATGTAGCATCCTCCAGAATACATTCACCATATTAGTGCCTAAATGAAGTTAATTAATTTTGTTCATTAGCTTTCATGCTCAAAAATAAACAGTGGGGGGAAGTAATTGTAAGAAAATTAGCCAAACTATTTAGACTTTTAAAATTAATTAATTACATGGGGAGAAAGATACTTACATGAAGGTTGTCCTCACAGAGTCTATTAAGATTTAATTTCTCTTTCTCTCATGTACTGCTTTGTGTCTTAAGGGTCTTTTTCTGTAAGTGAAATTGGATTGTAAAATAAAACCCAGGAGTAGAAAAGTATTCGTGTTACATGCAGTTTATAGCAAGATCAAATAATTTGTTGATTTATACTAATAAGGGTAAAAAAAAAAATGCGTGGAGGAAAGAAATTACTTTAAAACATATGCTACAGTAAAAAATAGCACAGCCTGTAGTCCAATTAATTTTTGCTTGTATTGTGCCAGTGAATATTCCTGTCCGTCAAGGGTTTATATACTGTTAGCTTTAAAGAATCATGCGAAGTTTGGATTGTGCTCAGTTTTCCTATCTGTGCAGCATCATACACATACATAAACCAGTATTGTCTGTTGGGCATGAGTTGCTCTTGTAAGATGTTTAATCCCACTAGTCAAAAGTTTTCTTTCCTTCACTGCTTTTTCCAGAATACATCTGCTGCAGATACAGTGGGAGACTTTATTTATCTCCTGAGACTATTTGTAGACTTGCTGAATGAGCCTGTTACTTTAAATGGATTGACCCTTTGACTAATGAGTCATGATTTTCCGGTGCTTAAATTCTAATCCAGAATGAACAAAACAGTTGACTGCTGGAGCCTGTGGACTGTTGGTTTCCCAGTTTTTAATTTCACTTTACTGTACCTATGGGACTATGGTTGTTGAAGCTCTTTGGAACATGAGTCACCTCTGCCTTCTACTGGGGGTTCATACATGACTGCTAAGAATGTCTCCCTGTTACTTGGTACTTTTATGTAGGTAGTTCTGTGCGCTTCTGGTTTGCTTTTTTTTTTTTCCCCCCTCTTGGAGATTTTAGGCAAGCCAGTGCAAAAAAAAGCATTCTCCTAATGGCTGGAAATTATATTGATGGATCTGTTGCATAGCATTTTCTACTTAATGAGTTATTTTTAGATGCCAGTATTTGGTTACTTTTTTTGACCCATCTTGCCCATGTGAGTGACCAATTAAAATTGTCTCTGTTAGTTACAGGATGAAGAACGCAGACGGCAGCAACAGTTGGAAGAAATGCGAAAACGAGAAGCAGAAGACAGGGCCAGGCAGGAAGAAGAGCGCCGACAGCAAGAGGAGGAGCGGACCAGGAGAGAGGCTGAAGAAAAGGTTGTGTTCTTCTGAGTGCCACAGGGGTTCTTGCAGGCCTTTCCTCTTCAGCCTGGCCAGTACCAGCTTAGTGTTGGGTCAGAGCAGGGTTTAAACACAGTAGTCCTGGTGATAAGGGGCCATGGCCCAAGGCTTCAGTTTGTCCAGTCCAACCCAAAAAGTAATTAAACAAACAGCCCATTCCTGCTGGCTGGAGTTGACTGATGCTGCAGAAATAGTACTGCAGGCTAAGTGCCAAACGTTTTTGGCAGTGGCAAGGCTCTTAACCTTCAGAGCCTTTCTGAAAATTACGGCAGAAATCAGGTACTTCCTGTTTCCCTTCAGCTCCCAACATAAATTGCATACCCTCTTTATTATCATGGCTCAGTTAGTGCTGTTGGGTGCTCCTATGCCCCAGAGATGGCACTTAGATATTTCTCTAGTATTTTTTAATATCGATAAAGAGAGAAGTGTGAAATACAGTGGAGTAGTGATGAATGTTCCATGTTGTTTTTCATGTTTGGACTGTGGGAGGGTAGGAAGAGGTTTTTAGAAAGCAAGTAAATAATTTCAGCAGATAAGTATGCAGTCAAATTATAAAGAATCAGGGTTGTAGGTTCCTTTGAAACATTATACATCAATACGAGAAGCTTAACTGATAAAAGTAGAAGACAAAGCAACTTATTTGACTTAGCATGTTTCTTAAGACCTTTTTCTTCCTAGAGAAAGCAGTTACTTCTGTTCAGTTTGCCTGTTAGTAACACTTACTTCAGAAGGAAGAAAGAAGGCTAGCTTTTAAAGTTGTTTATTTTGGGAGATTGAGCAAATATATTTAAAAAGCCACCAAACCTTAGATATATTAACTATGTTCATTTATTTTTCAAGCTTTGATAATTTTTTTTCCTATAAACAGCATGGGTTGATGAGTGGAAGAGGTGGTAATAAGAGAGAAGTGAGGAAGGAGTATCTGGAGTGAGGAAAGTATTTAAAAGTATATTGTGGGGAGCTTAAAAAAATGCAACCATGAGGAAACAACTATGGCTTTCTTAACTTCTGACAATGATGCAGTCAAATGACAGCTGGATCACACTTGAAAGAGCTTTCACTGACAGATGTTGACTGAGATACTTCTACCAACTCAGTACCATTGGTAAAATGGTTTTAGAGAGTAGTACAAGGAGATGAGTTTCATGTTTTTGCTGTAGAAGAACAAGATCAGATCTATTAATTATTTTTTCAGAATAACTGACTCAGTGTTAGACAGATAAGCAGATAAGGTGGATTCTTTTAAACGTGGATTAACACCAGAAATGATGGTTATTCCAAACGTCATATATTCCCAGTAGAAGTTATACTATGCTTATACCCAAGGGATTTCATAACATACAGTTCCCAAATATGCCTCATTTGTTATCAAACTACTGAATAAACCCTTGTATTAATTTACAATGTGTTTAAGACAAGAGCTGGACAGAATTAAATGCTATTTCGTTTAAAAACAGAACAGTCTTTTAAAGAGCAAGAATGCATAGAAGATATTTCATGACCTTTTAAATGGTCAGTAACCTCATATAAGTATCATTAGCATAGTTTCTGTTTTAAATGCTTTTTAACAGCATTTATTTGATGCCTGTTTTGGAAAAGTTCTTTGTAATCGATTTTTGTGTGGAAAGTAGTTTCCCTGGTGTTTATGCAGGAAACTGTGTTAGTAGTCATCTATTCCAAGGCTCTGTTGACTAATTTACATTGTATAAGCATGAAACAAAATTACAAGGTTCTTTTTTAAGATGGAAGTTAATTTTAGTTATTTTCCTCTCCCACAGATTCTTTACAGCTTTAGTAAATCTGCACCTTATTAACTGCAGTTACAGTCTGAGTAATAAATGTTGGAATGCCTTAGTTTACACAGGCAGTAACCTGCCTTAGTGACCACAGGCAGAGGTAAATCTGTTAATAACAGCTGCACTGTGTTATTGGTTGGCTGCTGGTGCTTTGCAAATG
This sequence comes from Hirundo rustica, assembly GCF_015227805.2. NCBI lineage: Eukaryota > Metazoa > Chordata > Aves > Passeriformes > Hirundinidae > Hirundo > Hirundo rustica. The sequence goes on from NC_053452.1 coordinate 41,443,418, forward strand.
TGACGGTTTGACCACTGGCCAAACACCAGTGCACCCGCGAAAACCATTCACTCTTAGTAGTAAATGTTCTTTGTACGAGTCCGTGTAGATGCTCTGCTTATTGCTAGAAAAGGGGACAAAAAAGATTGAGGGAAGATGTTTGTAGCTGAGTGATGGAAATCTTACATCGTGTGGATTGAAATGTCTGACCACTGTGTTTCTGTTTCCTCTGGGCTTTCAGAGGCGCCAGGAAGAGGAGTATTACAGTCGCTTAGAGGCTGAAAGGCGCAGGCAGCACGATGAAGCTGAGCGACGATTGCTGGAACCTGACGAGCCTGGTCTGTACAGACCTCCGCTTCCACGGGAATATGAACTCCCATCCCCAACCCCTTCATCTAACGCTCCTCCTCCCCCACCTCAGCGAAACACCTCTTACCTCAAAACACAGGTCCTCTCCCCTGACACGATTTATACTGCCAAGTTTGTTGCATACAATGATGATGATGAGGAGGAGGAGGATTCCAATCTAGCAGGTCAGGATAAGTACTCCAGCACAAGAAAATCTTATGGTGACTTTCCTCCTGCCACCCTTAAGCCACAGCAGCCCTCCCGCCAGCCTCGCCCAGTTTCAGATGGCATCTTTCTTTCCAACTCATTCCAGTCATCTCCTGTCAATGCCAACAGTACTACTGTCAAAAAAAGCCAGCCCCTGCCCCCAACAAACAAACCAAGTTTCATCCATGCCAGCAGCTCTAAAGGTAGAAACAATTAAATAAGTCATCTCTACAAAACTATCCTCGTATTTTCAACTCCAGTGCTCTAGATTGAATCACTTATTTTATGATTTCCTCCTCCCTTAATCACTGTTTTCACTCTGGTGATCTGACTTAAATCCTGATATTAATATGAATACTTCAATTTTAAATTATTTTGATCTTTCAAATTTTCTTGCTCTTTACCCAAACTTTTCAAAATCAAATATCCATCCTTCATGTATGAATCAGAAATGATTTTAACTGCTACTCAATCAATCAAAGTACTGTTGGTTTTGGCTTTCACTCTGTATCTCTAAGTGATTTGTTTTGTATGACTGACCGCTGTTTACTCAGGACATCTGGAAGTGCACCTTTCTTGAACACAGGAAACCTCTCCTAATGGGCTCATGGACAGAACTTATCTTCTGCTTTGTTATTGGTACCAGGGTTCTCTCTCTTTTAATAGTGTGTGCAAATGGCTTTAAAAATTACATTTGTAGATGTAGTTCGTAAATACACAAGCACCAAGAGAAATACAGGTCTTGCAGTTAGTTTCATGTATTAGGCACCATTACTAAATTCTGGTTTGTACAGTGCAGTTTCCTTGTAGACAGACAAGAATCTAAATTTCATCTTAGTGCTGTTTGCTTTACTCCTTCCCTTCCATACCTCTGTGTTTCTTTGACTCCTCATCTTATTGTATGACTCCGAGCCAACCATAAAGAAGTTTAATTTCAGTTAGAGCTCTAGCTGCCAGTAACTTTTTCACCATATTTTACCTGCAGAGTACTATGTGAACTATACTGAATTCAAAGCTAATTCAATCCAAAGTTTTTGAATTTTTTTAAACTGCTGCTGTATAGGAGAAATCTTGGATACTTAACTCTTTGAGTATGTCTCACTCTGATAAGATTGCACTTTATTGATATAACACTTTGTCTTTAAACAGCAGCGTCTGCTGGTACTTCTGCATTTGTTTTCTTCTATATTCTTTTGAAGATGGTGGCCATGACATTCTCCTAGTTTATTCTTTTTACTTATGCTGGAAGTTAACAAGTGCCTGACCACCAACTCCAGGTGATCAATTCATCCTTTTAAAATGAAAAGGGTAGCAAGTCACCTAAGATCCCAAGGAAAAGTGTTTATGCTGGCTTCTAGCTGAATGATCAACTTGTTTGCTGAATTCAAGTCTCAGTGGCATAGGTAGAATCCTATAATATGTTACATCCCTCATCACTTTTTTGGCCACCTAACAAATTAGGAAAATTGCTCACTTGCTTTATTCAGTGGTGTGCCCCAGGCACAGAGAGGATATGAGCCTCCAAATACTTTCCATCTATTAGAAGCACTTCTAATCCAGCTGCAATAGTATGTGAAACTGATTTAGAATATATATGAGGCCACTGAGCTGCTTGTCCACATCCTTTTCAGGTGAGGCTCAAGTCATCATTTTCCTGCAAGGAAAATTAGCATCCTTTCCTTTGCAGGGCAGCTTAGCTTCTGCTACAGTTGAACTGCTTCTAGTGCTGAAGAGAAGCTCTGCACAGTATTGCATAGTTTTTAATATTACTGAAGGGACAGTTTAGCTCAGTTACAATTACTGTCCCACTGGTGCAGTTGATGATTAGTAGTTCCACTGTTTGTGGTCAGCACAAACACCCAAGCTGCATAAAAAAAGTGTCTGCAGTGATTCTCCTACAAAGGCAGGGGAAGCCTGGTCATTGACGCTGGTGTTGCCTGTGGGATCTCAGGACGTAGTAGTCCCTGTGGTAATAGCTTCTCTTCTGCAAGCCCATCTGTCACTCCTGTCTGGTCTGTAATAGGTTCTGAATCTTAAAGGAAGGTGAGGGAAGGTTTTAGCTTTTCAAGGCGTTTTCATTGGATTGGAGTATAAGTAGACATTCTGGATGCTTCCTGCTGTGTACTACCATTATGCCTAATCACCGTGCACGTGAAGCCACTGATAAACCCACAACCAATTTTGTACCAGAAGGACTTCAGCTTTTGAACACCAGATACCACAAAGAATTAAGAATATTCTGAAATGGCAGGCTTCTGACATGAAACTTTGGTACTATATGTCTGTACAGATTTTTTCTTCTTTCAAAGAACTTTCTTTTTGTAGAAATTCTTATTTGAAACTGACTGTAATAAGGAGTAAAATGTGCCTTCCATCACAGCATGTAGGCTTGTAAAAGCCCTTGCTTCCCTTCCTTGTTTGGCACTTTGAAGGCTGTACATGTAATGAATTAACCAACCCTAGAGCCATCAGTCACTAGTTCTTACCACCACTCTCCCTGCCTTCCATCATCCACAACCCAGAATGCCATTTACTATATAATTGCATTTCTAATCCTGCTTTCTGTTAATATTAATTGAAAAATGAATCTCAGGAAAGTGAAACATTCAGTGGTATCGTGTGTGCGCATTTGCTTTTCCTGGAAAACAATCGAAAGGACAATTTACAAAGACTTGGTTAAGGTTTTGGTAACAATTAAGGAATATTGTAGTATGATGCTTCGCCTTTAATAGCCTAATTCATAAACCATACAACTAATTCTGAATACTCTTATTTCATAATTTTTAAAATAGCCATGAGAACAGGTTAACTTCACTTGATTGCTCAAGCTTCTATGAAGACTGCCTGCGTAACGTACAAAGCCGTTTGCACAAAATGCAGAATTCACTGTGCAGTTTGACCATCTCCCATCTTGCTGACTCTGTTACATTCCTGTCCTTTACAGCTCTTTCCTGTTCTGAGTGTTAACTCTAGTAAACCATGCTTCTGCAAATTTTGCTCTCGTACCTTCTTCCACTGAGTCTGTCAGCTCACCAAGGAAAAAATCAACACCCAAATGAAAACCACTATCCTAATCCAAATGAAACTCTGAACCACAGCTTGTGGATCCAGCCACAAGCTTTTCAAAGTAGGGAAGGCAGTACTTACAGGAATGTGAGATTGACATCTGAGAGGAAAAAATCTTGATATGCCTGGCATACTGAGTATGATTTGGTTTGCTGCAAATTTTTGGTGGAAAAAAATTGGCCTACAACACATTAGCTAAATTGGCTTGTGTGTTCTAGCCTCATTCAGAATTACTGAATATTTCTGAGAAGTTTGATGTACCAGTGGAAGAAGCAAACATCTCCTTTTGTACCAAAGAAGGTTCACAAGACATAACATGTATGGTATTGAGACCAGAACTGTCTGAAGATGAATCTGAGTAGTGTTCTGACACTTTTTTTACTCTTTTCGTGAGTTACTAAGAGAATATGGTTTAAAATATAAATTAAATTATTAAACTTCTGATTGGAAATAAAAGGTTTTGTCTTGTGGCCTTTACAAAGAATTAATATAATGTGTAAAATCTGTGTGTTACATCAACTTAAAGGTGCAGTGCTGCAAGAGTTACTGGAAATTTAAATTCAGGGGAGGTAGGAAGGGGCCATCTTCTGAGTGATACAGTTTGCATACTGAGACTTAACAGAGACTTAAATTCTGATTCTGCTGAACTGCAAAGATGGTATATACTAATAATCTTTGCTTACTTTTAGCCTCAGAAAGAGAGGAGCTACAGCTCACTTTATTCCTATGGAGTTTGTTGCAGGATAATAAAGAGTGTTGCTCTTTCTGTTGATCTCCTTGAACAGCTTCTAGTGTCTGTTTTACAATAATCCATAGTAATATAAAGACTATGATTTGGCATGTGCTGTATAATCTAAACAAAATGGGTTTTGACTCAAAATTAGGAATAAAAAAAATTAGGCCATTTTAAGAGGGTTGGAATTTAATAGTACTGGGATTAAATATTCTAGAGGTCAGATGACCTCTGATTATTTATGATTTTCATTTGAGATTGTTTCTTGAAAGAAGCACTGCACCTTTTTGAAGGAATACAGTATAAAACTTCAGTGTTGTAGCTGCAATCCTTAAACTTACTTCTTTCTTTTGCATAAGGAATAAATTCATACACTGGATCTACAGGAGCAGCTGCTGGGGAGGTTTATCGGGATCCAAGAGACAAAAGATCTAAAAGGTGATATACAGGAGTCCATTAACACATTTTATACAAATGACTTGGATAACCTCTGCAGTATTTTCTGTTGTCATTCTATCTCTAGGGGCTACTCAAGTGTTCTGCTTTGGCTCTATTATGGGTTACTATAAAACACAACTAAGTTCTCTGCTCAAGTCCTTAGATTATCTGAAGCACTGCTGAACAGCAACGAGTTGTGGCACTACAACTAAGTAAACAAAATGATCACTATAAATTAGCAACTTCAGCTGGTTTAGATTTATTTATAAATCTGAACAGTATCTCTCCAGTGGGATTCTTACCAAACTTTTAATAAGCATAAATAATATAAGCTGTGTTTATCTCATACTGGCTTTACCACGTAGCATACTGAAGATGGGACAATAAAAGCTTTGTCTTCCAATGCTTTTTCTTAGAAATGTGCCACCACAGAAAAGCTTGCTAGTTTAGCCAAAGCAGTAATGCTGTGCTAGTACAGGCAGAGCCTTAGTTTATACCTGCCATCCTTGTTGAAAATTGGCAAGCATTTCCATTTATTTTGACATTCAATAAATGGTCAAGTCATAAATTTCTCTTAAGTGATAGCACAAGTGTCAGAGTTAAAGATATATGTGAGGAACAAAACCTTTCAGAACACAGAACAGAGACTCCTTTGCTGTAGTCAAAGAAGCTGTCATTACATGTCATCAAGAATGATTAAGGATCTTATAGATAAGAATTATAAAAATATATTTTTGTTTCTTTTCCAGTCAAGATGCAGATTTACCTGGAGCACCAGAAAACTTGACGTTCAGGGAACGCCAGCGACTTTTTTCACAGGGTCAGGATGTATCCAATAAAGTAAAAGCTTCGAGGAAACTAATGGAACTGGAAAATGAGTTGAACACAAAATAAGATTAAAGCACCTTATCAGATGTAACGGATGATCTCCAAATTGAGGGATTGAGATTGGGGGCACACTACTAAGTATGAACAGAAAATGAATGTTTTCTGAAAGGAGTGACTTTGATTCCTCTATATCTAAGACTGTTAATTAAGACTTAGAGATGTTGCAATAGCAAGAAAACTGATTACTTTGCCAGGAGCTTGTGGTTTATACAATGAAAGCACTGTAAATTTTTAAAGATATGAATCACGTGAAGGTAACTTTTTTTCTGTTTTGGGGGTTAAGTTCTTTTGCACCAGACCAAGTAGCACTTGTCAAAGATAAGTTCTGTTTCCTGGTGTTTTACAGACACACTTTTGTTTTAGCTGCTGAGCAGAGAGAGTGAGAATAGCTTGAACTGCCTAAACTAAACTGTGCACTAGAAATTAGTATTTTAGGTTGTTTGACAAGAAGCCAATGTCTGGGCCACCTTAAATACGGTTTCATATGCAAGTTTGACATACTGTATGGTGTTCATAGAAGGATCAACATATCAATATGGATCTTACCATTACTTAATACTGGCATAACACACATTCTCTAGATAGAACCTTGAAATAAAAATGTTTCTGTTTCTATGTACTTGTTGGGTCTAAAATGGATGCCTAAGATTTTATCTGTAGTTATGGAAAAGTCTGTGTTGATGCATCCCCACTATATGTGCTTCAGACTTTGAAAAATGTGAAGATAACAACCTTTGGATAACTGTTTCATTAAAAATTATATAAGCAATAGATAGCAGGCTACACTTAGTGGCCCTTCATCAGCTAGGACCAAAATGTTAGTAGTGTGTTAAAGGCAAGGATTCCAGTTAGGAAGTGAGCAGAACACGTGGGTATGTTTTCTGAGAAATTCAGATTAGAAGTTACTGGGCAAGTTATTAGGCCTGGAACAGTATCAATAAGTCTGTTATTATCAGTTCAGCAATATATATTTTTTTTTCTATGGATATGTGAATTGGCAGATTAGAGAAGAAAACTGAAGTGTAAAGCATCAAATACAATACTGCATTCTGGAAGTGGGAGTGTTCGTAGGGTCATTCACAGCTGGTGTGCAAGCAAGAAGCCATCCGTGCGCACACTGAGGAAGCAGTCTAGCGAGCGCCTCTTCTGTCTAGCTGGTTTTACTGACATCCTGTTACTGTTGTACTGAAAGCCTTTTTGGCAGTTCAAGCTATTTTTTCACACTGTTATAGCCTTATTTAATTTTAAATTGTTAATCTTTTTCCTCCCACTGTTTCCTCAGCTATGCTTATGTGGCTGATGATATTGGGAATAAGGACCTCATCAGAGTCTTTCTCATTGTGTGATGTTAAGACAATATATATTGTGATTCCAAACAAATTTTCTATTTGACAAAGCCCTTTACTGGCTTTAGATGATTTTTTTTCCTGTATCATATTGTTCTCTTATAAATATATATTTAGGGATTTGTGCACACTTCCAAATACAAAGGGGTAGACTTTCACTGCCTTAGGAAAGAAATCACTTTTAATAAGAGTTGTATGATAAATAAATGCGAGTTAATGAAAATTGGAGTGTAAATATTTTTTACGTATTTCAGGTTTCTTATTTGAAAGTGTGCTTTTACCGTTTCACCTGTTAAATATGAAGTAGAAGATTAAACTGGTTCAAAGTGTTAATGAAGGATTTGCATGCTTGCTATGTCTGTTCATCAGCAAAAGCAAGCCTCTCCCAATTTATCTTGAGAACACTAGCAGCCTTACAGTGACAAATTTTTCTTGAGGAAAAAACTTATGCTGTGGCTGAATTACTGTTGCTGCTAGACTCTGAAAAAGGCTTAGCAAAAAAATACCTATAACCTTCAGTTGAGTGGATTTGGCCGCTATTGGGCATTCGGGTCAAGTGTGAATATGTGTAAAAGTGCTTTTCATATTTGTCTGTGCATTATTTGAAAAAAAAAACATCAAAACTGCTGTAGTTTCCCATTTCTACTGTATTTCACTTGCAACCTATTTTTAATAAAGTTTGTATTGTATTTAACTTTGCATTAAATTTTTTTGTATTCTTATTTAATTCTGCATTCCTAACAACATTATAATAAACCAGAAGGGCTCTTAGTATCTTTTGCCTTCCATGTCCTCTTAAAATTTATTTACAAGCAAAGTTGGTGTATCTCATGTGAAAACCTCAAATGAATTTTACATGGAGAATCAACAGAGGCTGACCTTCACTAATCAGAGAGGAGAATTTCTTAGCTTAATGTTTGATAGCTATAGTGCTGACTGGAAGGAAGTGATTTTTACAGCTTAACCAGCAGTTTACAAAGTAGTAAGTGCCAGTGGTGTCGATTATACAGACTAGTCACACTGTATTTTTATCTTCCTCAAGTGCAGAGTTATTTTTCTAACAGCAAAGAGGAACCTAGAACTTGGCATCTTTTGAAAAAGTAAATAGTATATGCAGAGTCTCCACTGGGCTTGCTGTGGTTGATGGGGGTCAGCAGTTCAAATTCTGCTTGGGGAAGGAGCCAGGCCCCAGTGAAGTGCTGTAGCTGTACATCTGCTGAGGATGGGATTGAGAGCCTCCTATAACATCAAAAGAACTCAGCTTTTAATTTTGAATGCAGAATGTCTAGACCAGAAGAAAATGGAAACAATCCTTCTGTATGTGAGTCCCTCAGTCTAAACAAAAAAGCTAGTACAAGCAAAAAGTGGTGTATTTGAATCTCTGTAGTATTGCAGCTGCGAACCTTGTCATAGAAACTTTTATTTCTAGGCCAAACTATTTCCAGGGGTTATGAGAGAGGAACTGTGTGTGATGTGCAGCAGTAGCAATGAATTTTCAGTGGGGAAAAAGTGCTTTGGGCTATGCCTTCAGGTCAGTGAGCACACTAGTGTGATGCTGCTGGGCAGTGCAGCACCTGCTTTGCTTTAGGGATGTGAGCTGTCAGCCTTGGCAGCACAGCTCTTTGCTTTACTGACGGTGGCCCTTAACAGTCATAACTCTGTGAAATTGTATTTGCATAGTCAGCTTTCTCCAAAACTAATCATTTTAAAACTGTGTTAAATTCTCCCTTCTGCACCTATCATCCATATACACTGTTTTTCAGCTCCTTTAGGTAGTCTGTACTACAGTTTTGCTGGTGTTTGAGGAAAAGCCAGGGAAAGGAAGATGATGACAAAGTCCATAGTATGCATCCTGTTCCCTGAAATAATAAGCAATATACTTGATCATAGGGATTGCTTTTTGTACATCAAGCAATGAGTACACAAGTAGTAGAAAAAAGCAGGCTGTTCTTTACCTCCTAATTCAATTAGATACAACACATAGTGCTGGTAAAAAATGAGCTTCAGTAAAAATAGTCTTAAAACACATGTAGTGACTCATGAATGTGATGGTAAGAATTGGCCCTTTCTTCTGTGTTGTCAAATGATACTGGTATCTCAGGGTCAATTGCTGGCTGTGTATCCCAGAAGGCAAAGCCTCAGAGGTTAAAAATTTGGAGTTGGCTGTCTTCTTTCTCAGCTGTAATGGTAGGAAAACTTAGTGAGACCACAATGCAATACACCTGCCCAGAGAATCTGTTCACTGTTACCGACAGGCGCTCAGAACTGAACTAGTTACCAAAAAAATGTGCAATGAAAGATTTACAGATTCACCAAACAATGTTGAGAGGCTGTGTGCAGTACAACAGTCTCAAGTTACCATCTGAGTGTGGAGAATGTCACCTCACAGCAGAAAACACAGGGACGTACAGCAGAATCTCTCTGTGTTTGGCAGAAGAGGGATAACAGCCTTCTCTCATGGTCTTTTTCCCAAATGCTTTTCTACCCATTGTGTTTCTTGTTACTGCATTTTGGAATGTTGCAATGGACAACTCATCAGAAGTTTTTGAAGCTGGTACCTCTTGGGTCTTGTTGGTTCCACTGCTGGCATTAAAGTGAAATGCATCAGAAGTATTCGAGACAATGCTTATTTAATAGTATCCTAAGATTTGTAATCCACTGATGGATTTTATAATCCATGTATGGTATTTCACTGATGCTAAAATTAATAGAGTTAAATGTGGATTTAGACAATTCCAATAAATTTCTGGCCCTGAAGTTCCACAGAAGGATCTGCAATATGGCAGAGCCTTCCATTTGCAGGGGCAATATGGGATCAAGTTGGTAAAACCTTGGGGAAAAAAAGATTCTTCAAAGCCAAGTATCAGTGTAGAAAGGTGTGCTGCAGTACAGCCTGGCAGCATTTCTAGAAGACAGCTGGATTTTATAATTGTTTCCTGCCCAGGTCTCACCAACAGGCTGTTTTGTTCCCTGTCCATCAAGCAGCCTCTCCTAAGCTTTGGAAATAGAAGGAAGATCCCTAAGGAGATTTGCTGCTGTTACAATGAGTCACACATCACACTGAGAATTTTTGTTTTTCTACTGATGGGACAATTTTCAGTACTATTTGACCTTCAGAGGTGCACAGAGAAATGACTAAATAGGAGTAGTGGATGCTCAGTTTTAGGTTATTTCCTCAAAGAGTGATAGTAAATTACGTATTGTCTGTTACAGCTTACAGAAACAAAATTCTTACTCTCATTAATAGTGGGTAAAATCCAGTAAGGGTGAGATTAACCATACCACTTCAGAGGTGATCCTTCTGGGATGAAGCTGAGTTTTGCTGGAAAATAACATTGTTCTGATTTGACTGCTGCCGCAGGATAAGCATTACATATAAAATCATAGCTCATTGTCAAGAATTGTGAGTCACACCCTGCAAGCAACTAAATCTTCCTCCCAAAACAGATGATGTTGGTTAAAATCCTGTCTGCCTTACTTAGTGCCAACATCTTGTAACATCCACACCGTTGCAGCACTTTTGAACTGTTTTTTTAGCCTGTACCCATTTGTCAGTTCTCATTTTTCCATCAAAGCAGAACTAGTTGCAAGGAGGAACTGCTGAGTTACACTTTTGTGTGCCAAACCTAACTGCAACCAGCCAGATGGGTCTTTTTTTTTTTTTTTTTTTTTTTTTTTTTTTTTTTTTTTTTTTCCTAAACAGAGGCTATAGATTGTAGCAACTTGTTGAAGATGCAGGATCCCAGAAGATGGTGGATAGAGCTGCACAGGGGTGTTTGGTTTGGTCTGTGATAGATGGGCTGTATCTGGGTTCCTCAGTAAAGGAGCACTATGCCTTTTTGTACTAAACATGGAGGGATTCACTGCTCTGTGTCTTTGGATTTTCTGCTGCCTGCATGAGAGCACATTTGCCATGATCAGTAGAGAGTAACCTGAGACTGCTATTTTGCAGAACTGGATTCCTCCATAATGATCATGTTGGTTTTGGGTAAAAAAAAAAAAAAAATCAAACAACTTTTGTACAAAAATAGTGTTATTTCCCACTTCCAAGAAGCTGACATGTCTGTGTCTGGTATACTTATACATTTTATAGCCAAATAGTATAATGACTGCTTTCAAGACCACGTAAATCTTTCAGTGCAATACAGTAGAGTACCAAGAAATATTGGTAATGCATGTGACATTTTCACCTTGGAAACCCCAGTGTGAGACCCCCAGCCATAGCCTGGATGAATAGGGGCTGCTCTGGGCAGCTTCTCAGGAGTCCCACACCACCCGAACCCACAGGCTTTGTCCTAAGATCGGCCCTAATGCCGGCCGTGTTCGCCCTTTCCAGACAGATTCTGTTGTGCATCATCCAGCTCAGCGTCAAAGCAAGGTCAGCTACAGCTGCTTGCCCAGGCCTGGGTCTAACTGGGGCTTGAGTAGCTCCAAGGGTGTGGACTCCATCATCTCTCGGGGCAGCCTGTGCCAGCATTCGGATATCCTCACACGATCCTTGGACTCCCGGCCCCTGGGCACCACAGAGCACAGTCCGTGGTGCTCACACTCCCATTTGCACATACTGGCTGCATCCCCCTCAGCCTTCCCTTCCTCCAGGCTGCGCTTCCCCCAGCACGCTCCGTGCAGCAGATGTTCCTATCCCTTAATCTTCTTTGTGGCCCTTACAGCCTTAGCCCAAAGCACACTGCTCAGGGAGGAGGTCCTGCAACCAGTATCGGAGCTTTCAACTCTGATACTGCCCTTGCCCTCCTCGCCCTTTGCCCTGGTGTGAGGTTTGTGCCCCCGGGCCCAGGAACCGGGTAGCCTTTCAACCAGCCTTGGGAGTCCCAGGCTTTCCTTCTATTCCTGCACTCCCCGCCCTAATCCTTGGCCCTGGTGCAGGCGGAGGGACCCCCCACCCCTCAGGATAATGTGCATTGATCTCTGAGGTCCCTTGCTGCACGGGACGCCGCAGGCTGAGAGATCCCCAGTCCCCATGGACGGCACGCCCGTGCCCCGCTCAGTCTCCCCGCTGGGGGCGCTGTCCCTCACAGGCGCCCACCGTAGCCCCGCCCCGTTCCCGCTCCCTGCTCGCGGATTGGCCGGCCGTCCTGCCATTCAGGGCGGGGCACGGCCGCCCGGGCGGGGAAGGGGCGGGCCCGTCGCCATGGCAGCCGCGCTACCGCCCCAGACGCCTCCCGAGTTAAATCCCCGCCGGAGCCGGAGCCGGAGCCGGAGCCGGCGGAGTTCTCGCTCCGCCTCGGCGCGGCACCGGGGAGGATGATGTGGCCGCGCCGCGGGCTCGACCCGGGCTCCGTGTGGGCGCAGCGCCTGCGGCAGCTGGAGCAGCGGTTGCGCGTGAGGGGGCGAGGGGCGGGGCGGGGGCGGGGCCTGCGGGCGGGCGGGCGGGAGGGCGTGGAGCGCGCTCCCAAACCGCGCTCGTGCCGGGGCTGGGATCCCCGGTCCGGCGGTGTCGGGGCCTTGCTGGGCCCCCAAGTGTTGGAGGAGACTGCTCAGCGGGGGCTGGGATAGAAGTCGAGTGTCAGAGCCGTGGGCAGCTCTCCTTCCCTCCGGCCCCGCCGCCGGGCAGGGCGGGCGCTCGGCGCTCTCGGGAGGCGCCCCTGTGCTGAGGGAGCGTCTGGCGCTGTCGAACGCTTCTAATAGTGCTGCCTTGGAAATGGAAACTTACGTGCTTATGTATAAATAAATAAATAAAATAGTGCTGCGGACCACGCTTCTGAAAAATGCCAGGAGGAGGTGGTTTCGCAAAGCAGAAGCGCTTTGAATTGTGTACCTATGAGTTCCCACACATGCAAGCTACATAACAGAAAAGATAGAAATAAAGGAATATTAAGAGTTTATCCTAATTTTTGCATGCTAATATACAGATATTGTTGTGAATGGAGGTATGTAGTTCATTGATCTCAGAAGTTTGAGAAACAGTGGAATATGGTAATGAAACAATATTAATTAATTTTTTTTTTTTTTTTTTTTTTTTTTTTTTTTTTTTTTGGGGGGGGGTGTTTGTGTATTTGGGTGGGTATTCTTCCTTAGACCAAAGAAGAAAGAATAGTTGTCCTGGAAACTGAAAATGCTGCACTTCATCTAAAACTTGCAGAGGTGACTGTTGTTTATTTTTTTCAAAAAAAAATTTTGCAGAAAAAAGAAGACACTGAAATCTGCCATCCTCTTTTCTGGTTTTGCCCTAGTTTTACCAGTTGGGAAAATCTATGAAGGGATTAAGGCTCAGCATCTCTTTCTTTTCAAAATCATGAATGGTAGTAGTAATGATAGGCTGATTAAGTAACTAGAAGTCAACTTGAATTTAAATATTTATTATTGTTTGAAATCTTGAAAGCTGAACTGGGGAACGACTCTGGAAACATTAAATGTGGAATATTTCTTCTTACAGGGAACATGTTTGTCTAAAAGACAATGGCAGATTTTTCAGGAATACTTTTAGACACAGTTGGGATGATGCTTTGAAAGAACTGTTCACAGAGTGCAGGAGGGACATTTCATTAGGAGCAGACTTACCAGGGCTGCCCTGCTGTGTGTGTTTTTAGTCCTGGTATTGTTGCACATGTGCCTTGTGACACATCATACAGCAACAACGGGATGCCCTCATTGCCTTGTGTCCTTCTACAGAAACATAGGTTATTCCTAGATCCTTGCTGAAATAAGGAGCAGCCTGTGATAATGTTTGGGGCCTTCAAAGGGGAGATTTCCAGAGATTTAAAGAATTTTGAATATAGACCTAGGCTGCTAGAGCAGAGCCAGCTGTGAGTATTAGTGGTGATACAAACTGTTAGCCAAGAGTTTCTAATCTGGGCTGAAGCATTAACTGGTTGGGTGACCTTAGGGAAGCCATTTGCCCTCTCTGTGGATTTGCTAACACCCGTGGATAAAAGTGGCTTTAACATTTTTCAAAGTCTAACTGGAAACAGGTGGCATATCTGAAATGAGTTCTGCTAGGTATACAGAAGAATACTAATTTATTCTGAGGAATTCTTTTATTTATTCTTTACAATATTCATTGAAAGCCTTAAATATTTCAGCTGATTTTTTTTTTTTTATCCTCACAAGCACAAGAAAGAAATTATTCTAGTCATTAAGGTACATCAGATGTAGGAAGGAGTTGCCTGTGTATTAGGGAATGAAGCCTCTATTTTGAAATAGAGCACTGGTTCATTTTATTGAAAAATGTGCTGGAAGAAATGGGCACCTACAGACCCACGAGGAGTGTGGGCAGTGTTACCACCATCAGTAAGAAACAATGTCAAATGAAATCCTTTTTAATTAACCCTGCAGTAATGGTTGTTGCACTGATTCAGGCAGTTATTTAAATACACTTTAAAAAATTTGCCTCCTCTTGGTTAATTTGCCCCAGCAATGTGAAAATATGAGCTGAACTGACATCTATGAAATAGTTTTACCTTAATTGAAGACCCTCTATTAAAAACAATGCTAACTGAAATTAGTATTATGTAGGATTGTGCAATATTGCACCATATGTCCTAATATTCTACCAGCTGTGCTGGTGAGAAAAGCTGCTGCCCTTGACTGTCTATCCCCGATCCTTCAGATCTGCCGGTGGAGCTGCCTGAGTGATTGACCTGTAACAAGTTCAGTCGCAGGGACCAGGGTTAACCAGCTCTCATTCTTGTAAAAGCTAATTGGATTCATTTTGGCTGGAGTGAGCTGGGAAGCTTTGGAGACAAACTTATGACGATTGCTATAAGCAAGGATTTGCAGTGTAAATATTTGTCTGTAGGTTGCATCAGTCTTACTAAAATGTTATCTCCTGCTATGGCTCTTCCCTTACATCCTTGCAGCAGTGAGGAATTTCAGCACTTCTCCGCTGTTCTGCAGCCTGGCGTATTGTTATCCCAGCAGCATGCTGGAGGGGTTGTTACTGAACATAGGAAGTCAGATTCTTTCTTAGTCCTTTTGCCTTGCTTTTTCCTGTTTAGAACTCTGTTTATCTACCTGCATAGCCCTTGCTTTTATTAGCAGTCTTTGAGGTCCTGACCCTGCAGCCTTCTTTACGTATAGCTAATTCTGCCAGAATAGATCTGATTGCAAATTTCACTTTGAGGAACACTATTAAGTAGTTTAGTTTCACTTCTGCTTATAATAAAGATGACTGTAAAAATGTTTTAGTCCCTTTTTTGCTTCTATGCTCAAGCACAGGTTTGCAAATCTGGCCTGTGAGCAACTCTGGTGAATGTTAAAACTATTTGAGTGGAGAAAACCTCAAAATCAAGGCAACATTTGCAATAAAGATTAACTTGATAGCGGAAGCGATGCAATGACATTAGCATCGACCTTTCTGCTTTTATCTTAGTGTTGAGAAATGTGGAGGGTCAAGGGGAATCTGTGCAGATGGTGCAGATTAGGTGCTAAAAGGAGGTTTTAACTATCCTAAGCTCACTTAACAACAAGGCTTGAGTACTGCAATTGCTTATATACATATGCTTAACTTTTCAGTGTGATTAGAGATACTAATTCAGGTGCACTAACCGTGTGCATTTTTGTGAAGCTGTTTGTAAAAATTGCATCTGAGTAACGTGAGTCTTGAAAATCCTTAAGTTTTCAGAGCATCTAAGCACTGTATAGAATCAGTCTCAATATCTGGGAGCTTAAAGCCTGTAACATTTTTTAAAAAAACCCTCTTCCTGCTATTTCTTATAAGAACTCTTTCAAGTAGTGCTAAGGTGGTGTATTGTCCTACGGAGCTTCCACCTCCATGTAAAAATAGAAGATTCATGCTTTGTGAAGGTGAAAAAGCCACATGAAAATATTTGTTTCGATAAATGAAGTATGTTTTTCTTGAAAATACAATCTTTCTTTATCCTAACAGCTTGAGGATGTTGTACTGTTTTTGCCATTATCGCCTGTAGTTAAACTGCAATTAAGTGTTTGCTTTTTACCTGTCGTTATCAGATGATTGGAATTGAATCAAATCCCTTGTGTGAGTAGATTTAGCTCTTTCATGTCTTATGTTGTAGTCTTCTATGCTTTGCTAATTTAAATAGCAGGTAATTGCAGTCACAGAATATGTGGTATGAATAAAGTAGGAAATAAATCTGTGCAAGAGACAAGTGCATTTCAAAAATAGAGGAAGAGGCAATTGGTACTGATTAAGGAATGGTAGATGTCACATGTGGCAGGGGAAAATAGATGAAGTTGCAGCTCATTTTAAGCACCAGGGCTGTCAGATAGTTACAAAAAATGTATTTCTTAGTGTAATACAGATTCTTCCATATTGCTGAATTTCACAAGCAATCTCTACCAAGATGACTCTTTTTGCATTCATGCCTGTAAATATTTAAAGTTGTGTTATTTCTATTTTCATTTTGATTCCAACATCTCAAAAATTTCCCAAGTTGGCCATAAAAATTTCTTTTGTATAATAGGTAATTTTAGACTGTTAGAGAGCATTCTTCTGCACAAACTTAAAAAATTTCTTTGGTTGCTGTGATCTCTGAAG
The DNA here is from genome assembly GCF_015227805.2 of Hirundo rustica. Lineage (NCBI taxonomy): Eukaryota > Metazoa > Chordata > Aves > Passeriformes > Hirundinidae > Hirundo > Hirundo rustica. The sequence goes on from NC_053452.1 coordinate 41,459,898, forward strand.
ACCCAGAGTAGGGCTTTGTTGGTCTGGCTTGGCACCACTGCAACCCTGCTGATTGTAGTGGAGTTGGTGTTGTCAGGGGGCACAAAGCTGGGGGCTGTGTGTTACCGACTACTTCAGGATTTCAGCAGTTAGCACCTGTATGCTTGTCTTTGTTCTGTTTCATGTCTTTCCACAGTGCTTTCTGCATTAAATCTAGTTTCCAGAGGCACTTTATTCAACTGTGTAACCAGCCCTTTTCCCTAATTGAAGGCACAGTTTTAGCCCCTTAGATCCAGCGCAAGCATAAGTAAGAGGGTTTAGGTACTGCAAAAGCATTTTAGTAATCTGGTGCTCAGGTTTAAGACCCTAAGAAAGCAGAATTTTGTGATGTTAGGCTGTTACCATGAGGTGATTCTTCACATGACTGAGAAAAAGTTAAAGCAAAGAAATTAAGTAGTGGCAACATCCTGTGTAATCAAATAGTTGAATTACAAATATTTACAGAGAAAAGGGGGACAGAATGCAATAGGAAACGTGAGTGTTTTGTGATTTTTTGTGATTTTTTTTTTTTTTTTAATAGTATCAAGGGTTGGCTGGAAGAAGCACTAATGAAATATTGCAGCTCTATGCTGCTCATGGCCAGCAGATGAAATTGCAGAGGATTTCTGTTGTAACCCAGCTGCATGGAGCAATAAAGGTAAAGGCATTTAGTGAGAACATAGACATAATTAATGCCCTAAACATTTACATTCTTACCCCAGAAAATGGTGTGAGATGAACCTGATCTGTGGCTTTATTGTATTCACAACAGAGCTTACAGTGAGGTGTAACAATATTTTCAGTGGTTTTGCTGTAATAGGCTGCAAAGTCACCTGAGAGGCTGGTGAAAGTGGATTCCCCTGAGTTCCAGGATCTTATGTATAGGATGCTATTAACACCTGAGATAGATATTTTTGTAACCAAAACTTTACAGTTCCCCATTTGACTGTCATACAGACATCCCTAAAAACAGTAATTGTGACATACTTTAACCACGTAGGCATATCCTTTATAAAACACATTTGAGAGCTCTATTGGTTACCAAGAGTTCTCTAGCAGATCTCACAAGAGTAGTTTGCTGTATGTTCACTCAGGCTTTAATTTTGCATTAGACAGAAACTGTTCTCCTGGTGTCAGCACCATTATATTTGCCTTTGTTGAAGTACTTATTTATGAAGTTACTCCATAGAGTAGTGCCTTTTAGGGACACCACCAAACATCTTTTCTCAGGGCCGCACTGAATGCTGCATGAAATGACTGACAAGTATCTCAAGAAAAAAATCTGATTCTTAATAGGCCTAAGGATGCAGCTTAACTTCAGCGTTGTTGAATTAGATGATTGTTGTAGGTCCCTTCCAATGGAACTGTACTGTTTTATTCCAATTGCAGTGCTTCTGCTTTGTAAATTTTGTGGTGGTATTTTACATTTTTGGTTAGCTAGAATGGCAGAACTGCTTGTGATGCAGTACCTGTGGATCGAGGTAGTAAACTATCAGATGTCAATGAATACTAGGAGGGAGCAAAGCTTTCTAAATGAAAGTCTAGACGAACAGTCATCCTACACCCATAATAACAAAAAAATACTTCTTCCCATTTACATTGTGTGGCTTTTGAGAGTGCAAAATGCAATTATTTTTGTCCCTTTGGCTTAGATTGCCTTTTTATCATTGAAACGCATTAATTAATTCAAGGTCAGTAGCACAGAAAATAAAATGTCACAGAATATATAACACAGGTTGACAGTGAAATATCACAGTGTTTCTGTGACATAAGTTCACCTTAGAGATGACTTTGCATGGCTGTTTCAGGACTTGGATGTCAAGAAGTTTAGTAATCCTAAAATCAGGTCAATTTGTTTTTATTTAGGTGGGCTCATAAGTGAATATGGACTGATCTTAAAAACATTTAAAAGTCTCATCACGTATATTACACTGAGTTACATCCATAATACAAATACTTTTTTGAACAACATCAGTTTCTGATCTTTTCAAACCACATCTCAGAGGAAGACCTAGAACTAGCCTATACAAGAAATGCCTTGAGTGAATCCTAGCAAATACCTTCTGATCAAAATGAGGAAAATTAAAGTACTAAGGGATATATGGATCACAACTTTTCATTGCTAATTCTGGATATGACTTAAAAGGGGACAGAGCCCACACATGCTCACACAGACTTACTTTTGTCTGATGAAATAACAAAGAGACTTGGTTGTACCTGAAGCTGTGTTACAGTCAAAGTGGGTATGGTAAAATGATAAGGATCCATAAAGTCTTGCTGAAACTTTTAGAAAATTACATTGCTAAATGTTTTGCAGGATCCTTCTCTAAACATATTGAAAGATATACTCCTGGGGACTTTTTCCCATCAAGTAGAGGGTTCTTCCTGCCTGTGATGTCTCACCATAATAATTTGGGTTGCCTATTGATTCTTCTTAACTTCTTGTTCTGTGTCTTTATAACATATTTTTCTTCTTGCTGAGAAGAGGCTTAAGCAAGACCTGAAGAGCCTTCATTCATTTGCTCTTGAGCTTTCAAAAGACTTTCAACATCAAAGCAAGACTTGTCTTTACCAAGTTCTGGCAGCAGTCCAGGGAATACAGCTGCAGAATGAAGCAATGCAAAGTAAGGCTCATTGCACTTGGATTTCAAACATGTAACATCAACAGTGTAGTTGTTCAATGTTTCTGACATTAAAAGGTTGAGTTTGATTTTAGAGAAATGTGTCACTGAAATTGTACCACTTGTTTCTTGTTTGACATTAAATCATCAAGGAGTTCTGAAGCATTAGAAGTACAAATAACTCTGCAGAGGTTATGACTGATAATTTGGATTTGTCTTTTGTGTGGATTACAGCTGCTGTTAGACTGCTGCTGAGTTGGCTCAGCTGTAGCATTTTTAAACTGAAGATCTCAGGCTTGTTATCTTGGCTATTTTAGAAGAGCCAAATAAAGAATGCATTGCTTTATAAAGCTGAAGTTTGTCTGCTTTTGACTGTACCAAGAAAGAACTTGGCTGATTTCAGATGTTTCTGAAAATATTGCCTGAAATTAAGATAGACTTGATTTTTAGTATTTCTGTGTATTCATCAAAGAAATTACTTCAAATCAAAACCCACTTGATCTGCTGGGCTGTAGATACTAACAGCACATGGACTGCTGTTTTGGAATTCAGGTACTTCAGGTTCACGTATACATAGGAAAGAGAGCCAGTGCACTGGGGCACTCTGACCTCATCACTGAGAGTTAAGTGCATTGGTCCTACACCTGGATCCCATGGTGTGGATTTCTGCACCTGCTTTCAATATCCTTTATTCTGGTGAAGCTGCTACCAAGCCTGGGAGTCACATGACACATGCAATGCTTAAATTGGTTGACGCGTAGCAGTGAATGTGTAGTAAGTTGTTGGATGTGTGGTGGTGAACTACAACAAATATGCAAATTTACTATCACAGACCCTTTGTGATGCTCTGATAGCCATGTGTTGCCATTTAAAAGGTACATTTTCTTTCCTTGGATTATTTCATTTTGGGACTGATTTAATTCTGATGGGATTCCTCATGTCAATAGCAACAAACAGCACCCTTGATGATGGGTATTTACAGAACTTATTCCTGTATGTTAAGTACTAAGTTATAATTAAAATTTATTTGATTACTGTGTTATTCTTTTAGAGAAAATGCTCCATCAAGGAAAAATCCCCAAAGCTGAAAATTAACTTTATCTAAAAAGTAAACTTTTCTCTTATTGAAGCACGGGGCTAAATGAACAGATACGAGATTGAATTTGGCACTTGAGCTATTGTGGTGTAAATAAATAATGAGGAAGCCTGGCAAAATTGCATTGACTGTTCTCAATTTGCACTTCCTGGTGCATTGTTCCTTGAAATCATAAGCAGGAGAAGCTTCCCTAACTATAACATGGTATGTTGGTACTTTGGTGGATGACTTTTGTTTTGAATTTTCTGGTTTTCAGTTCTCTGTCAAGTGTTTTAGATGGAGATTCTATTGTTAAGGTTAAATATGATCATTGGAATTGCCATCCTTAAATTACATATAATCTTTTGTAGACAGAAAGCCCTAAGCATATATTCTAGAGACAGTATATATTACCAGTTTAATCTTAAAATAGAAATTGAAAACAAGGGAGAAAACTACAGAAGAAGCATTTGAGTAGGTAAATTTCAAGGTTGTAGTTGACATGCAACAAACTATAAAATTTTCTTATAATAACTGAATAGTCCTTCACTTAGAAATATTTGTTCACAATCTGAAAACCAGGCTACTGCCACCTTTTCCACTGGAATTTAAGCAGTAGCAATTCATAAGAGAGAGAATGTTGTTATAGCTCTGTTTCCCTTGTGGATAAAGCTGCTATCATTTTTGCTAAAAATATTAGCCACCAAACTGCGAATGATACTACTGAGAGAGATGCAGTGATTCAGCAGATGTTTGGAAAGGTAGGAATTCATAAAAATTTAAGATTAGTTTGTAGATGACTTCACCATGCAGATATTATCAGAAAGAGGAAATTGTGGTGACTTATAAGCCTAATGACTCTAGATAATGCTTTGCAATTCTGGGACACTTTTTATCTGGTCTGAAGAAGATTAAAAAAGGAGCTTTCCCATTTTGTCCATGTGCTAGCACCTATGTGTTTTGCTTTTGTTGGAGAAAGTGAACTCTGCACTGTGCTAATGACTTGTATTGGTGGAATGTGAGCTACTATAATCTTTTATCCTCAACTCCACAAGTGATTTTCACCAGTTCAGCTGCCTTCTGAGAGCATTTCCCTTAGTGTGGAGTAGGGAAGTATTAGAGGAGCCTTGGATCCAGCAACAGAAATATTGTAGCAGCCCAAAGAATAATCCATTGAACAGTTTGGAAGAGATCTTGAAAGGTCATCTATTTTCATTCCCCCTTCAGTGAGTAGGGACATCTTCAACTAGATCAGGTTCTCAGAGTCCCATCTGAGCTGACTTTGATGTCTCCAGGGATGGGGAATCCACCACCACTCTTCACAACCTGTTCCAGTGTTTCACTATCCACACTGTAAAAACCGCCTTTCTTATATCTGATGTAAATCAACTGTCTTTTAGTTTAAAACCTTTGACCTATTACAACAGGCCATGCTAAAAATAATGTTACAGTATGAAATATAAAATACAGCTGAATTCAAAAGACGTTTTGGTATTAAGTCTATCGTATCATAGCTGCAGTATGTCCTAGAAGACATGATCAGATTGATTTCCTTTTTAAAATGGACTCTAGACTGGCAAGAAACATTAGGAACCTCAGGGAACTCTGGGGACAGCTACGCATCCGTATCTCAGATGTGCTGTGGCTGTGCTAGGCTATGCTGCTCCTGTTTTTCGTGTCCCTGTTATGGACCTTTCTGTTATGTTTGTGTAACTCTTTGTAAAACCACACACAGAACAGATCAGACAGATGATCCAGGACAGAATTTGCTCAGAAGGAAGCATTGCTTTTAGAGCTTTGTGTGACTGAGGAAACAGTTGTGTGAGCACAGCAAAATGTCTGGTGTACCACTGAAAGGGAAGGAATAATAAGCTCTGGGACTGTCAGTTAAAGGAAAGAGACTGTAAAGGTTACAGTCCCTTGCATATGCTTGCAAGACATCACAACTGTTGGACTGATGTTACTGTGATCAGTAACATTTAAACAGAAAAATTGCTGGCATTCCCTGCTTCCAGAAAATTTCCATATAGATCAATGGAATGGGCAAAGGATGGGGAAAAGAGATGTCTGTAATGGCTGCATTCATGTGGTGACTCCTTCTCTTGCCTAATGAAGAGTGTATTATTAGTATTTTATAACAGATGTACCCAATATCTACTCCTAGGTTAAGGATGAACATGTAACTTCTATATAGCTTGCGTCTGATGCCAAGCAGAAAACTAAGAAACTGTTAAATGAGTGTTTGTATTTGTAACTGCATAACTCTACTTTCAGAAAAACATAATTTATGCATTAGGAAACTTTTTTTCTTTCAGGACTGGAATAATGGAAGAGTACCCTTGGCATCTATTGCTTTATCTTACTGCTTATTTAAGAGACTTAGGGAACTCAAAGTGTGTGTACACAAATCTGTAAAGGAAGATACCTATTTTGGAGGTTACTGAAATAATCAATGGAATCTAACCTTGTGTATTAAAAATTGTAGTATGATTAGGAGTCAGTGACTGTAAATGACTTTTGAAAATTTATGGCAACATATTTGCGTGGGGTTCTCCAAACCAAAGCATGCTAGTATTATTCCACATGCTGGATGCAAGAGAAGGATTTTTCATAGTGAAACTCCTAGACATTGATTCCCCAGCTATTAACATCATACTTCCCCTGCATGCATGCGCTTGTGGAGGAACATTGTGAGCTGGAGGTGAATGGCATGGGTATTAGAACAAAAAGATCTGAGAAATCTCTAGTGTACACAAATGTCCCTTGAAATGATCTGATTTTTAGTCTATACCAGAGAGATTAAATTGTACGTGTGACCGTGCTGAGTCTGTTCCTTGCTCTGCAAGGGAGCCCACGCTGAGGCTGGTGGCCATCCTGCTAGTTCAGCTCTCAGACCCTGGTTTTGACTGCTTGATACTCTGCATCTTCAAACTGCTCAGTAATTGCTGGGGATATTGATTTCCCACTGGGGTTTCTAAAAGCTTGCTTTTTACACAAGCTTACAGTTACATAATGAGTCTTCTGGGCTGTATGTTTGTTTTAGGCCTCCTCAGTGTTTATGTAATTGGGCTGAAATAAAACCATTTGTGAAGTTAAAAGGCTTTTTATAATGACCTGTACAAGTCTTCTCTGTTTGGTGAAAGAGACTCCCTAGGGTTCAAACGATACATCGTTCCTATGAATTCCTCATGGAATGATGGACATATCTTAAAGGGGAACCTTACAACTGTTGTAAAAGATTAGTGGTGCTGTAAGTGAGATTGAGGATAAATGACAGGTTAACTTCTTGTAAAGATAGCCCATATGAGTCTAATAATTGCAGATGTGGTATTAGCCGTGCAAATGAGCCCCATCTAGCAGCAGGCTGCTTCAAATGTAAGTTTCAGGCTTTGCTGGCAGGTAACGTCACGCTAACTAAACTGACACAATTGATCTGCCTTTAAATACCTTACATTATTGATTGCTTTTCAAGACTTCACGTACTTGTGGTAATTATTTATACCTTCACACGGCAAGAACTATGATGGGATTTTTCATAAGTGTCTAGTAAATCAGAAACTAACCCTCCTAACTGAAATTTGGTAGATATTGAGAAGGTTTATATTTCATGCCTATATTTCATGAGGTGCTACTGGACAATTCCTTTTGTAAAGTCATGGAGTTTATATCTCTGAAACTGCTTTCTTCTAGAGTTTCAGATAAAAGCTTTTGATCTTGAGCAGTCTCTACAAGAGGTGACAGAGAGGTTTGAGAAAGAAAAGCAGAAGAGGAAGGCTCTACATAACAGTTTAATTGTAAGTATGTTTAATAACAGACCATTGGCTTACTTGGTTGAAATTATTCCCATAATTTCCTCACCAATATAAGTAAAGAATATACTTCACATGGATATATCACTTGCCCCAGCTGTCTATATATTATGTGTTTATTTGCTGAGGCACATTTGTCTTATAATAAACCCCACTCCTTTCTTTTTACTCAAGGTCTTCCAAATGCAGTCATGTGACCTATTGCCCTAAGGAGTATCATCCATTTTGAATAATGGACAAAAGTTGAGTTTCTTCATCCTCTTCTCTAAATTCACAGCTTCTGAAATTATTTTAAAAATCTTAAAATTATTAACTTGATATTGCAAAGTAATCATCTTATATTTCTCCAGATATCTCTAGCTGTGTCCTACTCAGCCATTAGTGATGGTTCATTTGGGATTAATTTCTTCCTATTTGTAGTTTAAATTTACTCTTCCTCCCATCTCAACAAATGATTAGTTTTGGGTTTCCTGATTCAGGACCTGATTTTTAGAAACACAAGTCTCCTTCAAATGAATTTTTTAAAAGTTTTTCTACCTGGGACAATGAATCTCTTTGTTTAAAAGTACTTACCTTCTAAATCTTGCCTTGTGTTGCAGTTTACTGAAAGGATATTCCCCAGAACAATGAGGCATTAATACCAGTGGTCAATAGTCCTCGCAGGAAAGCTATGTTCAGTCATACAAAATGAGAAGAACTGATCACCAGCAGAATGGAAGAGTTAAATAGGTCTAAAATGGCCTAGAGTGAAAAATCACCTACTGGCTTTTTAATCATGTAGGAACACAGTGGAGAGGGAAATATGCAACATATTTTATATTCCGCATCTTCCTCGGGACTGGTGGAAGAGAAATGGAGTGTGTAATGTTGTCTGTTGAGTTAATAGAGGTATCTGAAAAAGCTCAGGTAAGGAGGAAGGAGAAAAAGGAAGGGAAGGGAAAAATGGCTCAGAGGTTTGGTTTTGTTTTTTTTAATCCATATGAGCTGGAGAGGGCTATACAATTCCAGTGCTATGAAGAGCTCATTCTTCTTCAAGTAATTTCTCCTGCCTTATTAAGACAAATTATGTTGATTCTTTTTTTCTCCCCACAGAGTCTAGGGCTATGTGTGGTAAACACTGGCTTTCTCAAGCCTGTTCATGTCTGTTTGACAAATTTCAGTGTATTTATCCTCTCCAGCTACTTGTGTTAAATACAGTTTAACATTCTTATCCCAGGAACTGAGAGGAAATATCAGAGTCCACTGCAGGATTCGACCATTGCTACCTTTTGATGATGCTACTGGACATTCAGTATCACAAGACAGGTAATCTGTTTTGGTTGTGTTAGATCTTATCTGACTCATAATTCAAATACAGAGGAAATAATAGTTATGTTTATATGATAACAACTGTGTCCTTGATTTTTCTGGTTTTATGTGTGTGGGGAGACGATGATGGTATCATAAAAATGAACTGCTGCTTTCTTTCTCCTGCTAAACTGGCTCTAGCCAATCTCATCCCCCAGACTAAAAGTATGTCCATCTCATTAGAAAGCCATAGTTGTTCTGCCAAGCCAGGATTATCCTTGGCTTGGCAGAAGTAACACAGCTGCAATCAGTTTAGAGTGTATGCACTATCCTATACAAATTCTGGGATGCAGTAGTGTGAAAGCTGCCAAAAGTCGTGGGTAGAGAAACACACTCAGCGTTGCAATTGTTTTGTAATGCTATGGAACACATTGGCTGTCACCACAAACATTGGTAATTCTATTTCAGTCTGATTTGGCTCTGCATTCTGAATTTATAAAACTTTTGCTGTAACTGATGTGTCAAAACATTCCAAGATCCAAAAGGAAAAGAGGGATTAGATGCAAGTATCTGCTTAACAGGCTGAATTCTCAATAGAGGACTAACATGAAAGAAAGTAGGGATTGAAGTGTATACAAAGAAAGAAAGAAGGAAGGGGAGAACTAGGTGGGTGGCTAGAAACCAGTAATATTATCATTTGCTTTATCAGTAAATAGCTGATTTGGGGCTTTCTTTTACTGCCTAGTAATTCTAAAAGAGTACATTCAGTGTTTTAAAGTTTATTATTTTTTGGCAAATCTTACCAAAAAAAAAAAAAAAAGAGATTTTTTTAAGTAAGACAATGTCAAAAATAACAGAGAAAATATTTCAAGAAGCCTGAAGCTGAAACTTGCATTAACCTGTACTTTGTATACCTGAGAAGGAACCCACTCACTTTTTTTGTTGCAGTATGAAATAGTGCAATCAGGTGCTGACTTGCAGTGTAAAACAGGATGGACTGGGCCAAACAAACAATTGTCAAGGGTAACTTTTCTTAATGCAGCAAAAAGTTATTTAAATAAAACTTATCTATAAAACTATGGACTGATTCTCCAAAAGCTAAATAGATTTATACACCTCAGTAATCTCAATCAGTGTTTGGACTAATCATGGATTCACAATCAGGGACAAATACATGAAAGGAGGATGTTTTTCACTTTAATTTTCTAAAGTGAAAGCCTCTTGTTACAAGCTCATGCAACAATTTCAAAATAACAGAATGGCTTGCATGTGCATTCTTTTTAATTTAGTTTGTTCTAAATGTCTTTCCCAAAGGAGATTAATTTGCTTGATTTCACTTTAATTTATTCTTTATTCAAAATTAACTGCAGTGTTAGTATGTACATAGGGTACAATAACAGTGGCTATTCTGAAAGGTACTCTTCAGATAGTGTGTAGGTCACAGACACTTTAAACATTGTTTTTTCTCAGCTAAGTGGAACACTTTTGGTTTGAAAGGTACCTCTTTTTCCCCTGTTGATGCTTTTTTCTTCCCTTACAGGCAAAGAAACTTTTCCGAAAAAGCAGCATATGCAGCTGATGATGTGAGTATTTGACGGTAGAATTCAACAGCACATTCATAGATAGCAGAAGAAGAAACAAGAGGGGCATTAGAATCATGAGTTTCAAAAACCCTAAACAACAAGGTCAGGTGGTGCTCAGATTTGATTACCCATGGGTGCAATAGCAGGTGGTTTGTGCTATTTTCATCCTGACTCTTTGTAGTGGTAATAGCTTGGAGCCTTCTGCTGGGGCAGCCATCCTTTAACTGGGGTTGAATGTTTGCAACAGTCAAACTGCTGCTGACTTCCTGCTGTCAGTCCCTTTGAGCCACTTGTATGTGCTGTAGCTATTTCTAAAATTCTGTCAGGCTTTTTTTAAATTTTACTGTTGCAACACAGCTAATGCATTCAGACTGAAATCTGATACCTCAAGAACCACAGCAGCCTGTGTGGTGCTGCAGTCAAGCATGTTAAAGTATCCTGGCTTAGATCCATTGGAGGAAGAATGGTCATTGAGGCTGCAAATCCAATGACATTCCAGCATTAATTGAGGCCATTACCAAGATGTAAAATTTAAAAAGGCACAGTAGTGTGAGCTAAGGTCAAAGTATTAACTTGGGTTTTAATTTTCATAGCTGCCATAGTTCTTGGTTGGCTGCTTAGTTGGCTGTTAGTTACATGGTGATGAGCCAAAATCTCTTTTATAGTGCAGTGCTTAAAATATTGCTGAAGTGACCTGCAGTATGTTATGCATTTAAATCTCCCAAATTGTAGTTTCATTAGGCAGCTCTCACTTGCACACTATGGATAATTATATATATCCATATCTATATCTAAATGTGGGCAATTAGGTAACTAATGGAACCCATAAAGAGATGAAGAAAGAGTAAATACGTCAGGAGATAAAAAGCAAGGATCTGTAATGGCAGACATAGTATTCTGGATATCCTGACACATTTATTGTACTATAAAATACTGCAATCATTTCTGACCTGTTAAATTTTTTTTGCATAAGGATGAAATTAGGCAATATATAGGTTTTGGATTATTTCATATAGATATCTGATGTATTTCAGTATGTTTACAGGCAAGGTAGGGTCTGCTTACTTATGCCAATTTATAAGTTTTAGTTTGTATGAAAGAGTGACCTTCAATATGCTAATCTTTTTAATTTTTTCAGGAATATAAATACAAGCACAGGCTTAATTGAGAAATTAAATTTGTAAAATACTAACTTCCTGGTTTTGGAAAACACGACATAGACTTCAAGTGTTTTATTGGTTTGCCTTGACATTTATTTAGTTAAAATACTTCCCAGTTTTCATCAAAAACCTCAAGTCTTTATGTTAATTTCTTAATGTGAATTTATCTTTAAGAAAAAAAAAAAAAATATTGCGAGAATCTTCTTACAAACAGCAGTCCATTTAGACTAATCTTACAGAAGTAAAGGAAAACAATGTTTATTGCCTGTTTACTTTGCTGTTAACAACTGAAGCTGCTATGCTTGTGGCTAGGATAAATGTGCGATTTTCAGATTTAAGCATGGGGCTTGACTTGTTATTGCAAGACAGTCAAAGATTGCATTTCTGGAAACAAATTAACCATTTCCCAGACAATGATTTAAAGGAAATTTTAGATCAAGGTGAAGGAAGACTGTATGGGGTAGAGATGCTGAGTTTATTAGTTTTGCTTTTTAGATCATGACTGTCTCTCCAGATTTTTTTCCTGAAAATACTTTGTATGTAACATAACCAGGCAGCTATTTGCCATGATTGTGTTAGAAAGCAGAGCCACATTCGAGAACCAGATCCTTGGAGGCTACATGACTTCCATTTAGTCTCTGAGTGTGGGTTTTTTGTTTGTTTAGAAATTCATATCATTCTTAAAGACACACGGTCTTTTCTAACATACTGTTCATCTTGTCTAGAGAAACATTGTTCTGATTTTAAGTCTAATAAAGGCTTAAGACTTTACTAGATGTACAGAGAAGTATTGCATTTCAGTTCTTGAGTTACTTGAATATTTTTGAAGTTTTCTTTTGCTGTCCTGTGTATGCTCAGCTCCTTAACATAACATCAACAACTGTCTGAGCCCTTCTTCTGAAGCTTGTTGTGCAGTAACCGTGGAGAGTGGGTACACACCACACATCAGGTTGAACCACTCCACAGAGATTAGGACACTGAACAGTGCTGGTATTGTCACTACCTGAGAAAATGAGCAGATGAGGAGGTACTGAATGTACAGACTCTTTCTGGTGGTGACAGCCCAAGGGGGAATGAGTCCAATCTGAAATACGGGAAATTCAGCCTAAACCTGAGAAGCTGTGAGGGTAGTCAATCACTGGCACAGGTTGTCCAGGGTTTGGATCTCTGTCTTTAGAGATATTCAAAACCTGCCTGGATGAGATTGTTACAAATGCTCGTGTGAAACTTCTGCCTATTAACAGTCAATTATTTTCTTTCTATGTTATGCAAATAGAGGTTTTTTTCTCTTATTTCTCACCTTAGAGAAACCTGGTCTGGAAGTAAATTTGGTCTCTAAATCAGAAATGTATTCTATCATTCTATATATTTTTCCTTTTTTTTCCTTTCCCTGGGGTCTGTTGGTTACTGATCGTATTAGAATTTTTATGTCAGGCCATTTTGTAGCAGTGCATCTGTACTCAGCTAAATTTGCCAGTACGGGGTTTGGTAACATAGCTCATTCTTTAGAGTAAGTGTTTTGTCATCATTAGTTTGTTAATTATACATTTCTCTTCTCAAAAGAGGTAGAAATACTCATAAACTCAAAGGAAGAAATGTGATCTTTATTAGCCTTTTGCATGCTGGACATACTGTTATGTGATTGTTAATTGCCCAGCTCTTTATAACTTCAGTCTGGCAGTGCTTATTTGAAGGCCAATAGTTCAGCACTCAAACCTACTTGTCTGCAGCACATTAGGAATTTCAGCACTCCCATCAAATGCAGTAATGTAACCACAGGTTAGTAAGATAGAAAATCTCCTTGAATTGGATGAATTATTTTGTGTGCTGGAGAGCTTCCACCCAAGTTGTTGTAAGCCCCCACGTATTTTTTCTTTGCTTTTCTCAGCAATTAAGCAACATTTGCCATGAGGAGCAGAAGAGCACAGAATTTGCTAGCTAAGCCACATCAGACTGCTGTGATTGTACTCTGGTAAGAGTTTAAAGAGCTGCTTACATATTTGTCAGACTTACAAAGTTACTGTATAACTCATCTGAAAAGTGGATTCCACTAAAAACTCATGGAATTCTACAGATTGTTGTAGTGCAGCTCTTTCTTTTAGTTGTGGACTAGCATGTTATTTAATGAAATGTGCATCTTCTGCTTAGTTCTAGACAGAGCTATCTATGAAATCAAGCTGAAAAGGCACTGTGAAAATTTCCCCAACAATAAAAACAAGAACTCTCTTTTTTTTTTTTTTTTTTTTTTTTTTTTTGTTTGGTTTTGTTTTTGTTTACACCTGTAGTAGCAGCTGGGGAGGTTGCATATACTTGCCTGTGACTTTCTAGGTCCAATATAAAGTTCACGTGAGGGTTTGGATCTTTCTCTTGAAGTTAACTGCATGTTTTATTGGTTGTTATTTAATAATCTGAATGGGTTTTGAGGGCCTTTCTTATGGTTTTGCAAGTTCACTGCCTTATACTTTCTCTGAAGCTTCATGAATTGGTGACTGCTGGAGAAGGGTCTTGGACTTCCTCATCCTTAAAGCTGTCACCTGATACATTTGGATTGATGCATATTTGGGGTGGTGTATGTGCCTGTGATATTAACTATAGACAATCTGCATTTTTCTCTTAGGAAACCGTCCTTGTCAAGTGTAGCCGTCCTGGTCATGCCTCAGTAAACAAGACTTTTCAGTTTGAGAGGTGGGTAGTCCTGTGTAGCAATCTGGAAATCTGAATAGCTGGAAGATTTGTGTAGCGAAGACTAATATTTTTTAGTAGGCACTAGCTAGAGGGCAATGCTCTTTTTGGTTGGATTTTTTGAGCAGGGGAGGCAGAAGGAAAATTCTTGTTTGTTTGTTTTTAATGTGATAATTATGTTCTTCCCAGGACGAAATAATGCATTTCAGGGAATAGGTAACAGTCTTCCCTCTCAGTAAAGGCTACTGATGCAGCTAAATTTGAAGCCTGTATAGAGACTTACTTGTCTTTTTTCATAACCTGTGTAGCTGTCCTGATCCTTACAACATGTTGCAAGGTTAAAGGTAAGGAAGTGTTTGCCTTTGAGTACTTAAAGGGAGCTCATAAGAAAATGGGGCCAAACTTTTTAGTAGGGCCTGTTGCAATAGGAACAGGAGTAATGGTTTTAAACTAAAAGAGGGTCAATGGAGACTAGATAAGGAAGAATATTTTCACAATGAATGCGGTGAAATGCTGGAATATCAGATTCCTGGAAATATCTGAGCCCAGGTGTTATGGGACTTTGAGCAACCTGATGTAGTTGATGTCCCTGCTCATTGCAGGGGGATTGGACTCAGTGACCTTTAAAGGTTCCTTGAAAACCAGACAATTTAATGGTTCTATGAATTGAGATGGATTGCAAGATTTCAGCATTAGACTTAGAGCATGACTTTGGCAGAAACTGGACTGAGCACTTGTATGAGTTGATGTTCAAACAGCCTGATCTGAGGCAGCAAGGCAGAGCAGTGGCATGGGAATCAGTGATCTCCAAGGGAAAGGCTACAATAGGACTACTTTCTGTATTAGAAACCCAAAAATCCACAGAGATTAATCGGATTTTGAATGCACCATTTGTGATAAGGGCTTTAATGGGACATCAGAGTCACTGCCAGTCTATAAGTGAGACAGAAAACTGCTGCAAGTCAGGCTGAAAGGTGCCTTCTGTTCTCTCAAAATGGTGCTGACCTGGACCTCTGAAAATGGGAATGAAGAGTTAAGTAATACAATGAGAACTCTGTAAATGAGGAAATACAAAATTTTACCTCAATACCTCTTTCTAATACAAACTTTGCATCTATATATTGCAGTGACTCAGGAGGCTGTCTACCCTGAACCATGATGCAAAATCCCTTGGGAACAGAATACAGGAGAACAATTTCATGCTTCTTTGCTTGAAGGCAAAACTTGATTTAAAGTCAGATGTACCCAGCATGAAATATCTGTCCTGGTTTAAACTTAATGTCTGAGCCTGTTCACCCAGAATTCCTGTAGCTCTGCTAAATATTGTTAGTCATTGACCCTTTCCTCAAGGTGTTATTCTATAATGCTGCAGTTTTCTACTCACAGGAGAATGGGGACTGCTGTTGTGGAGGCCGCCAAGCGCCTGAAAAATCCTGAGATAATGCCGATCTTGAGGAAACTTTACTGATCCCACAGGTTATAGGACCTCTTTGATTCAAGGCATATGAGATCTCTTAGGGTACATGCCCCCCTCACATGTTGCTAAGTTACTCAAAGTAATTCCTTTCACTCTTCAGCTGTACCTAACCCAGCTGTACCAGTTGAAGTAAGCACAATGCTGGAATTCAACTCTGTAGAGGAGCACAGTTCATGGTATTGACAAAGGACTCCAGAGGTGCTGTGATTCTGGAAATGTGGTGTAGATCCTGGTAATCAGGAAAAGGGTTAAAAAAATGTAAATCCCCCAAAGAATGCAATTCGCCAGGAATGTTTTTTTAGTGTCCCAGTACAGCTATTTTTTTATAAACAGAAAAGCATATGTTTCTTATGAACTCTAAAATGTTTATTTTTTTAGCAATGTTTTATGGAACTAATAAATGTCAAAATATTTGATTTCAGCTCAGGAAGAAAATTCCAGCTTTCAACATGTTATGCTTTTATAATTTTATTGGCAAATCAGTTAGCAAAATAAAAAGGAAGCTCAGAATTTTCAATGTGAAATTCACATTAATCAGTACACAGGGACAAATCTATCATTCTGGTAAAAATACATGGGGTTTTAGAAAGAGATTCTTTGGATTTGCGGCATCTTTCATGGTTTCTAATAGCTAATGAAGTGGGTGTCCAGGCTTCAGCCAAGGCTGTGGTTACAGTGTAGCATAAACTAGTTCAAGACTACTTTAAACCACTTTATTTCACTGTGGATAGCATTTGAACCACAGCAGCTAAGTAGTGGCAGTAAAACCCCTTTAGGAAGTTGAATAAATATTTGAGTAGTTACTGTAACATGGATTCACATGCCTTTCCTCGGATCAGCTACCAGAGCCTGACCCTGGCATAGCTGTACTGACCCCAGCTGTGGTTGTACTTGGAAGAAATGGCCTCAAGCTGCACTAGGGCTCAGGTGTGTCCAGCCTGTGTTCAGGTTGGACCTCAGGAAGATTTTTTTTCACAGAAAGGGTGCCTTAGCACTGGAACAGGCTGCCCAGGGAGGTGGTAGAGTCACCATCCCCGGAAGTGTTCAAGAAATGACTGGATGTGACACCACTGCTATGCGTTAGTTGGTAACGTGGTGTTCAGTCAAAGGTTGGACTTGATGGCCTTGGAGGTCTTTTCCAAGCTAATTGATTCTGTGATTCTATTTTGCTGAGCAAATGAACTGCTAAGACTGATTGATTCTAGCCCGAGTTGTGGCCTGTAGCAATGTGTTTGCTTTCTTAGGCAACAAAAGTCATCAACTGTGAATGTTTTAATCATTAAAATGCTTTTCTTAGTATTTTCTCTCTTTTTTTTTTTAATTTTTATTTTTTTTATTTATGTAGTAGCTCTGAGATGTTTTGATGTGCAAAGAAAAAATATTTTAACACTTACTAAGTTAGAGACCTATCTGGTTAAGATGGAGAACTGGGTGCTAATGAATATTTCATCAGTTGCAGATGATAGATGAAGCAGAGAAAAGTGTTTGCAAG
Source organism: Hirundo rustica (assembly GCF_015227805.2). NCBI lineage: Eukaryota > Metazoa > Chordata > Aves > Passeriformes > Hirundinidae > Hirundo > Hirundo rustica. The sequence continues at coordinate 41,477,102 of NC_053452.1, forward strand.
TCTTTTTACTCTTTTATATTGACCTTGCAGGTTGGATGTGCAAAGTTTGCTGAAGCATATGCTCATGTGCATGCAAAGTAGGGACAGAGTATTCAATGCCTGTGTCCTCCCAGTCCGAACTGTGCCATATCCCTGCATATTTGTTGGTTTCTCAGCGCACTATGATGGCACATCAGTGGAATGGCAATACAAGCAGTATTTACCCATCAAGCCAGACAAGTGCTCCTTTCCTGATTTAAGAGAGTACATTTTCATGCAGCTTACAATTAGTCTGTGGAACACGTTGCCACAGGATGTTGCTCCGGGCCAAGAATTTAGCAAGATGAAGAAAGAAACTGAATGCTAATTCTAATAATATTTTTTTTGAAACAGAGATTCAACTCATATTTCAGTTTTGAGGCCAGTATACAGCTTTTAAGGATTAGGATGAGGCACAGATGAATTATTGTCTCTGGCCACCATATTGTTTCTGGCTGTTGTCAGGAAAAATGCTGAGTTCAGTGCATTGGCTCCAATTCTGTATCTGTTTGTCAGTGATCCCTCTGTATAATCTTATTTATGGAGAGCATGAGTACAAAAACTCTTATTTGTGCAGTCTATAGACTCTACCAGACAGATTATGGTCAGATATACAAAGAGGCTTGCATAAATGCTGAGGAGCACACTTTGTCTTTATTCGGTTAACCTGGTAGTATCCTGTACAATCTGCGGAATGCTGTTAAGTGTACTGGTGTACTGTATACACAGAGAAGTGACTATGCTTTGTAATGTTTGCTGCTACCAAAATTCCTGTTTCTAATTAACCATTTTGCTGTGAGCTATAAAGAACATACATTATCTATTGGAAAACAGAGCTAGACAAAACGCCCCACCCCCCAAAAAAACCCCACCAACACTTAGAAAAAAACAACACCACAGAAAGATACCACCAGAAGGGAAACTTTTTCACAAGATAAACATTCATACCTCAAATATTTAACTGTGGGTAATGACATTCATATTTTAGATTCTGTTCATCTTGTATAAACAATGGGTGCTGAAGGCTGTAATCTTGAGGAGGATATATTTTTGGTGTGCTGCAGAGGAAATTAATGAGTTAGGATATCCACGTTTTATGATTAGAATTTCTTCTCTCTGATGATTTCCATTTTCCGGTCTAGATTTTATGTTGTACAAACCTGAAAGAGTTGGAGGAAAGATTTCTTTGAAGATAACTTTTTTTCCCTCCTTGCATTCAAAAAACATATGGAGTTGTTTCAGACATCAGTGTATTGGCCCAAGTGTTGAACTGTTGTTGCTCTTTTCTAAGAGGTGGAATAACTCATGCAACCCAATTGTCTTCCATTCTGTTTAAAAATAGGTCTTCACTCCACATCATTATGTAAAAGAAAGTCTTCCCTTGAGTGAGAAGTGTTGATTTCAAAGTAGGTAGTTCATCAGGGCTGGGGATGGAAATACCTTAGGCTGATATTGCCCACAAAGATAATGCATCCTTAAACATGAACTTCAGGAGCATTGTGATTTCTGCTACGCCACTGAGTCTTCTGAGACGAGTCCTCAGCAAGTTTGCAGTCTATACCTCTTTTTTTCCCCCCAAATTTACCCACATCTAAAGGGGCAGTTCAACCTGACCACTGTCTTCCATAATGTGATGCATAGGAAACCCAGGCAGCAGGGCTATTTCACATTCTGGTAGGTGGGGAAAAGTTACAGCAATCCAATCCAGTACAGTCAAAAGAAGAAGACTCTGTGTGCCAGAGGGGCAGGCAGGAGGTGTAGGATGAACTCAGAAATCCACAAGGGTACACCTATGTGTTGTTCTCCCCAAAAGACACAACAGCTGCTCCCAAAATGTGAGTGAGAACTTTGGAGTTCCAATTTTCAGTTCTCTGACATGTCAGCAGATCCCAGATTTTACGTCACTGGCCTACAGTATCTATGGTCTGTGTTCTTGTGACGGCATTTATATTTTTAATTTGGTTAATCATTGCACTTTGTTCCTCAGAGTTTACAGTGATTTGGAGTCTCAAGATGCAGTATTTGCAGATGTGGCCCCTTTGCTTACATCTCTCCTTGATGGGTAAGTTAAGAGGTTGCAGTAAGAAAGCTAAAGCAAAATAATCTACTGAAAACCATCAATAAAAAAATAATTAATAATGGTGATCTAGTCAAGTTTTATGGCTTTGCAGTTCCATTTTCCTGTTTTCTTTTATACTCAGCACCAAGTGAATAGTTTCCCTATATAAACAGCGAAAACACAGTTTTCAAAATTTAGCAGAGCAGACAAATTTTTAAAAATGAAAAAAACCTGTTTTTTTTTCCTTCTGATCTGCTTCTGTCAAACTGATGCTTCTAATGGGAGATGTCTTTTTTCTTTGTGCTCTTTAGGTTATGTTTTATAACTTTTCCAGTTGCAGACATTGTATGATCCATCTTTTCCATCAGTGTGTTCACTGTGAATGTTGTGTTCAATGTGAAAGGCCTGCCAGGGACACTCTCTGTTCTGGTTTTGTGTCCAGCACAGGCCATAGAAGGTGCTATGACTGATTCCTGGTTGAACCACAACTGAACATTCTCAGTCATTCTACTGCTCCTTCAGGCACTGGGGTAAAACAGAATTCTGGTTTGAATACAAAACTGATCAGTAACAAGCACTAACAAATACATGAAATTACTTCTAGCTACTGAAGCTCATAAAGTGTGATTTTTCTTAAGTACTGAGACAACTTAAGCTACACTTGCAAAGGAGCTTTGATGTGCATATTGTTATATTCCTTGAGGCTTGAACTGAGTTTTATGCATAACTTCCTTTCTTCTCCTTTTTTATCCCTGTCCCAGTACCACTTAATTATATGGTAGGGCTGTCATGGATTTTGCTCCCTGTAGAGGAAAAGACAGTCCTTTTCCATTCACAGTGGCATAGTTGAACAGTGGCAAATCTTGTTTTCAGCAGCCTGCACAATGAAGTTTCCAAGGTTCCTTTTCTTAAAAGCATCCTAGAAGAAGTATCTAAAGATACTGTGAATATTGGGGATTCTATATGCCACAGAGGGCCCCCCAAGGGCTCCCTAGTTGAGGGAAGTCATAGATTGCACTATTGTTATTTACCAGTGATGAGTAACCACAGTTTCTTTAGCTGACCAACCTAGGACCACTAGGTTGCAGGAGTTTAAAGAAGTCTTAAAACTACTGCTTTCTCTCTCCACTTTTCCTTTTGCAATGATTGTAATTTTGCCTTGGTTCAACATGTCCCTTAAGTGTCTTCAGGCATATCTGATCTGTACCTTTATCTGCTGTACTTCCCACCTACTAATTTTTACATGGGGACAATCCTCTCCTAAAAGCTAAGATTTTTGTAGTCGGTTAGGAAATGTTCAGTTATTGAAAACAAAAGACCTGTCTTGTTCTTCCAGAAGTGCTGTTTAAACAGAAGCAGATTCTCAGGAAAGGCGAGTCTGTGCATATGAGCACAGCAGCTCTCCCACTGTAAATGGGAAACAGACATACTTAGTCTGAACCTTGGACCTCTTTGCTGCTCCTGATTGTTTTAGTCTGGGTTCTAAAGTGGTCTGTAACAACTTCTAGCTTGAGTAGAAGGGAGTGTTCACTCCTTTTCCTTATTTTTTCCTATGTTTTTCTTTCCTAATGGATTGTTTCATTTTTCAGTACAAATATAGAGAAAGAAAAGATTGTTCCATATGTAAACCAGACAAAGTTTAGCAGGCTTTAAAGTTTACCCTGAGCCATACAGGGCCAACAAGGGAGTAAGATAACTCTTCTTTACAGTGTTGAAGAATCCAACTTGTTTGTTTATTTTAAAGAATTAATTTCTCCTCCTTTCATTTCCTTTAACAGTGATCTCTCTTAGGGATAACTTTGCTAGAGTGAACACCCACAATCTTTTCAGGAGAGAAACGCTACAAAACTATTGGTATTTTAGCTTGACAGTAAGAACTTTTCTAAATAGGAATATAACTGTTATATGCAAATAATAAAGTGAAGAAGGAAAAATATCAGGGCACATAGGTGAATCATAGTCAAAAATCTTCAGACTTCTCCATTTGAAAGCTTTATGCTGGAGCCAGAGCACCAGTGAAGTAAACTATAAGTATCTATTATTATATAGATGAATATAAAGTAATCTTGTCCTCTTGTTGAATTCCCCAGCAATTCATTATCTCCTGTACCTGCTTAGATATGATACTGCTTTGGCCAGTTTTAGATCATTTGGGCCGACTGGAACACTGTTTTGGCTTTGGCAGAGAAGTTACCACTGATTGATACCCCACTTGCACCTCTGTCTTCAATGTTACAATCCTCTGCCCACTTAACTTCTAATCATATCTTCTATATCTTGTCAGAACTATTTTGTCCATGATGCTTACTGTCTTATAACTAGCAGCAATTAAGGAAATTTCAAATAGCTGGACTTTAGGAGAGACTTTTAGGGAGACTAATTCTGTTTTTCCTAAGAAAAAAAACATCTGGCTCCCTTTTTAGTTCCAAAGAACTGTTTAATTTTGAAATAGGGCTAGAGGTCTCAGTAAGGTACAGGCTGGCCAGGCAGTGTGTATGAGGGGTGGAACTGTGAAAATTACTCATTGTTAGTCTAGCTAAAAACTACCAAAATTAGTGGGATCTTTTCTACTGAGTTATGTCAGCAGTGAATACTTCAAGAAATCCCTCATATCAGATTTACAGCCCTAACTGCTATCACATTTAATTTTACTGCACCGCTCTTTGTTTTCAATTACAGTTATCTCATCTCCTTTATTTCATCAAATCTATGACTAGACTTCTATTTTATACTCTGCAGTGCGTGCTAAAATCTGGAGGGACCTTACTATAGATTCATTGACTGCAACTTTGACTTCACATTCCCCGAAAGGGTACCCAGGTATTCTCCATGTGGCTTATCAGCCCACATTTCTTTCTAACAAGTGGAAGCTTTCAAAATAATCCTCCTGAAATAATTGCTTCTAGGCATGTTTAATATGCATGTAAGTATTTCATTACTTGAAACCATACATTTAAAACAATTAGATGAGGGGTGTCCATTGAAATAACCTGGTGTGTGCTTGAAACTACATTTCTGATATGAGGAAAAGCATCAGATAATCAAAAGCAGCTGTTTCAGGTCTGCCCACAGAGGAGGTAGCTTAGGCAGTGAAATTTTATTCCTTGGCAGAACAGGAGCAAGCTCATTCTTGCAACTCTCTAGTAGAACAGAAGCTTCTGCAAACTGTGAAACACTTTTTGTGTACGAAGGTTCTGCTAATGTTGTATCTCTGAAAAAACAAGATAGTCCAGGCAGGGAGCAGTCCTGTCAGCATAACTGCATGTCTTCCAAGGGTTTGGCCAACACAATACTGTGGTCAACATGGAGTTGCTGGCAGGGCCAGCAGAGCAGGCACAGCCAAGGAGGGGCAAAACTTCAGCTGCATAGCACAGTGTTGGTCCTCCATACAAAGCAGTTCTGTGGCTGGATGCGTCTGTATCCACCCACTTATTTTGCTTAAGATGTTGACTTTGATCCGATTGTTAGTAACACACTTTCTGGATAAGATTCATACATCTCAGCTCAGATCCCTGTGGCACAGACTCCACAACAGTGCTCACAGCTGTGAACAATTCTTCTTCTATTATTACTTCCAGTGCCGCCAAGAGGCCTTTTCAGAGTTCTGCTCATTAGACATACTTACTTGTCTGCTTCAGAAATGATGCATAGGTGCCTGTTCCTCTGCACTGACACTGTACATTTTAATTTTCTACTTGTCCTTATCAGAGCAGTTCCTGCCACCTTTCTTCCAGAGTAGTCATTGTGTGCATGCTCATTCTCAATAGGTTTAAAATTTGTGCCTCCTATTCTTAGGGCTTTCTTTGAGGGCTATGACTGATGAGCCTGTCTGAGAGAGGCTATGAGAGTTGAAGAGTTTCCAGCTGTTAGGATACAAGTGCAGTGGTTTGCAGCACAGCACTGTAACACGAATCAAGCCCAGAAATGGTTTACTTTAAAGTGCTGTGCAGTAAACTGCAGTGGTTCAGGGGCTGATTAAAAAGCATCTCAGTAGTGCAAAAGCTGAAAGCTGGGCAGGCAAGGAGGTCTAATAGCATCAATCATTCCAAGCTAAGGATCCTTTAAACTTCTACTTAAAAGCATCCCTTCAACTCTGCTTAAAAAATAAAATCTGTTTAGGTGATGTTATGAACAGTAATTACTGTCAGACTTTGAGATCTGCAGAAAGAAATCAGGGGCAGTGTTTTTATAAAAAATAAAAACTGTTTAGGTGATGTTATGAACAGTAATTACTGTCAGACTTTGAGATCTGCAGAAAGAAATCAGGGTCAGTGTTTTTATTTTCTTGTTTAGGTTTTTGTACCCAAATGACTTGGAGTCTTACTTGCCACCTAACACACACATTTGGTAACAGTAAAATAAATTATAGCACTTCTGTTTTTCAGGTACAATGTTTGTATCATGGCTTATGGGCAAACTGGAAGTGGGAAGACATACACAATGTTGGGACCACAGTCAGAGGGGAACTTAGCATTCTCCATAGAAGAGGAATCAGAACTTGGAATTATTCCTCGAGCTGCCCAAGAAATGTTCAGGTAAAAATTAAGTAAAGTAAAATGACTGCTGTCAGTGGCAGCCACTTTAAACTGTATAGGAAGGATGAAATAATGATTGTAAGGTATTTATCATTTCAGCTTCACAATGGTTAAATATTTATAGCTTCTCTGACCACCATTTGATTTTTGAGTTTTTATATCGATTTCTAGTCTCTCTCCTGCTTAATCTGATGTTCTAAGACAGTAAGATTATGGAGTTTTACTGTGTGTTATCTGTCCATGTGGCTTTCAGACTCTAATTAAACTTCTGAAAATGTTTCAACCATAGTTGTGGGAGTCCAAAAGATAATTAAGTTCCGGAAAGTTCTGACAAGTACAACAACAACAAAGAAAATTGACAACTGGAATACATTGAAGAGGATTCAGATTAGAACCCAGAAAGTTCTAATCAGTTCAGTTTCTTTCCTAAGAAAGAAGAATAATAGAATTTTTAACTACAATCTGTTCTTGTTTCAAGGGTTCTTAGATTTTTTGGTTGAACCTAATACAGGATTGAACTAATAGGCTGCTGTGTTGTAGTAGAAGAGCCATTAGAAGTTTTTCCAGCTAAGCCTGTTTGTTTTGGAGAAGGCTATAAACCAAATCAAGCAATGAATTTTATATGAGAATAACTGTGTAACTGTAAATACTCCTCTGAATAGAGAAGCCCTTAATTTATGGATTTTCTGAGGCTATGAACAGATAACTTCTTGCAGATATAGCTTCCCATCTCTGTTCATTGCTTGCACTCTTCCCGATTTTGTACTCTGAGCTCTGAGTGCAGTAACTGCCAGCAGAGAAATGGTATTAAAAAATCCTGAGGTAGGAGGCTAGTGGAAAAAACAAGCTGGCACAGCTGTTTGGAAAATTAAATTCTATTTACTTCTTCAAGTATAAATAAACTTTATATTCTGATTCTTCAAGTTAACATTTACATATAGATGAGGAAATTCTATACCTGCAGATACTTAGTAAATGCTTTTATCAGTTTGTAATTATATTACAGTTAAAGAATAGATCTCTGTTTACAGATTGTTCATTTGTGGTTTGACTTCTACATTGTTGGGCTTTTTTCTTCAATTTTTAAAAAAATTATTACTATTATAATTATTTTATTTTTATTTGCCAGGCTTATTTCAGAAAAGCCACCAGGAAGTTACTGGGTTGAGGTTTCTGTTGTAGAAGTGTATAATAATGAAATTTTTGATCTTCTGGCCAAAGACAGCTATGGAAAAGTGTTTGGCGTCAAACGTGATGTTGTCACAACCAGAGAAGGGAAGAGCGATGTGCCACTGCTGACGCACGTGTGAGTACACGGCCTGTTCCTACCATCCCAACACGATCTGCTCTTAACGCTGTGTAGAGCTGTCAGCAGATTGCATTATAGGCACCAGACTGCTTCTAAACAATGAGTCCTTAGCATATGCAAAAGAACAGTTCTGTTTGTGTTAGCTGTCTATTAGACTGCAGTTGGCTGCAAATGTCAAAATACCTCCAGAAATAACTGTACAATTACTTTGAGTTATACTCCTGTGTTAAGTGCTTTCCACTCAGAATGCCTGAAGGTTGCTTCATATTTTGTTGTTGCTGGATCTATGGCATCTTGTCAGCTGTAGAAAAAGAAGGGTTAATCTAGTCACAAAGCACTTAACATTCAGTCTTGCTGAATTATAAAATTTACAGATTATAATAGATATTTACATACCAGTTGCAAATAGTTAAGCAGCTGTAGGGTGTAAGCTTTCCCTTTATGCACTGGAGTTACAAAAAAATAGAATAAGATTTTAAGTGATCTTTTAATACAAATACCCATCTTAATATTACTTAATGTTCTGTTTTCATAACTGGAGGTGTTAAAGCTGGAATTGTTATGTTGGCATTTGAACTGGTAGGTCTTGAAAATCGAGATTCTTCAAGCTAAAAGCTAAGAAGCAGCAAAGCTTCTCACAATTCACTCTTAAGATTTACCTTCCCAGCACTGGTGTATGCCAGGTTTGATCCTTATTTACACAACTTGACAGGGTGGGGAGAGCTAGGGTATTTAAGGCTACAGCTATACTTACTTTAATGCCTTCTTTTACTTACTAAGCATTAGGAAGACTTGTTCTAATACTCATGGGAATGATTCTTGGCATTAGGTAAGTGTGGTATACAAAGCAAATGTACAGTGCTTTCTTGTTATGTATAAAAAAAACTTCCTTGGGTAATTAGATGTTAAAAATCGTGTGTTCAGAAAATTTCATCCATTAACAAGAGGGAATCTGTTTCAGATGCTTCATTTTAGTAATGGCTGTATTGTTTATCATGGAATGTCCTGAGTGGGAAGGGGCCCACAGCACCAACTCCAGGCCCTGCACAGGACAGCCCCAAGAATCCCATTGTAGTACCTAGCCACCCTCTGGGTGAAGAACCTTTTCCTAATATCCAGTGTAAATCTCCCCTGACACAACTTCCAGCTGTTCCCTCGGGTCACCAGAGGGAAGAGGTTGGTTTCTGCCCCTCTGCTTCCCCTCACAAGAAAGTTGTAACTGCAATGAGGTCTCCCCTCAGTCTCCTCTTCAGGCTGAGTAGACCAAGTGACTTCAGATTCTGCTTATGTAGCTTCCCCTCTAGGTATTTCACCATTTTTGTGGCCTTTCTTTGAGCCTTATGCTAGTAGTATCAGCATTAGCTAGACAAAAAAAATAAGATAAGCAGCACTAGTGGCACTAGAGAGGTGATGGTACCCAGTGGAATTAAACTGGGCATCTCTCTGTGCACATCCAAGCATGAGAACAGATTCCAGAAGGGAGCATGTGCATTATCAAGATGTCACATAAAGAAGTGTCCTGCTCCTTGAGTAAATAATGTTTATGAAAAGAAACATCTTGCTCTATTGAAATGTGTAGAAGAGCATTAGTGTTTTCTATGTTTCTGGGGAAATATGATGTTTTTCTTCGTTTCTCTATAATAATTCTTGTCATGGTCTAATCTCTGTTTTTCCAAGGGGAATTAGCAGTCAGATATGAAATGCATCCCATGCCAATTAAATAAAATGCATCACCAGTGGAGATAATTTTGTCCTGTGGGACTTAGTCACATAAGCAGACCAGCAGTTTATTTATGTGGATTTAATGCTCTTCCCAGCAAGCCTTGATAAAAATACAAAAATGTACTGGAGGATTGTACGAAACTAAAACTACTTTTATTCTACCTAGTGATACACATTTATTGATTTGTACTTTCTAGCAATTTAATTGCTTGTATAAAAGTGGGAGCCCAGAGAAATTGTCAAATAGTTTTCTTCACTGTGGGAGCTATAGGACTCTCCTTTCTTTCTATGAAGTAATAAGCGCTGCAATATTCTCTGAAGGATTAATGTTTGTATCTGGGATTTGCCTGCTCTTTGGTCTTGAGGTTAAATACAATTTCCATAGAAATCCTGCCAGATTGATTGCACTCTACATGCTCCATGAGAATATGGGATGAATGAAAGGTGACTGGAGCTTAAAGTGATGAATCTTTTTGCCCTTTCTGTCTGTATTATGCTGACTAGTGGGTTTCTCTCTGTCTCTGTTCTTGTATTTCCCCAACTGTAACTCTACTCCAGCTGTCAGTATCTAGTTAAAACTCTGCTATCAAGGGAATGAAAAACTCCAGAAGAGGCTGGGAGCAGAACTTAACCTGTGTGTGCTGAATCTTTCTTGGAGGAGCTAATCTTTTTCCTTTGACTAGACAGGAAAGGAGCCATATGACTCAGAAAGCGAAGATAGGTGCATGTAGTGTAGGCATGCTGGGAGTTGAACTTTCCCTGTTTCATCAAAACCTCCAAGTAGTTTTTAATTATGGTATTTCAGTAACTAAGATATTGGCCTGGCATAGTTTTATTCCTGAAAAAATGCATATTCCACTTCCCAAGGGAGCTTTGCATAGTTAGTGGGGGACCCATCTCTTGTCATAGGTTTTGGGAGAGGGAGAGGCGGGAAGCAGTGAGACTTGTGCCACAGACACAGAAAAAAAGAAGCTGCAATAAGGTTTCATTTGTTCTTCTAGTTAATTAAATGTCTGCTCTGTTTATTTCTGCAAATTTTAATTTTTGGCAAAGGAGCCTGGCGCCTTGAACTAAAACTCTTAAAAGACACTTATCTCCATCAGTTAATACTAAATTCTAATGCAAACATAAATAGAAATAGGGACTTGTATCTCAATTACAATGCAAGCAGTGAAAAAAGTCCATTTCATAAACAGGTTATATTAATAATTACATAGAAAGGTTAATAAGAGAAAACAAACCCAAACAAAGTAAAGGAACCATTGAATGAGGCCACCCAGCTGCCTGAAATCTAAAGTAAACAGCTGGTGCTTTGAATAAAAACACATCCTCATTTACGATAATATTTGATCTAGAATATATTGGCCTGCTGGGTCTCGTTGGCTTCTCCATATATCCACTAAAGTACAGTAGTCTCTTTCCTGCTAACATGTTCATCTTACTGAATCACAAAAACCTTAGTCTCTTTCTTCTTTTATAGTTTGGTTGACTTTGGAGAACTTTCAGCATCAAATTTTTAACGTAACCACAACAGGGCTTCTCTTTGTAGGATCTCGTCCTGGAACGTGCGGCGCATAGAGCACGATGAAGTCGTAGAGATTATACTAAAATATTATTTCTGTCAGTCCTGTGGAGGAGCTACTGTGCCAAGCTCACCACACTGGGCTGGGGATGCTGCTTCCCTTCAAAACCAGCTGCAGCTTCCCAGCCATAGGTGACAGCACTGACAGCACACCCTGAGCCCTGTCTTCCTTGGCAAATGCAGGGATGGGGCAGCAGCTTGGAGCGCTGACCCTTTGCCAGCTCACAGCAGCAGTCAACAGCCTGGTGCTGCACCTTAGCCAAGGCTGCTTCCCTGTCAGGCCTTCCAGTCCTGGCTGACTAGCCACTGGGAGATGCAGTTCAAGGCTTGGGAAGGCAGGATGTGTGTCCCCTTGGGTGTGAGGCAATAGTCAGATCACCCCAGTGTCAGGCTCTGACTGCAGGAATTAGAGCCACTGATTCTCTGCTGGCACCAGGACAAACAAACAGGAGACGTCCCCAGGAGGTGCCCAGAGGTGGAGATGTCACAGTGGAGGCCAGCGTGTGTGGCTCAGGCTTGATAGCAGAAATCTGTAGTGATTGTTTATCTCATGCAGCCCTGGATACCCAGGGAACTGCACTTAGATGGCCACTTCTCCTAAGGGCCTGTAGATATTGTGCGGCCAAATGATCTTCTGTGCTTCAGAGGCCCTCGTCTTGTTTTCGTGGAAATTATTTTAGCTGAGTATAGTTTTCTTTTGTTCTTCTGTCTCTAAACTCTTCAAGTATGGCTCTTAGCGTAAAATAAGTTTGTGCCCAGTGTGACTTTTACTGAAATCATCCAAATCTAAGTCATAAAGACATTACCTTTTATCACATCCTTGCTTTTGGTGACTGCCATGTTGTGGAACCAAATCTGTGGCCTGACATGAAAGTTATTGATGGTTGTGCTGTTACAGAGCATTCAGTGACCAGGCTATGATACACAGTCATAATTTATACCCCCATCTAAAAACAATTTTTTAGGTGTTTTACCTTCAATAATTATTGAAGAAGGCAACACAGTGAAAGAAAAGGGTAGGCACTCTCATCTCATTTGTTTTAAACATTGCAAACCTAGGGAAATCATAATGGTTTTTTTTCTTTACCTAACCAGTTTATTTCATTTTCTGTGTTTATTTCACTGTGTGTGCTAGGTCTTTGCCCTTGGATTGATCATATTTGCAGTACTTCCTTTGACAGGAAAAGAAAACAGATAGTATGAGATAAATGGTCTATAGAAATTTACGTGTATTTATTCTGATGTTGTGCTCATTGAACAGTGGAACTGGACTTATTTTCCAGGGATTCTGGATTTAATTCCAAACATGAAATATGACTTCCAGAGGCCCAGAGAAATTTTGGGGGGTTTTGCCTAATTCTGTACCTAATAAAATGAACTGCCTCAGCATAAATTGGACAAATCTACTTCTGTAAGACCAGAGATTGCAGCAATGTCTAAACCTGTGTCTTTTCTTCTGAAGTGTGGAGATCTAGAAATGTCTGTTGCTTCAAGAGCTGCGCTACAGTACCTCTGACTGTACTACCTGAAGGGCTGTCAGGCCACTTCTGCAGCATTTTCAGGACTGCATCACAGCCTTTGGCTTGAATTTTCATCTTTATCCTACCTGAAAATGTCTAATACAGTTGTTTGTGCAGCTCAAAACTGAGAATAGTATAGGAAGAGCAAGGAAGTGGAAATGCTGAGGTTCTCATTCAAGTTGTCAGCTTTTTTGTGTGACTTTTCCTGCAAGTCAGTTAAATATTCTTTCTGTTTCTTTACTTCTTAGGACTGTTGAAAATGCATCTGAATTTTTGCATCTAGTCGAGAAAGGCCTACAGCTGAGAGTCACACACCCAACACTGGTGCATGCTCATTCCTCTCGGTCTCATCTGGTCGTGACATTGACCATAACCACAGTTGTCTTTGGAGATAACTTTGGTAAGTAGGATGTTAGTAAAACACATCTAGAGCCAGTTGTTTTTAGAAAAATAGTGTGTGGACTGGGAGGTTTTCATATTGCTTTTTCTTCCCTTTTCCAGTGTTTGATACATTCACTCAGTTCTTTTCCATTTTTTCAACTTCTACATTCCTTCTTAAATAACAGACCATTTTCATGTTTGAACGCTACTGGAACTTTCAGTTTCATAAGATCTTAGCACTTTTCTTTACATGCCTTGACTTACAGAGTTGTTGAAGTTTTATTGCCCGAGGCAACTAATGAATAAGTGTTATCAGAAAGTCGTAAGGTATAAGATAGTAAAGATCTTGATAAGGCAGATACTCAAATAAAGTAGTTAAATCTCTTAGAATGAATAATTGCATATCACACAAAGTTTGTGGTTAAGCTAACCATAAATTTTAGGGATCATCATATGCTTTTGGTTGAGAAAGAATTACATTTATATACTCTCTGCTTTGAAAAAATGTCCTTTAAATTCAGAACCTTTTGAACTGTTAATAATAGGCCACTGTATGAAAAGACAAAATACATGTCCTATTTACTATAGCAACGTTGATATTTCTACTTTTCGCTACCACATCAAGACTTAGCAGTTTATTGGTTGAGGAACAACTTCCTTTTGGGGCTCTTGGGAGTAACTTTGTTTTCTTTTGCTCATGTTATAATTAGGCTCTCTGCTTTCTGTGCTGTGGTCCATCTCCTACATACTCTGCAACAACAATATGGTTTTAGAAAGTGGGAAATATTTAACATTTTTTCCCTTAGATGGCTATCAGAAATTAAACCAACAGTATCAGCAAAGCAGAACAAACAGTGCCCTCTCTTACCTATGGACCTTGCCAAAAGACACAGTTACTTCACAAGTTGCAGCTCCAGCATTCCCATTGTTAACTCTAGCCAGCTCCAGATTCTTGTCAATTAGACTGTTGGTACTTTTCTAAACTCAGTGCTTGCGCCACTAGCGCAGCAGCCATCTTGTCCAGTCCAGAATTCCCTTTGCCACTTCTAATGCAGCCACCCCACCATGCCATGTTGCCTGGCAGCAAAGCTCCGCAGAAATGTCTAATTGTTGTCGAATGCAGACTGGCTTTTGACTCGCAGCGCATGGGTGAAGATGTGTACTCTAAGGGAACAGAGCAGCACTGCAGCTGGGACCTCACTGCAGCAGCGTGTGACAGCACAGCCTGTCTCTTGTTTAAAAGGAAAGGATCCTGATTTAAAAGCCAGGTGCCATTGTCAAATATCTCAACGTCAGGTATTTAGTGACCTTGGTCACTAAATAAAAAGTCGTAAAGTCTGTGATGAGTTCTGCATCTAAAGCCAGGATTGACAAGCCAGCACTTTTTCAGGTTTGATTAAAGTATTTTAACATTTTGATCAGTATTATCTGTTGTTTGAGGAGAGCTGTTTCTTAGTTTCGTGATCTAAAACTGAAGAGGAGTTAGAACGCTTAGTTTGACACTGTACAGCCTGAAGCCATTTATTCTGTGTAAATCAACACAGCTGCTCTGCCTACACTGTGAAGAGCTGGCTCAGGGTTTAGCAGCAGCCTTCTTGGAGAAATACAGAGCTCTGTAATGCAAGTCAGTCTGCTCTTTAGTCAAGTTTTGCAGCTGGAAACTTTCTGCTATTCCAACTCTGTTTAGCACCCAAGGAGGTTTGTTGTCTCTATGACCTGTAGCAAAATATGTGCCTTTTATTCTTTTGTTCTTTCAGAGAGAGAAAAAAAGAGATAGATGGACACCAAAACACTGAGGGAAAAAAAAATTCCTAAAAAACCAATAAACAAAAAAACCAACAACAACAACAAAACCCCAAACAAACCTGCTTTGGGAAATACATTTTGCAAATATTCCTGCTAAGCTAATGTGAAAGCAACTTTCCCAGAGAATCTATGTCTTCCTTCCCAGTAAAGAGAGAAAGCCAGATGCTTCTGCTGAGGAATGATACTAGTTGGTAACCAACCTGAACAAGTGGGAATAACACTATTGAGGCTAATAGCTCATCATGTGGAGATCTTGCAGTAGGATATGAGGGCTGAAGGAAGTATAGGGGGAACAGCAGCGAAAGACAAGAGACAGGATAAGGATTTTTTTTTTTTTTTCCAGAGCATCAGTGGGTGATGTTTCAAATACACAGAACCAGTTTCCAGAGCTTACTGTTCCCAAGCATCTGAAATAGCACTTTGGTTGCAATCAGTCTAAAACTTTTAAAAAGCCTCTTTAATGTCCTTACTGGACTCCTATTTCTTGTTTTCCGCACAGATGTGTGAACAATGGGGATATTGGATACAACAGAATCTACAGCAAAACTTGTTACCAACTGGTGCAATCAGTTTGATGAGTAAAACTTTAATTAAGATAGAAAAAGGTATTCAGCCTGCCTGTGCCGTGGATTCTGGCTTGTACATTGCTTCTGTTAGAACAGCCTGAAGCAGCAGATACTGTACATCCCCTATTTATGCCCCATTTTTTCCCCATCTCAGTTTTCACTGTCAGTGAGAAGCTCTCTTTTGTTTTTTCCATTTACCAGGTACTTTATGGGAAAATGAACAAACCAGTCAGAGACTACATAAAGAGTCTTCCTGCACTTTTCCACAAAAAGTGGGAGAGAGTAAATCTGCCTCTTCTTCCAGAGCCTCTTCACCAGTGCAGCTTGAAGCAACTGAGAAAATGAAGCAAGTCAAAACGAGACTGCAGCTGGTAGACCTGGCTGGGAGCGAGTGTGTCGGTAAGTGAAGGTGTCTGTTTGTGGGCATGGATCCTCATGGAGCTAGGCTACAATAAATGCCTTAGTTCTTTATGGAGGGATACATGCTCCCCTGCTCTCACACAGGGATGGTTTGAACCCACAGATCCCGGCATAAACAAAATTTTGAGGGCTGATTGATCCGGTTTTACACTGGTATAGCTTAACTCAAAGTATGGCTGTATAAGCTTGAAATTAACCCAGGATGGTTACCCATATCATAGATATGCTATTTGTTCAGACTGCTTTTATTAGGCCTGTTTTTCTACTCTGAAAATTAGCATGTCTTTGGTACAGAAATGTTTAAAGAGCATAAATTATGTAAATATTACAAATATCTGTAATAATTGATATAACCATGTGTGGATTTTTCTGCTTTATTGTGGAAAAAGTCTTGGAGGAAATTAGTGTTGAAAAGATAATATTGTTTTCATTGTTTCTTCAAAGCATTTTCCTCCTGCCTCCTCCATGCACACAATAATTTCAAAAACTTGATTATTTCCTAAAGGACAAGCTTTCTTACCAAGAAAAACCATGCAGCCAAATGTATCATTCCAGAAATAATGTTTTGAAAAGTGAACCAGTATTATGAAAGAGTCTTTTACTTTACTGCCAAGAATTCGAGCTGTTGCTCACTGTTAAACTTTTGTTCTACAGAGAAACCTAATATAATACATTATTTTTTCATTTGCTCTAAATGCTGAAAACATGTAATTGAGCAACAGGGTGTGTGTTTGTTCTCTCAGTTAAACCAGGACAAACATTTCCTTGGTTTGGGGCTCGGCAGGCCAGATCCTCCAGTGAAGCCGGAAGAGCTGTGCTCACATCAGTGTTAGATGTGGCCCAGCACATGCAGCAGACTGACCTCTGCCATCAGCTGTGCTGATGCACATACTCTGCTGAAAGTGAGGGCAGTGTTAACTTGTAGTTGTTTTAAAATGTGGGCAAATCTAAGTCGGCAGCAGTACCTCAAGCTTCTCATACACATCAGCACAGGCCCTGCTGGCTGTACAGCCAGCATGGATCATTTGCAGCATTTACAAACCAATTGGTCCCTTCTTAGCAAACTATGTTTCACTTTGTAAACTCGGCTAAATGCTTTGTCAAAGTTCATCTAACCAAACGCAGATAATCAGCAGTTTAAACATGTACCCCCTCCCCTATTTGCAGTTTTCTCCTTTAGGGGGATGACTGTTCTCCTAGGAGTCCACTTTTCCTTGATATACTAGAATGGGGATGGCTATATATATAATGACCCCAGTATAGTTACCCTGAGATTCATCCTGTCTTGTATTGTTATCCACCCTTTGGCAGTGTCTTCCAAACTGTTTTGCTCTGTCTGGAGACTGCCACTCCAACCTCCTCCTTTCCCACAGTCACAGTTCTACAGCCCTCCCTATCCAGACTCCTGGGATTTTTGCTATTACTGTACCTTTTCACATTTCCCTCTTGAACTCATTTGCTAGAAAATGCTGGCCTAAGGGGAAAACAAGATCTCTAGTCACACCCTGTACATGTCTAGAAATAGGAAAGTTGGCAGTAGAGGATGCTGTTGGCCCCATCTGATCCTTCCACTGCCATCAGCTCTGCCTGACATGGATCATGTGCTCTGGGTAAGGAGAAGTGACTGCAGGTGCATTTGTACCTCATCCACTGTCCTCAGGAAAGCTTGAATTTCAATAATATGATGCTAAATTTGCTAATAGCAAATTTCTCTTCCCCAAATGGCAAAGGTAAGGATAGCAGGAATTAATTACTCTTAACTGCACCCTCATCCAGACTGATCAAAGAGTTGAGCTTGAAGCACATCTTTGAATTGCTGCAATGTGTTGCATAGACCAAACCTTTACAGTGTTGCTTAGGGGCAATATGTATGTAGCATAGCTACATAGACCCATGCTGGGTGGCTGGTAGAAGGGGGCATAATTTTCCTTTATCCATTTCCTTACAGCAAACCATGCCATGAAACACCACTCCACAGGCTTTGGTGAAGACCAGTACTTCACATTTGTGGCTGTTGTACAGTTTTCTCTCTGCAGGTTGTGCCATCAGTGCCTCTCCTCTTTTTCCAAAGGGATACAGGTGGGGCAGCTATTACAAAAAATGATGGAACAGAAAAGGCTTCTCTTTGAGGCCATTGTGGACTCGTGTTTTTGAAAGCAGTGTTGTCTTCTCTGATCTTAAGGTGCTCCTACTTTCTTGGTTCCCTGTTCTTAATACCTCTGGAGCCAAAAATGCATTGTACATCTGCAGAGATCAACTTTAACATGAGACACTTTGGACCGTCTGTAGACATTGAATCTTCTTTAACCTTTCCTCCACATGACAGTTTTAAAGTGGCTTTGCTTGGTGTTACCAGTGCCTTTTTCTGCACTGTACCAGGTCTGTCTGGAGTGACAGGGGCAGCACTGAGAGAGACCTCCTTTATTAACCGCAGCCTGTCCGCCCTGGCCGACGTTCTGGGAGCCATAGCAGAGCAGCGAGCTCACATCCCATACCGGAACAGCAAACTTACACATCTGCTTCAGGACTCCGTAGGTGAGGGATTACTCTGACTCTTGTTCAACAATATAGATTTATTCTCCTGATTTTTCCTCATCTTTGCTGTGTAAAACTAGAAGATGATATACTCCTTCCTTGAATGTGGCCTTTATTTCAAAGTCTCTGGCTCGGGAGAGTTTGAGTACACAGTGACAGTTCTGAACCTCTAAATTTGGATAAACTTTGTTGTTTCCAAATCTCCAATGAAGAACAACATCTCAATAGGATCATGGAAAGGGTAAAAATTGTGTTTCACTGGTGTTTCCTGTCAAGTACTGTTTAAAAGTTAAACTTCAATCTTTATTACTACAGGGTATAATCACCTACCTACACATTCCTTAACATTGTGCCCTGTAGCAGCAAGGCAAAGGAGGAAGACAGGACATGGCACTGTGCTACAACTTCTTTTTGTGTTGAGATCACTTCCTCTTCTTTAGCTCCTTATCTACACAGAAGCAGTTTTAAAGCAAGTGTTATTCTTGCAGTAATGTCAGATTTGTGTCCATGTGTGTAGTACATTAGTCCATTTTTCTTCAGCCAGAAAATATTAGCCCTTATGCAGTTCAAGGCATTGACAGTGAATGAGGTAACAGTTCTTCAGAGTTTCTGAAATACTATGCATTTTTTGCTTAAGCTTTGATTTTCACTTAGTGCTGTGAAAGGGGAAAGCCAAAAAGAGAAGTGAGAGCTATACTGTATGGGCACTGAGCCTGATTTTAACCAAGTCTGTTGTGTGACTTTGGTGAAGTGCTGAAAATGATAATTTCCTCCTTTGTTTAATCATTGTCGGTAAACTTCAAGTCTGTTTTGTCTTATTGTCACACAAGCCATTTTGCCATTACCCCAAATCTACAAATATTCGACAAACTTAAATAAATGTCCAGACCCATAACACACATGCTGATTAACTGATAAAGTTAATAGGGGAAAAAAAATCTACATCACAAATTATGAAACACTTTGGGGCAAATACCATATTGTTAGATACAGACTCCCCATGAAGGAGCTGTCTGTTTCAGCAGCCCTCTTCAGGAGCAGTCTTCTGCTTCATGAAAGCAATGGTAACTTGTGCACACTAGTGTGTAGATCAGTATGGCAACAGTGTACAACTTACTGAAAATAATGAGGTAAGTAAGTATGGTTTGTCTTTTTCCTGCTTTTAGGAGGTGATGCTAAACTGTTGGTGATGCTGTGCATCTCTCCTGGCCAGAAGTACTTAACAGAATCACTGCAGTCTCTGGGATTTGGAACTCGTGCTCGGCAAGTTCAGAGAGGACAAGTCAAGAAAAAAAATTTCCCAGTGCCGAGTAAAGGAAAATAGAACCTAAGACTCCTGTGGATTTAAGTGTCATTAATGAGTTCCTTAGACCGAAATATGTTTTGTTGTCCTTAAGCCATTCTTTTAGATATCGACTGCCAGATAAAATAAACAATCCTCAACATGGCCTTAGTAAGCAATAAACCTGCTAATGATGTTCTTGCTCCAAAGATAATAACAAGTACTGACAACAGCTACCCACCATGGTGGAATGGTAGAGAAATAAACTGGAAGACAGGGCTTTGGTGGTGTGTTTCCTTACTTCTACCTGCCATAAGTCAACAGGGCCCTGATTTGGGATGATTCACTTCTGAAAGGCCAAGGATGCATTCTGTCTTCTCAGTAGAAGGCAGGAGACTAAATATCATTCCAGCGCTTTAAAGCAGCAGTGAAATACTTCCTCCCAGCTTGGATTAAAATGGCACACTCCATTTTTTGACTGCTCTTCTGTCTAGCATGGATGGGGTCATTCCTAATGCACTAGCAGCAGGTAGGAGTGTAAAGGAACCCATCAGCTGTACTGAATGGAGTTTTGTTCTCTGGTTTTAGGGAGGAAATAATGGCAGTAATGAGATGGAGAAAAATGAGTAAGGCTATATCTGTTATCCCTTTGGAATGTAGTTTAGAAAGGGGATTACACAACTTTTTGAAAACACACTTAAGTTAAATGGTTGGAATGAGTCCTGGCTCTGCTGAGTTCATTAAACCCACAGCTTTGCCTCTTTGGGTTTTTTGGTTTTTTTCCTCCATGAATGCTGAGAGGCCCTGAACTACAGATCCTAATGGGACCCAACTTGTACAACTGCTGTAGTAATCTGGCCTATTGTTCCACTTGCATTTCTGAAGCTCTGTCTGCAGATTAGAAAAGGATAACCATACAAACAAAACACCAAACAGCAGCTTGTGATATGCTGTTTGTCACCTGCAAGAGGCCTTCACCCTTTTACACCAGTGGTGAGATAACATCATTGCAGGGTTTGTGAATGAAGTGACACTAGGAGAAGTTTCAAGAAAGTTTAAGACATGTTAGAGGTGAGAATTAGGTCCAAGATGAAAAACTGGGTTGAAGCAACATCTGATGTGTTCTTTGCACTAAATTATTGCTCCACAGAGGCCTCAAGAGCCACTCTTAATTTTTTTTTCCACCAGCAATTACTCTGCCCCTATACTGGGAGAGAGGTCGTTGTTAGGTCACTGCAAGAAGGCTTAAATTGCAGTGGCCTGCCCCAAACGCTGGAGTTTATAGTACTCCAAGTCACTTAACCTTCACAAGCACAAATATTTATTGAGAGATTATGTAGCATACTAATATTGGAATTTCACCCTTGAATATGTAACAGCTGCTGTGCTGCTTACAGTGCTCTGGTGTTCAGAACATAAGTATCCAACCAGAGAGCTGCAATAACAATCGCTTTCCTAAATAATGTCTTGAGGGTAAAAAATGCCTTAACTTTACCTGATTCCAGCAGTAACAGAGGGGTAAAAAACCAACCTGGCCACTGGAATTTAGGAAGCTGAGTGGTCAGTAAAGCAATCTCAAGTGAGAAAATGTCAGCCTGGTAAATGAAATGCAGGAGCAGCTTCAAGCTCACCTTAGTCTCTGGACAGCTGGGCTGCTAAAGCAGCCTGGATTACAGCTCAAAGAGAGGTTAAGTAACAAGGGCTGATTCTGCCAGTAGTTATATGTAAGTTCAAGTATTTTAAGGATTTGACATTTTTAAGTGTTACACAGAAGTGCAACTTGCCATGAATTGCTCTTTTCTTTTTCTGAAAAATTGCCCTTCAAAACTTTGGATTTATTTATAATCTTTGTTGTAGGAGAAAAGCAGCAATACTTATTATTGAAGCAGAGAGATAAACCCATCAAATATGAGGAAAAAGGTTAAGTTTCTACATGAACATTAACTCTGCCAAACTGAGAGTATGCAGCATTCCCTACTCCTGTTTTCCTTGTCAGCACAGCTCACTGTTTTACCGGCACAACAGAGTGTACAGGATATGCGGGGCAGCAGGGTTAACATTTTGTTCTAACAACTTTCAGGTTTGGAATTTCCTGGGTTATAGAGATGTGATTGCTCAATCCCAGCATCAGAATCAAAGAAGGGTAAAAGCTGTAAGGGTGAAATGGCTTTACTCCTGCCTCTAAACTGGATTGTCTTCTGTCCCAAGAGTCAGTCAGGCCTGCCAGAGGAGGATATTCAAACACATAATTGGTGTCTTGGGGAGCAAGCAAAACACCATGTGCAAGGCCCTGTACTTCTTTGCTGTCATTTTTCAGTGTTTAGATCTTTCATGCTTTGAAATTACATCTATTATAGAAAAGCAGATGTGGCAGATATTGACAGAGCTGACCTCAAGGTTTCCCCTTGTTGACTAAAGCCCATCCTGACAAACCAGTCCTCACTATCTTGGCACTGTAAAGCTGAAACATACCAACAGTGGGAGAGGAGAGGAGAGGAGAGGAGAGGAGAGGAGAGGAGAGGAGAGGAGAGGAGAGGAGAGGAGAGGAGAGGAGAGGAGAGGAGAGGAGAGGAGAGCGAGAGGAGAGGAGAGGAAGAGGAGAGGATGAGGAGAGGAGAGGAGAGGAGAGGAGAGGAGAGGAGAGGAGAGGAGAGGAGAGGAGAGGAGAGGAGAGGAGAGGAGAGGAGAGGAGAGGAGAGGAGAGGAGAGGAGAGGAGAGGAGAGGAGAGGAGAGGAGAGGAGAGGAGAGAGGAGAGGAGAGGAGAGGAGAGGAGAGGAGAGGAGTTTGAAAGCATTCTGAAATACTGAGATAGAAGGGCATAAGCATCAGGGAAAAGGTTTTTGTTCTTAGAGTGCCGAAGTAGTCTATATGCTAAAACAGCTTTGCTGTCTGCGAGGGCAGGAGCACAACGAAATGAGAGTAAAAACAACAAAAATCAGGAGAAGATCCTTTCAGTGAAGTCCATGAGTGCATAAGGCAGCATCCAGCTGGTGTCTTGGGGCACTGAAGCTGGAGCCCTCTCAACCCTGCTTCAGAGAAGTCACTGTGTCACTGTCTCAGAGTGCTGCTCAGCGAAGAGGGGTGCTGTTTCCTAACCATGATCCACATGCCTTGGTGGCAGTCACCAGGTTAATCCTCCACTGCTGGGCTCCCATTCTCCTTCCCTGGGCCCTGGCTTTCTCCTGTGACATTGGTCAGTGCTCACTTCTGTCACACCTCAAACTGTCCCCTGGCTGGCCCTAGGAAATAGGCACATATCCACATGATGCTGCAAGGCACCAGAAGCCCCAGCTACCCATGGGACCAGCCTTCAGGAGCTCCTCTTGAATTTACGCTGCTGCCTTCATCACCCTGTAGAGGAGCTGAGCAAATAATTTCAGCAACAGTATCCAGAATCCTCCAACTCTTCCTCGAAGAGTCTGCCCACTGCAGAAACCATAGCAAACAAGAGAATTTGCTCTTTTGAAGACTTTTGGTACTCAGCATCCTGGTTTAGTGTCCAGGTAGCCAAGGAGGCACCGGTGTGAAGCCTGACCAGCACAGCACCTGCCTGGGAGGCCCAGGGTCTCACAGTCATGCAGATGTACTCCAGAGCACTTTATTTAAAAGTGGAAGCAGCTTCCACACTCCTAACCCATAGGCCAAGCATCCTCACAGAAAGCAGAAACTTTGGATCCAGTCCAAAGACAAATGTTTGAACCCCTGTCTCTCCCAGTACATGTGAATGCTCTTGCTTGAAGGTCATTCAGCAGATCTGGAGATGGGGCAAGGAAAATGGGACTCTGCCAGACCAATCCCCAAGGCCTAACAGCAGCAACTGCTTGTCTGAGGTAGCATACACAGAAATGTGTACATGTAAACCTACACAAAGTTAGCAGAAATCTAGACTTACCTAGAATCACACAATGTCCTTTAAAATACAAGTCCAAAATTTGGCCCAAAAATACAGTTTGGTGCCCACATTTCTCTGTGGATTTATCATTACAGACAGATTTTATCAGCTGTGGTTGGTGGTTTGCCTTGCAGCCAAAGGAAAGGGATTAAGATAATAGATCCACTTTCAACAATAACTCTGAAAACTCCCTAGTCTAGCAAGGGAGTCCAGGCAAGGGGTTTAGAGCACCAACTCTCAGTTTGCCACAGCCAAGGAAACTGATTGCTCAAGGACCTTATCTTGAAGAACATACAACTGCTGTGGAGGGTTTTCACTTATGTTTTTCAGCCTTGAACCCTACTGTGCCTGCCCAGCTCTGCAGTGCTGGTCCAACACGTGACTTTCAGCCTTCGCAAATCTGTCCCCGTTCCCTTGCAGCAGTCAGCTTTCTGAACAAGGAAAGGCAGCACAAAATGAGACAGAGCAGATCGCATGGCACAGGAGTCGGTCTCCATCAGTTCTCTCTGAAGATGTTTTACTTGGCACCTGCAAGATACATCTTTGTGCAGGGCAGTTTACCACTTTTTAGCTTTGAGTGCTAAACCCACTCTGCAGTGCAGTTCACAGCACTCTGCACCCCCTCCAGACAAGCCCTTAATCTTCCTCATCACCCAGGAACACTCTTAGCAGCAGAGCCCAAGAAGGCACTGTGATCCAGCATTGCTCAAGAGAGCTACATATCATCATGGGGTTAAAACAAACCAGTAATGAAACCAGCCAGTGCCTTTTGCCCACTCTTAAATGAAACTTTGACCTGTGCTGACGTTTGAAAATTATATATTTAATTTCCATGTGTGGCTTCATGATCTGGCAGCAGCCACACCACAAAGAGAGCCTGTTTTTAGCCAGGCTAGAGAAACCATAATCAGCATTGGACGGTTCACAAAAATGTTTAATTTGTTATTAAATTGCTGATTCCATTTTATGAAGCACTTTTCCAAAGCTTTGCAAAATGCAAGGAACAGGCAGAATGAAGTGGTTACTGGAAAAGTCTTTTGGCTCTTGCTATGAACAAGCAGTCAAAGCTGATGGGCTTGCAAGTCCCTTCCAGCAAGGAGCACCAGCATCTGCTCATGGAGGAGCAAACAGGACCAGAGTGCTGAGATGCCACAGGTTCTGCAGCCTTTCACAAAACCAACTTGGCATTTAAACAAAGACACTAGCCACAGCCACAGCCAGATCAAAATGCCACATCTCCTATAATGGAGGGCACAGAGGGATCTAAACTGAAAAGCACAAGAGAGAGGAAACACTGCCTACAACTATTTTTGTCTTCTTTTACATCCACTTTTATCAAACCAGGTTTTTATCTTGCAATGCACCTTTCTCTTTTTATTTTGTTTATTTAAAAAAAATTAAAATTAAATCTGAGCCTTCTTGAATTCATGCAAGTATCTCATGAGATTAGCACATCTTATCCACAGATTTGCTGGCCTAAAGTAACACCTCTGCTCATTTCCCTGGGGAACCTCAGTTAAGTCAAATTATCACCCCCTTCTTCTCCCAGCTCCACTGGCTTCATGTTTGCAAGTATCTCTTCCAACACGTATCCCCTCTTACTCTTTCTGTAACATGAAATTGCTATCCTAGCTGGGATGAGTCAGTGTCCAGCAGTTCACTTAAAGGCAGCACCAAGAGTGGTTTTCCTTTTCATTTTCCTCTGGACTTTTCTAATTACTTGTGTCCCTCTTCTACATAAAGCAAGACAAAACAAATAAACCAAAGGCACCACCAACGAAAAAATCCCCACCCCACTACTATAAAAAGTTTTGGAAACCACACCAGAAGCTTTGAAGTTCCAAGAGACAGAAGATGATAGCTCCTCCCTCACTTCAGATGTCTGCATTTTTTGTAGCATGAGCCTCTTCCACCTCCTTCTGAGCATGCACACATACACAGAGACTTGCCCTACTACATTCTCTGAGCTGCAGTTTTAAACTATACAAGCTACAGGGAAAACACACAACTCAGTTCAGAAATGGGAGCATTTTGCAGGGCAGCCGATACACTAGTGAGCACTGCTTCTTTAGGCTTTAGTCCTGGGCCTCCAATAACCCCAGCCTTTTGGCCAAGCAGCACCAATATTCCTGTCACAATGTGCATTACACATGCTCTGATAAGTTCTGTTTGCATTTCAGATCCAGGTGCCTGCAGTCCCTTTCTCCTGACCCATGTCCCACACCCTCCCCAAGGCAGGTGGCTCAGTGTGGGTGGATGCACGTAGTGATGCATGTGCTACCTAGAAATGAGGTTGATGAGGAACCCATGCTGCTCTGATGGGCTCTGCTGCCAAGGCTGAATCCATGGGAAATGGTATTTACCATGCCAATGTTCAGTGTCTCCTAATGCAACAAGTTCAGGCAGTCAGATCTGACAAGTTATTTCACAGTCTGACTTGTGGGAATTACTTCTCAACAGGGACAGGACAAAGTTCACAGGAGGCACTTCAATATTGCAGTATCTAAACAGGGACACCTCATGGAGATGGCACAGGGCTCAGCCCAGAGGGACAACATCCCAGGAGTTGGGAAGGTGCCAGGCAATGCAACAGCCTCTGCCTGGGCTGTCTCCAGTGAAGACAAGGGGCAATAAAAGGCATTGTACCTCTGGACAGCCCCCACTGATGCTGCCTTATGGAGACTTGGGCCCAGTCCACTGCCTTCCCAGTCTCCATCCAGAAGAAAGGCTGACTTCTGCTTCCTTTCCAGAATCTGGTTTACCTGTTAGATTTGGCATAACACTTGCAACAGTGAGGGGCAGGATGTTACAGCAACACCTGAACACAAGAAGTTCTGTTTACACTTTCAGAAGCACCATCTCTTTCGTTTGCCCACAGGAACAAGGAGAGAGGACTTCTGATGGACATATTAATGTGGGCACCACCCAGATGTAAGAAACTCACAACAGCCACTTTCAGGACATGGGATGCAAGCAATAGGCCTACAGTTTTCCAGCACAAGTAGGCCTATGTTCAACCCTTCTTAGGACCTTAGACACAGACACATCAAAATGTCACAACCTTTGCAGTCCCAGCTGCATGTCATGAGTTTAGCTCCAGTGGCATATAGACAAAAGGCAGAAGAATTGGTGAATAACAAAGATATTAAAATGTGCAGTTGCCTGGGGACATGGAGCAGAGGACACTAAGCAAGCTAGCTACCTGCACAGTCCCTGGTAATGAAACCTTCCCTGGTCAAGTCACACAGCAGGGAAATGCAACACCTGGGGAAACTGAGCACATAGGTACTGCTTCTGATCCTCACATCACCAGAACTGCACCCAGTCTGGTTGTAGAGCTTGTATGAGCTTAGAAGTTGCTAGAAGTATTACTTCTGGCCATATTCAGGCCAAGAGAGCAGCTATTTTCTCCACTCATATTTCTCCATCCACCTCCTCTTACTGGAGGTGAGTACCCGTGCTCGCTCCTGCTGTGTGTCTCCTTGCACAAGTAAGCCTTGCACTTCCATGGCATGGTGAGGTGGTCCCTCTGCAGAACATCCCTGCCAAGCCAGGGAAGGGGCGGTACCACTGAGGACACCTCTGCTCTTTGCAGGCAAGTCTGGTGCTGCACAAGGAAGGAACAACTGCCTTTGCCCAGGACATCTTTTTGGAGAGACCAGCCAAGCACAGAGGATCCCAACATCCCCAAATGCTCTGGTTACACACTACAAGGCCAGTCATGGACAGCACACGGGAATCCTGCAGCCAGGTGTGCTCTGGGCCACACTCAGTGTCACAGTTACAGGGTGATGGGAAAATTGAAGGCAAGGCAACCTCACCACAGGCACAAGAAAGCAAAAAAGACCAGGGACTTTTGGACACCATCTACTTCCCAAAAGGAGTGGAAAGGGAAAAATGGAAAAGGGCGTAGAGTCCTGAGGGAGCTCTGGTAAAGTAATGGCAGGCACCAGAGAGTGCAGATGCCGTGACACTGACTCATACAAATTTTGACTCACCAGAGTCCTGAAAACAATCCTGGCAGACCAGATTTCATTGGCACTTAGCACCAGGCAGCTGAGGTCCCATCCCCCTTGCTGAGATTTTGCCAGATCCTGGCCAGAGACTCAGCTTAGGCACCTGTTTCTGACAGAGCAGTCTAAGGGACCCCTAAAGAAGGGTGCCAGTGTCTCCCAGCCACTCTCACCAAGTGGCACTGCCACCAGGTCAGTCCCTTGCAGGTGTCCCACTTCTACATCCTGCTGTCCCCTTCACCCAGCTGCTCATGCTGCCAGGCATTTGTGGCCCTCATCCAGACAGGGCTGCTTCCAGTTTGGACTCAGCAATCATAGCACATGTGCCCTGGGAGAGGACGCTGTTGGACAGCTGACATGTTTGAGGCCAAGGTCCTCTGCAGCTCAAAAGACCAGGACTGCAGAGCTGTTCTCCCATAAGAATTCCAAGCTCCAGGCAACATGAGAGCCACAGACGTGATCAAATAAGGACAACCAGGAGTAAAATAAGCCCTGACCTAATGATGCAGTGAGCACAGAATATTTATCAAGGTCCTGCCAGGTTACTGCTGCCCTCTCCCCTGCCATTGCTGCCTGTATCCTTGCAAGTTATTCCTCACACCAGCACATCCCAGGGACGTCAGTTTCACCATTAGGACACACCAGATAGGAGAAAGGTAGAAACAGTTTGCAGGACACATCCCAGCAACTGATATGGCTCTTAGAGTGAACAACATTTGGAAAAGACTAAGAAGCAAACAACCCCATTACCCCAGCAAGGCTCTCCTTACTTCTCTCCTGGGTGGCTCATCCACATGACCATGACACTGGAACCTTCTGCTGAGCCCTTCTCTCTTTTAGTTCTTTGCCTCAGAAAGACAGCTGATTTCCTGTGCCTTGATTGCCTTCCTCTGGAGTAACCTCCTCCTGGACCTGCTACCAGCTGCAGGAAGTTAAACACCTGAGCCACTAGGAACACCTTTTGGTCCCTGCTGTCAGGCAGAGGAGAGTAGCTGACAGAAACCACTTCATGCTCCTCCACAGCTGGGATGTCACCACTTCACCCTCCCTGCTGTCATCCTGCATTGTGGGGATCTCTGTTTTAACCGTTCATCCTGAAATGGGAAGAAATGGTACTTGGTGATTTGTGGGCACCTGCCTGGAGTTACAGAGGCAGCTCTGAGTTAGGGCCAGCCTCGATGAAGCAGGGCCAGAGTGGTGGCAGTAGCAGTCTGAGGCAGCAGCTTTGAGAAGACTTTAAAGTTTGTTAACTTTAAAGATACTGGGTTGTCTGAAAGCTCGGCTGATGCTCTGGCAGTGTCCTTGGGAAAAAGAAACCTCTAAGAACTCCTATCTGCCTCTGTTTATCCTGAAAACAGGATAAAATTGACATAATGGCTGTGGAGCTCTCCCTAAGCTTGCCTAAGCTGCCCTATGTTTTTCAGTAGTAATGCTGAAAATTTTGGAGCTCAAATGGGCTTGTGCTGAAACAGATTGGAAAGCAATGGATTGGACCCTCTCTATTATTTGCAGAGCACGTGTTAAGCAAAGTCATACCCAGCTGCTTCCACAGCAAACCCTGCTGCTCATCCCGCTGCAGGATGCGGGTATAGCTGAATGCCAGTGCTGCCAGCCAGGCTGGGCAGGGACAGGTCAGGGGCACAGCCACTCCCAGCTCTGGAGGGACAGGGGAGCTGTCCACACTCCCAGCCTCGAGGCATTGTGTAAGTGCGGGCTTGGTCTAGATGTTCCAAAACACACCTGTACTTGAGGCTTCCTATTGCCCTTCTGGCATGGCCCCTTAAGCACTATTGCCAAAATTTTCCCTTCAGCCAGGGATGCTGCGAAGCATTCTTTGTTTTCCTTCTTACAAGCTGTAAGCCTTTTGTAAAAGCATGATCCAGGGGGCTGGGTTTCCAAAGAAAAGCTAGAGCACCATAACCCCTGCACACGTGTGTGGATGAAGCTGGCAATACTAACACTGTCCCCTGCCCCCAGGTGCCTCACCAGGCTTAATGCACCCGCTCTGGTGACCAGCACGTCCTTCCTGAACATCCCAGGATCAGGAGCTCCCAAAAATATATCACATAATCCAGCAGCACTTTAATACAGGAATTATGTGAGCCCCCTCTCCATGTCTGACTAGAAAGACCATAGGCAGAAAGTTTGCATTAGCCACAGAAAGACCACATGGGCAGAAGACCCTTCCTGATAGCAGTAGTGGTGCACTATGTGTGCCAGAGGAGAGGAGTGGGACACTGCTGGTGTCACTGGTCCTGCAAACACAGAGGGTTTAAGGATCCACTTCAGAGGACAGTGCAGCTCATAGGCCAGACAGGGAAGAGTTCAATACCACTGTCAGGAACAACAAAAAACTGCATCACAGACCTTGTTTCCAGCAGTGGGTACCTTAGAACAGGACAAAAACCTCCTCCCTCTCATCCCTGGAAGTTACACAAGGAGGAGAGAAAAGCATGTCTTCCCGCAGTGCAAGACTTTGCTCAGGAATCTCCATCCCAACAGCCAGAGCTCTTTCAAATGCACTTGAGTTTGAGAGGGTGCAGAGGGGAGGGTAGCCCCAAAGCCTGCACTGAGCAGAAGAGCAAGGAGGGGCTGCCTTGATGCAACTCTTCCAGTCTGAAAGCCCTTGATTTGACAAAGACCCATAGTCAAGGCTTTCTTTTTTACAAGGGTAGAGAACAGGGATGTGGGAATTGGTCTCCATTGCCATGACTGTCAGACGGCTCATGCTGTTTGTCATCTTGTTGTACCAAAAGGGCTGAATGCTTTCTGTGGCTAACACAAAATAATTTTTCCTACATTGAATGCTCTGCTGTTACTAAAGTGGTATTTTCCATGTGGTGGCTTGAGATGTAAGGCTGCAGATTGGCCATATCCAGTTATCTCATTGCATATGAGAACAGCATCGATTGGAGAAAGAAAAACAAAGATTGGTATAAATGTATTTATGAGATTTTAAATAAAAATGTGATGTTTTAATTTCCAGGAGTAAAAACAAAGCAGAATTTTAAAATACCACAGCTATGCTCTTACCCATACTCAGCTGCCTCTGAAATCTGCCAGAAAGGATAAATACAATTTTTCCTCATTACATCCCTGCAGTAGAACAACAGACTTGCCATGCAAGGCTTGCTAACTGGATCTTATTCTAGCAACTACAATCTCCCGCTTGCAGAGACAAACTCAGGGCTCAGAAGGACAGATACAGCCAGTATCTGGCTGACTGGTAGCATAAAAATACAGCATGGCCATGGGCTGGAGTGGGTCCCCAAAAAATGAGCTTCAGTGCCAGCAAAGGAAGGACAGGAACTACTTCGAGCTGGGTTTACTTTATAAAATGATGTTTGAATGAGAGAAGTGAAACAAGGTCCTTTCTGTACATTTATCCATCATCTCCTTACTTCCTCCAGCCCATCCCTGCTGACCGAAGGCATTCTTGCTGACACCAGACTCACCTCCAGTGCTCCACTCCTGCTGAAGCCCTGCACCAGTCAGGGCTACCACAGAGTGTGCCATGGCAGGAGGGTGTTGTGCAAGGGGCATCTGTGCGCTGCCTCGCCCAGCTGTGGGCTCAGCCACTGTGCCAGCTGCTCCTGCTCCAAATGGGCTGAAGGCAAGGGCAGAAGGGCCCAGCTGTGAGCAGACAGCAGCCCAACCCTAATATTCAGCTGCCCAACGGGGCCATGGAGCTGGACTTGGATGTTGGGCAAGTGATTGCAATGGGACTCAGATGTCATTAAAAAATAAGTATGGAATTAAAAATTCAGTACATCTGATTTCCTGGGTGGGCCTAAGGGAAATACCCAGTGGTGCTGCTCTGACACTGCAGAAGTTCTGCAGAAAGGAAGCTCGCCCCAAGTCGGAGAGAAGCCGCTTCACTGAGTGGTATTTGGGGCCCCCTCACAGCCGTCCTGTCTCCAGCCACGGCCCGTGGGTGACAGAAGGCACAGAGCTGGCTCAACACACACACCTCCACGCTGTCCCACTACAGCATCTCAGGGTGCAGCTGCCCCTGGGCAGCTCATCCCGTTAAACGGGTCTGCCTTTCTTAAACCGACTTGTAAAGTGACAGGGAAGGTTCTGAACTTGTATCAGCGTTGCACGGCTAAATTATCCCGTGCCAAGGGTCTACACGGGCTAAAGGGCATCAGCTTTCTCCCTAGTGCAGTTTGGGCACATATCCCTCCTTGCAGGAGCTGGATCCCCGAGACCTGGAACCACTCCAGGTGAGTGGTTCCAGGTGAGAGGTTCCACTCCCGCAGCCCGGCCGTGAGGGCTCAGCGGCCGCCGCGCTCCTCGGGCGCCCCCGCGCGGCCCGGCCCGGCCCCGGCCCCGGCGCACAGCCCGGTCCCACTGCCCGGCCCCGGCCCCGCCGCACAGCCCGGTCCCACTGCCCGGCCCCGGCCCCGCCGCACAGCCCGGTCCCACTGCCCGGCCCCGGCCCCGCCGCACAGCCCGGTCCCACTGCCCGGCCCCCGGCCCCCGCCGCACAGCCCGGTCCCACTGCCCGGCACGGCCCCGCCGCACAGCCCGGTCCCACAGCCCGGCCCGGCCCCCGCCGCACAGCCCGGGTCCCACTGCCCGGCCCCGGCCCCGCCGCACAGCCCGGTCCCACTGCCCGGTCCCACTGCCCGGCCCCGGCCCCCGCCGCACAGCCCGGTCCCACTGCCCGGTCCCACTGCCCGGTCCCACAGCCCGGCCCGACCCCCGCCGCACAGCCCGGTCCCACTGCCCGGCCCCGGCCCCGCCGCACAGCCCGGTCCCACTGCCCGGCCCCGGCCCCGCCGCACAGCCCGGTCCCACTGCCCGGCACGGCCCCGCCGCACAGCCCGGTCCCACAGCCCGGCCCGGCCCCGCCGCACAGCCCGGTCCCACTGCCCGGCCCCGGCCCCGCCGCACAGCCCGGTCCCACTGCCCGGTCCCACTGCCCGGCCCCGGCCCCGCCGCACAGCCCGGTCCCACTGCCCGGTCCCACTGCCCGGTCCCACAGCCCGGCCCGGCCCCGCCGCACAGCCCGGTCCCACTGCCCGGCCCCGGCCCCGCCGCACAGCCCGGTCCCACTGCCCGGTCCCACTGCCCGGCCCCGGCCCCGGCGCACAGCCCGGCCCGCGGTATCCACTCTGCGCCCTTGGTGCCCCACGGCTTGCCGCTGTCGGCAGCACCGCCAGGGGACACGATGGTCCCTTCCTCCTCCCCAGGCCCCAACTGGTGGGCGTCCAGGAGAGACATGAAGGCAAGAGCCGGGCCTGGGCACCACGAGCCCGGGAAGACGCTCCAAGAAGGGGGAGGCGTCATAGCAGGGGCTCCGAGGTAGAGGCAGAGCGGGCGAGGGTAGGGATGAAGGAACAGGTGCCGGAACGAGAAGCCTCCAAAGTAACTCCTGGCAAAGTAATCAGGAGCCACCCGACCCAGACAGAGGAACCACCTTGCTGGGGGTGAGGAGCTACAGCTTTCCAGTGAGAGGCTTTAGGAGCAGTTTTTGCTCAAAAATGTTCACTTTTAAAACACCATATCAGCCTTCAGTGTCTCAGACTTTGCTGCCAAGAAATCCATCGAAGAACTGCTCTCAACTCATTCAAAACACCTGGGTTGTTTTATCCATCAGCTTTAACACACACGCCTTCAGGCCTTACCTCCATGCAGCTCCCACAGGTGGCATGCCTCAAAACAGATCCAGAGTAGTAACCACATCATCCCCATCCCACACTGCTGCACTTCAATTTGAACCCACACAGGGTTTGCTGGTACCATGAGAAGCCCCATCTTCTGAGACAGACTCATTCTGTAGGTTTTGGTCAGCAGCAATCCACCCTAGAGGGCAAGAAAGTGCTATTACCTGCCAAGCAAAGAAACAAAGAGAAGCGACCAAGTCCTTCAAATTTGGGAGACTAAATATTGACGTGTTACTTAGTTTTATCTTGATAGAAAGTGCTATGTGTAATCAAATCACCCTCTTCCAGCATCACCAAGCCAAAGTTGGAGTTGACAAAGTCCTTGAAAATTTGTAGACTGGAAACATAGCAGGTACTGGACAAAAATACGAAGTACAAGATAGGAAATCTTAAGAATAGAGGCAACACTATAATATCAAAGTACATAAAAAGTAAATTTCTTCCCAAGGGGAAAAAAAAAAAAAATTACAAGAGGCTCCTAATGAGCAAGCTTCTTCAAGAAGAGATCCAGACACTCATCCCACTGCCCTCCATAGATTTATGACCCAAGAAAAGAAAACCTTCCTTTATCCATGCCAGACTCCAATCCAGCAGGTTAGGTGACTTTGGTGGAGTGCTCTTCAGCAGCACTTTGCATCCCGTGGGCTGGCAGCTGTCCTTGCATGCAGCACCCGGGAGGATGCTGACAGGATCTCTCTACATCCTTGGGAGTTCACACGCTTGGTTTTCTTGACTAACCACCTCGAGCAGCTTAACTTGTCTCTTCAGTCAGATTCAGCCCCCTTTAGTGTCCTGCTGACTCCAACCTGATCAGCTGTGTTCTTAATACCTGACAAAGGCCCTTTGGCATTGTGCTGAGAACAGCAAGAAGGAACACGAGTTGTTCCAGTGACTACAGCGCCTCTGGGTTTGCCATCGCAAGCTGAGCTCGTATGGATTAGTCTGGCAGCAAATTAATTTCTACAACCCATCTCAAATGGAAGACAGAGCCCTCCTTGGACACACAAAAAAGCTACACAATTACTTTTTTTTCTATCCATACTTTATTGCATGTGTACATATAATTATTTATATTTTATTTTGAACAAGAAAATCCTTTCATGGAAAGGAGAAACTTTTACCATTAAAATAGAGTGATTATAACATGAGTATTTTACAAATATGTACAAATATTGGCAGCTAGTTTCTAACATCAGCTGATAAATGCTTACACACTAACGTCTACCAAACTATCAAACCCAAAAATGAGAGAACTTTGAAATCCAAACAAAAAATAAATGTATTACTAGCAGAAACATGTGTTTTTTGGGTTTTTTTTTGTTTTTTTTTTTTTAATATGAATACAAAAGTTGCATAATAGATATTCACAGTGCTCGTAAGATATTCATTCTCAGTCCATACACAAAAGTGTCTGGTCTCCCCTTCATATGCACATGTCACGTACAGTACCAGAGGGAGCTGCACAGACCAC
Organism: Hirundo rustica; assembly: GCF_015227805.2. Lineage (NCBI taxonomy): Eukaryota > Metazoa > Chordata > Aves > Passeriformes > Hirundinidae > Hirundo > Hirundo rustica. The sequence continues at coordinate 41,511,886 of NC_053452.1, forward strand.
GGAGAGAAGATGGTCAGACCTGTAGAGTTGGCCTTCCCTACCAGCCATGAATAAATACAAGAATCCCCCAGGAATGTACAAGGCAGTGGATGCTCATGCAAGAGTCAGTTACACTGTTTTCAGGCATTGGTGTATTTTGTAAGTGGTGGCAGCAGGATTACAGCACTTCACCAAATCCTTTGGATGCCTGCTAACTGCAAAACCAGAAGAGAGAGCTGCCTGGTGGCAATAAACACTTCCGTGATGTGGTTAGGCTGAAGCAGATTATGGTTGTGATTGTCTTTGAGAGAAGTGTGCACATGGTGCATGTGCATTTTATAATGCTTTTCCAAACAACTATACCCACTGAATTTTGACATTTTTTTCTTGTTAACAACCATTCCCAGAACCACAAGTAATTCTACATCTGCATGGGTGGGAGAGCAACAGGTTAGCGGGGCCCTCACTCCAGACCTCCCCTGCAGCTTTTTCATGGACAAGCAGCGCTGCAGTAAGAGCCATCCCTCCAGCACCATGGTGGCTGCAAGAGCAAGGTTCCTGCACTGTTGCAAGGCTGCTCCCTGTAGTACAGCCACTGGCCTCCTGGAACCTGGCCCTGCCCATCTCCCATGGCATACAGCCAAACAGGACCCAGGTAACAGGGAGTGACTGACAGTGGGAGGCTTGATTTCCTTTACCCATTTAGATCCATTTAGAAGAATTTTTTTAGGATGCAGTAAACATACCTCAAGTACTTTGCAAAGGCATTTTGGCATTGTTTGGAACAAAGGGAAAGAGGCTACAGTGAACACACAGCTCCTAATTGTTCATTACATACAGAAAGAACAGTGTGATCAAAGAGGGCACAGTCAATTAAGTTGTGGCTACAGTGCATGCAGCTTGGGTTTGGTGCTGGATTCATCTCTGAGGATGCAGCAGCTGGTCCCACTTCAGTAAATGCAGATGCACCTGAATGGCTTGTCTCTACATCGCACTCACACAGAAGTAGCAAGATGGTGGACTTCATGGATTTGCTACTTTAATGACTTATGGGAATGCAATTTACCAGACAACTACTGAGCTTGTAAGCCCACCATGAAAACAGCACCTAAAACCTTCCTTGTCATAGTCTGGTTTCCTTTCTTTCCCGAATCAGGCTATCTTCAGCTTTTGATGACCAACACTGCACAACACACACTTCCCCAACCAGTGGAATAGTATTTCTCTGCTTCTAGAGTTTGCCAGAACACACCTAGATCGCTGTCAAAAGCTGGGCACAAAGCTGGGCCTTCAAGTAAAAGCTTCCCAATGCTGGGAATGGATGGGGGGAGGAAATCAAACATATTTATTTGCATGTAACAAGGTAGCAGGATGTTTTCAAAACCAAATGCGTGAATCAAACAGCATAATTATGATTATTTCCCTAGTGAGAGCCAGCCCAGCCAGATCCACCACTCTCAAGATCACCAAACAAGTACCCTTGGTCTGGCACACAAACACCCTATGCTTCCACCATCACCAGCCCTGCAGCACGATACACACATATTTGCATGACCTATCCATGACTAAGTAGGGCACAGTCACTGTCTGTCATTGCAAAGTGACTTTCTTCAGTCCTTACCTGTCTCCTAAACAGAGGGAAAAAAAAATCTAAGAAACAGATTTATTAAAAACAAAGAAAAGAACAACATTAAAGTATGAATCAAAGTAAGGGGTGATCATGCCTGGACAAATTCTCCAGTCACACTCCTCTCTTCAAAAGCCAGTCAGTTAATGCTCTTGCCTTCTGTACTCTCAGAAGCAGCCAAGTCATTTGCTTTATCTCCTCCCTATCTCCCCAAAGATATAATGCCAATCTGCATCATAGCAGTAGTAGACAGCTAACTGTCAGTTCCATTTGTTGCAATAAAGAAAACAAAACAAAACAAAAAACCCCACACATTGTATTAGGCTGGATGCTTACAACGAAACAACAACAACAGAAGAAGGAGGCAGGTCTTGCTCCCAGTGCAGCAGATAAGCAACTTGTGCTCTCTACCACTGCAGCAGGCCAGACACTTCCATACACAGCCCTCCAAATGTGCTAAGAGCACATTCTGGCCTGACAGCTGTTGGCAATGTTGCGGCAATGTTGCAGCAATGTTGTTGAAGACAACCAAACTATCTATACACTAAAATTAAGAGACATGGACCACAAGAGAAAGGCAGGGACATGACAGACCTTAAATTTCTGATTAACCCATTTAGACACAGTTTGCTTTACTAGCTCAGTGTCAGTTTTGGTCCACTGTTTTTTTGGTTCTTATGTTGGTCGTGTCACTGCCAAGGGTGCAGGCCACTTCCATTTTCTGCTCAGACAGACATTACCCATGCCAGTGTTAAGTGCTACACTCAGTTGATTTGCCCTGTAGCCAGGTCTGCAGAAGTGATGCCACTTACTGATAGGGAGCTGAATAACAAAGCCGCTCACCATCTCCTGCAAGAACCAGAGTGACATCACATGTGTTAATGAGGTATATATTTCCAGGATGAGCTGTTCCTTGGCATGGAAGAGCTCCAATCTCATTATACCACAAACTCCTCTGGGAGCTGGTCCTCTCCCAGAAGATCCAGGGAGAGGCAGTTCATGGATCGCTTCCCGTAAAGGGCAGACTTGGTTTTGCAGTCCGCTGTGGAATACACGCAGCCGTAGACAGACAGCTTATCCTCGAGGCTGCAGCCGAAGGTGTAGCTGTGGGACGTGTCTGAAGACAGCGTGGCACTCAGTGACGGGTGCCGGCGCTTGTACAAGCGGATGTCATCCAAACTCTGGCTGTGCTGGTCCATGCAGCTCCGGCTTTTGGGCGATCTGACCTGCCAGTTCAGCAAGACACACATGAATAGAAACAAGGAGCTCAGACACAGCCCAAGGATGCTGGCTATGCATGCTAAAAGTTTCTCAAAATTGTTCTCCCCCTCTTTCAAAAGAGCCCCACCAGCCTTCTGAAGGACGTTGGCTTAAAGAAGCTGTGAACAATTCAGAAATTACACGTGCATTAAGCTGCCCTGCCACGATGAGCCAGATCCTGGTCGGTCTGCCCTGTGTCCTCAGTGTCCAGTACAATGGATGAAACAGTTGACGGATACCGACACCTGAATGACCTCACATTTCTTGGCAGATCCACGCAGCTGTCCTCAAATGGACAAAGTGCACTTAACCAAAAACTACCCCAAGTGCTTGAAGACACCGAGTTAAATCTAATGAGCTGAAAGGAAGGTTCAGAAGGCAACCATGCAAACTAATGGGTTACAGTGTCCAGTAATTGCAACAAACAGCTTCATCTACATAACGCTGTTCCATAAAGAGCAGCAACAAATCGGCTGTAATTCCCAGAGGCACCATCTTGCTACACAAGCCTCTGTGAAGGAATTATTGACCATTTGAGAGTATTTCCAGCTTCAACGCTTGTATTTTTTCTTGCTCTGCCTCTTTAATAATCATCTCTTAAATGCTAATATTAAGGCCAATTTCAAGAATACAATTTTGATACCAAGGCACTTCTGTTGGCACCACAGGAAACTTCCTCCTGGTATTCACTTCTCTCACTGCCATGGAAGGGGAATTAAAAAACTACCCTGAGGAAATCCTGTGCTGGCTCAGCTGTACTCCCAGAAATAGGAATATGTTGCACTGTCTGATCAGCGCTAAGGAAACCCTGCAGCATTTCATTACATGGCCTTGTAAGGAAGATTCTGATAGTTTTCTAAGGAGGCAGCGAGCATGTCACATGCAAAAGTGGCGGACAGGTCTTTGTGATCATATAGACACTCCTGTGTTGAGCAGAACCATTTTTATAAAACAGATGCCTCTTGATCATTTAACCATGTAAGCATGAAAACAGCAGTAACTTTAACAACATTACAGCTTTAAGCAAGATGCCCACTTCCAGCCATGAGCTCTTAAGTCTTCCACCCAAATAGAGGAATAAATTCATTATTATTTGCACTGTATAGTCTTTACCTTTGGAAAAAAATAACCAAGATTTTATTCAAATCTCCTACAGCACTTTATGGACTGTTTTGCTGATAAATGAAAATTTCTTATCATTATTGACTGGGTCCAGAAAGAAACATGGGAATTTAAGGGGGAAAAAAAAAAAAAAAGTCCCAAGAAATGACTGAAATCCTTGCTAAGAGTTTTAGAATTCTCTCAACAGATAAGGCAAATTTGGACTAAGAGAGGGAAGAAAGGGTAGAGGTGCTTTTTTTTGTGGTTTTTGTTTTGTTTGGTTGGTTTTTTTTCAAGAAACCACAACATTTCTACCCCAGTGGGTACAGCTATAGTTTGAAAACATGTCTTAAAAGACATTTTAATAAGCTTCTTCCAAATATAACTTCTTCTGTGACGTACTTTACCATATATAGTTTCCCTTTCTCAAGTGTTTGATGAAAAGAAAACCTTGACAACAAAGACTTCAGTACACACAGACTATAATCACACAAATGATATAACAACTAGAGCTCGGGCATCTGGTTTTGCTCTGATGTAAGCTACTTCTGGCTTCAAGATGATCAAGTTTGCAATTCACATCCAAACTGCATATATGGTCTTTGCTCTGTATTGCACTAAAAATCTGGAAGTGGTTGATTTTCCATGTCACATCCAGAAGACTAAGATAGATAATAACTAGCTTGCAAGATCTCCCTGCTGTATTGCTCCAAACCTTTCTATGCTATTCTGACCCCAAATACTGCTCTTATCCTATTCCTGAGAACAGTAGCTGGCCAGCAGCTGGTTTTGATTATACCATATAAAAATCAGTCAAATCTAAACTAATCCAGGTGTCCTGATTTATAGCTGTCTCCACTACACTACACCTCAGTTCAATGCCCACACAGAGACCCACCTGCTGAGCAACCTCTTCCTTACCTGGTGAAGGGATTCCACACTTTGGCCTCTCATTTTGACTAGTGTGACTTGCACCACAGACAGAGATTCCTGATTTACAGCTGCAAAGGAGAAGCAGGAAGTGAAAAGCATTTCAAGTTTGAGGTTTTGTGGGCTGTAAAAAGGGAAGTTGTTCTCACAGGCCACATTCAAACAGTGCTATCCCTTTAAGATAAATATACATCATTAAGCACCCTCAGTGCTCCAGGAGTTTTGCTCACAAGTGCTCATTTTTGGCCCTAAAGATCTATGTTTCAAAACTTTAAAGAAAACAGTTTCTTGCCAATATGTGCCATTTTCACCCTTCTTGCTTTGCTAAAAAGGTTGTAAATAATAAGGCCAGGCAGCTCCTGCATAGCCCTGTTGCCTAAGCATTCCCTGTATTACAAGCCACAAAACTTTACCTTAGAATCCCAGTGACCATCTTATTATTCTGTGGTTGAGCCCCTTGGCTGTTTTGTGGCATACGAGATATTAAAGCATATTCCTTCTCTTCAAAAAGTTTGCCTCAATTATCTTTTTGTCATTAGCTGAATATAAGCTCGGCACATTTAGAGAAGGGACACTTTGAGGAGCACAGAGGAGAGCAGCATTGTACAATACAGAATGCCAGCCTGCAAATTCTAGATGAGCTGCCTGCAAATCCTGTGACAGTAGGGCAGTAAATAGTACTGACAGCTGTTTAGAAGGAGATAAGATAGTTTTCATATATCCTCAGATTATGCCTGTTGCTAGAGCCTTAAAGAAGAGCACTCAGCAGCAGAAAGCCATCTCACCTTGGCAGCTAGCAGCATCTAGAGGCAGGGATTCAACAGATTCTCCCACAGTGGCCTCCTCTAACTGGTCTCCCTCTAAAGGCTCATCTACAGGCATCTCCTCTGGCTCATCTACTGCCAGCTCAAGCTCTAGGAGGAAGAGAGCAGCAGGAGAATGGTTAGCATTACACTTGTGCTCCAAGCTGCTGTACAGCCTCTTACTCCCTGCCCTCCTGCAGGAGAAGACAAAAGTCAGTTTAGAGGTTGCTCCACATGTCCAAATTCTTTACCATCATCCTGAGCGTCATCTTCAGCGCGTCCTTTGCTGCCACTGTCAATGCCAGAGCTGCCGTAGCTGATGGTTGAGCCGCAGGATTTCTCTTTCCTATGCACCCGGTCAATGCCGAAGGGCTCATCCACCGACATTTCCACGGACACGCGGTGCCTGGAGTCAGCCTCGATGCCCGAGGTGTGGGAGCTGCCGTGACTCCCCGTGGACTGGCGCGAGAGGCGGTTATCCCTGCGGCTGCCGCCGCTGCTCCCGCTGCCGCGGGAGTTCTTGTCGCACGGGTCCAGGTCCATGTCTAGAGTGTCACTGATATAGGACTCCCGGTAGCGCTTCTTCTCTGAGGAAGAAAGGAGGGAGAAACCAGTGAGAACTTTAAGGAAGGGTAACAAAATATATTCAGAAAGTTCTCTTGGCACCAGCCAACAACTAAGAAACAACTGCTGCAGCTATGGACAAATACAGGGACAGCTCTGTATTTTGTTTGCTCAACAGATGGATGCTCAGGTGGTTGTAAAAGAATTAGTCATACTCGCAGTAAACCCAGCATCTCCTAAATTAGAACAGGCAGCTAGAGGCAGTTATGATACAGAAAACAGTGGGTTTCAGAGTGATGGTCAATAACAATAAAGCTAAACAAAAGCAAACAAAAAAAGGGAGTTACTTAGCGAACTTCAGTGCTTGATCTTTAAAATCAGATGCACTGATTGCTTCTTGAAATACCCACCACTGCGTGAAGTCAATTAAGAATAAGATTCCTGTGGCTGGTATTTATTATTGATTTATTATTTCTCCCATGGCTTGTATGTGCTGAGGGTGGTTGAGAAATCCACGAGACGCTAACACAGACACAAAACAGCTGAGGGCTTTTTGCCTCCAGGCACTTGATCAGTGAGTCTTTCTGCAGGTGATTGGCACATGCCACTGGTTGCACCCACACAGCTCAAGGCCACTGCTGTAACCCCACTGAAGGGAAAGACAGAAACCACTTGAAAGGAGGTATTACCCCTCTACTGCTCTCACACAAACACACTTTCTGATCACAGTCTACAATGTGGGAACCATAAATACTTCTTAGGAATGGACTTGAAACTACCTAACACCTCTGTTTCTATCACTGGCTCCCTGCTAAGGCAGAAACGCCATTAATTAGATGAGAGTAGGCACCATGAAACAACAGAAGAGACTATCACACTGTACTCCTCCTCTTACCAAACTCACTTGGGTTTTCCCTAACATACCTTCAGCCTCCTCCAGTTTTTGGATCTGCTTCAAAACTGGCTGAATATTCAGAAAGAGCCGGTGGCTGTTGCTGAGGAGTTGCAGCAAATGGCGTGACCTGAACGGGCAACCCGTGTAGTAAACCAGTTTACGTGCAGAGGGCAAACCATCTGGCTGGATTTCAAATTTTTTCCCCTGCACAAAGAGGAAAGATGCCAAAGAAATGAGCAAGAGCACATTTTCGGCCACACAGCTACCAGAGATCACTGTGGTCCTGTGCGTGCAAGTGACAGGACCTGACGCAGCAGCACAGGTGGGCCGACAGCTTTGCCACATTCCCAGGTTGGCAGCCATTGGCAGATGGCCTCCATCCCATCATACTCACCAGAAAGGCCAGCTTCCCGATGTGTGACCAGGGAAAGTCGTAGAGAAGCTGGCGAACGTGATTCACCTCCTGCAATACATCAAACTCAAGAGTGACACAGGGACTGGCAGGTACAGGGTGGAGTCAGCGATGTGCAAAGAATTTGCAAACAACCAGGAATTTGAGATATGTGGAGCCTGGTGTTCGCAGGGGAGGCAGAGGAGCCGTGGTGAGGGGGGAGGACAGGGAACAGGGCAGAGTTAATGCTACACCAGAAGGCTTTCACAGCAGTCTGTTACCTGATAGATGTGCATTCCTCTCAGGGTCAGGCCCAGGATAACCGTCGGTCGATCCTCCTTCTTATCCTAAAAGAACAGAAGAGTCAAAGGTTAATCTACAAAGACCACGCTCTTGTTCTGGCACCTACTGCAGGAGAGGTAGCAGGACTCCTCATCGCACAGATGCCATCAGCTCATTTGGTTTTTATTATGTTTGTAAAGTGCACCTTGCTTTGTTGACCCCTGAAATACCTACGCCTAAAATCCCTTCATGCTGGGAGGCTCAGGCATATGTCCTAGCTGCCCTGGACAGGAATCAAGTAGCTTTAGTATTTGAGAGTATGGACAATTACTGCTTTCAGAGATATCTCGTAAGCTCTTTTGTAACCACGTGCTGCCTCTGCTGTCCCCATGAACATGCACCACCCTTGTTCTCCAGGTGACAGAGAGCCCAGAACAGAAATGGAACCCATTCCCCTCTCCTTGCTAAAGCACTGCTGTTCCCATCCAGGGATTTGCTAGATCTTAGGTTCCTCCCCTTGGCTGGGGAGGAACTAATCAATGCCCAGTTACTGGGGCTTTCATTCTAACATTCAACCTTGGTGATGGGAGTAAGTGGTTTTACATGAGTTTTATTACCTGAGTTGAAATACTGCCTGACTTTTAACTCATACTGCATCTTGGTATGACATACTTGGTCTCTAATCAGATTCTTTTACTTGAAGACCAAAAAATATCATCAACTAATTCTTTCAGCCTCTCCTAACACAGCAGAGTTAGGGAGGGAACACATCCATGTATTTGTTAGGAGGAAAAGCAGAAAGAAAATTTTGAGGTAAAAATGTATGGGCTCACAGAGCTCAAACTTTATGTCACAGCTTTCTCTCCTCATCTGGTTTACAGGATGTAAGCCTTGTGCCATCACATTATCTCACCCTTTGTCCCTGGCACCATTCACGTCTTCAGTTCAAAGCCACTAAGAAATATTTTTTGCCTCCTAAGGACAAAGAGCTTTGTAAATCAGTATTGGTCTGAATGAGAGATACAGAGTGTGTTGTGTTTTCTTCTGCAGTTCCCAACCTCAGCAGAAGCCATGAGGAGGGTGTTAAGACAAAAGTGACTGCTTTTGAAACCTCAGGGCAGCCAGCGCACCAACACCTTCAGCTGGCACCCCTCTGCGCTTGATCAGGTGATCTGTGACCCAAGCATCACCTAGGAGGAGCATCTCTCACCACAGAATGAGATAACTGTCACAAGAATATTCTGCCACAAAAACTCGCAAGAATAAGACATGTTAAGGACCAAACAACACATGGAAGAGTACATGATGCCTAAGTTCAAGTCAGACAGGAATTTAAGTACTAAGAGCAACCAATTTCACAGCCTTGGTGTTTTCGGATATAAAATGTATCATGTCCTGCCAGCTGGATTTCTTATAGCATTCAAGTGTAACTAACTCTCTCCTGAGTGCATCATTAACAATGTTGAGAATGAAAATAGAGAACAGAAGAGAGGTAGGTGAGCATCTACAGTTTGCAAGCAACTAAGCCTGGACTACTGATCAAAACTTATTTTCTCTAGAAAATACATGTTTCTTCAGTAACTACAGCTGTTAGATGTGTTCAAAGGACATGGATACTTCCCAGACATAATTTCCACTGAGCATAAAACCCCAAAAAGTTTAATTATGAGTCTGACAGAGTATCTCCATTAGGAAAAAAGGCCCAAGCCACTCCTAATTGCATAGGCAGGTTTCACTCACCTGAGTGGAACATAAAACTTCTCATTAGTCCTATTTCTAGATCTAAACACTCAGCATGTGAAAATGAATCACCTTCTGTTTAAGCAGGTTTAGGTAAGGAGTCTAACAAGCAACAACTTAGGAATCCAAAACTGCCGAGAAAAGCGTACAGCTGAAAAGACGCCAACCACTCTGGCAGGGCTGGAGAAGGAATGGGATATGAATATTGGAATGACTCAGTGTCACCTCTTCAGTTATTACACGAAATTTGTGTGAAAGCTGGCCGACCTCTTGTCATTATTTCAATGAATTACAACAAGAAAAAAAGAGGCTTCATTGATTTCCCTGGTGCGATTCTACTGACGGGCAGGGACAAATATGAAGTTTTGCCATTCCTGTGGCTAGTTTCTTGGCCGAGGAACAAAACTAAATTCCAGCTTTATTTGTATATTGGCAACAGATTTGTTTGTGGGGACAGGCTTCATTGGCTGAGCATTTTATATTTGTTTGGCCCTCTGAATCAGAAAACAAACAGAAAGAGAAAAATGCCATGGTGCACTCAGTTAATGATGGCAGTGAAGTGCAAAATAAGAAGCTCTTTGTTTAACCTTCTGCAGCCTGTAGAAGTGGACGGGCACGTCTTCCAGCAGGCAGGACTCCTTAATGAACTTCAGCACTGCTTCCTTAGCGCTCAGCCCTTGCTGCTCTCGGTGCATCTCTGGGGCATGTTTCAAGATGTAGTCGCTCCCCCTCTTTGCAATTATCTAAACCGCGAAGAAAACAAACAGATCAGCAACTCTTCAGCAATCCCCATGAGAGGCAGCTGTGATAAGCAGCAAAGCAATGGCTGGAGGTGGAGGAGGCTCATATATTCCCTCAAGATGCTAGTCTGTGTTCACCTCTACCTCCCTGGAGGATAAGCATTTGTAACAGCCCAGATGACACCAATGTCTCCAAACAGAGACATTGCCTAGTGGCAAAACTGTAACAGACCAAGACTACAGAGGTCGTGTCAGCTCTTTTCACTTTTAAGTATTGGAATTAGTTTTCCTAACTGTTGGCATCCATAGCTGTTTATGGGCAGATAACAAATACTCCTCTGCATGCCGACACAATCAGCAGCAACATCTCTGAAGAGGCAGAAATACTAGGTTTTCCTTTTAAGACCAGAAACTACACATTAGGCTTATTTAGCATTTCCATTCTCAAAGGGGTGGATAACACTATCTCAAGGAATTTTTTAATCTATTAGGAGTGGTTGGCAGGCACATGGCTTCAGTGAGGAGTGGAAAAACCTGCACTGGGCCTTTTGCTCCTGCCCTGCAAGTGCCCAGTTCCCGTGTCTGCCCACACACCCTCCCTGTACAAGGCTACTGGGCAGCTCAGCCTTCTCCCACGCCCAACTGGTTCCTTTCAGGCTGTGAGTGGCAGCAACAGGTAAGAGGGATGATTGGCTGAATTCACTTCCCAACATCCCCCATCACCAGGGGCATTTGAAACTGGATTGCACCAGGTACCTGAGAACATCCTGCCAGAAACAACCTGTCCTTGCTGAAACCAACCAGACCCCATCACCACTCACTTCCCACTTACATTTCATATTAAACCCCTTGTTTACTCGGTCTGCTAACACCTCTGCATGCCCTGCCAGATTAGTAGCCCTCCCATAAGGAAGGCTGGCCTTGGTGGAGGACAATATCGATGTCATCAGCTGTGCAACGCCAGCAGAAAGAGACTTGCCAGCTCCACAGTTCAAAGCTGGGTGGGTCCAGGGCAGCACTGCCTCTCCTCGCTGGCACGAGACTTGGAGCAGCCCTTGGCCAAAAGATACGAAGCATGTGTTGAAGGAAGTGATTGTGTTGGAGGAGGAGATTGCTCACTATCTCCCCACTGGAGCCCAAGGGCAGGGAGAGAAGCGTCCCCGTGCCTGCCAGATTTTAGTTTGTAATGATGTAATAAATCACCCACATACTTGCTTGGGGTTGTGGCTCAGCGCAGGTGTGCAACAGTCTGTGATAAGCCCTTTAGCTGCCACAGAAACACCACACAAGACCCACCTTTTCCAACCCTTTGTTAGCTACCTCCTGACAGGCACCCCGTAACAAGGAATGGCATGGGAAGAGGGCCTCTTGTATGGGAGAAAGACACACTGCTGCACAGCAAGGCAGGCAGGCTAGGATTTGTGCACAGAAGGCTATTCAGTCTTCAAGACACGTCCTGTCACTGATCTGAACCTTCTCCCCAAAGCAGGGAACAGTGCCATCTTACAGGGGAGATGAAACTTGCCTGGGACAAGCAGCCAACTAGCAGAGTCTTAGCTAGTTCGCCTTCATTTGATAACTAAATGTCTCATGTTCTTGGCTGGAAGGGCACAAGTCCCATGCTTATAAACAAACATGAAAACACTTCCTCTTTCCTCTTACTGCACTTGAGGCATAGATTAATGACAAAGCAAGCACCAGAGGCACTGCACAGCAGTATTACCCCATAGGGTTTGGATCTATCCATCCCTGAGGCAAGCATTACAGAGATGGGAACAAAGGGAAATGGACTCGGCTTTGCAGCCCTTAGGTTTTCTAGAAGCGCTTGGGTTGTGCAGATCTTGCTGGAAACACACAATCCTTTAAGCAATAGAAGAATTAAACAAAGACATCTGCACTGCCTGAGTTATTCATGTGATACCAACACATTCCATCACCAAGGAAGGATGCACCACCCACCTCACTGATGAGTGAGCGCAGGAACGTGCACCTACATCCAGTGGAAAGACAAAAGATACCTCCTGAGGGACCTCCAGGGTGATATTCTACCCGTCTGCCTGATCTCTGCAGTGGGAGATGGGGAAGCTGCATTTAGGTACCAGCTTGGAATAGCTCCTGCTGCATGCACAATCTGGTGACAGAAATGTTCCCCCCAAACTTACCCATTGTGGGAAATAAGCCTGAGGTTCAAAATATTTGCCAGCATGGACCTTCTCTCTGTAGTTGCCCAAGTCTGCCTGTAAGCTGTAGGCAGCCAGCAAGAAGTAGATTTCTTCTTTGTGGTTGCAATGAGACATAAGTACTTGCTCTTTGAGATGGCAGTAGTAGAGCTGCCGTGCCACCTTATCGCTGCAAGACAAAGGCAAATTTACTTCAAGAACAAAGTTCAGATAAGGCCCCTCAAAAACATCATCCTGCTGAGAAGAGGGATTAAACTTTGACACATCTGATGTGTGCCAATGCCACCCTGATACAGTTGTGCGTAGAAGGAGCACCAAACCAAGATCAAGGTCTTCTCCCACTAAGTGTTGTACAAACACAAGAAATGGTAGCTTCTACCTTGAGGAGATCTAAGAAGTTAGGGCAGAAGGTAGATGAAAGAAAAATCACATCCCAGTCCTGTTTCTTGCACACCTGTCCTCCTTTCCCCTCTAAACTTGGCACTGCTTTTTTGTTTCGCCTTGCCTTAGGCTCATAATACTTTTCAACAGCTAATTCCCTGCAAGGTAGATCAAAAGACACAGGAGCTCTGGGCTTGTTTTTGTCTTCTTCCTCAAGCTGCTAAACAGGGATTGTCTGATAAGGAATAACTGTGGCATAGCGTTGATAACCCACACACCCCCTGCCCTCAGAGATCATGGGAAGCAGGCTGCTGACATGTACATGGAGATGAGGTGCTGGACACTGCAGTCTGCTTGTGAAAGTGTGCAAGTATAGTTTGAAAGGGCTAGATAACTATCTCTGCATGGCTCTACAAACCTCTCCAATTATACTACTAGTGCAAGAGAAATATGCTTATGATGGTGAAAGATACGTAACTCGGGAGTGGCAGAATGATATGTAATCTTTCTTTGTACAAAAAAAAGCAAAATGAAACAAAGAACATTTATCAGTCAAACAGACTCCATAAGAAAGAGTCCCCTGTATCCAAAAATGAAAGACTATGGAGAGAGAAAACATAGAAAACCACAAGCTTTGTTTAAGACAAATGCCAAAAATTAGGTAAAGATTTTAGTCCACCAAAATGATCCCAGCTCTTGGCTCCCCCCAGGGACAGAGCCACACCAGAAGTGCTGATGTAAATTAACTCTGTCAGTTGCTCATTTTTAACTACCTCATCCTTTGTTCTGTACCATGGGTGAGGGTGCTGCTGTTTTGAGTGCAGCACATATTCCATGTGAATGGACTACAAATGAAAAACTCTAACTGATGAAGTAATTTGTTTTGTCCTTGTATGAAAGTCCATTTCCAGGAGTAGACCGCACAGAGCACTGCTCAAATACAAAAAACAGATCCAAAGCATGTGCTTTGGAGTATAAATAACTATTTTTGGTATAGTCATCCGGTGCCTTTCATACAACCAAAAGACACAAGCAAAAGAAAGTAAATTGCGTTTTGATAATGTCGTCATTCAACCTGCTCTTTCAACACAGATAGAAAAGCAGTCACAATTTTCCAAGGGATATGGAGTATGATTCAGGCAGAAAACATTCAGAGCTGAGTGAGGAAGTCTGTGAAGGTCTTTAAAAAAAAAAAAAAAAAAAGCAGCAGATTTTTTAAAGCTTATTTCAATGAGCTCACAGACATGAGTTCAAGAAAGAAACATTATTTTTCTTTCATTTTAAGAACACACTGAATAATTCAAAACACAGTAATTACCACAGAGGAGAACTTACCTTATTACTCTTCCATTTTCTACATAGTATTGTACTCTAAAGAACGCAACAAATGGAGGGCTGAATTTCTCTGTCCCCTGGAGGAAAGACGGGAGACGAGTTAAATTATGATCAGCATCCAAAATTCCTGTTATCCTACCTGGTAATGTTCTCTCCTCCAAAATTCTCTCCCCATACTGCTTTTCATTTTCTACTCTTAGCTCTTGGCAAGTTTTAGGAGGGAGTCTGACTGTCCTGGAGGCTCATGACAAAGAGGCATCACAAAAAGTTCAGACAGGTTGAGCGACTAAATATCCTAGGAAGTGCAGAAGATTTTTGGATAGGAGGGATGAGCTGCTTTCAGAGTCCCAGTGTAGCCTGGGGACACCCAGGCCGGCCCGGAATTACCTGGCTCAGCACCTGGCAGCACCACAAACACCTTTGTGCTGAATGCAGCAAGTCTAACGCAGCCTCCCTCAAAGCGCGAGGCAAGGCGGCAGGGCAGCGTTTCCAGGGCACTCCTAGGAGCAGCCATCCGTGCCCGCACCACACCACATCACTCAGCAGGACACGCGCTGCCAGGTTCAGCAGTCGCGGCCTGGGGCCGAGGAGCAGCAGCCTGGTGCCAGCTCCCTGCCCTTTGGTGCGCAGGGCTCGTGGTTGGTTATTCACGCGTTCCTGCAGCCACAGAGCAAAAAGCAGTGCTGGTGTCTGCTTCACACGGAGGAGTGCTGTTAGAACAAAGCCAACGTGAGGCCTGTTATTTTAACTACAGCCTATCTTTCCGACTTACAGGCTTGTTTGAACAGGAGGGAAAAAAAAGAAAAAAGGGAAAAAGAAGAAAGGAACTTCTTAATAGCTTTTTCCTACTTTGCCACTTTAATGTTCACGCAAGTAACTTTGCTCCCATAGGCAGTTTCAAGGTTTTGCTGGTCAGACCCATCTCACTGGGACAAGGTACAGGGCATGCCCTCCACATCTGATGCTGATAGCTTCTTGATCGTGCAAACACCTCCATTTTATTTCTGGAAGTTGTTCATAGTCAGCCTATTTTATCAGCTGGACTGGGCTTTCCACCTGAAACCTCTTCATAGGAATTAAATCCTTGTCAACTAACCCAGTTGCCAACTAACCCAATAAGCTAACTCATCTCACACTGTCGTACTGCCAATGGCAACTCACTCAGTCTTTTATGATTCACATCACACCCCAGGTTCAACACTTACCCTGACCAGAAGAGTGTAGCGAGAATTCAATCACAGAGCAACCTCAAAGTGTACCCTATCCTGAGGACACCAGAAACACCTGCTTTGGGAGCTCTCACTGCCTGGACAGACAGCCCTCTGCATGACTCTGGCTGTCTCTGAAGTGACTCTCACTCGTTTGGGAAAAGCAGAGCACATGCTTGGGGATAAGACAGATCCCCAAACCTCACTAGTTACCTACAAGCTTCTCTAAGCAGCAGAAGTGGCAAGGGCGCCTACTCTGCAAAAGAAAACCCTTAAGCAAGGTGGAAAAAGTCCTTTACAACCTTTACAACGACCCAGTTAAGATACCTGAGAGCAATTGCACACTATACTTTGTTCTAGACTATGGCTCCTCTATTAATGACACACACAAACAGGCATTATCATGTCCAAATGAACCGTATTAAACAATTACACAGGCTTGTCTTTATTTCATAGCTTTTCTCTCTCTTGTCAGGGCTAGCTAGCCTTAAGGAGCTAGGACTCATCTCAAACAAATGTCCTTCCTCTCTCTCCACTGTCCTTTTGCACATACTCTGGGAAGAGTCACAACTCAAGTAATTTCCCTTGCATGAGATTCAAGTCACAAAAGATTATTTTAGGCTGTTTTCCTTAAGGATAAAAATTAGGTCTCCAGACGAAGATCCAGACTAAATTCAAATGGAAAACTGACCAACTGACCTTCTCCACTTCTGCAGCAGCCAAGCAGCAACCACGTGGTTACTATGGCTCAGGTAAAGTTGTATAAGGGTCTGATTTAGCTCTTTTAATTAATTGTACAACTATGCAAAAGTCACTGCATCTTGCTACTGAAAAGTATTCTGCAGACCATCTTCAAGAAATGCTTTATGGACCTTAGTTAAGAGTTTTCATTTCACTGTGCAGTCCAATAAAAAAGCAGCAGCCTCCAAAATTAAACACCTCTCTTACCTTGGTGGTTTCTTTCTTCCATTCCTTTGAAAAGTATTTGCTAAGCTTCTGCTCCAGGTCTATAAAAACATATTCATTATCTGAAAGATAAGAAAAAAGGAATTCAATGTAAAGTAATTGGAAATTTTTAGTCATTAAACATTTAGATGACTCTATAAATTATTTCCAAGCAATACATTTGCTGACCAGGAAATAGACCGGGCAGGAAAAAAAAGAAAAAAGAAAGTACCCGTAAGTACCTGTGCTACTCCAGATAGCATGGAAGGAAGGTCATTCATGCCTTCAAGGGATCCTGAGATAAAGGTTCCCAAACACCTTAGCCAGAAATGCTGAATTCTTGCTTTATAATCAAGAAGTCATTTACAAAAAAGAGAAACATCCTCTTACCCAGCTAATTGACTGTCAACTTACCAGATTCAGTTTTTAATTATTATTAAACAAGCAAGCCCTACCCAAGCTTGTATTCTGCCATCATGTAGCACCATGGTTCAACATGGCAAAAGTAAGTAAACAGAGCTGGGTATTTGACAGGTTTCATCCTCTGCATGTGAAGGAGATCCTCTGACAGGGTGAGAAACAAGAGGACCAAACACAAACGCATTCCTCAGAAGGTCTGGTGTGTTCTGCTCACACCCAACTTCTTTCATATAGAGGAAAGATGAATGAAAAGAAGGGAAACCTGGCCTGCCTCAAAAGACCAAAGGACCAAGACTTGCTCTCCACCCTAGTGAGAGTGAACAAGACACAGCCCGAATGGCACATCATCTTGAAAGAGCTTTGTGCTGCTTTCAAAGC
This sequence comes from Hirundo rustica, assembly GCF_015227805.2. NCBI lineage: Eukaryota > Metazoa > Chordata > Aves > Passeriformes > Hirundinidae > Hirundo > Hirundo rustica. The sequence continues at coordinate 41,529,045 of NC_053452.1, forward strand.
TGATGTTTCATAACACTGCTTACCAATTATCAAATACTAACAACTCAGCCAGTGAAAGATTTTTTCCTAAGTCTTCAAGTCTCTTAAGAAAAAAAAAAAAAAAAAAAAGAAAAGAAAAGAAAAAAAAAGACAAGACCTGAAAGGTGCTTCAGGATGCAGCAGCAGCAATGCCAGCTGAGCACATTCACCTGACCAGTCCGTCTACTCTTTGATCTTACTTAGGACAGTGTTTTGACAGGTGACACAAGTGCCAAGATGAAGAGCTTGCTCCTTAAACATGAAAGGAGCAGGAGTAAAAAAGGTAGGGGGAAAAAAAAAAAGAAAAAAAGAACCCTTCACAAAACAAACTTCTGCCCCTTAGGACCAGCCGAGACTTCCAAATGAGAGCTGGCACTCATGTCTGTACCATGGCAGATGCAGGCCTGGCACAGCCAGCGTTACAGTAGGTGTTGAAGGGGGCTCTGAGCTACCTTACAGACACCCTTCCAAAGCATTGCAGATCCTTACAGGGACAGATGCAACAAATACTTTCTTTGCTAGCTTTCAAAAAAACAGCAAGAAAAACAACCTCCTATCGCAACCTCCTTCATCTCCCGCCTCAAATTAAAGAAACCACATCTGGCGCTATCCAGAACAGGCCAACACATCACCCTGCTAGGAACCTTCTGTAAAACAGCAGTAACACTGGATACAAAAAGGACAATGCCCAAAAAAGTCCTGTTTACGTCTCCGTGCTCTTCCCTGCATAGTGCTGCTTGCAGCTGCACTTTTAATATACTTAAACTTCTGTTTACCGCATTACTTGACATATCACATACAGAAACAAACCAGTACTTAACAGCACCATCAAAATGGCTGTGTGGAATTTCTGAAAGTGTCTGTGGTGCAAATTTAAGTGCCATAGCACACAAGATAACATGGAAGTTATTTTTGCTGTTTTGACAAGGAGAGGAAGAATTTTTGTCATCACTGGGTTGCATCTCGTACCTGCCTCTTCACTTCTGTCTGTAAGATAGAGTGGCTGGGGGCTACAGTGGCCCCAGCCCTTCCTTCTCTAGGAAGGTCCATTAAGATCAGATAACACTGCCTGGAAGAGGCTGATAGAAGCCCTAGTCAGTGAGAGAGAGATGGGTTTGTTCATGTTAGGCTTGTCTCTGTCCCTTGTCAGCTGCCAAGCCAGTAAGCATCACTCCATGAAGCCTTTATTAAAAAGTAAGTAAAAGCTCATTTAGGGAATCAATTGCCCTTCAAGCGACATGAGTGGGATAACATGAGCATGCCACCCAGTCCCGGAGCAGGGCAAACCCTCCTCTGCGGGGTCTCCACACAGCACAGGGTTGGTCCTGATGGCACAGCAGTGCTGGGTAAAGCCTTTATCGGCTCTGCCAGAACTGTGGTCTTTAGCTGACACTTTGTTAAGAGGCTATGACAAGTTGAAGAGTCAGTTTTCCTTTCTAGTTCAAGAATAATCCCATGCCCAGAGGCATTTAGAGAAACACATTAATTATTTCTCAGTCGGGAGAGAAAAATTTCAAGAGCAAGCACAGTGACATACCCTGAACCATTCCTTCACACCTGAATATTAGGCCAGAAAGGGAAAAGTGTGACAGAACAATTAAACTACAGTAAAGCCATTTGTTACCCACACACCCTCTTTCTCTGTAATGTTAATTAGGTTAAAGATGATTTTGTGAGGGCACAGATGTCATAGCTGAGAATTCCAGGTTATCATCAGGCCCACTGGGACCACAAGAATAAACCAGGCCACGGGAGGATACTCCAATGTATCATCTCTTCTTGGGGGTCCCACTCCTACCCAGCCCAGTTCAGCATCCCCAGCCCAGTCCAGCATCCTCCCTCCCATGCAAGAATGCAGCACTGCATTCCTGCCTTAATGAAGTTAATATTGATGGAATGTCAACCTGCAATGTAAGCCTTCATCTAAAAAACAAAGAGGTATTTCCCTCCACAGCCCTACTGCTTTGTGAATGGCTGTGTTTTTGGGGTTTTTTTTGTTGGTGTTTTTTTTTTTTTTTCCCCCTTACACTGGATTAGTGATGAAACCCTAAGAGATCTTTTGCGAGATGCTAAAACTGTCTGCTTTGAAAATAAACATCTCTAACACATATGAGGGCACCAAACTGCAGCACCTCTGAGCAGTGATGTAAAGGACAATATAGAAATGCACAGATGGCCCCCTTTCCAGGGAAGAATAAATTTGATCTGTGGATCCAAACAGGGCTGGATACTCAGCAGGTACAAACTGTCATTGCTTCACTGGCCTCATCTGAAGGACGACTGAAAGGTACTAAGAAGCTGACTGAGAAGCATGCATGCATAAAAATACACTCTCATCCACCTGCAGCTACTGACACAGAGTTCCTGAATCTCATCTCAGCACCGTAGGTGATCTTACAAAGACATCAGCTTCTCTTGAAAGGTTCCCCCACATATGTATGCACAGATACCAGACCTGGCACAACTCACCAGTGCACTATACTGCAAGAAATGCATCTGGACAGCCAGCTCCTTTGCAGTAAAGCAATTTACACATTTCTCCCAATTTCATCTTTAAGAATTCTCAAATGACATTGAAAGTTTATGCTGTAAAAATCACATTTCAAAATAAGCAGTTACCCGAAGGGAAAAACACTTCTACTCTGCAAAATTTAGCACATTTTATGCATTTTAAAAAAATATACAAGACGCATTGTTGCAAAAAAATAATGTGCCAGGTCGGTCCTCAGTTAGAAAAAAGTGACACAGTTCCAGTGAGTGATGCAGACTTACAATAGGCATTATTTACACTGCAGGAAAAATGGGAATAGAAAATTATGGCTGTAATACAGGGTCAAATCAGTTCCGAGTCATTGTTAACCTAAAGGCCATTATTTTGCATTAACCAGTTCCTCCTCATCTCATTTTTTATGAAAAGTAGAGTTCTCTGCATAGAAGCTAAGTAATGGTGAATGCCAAAGACCTGTTCTCCTCCTGTGCCCATTGTGGGCTAGGAGCACCAAGAAATTCCACAAAGGTGTCCCACCAAGAGTCAGAGCTTAGATCCCATAGGCAGCCAGGAAGATCCCATTAATAAATTTAGTTGAGTCATGTATATTCTAGCAATGCAACTAGACAGTCCAGAAGAATAGGATTCAAATAAAAAATGAAGTAGTGCAAAGCCAAATTTCCACACAGCAAGCATTTTCTGCCTAAAAGAGAAGGGAAAAAATTATCCATGGCTATTGCACTTAACTTTTCTCAGATGCTTCAAGAAGCTTTGTGGCAACACCACTATGTCCCCTGAGATGAAACAGGAAAGAGAGCAGGAACAGGACGGAGGAATGCTAGGGTTGGGGGAGAACTGAAGCTTAAAGAAACCAAAAAACAACAAAACCCCACACTAAAAAATACCTCACAACACATTCTGTAGACCTCACATAACCTGAACACCAGCATGGATTTTTTTGTTTATTTATTGAAGAAGAGCTGGCTACATACTTCGTTTGCATGTGGACTTCCCCAAACTTCCAAGTGTGAGTGATTTGGGAAAATTACTACCCACATGGCACCTGCCCCCCACCACCTCTACATAACTTCTCAAGGCTCCTGATTTTACCTTTCAGGCCAGTAGAAAGAAATGCTGGCCACTTTCTAATACGTGGTTGATTAGTTTACTAAAGGATCTAAAAGAAATTGGTTCAGGATAGCCTTGTGTGTTTGGCTTTAGCTGGAAAGTACATGTATCCCAAGTGAAGGGAAGAATCACAACAGAGGCTGGGAGTAAAGCAAGGGAGGTCCTGGCTGAGGTCACTTTACCCAGAATGGACACAAGGCATATGGAGGGCAGCATGAAAGGAGACAACATCAAGAAGCCTGAGATCATGTGGTGTTAGGAACTGTTGAGGTCTGAACACCAAGCTAAAGCCTCAGTCATTCCTGGTAATGGAGAGGTACTGCAAGAATTTCTTGGCATCTTACATTTAGCAACAAGGCATGCCCAGGCAAGGATCTTCAGACTTGAGCAGTGTCACAGGGGATTCTTCTGCACAAGACGAGCTGCAGAACCATTTCCAGCACTGCTCATCCAGGGGCAAACAAACCCTTTGCAATTCTCAGGCAGGAGAGCACTTGGCTGGATGTTGTACTGATACTGAAGGAGAAATGATTGACAGCAGGTACAGGCGAAAAATTGCCTTCATAGGAAGAGACCATGTATGTCCTTGGAGTGCTTTATACTCTCTGGACATCTGAATTCCCTCTAGGTGGTACACATCTGCATGTGTTTTTCTTACATTGTATTTAGTAATGAGGTACCAAAATGACCGTAATGGAGTTGTACTGTAAGTTAGAATACGGGAGAAATTCACAGAGGAGTTTCAACTAGGCAAGCAGATTTAAGAGAGGACAGGCAAGAAGCATGGATTAGTGAGGAAGGACTGGTGTGTAGAAATCATCATAAGGTATTTCAGAGAACTTTTGTTATTTGTCTCCTAAGAAACCCTTTGTTATAAGAAATACTCACGTAACATAAAGATAACCTGGTAGCATATTCTGTCCATGAACTTCAGTACTGGAGGATATACATATGCAGAAGAGTTAATTGGAGGCAGAGTGGTTTTGGCAGAGTTAATCACGGAGCTCCTTGGTAAGCATGGGCCTGGCAGGGTAAACAGCCCTAGCTTTAAAAAACAAAGTATCATCCTTGAGGCAGGGGAGTTAAGGAAAGGGATTTGGCTTCCTAAGAAATCCAGCCTGACAGATTCCTAAGAGGACACAGAGAGGCGGCAGGGTACAGGAGCTGCAGTCTTGCTCCTTCCCAATTGAAGGCTTCCATCTGCTTAGGTCAAGCAAGGTGTGCTCCTAGAAAGGCATCACCCAAAACTCGGGATCGAAGGGATCTGGGTTATAACAACACAGGCAGCCTGGCTGTTCTTTGTCTGCTGACAATCAGTTTTGTTTTAGGAGTCTGAATGTGTTGCTGCATACACTTTCCGATAACAAGGGGGAAACCTCCCACAGGGCACTGATAAGGTTGACCCCGCAGGAGGATTTGCCATATAAGACCCAGCTGCTGAAGCCTATGGAACCAGGTTGAAGCTGGAAGGGCTGCAGGATCTTTCACTGAGCAAACTAAGAGAGGGAAAAAAAAAAAACCAAAAAATCAAAAAAACCCCACCCACAGGGTGCCCGATGATCCATGAGAAAACCAAAACTAGAAGAGCAACATGTCCCAAGGTTTGTAGGACCTCCCATTAATGCACATCCTGAACTTGATTTTCAAAATGATCAATTTCTTATAGACACAAGGGGTTTTTTCTCCTCAGATATACTTGGTTGAAGCAGTTTACCCTTTGAGAATAAAAAAAAAGTTCAAGAGCAGAAGAGATGAAAAATTCTATCCTGACCCTGTTAATGTTACCCTGAAGCTTGCCCTCAGCATCTGCAACAGTAGGAAGAGAAGGCAACATATTTAGGCATCAAATGCTGGGAAACTTGCTCCAAGACCTACAACTTAGATCTTACAGCATTCATGGTTTGCAGCTTGCATGGTACCTTACGGTGACATTTCCCTTTTTGCCACACTTAGGGGTTAAACTTCTATTTATGATTAAGGACCCCAACCTCTCCCCCTCAGACATATCCCTACTATGAGACCAACTGAGCATTAGTGTATCTGCAAAACGTCTGCAGGTCAAATGGGCTCCTAATCCAGATAATCCGTGCAGTGTGATTGGCTACAGTTCTGTAGAAATCCTTTAATTTTCATTCTCTTGCTACTGCTGACAGTCAGGGTTTTGTTGACAAATTAGCAGCAAAGTAATGGATGCAGGTGGATTAGAATACCTTGTTTTGCATGTGGCAGTATCAGACAGCCAAAAATAAATACACATTAAGAAACCAGGAAAGATATTATTACAACAGGGTGGCTTTTTTTTTTTTTTTTTTTTTTTTTTTTTTAAATGTCTTCTTAAAGCTGCAGCACAGAGGTGAAAGCATGATGAAAGAGAGGATTACCTTGTTCAAAAATGTAGCTGCTTCCTCTCCATTTTTTGGATACCTAGCTCAGCCTCCCCTTCACAGCCCCCTGTGGGATGCACACTGACTTGCCACTCAGCCAAGGCAGCCAGCTTAAGCACCCACAAGTCAACCCTGGGAACACCAAACTTACCCCGGCCTCCCCTCTACCTGACCTGAGCGCTTCCCTTTTTTGAGATGACAGCTTGTTGTGAAGTCAAAAATCCCTGAGAAGTAGGCAATGCCTTACGGGCTACTTCCAAATGCCAGACCCAGAGTGCTACGTTTGCTGCCACAAGCAGCAAGGGAGATGATCACCAGTCTGTTGGTCAAAACAAGGCAGAGACAAACCACATTGTGGAACAGAGGAAGTATTTCCTTTCAGAAAAGCAAATAACCGACTCCCGAAATAAACAAAAAAGAGGTGTTAATTCAGGCTACCGGACTCTTCCAACTCTTGTCCTTAACTTTTTAAGAGCTTTCTGGAAGAATTAGCTGCTATAAAAAGGAAGAATATTTTCATGATGTAAGAAGACTGTTTCCCCTTAAAGCTGTGGACAATATACTCTAAAGTCTACTCAGAACAGCTTTATTATGCTCTTTGGGATGCAGTGGTTACAAGGCACTTCCAACAGGTTGAAAGGCATCTGCCACAACAGGGTATTTTGGGACCAGAACCCCCGTGCTTGACAGGGTGAAGGAAACTGCTTCACAGAAAAAGGTGTGAGGGAAGGAAAAAGCAGGGTATGGAAAATATGAAACAAAAAACTTGTGAAGTGGGGAAAAAGTGAAAGAAACATGGGAAGACCAGGAGAAGAATTCAAAGAGAATAGGAATGAAATTGCCCTGTCTTACAGGAGAGGACAAGGGTTCAAATTTAAGCCAAGATGTCCTGCAAGTGGAATAGGCAAAACCTGGTGTTAAAAAATGTTGCAAAGGGGAGAACGCAGAAACACAGATGATTTATGAAAAAAGTTAAGAGCATTCAGGTCTCCTCACATTAAACAACACTGCACTGGCTTAAAACACAGGTATATTATGTTTAAGGAATCTCTTGGAGACTCTACAAATCTTTTGGAGATAAAAAGCTTATGTTCCTCTCAGTGTGAATGCTGCACTCAAAAAAAGCAGTTCGTACAGAATGAGAGCATAAAGGAAATGATACAAACATAGGAAAAAAACCCTTATTTTATCCTACATATTTATAAAGAGGTAAAAGAAACCTTATTTAGAAGGATTTATAAAAGACTACTGTAATTTCAATGCAACATCTAGAATCACAGTAGTAAATAACACACTTCAGAAAAGTTTTTGGAGGAGAGACAAGTCTTTCAGTGGTTTTGGAAATGTGGGGAGGCAAGATAAACAGGACAACAGATCCATTTCTAATTACTAAGAGGTGGAGCGTGGGAGGAAATGCCAATGCTTACACCATACCAGAAATGTGATCTGCCATATCAATTTGCTTCTTTAAGGCATCACTTTAACACCATTTCCTGGTCAATACTAGGCCATAGGACCATGCAAACTGGACTTTAATTCATGGACCCAGAAGTTTTGCATTTCCCATGTGATGTTTCAAAACCCAATATGTCCCACACATGTATTCAGTCCCTTAAAATCCTTTGAGTTCCTCCCCAGTGCCACATTCTTTGCGTGTGACTTCAGAAGATAAGTAACACTTTCAGCCTCAAAGTCCTTTTAAAATGCACCTCCTGTTCAATACCTATAGTTCTGAATATAGTAACGAATATGTTGACTAGCAACTCCCACTATAGGAGAGAAAGCAAGCCCCACAAAGAGCTGGAATCTAAGAACAAAGGCGGAGAACAAAAGCCCCCCCTTTACTCAATTTGTCTGCCCACATACCAAAGATCAAAAGAGCTCTTCCAAGGCTCTGCATAATCTACATACTTTGTGACCTTATTACAATCAAATTCCCCCTGCAGGCACAGCCACTGTGTATATATGCACACACTGTAAATATACAAGCGGGTCTGTGGATGTTTGCCAAGTCACTTGCTCGTGCAATGAGTTTGCTTACTTTTAACAATGCTGAGGCCAAAGAAGTGAGGCTCTTTAATCTTCACTAAATCACAAACTTGCTGAAAGAGCTCCTGTCCAGTGGCTTTGACCTGAAAGACACAACCAATCAAACATTACAGATGGCTCACACACCTGGATGGAGCAACTCTTGCAGGCCAATACATTTTTGGGTACCAAAATACCCAAACACAACCACACCAGAGAACATGCTTTTGTTTTCAGTATTATTGCTATTATCATAGAATAATCATCATTAATATTTACAGAAATGAAAATACTGCTCTCTTGCAGATTTTTTTTTTTTTTAATGGGAAAAAAAAAACCCAAAACCAACCAAAACCAAAAGTTTTCAATCAGGAGAACCAGGAACAAAAGTACCCAAACACAGAACTCTGAGTAGCTCATAGGTTAGAGATGTGGTTGTTCTGTACCCCACACAGAAGAGCTTGTGCTGTCTCCTGCTGACTTCTAGTTACACAGCCATTAACATCTTCATCTTTGGCAGCTGTAACCAAAGCCTGTAAGCCCTTGCCTCTTTCCCTGTACACTGAGACCTTCCCATACCCCTGCCTCCTGTAATGCACAGACTCCCCCCAGAAGGAGCATGGTTCTGGGTAACTGCACATGCAGACCTGGATGTGTACTATGATTGGAAGATTTCCCCACTAAACATCCCCCCATCTATAGCCTCATTTACCCCTGTCCCACTGCACCGTCCCAGGAGTACTGACAGAAAAACCATGGGCACACACAGAATCCCCCCGCAGCCCACAGAGGGGGGAAAGAGTTCAGAGAAAGAGCAGACGGGGAGAACAGAACAGCGCTGACACAGACAACCTCAGCTCAGGCCATGGTGCAGCCAGCTGCAGCTGCAAAATGGGCCAGGGGCTTGGAATTTCATTACCCCACTGCTGGACGATGCAGATTAGCAGTGCCAGGAGCAGCTGTCTGCAGGGGTGTAGTGCAGTGCTACCTACCGAGCAACAAAGATGACAGGGCAGAAGTCAACTGCTTAACTCTCCTAGGAACCAATCACCATCCTAATTTTTAAAGCTCTTTTAGTGTAGGTATGCCACACGTCCCAGAAACTGGCTTGCACTCATCTCCCTGCCCCAGGATGTGCCATGTCACTAGACACGGACAATGGGAAACAGGAGGTCATTTAAGTACTCATTTTCTTTTACCTGACAGGGCATCAGTAGCCAGACACTCACTACTGTTTTATCAGGAGCTTTGAAGCCTGCACTACACCAATGCAAACACGTGTAAGCTTTGAGCAGGGAGGAGGTAGTGTACCGTTCTGATAAGACCCAAAACCACATCTGGGTCTTATTATGGGTCATATTATGTGTCTTATTATGCAGTGTTGAGACTGCACCCTTTCAGTCTCACACCTAGATGCAGTGTTCGGTCAGACAACACCCAGAACACATTTGGAAGTTAAAGTGGGGCACAGAGCAGTCTCCTTTGCCAAAGAAGCAAGCTCTGAGCCTGTTCTCCTACATGGGAAGGATTTGCTAAAAAAGATGTGACCTACCTCTAGCCAGAATGGTTATGGGCATACAAGAGTCTCTGGCAGCACAGGACTCTCTGTAAATGCTATGCAATGAGATGAATTTTCTAAGTGGAAAGCTTTCATATCTAAGAGAAGAAAATCCTGCTTTAAGATACTTAATTCTAGGGAACTGAGCCCTTCAAGTGACAGTTTTGTGGCACTCAGCTCTAAACACTGATTTAGGCAGATTTCTTGCACAGCAGGTATGTTACTACCACCTTGTCCATTCTCCTCTTGGCACATCCCTTCTGTATCAAGTTCTACTCCCAGCCTTAAAGGCTATGCAATACCAATTACATTTGCAACTGCTGTTCCCTCCTCCTACTTTCCCCTCTGCTCGAATCAACCAATACTTCCCTTTGCATTTTTTATCTGGGTGCTTCTCTTTGGACTTTCCTCCCTATACATATATGGTTCCTGTGCCAAGACTGATCTCAGAAATGCTATGACTCATTCCTTCCCCCGATACTCAGCTTTGCCCCATGTCAGGCTCAGGGCTTCTTTACACGTGCAATTTAGTCCAACGTGAAATTGAGCTCAAGTTTACAGAAGGTAACTGCTACTCCAAGGTCATTCTGTGTACAGGTACATTAGTTACCTATGTCTGTTTTTCTTGGTACATACACTTTGAAACATCAGCTCTCCTGTTCACAGAACAACTGAAAGACTTCAGACCTATGCTTGCCATTCACCAACACGCAGGACCTCACCAGACTTCTTCCACTCCAAAAATTTCTCCCACTTAGCCTTGCTCTCCTCAGGGTAGCTGGCGAGCTGCAGCACCCACTAGTCCCCCTCAATGCTCTACTTCTCCTCACGTTCACAGCTGGCCCCAAGAAGGCAGTTTCACTCCTCTCCATCCCCCCGGATTCATTGTACATTCAGATAGGTAGGCATCGAAGGGGGGAAGAGACTGTAAAATGGCTCCTGCTCTTCCCTCTTCAACAGTACTGTCTGTGAATGGTGTAAGACAAAGCCATTTTAAAGAGCAAGTTTCAATCCATATATGACCACATAAAACACATATAGGTAAACTCTTATCTGGAAGGGTGGAATTTATATGGGAGGGGGGAGGGAGGACTAACCTGGATAAACACTGTGCTTATCATGGGAAGGATCTATAATTTATTCTGCTGGAAAGATAACCATTCCTACCTACCTCACTGAGCTGCAAGCTTGTTTAGTATTTGCATTCCACACTGAAGAGGTTAAAAGGCTTTGGAAATCTTTAGTAGTGGCATTATTATTCTAATACATGCACAAAGTATCATCTGTGGTTGTGCTAATTACATTTGGGTTCTAACAACATCACTAGAAAATTGCCTTGATGTTTCCTTAAAAAAGAAAGACCTCTCCAGCTGTGAAATCTTAATTTTTGTTGCTGTTTTGAATGAGTGCTGTGGTAAAGTCAGAAGCCAAATGAAAAGCTGTTTCTGGTGACTTGCCCAGCTGTAACAGGTCATGTTTCACTCTCTATGGAATTAGGACACAACTGTGTGCTGAGGTCTCATGTTTTGGCCCAGGCAGCTATTCCCTTTCACACGCAGCCATCTCCAAGTACATACCTTCCCAATTTCCCAGACATGAAAGAAAGGGGTATCAGAAATGACAAGGGCGAACGTCTTTAAAAGGAATACAAAGGGGCGCTGCAGAGGATTCCTCTGCAGGACAATGTGGTGATGAACAAGGCACCCCAGCTTTTTGGAGGGGCAGCAGGCTGGGACAGGACAGTGGAACAGGAGGGGACACAGCACTTTCCATCTGTCCCTGTCAGTGCTCAATGCAAAAGACCATTTCTTATGCTTATGAAATATTTTGGAGGTATTAAGAAGGACATGAAGATGTAGCATTCAGGAACCTGGTTTAGTAGTGGCTTGGCAGTGCCACGTTTACAGCTGGACTCAATCTTGAGAGTCTTTCTCATCCCAAATTTATTTTACAATAAACTGCAGGTTTTCGTGATTTACCGGAGCGTGACCCAGCGGTGAAGGAACAGCTGCACGCTCCATTCAGGCACAGCGAGGAGCAGTGACAGTGTCAGCCCTGCTGGCGCACTGCCTTCCTGCACGCCAGCCTGCACCTTCCCCATGGCTGGCCGGCTCTGCTATCTCCCATCTTCAGCCTCCCTGATAAGGGCTATAAGAAGGTGAGATTTAGGGTCAGCTGCAACAGACCATTACCCAGGCCTGTACACCTGCCGCCAAGAACTTAATTAAATCATCGTTCTTCTGCCTCGCACAAAAGCCAGCAGATTGCAGAAGCCTTCTGGGGCAGTGGATGGGCTGGGTTTGAACCAGTAACCTAGAAGCAGAGCGTCCCAGATTTTTCTCTTAAAGCTTTATTCCATCCAGCCCTTGAGGCTGTTTCAGTTAAGGACGCTACACTTACACGCAGCAGGTAGGAAAATTCCGACATGGATTTTGAAGATTAGCACGCATAGTTTCAAAAGCCACCGTTTCAAATGAGTACTTAAAATAACAGTTTACCTCAACTGTCTTCTCCCCCTCCTCATCCCAAAGCGGGGGAAAAAACCTACCCAAAACAAAGCCAAATCTCCCCAGCCCACACATGAGTGCACGCACACGCTCACAAGAGAGCACTTATCTTTGAGACTCGCTTGTCCTCTGAACGCCAAGTGCCTCTTGTCAGCTCAGTTTCTCACAAGTTCAAGGAGCAGCCGGCGTTGCACAAAGAGGCACCGTGCTGTGCAGACACCGTGCCACCCTGGGCTGCCAGCTGAGCTGGTCCTGCTGTCACTCACCCACACTTTGAAACATTCGAGGCAGCAATCAAAGAAATGAAGCGACTTACCTCGATTTTTTGTGTGTATGAATACTCAAGAGAAGTGGAAAAAACCCACCCTCAATGGCTGTTTGCCTTAGACTCTTTGAAGGGATCTGCAGGCTATCAAAACAAGGGATAGCTGGGCTCTTTACAAGAGTAAACAGTCATGTGTTGGGTGCACTTGCTAAGTAATCATGGTATTTCAGGTACTATTTTTTAAAAAATTGTTGGATTATTACAAGCAGCAAAACCATTCAGAAATAATAAAAAAGTAAATAACAACAGAAAAAGAGCAGAGGAGACTCCACACCCTACAACACAGCCATGACTTTTAGTGAACTCTGCGAACGAGCTGAAGCTGCCCAATTAGAAAATGGGGCACCAATTACCCTAAGCTGGCTAATAGACTTTCGGTCAGCAGACCAGCACCAGGCTTTTGGGAGAACAATGGGAGCTAACAAAACCGAACCGTGGCCGCCATGCAGCGACCTCCCGGCCACTCACCCCGACAGCCAGGCTGAGCTGCTCGCGGGTGGGCAGGAAGACGCAGACGCTCCGGATCTCTGGCTGCATCCTGCCTGCCAGCAGCGTCCTGCTCATGGTGGGCAGCTCCACAGCGGCCGGGGTCTCCTCTGCGCACACGTGTCAGGCTCCCTTCATCCCATGTACCTGTTGAAAAGGCGAGAGCATCAGTGCCGTGCTTCTGTTGGCACTGGGAGCAGCTCACAGCGCGCACGTGATGAGATAATCAAAAACAAAAACACTCCCAACAGTCATCCATTTTCCAGAGCCAGTCAATGTTTCCACCAGCATCACAGCACAAACCAGGCAGCGTCAGCCTTTTAAATAGCTTGAAAGTCCCAGGAGAGTGCCATAAAGCAATGAGGTCTCCCTGGAATAACAAACCAGACTCAAGGTTTCCAGACTCGTGTAAGTGATAAGGCAGGTGGCACCTCGGGCCATTGCCTGAAAACACCCGTGACATGGGGGAGGGCCCATCCTTCAGCCAGGCACCTCGCTCACTCCCAGAGCAGATTTCAATGGGCTGTCAACAGGCACATGTCAGTGCAGAGGACTTCATCTGCGCTGTCCTCCCCCTCACTCCATCCCTACTCCCTGGGCAACCACTGCCTGAAATCCTCTACGCCTCAACTCAAAGGAGGAGGCGGAACACAAACTCAAAAGGCTGAGCCACTGTGTAACACCTTTTGTGAGGTAAGCACTGCCCTCCTCTCAAGGACTGAGCCCAGCCTGCACAAGCATCTTACAGGTGAAGTTTAGACACTGACAGAAATAACAGGTGGGAGTTTTCTTTGCAGCCAAATGCAGAGTAGCCAACATCATCTGGGCTTTACAGCTAGGTTAGACAGTTTCCTCTTCAACTTGTACCATCTCATGTATAGCCCTCTCCTCTCCAATGCTCTCAGCATTCCTCTCAGGAAGTATCCTGTGGCACCTGATGAATCCAGCAGGAAGGGGAGAGGCTCCTCGAGGGTGCGTTAGGCATCAATGCCAGCAGAGACCTAAACCAGCAAGATACCGAGCACGGGGTCCACTCCATCCCCATACAAGGTTTGATGTAAGTCAACCCCCAGGTGCCCTGAGCAAAGGGGTTGACTCCCTTCCACCAGCAACACCTGGGCACTCACCAGCAGCACGGCAACAGAGGTGCTGCAGGCTGATGCCTGCCCCCAAAGCCCCCACACACCCGGGGACAGGTGCAGACCCCACGAGGGCAGCCCAATGCACTGGTTCTGGCAGTGCCACTCTCTCCCACCGCCCACAGCCCAGCTCACCTTCAGGACACAGGCTGTGAAGGGAGCCATGGGCTTTTCCTTCAGCCTCCACAACACATGAAAGATGAGGAATCACAAGCAGCAGGGAAGCAGGCCATGTTATGCTAACACACATACACATACATGTATACGCAGGTACATGTGTGCATGTGCACTACATATAAGTTTAAAAAGCATTTTGCATTTAAAATCATTACATTTTGTGTTTAAAATCATAGTTGTCCTGGTTCAGGAGAAAATTATGGCATAATCAAATTCTTGTGTGGGAGATGGCAAAAATAAACAATAATGTAGTGCACTGCAAATAGAACTTGGATTTATCCCTCTCCTTTCAACTCCGTACTCAAGCATCAATTTTTTTTTAAATTTTTTTTTTAAGCAAATACAAGATAGATCCAGGAGTGTTCCTTTGCAAATACAGAAGCTGTTTCATGCACCTCCGTCCTCAAGCCAGCATATACAATGCTTCTTAATAAAACAATTTTTGATTCAAGTTATGTGGAGCATTTCTTAGAAGACAGAAAAAAAAAAAATCCACCAAAAACCAGACAAGGGAGTTATTAAAGTATTTTTTTAGAATAAGTATTTAGTTTAACAAGACCTAAGAGTTTCGAAAAGATTGCTCTAAACTAAAAGCAAGTGAGAAAAAGACATTTGACTTTATGGGACACTGAAGGCTGCTATTAACTGAAATATTAAGAAAAAAATTCTGATTTATCTTCTCTTACTGAAATAATTATACTGACATGCTCTCTTAGGCTGCAGACTACACACTATTAACAGCTGTATATAAATTACAGATGTCTGCAGAATGACTTGAGGGCAACAGGTCACCACTATTATTGCCAGCTGATGTAATTCGTGCCATAAACTCTATCAACAGCATGAAGACCTCGGAGTATGAACTTTTCAACATAAGGAGGTTTATCTTAATTGTCAAACGGCTGCACTGGCCAGTACACGTTCCCACTCACAAGGGGATATCACAGCCAGCCAAGACTTCATGGGGCTCAAAACAGAACTGAAAATAGGACAAAAAAGCAACCATAAAAAAACCCAAACACACGCACACAGATTCCTTTGGACAGCTGAAGAAACTGACTCCCAGTTCCCCATAGCCTCTATAATAAAAAGTTTCTGGAAAGTTTTTTCCCACACCTGCTTTTTCCATCTGAATTTTTAAGAGAACAGCTGTGGGCTCTCAGAACAGGGAAGTGAGAAAGGCAGAAGAAAAGGTGTTTTCCTTACGATTCAAAACAAATGAGCTTGTGGACCCTCCCACGACAGGTAAGGGGTTAAAGAAAAAATGTCCTTAATCTGAAGGGGGAGGTGAAACACAAGCCCAGCTCAACCTTCTCTTTTTTAGAGGTATGTTAGGATGTGATAAAACATAATGAATCATTAACTTGCTAGCAATGCATGTTTACACCTTTCCTTTTTTTAAAAGAAAAAAAGTTGTGAGTCAGGAGTAACTGCCCAATGAAAACAAGTGACCAGAAGGAATGCTCTTACTTAAACATACACAATTTCAGACTGCCCATATGCCATTCTTTTGTTTACCACAGATTCCAACCTCTTAACCTCAATTAAACCATAAAAGCTCCAGCAAAGGCACTGTAGATGAATTAATAAAACCTGAGGTCAATCATCAGCCTCTGGGACACCCTACAGGTTGTTTGGTTTTTTTGTGTTCCTTTTTTCTTTAACTAACATCACTTGGTTTTAGCTTCTGCAGAAGTCCATTTTGAGACGTAATTGCTTGGTCAAAGGCCTGACAAGTCTATCAATTAAAACAGTCAAAGGCACTATTTATTTTTATTCTTCTGGTATCAGACAGGAGGCTTATTAGTGCCCAGAGTGGGGGCACAGCTTATTTAGCAGTGTTTATTTTACCTAAACACACATGCAGAGGATCTTTGGAAAACATGCTCGTCATTAACTTCAAGCCTTCTCTCACCAAGCAGCTCAAACATGGCCATAAAAACTCAATTAAATCTTCCCCTCCTCCCTCCACAGACCCTCAGGTTCCCTCCCAGCACAGTGCCAGAACCTCAGCACTGGCTGGGTCAAAGCAGGAATGGATGAGGTTTGCCCCAGCAAGGCAGGTAAGAGCAGCAGAGCCCTCCACGGGAGGAAGAGGAGTTGAATGCGAAGGAAGGAGCTGTTTGCTTCAGGTACCAGCAGGATGGCTCACCGAAGCACCTCACACCCCACCGTATACCCAATGACACAAGGATGTCCTGCCACCATTGAATCTGGGGCCATGCCACCACCAGCCTGTCTGCAAGCAGGTCTCATCCAGACAGCACGTGGGTTCTCGTAATGAATGCCACCCTATTTTACACACTAGTTCTTAACACCACAGCAAATTGGCTCCTAATTCTCATTTCAGCTTCTAGGTACAGCTACAACTACATCTCAAGGGATAAAGGGAATAGATGAACGAGCCGTAACATACCAACTCAGAGCAACAAAGCAGAACAAAATTCTTATCTACCAAGAAAAAAAGCACAGGAAATTCTGTGCTTCTCTCACCAACACTTGGAAACACAGTCCTTAGGGTTTCTTACAGTAAAACATCTGCTTTTGCTAGAACTGATAGAGAATGAGCACCAAGCATCTTCCTGATGAAGGCTTACCACAGCGGCCCTACAGCCTCTCATAAAAAATTGTCCAGAAACATTAAGACTCTTCTTAATATTTTCCAGACACTATCCAGAGATGTCTTAGGCTTCTAAGAACACTAGACTCTTAGGCTGCAGTTCCACAAACAGCTTAAGCAGCTTTAATCAAGGCAGTCCTGCAGCAAGACAGACAGACAACTGCCTGGAAACAAATCTGCCTTTGGCAGCAACCCACACTTGGGCTGCCTTGTACTTATGATGAAACACAGTCGTAAAACTGAAAATCCCCCCTCACCTTCCAGGTATTTTGTCTCTGCAGATGCACACTGTAGGGCACCAGTACTATCTGCAAAGGAGACTAATAAGGAGCCTGAGCAAGTAAAAGATGTCATGATGGCACATATAAGCCTTTCTCAGCAATTTTAGAAAACTCCACCCACCTCCTCTGACTAACTCCTGCAATGATGAAAATTTCTCTGAGAAGATGCATCAACCAGGAAGGAGCGGAAACAAAGTTGCTTGTCAGGGCAGAAAACAAGATTGAAGTTAAATAGCTTTATGTCGTGGCTGTAAAATGATGTGAAAAGTGCCACCTGTGACCAGCAGTCAGGACAACTAGGTCACATCCTGCAGCAAATTCCCAGAAGCACATCGACTTTTCAAATGTGTCTACCTCAGCATCATTCCAGGACTAGCACAACACATCCAAGGGCAAAGATGCCACAGGGAGGTAAGGTACTAAATTTGGTATCCACACACTGCTTTGGGGTAAAACGCACACCCGTCTTCAAACACCGCACACTACTTTGTAGGACACCCCTATTCAAAGCTGTAGAAGAAGCAACACCAAGGCACCTCGCTGTCACCTGGGTGCTCTGAAGAGCTGGATTCCAGAACCAGTGCGGTTTGGCTGTGGACAGGTGCAACACTGACAGCAGAGACAACTGGCTTCAGCACACGGGAGTGGGAGATGCAACGACAGCAGGCTTTCTGCACCTGGTCAGGTGTGAGCACAGTCCTCTCACAGGGCAGGGATGTGGGCCTGGCCCCCACCTTTCCTTTAGGATATTTCAAGAGGTGCAATATGAGGTGCCTTCAAAAACTCCAGGGCTGTGAACCCAAGCAGATGTGACAGATGGGGACATCGCTGAGCATCGGTCTTAGATACAAGCCAACATCCTTTTTTTCCTTTCTTCCTGTACAAGCAACACTCCAGAGTGACACTGAGCTTTAACAATAGCAAGGAAAATGCTTTCTTGCTAGTCTTCATTGCAGGATTAAATGCAGCTCTTAGTTAGGCATGGCTGCTCGGGCTCCCCACCTTTGTGCTATAAAGTCTTCCTGCCCCACATCAAGCAGCACAAGTGAATCCTAGAACAGGAAACGGGCTCTAGCGCTTGCAGCTCTTCCGCTCTGCATCCCTGCACAATGTGCTTAGGAAGAAGGAATCTCCCAAAATTCTGTGCACACCCATTCCTAAGCTGGGACCATACTGCTATGATACTCTGTAGGCCGCCCTAGTCCTTAAGCTCAAAGATGGGACAACTCTCCTAACCCAGGGATGGTGGCATTCTCTTGCAGCCAAATAAAAGTGACTCATGTTTTCGGTTGCACTAACTACTCCTCAAGGAGAGGAAGAAATGCTCAACAAAGGACAGAGCACCAAAGGAGGTGCTCCTGCAGCGCATGGAAGCGCGAGGGCAGGGCAGCAATGGCAGGACCATGCAGGGTAGCTGCCACGCTTCCATCCCCCTCTCCCATGGGATGAATGAAGCTCCTCAGCAGTTTGCTCCCTTTGAGGACAGCACAACATGAATCACTGTATGAACTTAATATTTGTCTGAAACAAAACTGAGTTCAGGAGCTCTTTGAAAGAAATAGACAATGAGTATTAAAGGCTTCAGGCAAAAACGGACGAATTAGGATCTCACAGGGATTATATTTTTCCATCACTTTTAAGTGACGGAAAGTGGCTTTGAATTTTTGTACACAAAACCAGGCAGCCTTTTAAAATACATTATCAGTACTACATGCAAAACTTAGCAACGCACACCTTTTAAAGAACACCTAAACAGTAAAGTCTGCATCTAGAGCATGCAATTCCTTCCCAGCATGCTTTTTTACCTGGGAAGACAAACAATCTTCTTGTGGCAAGATCAGTGGATCAACTGATCCTTCCTTTTCACTGACTGGTAAAAGTAGTAGTATGTACCCTATTGCATCTGACTACTGACATGCAGTTTCTCATTGCAACAAATTTCATTACTGCTGCATAATCTACTAATGGACTTGTTTATTGGATACCAATCACTCATAAGTCTTCTCATACTTCATAAATCAAGCACATTAATTAAACTTTAAGAGTAAGTGGCAATTTAAGGTATCAATTGGCCTAGGCAACTGCAGAAGCACAAGAAAGAGCCAGCAAAATATGGCATTGGGCATGAGCCAGCCTCAGTATCCATTACACCTCACACAAAGCAGCTGCAAAGGAAGCCTGGTCAGAAATGCCAAGCTCCATTTCCTCAGCTGGATCCCCAGCACACATCACATGAGATCCCGCAAAAGTTAAGAGAAGTGAATTGCTGGAATAGCCATTCAGTAACAGCAACCTTGTCACCCCTCAAACACACCACAGTCTCCTTGGAGATGGACCCTTCGGGAAATCTCATTTATGAGCATACGTATGCACAGCCAGGAGTGCAGTAAAGACAATGCTGGTCCAGAACCTCGGTGTAAGAACAAAAACAGAGATACTTCAATTTAGCACTCCAGTGCTTGGCAATTCTGCTTTGTAAATTGCAGCTCTTTAGTAAAGATCATCCATCTTTTCTATCTATGGGAAACAGAGGCAAAGTATAGGCAGCAAGTTCTTTACAATAAGGGAAAGTCAGGCTTCCTTCACAGGCACTGCAGCTGTCAGGAAACTTAGGAAGAGCTGGAAGAGCAGCAAGACCTGGCCTCTCTACTGGCAACTCAGAAGAGAAGCACCTTCCTATACCGTGCAAATTGCAAATGCACGACACCTCCTGACCCAAAAGCCTATCAGTTAATTCTCCAACTGGCAACATATTCCATTTTTAGTCTACCAAGGCTATAAACAGCATTTCTCCCAAGGGGATCCATTATAGTCTTGCCTCAAGCACAACAGATGAGAGATACTCTTCTACAAGCCTGTTTTTGCACAAGCCATTTTATAGGGACAGTATTCTTTCACTGGAGCTAGGCTGGACTGATTTGGCATGTATCCCTAAGACTCCAGAAGTCTGTTGCAGAACTCCCCAAAAATTTCTTCATTTCTATTCTCACCAAGATCTTTTAACATTTATAGAAGCAGCAGACAACAAAGTCTTTATTAAATAAATAAAGAAAGAAAGAGCAAAGAATAATTATAATTTCACAAGCAATACCTTCAGTTGCAGGACACATAAGGAGAGACATGCTTTTTTTTAACAATGTAACAAATTCTTCTGAGTAGGAATAGCTTTGCTACCAGTAATAACCATGTTAAAAAAAAAAAAAAAAAAAAAAAAAAAAATTGGCGTGCTTCCCCTGAGGAAGGGGAAAGTCCACTGCTGATCTCATTGCATTTGAATCACTATCTAAATATTCAGACAAACCAGGCAGCTTCTGCATCAGTTTACTTCTAACTTTTCCCCCCTCAAGTGTACAGCTGTGTTTCAGTGTCTTGAAAATATTCAGAGCAGAGAGGAATACTAATTTATGTGAAGTGGACAAAAAGAATAGATAAAACTCCACCTGGAACACAGCTTGCCTCTGTTACAAGTGGGAAAATGCCAATCTGCCAATACCTTGATAAAATTAACACAAACAGCGGGATCTTTATGATTAGATGCAGTTTCAGAGACTGCACACAGCACTGCCAGACATCAACTTCAGCAGAGCAATGGGAAAGATAAAAAAAGAAACAGAACATAAAAACCCCAGTCTTACAGAGTGCTGCATTTCTGAGGCAATGCTGAGTTGTGCAAAAAGAGGAAAAAGAGGGGGAAAAAAAGGAAAGGCAAACATAAGAATGGTTAAAAAAGAAGCAAATTATCATCTCCTGCGATTCTCCAGGGAGCGGCTCCTCCTTGTCAGAGGATCTTGTTTGGGCCAAGCCCACCGTTTGTCTGTGCACAGTTACTAACCGCACACTACGAATTAAGGTACCACCGCTTAACCCCACCAAGATAATCAAGCGCAGTAACGGAGACTTCCCGCAAGAAAAGAAGTGTAACCCCGGAGCGCCGTAAGCATGCAAGTCATTTACATTGTCTCACTTCGGAGGAACAGTAGGGCAACGACTTCACTACAAAAGCCAACTGATAGAGAACTAATCACTGGGTTCACATGCTTTTTACCTGCAGTGTAGGGAAAAGTGCTGTAGCTTTAAAGTACTATCAGCTGTAATTTTTTAAAAAGAAAGCAAACTAAAATATAACAACAACAACAAACCACCAAAACCCACAAAAATTCACCCATAAAAAACCTAAATGGTGTGGTCCTAACCTGGGTCTAAAGACTTCTATCAAAAACAGACAAACAAACAAACAAACAACTTAGATGAGAAAACCACATGTAAATCCAAATGGTTTTGCTGTTGCTGGTGTTTGTCCCATTTTAACAAGTTAGTATTAAAAAAATCGAGTTAATAGCAACAAAAATTCTAGGGGAAAAAAAAAAAAAAAACTAAACTAAACTAAACCAAAACAACAAACAAAGAGACAAACCAACCCCAACTGTCCAAAAAGCACAGACAGTATTTTTAGGTAGACCATTACAAAGAATCACTACAACTCATGTTCTTTAACAGCATTGTGTAGACCTATTTTTGTCTTACTCTTTTTTGCTTCCTCCCCTCTTTTCTTCCTTACGGTGATCTCTACAAGGAACACAACCCCACTCCCCTCTTAGATTCCATTTTTTTTCTGATTTGGCACTTCTTATCTGAAGCCCAAACACAGGCTACTACACAGACTCCCACCACCACCAGTGCTGAAACCAGAACACTTTGATTACGAGTGTTTAATTGTACAATTAAATGGGAGGAATAAACAACAGTGAGGCCAAGGCATTCTGTTGTCATTCCAAATTTTCCAGGAACAAAATAAAAATAGCTAAACAAATTAATGGGCCACCAATGTTAAAACAGTTGTGGTTTGTTGGTTTGGGGTTTTTAAAACACTTTTGAAATATCTATTGTCAGGGCTTGGGCATCACAGTGGTACTCTGAAGAAGAGACAAGGTTCAGACAGTGTGTTAGTTTTCTGTCCTGGTGTGGTGGAAAAACACAGATGTGCATTTTAAATGCCACAGGGGAGTTAACCTGAGAGCCTGGCACTGCTAAACAGCAAGAGAAACATCTCTCCATGCAGACGATGACGACTTCCCAGCACAGGAAACCCAAAGCCTTTCCCTGTAAATCGTTACCAAGAAAGAATTCCAAGAGGTGGAGAAACACGAGGTATGGAGACTTCTGCCTTTCTGACGCCCGCCCCTTCTCCCGCGCACACACACCTGCTGGGACGCTCTCCTCCTTCCCCGTCCCGCCCCGTCCGGGTGCATCGAAGCCCCTCACGGCTGCCAGACCACCCGGACCAGCCCCACGAGATGCCTCCAGCCCCTCGGCCCGAGGCTGCCCCACGAAAGGAGGCGGCCCAGGTGATGCACCGCAGGGCGGGGGGACCCATGGGGCCGTGTCCCTGTCACTGTCCCTCGGCACCTGCGAGGCAGGTGGCAGCCAGTCGAGCACCAGCTGGGACGCGTCCCGCACTCGTGCCACCGTACAGCCCCGCGGGAGCTCCCCGGGACACGGCCAGCCGCCCGTCTCCCGTCGCGCAGCCGGTGTACCGCTGATCCCCCGCGGCGTCACCCCATCATCCAGCACCAGCGAGACCCACCGGCGGTGCCCGGTCCGCGACACCGAGGGACGGATAAGTTACCACGACCCCGGGCTCCGCAGAGCCCCGCTCCCTCCTGAACCCGGCCTGTGCCCGCCCGCCCCGGGAGCAGCAGCGGCCACGGGCACGCAGGGACACCCGCGGCGGCGGCTCCGGTGGGAAAACACCCTGATAACGTGACACGGCCGGAGATCGCTCCGGCCGAGCCTCGCACCGCCCATCCAGCCACAAAGTTGTAAATACACTTTCGGAGCCGCTGCCGCGCGGCGGGACCGACCGCAGCACGGAGCCTCTCCCGGCTCCGCGGGGAGGGCAGCCCCGTCCCAGCGCCCCGGCCCGCACCGTTCCCCGGCCCGCACCGTTCCCCGGCCCGCACCGTTCCCCGGCCCGCACCGTTCCCCGGCCCGCACCGTTCCCCGGCCCCGGGCGCAGCCGGGCGCCCCGCGGGTCTCTCCGCTCGCGGCGCCGCCCGCAGCCGCACCCGCCCAGGGGCTCGGCCGGCACCTGGGACCTGCACCCCTCGCCTTTGTCCCCCGCAGCTCACCGGGACCGCGCCCGCCTGCCCCCCGCTGCCGCGGGGTCCCGGGGAAACGCGGGAGCCCCGGGACACCCCCTCGCCGGCAGAGCCCGCGGACTCACCGCGGGACAGTCCCCACGGCGGAGCCCCTCCGGTGCGGCATCCAGCGCCCAGCCAGGCAGCGGCGGGCGCTCGCCGGAGCCCCGGAGCTGGAGCGGCGGCGGGGCGGGGCCAGGCGGGGCGGCACACGGGGAGGGGAAGCTGCGGGGGCGGGACGGGATGGGACGGGACCGGCCGTGTGTGCCGGGCCGGGCCGCGTGTGTCGGGGCTGACGCCCTGCGTGCGGTGGTGAGGGTTTGCTGGCGGGGCTGCCAGACGATTTTGGTTCTGGCGGGTACTCAGTCCACCGTACGGGCAGCAATGGAGTTTGCGTTGGGGAAATTGCGATTAAGTGTGACCGCAGCGAATCGCTGGAACTCGGTCCCGGTGGCTGCCGCAGCCAGGTTAGCTGGGCGGTGCTGGCAGGGGCAGAGGGCACGAAGGTAAAGAGGTGCCGTGTGAGGGTCGGGGTCAGGTGGGAACTCCGCGCCTGGAGTTTCGAGTGATGGGAGTCACAGTGCTCGAGAGAGAGGTGCTGTGCTGCACGCATGGCGCATCTTCTTTCCCTCTTCTGTGGTATAATCTGCTTTTCAATGTAGTAATTTTCTAAAAGAAAGCGGACATCATCTCAAGTTCTGTCGAGTTGCTCCCTCACGAGTAGGATGTTGTTCAATTTCCCCTCATATCCAGTTGCATGTGCGGATGCAGCCGGCATGGGAGCTGAGCTGGCAGCAGGCTGTAAGGGGAGCAGGTGGGAAGGCTTTTGCACAGTGTTGCACAGCTCTATAGCAAGGGGAAAAAAAAAAAATAAAATTGCCCAGGGGGAACCACAAGAGTGAGCCTGACTTGCTGGTCTGACACAACCACCTGACAGGGTGATGTGAGCAGGGCACCAGGTCACCTGTATTGCATTTGAGGTTGGGCAGGAGACTGGCTGAAATCTCCACCTTGCTGGCATGGATAATAAAGAGGACAGCTTACTTTTGCGTCTTCCCAGCTGGGCTGTAACCGAGAGGCTGCTCTGTGAGCAGAGGGAACATCTCACCCCACAACAATCTTCTGAGAGAAAATATTGGTGTTTTTCTCATTATCTGAGCAAATGGACAGGCACCTCGTTTCAGGAGTGGTTCCAGGGCCATGGGTCCTATCTGAGTAGGGGCAACTCCCAACGGCTGAGGTGAAGTCTTCCTTGGCTTCTCCTTTTGCTGAGCCAAGGCTCATCTATGTAGTTGCCCTCTCAGCATGCCAGCTGTTTTTAATGCTATTCTGAGGTGCCTAATGTGTGGTTTCATGGGCAGTTGACTTGGCATGACATCTTCCTTCTGCCCATAGAAACATGTCACACTGTCCAATTTTATTCTTGATCATCTTCTGTCTCCTTCACTCTCTTTGCTCGTGGCTGTAGCACCCTCCTTAAGCCAGCACTGGAGTAGTGGAGGTTGCTAAACTGGTCAGTCTCACTAATTGGACAGAAAATACCAGCTTTTTTTTTTTTTTTTTTTTTTTTTTTTTTTTTTTTTTTTTTTTTTTTTTTCCCCTGAAAGAGTGGTCTGCTGTGTTTGTGGGTTAGATTGTCTCATGGAGTGGTCCAGCCAGTGCTGGAGTCAGCATCTTGTATATAAACCTACTCTTCCTTACTTATTTTCCAGATGAATGCAGGATAGAGTGCAAGGGCACAGAATCTAGTGCCCAAATGTAGACTGTTGTTGAACCTGTTCTTATTTTACCTGCCCTGCACCATGCACAAAGCCTGCAGCGGAGCCAGCACAGTAGTCTGGTCACAGTAGGACTTTCTGTCATGCTCTGACAGCTGGTGGAGAACTTGAAATGTTAGCAAACAGCTATTAACAGTTTCTGCATTCTTCTGGGTTTTGATAATTTGAAAAAGAAAATGTTACAGTAGCTTACAAACTCATGGCTCCAGTTTCTGTGACAAGGTGCTTTAGCTATCACAGGAGGGAAGCATCATGTCTGGGCTGTGAAGACAGGGGTGTACTCTATGGCACACCACCTTAACCTGCTCTCCTCATCATTCACACTAGAATCTTTAGGGCTATTTCTTTCACACAGAACCTGAGCAGGAGAGTAAGAAAAGCATGGGTCATGTGCAGGTGATGTTCCCAATGTAGCTGTGATCGTAATGGAATATAGTACAGGATGTCAGGTATCATTACCTTAATTGGAAGTATAGTGATTATCACACATAGCTGGTCTTCTAAGATGGTGTGTCACCCTAGAGAAAACAAGCTGCATTTTGAGAAACATCAGGACTGCAGGAAAATTGAGATAGTGTCAGCCTGTTTGTTTTTGAAGGAGACATCAAAGTGTTGGAGTCTGAAGATATCTGTGTTCCAAGGAAATTCCACTGCAAGTTTTCAAAGCATCAATTCCAGGTCTCCTTCTTGCAGTGCTGATAAGCAGTTTCATCCAGCTTGCTCTGTAAAGTGGAAGCTGGAGAGGGGGATTTGTGGATTGGTTCTTAAAAGCTGGTGTCTTCAGAAAAAAAGGGCTGCTTTTGTAAGCCAATGTCTCATGCAGAGTCATGCTGGAGTCAGAGGGACCCCATGCAGAAATAAAAGTTTGCATAAGCAGATGTCTTTACTCGTGGTCTTGTCTGCATTGCATGTAGACAAAGAGTTCTTCTAGTGCAAAAGGGAAAGCTGTGGCTTGCCTTCTCTGTCCCTTTCCTTTTCTTCTGACAATTATCGCAGTGCATGTAGGAGATAATTTTGTTGCTACTATTTATTGTCTAGTTCACAAGCAGTACCTCAACTTGGAGAGAAATGAGTTGCTTGTAGAGTTTAAAAACAAAAGGAGTTTTCACTAATGATGTCGGGGAGCTGAAGCTGGCTTCAAGCTGTTCAAGTCATGAGAGGATGACTCAGAAGTCAGAAATTTGAGGCATTCCTATGTCTAGCGTTTAATCAACAGGCAAAGCATTGGGAGGTAAGCAGGAGGAAATCAATGGCAAATCAAAGAAGAATAGGTCAGCTATTCATTAGAGAAAGGATTGATCTCAGGGATATTAGCGGAAAGGAGGGCATGAAATGAATCCTAAAGAAAAGTTTCAACTAACTGTGTCTGCAGCGAGCTGGCAGTCAGGGAGCCTTAAAAAAATTACTTGAATGTCTTGCATGAAAGGCTATTTGCAGAACTGCATTCTCAGAGTCAGATTCAATCAGCTGCATACAGATACTTTCCAGCCATAATTCAGCTCTTGCAGGAATGATAATTTTTTGTATATTTTTCGTTGTGTATACAATCATCATAGGTATTAAACATGAAATTATAATAATCTGCTTTCTGTTAGCATACATGCCAAAGCAAAATCATATTTGGTGATGTTCTCAGTGCATGTTACAGCTTGATTTTGCTGGCTCTTGCCTTATTCTGTAAAATGATCAATAGTTTCAATGGGACTATTCATCATGCTATAGCTTTCATTATTAACATGTTGCAAAATGAGGTTTAATTTTGAGCTCTTGGGTTTTTGAGCTTACAGTAATTTTGCGCTCCAGATTTTTATTTTATTTTTTAAACGTGTGAAATATCAAATTTATCTAAAATAGCATGTAAACAGTAAAAATACGGTTGCGGTGTGGCTTATCTGCTAGTACAGTACTGGCGACATTATTGATAATAATTAGTCATTATACCAAACACTGTATACAAGGTATAGATATAATTGGTGAGGTTTAAGACACCAGTTTACGTTAAATAAAAGTCAAATACTGTTGTGCTGATCACTGACCACATTAGTCTGCAGGTGAAGCCAAGGTACAGGTCTGGAGCCATAAACTGCTTGTGGGCACTTGAAGGATGGCTCCTGTGCCAGGGGATGTGCCATGTGACTGGGGAGGAGATGGGAGATTTTACTTCATACCCTATTGTCTCTGGTGTCATATATGTCACTGTGTATTGTATCTTTCATCCCAGAGGATCCTGATATACTTCTTCAATAAGTTTTTCATTTGACATTTCAACAGAGACACCTTCAGGTAGTAAGGGAACAGCTGCATAATATTGCTCCGTCAGCAACCTTTGAAAACCAGGTGGGTAATCTGGGTAGGGAGAATGGGTTCATAAATCAAATTTGGCCCTTGAGCACAGAAGTTGTAACTCTTACCCTTGGCAGAGTCTCTGTGGGACTGTATTTACTAAAATGGTCGTGAGCCACATTTTATTCTAAAGAGAAACAAAATCTTTCAGTAACATGAAATCATTTAACATCATTATGGGCTTATGATTTTATTCTAACTCTGACCAAATTCCCAGGGCCCTTGGTTTCAAGATTTCCTAACCCAAGCTCTAATCAAGCCCAAACCTGAGTTCATTACACAGCCTCTGAGATCCCAGCTGGCAGTGGCACAGTCACTGGCCGTGAGTTTGTCACGTTCTCTCTGACAGAACTCATTTGATGTTTCTTTGCCTCTACAGGTGCTCTGGCAAGTTGGTATCTGCACCTAAATACGCACAAAGTGCATGAGCTGCTGGTACAAATTCCTTTCTGGGCACAGGAGCTGTCTACTGATTCCACCATGCACTGAGACTCAAACTGTGACGTTTTGGTTACTTTCTGACGACTTTGAAACTATGCCAGAGATGTTAAATCCCTGCCCAGGGTTTCTCAGTGCTTATCATGTCTCTGCTGGGCTTCCATCACAACGCAAAAATAATTTCATGTCCTCGGCATGGCAAACACATGCACACATTGTCATTCACTGATTAATAAAGAATTCTTTTCGGCTGTCTGTTCCTTCTGCAAGTTTTCCTCTCTTGGCCCCTAAAGACAACAATCCTGCCAAACCATACCTTGCAAAGGAGTAAATGGCTTCTGCCGTCTCTGAACGTGGGTTTCACAAAGGCTTTTCACTTCATTTTACTTCCTTTCAGCTATGTATTTTGATTTTTCTTTTGATTAGAGTTACTGTGTGGAATATTGCTTTCCTGTTTTTAACTTTTTCTCTCTAGCTGACGTACATATTCTTGGTCCAAAAGGAAGAATGACACCACTAAATGATGGGGAAGAGTGGATTTTTTACATAAACTAATTGAGTTTGGAAATATTTGGAAGAATATGCCATGATTAAGCTTTTTTCTAAAATTAAATGGAGACTTTATTTTTCCTTTTTTTTTTTTTTTTTAATCTGTATTTTTTCTGTTCTTCCCTAGATCTAATAATAGAAATGTCTGCAATTATAAAGTGCTAGAGTATTATTAAAGAATCGGTAGAGTCAGGAAAGATCCATCTACAATGGAGTAGAGCCAGGAAAGAGTTTTCTACAAAACCACAGATTTTTTTCCATGCCCAAAGCATCGGCCTTTCCTCTTTTTTGAAAATCCCATGTGTTCCCTCTGATCCCCACCCCCCAGCAAACTGGGATGTGGAAGAAATGTAATCTTGGCTGCTGGGGTCCTGCCTGCAGCCCCCTGCCCGGGGAGCACCTTGTGCCGCCACACAAAGGAGAGCTGGTGTTTCTGGAGGGGGAATGGGGAGGGGGCTGGAGTGCGTGGGGAGGGAAACGTGCCTGGGAGCAGCTCCACCAGCTCTGAAATCCTGTGTGCAGGAAACAATTGGCTGAACAGAGGCCACCGCTTGCAAATGCCCCGGCAGCCCTTTCTTTACCTTCTGCTCCCAGGCAGCGCCGCAGATTTCCCTACCTTGGGAAATCTTGTGCCTGGATAAGAAAATACTGGGGGAAAAATGAAGAGAAAGCCAAAAATAAGCGTACAATCCTGCAACTTCAAGGGAAGTAAAGGAATACCTCTATGAGCTGTGTCATCCTGCTTCCTAAATGAGAAATGGGGGATGCAAGGAGAAAAGAAAAGGGGCACATTTAGGCTGAAAATTTCCATGAAGTCATGGCACTAAGATGATTTGAATTACCCACAGGATGAATTTAGCCTGACGTGTAAAATCTATTTCTGCCATTATCGCTGCTAACCTAAGCCTGTTCACAGATAATTACAGTCAAGTGCTTACCGTGCTCTTGCTCATCTGTTTTTCCCTCCTGCCCATTTAGTAAATGCATCAGTTATGTATTAACACTGGTATGCTGTGTCAAAGTAGCAAGAGCTTTGAAATTAGGCAGCAGAAGCAGAATATAATATGACAGGAAAGAACCAGTGAAATCTGTAAACAAAGGGTTGTAAAAATGGTCATTAGGAGTCAGTTATGCTCTAGCAAATTAAGATCTTAGAATGAAATAATTTGAATTTACAACAGTGTCGAGGCAAATGGAAGTCAAATGTGGTAAGTTTGGCTAAAATGCCAAAAAATCCAATTTTTGCATTACTTGGGGCAAAACAGATCCAAACGTGCATAAAAGTGTATCTGACTGTACC
The DNA here is from genome assembly GCF_015227805.2 of Hirundo rustica. Classification (NCBI taxonomy): domain Eukaryota; kingdom Metazoa; phylum Chordata; class Aves; order Passeriformes; family Hirundinidae; genus Hirundo; species Hirundo rustica. The sequence goes on from NC_053452.1 coordinate 41,558,729, forward strand.
TGAGTTAAACTGCTGTTGAAATTCACGAAAAGTTATCTTCCGCTGTACAGTGTGAATCTCCTGCGCAGACACATTCCATAAATACTCTTCTCTCCACCACGTTCTGGATAAAATTACTAATGTGTAGGTCCTGTCAGCTTTCTTCCTCATCACATTACCTGGCACTGAGTAAGGGGTTTGAATGAATTCCCAGCTCCTGTGCAAAGCCAAGAGATGACCGGGAAGAGTGCTATGATATCTGTCCATACAGGAGGTGACATTAGGAAAAGTGCCTGAAGTGTGGGATTTATTCCACTCAGAGAATATATTTTTAAGTATATTAGAAAAAGAGGCATCTAGATCTCCCCTCATTCCTGATAAATTCCTTCTGAGTGGTTGGGTGGGTGCCCACAGGTGGAGTTAGTCAGGATTTGCTCTTGCCTCTGAAAATGGGGCTCGTGTTTAAAGGTGCTCCACAACCTCCACACAGCCCTCCTTTTCCTTACAGACAGGGCTCTGCCCCTACCCTTCACAGCAGCACCACTCTGGTCAGAGGCTTGCTTACCTGTCATAAGAGCTCTTGTCTATTTTATTTTTTTTTCCTTGTCTCTGCAGGGCATAGAGGGTCTTCTAGTGCCAGAACAAAACAATTTTCCTGAAACTGAGTGTTTCAAGCTGTCATTCTTCAAGAAGAAAAAATGTCTTCTTCCTGAAAATAAGCAGAGCTGATATGAAAGCTTATATTGGGAAATAATGATCACATTTCACCAAATGTCAGTAGTTCTAAGGGCTGTCTGTAAGTGTTAGAATGTCTGCTGCAACTCATCTCATTAGAGTTTTTCTGTACTGAAAGCTATTCCATCACATTATAAACATTTCATCAAGTTATAAAAAAACAACTTAGGTATCTTCTAAGTATAAAAAGTCCGGAGCACTGAAACCCCCTTGTAAATAAAGAATGTGGCTGTGAAATATAATCCCTAGTGGGATTGCTTTCTGTGCTTTAGCAAGGACATTACTTTGAGACAGGCAAAGACAAAGTAAAAGCTGGAGATGATGGCTGGAAAGTGGAGAAAAGGCAAAAGTAATAAAAAATGTACACACAGGTTTAATCTGCAACGACGTTAAGCATGTCTCACTGACTTCAGTTCTGAATAAATCATGCTATCTATACCAAGGTTATCTCCTTTTGTCATCATACATCAAGTAAGGATGAGAAACACAAGTCAGCCTGGTTCACTTAAAGTTACTTCCAAAATGTGTTCAAAATCTGGAAAAGGTAGGAAGTGTTCTCCAATTCTTTGTCCCATAAAAGCTCTTATCATTATTGATTTTCTTAATCTCTTAATTCAAGGTTGAGGATTGAATTTGGGGGGTTTGCATGACTGTTTGTTTTTTTTTTTTTTTTTCCCATGGGGAAGATGTCCACAGCCTCCCGTAAAGGAGTCCTACTTTTTAAAAATAGCTGTTTCTCTTCCTTCCATTAAAATGACAGAAGAAATACCCATCTCAGTAACATTAAAAGCAACTTTTAGAGTTACTCCTTACCATCTCCAGTGGTAAAGCTGAGCTCTAGCAGAGGGAAGTCCTGCTGGCACAGAAGTTCCTTGGGGGTGGGTGTCATTCTCAGGGGGTGCAGTGGGCTCTGAACACTGCCCCAAACACTTGGTGAGGTAGATGTGAGCAAGCTGCTGAAAGAGCTTTTCTGAAGAGGCCAAAGCACTTCAACCAGGCATCCTTGATGCCTTGAGAGGCTACATAGAACAGAGGCTAGACAGTTTTAAAGGAATAAAGTAGGTATTAAAAAGGCCTTCAAAGGATACACCTTGGGCAGTACAAGAGCCTGGCCAAGGGTACACCCAAGATGGACCAGGGATCACACGTTTTATAAATTTTGGTCCATTTACATACTGGGGTTAATTGTCCAATTACAGCTTCAGGTTATGAAGTCCCATCCTCCCAGTTTGCTCTGCTCAATTTGTTGTTGTTGGTACTTTTTGGGCCTGAAACTGCAAGAGTGTCCTTGGTTCTCGGGCTGGAAAAGGATTGTTTTGTCTAAACTGTGAAGAGACCTTGCAAACACTTCATATGAAGTTTTGTAGTAATGCAGTAATACTAATCAGAGTCTTATACAGTAATGCAGTACAGAATCTGGAAAATATGAAAGCCAAAATTTAAGGCATCATCCTATGCTGTAGTGTCTTCCTTTTCATGTCACTGAGAAATTTCATATTAAGGTACATAGCACTTTTTAATGCCCATCCCATATTTCTTTCATTTCTTTGGCTTCCTTTCAGGTGAAAAAGACATCTTTTTCTTCCATTTTTGTGTTGAAAAGAATGATAAGGAAATTAGAAAAGGGTGGTAATTTCCAATCACCGTGCACGTGCCAGTAACATGGCCATCTATGCTCATCAATATTTTGGGGTTTTTCTCACTCTACTGTGACTCTGCAGGGGTAAAAATAAGTAGGGTAAGTACTTCTAAGTAAATAGAGATACCTTTGTCATGCTTTCAGTCACATGTCAGGTGTGGAAAGCCAGTCCAGCATCCCTGGACTGATATCTGTAAGGTCATTTCAGATATCTACATCATTTTTGCTCTCAAGCTGCCCTTTCCCCTGGAAGCTCACCTCTCTGAAACAGAAAATAGTATTCCCAAAAGTATTTGAATTTGATCACTTCATCCATGAATATCCATATGTGTGCATCCAGGCCTGTCCTCCCTTTCAGAGGAGGGGAGCATCATTGGCACTGATGCACTGAGGATGCCGGGAGTAAAGATTGCTGTGTGCCCACAAAGAACCTGAAAGCAGGGATATCATGACCGGCTGAGGAGGCAAACAGAGCATGGCTCATGGCTGACTGTGTCCCTGCCTTTTGGTCTTAACTCCTGGGTGGCAAGGGGCAAATTCCTGCTCCCTGTGTTTAAGGCACCTAATTTATGATACGGTTTCAGGTTACAGCTAAACTGGTCCAGGCAAAAAGAATGTTCTGCTCCTCTCCCTCTCTCTGCCTTCTTCTGCTTCTTTGGAGTGCACCCTAGTGATGGTACAGTTGCAGGGTGAATTGGTCCATCTGGCCTACCCTAGAAAAATTGTTCTATTTTTCTAACTCTGTGCTGAATTGAAGAACCTTGCTCCAGCAAGACACAGGGAGGGATGGCAGGGACTGCAGCTGGAGTTGCTGCAGTGGCAAACAACATTTTCAGCAGAAACCCACTGCTTAATAGAGTTTACTGAAATGTCAAGTGGCACCTAACTCACAGAAAGAAAAGGACTAAATCTTAAAATTTCATGCTTTCTGGATCTGTTTTGAGGCAGAAGAATGGCAGTGGATATCTGGGGTAGTTGCAACTGGGGGATAGTCTGTCCATCTTTCTAACAGAGAAGTTACTTAGCGGAGGGAATTCTCCAACTTTTCTTTTCTTTTCTGGAAGAGTTTTGGGGCTTCGTATGTACCTGCCTTTCCCAGTGTACATTCCCTTCCCCTCTTCTCTGGATGTGTCGCAGCAGCCAGTTTAATAAAGAAACAAAAGCCCCTATCTCTGACTGGCAGACTTGCTCTTCTATTACTGTACAGATCATCTCACCTAAAACTGGACATCATAAATAGCTCTCAGTAGTCCAGGTCTGTGTAGGCACATGCCGTCAATGATTTGAACGAATTTCAGCATGTAAATAAGACCCCAGTTGACTGGACCTTTTGCACTGCTAGCAAAGAAAATTTGGAATTTCTTGGTTAATTGTAGGTGGCATGAGAGAGGTTTGGATATGAAATATTCTCTGTGGCACCTTCAATTTTGGGGACTAGAAGCTTGCCCAAGTGTATGAAGATATGATGAGCCATGTATATATTTGGGTAATACTTGGGTCTGTAAATAACACTTGCAGATGTTTGCAAAGACTTGATCTACAGAATCCCCCTGAATGGGACACAAGTCTTCATGAGGACAGAAATATTCCCTTACTGAAATTGTCAGTAACTGGTTCTTCATGCTAATTTACTAAAGGCAAATGTTGTACTGTCGCTGCAGGTGCTCAAGCGAAGTGCAACTTCTTCTTTGTTAGGACGTCAACCAAGTAACATCATCCATCCTGTATTAATTTACCCTTAGCCTTACATGGGATAAACTGGTGAATGAAGCCAAATACAATGAGATAGTGAACAAAAAGCAATGTCAAAATTTATTTGCATTTAGTCAGTAGCCCAGGAATGAGAGCTGTGGTGGTTGTGGTGATGAGCCAGAGGAATGCTGCTGGTATTAAGAGCTCTTTGCTGTGTCACACATTCCTGTATTTTGCAGGATCTGAAGGAATTAGCCTCAGGAAAGCTCAGAGTTTATTTCAGGTGGGTAAACTCTGTTTTCTGGCCTTTTGGTCAGTGGCGGGAAACAATCATAGCGATTGAAGGAAAGATCAACCGGCTAGATAAGAATTTGTTATCTTCCAGATGGCAGGTTATGAAAGCAGAGAAGAGGGCTGTGTCTGTCAGGTGTAGGCTAGGAATGACAAAGAAATTTAACTTCATTCCAAAAATGTTAACCATATTGTTCACGCTCAGCAGTGAGGGGGCCTGTGGCTGCTGTGGGATTAACCTTGTGACCCCAGCAAGAGTTTAGACCAGCCTGTCAAAAGCATTATGCTTGAAGGCAGTAATCATTCTTTATTAGAAGAACAGTTACTTCGCCTGGTTTCTACTGCCTACCTATGAATTGCATTTTGGCTGCAGCACCACCTTTAGGAAATGGTGTGCAGTTTAATTTTTAACAGCAGCAGATTCCTAAAGTCTGCGGACAGCCTCTTCAGTGTGGTTTAATTTGCCCTTAAAAAGCAGCTTGATGCAAAAATGTGCTTGCCTGGTATAACAGTGATTTTCCACAGGGCTGTTACAGGGTTGGTAGTCAGCTGTAAATGATTTCAGGTCGTGTAAATATTTTTATTAAAGGAAACTGGAAAAAAATGTAAAAATGTTATTTTCAACCAGACTTAAGAGCTAGGTTTTTAGAATGGCTGTGCCTATTTATGGCCATCAATTTTGGATCATCCTGTGAAAGGCACCTGTTTGAAGAGCTGTAGCATTGAACCCATTGCAGCCTTGGTGGTCCAGAAAAAGGCTATAACGTGGCATTAAGAGCTCATGCAGTTGTAAAAAGTGAGTGGGCTTTTGGGCCCTGAGGCTCTTCAGCAGGTTTGCAGAGTCAGCTGCTCCTGAGTGCTCAGCTTCCATGACTTGGTGGAGCTGTGACTGCTCTGCCAAGTCCTCAACAAAAATTACAGTTATAATAGCCTCCCGTAGTTGTGGAATTTTTTCCACATTCTCTGTTGACAAGTTCTTTCAAAGATAAAGTGTGAAGTGATTTAGTATTTTGTTCAGTAGGCTGGTTCACTGAGTTTTACTCTAGTGGATCAGGGATTTAGTCACAACTGTATTACAGCACGTGCTTGTAATAAATATGCCCTGAACAAGAAAATAACTAATTCAGGCCATGGAATATATTCACTGTGGCCATAAAAAACAGTTTTGAAATACATGAAAAGTGTTTTTTAAGGAATAAATACTCCTTTAATAATATCATTTTATATGGAAACTGCTGCACAAACCTTATAGCCACATCAGACCACTTACAGTTTTCTGCAAACATCTGGATCCTTCCTGCACCCCTTTGCCTAACTTTTTGTCTTTCTGACCCCTCAGCCTCTGTGGATGCTGAAAGTTACATTTGGGAACATCTTAACTGAACACACCTCCTGCTTCTTACCGTCACATTATAAAGGAGATAGACATAGGGTGTCATTTCTACTTTTGGGGAGCACTGTGGCTGTTCATAGTAGTAAAGCAGTCTGCAAGTATAAACTCCTACTGCTGCAGACTACTTATAACCTAGAAGATGCTGGAACAGAGGTACTCCTCTAAGTTCTCCTTTCCCAGTTTCCATGCTGTCCGCTTTGATTCATCCCTGTGTTTATTTGATGGGGATGAAGCTGTCACCTGCTTTTTGTGATCAATAGATGCTGCCAGTGTGATCGTAACAGGGCACATTCAGCTGCAATCTCCCTTGGGACCGGGACTATCTCTCTCCTTGCCTTTCAGGACAAAAAGCTGCAGCAAAGCCATTCATCTCAGGGTACAGGCATTACACCACAGGGGGAGATGCGGAGTTTTTAATGCATGAAGTCACTGCCATTCACACTGAACTGTCTTTAGCTATGTTTAAAATCCCTTGGATGCCTGTGTGTGTGCGTGTGCACTGAGAAACAGATAATTGATACTGTGAGGTCTTTGATACCTTTTTTCAATGAGGCTAATTGTCTCTGCATAATTTTTGGGCAAGACTGCAATAGTGATGTTTGGTCACTGCCCAGGATTAGCTTGTTTAGCAATAGGAGGAGAAATAGAGAGAGAGATGGCATCCAGTACCTAGGTGATGAGCCCAGCTCAGTGACATGCATCTCAATAAGACATGCCTATTTAACCCTGGAATCATTTTTCTAGCTAATCATGGAATGTGCATGACATTTGTTATTACTGACATTATAATGCATCCATTCACTCTACTAGAACTGCTAAGCTGTTCCCACTGAAAGTAATGGAAGCTTTGTATAAGCTGAAGAGAAGCAGAATTGAGTCCCACTAGAGCAGGTCAGGAAGTTTCTCTACTCAGCTGTATTTTTAGGGAGCTGGATAACTGATGTGGAATCCTTCCTGCTGCAGTTTTGGTAAGAACACATTGGACAGTTATATGTTTCATAGTAATCTTTATTTCCACATTATAATTTTGCTCTAAAAGTATCTTTGAATTTTTTAGCTTTCAAGAATGTAGTTTTATTTGATTTTGCTTTATCTTTATTACAGAGAATACTGTAATTCAGTTTTCATTTCCTCCAGAAGCACTGTGTGATCATGAAATCACCCCAATGCATGGTAGGTGAGCTAGAAAGCTGAAGGAGCAATGTTGGCTTCCACCCTCCTGGGATCAAGAGGATTTCTTGTCCATGTTTTGTCACTGACAGTAACCAAAGTGCTAGCCATTTTGCTTGCTGATTTTGCACTCAGTAAAAAACATCTTTGGTGCACTTGACTTGCCTGCCTCTCACAAGTGCTACAGAAATATCTTCAAATTTCACAAAGTCACAGTAGTAAAAGGCACAAATAGGAAGACACATGGTCCAAAACATTAGACACTTAACTCACTGATGCGTATGTGCCTGTTCTGGCATCCTATGTATATTTGAAAAACTGGGCCAAAATGTACTAGGACAAGATGTCAGAATTAAAGCACTCTGTAGTCTGCAAATAGGTGTGGAACTGGGATGCTTTTGGTTCCCAGGCAGTATTTTCAGCCCTAGCTGTAGTTACATATTGGTTTGCTGTTGCGCAACCAAAGAATACCATAAAGGTTGTTTTGATCACTGCATATTTTCCACTTGCGTTTTTTTTTTTTTTTTAATATCCTTTGAAATACCTCCTCCACTTTCTTGCTGAGAACAGAAACTATGCTCATGGAACAGGCAGATTTCTGTTGTTTCTCAATCAATCTGGTAAGCGGAAGGTTTGATGCCAACACTTTCGTTAAACTCAAGGTAGTATTAAGGAATTGACTTGTCCCTTTAATGCCCTGATGTGTTCTGTTTCTGCATATAATGTAGCCCGCTGTCTAATGAAAGGGTTTTAAATGCAATGATAACATTGCTCTCTTTTTGTGTGTCTGGTGGCAAACCTCCAATTCTTTTCTCAATATTCATTACCTGTAGAATGCAGCAAAGCTTTGGGGATAAGAATAATGTTTCTTAACATTTACACAGTATTAGATATACATCAAGTCACTGCTTGCTGGAGCCTATGACTCTAATCAATATGAAGCCGTATCCCTTGAGGATACAATGTAGTAGAATTAGTTGAATTATTGAAGGCAGTGGGTAAGAATTCAGCTGTGTCCATAGCTGGAATATGGATCTGAGAGGACAGTTCTTCTTTCTTACTGTGCAGCACTCTTTTCAGTCCCATACTGAAGGGGACTCCAGCATCAAGAAATAAAAATATTCTGCAAAAAGCCTTTCTGACTACGTTCTAGAGGTCCATGTGAGTAGACATGGGTGAGCAAGTTGGGCTGACAAACTGATAGCAACACCTGTCCGCTGCAGAGCTCCTGCCACACTTCCAATAGGGCTGTCATAGCATAGAATATTTTGGGTTGGAAAGGTTTATAGCACATCTAGTCCAACAGCCCTGCAGGGACATCTTCAACTACATCAGGTTGCACAGAACTGCATGCAGTCTGACTTTGGATGTTTCCAGGGATGGGGCATTTGCCACCTCTCTGGACAACCTGTTTCAGTGTTTTATCACCTGCTTTGTAAAGAAAAGGTCTTTCTTAGATCTTATCTAATATACCTTCTTTCAGTTTAAAGCCATTCCCCCTTGCCCTTGTAAAAAGTCCCTCTCCAGAATTCATGTACCTTTAGGTACTGGAAGGCTGCTATAAGGTGTCTCCAGAGCCTTCCCTTCTCCATCTCTCTGAGCCTGGGAGAGATGCTCCAGCCCCGTGATCAACTAAGTGGCCCAATGTGCTGGTTTCAGCTGGGGTAGAGCTAATTTTCTTCAGAGTGGTTAGTACAGCTTGTTGCTGGCATGGGTTAAACCACGACAATCCTCCTCTGGGCTCACTCCAACAGGTCTGAGTCCTTCTTACATTTGGGGGCCCCAAAGGTGGATGCAGTACTCCAGGTAGGCTCTCACCAGAGTGGAGAAGACACCACTCCCTCAGCCTGTTGGCTACACTTCTTTTCATAGAATCATACAATCGTTAAGGGTGGAAAAGACATCCGAGATCATCTGGCCTAACCTTCGACCAAACACCACTACACCATTCCAAAGGTGTGCGCAAATGACGCAGCCCAGGGTACGGTCACTGTGACAGTAGCAGCAAGATGGGATGTGGAATTCGGCAGCGGAGGTGCAGGCCGGAGCGAGGCAGCCTTCCTGGGGGCCAGGCAGCCCGCCCTTTGAAGTCATGGAACAGTTTCCAAGTGCCATTTGTGCCCCTGGCTTGGTTTGCATACACTCGGCATTACCTCACCCAACAAAGCCGCGTCAGCCAGGGCTGCACAATGGTGGGGGCTGGCTGTGCCCCATGGGGGGCTCCCAGTTGCCCTGGGAACGCCGCATTCCAGCATCAGCTGCTAATGTGCAAAGCATGCTGCTGGGGGCTGGCCCGGACAGAGCATGGGAACATTCTTGCATACTTTATGAGACAGAAACAAACCGACTTTCAACAGAACAACAGCCAGGCATAATCCCCCCCACCCCTCGCCCCACCGCCTCTGAAACCAAAGCTCTCTGGACCTTTGTGTGAGAGCTGGGAGGTTCATTTCCAGGGTATTTTGCTAATAAAATGAACCAAGGGTATGTTCTGATCCAGGAGTGAATTTTCCACGTCTTGGGAGAATAATGGCCTTGAATTCCTGCAGTGTAATTTCCTACAGTCCTTTATGCCAGGGCGCCCAGGCATCCTCTGCCAGGCCCTCCTGTGGAAGGATAACACCTGGGACAGCTGGGACACCGACTGGCCGTGATCGACCATCTGCTTTTCTCAAGCCTCCTTTTTGTTTTTCCTGCACAGCCAGATTACTGCCTGCAATAAGAGCACCAAAACACAGCTCAGCTGCCCCCAGAGCGTCAATCCACAGCGAAGCAGCCCGATTATTTACCACAAGGTAGTAGCTCTGGATATCATCACAAGGCTTTTGTGGGGAAAAAAAAAAAAAAAAAAAAAGAGTGAGACCAAGGATGGCAAAATGGCACTGAGAACAACGTCCTACTCCAGGATTCACTAAATGAGAGTGCATCAGTATGGCACTGAACAGAGTTCTCACCTTAGCCCCCATTTGTGGGCAGAGCTGCCTACAGCAAAGGCAATCCTGACTCATCTTTATTTAAGAAGAAGCTGAACAGTAACACTGTGGAGTAAGTAATTCAAGGCACAGCCTCCATGTCTCTGTAGCACGTTGGTGTAACATAAGGAACAGCGATGCAGAGATACACTTAGCAGGATGCATTAGTGAGACCAGTTTTTATGCTGTTCATAGACCTCTAATTACTCAAGGTGCCCATGTGCAGCAGTGGATTTTTTCTTCTACATGCAGAAAAACTTGCAACATCCCCTGTGTAAGGCAAGCTCCAGTTACACAAAGCTGCTCTCATCCTTTTGCACTGAAGTACTCCAAATGCCCTCTGTGGCTGGGTTCAAAAAGAACCTTTAGGAGAAGTGATGGGCAGGGTTTGTGTAGCTGGTTTGCAGCTGATGGCTGTTGGGGATGCAGGTTCAATCTACCACCAACGGTGGTTCTCAGATCCTGCAACTCAGTGCCCCCCTGATGAGACTACTGGAAATAAATTTGGTGACAGGCCTTTGCTTGGTGGTAATCCAGTAAATAGTGTCTGTCCCTAAACCAGGATTTTAAGAGGCAGCTAATGCTGCAGCACCACATGGCAAGCTCTTTAAAGAAACATCAGTTTCAAATCTCTCTGTCTCATCTGTGCTGTGCTGGTGCTAATAGCTGCATGCTGTACACAAGGCTCTTTTAACTAAAGATTTGAGAGAAGGTTTGCTTTTGTCTTCCCAGTTTGTTTACTTTGTAAACATGATGTTATTATGCACTGTCAGTTGAGCTATTTCCATCCCCTCCCTGCAGTCTTCTTCTGGAGATTCTTTATATCTTGCTTTCACAGAGCATCTGAGGAGAGAAATCACTGTGCCATATGTCTGTGTAACAGTTACACTTAATAAGTAGGCTGGATACTAGATACAACCCTTACTTCTACTTCACCCTTTTTTATAAAGACTTTTTTTGGCATGAAGATGCAGCATTTTTGACCTAATCAGTGCTAAAGCTTTATGTACAACATCATCAAGCTATGGCCTGCATTCTTCTTGGGGCCCCAAAGAATCTGGGGACACATCTGTAGCAAATCCCTTACATCTCTAGTTCAGCGCTTTCAAACCATGTTGATCATGACTGAATACTGCTATTGTTCCTCGCCTTCTGGCACATCTCTTCATCCAGTTGATCCTCAGCTGAGTGGTTGCACATCATTGCAGGATGGCTTCCCCTGATGGAAAGATTCCTGAGCAGTGAGAGACCAAGCCTTGGCTGTGTGCAGCAGTACACAGATGTCCTACAACAAGTCTGGAAGCAGCCCAGCGATATTTACACTGTACTGAATTTGAGTCAACAGTTTCAGATGTCCCCATATCGTGTTCTCCACCGTGTCTGATTCTGTTCCCACGGGTGAAGGCAGACACAAAGAGTATCTTGCAGTGTTCATGGCACTCTCCAAAGCGAAAGGACAAATACCAGGGAAGGGGAGCCAGTCCTCAGATTGTCTGCCCCCAGTTACCTTCACCCTCAAGAATTTATCCTGTTCAAAGTGCAGGCAGAGACCAGACTGTCCATCTGCCAGTCCCACACCGTGTCTCCATAAGGATGTCTCCATGCCACCACCCAAGCCACAATCAGCAAAAATGTGGTGTCTTTCAAAGAACCAGCATATATTTGCATTGAGGAAAAGGAATGACTGAAGACATCTGCCCGAGTGTTGCCATCAGGTAAAATCTAATCCTAGTCCAAACGAGAGGCAGACACACTGAAGAACACATTTTCTACACAGAGTTCCTTTCTGATGGGCAATCTTCCCCAGTGACTGGAAAAACACACTGAGGTTTTCAGCTTGAGGTCCTTCTGCTCACCATGGCCTTTTAGCCTATGCATTGCTGCAAATACAGATACTACTGTTCAGAGATGATCCAACTATGCAGCCCACCCCAGAGTGGGAGCTGCTGGCTGCTGCAGCTGTTGCATTTCTGAAGTTCAGCTTTGACTGCAGTGCTGCAGGGAGTAGGGACAACCTGGAGAAAGCCCATCAAAATTTAGAAACAAAATTAATGCAGAATTTAGAAGCTGCTTTGCTTAAACACGTGCGTAAATGTCACAGCATTTCTCAGCACGGAAAGATTGGGCTAGGCCATAGCTGAGATGTTTGCTTTATGGTCAAGTTATTACTAAGGGATTCTGCGCTGGGCTGAAGGACTGAGTAAAGGAGGCAATCCCACCGGTTCTGGGAAAAGCACTACTCCATTGGTGAGGGTAAATGCACTGTTGCTGAGAACATTGCACAAGCACATCCCCTCTTTATCGCATTCTCTGGAATTTTGTAGTATTTAAATATCCAGTCCATGTAGCAGGGTCTCTGATATTCCTGAGCTGCTGACTAAATCCAAAACAGATTTTGTTTGGCTTTCCCATGGCTCAGTAGTCCCCAAAAGGTGTTTTTATTATTTTAAGTATTAGGCATGTGCATGGGAAAGAATTTTGTTAGTTTAGCTCGACCACTCCCTAGGAGTTTTCTTGTCTCTCTCAGCGTCTCCTTACCCTCAGGCTTCTCATATCTTTCAACAGATCTCACTACTGGACTCAGCAACTCCGCTCCTTGTTCCCTGCCTTTCCAAGCAGATCCCAGCAGGGCTGGCCACCCATCACCCTCGCCAGGCAGGGGGAACCCGTGGCCTTTCACAAGGAAGGGGTCACTCTTTTCAAGGACAGAGGCTGTTATGGGTAAAACTCATGGTCTAGTGTAAAAGCCAGTACAAAGCTGCCTGGATCCCAAAGAGATTTCCAACTCTCTCTCAACCAGCATGTAATTAATATATAAAACTCCTGCTGGCCTTCTGCATATTAGTGAAATCCACTGCTTGCCCTTTATATCAATCCACTGCTTCTTGCTTGTTCTGTTTCTTGTCTGAATAAAAACATTGCAGCGTCCTGCTTTTCTCTGACTAAACAGCAAGGAGACAATGTTGCATTTTACACCACGTGAATTTTTTTCCCCAGTTTCTGAACAGAGTGGTATGTGAGCCGCAATGGGAGATGCAGGCAGATAAATTCAAATGGGAAATAAAGAGCACGTTTGAACACTCAAGAACCTTCAGGGTAAAGCTATCAAATATTTCTGGAGCAGAAGTGTCAAAATTGTTCAGGAGTTTCTTAAGGTCAGCGGGAGTCTAATATACTGTAATTGTTTGTGAAAAATGTAAGAAGAGATGCCACAGGCAAACAGAGTATTGCAAACCATTTCCTTCCTATTTGTATTTAATACTGTTTGTATTACTTGAATGCTACACCTCAGTTCAGAAGAAAGCAGCATGCTGATTTTCTCCTGGGCTCCAATAGCTTGTCAGTCACCACGCAGGAAGCCACAAGCTGCCCTCAGTCCCAAACTCTCCTTTGTTGGAGCTGGCCCGGTTCACAACATGGGCACAGAGATGGAGCTACCCTCTTTTGTTGTTCGTGTCCAGGTGCTCTTTGCTCACCAGGCTCCTGCTGTGACTTTGTCTTTTGTCAGCTGGAAGCCCAGGCTCTCACAAGGCTGAGCTGATCAGGCCAGGCAGAGCAAAGGCTAAATATGGATGAAGTGATAAGATGCAAGAGAGGGTAGAAGAGAGGTGGATCTGTGAAAAAACTGTTCCTCAGGCGTCACCAGGGCAGTGTGCACAAGATTATTTGCAGAAGGTGAAAGAGGTAAAGGAAGAAAATGCTGAGCGTGTGGTGTTACTGGCAAAACAGGTTCAGGTCAGGGAATTTTTACCTATTTTAGTTTATTGCCAATTAACAGAAGCTTCTAATCACTGATTTGGGTATTGAGAAAAAGAAACCATGAACAATTAAGCAAACATTTGGGCAAGCAGCTTTCTTGACTCTTCTTCCCCAGGCACTATTCAGCAAAATACCTTTCCTCCCTCCTCCCTAGTCTCAGTTCCCGCTATTTTTGATGTGGGTTACAGTGAACAATCCCAGAGGTTGGGGCCATGTACACAATAGGCTTAGTCTGCTGCCTTTCCACCCTCCTTACTGGCATTCCTTTGGCCATCTGTCCTTCTTACTGTTTTTTTTCTCTGTCTTTCATGCCTCTTAGAGTTTTGCCTGTTGGCCACAGTGTTGACCACTCACCCATTGCCGCAGTTCCACAGGGTTGTCCCTGCCCGCTCTGGGTTGTCTGTAAGCCACAGGCTGCCTCCCTTTAACATGGAGCTCTTCCCTCCAAGAGTGCGTCCCCAGCTCCATATCTCCACAGTTCTCTCTGTCTTCATTCACATCCCTGAAAGTGTTCTCTGTGTATCTCCTGCTTGCAATGGCTGCAAGTCTTCCTGAAACACGTCTGAGCCAGGGTGCTGTGGGATCTGCCTCTGCCTGCCTGGCTGCAGCTCTGGTGTGTGGGGGTCGCCCAGGCTGGTTTCAGAAATGGCTGGACTCAGCTGTGACTGGCACATGGGTCCCCAGCACACAAGTCCCTACCACAGCCCCCGCTGCTGAAATCCAGCCATGCATGGGGAAACATATCTTAAGTGAGACTGAGAGATAAAGAAATTATTTTTTTCCAGAGAATGGCCAGACAGTGGAAAAAGAATGCAGCACGAAAGGAAGGCATGCAAAGAGTGAAGGTATAGCTGAAATTCATCTCTCCTTGTACAGATAAGCATTTACTCCTCCGTGTATGATATAAGAATACTCTGTAAAATGGCCAAGCAGCACTTTGAACAGGTAACTCCAGAATTTCTACTGTAGAGTAAAAAAGCTTATGTGGTATTTGGGAACAGCAAAGAGCAGTAAAGAGATCTCCTCCTTCCAGTGATGGACCCTCTTTCTCTTGCCACATTTTATTTTCAGTGAATTTTCTCTACCAATTCAAACACCAAGGACTGCAAACGATTCTACTCTCATAATTATTCTACTGTCATATCCCATTTATGTTTACCTCCTGTAAGGGATGAAAAGGCAAAGAACACCCTGGCCCTGCTGCAGGAATTCCAGGCATCTCCTCCCCTGTACCCAGCTTTTGTGAAGAGATTGCCAAGGGTTCTCATGGCCCTGAGGAGAAGGAGAGTGGGGATCCATCCCAGGCATGTTTCAGACTATTAGTTCTTCACCTGAGTGAACAAGTTTGACCTGTCCTCTTAGCAAATATCCTATATGAATAGATCTTGTGACTATTGCCAAAGGCCTTATTCTGCAGTCCAGAATTTCTCTCTAGGACTGCAAGGCCTGCAGGGTCTGTTGGCACAAGATGATTGCCCTTCTGGGGTAGGAACATCTGACCAAATTCCTCAACATATCTCTAGAAAGCAAATTTTGTTCTTATGCATCCTCATCCACGCATGGGAGGCCATCATCACCAAAGCCAGAATATTGACAATTTCATGTCTACAGCAATCCCAGCTGATGTGATAGCGAGCTCTTGCAATAAGACTTGCAGTGATCTCTGTCCTGCTTCTCCCATTTCACTGCTGTCATACCAGTTTGTGATGAATTGTCTGTGCCAGCTTAAAAGCCTTTCCTACATCACAGAATTGCTTTTTCAATCTTTTTGTAATGATCAATGTAAGAAGTTGTCTATGATTGCCATAAAAAATGACGTAATGAGAGAAAGCTTTTGTTACCTTGGCTGTAAATCATCCCAGCAATCCTGATGTAATCACCTACCCCTCAGACTTCCCTTCCAGGGTTTGTGATACAATCACAGGGCCTGGACTTGCTCAATCCCCACCTGGTACAACCTAGCTATGCTTGCTAGTGATTTGGTTGATCCGCTACTGTCATCAAACCGCTTTATCTTTGCAAATTTGCCTTTTTTTAATACCTCAGAGTTTTAATCTCTCCCTCTTTATAGGGAGTCTTCTCTGCTTCTTCCTCCAGGTAGGAAAATATGTGATCAGGGGTAAGATCTACTTAGCTCTTAAGCACTTGGTCTGTGCTACTTCTCTGTCTTTTTAATCAAGAAGAAAAAAACCTCTTCCAGAGAGCTAGTTACAACAGATGTCTAGCATATATGGGAAGAACTGTGCTTTTGAGGTGTTTTTAATGTTTTCTCCACTGACTGTAGATGAAACTCAGATAGCTAGATTAACACCACAATTTTAGATGGCTCAAGAACTGTTGATGCCTAGAGGATGGATAGAGCTGCTTTCTTTTTTACTGATTGAGAAAGCAAAAAGACTGTCCTTCAGATGTTTTGTACACAACACTTTCCTGGGCTTTGGTGAGGATGGAATAGAAGTTACAGAGGAGTTGGAAGGCTTTCCAGGAGCCTGACCAGTACCACAGTCCAGTGCTGGGCATTTCCAGGCTCAGTCAGTGGCTGGGTCTCTCATGACACAGGGATGGTACTACAATATGAGTATTCCATCATATGCCATACCGGAGGGCTGAATGAAGAGGAAAAATGAGGTGCAAGAGGATGGCAATCAGCTTGCAGCTGGTTCTGCTCCACACAATTGAACCAGGGATGCTGCTGTGCTGTAGTCAAGAAGGAAATGCATGGAGGATAGGATGTGTGGAGAAATTGTTGCTGGTCTGGAGCTGAAGGATGCTTGGGGATATGGTGGCTCTTTAAACCAAGGAATTTCCCCTTATAAAATATTTCTTTTGTGCCTTGTCTTTAGTATTTTTGAAAACTCTATCAAGTTACACTTTAAAATTATTATGAAGTTTTAAAAGCTGATGTCACTCACTTGCTTTTTAAAGATTTTTGTATAAAGTTTAGATTCTGCAGAGGTGGAATAAAACTCTTCATAGTCACAAACCTCAAAACTAGCAAGGTGGATATTTTGTGCTGCTTCATTGTGATTCCTATTTTATCAGTGACACTTAAGAGAGTCACAAGTGTTTTTGGCTGTGCTGGAGAGAATATCTGTTTTGCTGAGCCCAGACTATGGTCTGCATGTTATTTATGTATTCACATACTTAAGCAGAGTTGTAAGTAAGCTGTAATGAATTAAAGAAATACCTGTGGTTTGAGCACTGGGAACATGGCAAATACCTGTAAACAACACTCCTGTCCCAAACCCTCTTTGCATTCAACGCAGAACCTCTTCTTGCCTCACAACAAAAGATAAGTCTTAAGCTATGGATCCTATTTAATGGAGAAGTTTCACTGTTTTCTGTTCTCCTTCTTTTGTTTGTTCTTCAAAGCTAAGACAAAAGCCTCCAGTGCAAGTTGCCTGCTGTGCACAGCCCCGGTACCTGTTCGGTGAGGTCAGGGCTATATAGTGCAGTGCTCTTGGCACGGACATCCTGCCAGCAGAAAACAGATATATCTGTGAGAGCCTTTGGCACAACTGTGGGATATCCCCTGGGTGAAATCTGGTCTTGCTCAGCCTGTGGAAAATCTTGCTGATGGCAGACAGGCCAATGAACACTCGAGGGCTATAGCTTCTGTTGCAAATTAGGGATGCTCAGGGCTGTTCTCTGCCCTGGAACTGACTGGCATGGTCTGGAGATACCCAGCTGCTCAACTCCATGCATGCTGGGCTCAGAATTTGCCTGGGAGGGGGCTCATAGGCTCACTGGGCAGGCAGCTGAGCTGAAGCTCTGCACCAGTGTTGATGCAGCACAACTGAAGCTGAAATATCGTAACAAAGCAGACAAAATGACATGTAATAAAAAAATCCCAAGAACTTTCCAATTTTCCTTGGAGATTATTAAATAATAGACAAGATAACTAATTTGTCATACTGAAACTTTGGTTCCTTTTGCCCACAACTGAACTCTTGTTATCTGTGATGCTTCCGAAGAGCCTTCCCAGACATACACAATGTATTGAAGCACACAAGTTTCAATCCTCTGGGTATTTAAATCTAGATCCTTTGAGCCTCACTGAATTTATGTATTTGTTAAAATGGCAACTATTCCTATTGGGGTTATCACAGCTGTCCTTGTCATCTGAGAGGTGTGAAAGCTCCTGTTAGCTACGTTGTGATAACTTTTCAGATACCAAAGAGTATAAAAATAATGAGACTGTAGTCAGACCAGTTTCTGAGCCAGTTCAGTTCCGGGGCTGGTATTTCACATGCTGTGAATCCAGCGTTAGAGGTGGTGCAGCTGCTCAGTCGGGAGCAAGGGAAGGATGAGAGCAGAATCTGAATGTGCTTGTCAAGAGAAGCCAAATGAGGTGTGAAACTTGGCTTTGAGTTTTAACTGTCCTGTTATATCTAGGGATGTCTGAGGTCCATGGCCAGGCAGGAACTGGAGACCAGTCCTGCTGCAGGGACTGTAAGGGACTGAAATGGGGTCCTGTGCCACGGGCAGAGTGGGAAGCGCTGGGGAGGCTGAAATGAGATCTCACTGGGACAGGTACAACTGGCAGTGCTACAGCTCTACATCCCTGAAACCAGTGCCCCCTCAGTCCCTTGTGACAGATGGTGAAGAAAACATGAAAAAGCCATTGCAATGGTCATTGCAGGGGCTCCAGGTTACTCCTTATAGCAGCCCCTCCCATCTGTGTATGCTGCAAATGTACAGGGTGTATGCTTTGTACAGGTGTAAATGAGTTCTCCGTATATTCCTATGCCCTATAAATTCCCTCCTTGGTTACACATGGCCTCTTCCTGAATGCGGCTGCAGGACATAACTGACAAAAAGGTAACTTAAAAATATTATGTTTCAAGATGTCATGGAAATGACACAATTTAGAGACAAAAGATAGGACTCTAATTTTTGGCTGCTGTGATAACTACGTTACCAAGTATGTCTGGGAGTCTTATATGTGTAAGATATGTTCACTCACAGACTTCAACTATAGTCCTAGGAGTTCAGAAAGATGTGCAAAAAGCCTGAGCAAGAAGCTCAGACCTGAATTTTGACACAGCTATAGTTTGTTTTTTCTCCCCTCCTTTTTTACAATGCAGCTAAAGATACAAATATTTTTCCACTGCCTTCACTGAAGGTTTTTCTGTTCCGCTTCTCTCCACAGATGTCTGGGATTTGTGCCTGGCACAGGGCTGATGCATTTCATGATGAACAATACTCTCTTGGGCTTCAGTGGAAGAGAAGGAGAGAAAAATGTAGCCTCTGTGGAATGGACACTGCTGGCAGCTGATGAGATCCGTGAGAGCAAGGACTAGTCTTTGTAAATCTGTGAGCCTGTCACCCCAACTTGAGTGTGACATGTGCCTGTGCACTCTGTCAAGGAGGAGGATGTACAGACTCAGAATCACACCCTGTTTTTGTGCCATCTCAGCTCCTCACACAGGTCTCGTCTGTCTTCACTCCCACAGATGTTTACACAGGACAGACACAAATGCTTTCTCTCCAAAACCTCAAAGAGAGAAGCAGGGGAGCTGAAGACCCCACCTTCCCCCCAAAGTCCATTCCCAGGGCTGGTGTAGGAGTCAATAGCCTCATGCCCTGGTGGCACTACACAGGGGTGGCAGCCTCCCAAGCAGTCCTGATAAATCCAGTCATAATACCAGTACTTTAAAGCACTAATGCGCACCAAATTTGGTCAGAATCTCTGCGGTTAAAATCAGAGAAAGTACAGATTTGTTGATATAGCCATACCTGTGTAGGAGCTCTTGACCAGCTCAGCTGTCTCTGTCAGGGAACACTGTTCTTCACACCTTTGGCAGATGTATCATTGCCAAGCCGAAGTCTGTGCTGTAGACCTGGCCTCACCCTATCCTTCATGTTTGTGCTCTGAGAACCACAGGTATTTTTCACACAAGATAAGAAAGCAGAGGAGGAGGCTGGAACAATGGCTAGTTGTTTTCCACTCAGGATGGTATTGTTCAGTGGGTTTATCTTATGAGTATTTTTATCACATCACCTCTCAAATGTATCTACTACCTGCAATATCTCAGGAAAAAAGAGAAGAGGCAAACTTGAAAAAAAAGGAGGATTTGGAGCCACTTAACCCATTCATCTATGGGACAGGACAGCCCAGCTCTGGCTCCAGCAACCCTGTTCACAGCAAAATTCCCAGCTCTTTGAATGAGCAGATGAGCCATGCTGTGGTGCTGGAGTTGGCAGAGTGTCCTAAAGCTGTGCTCCAGCCTTGGCAATGACCATGACATGACTGGGGTCTGTGAAGATGAGTATTGGAGCAAACATGCCCCTCAGTGTCACTCTGAACACTGTTCCATGTTGAAATAACTGGTGGACAGGCAAGGGGAGATAGGAATCCCAGAAATCCCAGCTACTCTGCTTTGCCTTTGCTGTTTGTGCTGTACCTGATATCCATTTCTGTTATTGGAGATGGAGTAAAGGAAGAAGATGATAAGGAATAAAGAAGTGTAATAAAATGCTAGACAGGCACGGTACAGAAAGAGAACAAGGAAAACATAGCAGCCTTGGGTACAATAAATCTTATCTTTAAATACTTTAAGCAGCTTTCTCACAATGATGGATCCCTTGGAGAGACTTAAACTGAAATAATTAGTTAGGGAACTAACTTTCCTAATTTAAAATCAGCTCTTAAAAGCAGAACTAAAGTGCTATCTGTATTAAAACTCAAACTGAACCTGGCTAGGCAATAATATATGTCTCTAGGTGACTTTGTAGCCATGTATTTCCAACAATACTGTAAGCAGCAAGAGTTTAGAATGAAGGATTCTCTGACGGTGGCATGCTGGCAATGGAGAGAGCAGTCTGTGACCAACATTTGTCAATCTTTGAGAACAAAACACATGTATATACTTCAAGACAAAAAAAAAAAAAAAAAAAAAAAAAAAAAAAAAAAAAAAAAAAAAAAAAAAACAAAAAACCAAAAAAAACCCCCAACCAACCAACCAACCAAAAACCCCAAACCAAAACAAACAAACAAACAAAAAACCAACCCAAACACAAAAAGGAGACATTTAATAGACATAGAGTCAGATTTCCCCAAGATTAATTCTGATATAGAATACATTCTCTAGCTTACCTATAAACGCTCATAAAGTTCAAGTCTTGTCTGTGTCTGATAATGCATTGTGACTTTTCCTATTCCAGTAGCAAACTTTTAAGAAAAACAATGGAAAATATTAGACAGGAAAGCCAGCACACTGCTGTGCCAGGAGAAACAATCTCTGCAACCATAGAGCCAGCAGTTCCCTCTGTGATATCCAGGCTGGGTCTGACCTTGGGATTCCAAGTTCATCGTTCCCATGAGCACAGGCAAAGTCCCCTGTTGAAGCTGGCCCTAGCTTCAGCTGCCCGCTTTCACTTTCACTGCGGAGCATCCGCCCCTGAAGGGCAGTGGCAGGACAGATGCTGTGCTTGCTCCTCAGCTAGCCTTGCTCAGTCTGTGTCAATAATGATTGACTGAACTTTGAGTGGCGAATGGGGCAGTTCAGCGGGGGACAGGATACCTGTTCTGCCTGCTCTCCTTCTGTGGGAACACGGATTGCTAAGAGATTGGGACAGGCTCCTGCAGTTTGTATCATCATATCCAATCACAGCTTTCTGAAACAGAGGTCAAACTCTCTGATCAAGCCACTGTGAACAGCATTGGTCTTTATGTGTGATCACAGCAGTGGGGCACAAAAACAACTACAGGTGGTTACATTCTTGAACTATAGAAACTTTATCTGACAATGACTGCAAATCTGTGCTGTAATCCCCACTACAGGTAATGCATTTTTTACCGTAGGTGTTACCTGAGATAAGGGTAATATTCAAGAGGTGTGACTTCTGAATGTTTCAAAAGACTTTCCTTCTCTAAATATATTGAAAAAATATTTGGGGCTCTGGAGGAGGTATTGCCACAATGTGGGCAACTTGTGGGCGACCTTTCCAGACCTCCTCCCCTCACGCCTGTGTAGGCATTACTGGTAATCTGAAGAACGGTTCTATCCTCATCAAGGGCACATAGTGACAGACAAGGGGGAATGATTTTAACTGAAAGAGAGCAGATTCAGATTATTTATACAGAAAAATTCTTTGCTGTGAGGCTGGTGAGGCACTGAAACAAGTTGCCCAGAAAAGTTGTGGATGCCCCATCCCTGGAAGTGTTTAAGGCCAGGTTGGATGGAGCTCTGAACAACCTGGTCCACTAATGAAAATTGTCCTTGCCCAGGGCAGGTCAGCTGGAAACTAGATGATCTTCAAGGTCCCTTCCAACCCTGGCAATTCTGTGATTAGATAATCTGTGTGGAAATTCTCCCTATCAAATGTAGTGGGTCCAGAATTTAATGAACTGCAGCAACACATGTTTCGAGGCACAGAACACCTGCTGAAGCAATACTTGCAATCATGTCCCCAGTTCACCTACCTGATAATTTTTGTACAACCTGTCAACATATGCATGCAGCTACTGTGTGAGCACATTCTGCAAATTACATGTCTGGCGTGGTAAAAAAATAAGGCAGCTCTTTTCTATATCTGAGTGTCACTATATTTTGCTCATGTGTTTTATGTCTTAAGAACATCTCTGATTCATTATGGAGTAAGGTTGACCAGGAACATTAAAACATTACTTCCCACCCTCACAACTGAAACCGAGTGACTAAAAGTAGGTATGTTGAAAGAGGAATTTTGTGGGAGACAAAGACAGCTGTTATCGACCTCCAGAATTCAAAAGCTAATGCTCTTCACTTTGTTGCAATGGCAAAATCTCTAATGTGTGCCTTCCAGAGCCATGTGGCTACTGCCCAGAGGGCTCTAATCATGGGTTCCAGCTACTTGGTGTTAAAAGCCGCTCACCTGGAACTAAAACCATCAGATTTTCTCAAAGATTACATCTTCACACACAGAATGGTGTGAGGCGTTTTTCTCAAAGATGGCTGGAACTCAAAATTTGAAATAAGGGCAAATTGGAAAATGTGCAAGGGCAGCTTGATTCAAGTATGTTTGATTTGATTTTTGCCCTTCCTTAGGCAAGATGAGTTAGTTCAGAAGCAAACTTCATTATCATCGCGAGTTGGCAGCCAAATACGCTAGAGGTATACTTATTTGTTAAATAAATACAGGGAGTATGCTTCACTGATTCACCACACCCACACGAAGCTCTGAATAATTACAGGCTTGTTGCCAGACAAGCTAGGGGTGTTGGGTTTTTGGTTTTTTTTTGGTTTTTTTTTTTTTGTGCAAACAGAGATCTTATTCATAAGTCATAAATAACTGGCTTTGATGGAGTTGATAATTTCTCACAGAAATGCTAAATGATTGTTCTAGTTCACTTCTGCTCCCAAAAGGGGGGTTGTATTTAGTTATTGCTAGTAGTCGTTCGTTGGTAAACCTAACAAGATAGGATTTCTGCTGGGTGTAAACCTGACTGAGATAGCAAAGCATTATGTAGAGTAGGGCTGTTCTCTCCAAGCAGCACTGCTTGTTAAGAAAACTTGGCTTCAGTTATTTTTTAAAATGACTATTAACTTATACGCACTTCAGCGTGACTAGCTGCTGTCTCAGAAATATCTCTGCAGCTTTCCAGTTGGCATCTTTTACCACATTTACACAAAAACTAGAAGAGTTGGGGGGATTACTTGCTCTGGATGTCATTTCCTGGTTAATGTTCTTAGTCGTATCTTAAGCTGTCCGTAATGGGTGGTCAGCAGTAAGAGCCTCAGCTACTGGCAGAGCTCCAAGTATCACATGGCCATGCTGATATGGTATTTACAACATAGCAAGAGGCCAAGAAACTGGCTAAGGGGTATTGTATACATCCAGTTGACACTTTTGGCTTGCTTACCTCCTACTTCCAACAATGCTGCAGGAACGAGGCCTTGTGGCAAGAAAGGAAGAAGGAGCATGTTGTACATTGCTTGGGAGGACACACGGTGGGCATCCACTGCTGATCAGGCACCCTCTGTGCTGTGGGACTGCAGCTGAGAACTGCAGCCATTCCCACCAGCTCTGCTGTCTCATGCTCTTTTCGTACCTTTCGTTGCTCTTGTTTCGAATTCAGCCAGATAACAAAGGCTCAGCAATTCTGTGTCACTGCCATGAGGTCTGTGCATGTCTGCCCATGTATTGGTACTGCTGGTGAGAATAGCTAAGGCTAACAGGCCTTGACTAGAAAAATAGCTGATAGGCAGACTGGGGCAAAGTATTGCTCACTCAGATCTTCTCCCTGTGAAAATTGCCTCCATGAGAATCAAAGGTAATTTACTGGCTCTTAAATCCTTTTTCCTCTTCCATACCTCTTTTGCTTGTTCCTCTATTAATATTTTTTTCCCATTTTGATAATAAAGGCACATAAAATATGTCAAAACATTCCAAAGCATTAACACACTTTCTGCACAAACGGTCACTTTTTCCTACAATGCTTCTAAGGATGGATGCACCGTGCAGTCAGTCTGAGTCCCAGAAACATGCACTTCTGCCTCCACGTCTGGATTCTCGTGTTTTAGAAGCTTTCCAGGATTTTTGATTTGGATTTATTCCTCCCATAGTTTCATTATTCTCAGTCTGCTCTCTCTGACATTTCCTTATGGTAAATAAGAAAAAGCTGTCACTACTGTACAATGATTATTGTTTTAATCACCCTTCATGTCTGGCTGATTTATACTTCTAAAAGTTGGGCCAAGGAATAAGAGTTGCAACAACGTGTGAGGAACAATGGCATCCAGTGTCTTACAGAGAGAGGCCGGATCACAGTCAAGAGACTTGGAGGTAAGCCACTCACTAGATTAGAGTTACAAAGTCTACAGTAAGTTGAATGGGAGAGGTGGAGGGGAAGCTGTGGAGAAATCTTTTTCAAAACCTTTAATGCTCGGCATTTTTGTGGCTTTCCCTCTCCAGGAGCTGATATTGCTAATCTCTTTCTAAACGGTGTTCGAACACCGCTGTCCTCAGGCGTCCACCCAGCTCCCAGCTCCACCTCCTTGCTCCCTGCTCC
This sequence comes from Hirundo rustica, assembly GCF_015227805.2. Lineage (NCBI taxonomy): Eukaryota > Metazoa > Chordata > Aves > Passeriformes > Hirundinidae > Hirundo > Hirundo rustica. The sequence goes on from NC_053452.1 coordinate 41,583,355, forward strand.
TTTGTTCCTGCATCCTGGTCTAAATCCTTATGGGATCGATAAGGAAAAGAACTGCCTTGGCATTGCACGCTTCAGCACCGGAATGCTTGCTGAAGCTGATTAACACTGGTCAAAGAATATTTTAGACTGACTACTTGCCAGGCTCTGGTAGCAAGCCTGGCAAGTGAGCTCCCCTTTCTTTCCTTCCCAGGGAGGCTTTAGGGAGAGACATTGAAGGAGGGTACAAAACACAGTGCTTGTCGTAGCAAAGCTATAAATTATTGCCACATTAGTGAGGGTCCTTCATTTTGGAGAAATATCTGGGGAAGACTGACCAAAACCCATGGTGATATCTAGCTGTTGGAGATTAGACATTTGCAGGCTGATGAAATATCTGCTGCTAGAAGTGATCTTTTGTCCAAAGGTACAGAGTTTCCTCCTTTCATGTGGACTATAACATCTTTGCTCAAGTTAGTGGAGCTGACACCTGCTGAAGGTGTGGTTTAGAGGCTGTAGTCTCAAAATCTAGCCTGATTTTTTCCTGTTGCTTTTTATTTAACAGTAGAAAATAAATCCTCAATAAGATATAAACACTGTGCCAATATATATCACCCTGGAACTTCGACAGGATGTGATATTCCCACTCTCTTTCTTGCTATTTCTTCTATTGCAAACTCTACTTACATCTGAGAGATTATTAACCAAATAAACATTGTCCACCTTCAGCAGAGAATTGTCACAAATAAACAGATTACCAATTATTGACTTTTTACTATCATTTTGTTGCTCCTACAAGTTTTGTTTACTAAGTGGAAATATTCTAAGTATGTTAATAATAACAAGATTCAGAAGTGTGGTGGAAATCAAGCAAGATAATAAATATGTTTGTTTTATGATAGCCAGTGGGAGCATACTGTGTATGCAAAAAGAGAATTTTGCTGAAGTTGATTAACACTGATCAAAGAATATTTTAGACTGACTACTTGTCAGGCTTGCCTTCCTCTTCAAAACAGGATCTGGGCATCTACAGAGATTTACTGAAGGAGTGTCCAGATGCTGGACCACTCTTCTTAGCTGTAAAGATGGTTAAAGGCATACATCCATTATCGTTCCCTTTTATTTTATAGCCTCACTCAACAAAGTGATAAGATAGCAAATAGCACTGTGTTCATTCAACTCACTGGCAAACAACATGGGGTAAAGACAGTCAATAAAGCTAATGGACCTGGACAATCTGGTTAAAAACATCGTTAGCCAGTCATCAGGACTACTCCTGCTTCAGTCAACAGACTCAGCCACTAGATATATCACACTTGGACATCTCTGAAGTTTAGGATTAGGTCTAGCCCTTCAAACCAAATCTACAGACTTCTTTCAAATGAAAAAAAGCAGGCTGGGTTGCACGTCTGCAGATATGTGCTCTGCAAGGATATGCACCCTCATTGAAACTAATGACAGTAACTTTAGTGATGTTAGTAATAATGCTACCAACATATTGAAATGTGAAAGAACAGACCCTTAAGACAAAAGTTACTCTTTCTAGATATGTAATACATGTGGATTTATTTGCCAGGTCCAGACATTTCTTAACACTTTTCAAACAGTCCTCACTGGATGTAAGCTGCCATTTTTGTCTCATTAAGGCTTGTGTGAAACTGAGGGGCTGATGATGTGTAATAAGATGATCAAGGATTATAGTTATTGATAATGCTTCTGTGAGGGAGATACTGGAACGGGTTGTAACATAGTGTGGATGCCCCATCCCTGGGAATGTTCAAGGCCAGGTTGGATTTGGCTTTGTGAAGCCTGGAGTAGTGGGAGGTGTCCCTGCCCATGGCAGAGGGGTTGGAACTAGAAGACTTTATAAGGTCCTACCCAAATCATTCTGTGATTCTATGTTTCTCTGATTCTCTGGTAATGAGTGTTTTGGAAAAGATAAGGCAAAAGAGATATATCTTCTGCAGGGGATGCCGATTTTTCAGCCAGAGGTTGGGTAGGAAAGAGAAGGCAGTGTGTCTGCTTACTGAGGTCTCCCACAGGCTCCTTTGGAATGTTCTCTACTGGGTCTTCTCTGAGACACCACTGAGCGCTGTATCTGCTGCCTGACATAGTCAGTCAGTCCCTACATAACAGTACTTTATTACTAGTAAATTGCTGAAGCTGTTTCCTTCAGACTTGGCTTCGACCCCATAATCTGTTTGAAGAGTTGAAGAGGAAGGATGACACACAGAAACAGAGCGACACTAAAGCAGAGATGTTATCAGCAGCACCAGATAAAGTCATCACCTGCTCTGGGAAGCAGCACAACTGCATAGTTTCATACTCAGGCTGGTCTGGGGATCTCCTCCTGCCACCTTGCCCTTGCAGGCAAATCCTGGCCCCTTTGTTTTTTGAGGTCTGCCAAAATACTCCGAAATGATCGAGCTGTGCGATATAGTGAGAGCTGCTGTCCCGGCTGTGACAGCTCTCGTGGCTGGGGACACAAGAGAGAAACATGGTCTGCTGGCATGCAGCCAGGCAGCTGGGGCTGCTACTGGTCTGGTCTTGAAGGCCAGAGGAAATCTTAAATAAATATTCTCTTCATCAGGGCAAATGCCAAGGCTCAGATTTAATGGAAATATTAATCCCAGAGGCAAGTGTGCATCATGTGGGGCTCTCAAAATGAGACACAGACTTCTGAAGATATTTCTTAATGACATTATTTATGTTTATTTTTCAGTGCTGTGTTAGCTCCCAGGAGCTATGAACCAAGTGCCTCTTAACCTTGGGACTCTATAAACACAGGCTGAAAGGGTGATCTTGTTCCGGAAAGCTTTCTCTCTTTGGAAAGCTGACATCTGAGCTGATGCTGTTTTACTTAAATTGAGCTAGTGAAATATACAGTGAGCGCCTGTTTTTCCAGCTGGGTGCTTACCTGTCTCTCACTCTCTGTCTCTCTGTCCTGTGGTTGGCCACATGTCTCTCACTCTCTGTCTCTCTGTCCTGTGGTTGGCCACATGTCTCTCACCTTTATACACTGTGGCAGTCCTTGTGTGGCGTCTTAATTTCCATTTTCAAGTGTGTGCTCCTAAGGCATCACAGTCATGCCTGATAGTCACTTGGGATAGTATAAATAATTTTAAAAAGGGAAGAAAATGCATATTCTCCCCCCCAGTTTTCCTGACTTTGTTTCATCATGTTAGAAGCTTTCTGATAGGGAGAACGACAGTCTGTGAAGGAAGGTATAAAACCTGACTCTGAGCCCTGCCTCATCACAGTCCCTGCCCTAACCTGAATTGGGGCAAAAATGAGTAGCTTATAAGAGCATCTTTTTGGACTGGATATGTCTGTCTTTGTATGATGGGCATCTTGCAGGTTCTTGTCTTTCCACATTGTTTATCTCATTTTCCCTGCTATACACAGTAAAAGATATAAACATATAAGAGGCAGCTTCTGCTTTGGCCAATGTTACATTCAAGTGTGATTTAATATTCCTTTGGGAAATAACAAGCCACACAATCTTGATGAAGTTAGGTTCCTTGTCTGTATAAATTAGCTACAAACTACTTTTTATGGTAGCTGGAAGCACCATTGTCAGTAATAGAAACACCTCACGGAGACAATGTATTTAATTTCTCTCAGTTTATTACGTATGAAATTTCTGTAGCCTGGTTTAGCTTGTTAAAGTTAACCTGGAATTAGTTATTTAGATGTCAGGGTTTAAATTAGTGGTTTGAGACAGCTGTTCTGTGAGTGTCTGAGAAGTGCTTGTGGCCCATTTTGAAAGCAGAGCTGGGATCAAGTATTAAAGGCAGGAACTGTTTCAGACACTCTCAGCAAGCCAAAGCCTCCTGGAGGTACGAGGGACTCCCAGCAGCAGGTCTCTGAGTGGTCCTGTCCATCCTCCTCCGTGCATCCCTGACCTCCCGGCTCAGCCTCTCTGCCCCTTAGTGGCTGAGCCGGGAAACCCGAACAGGATAAAAAATAACCCCACAAATAAAGCGAATAGTCTGCAGTTGGTGAAGATCCCTGAGCAGATGGCAACAGACGGTGTGGCCTCATGGGGAGGGAACAAAAGAAAGCCAGTGACAGAGATAGGGATTACATCAGGGCAGATTTGGATCAGCCACAGGTGCTGTGGAGCAGCACCCTTAGAGACCCAGGGCAGAGATGAAAAGTATGGAGAAGAAAGACTGTATTGCACCCAGCATGAGCTGGAAACGTGAATCATAGTTTAACTACATGTGGAACGGGAATTCATCTGAGTGTTGGCCACACTAACTCAGTAAAATTACTGATGTATTCAGCTCGTCACGAATCTCATGGACTATTAAAACAGATGATTGAGAAGGAAATACAAGTAAAACATGCAGCACCATGAGAGGTATGGAAAAGAGAAAAATTATGTACCTAATAATTACATTAGGGACTAAGAGGCACCCACTGAAATTATCAGGTAGTGAATTAAAAGGAAATGGAAGGACTATGCAGAACTAAATTGGTTGAAAAGGGGCCACGGAACTCAGATATCCAGGGCCCCAGAGATTGTTCCCCACAGCAAGCTTCACAGGTCAAGCAAATATTATAAGAAAAAATCTTTATATATCATAACATACTTCAGCTTGGAGAGGGTCTCAAAGGTCACCTGGTCCAAGCTCTGCTCAAAGCAGAACCAAATGTGATGGTTGCATTTTTAAGTTACATTTTTATGTGATTGAGTATAACCAAAATGTCCATGTTGTATTGATCTAGATGTGTGGACTACTTTTGATCTCACCTTTCCTAACTTTTGAGCACTTGAGTTTCTAACAATGCTCTTGCAGTCTGGAATATCTCCTGGCTCTAGACTTGCAGAGGCAGTTGGGTATTTTGCTGTGCAAGAGTTGCAACTTGTCCTAGCAATTATGAACCCCACCTGCAATTATTTTTAGGCATAAAAGGGTAAGCTGGCTTTAAAAAGCATGTCTTAAGAGCTGTATGAATCTAGCAAAATTGCAACACTGCCATGAAGAAATGTGCTGGGGCATGTGAGCCTTCGACAGATCCAGTCTGCTGACAGGCTGGATCTTGAGTGGCACCATCTTAGTAAACCAATTAAATAACGGGTGCTAGTTTCCTAAGGGTATGGCCCAAGGGAATTTTGAATTGTTGAGCTGAAAGTTGGAATTAGTGAGTCAAACTCTTCCCTGAATTAGACTAATTAAATTGTGACCTCAGCTTTGTTAGCCCATTCAATGAATATAGGACTTTATACTGTAAATGTACCATAGAAGACATCAAATTTCCATCTGGTTTTGAAACAAAATCTTTCTCATTTTCTCTAGTTACAATGTGTTTCCAGAATGCGATAAGAAAAAAAGATTGGTTTGATTGGGAATAAAAAGGGAAAATTATGGAAGAGGATAATCTACATGAAGGAATGCTTCACGCAGGGCATGAAAACTTAGAAAAGTTTGAAGGTATGGGTTCATGAACAAGTAGCAAATTACATTTGGGTGTAAAATTAGAGCTCAGTTACTGATCCAGCTGCAGCCATTCAGGACAAGGGATGGGGGTGCATGTGAAAGGCTACACCCCACGTGTCAGTGGTACTATCTGGAATGGTGGGTGACATATTCCTGGACATATGACAGGTAGCCCGCACTCACCTGGGAGCTCCAGAACTCTGAGAGCTCCAGAGCACCTCTGGCTCGGCTATCTGAATATGCACTGTGACCCTGAGGTCATTGCAAGGCAGCTTACCGCAGGGCAGAAACGGGATAACTTGGGGAAGGACGGCAGTGAGCACATCCAAGTAGTGCAGAACAAATAAATGGGATCAAACTAAAGGAACCAGGAGGCAGAAGAGAGGTGGGTTGACAGAAATGGCCTGTGGAAAACAATGCTTGCACATACTTTCAGTTGTCTGCTGCAGTTTTCGGGGGAATGATATCCCACAGGACACAGAAACCAAGAGGCTATCAGTCCTTGGCCAGGAAGCAAATGGGATCAAAGAAGACAATGAATGAAGTCTGCAGATCCATGAGGATGTGAGAATTCCCCTGGCTAACAGTCCAGTGAGGCAACAACAAAGGCAGGAGCAGGTCATGGGAGATGGCAAGGGACTGGGAACAATGGTGACAACAGGATCAGTAACCCAGTGGTGTCTGCTAACCAGAAACTTGGAAACGGTCCATAATCTGCTGGTGGAGAAGAGCCACAGGCAGGGCAGATGGGTAACCAAAAGGGACAGCCACACCAGGAGGAGGAGGCCCTGCAGAGAGAGAGCAGCATTAAGGTGAAATACCAGTGCATGAAATGGCTTTAACAGGCATCCCAGGGCTTTGAAGTGCATCTTTCTGCAGTGGGAGTTCACTGAAAGACATGTCCTCAGGAAGTAACATATCAGGAAAATCCTGCCACAGTGAGTCAGGAAACATTTAAGTAGTATGCAGAAAATAAGACTTGAAGAAAGTCCTCCAGAGGCTGGAGGAGGAGTAATTTGGATACAGCAGCACCATGCTTGTTCCTGCACATTAGTTCACAGGCTTCAAGGATAACACGTCTGTAGAGAGTCACTGAGCCACTCAGGTTTCTCTCCCTGGAAACCTTTGCTAGCGATGGCCAGCATCCAGCAGGTCACACAGCAGCACGCTGTTACCGGAGATGATGCTGGCTTCGGAGCTAGTGCTGACCTGATCAACGACCCTCTGGATCCCTCACTGGTGCAGCAAGCAGGGGAAAAGCGCCTGTTCACCTAGAACTTTGGGCCTTTTATCCCTGCGCCTTTGCTGGGGAAAACGAACGAACAAAACAAACAAACAGAACCGGACAGTGTTCGTTATCATTTTACGGTGTAAAACCGTGGATTGGCCCCGGCAGCGCAAGGGCCGGCGCCGCGCCGCGGCTGCCCGGGAATGCCGGAGCGCGGGCGGGCGATGCTCCCGCTCCCCGGGAAGCGGCGCGGGCGGGCGGAGCCGCAGCGCCACCTCCCGGCCGCTCCCGGAGCTAACGCCCTTCCCAGCGGCCCGCACGGGCCCGGGGCTGGGATCCAGGGTGCGAGTAACGGCGGCGACACCGCGATGGTTTCGGTCGATTCTCACAAGCGTTTACCCCAAGTGAGGGACTTCTCCGTTTCCCACGCTCTGCCAGCCAGCAGGTGCACAAGGAGCTGGTGTGGGGGGAGAAGGGCCAGGATAGCAAACATTGTTATTACTATTGGTACATTAAATTTTCAATTATTAAACTATTCTTATCTCAATGCATGAGTTTTGCTTTTTTTTTTTTTTTTTCTCTTCCACACCAGGGGACGGGAGTGTATCAGCAGCTGTGTGGTACTTTAGCTGCTCTCTGAGGCTAAAACCATGACATGATACCGGCAATTACATTTTTTTCCCTTGAAATGCTGTTGCAGTTTTGCTTTCCCTAGCATACCTCTTAGGAGGAAATGTATTTTGATTTCTCTGGTAGAGATCACATAAATACCATGTCAATTTGGTTTGTAGGTTAAGAGGAGATGGGGTTTGTGACAAATTTCTCCAAGATCTACCTTTTGGTTGCTGAGTTTAAGCTGTGGCAGTTTCTTCTTAAGCCTGTGTGTGAACAAAGTTGTTCTTCGGCCCTTCAGCTCCAATGAGATCCTACTAAGAATAAGTTTATCACCCATAAGTTAGTAATTTCATAATCCTAGTGGTCCAGAGCGCTTCATGAATTATGTTAATGGGCTGGATTTTTTTTTTTTTTTTTTTTTTTTTTTTTTTAATTCTGCTTTGAATAATTGCCCTGTTTCATTATTTATAGACGTAGATGTCAGTCCACCTGGGAGAGTGCTTCAGGGCACTACCACATTCCCTGCTCAGACACATTCATTCCAGCCTTTCTTGTCACTGTGACAGGCCTTGTGTTGTTACAGGTCTGATCTCCTGCAGCAGCAGGCAACCGTGACCATGTAATTGCTCTCCTTTGCCCATGTGGTCAGAGAAGTCTGGAAAATCAGTGGTTAGGGTGAAAGCCCCAGAGAAAGCAATATTTCAAAGCCTGAGAAAACCAGTGAGCTGGGGAATTTATTTGCCCAGAGTTGTTAGTTTTGATTTATTTGCCTCCACTAAACTTACTGACTACCACTGAACGGTTTTTGTCAAATGGTTTCAACGGTGCTAGATAGTTGTTGAACAAAAGACATACACACCCTCTCCCAGCTGGTGTCAGAATTACGTGATTTAAGCCTCACCTGTCCTCAGGACTTGCTCTGAGTTGTTTGGATTATGCCACACTAGATGATATGGACAGCTTTATTATTAAGGGTCATACATTTATATGCTCCAAATTGCTCTAAATTGACAGGTTGCCTCCTCTTTTTCCTTTAAAATGAAAAAGTGAGAGTGGACTACTAGTATTGAGCATTGATTTCTCTTATCACCGGTTCTTTCTAGGAAGCTCAGGCTGGATCTTCTGGGCTCCTGGTGTGATTGCCACCTCCAGGCATGTGTGCTGCAATGCCTCCTGCAGGAGGACGTCTTGACATCTATCCTCAACTAGGCTGAGAATTCAAACCCAAAGTCTTTCATGAGTTTCTGGATAAAACCTTAAAAAAGGTAGGTATTTAATATGGAATCAGTTTAGATTATAACCCTGCTTAGAATAAGTCAGACTTTGAACTAGATTTGCAGATGTTTGACTTCCTGCAAGTCTCTTAGGATCTGAGACAGACTTTACATTTTTCTGACTGCAGGTTTTAGTGACTAATATCTCTTCAATGTCACTTTTATGCATACTATAAAATAGTTGCTATAGACCACTCTTACTGAAGCCAAATAAAAATAAAAGTCCAAGTGCTTCATGTGCTACATGGAGTTCAAATTTTGAATTCTTCACAGAAATGTTGACAACTGCTGATCACTTTTTGTGCAACTGCCCACACAAAACCATTTTCTGTGTCATTGTTAATTTTATTAGAAATTCTAATCAGAACATCTGAAAATTATTTGAATTCAATAACTATACCCATTTCTATAAAAAGTATATGTACATGTATGTATGCGCACACTCACACACATGTCAAGAGGAGGGGACAAGTGGTTATCTGCTTTTCAGACCAGCATCAGACTCTCACCACATCAGTATTTTGAATCTGTATAAGCCAGTCTCAGGAGAATTTCCAGCTGCTGCATTTTCCAAACTTGAGACTTGACTCACATCTCAGAGCTTGACTAGTAGAAATATTTTGATTACGGGTCTAATTGCTAAAATAAACCCCAAATGTGTAGATAAGTAAAAGCCCAAGCCTTGATATAGTTTCACAAAGCTGTGGGCGATGCATGCCAAGCATTTTATTAGCAGGGAATAAGTCATTATTATGTGGATTTTTGTGTGCTGGAACATGAGTGTGTTCTGGCCAATTTCAAAGGTCAAAAAAAGGCAAGTGATGATGAAGTGTGCACATTTCACTGACGTTCATATAGAAGTACTCATGTTGCTCAACTGAGATTTCTGTGGTTGAGAGTTGTGTAGACCTTTGGAGCTATTATTTCTAAAGCTTTGATAGTTCACAGTGATATTGCTAGGCCTGGAATGACCAACAGACCAAAGAAGGGAAAAATTATGGCTTAGGTAAACAGGGAAGAAAGAGATGCAGAGCAATTAAAAGGATGAAGCAATAAGGCGGGTGGACTTTGGTGGAGGTAGGGGGAAATGGAAGAAGCAATCTTTTGTATTGAGATTGAAAATAAAATGGAGGTAGAAAGCCCTTAGCAAATGGCTGATGTTGACTTAATCCAGTGTGACACATTGATCCATGTATTCATGTAGCAATTTTATTAAAACAAGAAAAAAGCCCTAGAATTTAAATGCTGTGTCTTTGATAATGAGCTGCTCTATCATATGACTGATTTAAGCAAACACATTATAATTCCTTTAATGCCAATTTTGTAATGTCAGTTAACAGGCTACACTGAAGACTTACAAACAGTAACTGCTTGGCTGAGCTGACCACTCAAAGCCTATAAAGCTCAGGGCTGCTAATCTGAGTCATGGCTTGGAGTTGCTATCAAGTCATCCGCATCATCCAGACTGCTTCAGGTCATTTGGCCTAGACCCACACACATGGAATGGCATGATAACTTGCATTCAGGGGGGAGATGGACCAAGGCTCCTGTGGAAAAAGGGACCTTAAATCATCCTGCCTTCACAGGCCTTCCTTCCTTGCTCGGGATGAAACTCAGTGCTTCCCATAAAGATTTAACTTTGGCTCTGAGTCAATTCCTCAAGCATTTCCTTGAAAAATGTTTCCATGTAAAGCAGGGATAAAAGTATCTGCTGAGCCTTTACTGACGGAACCTGACTGACTTCATGTGTAGTTATCCCTGCTCAAAGGACATACTGAATAGAAAATAAGTTTTCTGTCCACTTAAGTCTTTCTCAGACTTGTTTTGCAGAAGAGAAGCAGGAAAAAAAAAAATCCCTAGAAAGGTGTAAAGGTGGAAAGAATATAACTCCCACACAGCCAACCTATAATACTACTCTTGTAGTTAGAAATGCCTTCAGGTGCAGGTAGAGCAGAGAAGTTGCTAACTTGTTACTCTAATGCTCAGAGCTGGAGACAGACATTCCTGCAAATCTCATGGAACTCAAAAGAATCTGCACAGGCTGAATGAAGGCTATGCCAGTTGATCTTGTGTTTATTTCATACTGCATCACAGGTGGAAAGAAGACATTAAAGCAATTCTACCATGTGGGTGTGCCTGCAGTAGGCTGGAAACACCGAGAGAATAGAGAGGAGATGTTCCAGTTCACCAGTCTGCGGAGGTTTCTGATCTGCTTTTTGGCACTTTCAGGGATCGAGCTGGTTCAGCAGGCAGGATGTCATCTGAGTTCAGAGGATCTAATAAAAGAATTCATACCTGTCACGGCCTTTTTTTTCCAAAAGGCTGCTCTGAATCAATACACTGGAGATAACAGCTTTGAACAAGACTAGCTGGAGCAAGGGTTGTTTTGATAGTTATGAATTCATGACCTTCTCAACACTGTGACTTGAAGCTGAAATATTCTTGGTGACTGGAACAGTAAATCTCAGAAATGGGGAGGGAGGGAGTCACGTGAGAAGGGAACAGATGAAAGGCCAGGGGTCATAGCAGGCACTGCACAGTGCCAGCAAGATTAAATTTCCCTCGACCTGTTGTAGCCACTTCTCATGATCCCATGGGATCCTTTGTGGATCACAGAGAGGAACACAGCTGTTATTTCTTACTCTGGCCAAGCAAGCTGTCTGTCCCTACCAGAATAGGACACCACATTTTTTTCCCCAGCTTTTCTTCTCTTCCTTTCATGTGTGTTACAACTGAGAACATCACTGAGTAAAAAGATAAAAAAAGTCATCTGGAGTGTGACTATTTTCTAAGCATGATAAGTGGAGGATGAAATTGTCTTAAAATAGCAATGTCTTGACTAGATCTTCCTTGTGAATTATCAAACTTATTAGTCAGGACACTGAACTATTTCTAACTCAGAAGGACTTAATTACAAAGATAACTACAGATGACATACACACAGCAGGTTGTCAGGACCTCAGCAGCTGAGGACACAGATAACAGGCACAGATGACAACTTTTCCAACGCCTGCATTGCTGGTTCCAATCCAGATATTGGCACAGGTGAGCGTCTCAAATCCAAACCAGCTTGTGTTCCTGATGACTTTTCATTTGCCTCTATTAAGTGAAAAGGGCTTCACTTCAGCATCTGGATGACCTCTTAGACATGGAATAAAAGCTTTTTCTATGACTGAGTCAGAGCAGAAAATGGTAACAGGGAAAATCAGTGACTTTTAGCCACTGTAGATTTCCTACAAGTCAACGTAGCAGCTGAGACAGAAGTTGTCAGTACCATTTCAAGTACTTTGGAAAGACATGCTTATTTATTTGAAACCTTCTACAAGGCCTGAAGAAATAAAAAAGGAGGAAACTATAGAGGCAGCTGGTGCTTATAGAAAAGACATTCTTTTGCTGTAACAAAATTTTGGATAGAGTTGGTTCTTCAGAATGACACAGGGGAAAGAAGAGAGTGCATGCGACTGGTGGCCCTTTCTCTGGCTGAGTTATGTCCTGTGAGTTAAACCTGAGAGATCTTGGCAACATCCTTGTTTTCACTGTGACATTTGCTCAGACAAGGAAGAAAAATGTGATAAACAGCCTAAACCAGTTCAAAATACACAAGAGCATTTCATGCTACCAGGAGATCAATCTATCTTTTCCTTTCTGCAAAAGCTTGCTGGAAGACATCCAGCAGCCTTTAATTCCAGCAGTTATATTTATATATATACACACATTTTCAGGCATTTATATTCTAATGGCTCTGTAGCATTCTCTTTTTTTTTTTCCCTTTTCTTTATTTATTTAAACTAATGATATTCCTGAATATATATTTAATTGACTCCTCAGGGTCTTAAACTAACTGTCTGAACATTTAGGAAAAGCAGCCAAGTCTGACCTCGTGTTATAAAATAAGGGAGCTTGCCAGAGCCTGGACACAGAAGCCTTGTGCGCGAGAGCTTGACCAAAACGCACGCAGAAATCTGATAGCTGAAGAAATATCCCATAGTTAATGGCTTGTAAACCAAGGAACCTCTGTGAGATTAAGTATCAGGTACTATTACACTCTGCTGCACTAGGACATCTTTTTGGCTCAAAGACCTATTTATCCTAGAGCCCTTTACCAGGCCCGAGCTGAGTGTAAATGCAGGCCCTCTCGACGCATAAGGAGGCCTTTATTTTCTCGCAGTGAAACACAGGCCCAGCTGTGACCCTCGCTGGCCCTGGTTCCCGCCTCCTCCCAGGGCTCTCCTCAAGCCACTGGCTGGCTGTTTGAAGTTCGGCACGCCAGCAACAAGGGGAGTTTGTATTTGGTTCCGCTGACTCTTAATGAGACCTTTATTATCGCTTGTCGCTGCCTCTACCGATGCTGGAGCTCAGGGAGGTTTTTTTTTAAACACATCAAGGCGCATTTAAACTCCCACCCCTAGGCAAATTGGCCACTTTGTCGGACGGCAGCCTCTGTGCTGACATAAAGGTCCGTCTGTGAGGCTGCACGGACAGCCCTTGTGGAAGCCCCGCTGGCCTCGGTACGCGCTGCAGATGCTTTGTACTTAGCGCCAGTCAAGGACTGCTCGGCTGCTGCAGTTTTCTTAGGGCTCGGCGTTTGTGTGCCTCTTTATCGCCGCAAGGGCAATAGGTATTCCTCGAAAGGGCTAAGTAGCTTTTAGCAAGGTGTTAGAAAGGTGAGGTGGTAATAATAGCCGCTGAGTGGCCTTCCTTGTTAGCCAAAGTGCTGTTGAAAGGATCTTGGCATTTTACCCCGTGCAACTGGTGTGTTAAAATAGGGTAGGAGGGCTTAGAAACCTTGAGGTGCTAAGTCTGCAATAAAACTATACGAACAAGGGATTTGCGGTTTACTGTCTGTGGTAAAAAAAGGATAAAAACAATAATAATAATAATAAAAAAGCTTAAATTCACCTGACTTGAAAAAAAAAAAAAAAAAGAGAGTGAATAAATATTACATATGTAGTATTAAAGATTGTTTTTAACTTCATCAAGTAAGAAAGCAGTTTAGACACATTGTGCAATAAAATTGGTTTGGAAGAAAAATAAGAATGGTGGTTTGAAATGTCCATTCACAACTACAGGAGATAAGATTATTGGGCATTTGCATAATAATAAATGCAGTAGCACGTGCTATTGAGTACCATTTCGCATCTTGCAGTGGGTGGATCAGTATTTGCTAGAATCTGTTTAATTATACTAAATAATTTACTGGTAATGGTGCATTTTTGGGGAGAAATACTTTTTATTTTCTATTTAAATTTTTTTATTTTTCCACTCAGATGTGTTTAAAAGTCCGTAGTACACTGAGATTGCATGTTTTTGCAGAGCTAGGCACATCACTTGCTTATTCTATAACTTGCGGTGTTTAATTAACATTTTAAATCACAAATTCAAACCACAGCTTTTAGGAGTCTCTATTTTGAATTAAATTAAGTCTCCAAGTCATTCAAACACTTCATTTTTTTCCCCAACACATCTGTTTACTACTACTACTACTAAATAATCTTATAATAAAAATAATCTTCACACCTCAAAAACTGAAACAAAATTGTAAACATTCAAATCACATGTAATACCAGAAAAACATTCAGGAGGCACCGTGATTGACAAAGATAGCACAGAATAGCTCTTATACACATCTGCTGTTTATTTTGACAACTTTTCTTGATGATTCAATCCCATTTTTGATAATAATTTTGTAAAATGCTTTGAGCTTCAGCTATTAGCATTTAAAATAGGGCTATGATACCCTGTTGTCTTTCCTAGCAGTGTTACTGTAAGTGACACATACTTTTGCTGCTTCAGAGCATAAAGACCCTGTGCCACTTGTCTTCACTGAGTGTGGAAAGCCACTTCTTCCTCCTAGAAAGACTTTGCTGTGAGGACAGCTGAAGCTTGTGCATTACAGGCATACCACAAATTTTAACTTCCTGTAGATGATGGCATTGAGGTGCCCCCCAGAGTAAAGTGTGTCCACCAAGCAATATAACAACAAAAGGGGCAACTGCTTTCTGTTCTTAGCCTGACATGGTCCTGAGTTTCAAAAACTGTTGTAACATTTTAGTGTTGTAAGTGAAAGCAAATCCACAGTCCAAGCTGCTGCTTCTTAGAGTTCAATCTCCAGCTTGTTGCTGGGGCTTTTTTTTTCTCGTGAGAGGGCTCCAATTACAGTAGGACATCTGTCCAGCTGGAGAGCCTGGTGCCCTTAACAGCCTGAAACATTTTGGTGTTTGGACCTTTACAGATGGGGTAAATTAAAACTGGATTGTTGATCAAAAGCACTTTCCGTGTTGTCCTGTGATCTCAGTGACCCTTGGCTGGGATTTTACATCCTCAGGAAGGGGCACCACTATTGCTGTCATTTGGTGGAATCATCTATTTTGTTTGTACCAAGAAGTCTGATTTCAAACACTAAACAACATATTAAAAAAATTAGTAAATCGAGAAAAAATGTTCACACCTTATTTCTATTTTAAAACAAACACTTTCTTCCATCTATCTGTGGTCTAAGCAATGCTGTGTGTATTTGTATACAGCAAAGCAACTGTAATCATTAGGAAGAAATATCCCCTCTAACTATGAGGGCAAGGTCTCCCCCAGCCCTCCTGGGGTGATGAGCAGTCAGTGAAAGAGAGTGAATTGTTCCCTCTTTGCCAAACAGTCCTAATCAGGGTTGTGTATCTAAATAAATTATAACATAAAAGTATAGTTTAAAATATAAAAATAATACATATATATAATAACTAGAATTTCAGCTGCTGTGCTTCAAAGGTCTTCAAAGATGCCTAAGTGTTAGAAGGTGTGGAATTTGTATGAGATTGCAAGCAGATTTGGTTCTTAACTTCCATTGCCTGCTTTAGGAGATTTTGAAAGTCTTGATGGTCATCTCTTGCAGTTTTCAGCAAGCTAAATAACTTTGAAAACCTTCCCCCGATGAATGGAACAGCCTGAGAGTATTTCTCAGAGAGAGTACTCTTCCTTTTTTTCTCCAAAAAGTTGGCCAGTTCAGTGGGGTTGGCAGTCTGCTGTCAAGAGAAGCAGCTTTTTGTGCACTCTCCCCACCATGCAGGCTGAGCACTCGCTTTAACTTATATCAGCCCCTTTGTGAGGCAGATCTGGCATGAGAATTCAGAACTGATGAGAATACCAGCTTATTAGTTTTACCCTGAAGGCCTCCTGCTAAGGGATTGATGTTCTGGTCTGTCTCTGGTGGGGTGCTGCTCCTGCTGGCAGGGGGTTTGCAGTTTTTCCTGGGGAACAGCTGGCTTTTCAGCATGAGTGAGAACAGAAATAGACCTTGTATTTTTCCTCAGTCCTATCCCAAGCTAAACTAATAGCCCTCTTCCTAATGAGGGTGGTGAGGACTCTGTAGTTTGGCCTATAATTAGCTCTGCTACAGGTCAGAGGGTGTCACAGCAGATGGTTCTGTTCCCCCACAGTGGCTGATAGAAAAAGATGGTCCTGGGTGTTGTAGTTGTCTGTGGAAAGCTCCTTTTCTAGGGCTGTCTCAACAAACATGTTGAGACATGGCAAACCCCACAACTTCTCTGCATGTTAGCATGATTTTCCTGACACTATTTGTTTTATTTTTCCAAGGATGGGGCTGTTACATTGAGCTGCCCATACGAAATATGTGTTTGTCTATCAGGTTATCAGAAACCTGGAGGAGTTAGGCTGGGTACTGGAGACAGGGAAAAGACATTTGCTTTCCAATGGGGGGGTGGTGTCATGGTTCATCCTGACAGTGTCTGGGTCCTCTGATGCCGAGGGACTTGCTGCAGCTGCTATAAGGGAACATCACTTGGCAAGATGTGTGCTGCTGTTGAAGTATAACACCTCTCTCTGGTGGTCACCTGCACTGGCACACAGGTGTTGCAGCAGGGCAGGCACTGATGCTGCTCTGCAAAGGCAGGGGAGAGCTGCAGGGAGTCAGCAAGAGAAGAGATGAACTCACGGTCTTGCACCCAGAGCTGACCTGACAGACACAGATTCATTTCCCCATGGAAAGGTAATTGAGATCTCTGCACCTTGGGGATGGTGTTGGGGTGCTTTCTCCCTAGGCTTGCCAGTCACTGCTGGTAACTGAGGATGGCAGCACATGAGTGACAGGTCTGCTTCCCCTTTGCAGCACAGTTCCTGGCGAGGGACTCTCTAGTCATGGCTGAAACGAGATTTTGTTAAACAATCAAAAAGTCTCAGCAGTAGGTTTATGGGTATTTTCAACAGTAACTAATGAACGCTTAGGTGGCTTAGGTGAACTTAGACGCCCCAGCTGAAAATCTGATTGAAAGCTGAAATAGCCATTAAGTTATTCTTTTATTTCTGTTCATGGTGAGACAACAAATAGATCTGGAGTTCTTCCAGTCTATTTGTGATTCAGAATTATTCATTGGATTTCTTCAAGTAATTGACTTTGCAAGTCTTCACATGTTCACAATAGCACAGTTGCATATCACAATTCATGCTGTGATAGTTAATAGATATAAGGTTCTGATCCTACTGAGTATGAAATCCTGGCATTAATGAAAGCAAACAGCAGCTTTGACATTAAACTGAGATTAGGATTGAATCTTAATACCGTCCTACCAAAGCCTTCTGTACACTCCCCTTTTCATGGCAGAGAGGAAGTCTAAATAACATATGTTGACTGGGAAATATGCGCAGCCAGATCTGTTTGAAAGAGAAATCAAACATCTGCGCCCCATCAGCTGATTAGTGAATTTTAAGAACTCACACATGAGTCAGTAAATTGGAAGATTAAGCTTCCTTCCCTGCTACCAGATCACTGCAGGCATTTTCCCTGAACTGCACGTTGCTGACAAGGTCTGGCAGACGGTGAATTATTTTGCTCTTCATGAATATTTTTCAGTGGCTGATTGACAGCTGACAGGCACTTTTTCTTTAGACAACAATAAGCCATGTTTTCCCCATTGCTGTATTTATGGAGGCATTGCTTTTCTCCTTTCCAAATGTGACACGGGTTTGTATGGTCTGGACCCTCCCCAAAAGCACGGTGGGGAAGTTCGCAAGCACAGCACTTACTCTTGGGGCTTGGCAGGGCTGGGGCACCGTGCCTGGCATCCTGGACTTGGGGCTACCGGGAGCTACCGCAACAGGGATAGCCAGCAAGGAATGCAGGCGGCTGTTGGCAGTTTTCCTGTTTACACAGGCCAGGGCTGATGTATTTGGGCTTTGCACCAGGAGATGGCAGGGTCGTGCTGTCCATGCAGCCTTTTCCAGCGCTAGGTACTGATCCCCAGCCTTTCTGGGATGGGATTTTACAGCTCAAGATATCGAGCCTCTGACTGGCATTTATGAAAAATATACTGTATGTGCTTAGCGGTATAATTAAAGAACTATCCCTCTTGAGACTGACCTGAGTTAAATGCACCAGATTCAGGCAACCACAAGATTTATGAGAGTGCAGACGAAGGACAGAAATTTCAATTTAAGCTATTTCTCCAGAAACTTCTGTTCCACTTCTGTTGTTTTTCAGACACCTAGAAAACTAGGTGCAATTAGTGATGTCAACCCAACTTTTCTCTTGACTCTTTCTACTGCCTTCTCCCTCCCTATGAGTTTTCTTTTACTGAGGATACTCTGAAAATTAATTTGGTTTTCTTTTCTTTTCTTTTCTTTTCTTTTCTTTTCTTTTCTTTTCTTTTCTTTTCTTTTCTTTTCTTTTCTTTTCTTTTCTTTTCTTTTCTTTTCTTTTTCACTGTCAGCACAGTTTTCTTTCAAACTCTGAAAGATAGAGGGGTGATGGTGTCATGCATGCCATATGGAGGGAATCCTTAACTTGTTAACCCCACCTTCTCATTCAACAGTCACAAAATCATACAGATTAAGAAAATGTTGCTGCCTGTTGCCATTAAGAGAAAATTCTACTTTGTCTTGGAGAAAAAAAACAAAACTAGGTAAATTATGCAGATCTCTCAGTTAATATAATAGCTTTCCACAGCTAAATTTTATAGCCACAGAGTATAAAATTTAAAGTGTGAGGTTTGATGGTAGGGAATTTTTGAACTTGCTTAATGTAGTGGCTGAGGCCTTGCAAAGTACCTGGAAAGCTGCACTTCTGCTATTCTGTTATGTATCGATAAGGGGATGGCTATAAAAATGGAACTGTACTTTGCAGTAAATCATTAATCATAGTAATAGCAGTGGCAGTGATTAATCAGTCAGACAGAAAGCATGTGCCTGATCCATGATAGTCACTGGAAATGTGATCTGACTTTTTAGCCAATGGCAACTTGTTGCTTTAAATCTGTGAGACCACAGTCTGTGCCACCTCTACGGACAGTGCCTAGACCAGCACAGGGGGCTGCAGAGCCCATCCTTCTTTCAGTGCTAACCCATTTCTGCCTGCTCCAGCGGTGTCCATGGGGTGTTTCAACACGAGAAAACTCTGTTTTGCTGCTAAGCCAACCTGCCAGCCCTGATTCCTGCTGCCATAGGTGCACTGATTCAGACAGCCCACGGGAAAAGATCAGCAGCATCTATGCTGGCTCAGAATGTGCCTGGGCATTGCTTGGAGAGAGCCAAACTAGGCTGACTCTTTCCCGTTCCAGAGGCCCAGGGCCAGCGCGTGGAGCCGTGCTCGGGGCGCGTTGTGCAGCGCGAGGCGAGGAATGCCACGTGCCTGAGACCGATGTCCTGGCAGGACACGAGTCTGCAACATCTGCTGGGTGACTCCTTGAAGACGGGGTGAGGTTTGGCCCCATCATGCCTGGCCTGCTTGGAAGGGTGCAGGGTCAAACCAAGCCAGTCGCTGCTGCGCGCAGGACAGCCAGCCAGGCTTGTGCCGGGTGTGAGCCCTTGCTGAACCGACCACATCGGCAGGGCAGCTGGCTCACCAGCCACTGACCAATGCCCAGCCCACCCCTGACCACAGATCAGCAACTCCCAGCCAACTCCACCCAGTTTATTTACTGGGCACGCCATTTCATAGTATGGAGTATCCCTTTGGCCAATTTGAATCAGCTGTCCTGCTGTGCCCACCCCCAGCTTCTCGTGCATTTTGGCAGAGCGTGGGAAATTAAAAAGTTCTTGACTTGGGGTAAGCACTACTGAGCAACAGCTAAAAACACCAGCGTGTTATCAACATTATCCTCATTGTGACTCCAAACCACAGCACTGTACCAGCTACCGGGAAGAAAATTAACTCTATCCTAGCTGAAACCAGGACATTGGGCAGGCTTTTCCCCCCCCTCCCTCCTCCTTGGTGCCAGAGGGCTTTACTGGTGATGGCTGTCTCTTAGTTTGGCTGTGTGAACAACATAACAGCGTCAGGACAGGAACAGCCAGTAGGCAGCATTAAGTCTCTCTTTGTTAAGAGCCCTGGGTTGTTATTACAGTACATGTGCTGACTCTGGCACGGTTCATCAGGCACAAGAAGGACTTTAGTCCTGAGCAGCACGCATGATTTACAGCTGTCACCTTTATATTATCCTGCTGCCAGAGCCTCAGTACCCAGTGGTGTTACATGCTGTGTCAGATTAAATGCAGGGCACAGCTGAACTTCCCTGCAGAATGACAGACACCAGGGAAGGAGATCTGTGTCAGTGTTGAAAGCAAATGCCTCCCCTAGTTCGAAGGTTAGTTTTAAACAACCTGCCCAAACAGGTTTAGGCTGGTACCACCACAGGTATGGTGGCTGGTAAGTTGGTACCAGCCAATTTACAGTATGGAAAAAAAACAAAACCAAAACAAAAACAAAAACAAAACAAAACAAAAAAACCACCC
Organism: Hirundo rustica; assembly: GCF_015227805.2. Lineage (NCBI taxonomy): Eukaryota > Metazoa > Chordata > Aves > Passeriformes > Hirundinidae > Hirundo > Hirundo rustica. Next base: position 41,603,628 of record NC_053452.1, read on the forward strand.
AAAATTAAGCAAATTTTCCCCTCTCAAAGATCCTCCCTGAAAGCTGCCATGTAAAATAGTGATTTGGTACCATGGGCCACAGACAAACCAGCCACAGCTGTGACCATTTGCTTTCAAGTTACTGTATGAGATGTTTTGAAAACCCCATAACTCACTGCTTTTGGGGCCCAGACCACTTCAAGAAAGGGACAAGGCTGGTGTCTGCTGTTTGAACTATTTGTGCTGACACACAAAGAAGGAGATCATATTCCACAACAAGCCTCAAAATCAGTTCATTAACATTATCTCTGACTTTTTTTCTCAGCTGCCCTTTCTTTTGTTCCGATGTAGATCCCTTTTTGTCAGCTTGTTTCCATCTAATTCAGAGCACCAGTTGCTCTCTGCACCTTTGAAAAGGGCCTTGCAGTGTTCTCCAGTAATTGCTTTGCACACCCTTGCATACAACTGGGGGAAGGCATTGCTCTGGTCATTGGTAAGATGCTTTTTTTTTGTTTTATACAAATTTAGGGGATGTTTAGGGCAGTCAGCAGTCTGCAGGGGCAGCCTGCTTTGGTTGATGGTCTTCCCATTTTATAAATGCTTTCAGCCAAATGGAAAGGAGCAGAAAGTCTTTGCATGTGGAGGTTTGAATGAGCAAAGGCAGCTGAACAGGAAACTGCACTTTCGGTGCACTGAGTGCATTGAGCAGCCACCACTCCTGCAGCCCAGGGATGTTCCCAGCAGGGCTTTACCACAGCAGGCTCTCCAGGCAACACTCTGGCTCAGGCACAGTATCCAGCCCTCCATGTGTGGGAAGGAGTGTTACAGAAGTACCTATAGACTTGCTCAAGCATCATAAAGTTATTTTTTCAAGCAATTTCTCAGTCTTTTTAGTCTGTGTTCTTCCTTTAAAACCTTATTGTTTAGTTTTTTTCCCCTGAGATTTTGAAGGTTAGGTCTTCCCTGTCCCATGTAATTGTTTGAAACCTGGAGTAACTGTTCCAGAGAAAATGCCACTTGTGCTGGCTCTGTTATGTAGGAGGAAGACAGGGTGAGAAATGCCAGGTCAGCTTGGGGACTGGCAGTATCAAATATCATGGCACAGAGGAAAACTCACCATCATGAGCACTACAGAGCGTCCCTTTGGTAAGGGACTGGCAGTGGTGAATCTGCTGATGGCATCTGCAGGTGGCATGGAGTAAAACCAACCTGTTACAGGTCTGTAAAGTCATGTTCAAGTGCTTCCTAGATCTTGCAGGATTTAAAAGGGTATTTATTGCAGGATGAATATGGGTAAAGGGTTTTTGAAGGAATTACAGGTAAGGCCTGTCCCTTTGCCCCTATTGAATCTCTTGAACACCAAAATACCTAAAAATTCCAAACCTAATTCTCTTTGAAAGCACGAAGTGTAACCCAGTTTCTGGTGACTCACCTAAGAAAATCTTGGCATGGCGACTGCTGTGAGTTGAATTAGATCTCTGCACTAATGAGCCATGAGCCTAAATCAAAAATTTGCCACTTGGTTCCCTTTGTGCATTTCATCTTAAGCATTACTCCAGTCACTGCCAGGTTATCTGCAGAGCTGCTGCCAGTGGGCTGTTTGCTCAAAGACTGCTCCCTTGTTCCTCAGGTCTAGGGTTCAGGAGAGATCTGGGGAGGAAAACAGTGAGTGTGTTCAACAAAGTCTTTCAGTGCTGTCATGTTCAGGTTTTGCCCTCCTTTTGGAATCCAGCTGGGACGTTTGAAGTCCCCTGCGTGCAGGGATGAAACTGACACTTGACTGCTTGCTGGATGATTACAGCAGACTTGTAGATCCCAGGGATCTTGGGGAGCAGGACGCCACATGCCAACCAGCCATGGGGGGGCGGGTTTAGTGAGTCTGGAATGGGGTATGTCCACAGAGAGCTGAGACAGTGTGCCCCGGAGGGGCTCTGCCAGCATGGGGCTGTCCACATGAAACCTGTCTGCTGCAGTGTCTTTGCTGATGTCCTGGTAAAGCAAGAAGAGGTCATTTTGGACTAACTGTAAGATAGGTCTGGGAAGCTGCTGAAATCCTCCTGGCTGCACAAGGGAACCTTAGTGCTAATCTGGCAATATTCAATTTCTGGAGGTTTCTCTCTCATAAACACCTGTCCTCCATGTCCTTTTTGGCTAATTTCCTCTGTGCTCCACTGCAGTCAAAATTCTATTTAGTTTTGAAGGATTGGGAGCTGCCACTTCCAAACAATGTCTGGAAGAAATCACTTCAGCGGCAAAAGATTCTCTAACAGAGTTGCTGGAACCATCACTTCCCAGCAACCTCAGGAACAATTTGATACAACAGAAGTGCCCACAGTACAGCCTAGAGGTGAAAAGTAACCTGTACTGCCCTGGAGCGTGAACCAGGGCTGTCCTCCTTGAATCAGGGAGCACAGGTCTGGTGATGTTGCAGAGTTTCCATGGAAGGTGGGGATAGGTGAAACTATCTGCTGACTGGGAAAACAGAAGGTATTGTGACTGCCTCTACTTAAAGGTAATGACTTTTGAAGTTATTAGGAAACTGATTGCTGCCTTTGAACACAGTAAAATGGAGTGGATAGAAACACAGATAAGATGGTGCCAAGATTCTCAATTTTTTAAACTTAGAAATCCTCCTTTTTTTGCCAAATAACTAACCCTTCAAAACAGATCTTTACCTTTTCTGAAACAGGACCAAAACCTGGCCCACTTGCCTCACATCTTAATTTAAGTGTAGTTGTTTCCCTGGGCCACTATACAGATTTCAATTTTAGAAACTTCTCTTCCTGAAAATATTTGAATGTGTGATGCGAGATTTATCAGACCACCTTTAGGACACAGGAACATGGGGATCTGTAGTCATGCCTCAATTAGAATTTTTCTCTTGTGTTTCACATTAAACACATTTTGAAGTCTTGTCCTATCTGCATGATGAGAGCAGAGAAATGACCAATACTATGGCTAATCTCTGCCAGATTCGAAAGGAGGTGCTGAGTCTACTTCTATGACAGGTGTTAATCCCAGAAATCCCAAAACAAAGCACCAAGAAGATGTCAACAGGTGTGAAGGACCAAGTGTACTGAGGAGACTTTATTGACAGACAGGACAAGAAAGTTACTCTTCCTTGAAGAGCAGATGGAGCCATCAGGAAAAGACAGAGGAGTGGAAAGGAGAAACGAAGTTTGACTCTGTCAAGTCCCATACATGCAAAGAGAAAACACATGCTTTAGTGCTATCTTGGATGAGCTCCAAAATGTCTTACAAACATGCAGCTAACACAGAATAGTCAAGATCTGTTCTAGTTTAATTTTGGTATATCATGTTTAAATTAATGCACTAGCTCACGTCAAGTACATGCTTTTAATTAAATTTTGAAAGAACATTTTCTTTTCTGAGAAAGATTTAAAAAATGAATTGGTTATATTTCAGCTTTGTTGACAAAGATGGTTTCAGTTAATGGAAGACTAAACTGGATGCATTGAGAATGAAAGGAATATAAACCATATGCTGTTATGTTTGGTATGCTCAAAACAGTTCTTCTTTCTACTGGATTCCCCGGGGCTGTTTTCAGACTGAAAATAATCCATGTATTTGTTTTTGTGCTTTAACAAGAGATAACCCAAATAGGTACAGGTTGAATATTCTTGATCCATTTGGAAGTGTCTTTCTGCTAAAAAACTGAGGGGACTAAACCAGAATATCATATTCTTCACAAGTCAAATTCTAAAACTAGATTAGTTTATTTTCAAGGTTGAAACTTGTGCTGTCTTGCTGCTTTTCTGTATTTTCACTGAAATTTATGGAATGTATCAAGCCCAGAGTGCATCCTTTTTGAATAAAGAACATCTTGTACTTTACAATGAAGACTTTGGTATTCTTTTCTCAGAAGGCTGCAAACCATTCTTTGGAAGGAGATTTTATGTTGGTTTCAACAGTTCCTTATTAACAACAAGTTGAAGACATTCAAAAAACTGCATGAACATGTCTCTCAGAAGCAATTTAAATACTTTCATTTTAGGATATTTCATTTTTACAGCAAATTTTGGCCTTGGTTTCAAGAACCACAAGTCCTTGAACATTAAATTATCAGCTGCAGGGAGTACATGTGGTTACAATAAAAAGAAGCATGCATGAAGTTTATTGTAAGGAAAAGAGTTTCATCCAGTCTGATGTTATTCTTATTCTGGTTTTATGAGCGTTTGGACAAGAGACGGGTAGTTGTGAATGTATTTATGAATCCCAAACCTCCTTCTTGTATTTTGTTAGAAAAAAAGTCTTTATACTCTTTGTAATCAAAATGCATTATATATACCCTAGTTCTTGAAAGGCTTTGAGCAATTGCACTAGGAATATGTCTGTCTTCAGTGTAATTCTTGACTTCCTCTATTAAAATCAACATTGCATTTCTTGTAAATCTTGCAGTAAGTACAGTCCTGTTTCTGTTCGAGATAGTGAGAGTATTTTAATCAACCTCAGTGAGAATTTTTATGTATGTTAAGGAAACAGATGAATTCCTATTCAGATAATGCTATGTCCTCCTCCCAGTAGAGTCCCTTATTTAGCTTCTCAGCATCCAAGTTGTCCTGGTGAGGTCTGCAGGGTCAGTCATGCATGTCTCTAAATTAAATATGAAAATTAATAACCTCACCCATGTGAGAAAATGTACCTACCTGTATTAGAAGTTGTTAGTCTGTTACCCAGAACTGGAATGGAGAAAGCTGTTCACCTACAGCTGTACCACTGCCTTTGTACGAATTTCTTCTGCTTTGTAAAACACTGCTTGGGAGATAAAGAAGTTTGCCTAGTTCCAGGCAGTCACAAATGCCCTGGCTTATCCAGACCTATTCTTCCACATCTGGCGCATGTGTAGAGAGGACACATTATAGTGCGTTGATAGGGACATCATGAGTCTTGGATATTCTGAAATTAACTTTGCTATCCCTACTGCTGTGTGTGTCTGCTAGCCTTTTACTGCAGATTTACTTGATGATCTTTGGGATTTTTGTTGTTGTGTGATAATTTTCACTTTTCTGATTTGTAGAGCACTGGTTGTATCTGCAATAGCGACTTCACAAGCCGAGTACTGGTTTCTGGTGACTCTCTCAAGCAAGTGCAAGCGTCTTTAGGGAGGTGTCTATGTCTGTTTCAGTGGGAAACTGAAGTACAAGGAACTCTGCAGAAGACCTCTTGCAGATTAGTCTTTTGTCTGCACTTTAAAGTGAGGTGTATAATGATGACTTGTCATTGCTCTTTGTTGAAAATTTGATCTCCCCTTTCTGAGTCAGTGTGAACTGCTTCTTAGCTGGACAACTTTTGGCTTCTCTGCTAATCTTTCAAATATATTTGTTAGTGCTGCAGTTTAGTGTTGACAGCTCAGGTTTCAGGCTTTTGGCTCTATTCAGGATTCCTTTGTGAATTAGGTGTTATAGCTGCTTGTATCATCATCCCTTCAATGTCTTTAATCTTCTGAAATTAACTCAATTTGAATGCATACTGTACAAGTAGAGAGTACCTTTTGCATTCCTTAAACAAAACAAAAGCCCAATAACATCAAATAAGGAGAGCTTGTGCTGCTTCTGCTGTGATGCCCACACATCCATTTTTCTAAGCTGATTTGGCCTATACAAATAGGTGCAATGGTTGTCTACATTTATATATGTTGATCCTATTTCACCTACCAGAGTCTTTGTGAAATTTTACAAAAAGTATAGAATACTTTTCTTCCATCCTTCCCTGCTTTCTAGCTTTTCCCCTCTCTTTCTAGTCAGTGAAATATATCTAAGGAATGTTAGACCAGAGCCTGTTCTATTAGAAAGTACAGTGTTCATAGAACTGAGCTGAGAAATGAGCTTCAGTTTGAAGTTTCCCCAGAAAACCTTTTTGTCAGCTAGAAGAACTGTTGCACTCCATAATTTTCATGATGTCAACAGCTGAACAAGATATTTACATTTTCCCACATCCATGTATACATATATGTACACCATACACATTTACACCTGTGAACTGGATATGTGTACACTGCAAAGCCTGAAGTAAACCCAGCAGATGTTGCTCTTATAGAGGAATGGAGGTTTTCACTTTCCCCACACAATCACCTTTACACAGATGTTTTCATGTAAACAACAGTCACAAAGACACAGTTCTGCTGAAGAGGCAAATATATTAAACATTATCCACTGTTTAAAAATAATTATTGCTACTGAGAGCACTGCATTCTTACACTTATAAACCCAGAAGGAAATATTTATGTATGCAAAGACATTTTCAGAATTGCTAACTTATCTGAGTAAAATGAGAAGGAAGCAAATATTCATTAGATAGTGCCTTCATTCAGCTGAGTAATTGAGTCAAATGGTATGTGAGTGGGGGCGATGTTACCAGCTCCCAAAATGCACAGCTGTAACAAGCATCCCTCCAACTGCAACTTGTAGATTGGTTAGTACTTTCAGTTTTGCTAATTTTCTAGTTGTTTTGGATGTAGAATAAGAACATGGAAGGAAGGTAGAATTTTGTCATTTATCAGGCTTTCAAACAGCACTAGCTGTTTGACCAAATACCATTTCAGCCTAAGCTTTTCTTCAGGTGCTGGCAGTTAGGGTGGTATTCATACATGATTTTCTGCTACTAATAGTGACATTTAGTATCACCCAGAGCTAACTTAAGATAATTATACAACTGAAGAAAAGTATCAAATAGTCTTACTGTTGAAATTTTCTCTATATTTCACAACAGCTTATCCTAACCTAATTTAATAACAGACATCTCAAATATCTTAAAGAGGATAATGCCTATTCCCCTTTGACAGCATCTCTTTCCCCTTTGGTAGTCTCTGGATTTGAATAAAATTCTGAATCACATGATGATGATTTTACTTGGATACAGTGACAACCATATAATTCCTTTTATATAATTAGCACCTTTTATTGGAATCTGCAGAATTACTTATGCTTTCTTGGCTGAATTTTTCTGCTCTAAAGATTAATTGCTTTCCCTGCTTCAGTAATTGGAGGGTGGGTGTTGTGTGTAATGTATTTTTGTCCTTGTTTGTTTTGGGGTTTTTTGTTTGGTTTTTTGTTTGTTTGTTTATTTGTTTGTGTTTTTAAATAATTGGGTCTTTTTAACAGCATCAGCTTATAAAAGAAAATAAAATATGATAAACGATGGCTTTGAATTGAACAGATCAAGGTGCTCCTGCCATTGGTATTCACCTATAATCTGTCATCCAGACTGACTATCAAACTCACTTCTGTTAAAGGACTATGTTGTATACTGCTTTATACTTTCTTGCAGAAATTTCTAATAATGTTCTGTTCTATTTTTAAGTTCAAACCAGGCAGAAACACCACTTAATGTAGTGGTTTCATGTTCGCTGAATTCTGTTTATTAAATTTTGTGTAGTGGTCTTAGTGTTTACTCTCTTTTTTTTCCCTGTGGAATAGGATCAGGAGAAGCAAAGCAGGCTCAAATTTAAACAAATGATTTTATTAACACACACTAAAAGAATGGAGAAGGAAAAAAGTTGAAAAAAAAAAAAGAAACTTCAAAACACTTCTCTCTCCCTCTACAAACTGTTAATTTTCTTACAAAACAACATAGACACAACCTCTGATTTTCAGTCAGTTTCACCATTTAAACATAATCTTTTATTACTTTGGGAGAGGAGTCTCTCTAGAGTCCTATGGAGACATTCGCCACACGACAAAAACCATCTGGTGGCTCCCAATGTCACAAATCTGCAACTGCCCAGAATTTCTGCAGATTGTGCAGTCCCACCCATTAGCAGCCTTTCCCCTGGCTACTCATGGACCTCTCAGCATATTTGGGGTACCGTTTAAGAATGCTTCTTCTAGTACAAAACAAGGATTCTCTTCTTCTATCTCTAAAATCATCTCTATCTCAAAAGAAATAGAGACCTTCTACCCCAGGAGCAAGGGGCTTTCTCTGTTCAAGACCCTCACTTAAATCTCAGTTATATCAATCCCCAGCTTTTGACTAGAACCAGCATTCCTCCAAACAACATTAAGATATTACAAGAAATAGTCCATTTCTCCACAGTTTACACCAGAGAAGTCCAGTTAAAAATACCCGCTTCCTCAATCCCTTCTTCCAATAATCTTTATCGTTTTTTTTTCACTCTTGCTCCACTGACTTCATGCTGTGTGTTTTCTACATCCACTCTGTCTCTTTCCTCTCTCAGGGAAGGGTTAAGCCTTGGAAGCTTCATTTTGCCAGGAAAGGATTAAATCTGTTTAGAGTCTCTTTCTCTCTTGGAGAACTCACACTGAGAGGTCAGAGCACCGGGGCAGTCCGGAGTCAAAAAAACCAAACCACTCAGGATGATAAAAGCCCTTTTTGCCCTCCCCTCAGTGTAAATCGGGGCGGGCCCCGGCCCAGCCAGGCCCGTAGCTGGTATCAGGGCCCGGCGGCAGGGCCTGCCCTGTTCCCCGTGCTGGCAGCAGCTGGGCCCGAGGCACAGCCCGGCCAGGGCCGCTCCTCTGCGCCCGCCTCAGCCCGCCCCGGCCGACCCCCGGCTGCTGCACCGTGTTACCTTTCTCTCTCTGGCCAAAGGAAAAAGGCCTGGCTTGAACAAAATCAGGATTTTTATGGGCACTGCCCAAAGTCACATTCAACATTCTCAGTGGTCAAAGCATATGCCAATATCTAAATTTATCTTCTGATAGGTCCCTGTCCCTTCCAAAACAATTCTAAGATCCTGACAGGGTAATATTCTATATTCCTCTTTAACTAAGAAACAAACTGTGTTAACCCATGCCATATTCCTAGGATGTCATGTTTTGGAACAGTTAAAGAAAACCTGCTTACATGAGGAAAGCAGAAAAGCAGTCATTCTAGGTTTTTCCAGGTATAAGGAATTTTTATTTCAGATGCTTTACTAAAGGTCAGTTTCTGTTGTACTTCCCATCATAGAGCTAAGCGAGAAACAGAATTTAGCCTTTAATTTGCTCTTAATTTTCAGTTGAAAACCCAGAATCTACAGTTACAGGTATATTTTGAGGCATCCTGCCCTCTTTACAAGGAGATGCAGTCCGTGATGTCTTTCCTGGCTCCTGCCATACCCGTTTGGAGAGCCAGTATGGTGCTCCCAGTACAGCTACTCCTCCCAGCAAACTGCAGCACCACTGTTGTTCTACCACCCCCAGATCCTTTATGATGCCCTGGAGCAAGTTTTTTGCTTAGTAGTAGATGAAACACAACATATTCTTCAAAACATATGTTTAACTACAGATCCTAAATCACTTTTTCTTTACATGGGTGTGATTAGCTTAGGAAGCAACGAAGGTTGGTCTAAAAGTATATATGAGAAAATATTGCCATACAGAAGTGACAAGATGGAGAACACATCTCTTTAAAAAGAACTTGTAAGTATTCTCAAGCTCAATGGCTTGATTCTCATGAACTTTGAAAAGAAAAACCCAACACTCTCAAAATCATTCCCTCAGCCATTCTCTCCCCCGACCCCATCTAAAAACATAGCTAATGATTTGAAATGTGATAATATGTATGTATAAAGATAAACTTGGAATTATAAACATGTAGGTATTGACCATTTAACTATATTACTTTTTCTTGCTGGTGCCCTTTGAGGTTATCCTTTGAAATTCAAAGGAGCTGACTAATGTGGGAATTTCAGGTTCATTTCGGGAAAAACTCTCTCTGACATATGTGCACTTGTACACTTCTTTATTTTAACACAACGTAGGAAGATGAAAGCAAGGGTAACAGTAGATAAAGCACCTTTCCTTCTTCAGCTGTAGACTATGCAGTCTCATAAGAGCTATTTCTAAATATTGCAGAAAATCAATGGGGCATGTTAAAAATCTCACAGAGCAGTAGACTGCTCGTACAACAAAAAAATACTGAGATGTGGGAGTTTTGTGCCCACATTGCATATCTGGTGATGTCCTCACTTTCCAGTGGGGAGTTGGGGTTTTGCAAAATCAGTAGCTGTATCTCTAGAAACCATCAATTTTTCTTTTAGAAAATTGAATGGATTAGTGGTTACCTAGTGGTTGCATGTTGCAGTAGTATGAACCTATTCAATGTTTCTTCCCAGAAACACTCAAAAGCACAGCTGGAAGGGCCCCTCAGGACTAGACGATCTCCAAGCAGCAGTCCTTACCTACCAAGACATGTGGAAGGCAGCACCCTTTGCAGAGGTACCAGGGAAGAAAAGCTGATGCACAAGTGAGGAAGAACCCATGAATCTGGGATGCTGAGAAGTGAGAAAGGAGCAGGCTACCGAGGTCCTTCTTTGGGATGAGATGGAGGGCTAAGATAGACATACTGAAGGTGTTACTGGGTTATTATTTTTATTATCTCAAACAGCAGATCATCAGGGTTAGAAGAAAAGTTCAGTAAGCAATCTCCTGAGATACCCCACAAGTGTATGTGTTAAAAGAAGCAAAATAAATCTTGGAGAGACCAACCACAGAGCAACTTTTATCCTTCTTTTTCAAGCCAGCAGTATTTTCACTGTTTTTTTACTATTTTTTTTAGTGGTAGAGACTTCATCCTGAAATTATTTTCTATACAAAAGTAGTGACTTTTCTTTCTAAATTAAATTTAGAGTAAAGACCTGCATCTGATCTAATTTATAGATATACATACATACATGTATCTATATATCTATATATCTATATATCTAGATGTCTAGATATATAGCTATCTATATATCTATATATATCTATATATCTAGATATATAGATATATATAGATATATATATACACACACACAGAGAAGTCCAGATCTCTTCTCTCAGCCCTTACTTCACAGACCTCTTCTCATCTTGTAAGAAATATAGGAGATTTTGGGATTTCTACTATTTGTTGTTTTAGATACTATCCATAATTATTTAAAGATATTTTTACAAGACTTGACAGTGTTAAAATCTAGTGGCATGCTATGAACACCAAACCCAAACTTTTGGATAAATAAGTTAGTCCTCAATATAGTCCTTGAATTAGCTACAAAACCAGCTTCTTGCTATGCACATTCACAGGAATACCTCTTCACTTCCCCACAAAAAAATTAATTAAATAAGCAGCATTTGTGATGTGCTGGTGAGGTCACAACCTCTGGGATAGTCTGGGGAGACATAAAGTGCATGGCTCCCTGATGGGACTCTTTTTCACCCCTTTCAGTACAGGGAACACGCATGTTGAAGATTCACTCACCAAAGCTATGGTCGTCTGTCTGAAAGCGTACACACCTTTCTTGCTGCTGCTGTCCTCACTCTTCCTACTCATCTTTCCATATTTACTTAAAAACACTTCCCTGACTTCTTTCTTGCTCTTCATGTGGCTGGTATTTATAGCCTGTCTCTATTGCTGTTAAGTATTCTTCTTTTTCAGCTTTGGCTCCTCTCTCTTTTTTGGTTTGATTTTTCCCCACATCTCATGGCAATAATTTTGGTGTCTGATCCTTACTCACTCCATGATGTTGTGCAACAGATCAATCCGTGAGAGACACAGGGTGAAATTTTTGGGGAGGACAGGGTTTGATGGTGCTGTTACCCTGACAGAAGAGAAAGAAGGAATTGTGGTTCATGACACAAACCCTGGAATATGAATTGAAGGCATAAGGACCATAATACAGATAGAGAAGTCAGTGATTGAATGGACACTGGAGACATCCCCTCACATACAACAATCCCCTGTTTACACAGTATCTGTCAGCACATTACTGCACCTGGAGCATTAGTAGAGGGTTCCTTATTAGCATCAGGTTTAGAGTTGTGTAGTAATTGACTTTTTTGTTTGTCTGATCTGACTAAACAAAAAAAAAAACCCAACACCCCCCCCCCCAAAAAAAAAAACCCTCCCAAAATTGGTTGTATTTACCTGAAACAAAATATGTTTATTTTTCTTGGTGAATTTAAATGGAAGCAAAAAGAAATTGTCCAGAAATTACCAAAACATTTCTTTAACTCCTAAATAATAAATTTTTTATGGTGGTTAGACTTGGAGGTTAAAGGTTAAAAAAGAAAATATTTTGTATATTCTGTACAAAATATTACCTGTTTTTGTGCTCTTGAAATTGAAATGTCAAGATAAAAGTCTCAATTTTCTTTGTTTATTTACATTATATATGGCTATTACTGAAACGGTATTTTTCAGGAAACTATTCTTTGCAAAAACCCCCTCACCTAGCTGTTTCATAGAACATAACAGCATTGTATCCTCACAACATGCTCTCCAGTTAGAGCCTGACTCATGACCAGTGCCACAGCCTTCAGTGGGACTGTGTGCTTGAGCGGTGGGGTTGAAGATTTAAATCAGGCCATTTAATGTTTCCAATTATAGGAAATGTATCTGGAAGGATGCCAAAATGCTAAATAGCTTGATAAAAAAGAAAGGTTCCTTGTTTCAATTATTTCTTATTCCACTACACACTTCCCCTGCCACCACTTAATTAGAGAGGAGAACTCTGCAGGAGATCCTGTTCTTTATTAATTCATTTTAAAGTTATTAACTGTATTTGCAACAGCAACACCAAAGCCTGAATTTAATGTGAGCTCTGGGTAAGGAAAGGCAGTCCAGCGGGTATGTGATTAACTTGGCACTGGAGTGGCCATATTTCCTGCTCCTGACAAGACCTCGTCATGCAATCAAATGACATGGACACAGATGACTAGAGGTGTTTCATTTTACTCCTGTGGAAAAGCATGAAAGGCAGGAACCTCTAGTGATCAATTGCTTTGTCTCTCCCCGTGTGATAGTTCCTGTTTTTGGAAGGGTTTGTGAGGATAGCTATGTGAAGAACTGCTCTGTGATTATTTAAGAAGTCCTGAAAGCAATGTAACAAATGTATTTTGGGGCTTCATGATCACATTTTCTTTCAGTTTGCAGTAACTTGTGGGAATGAGATTAAATCCGCACTGTGTTGGACATTCACATTAGGCCAAGTGTCAAGTAAACTTCCTCCAGGAAGAAGTGGGTCATATTCTTTTCTGTGGCACCTATATGCTTCTTAATACCAGAATCAATGGGAATGGTAACTGAAAGCTGAGACTGTGATTTTTACACCATTCAATACAATTCTAATTTTTAAAAAGTGGCCTTCTTAGCTAGTGGAGCAGAAGAATTTGCTATTCCCCTAAGGATTATGGAGTTTAAAAGGTCAGAGCTTCTTGTAGCAACTACTTTACAACATTAGGAGCTGAATACTTGTTTGGATTTTGCTAGCAAAATGTAGGTAAGATAAGAAAAAGTACCCACAGCAAAATTTACAAACCAATTAGTCAGCATTACAACAAATCACTCCACAAATGAAACCACCAATAGAAATGTTTATATTGGGGATTTATCTAGCCCTTTGAGCTATCTTGTTTCTGATTTAAGATACTTGGGTTTACTCACTGAAATATTATGCTTGCAACAGCTTTGGGTTAAATACAATAGAACAACATGTTAAATTGTTTGTTTGTATAATGACTTGTGGGACAGGTCCTCACTCCTCACTTGGTGCAATTTGACAGGGATTATGGGCTCAAGAGCTGTCGCTACATAATTAGTCGTCAACCAATTTGTTCTACAGCAGGATAACCTGAGGAACATTTTCGCTAGTGATAGTCACTGAAATGTGTATTTTACTGCTTGCATTATGCCCTTGCTGACATTCACATTTTTCCTTAGAGCAGATGCTAGGGAACTTTACAAACCAGAGCACCCTTATTGCTCTGTGGCTCAGGATGTTTATTTTTCTGCCTAGGACATCTGTGATACAGCTGTGTCTCTATCCTCCACTGCTTTGCTTCATAACACATCAAATTCTTCTAGGAAGAAGCGTAGCCAGTGTTGGTCATATCACAGCATTGCAGTGAATGGGGGGATGAAAGCTGATGGAGCTGGGCTGAGCAAACCTGCGCCTAGACAACGTGTCGGATTATCTCTGAGCTCACAGGCAGTCCTGAATTAGTGTCTGAAGTAATCCTGCTCACATATAGGATTTCTTCCTTATTACACTCCAGAACTTACTCAAAATATTCTCTGGAGTATTGGGGTTTAACCACGTTTGGCCCTGCCAGAAGACCAGGAACTATTTCTACATCACAGTGCAGATTTAGTCCTTTAGTCCTTAGAGCCCACAGTTTCTTTGGGCGCCCATTGCCTCTGGGCCCCGATCATCTGAGAAAGAATCTTATGTTGAGGAACCAAGACTGAGCTTTTCAAGGGAACTCCTGGTCTAAGTGCATTCAGTTTATGTGTCTGGGTTTGAACACAACACAGAATTCCTTGTGAATGTGGAAAAATAGAGAATTAGCTTTCAAAGGCCAGTTGATATAGGTATGGTGATATTGTCAGAAATCCAAAATTGCTGAACCTAAATTCCAATTAAATAGTCATCATTATAAAATATTACACTGCTCAGTTGTATTTACATAGAACAATTGTGTTTCATTATTTTTATTAACCATTCAGTAGTTACAAAGTCTCATTTATGACCACTTAACAGCCAGGGCCTTAATATTTGTAGTGCAATTAGACTGAAACAGTCTTGAATAATGTCCTGTTTACAACTGAAGTAATAAAACAAGAGCACCAGGGGACAGAAAGGCTAATTAAAGGGGACAATTGGAGAAACAATCCAGTGTTGGATGGCTGGAAACATGCTGTCATGGCTCCTGTATGGGGCAGATTTATGCTAAAGGTGATTTAACCTTAAAAGTATTTGGTTTCTTTTTGCGTTTCTGTTTGTCTCATTCTCGTTTACAGCCAGACTTCTCTGCACTTTCAGGGGAAGTATCAAAAGCCTTTAGGAGGATATTTATTGCCAAAGTGGTCTAAAAAGGCAATAAAAATCAGACTGGACAAAAGAAGTTAATAGAAACAGTATTCCTACCTCTAAGTTCTTTATATTTTATAAAGGCTGTGGGATCTTAGGGAATTAATATCACTCCTGTATAATGAACACAGACTGACTGAATCCAGGTATGTTGTGTAATTGGTGCCAACATCCAAACCCTCCCAAAGTCTGCTCTGCACAGCCAAAGTGCTTGGCCACCACTCATAAATTGAATGGGGTAGCAGTGATTAGGGGACTCTTGTCATGCTTCCAAATTCAGCTTTTTATAGGGAAAACTGTTCACTGAGTGCCTGCCAAATGCATATTCTTTAGGAACATAGTTTTGCAGTTCTGTGTGTGGACTCTTAATGAGACAAAGCTAAAAATCAAGACAGTTGAAGCACAGGATGTTTTATGATTGTTGTCAACTGGTTTGGAGTCTTAACTTTTCCAACTTTCTTCTGCAAGCTGGAGAGCCAAGTTTATGTTTTTGTTTAATCTTTTAAACAAAAGTTGGTCTCCTCTGTTTATATGTGTCTAAGAGCTTTATCTTTCTTTCCTAAATATACTGACATTTGCAACAGATGCAGGATTTGATAATGCAGGAAGTTTGAGACCTGTGGTGTAGCTTTACTCACGGGCCACATGAGTACACTGTGCTTTCAGACTAAATCTGTAGGAGTTTTGCTACTGATAAGTTCAGTGATGAAAAAAATCTAACCCGAGGAACATTATCGTATCCACTACTGAAGGACTATCAAATTAGAAAATATGATAGGGTTGTAATAATTTGATAATTAACTTTTGTTGTCTGGTTGTCTTATATATTATATATTTGAGGTATATAAAGTTGATTTAAAGATTTTAAGGGTAGTTTGAGAGATTATATTTTTATACCCCATGCTAGTGGTTATTTTTTATCCCAGATCAGCGGTTCTGTGCACACACGGGAACTCAGGAAGACCCTGGAGATGTTCCTCGTGCCCTTAATTTTATTGTCTAGATACAGTGTAGAAGGTGGGCTTCACCAGCTGCACTCTTGTGCAGAAGAGCCTCCCACCAGGCTGGTGGTGTAGGCCAACCCCACGCACGGCTGCCAGTTCATGCCTGAACTAACTCCATAAAATCTTTCCAGACTTTATTTGAGTTAGAGCAGAAATGCAGACTTTCCAAGATTTCTTTCCATCCTTTTCAACTCAACAGCCATCTGGGGAAACAGCGTAACAGATGTTGCCTTGTCTGCCTTTCAGACGGCATCAGTCAGGACATTTTGAGAGGATGGAGATATTATGTCTGAATAAAAGGTCTTTGGAAGGTTCCAGTTACCCAAAGACAGCTGTTCAGGTGAGCTGGGAAGTTTGAAGGGGAATGGGGATGAGACTGCAGATGTATAAAAGGACACTTGGCCTTCAGTAAACTTTATTCAGCATACTGGTCAGGGACTAGACACTGGTAGTAAAAGATTGAGAGGAAAAAGGAAGAAGAAAACTAAAAAAAGTTGAATCTGAAGACTGAAGTAGCCTTATCAGCCAGGCCACTTGAAAGCTTGGCTGAACTGCTGGGACTGTTTTACATAGGAAACAGTCATGTCCAAAGGTATTTATCGGTAATGATCAGGCTCATATTGACTATAAATTCTCAGTACATTTTTCTTCCATCATAAATCAATGCTCTTTTAATCAAAATATATACAGGGAAAATATTTCTTAGAGGGCATAAGAAGTTACACTATTTATTCATGATTTGACAGTAAGAACTCTGTAATTTTAAAAGGATTTTTGAATGACAGGAAATTGAAATGAGCAAGGCAAGCTGGGAAGTAGCCTGTCTTCTGAGGAAACTGGAGTGCAGAATTTATACATTGTGTGTGATGGATCTCATTCCCAGTCTGTCCTGCCCAAGATCTTTGAATTTTGGAATTGTTTTACAATATTTATTGGTCTCCTGGTTCAGATTCCAGGCTTGTCAGTAGTGCAAGTGCTGAAGAATTGTAGGTTTGAGTCAAACTCACTGGTAAGCGCAGCTTGTTAAAAATTATTCCCATTGTACACTCTTCTATTTGCTGTCAATATCAAGGTGATAAAAAGACTGGTTAAATAGGACAGGATGTTATGTGAAATGCCTCTCTTTAGAGGCTGGCAAGTTGCCTCTACATTAGCAGTGCTGAATGCTTTTTTTTTTTTTTTTTTTTTTTTAATGAAACCCTATGAAAGCTGTGCCTGAGGAAGGCTCATGAAAAACCACCAGAGGCACAACACTTTAAAACTCATTTAGGAGTGGAGCAATCCACAAGAAGTGGAGTGAAACACTCACAGGCTTAGCTGGAGAGTTGGCAAAACTTCACAGGCAATGGTTTCTTCTGGGGACTCAATCCTATAAATTAGGAGAGGATTTTATCACAGGCTAGATTTATGAATGTATTATTTATGTCAGGGAGGGACCTGAGAGAAGAAAGATAAATTTTTGAAACTGTTTAAAATATTTCTTGTAAAAAAAAGTTTCATTAATTTTATCTTTATGAGCCAAATGGATAAATCAATAGAGAGCAAACTTAACTATTATAAGATTTTTGGAAGGACACTTGCATCTTCTTTTCTTTCAGTGATTGCAATCGTTTCCCTGTTTCTGGAAACTCCTGGTCTTGGAATTTTTAGCAACTATTCTCTACACAGAAATGTCTGGGCTTATAAAGATGTATGCAGTCCTTTGCATCCTAGGTTTTACTGGTGATTCACATGAGGGAATCAGTGTCCACAACGAGGTATTGGATATTCAGGAAATAAGTAATAGACCCTAGTTATTTTCGCCTTGAATTCAGATTTTGAATGACAGAGGAAAGTGTTGGCATTTGTATCCCTTGGTCTCCTGAAATATCAAAATTTTCATGTAATGAGTCCCCAGGGCTGGCCTTCAAGCGCAGTGTCTCTGGATCTGGAAACATATGCCCCTGACAACTGCTGTAGCCCTGCCAGCTTTCCTTGCCCCCTTCAAGTAAATAAGAGATCCTGTTTCTAAACCCTGTGGCTGTATGGTCCAGCTGCTCAGGAAGGATGAAGAGCAGCACTGTCTTCAGATCCTTAGCCCACAGAAGAGCCATTGAGATCTTTTGGCGCTTTGAGGAAGAAGGTTTGAATCTCAGAAGACTGAAGTACCCGTCAGCATTTCCCTGCATGACAAGGACTCTGCTACAAGGAGAGGGAAACTGTATGGTTGCTGTCCCACCCACCCTCACAGCCATCAGGATCAAGTTCCTACTCTCCATTGTCATTTATACTCCTGCCTTACTTCACTGAAGACAGAGGCAGGGGCTAGCACCATTTATGATGCAGAGCTGATGTTTACTGGTCCTGCGCACAGGAAACCTGCGATGTGCTCTGCAGCGGTGGTTCCAGGTCCTTTGCACATCCTCCACGAATTAGCAGCTGGGGGCAGACTCAGTCCCACCATGGCTGTATGTCTGCTCCCTCCAGGCATCTAAAGACTTTGTTACTTTTTTAAATCCATAAGAGATCTTTGTTTTCTGCTTGGGACCCCTAGGGAGACACAGAAGCCATATGTAGGCACGTGGGCTCTTCCCAGCCCCTGGAGTGTGAATAGCTGCTGGTCACAAGTTAGCCACGTTGGCATTTACCAGTGAGCAGCTGCAGTTTCCTTAAGTATCTTAAAGTCTTGGACACTGGCTCGTGCTTGGGACCTTGGGGGCCCTTCCAACTTAGTGTCCTGTGATTCTATGATCAAATGCCACAGGGCTGAAATCTGATCTCTAACAACTCTAACAACTTCAAACCCATTTTTGATGAGTTTTCAATAAATCCATCCTGCAGGAAGGGGCAGGACACGGCCATTCCATTGGCCTCTCTTCACACAGCATGCAGTCAACAACAGTGCAGTTGCTTGCTCGACATCCCTCGCCACAGCAGAGCAGGGCTGACACCTTCTGCTTTCGCTGCTAGCAGCAGGAGCCACCAGTGCTGTTCACCAGGGAAAATCTGGCCCGAGAGGAGCAGTCCCTCTGCAATTGTGCAGTACATCAGCATGTCTACCCATAAAGAGATTTATGATTCGTGTCAGTGCAGTGCAAAGCAAGGTAGGTACAACTGTGCCAGTAAGAGAAGATTCACCTGGGGTGTGGAGGATTGTCTAATACTGCCAGTTCCAAAGGGTTGTGATGATGTACTAGTCCAGGCCCAGACATGCTTTAATCAGCTCCATCTTTATTATATGGCAAACAAACTCTTATGCTAAAGCAGAGAAAAAACATGCTAATAGGTAAGCCCTGTGGCCTGCAGCTCCTGAGAGGAGAGATCACCCTGTCTCATCTGAGGACTGAAGAGGAGTACAGGTAAGGACTAAGGAGATGTGTTTAGAGATGCTCTCCTGAGTCCTTATCACAATGCAAATGGAGCCAACTGGAACTGTTTGCTCAGTGCTGAAATGACTGACCAACAATGACCAGTGGTGAAAAAAAGGGCCTCAAGCAAGAGAGAAGGTGTCACTTCTGGGTTCAAGCACTTTCCTGGAGGATTTCTTTGTTCCCCTTCTCTCCCTTACCCAAAGCCCATATCTGGGAGACGTATAACAGCTCTGTTGGCACATCAAACTGTGGTTCATGACTGTACTCCCTGGCTACTCATTTCAATTCTTGCTCTGGCTCTTTCCAGTGGTGCCTTGCCAGGTCCATATATTTGGCTATAAAAAGTTACAAAGCCCATAGATTACCTTAGCCATCACAGTCAGAATGGTTGCAGCCAGAGCAAGGCACTTGTCTGAGCAGATGTCACCTCAGCCATGGCTTTGAATGCTGATATATACAAGAACTTTGGGGACAAGTGGAGCCTGCAGAATGGCACAACTTAGCAGCAGTGATGAATCAGCCCTTGCTAGCCTCTTCCAACTGATGTCACCCAGTAAGCTGAAGTATCTATAGCTGAATTAAGCAGTGGAGTTGAAGACTAGGACCAGAGTCCTCTACAGAGACCAAGCAAACCCTGCCAAGGTGCCTATCAGGGGCTGAGAAAGTGCTACCCACTGGTGACAAACTATAAAAAGATATAGTAGCTAGGGAAGGTGATGTGGTAGAGGCATATTTGTCTGTGTGAGGTGCTTGTGCTTGTGCTTGTGGGCAGCAGGGAGCTTTTAGACATAGTGGCTGCAGCTGCAGAGGAAGGGGAAGCAAAACACCCCATTTCACTAGTTCCTGCTGCAAGTAGGTCATTGCTCTGTTTTTTTCAAATGATCATGAACTCCTCACGTTCTCTAAAGATCTCCCTGTGCTTCCCTTCCTTTGTGATCAGGTGTGCATTGCTGTTAGCAGTCCCAGGCTGGGAAATTCCTCATCAAATATTTCAAAGGGGGAAGCAAGAGGTGTGTGTTCAGTAATACTGGTTAGTTTTGGAAAGAATTTGTCTGTCCCTGGAAGTTACGGACAACAACTGCATTTCACGCATCCTGGTACGACATAATAGCTATAGCTCATGGTGAACCTCTAGACTGAGCCCTCTTCAGCTTAAAAACTACAAAAATAACCAATCCCTCTTGGAAATTCTGGGTGCAATAGCTAAGAGCTTACAATCCGAACAGACAAAGTAGAGAAAAGGTACAAGAACAGGGACAGAACATAAAGGAAATGCCATCTATTTTGATAAATTGCTTAGCAGTGGTTTAAGATATTGAAGTATTACCATACAAATAAACACTTGATGAAAAGAGAAAGAAGAGTGCCTGATGTAATAAAGATTTATGAATTCCTGGTTGAACCACAGGGATTTAGACCAGGATAGGAGTGAAAAAAAGGAAGCCTGTTGAAGGGAAGATCACTTTTGAAAGAAATGGAAAGGAACTAACCCCTGCCTAAGCAGCTGCTGGGGGTGGAAACACTTTTGGGCTTATAACCATTATGTTTCTAACCAGAATGTTCTAATCAGTATTTCTAACTCCTTGAAAAAATTGTGTTGCCCTGTTTGATCTGGTGATATCCAGATGGCGCTGGTAGTGGGAGTGGTCATGGAAGAAACACCAAACTCAGTAATGGAACTGATCTATCAAGTTGTCACTGAAGGAGTCTTGAGAGCAGTTGCACTCAGATGGAATGGACTACCTGTTCATAAGTGAAAATTGTAGCTTAGATTGATGTAATGCAAACATTTTTCTCACACTGATAGTAAGCCACCAATAGAGAAAAAAAAAATAAGAATAAAAAGGTAAAATAGCAAGCACATTGTGAAAATTAGACAAGGAAGTGCCATCACACCAATCAAAGTATATCTATATGGGGAAGACGAAGGTCACAAAAGACATGTTCCAGTAATACTAACAAATCTAGTACAAAAATGAGGACTTTTCTGGCTTACTAAGCAGCTGAATTGCAAATGCACAAACCAAAACTGATATTTAAAATAACTGAAACCACATGTAAAATTCCTATCTGCATAGATAAAGCATGCTACATACATATTTAGGATAAATCGAATCATTGAATAAATGGCATAAATAACAGTAGATAATTTCTTTTGAGTGACGTTTTTCCCTTTATTGTTTAACTACACAAATTTCAGGCACTGTTCAAATTCCCCATAATTCCCGAAACAGGATTAAAAAGTACGTAAATGGTTCACAAAAAAGGCCCTCATCCATGCAGAATTATCTGAATGTATCCACATGGAGACCGCTGAGGTAAGAAAACACAGTGACTGTGTTAAGGACATTTATTAGAGAGAAGGGTAATAAAGTGTCACACATTTATTTCTTCGGAAAGGAGATGTGGAAAGGGCTCATAAATGTAGTGCACACTTGTACAGAGCTCAGTAAGGGGACCTGTGATCCTGACGGCCTCCCCTGGGCATGACCTAAACGATCACATTAGGGTTACCTGGAGGCAGATACAGAACTGTTCCCTGTCTGTACTAACTGCAGGGCTTGCTTGAGCCTGGCTGCAACCCCAGAAATGACAAGAAATGAAGAACCTCTCCTTCAAGCACTTTCACTGGGGCGACTAACATGCCTGGAGGGTTTCCTCCTTGACAATGCACAATTCAGTATGCCACAGTCTCATGGCTATTGATTCGGCCTGGTGCTCTGAACTTTATATTTGTGTAAAAATGTTTTTGGCAGATGCCATATCTGTAGTAATATTAAACATTTGCACTTTATCTACCAGCATTTGCAGTGGAGATTGTTGTGGCTGAGTAAAGTTTATTATTTGTTTAATCCCACAGTCCCAAGATTTAATGGGTCAGTTAATGCCTTGATGATTTCATCTTCCTGATATGCACATCTAGTTCATGACTGAGCTGTAGAAATACTCTCTGATAGATGGGCGTAGGACCAGATACTTCAGCTCAACTCCTTTCTCATTTTAGAGGCAACTTACAATGAGTAACAAGTTGAGGACAACATGGGAGGACCAGGGTACTTGAGTTACTTCCTGCATCCATTAATCCATTAATATATCTCACCTTCCCATGGCCCTATAGCCAGAGTGAGAAGAAATCTTTTTGCAAACTTTTTCAGCAGGGAGAAACAGGTTCAACACTCCTGAAGCAATCAAATAGATTTTCTGCAGCTGTTTCTGCATAGTGAACCTACAGATTTTTTTAAACAAACCAAAAAATGCATCAGCTTTCAGGCCAATCTTTTTCAAACCCTACAGTTATGCTCCTCAGTGTGAAGTGGGATATTTAAAAAGAAGTCAGCTATTTCTGTTATATATGTGCCAGTCAGAAGTGAAGACTGACAGAGAATTGGGAAAATCCTCCAAGGGAGTACAATGGAAACAAGTCTGAACAATTGATTAATGTGGAAAAACCGACATAGAAATGAGAACCAGACTTTCATAACATGCATTCCTTAAATTTTTATTTTTCAAGCTTCATAAATAACAGAAGTTTCATTTGAATAGATATTTGAGTAGAATTATGCTCTAAATATCATTTACATTTGTTTTCAACATGTCGTACATTCTATTCATAATATGTTCAAAAATATGTGATTTTTAAAATTACACTATTAGTTTATGACAGGTACATATTTTGTACATTGTGCCATGATGTAACTTCATCACTTATGAATTCTTTAGCTTTATTTGAAAAAAAAAAATCTTTTCAGTACAGTGGAAAACAATCAGTAAGAACTGTCTGGAGTATGAGGCTAGAACTGAGCTCACAAATCTTGCACTTTGTACTCATGTGATTCTCAGGGTAGTGAGACATTGTGATTATATTCTCTTTTATAGGTGAACAGTTGAGGCTGCCTTTCGAAAAGTCCGTATTACAAAAATGGTACAACTGTTGGTTTCCTTACATATATCCCTCCCGAATTCTTTCACTATTGCATGAGCCTAATGTAGACAAGACCCACATATGGTTAAGAAGGTGGAGTCTGTTTCACTATCTAAAGACTGCCAGAGTAAATGTGTTGTTTCTTCATCTGTAGAATCAGGATCACATCACTTGACAGACAAGGGTGCTATGATAATCTGTTCATGTCTTCATCCAAATTACAAGATACAAAATACTGTCATACAAGCAGAGGGTCAGTTATGATTATTATGACCAAAATTCATCTGTCAAGAGCGGTGAAATAGTGTTGGAGTTGGTAATACTTACTCATTTTCACCCATGCCTGTGAAAAATGACTTGTAAGGAGCAGGACAAATCCTGAGGATTGGTTGAAGTTTCTTTTAACCTGCACCTTCAATCACCTAAGAAATGAAAGTTCTTCCCACAGATAGGCAACACTGACGTGTTAATTATAATCAAGTCATTTCTTTTTGAGTCTGGATCGCAATGTCACTATGAGCTGTAGGTGACATCCTCTGAACTGCTTGACAGTAGTAAAAGAAAGGGCCAATCTCTGACCTGTTTCCTGCTGCTCCTGTCAGAGCTTTCTGGCTGATGCTCTCAGCATGTTTGGGGCTGCCGGTGGGCTCTGTTACCAGCCTGGTCTCTGCCCGTGTTCAGCCCTGGGGAACAGTTCCCATGGGTGGGGACATGGTCCAGGTGAGGCTTACATCTGGTCCTGACTCCCCTTTCCTGCAGGAGCAGGAAAGCTCCTGCAGCCTGGCAGACATGAGGACAACAACCAGCACCATGGCAGGTTTTTGGATCCACCAGCATGGGAGGCATACAGTCTGCCTGGGTCTTCAGCCCTGTCAGTCTAACTAATCCTTCAAGCAAAGTCATCTTCTCTCTGGTGTATTGGACCCTCCCAAAGAGTGGAGGGGATTAGAAGGGTGGATGCTCAGAAACCCCCCAAAATTGTTCCCTGTTTTAGGAGGCTACATGTGGATGATGCAGTCATAATACAGCCTTTCTGGTCACTTTGCAAAAGGGCTGATCTGCCTTATTCTGCACCCAGATGGATTATTATTGTGATGTAATGAAGAAACACCCTGTAGGGGAAGTCCAGCCAAAAATAAAGTCACTCATCTGTGACCTTCATTTTAATTCCCAGCCAGCCTTCCTTGTTTTCTGACCTAATCATGCCCACTGGCTCCTTAAATTGGCTTTGTGGATCTAAAAGATGCTGTATTTGTTTCAAGAACATTTTTAATTGAGCTAAGTTGTAATTACATGACGTAAAGCTCTCTCAGGTAGAAAGAGATTATATATTCTTAGTTATATTAGTTAGATTATATAGTTCTTGTGCACTTATCTGAAAGCATGCAAAATGTACCCAGGAATTTGTCAACTACAAGAAGAATCATGTTGCTTATACTGTTGATTACATATAATTAGGATTTAAAAGCTATCTGATGGAGAGGCAAACAAGCTAGGAACTCAGCTTGGATTGAAATTGCCCATAGCTTTCAGTCATTTTACATCAGACATAAACTGTCAAGGACTGCTCTGTGTTTTTATTCAAATGCTCACTCAGACCTGAGAATTATTTTGATTAGATTATATTATGGCAACATCACTTCCTCTGTGTGGTCTTGTCCATGCAGAACCAATTAGTGATTCATTTCACCACAGCTAGGGAGACCAAGAGGCGGGTGTGGATGTGTGAAGAGAGGACGAAAAGGGAAAGCAGATGTGGTTCAGAGATTTTTTTTTCCATCTGATTTTCCAAAAAATTTTCCACCACCCTAATTCTACTCCTGCTGGTGTCAGTTGGAGCTCTGCTTTGACTGAAGTGGGATTTGGACTAGGTCAGTTCGTGAAACCTTTTGAAACAACATTCTCATTTGTTGCATAATTGAAAGCCCTACAAATAATTTTTGTTCACTGCTACAGGTTTTGAAATGGACAACTGTCAGGGATGGGGGAACACCATGGATTTTGAAATAGACAACACAAAACTCAGCACAGGTATATTGCAGAGATGACTCTTCAGATCCTGGGGTTTGTTGCTCCATGCAGAGGCTTGTGGTGCTCATGCCACATCATCAGAGTCCTTCTCTCAGAGGGCTGACACACCCAGGTGTGGGATAGGATTCTGCGACATGGTGAGGCAGAAGACCATGTGAAACTGTAAGTAAGTGGGAATATGTGCTGGTGATTTGCTAGTTAGAGGCAGCAAGTAATCCTTTGTGCCAGAATCTTCTACTGAGTCATGCCAAGCCATGATAGGGAACAGGTGAACCAGTTTCCTTTTTTCCAGCCATCATAGGCTCTCTCCCTGGATGTCAGGGAGGGAGATTTTCCTTTCCTTTCACTATGTTTTTGTTCTGTGTAAGGGGAACATTGCAGTGCAGGAGGAGGAAAGAGGATGAGTTGAGAAGTTAAGAGAGCCAGGTAGCTCTTCTTGCTTCCTTTGAGACAGAGGTATTTGGCTATGGAGGAAAGGGCTATTCAGGACTCTCCTGAATGAATTTTTGTAGCCAATGGCTACATGAAATCTTTCCCAAGTCCACAGTGTTGAACAATAAGTGCCACTGTGGGATCTGTGACAGTGCAGCTTCTTTAGGATGTACTCAGGGCACACCTTGTAGTAAAGCTTGACTCAGAAAAGGAGCCCTTGCGTGTTCCTTTGGCTCATTATGTACAAGTGCAGGCAGATCTGTACATTAAATGGCTGACTTTCCTGACTGCTTCTTAGTTAAAGAGCTGGTTTTATATATATCTATATAAAACATAAACATACGTATATATCCTGTGGCCACTGGTGAACCTTTTGGATTGTTGCCCTGAATTTCTGTACTGCATGTAGCACTGTTTTCTCCTGTGCAAGTTCTGAACAGCTGGGGAGGTTTGCTGTACTGAAACTTGCCCAGTGTGATACACTTTCTTGCACTCATAAGGGCTTTTATCTATCAGTAATTTGTGAGGAGGAATTCTTTAAATAAATACAAATAGAAAAGAATTTCATTCAGAGGAAAGAGATAAAATGCAATATATCACAAAATTATACAGAAATACCTTTATTAAGGGGAAGAGACCCCTCAAACCATGTTTTCTGTGAGCAAAATACCTAAAGAGAATGTTTACTAGCAAATACATTTGAAAAGTTCAAGTACACTGGTTAGACGGCAGGTATAATCCTTGCTGAAACACCCAAACAGTTTTAGAGGTTAACCCAAGACTCACTGGAATCAGTGAAATTATTATCTTGGTCTTCAGCCCAGACTCTCATTATGGCAGCAGACACCTCAAAACAAATGTAAATAGTACGTGTTGTGGAGTGTTAGGGTGGGATTCACAGTTTTGTTCTCTCTGTCAGCCCTGACCCTACTCTCAAGGAGGTAGTGGAAGATATTTAGTCCCTACACAGCCTTTTTCTCATATCTGTGCTACTCTGCCACTAAAAACATAATTCATCAACATTAATCAATGATCATTGTGCCGTCCTCAAGGAGAAGACATTGCAAAAGTGCAGGTATAATTTTTTTTTCAAGGCATAAGAGAGAGAATTTATAAAATAAAAGGTGGAAGGATTTACCAGAGTGTTCCCACAGTTGTGTCCTTGGAAATAGAACTTCAGAAGTTCTAGAAGAAATATTAAACTAAATGATCTGTGGCCATCTCACAGTGTTGGTATTGAAAAGAAGAGTTGGAGAAGCCAGAGTCCTGCCTAAAGAAAACAAGGTTATTTTCACAGGGGTGTGAAAACTGATGGATTACAATAATTCATCCTCTTTATTGGGGAGCTTCTTATGATTATTTATCAATTATAGGATACTGTACATAGTTTGAATCAGGCAGTGTTGTTTGCTCCTACATTTCATTTGCCTGAATGTCCTAGAATCATGTTTTTGAAGAAGAAAACTCACTTTAAGTGATTGATTCAAGTCATTGCTCTGTCCATTTTCACATACACAGAAACATGACACATAGAAAGGCATTTCAGTGTGAAAATTGCCTCCAGCACGTCAAGGTGATACACTAATATGCTGGCTTTATCTGAGATAGAGTTAATCTTCTCCACAGGAGGTAGTATGGTGCTCTGTTCTGTATTTCTGCTTGAAATAGTGTTGATAACACAAGGATGTTTTTACTCTTGCTGTACAGGGCTTACAGCATCAAGGATTTGTTTTGCTTCTCATCCCACCTCACTGGTGAGTGAGCTGGGGGTGCACAAGGAGTTGGGAGGGAACCCAGGCAAGCCCCATCTGGTCTCAGGGGCATTCCATAGCAGATGGCATCATGGTCAGCATATACAGCTGGGGGAAGGAAAAGGAGGACAGGGACATTGGAAGCTACGTCAGCTGTCTTCCAAAGTAAGAGTTGTATATGATAGATCCTTATCTGGAGGTGGCTGAACACCTGCCTGCCCATAGGATGTGGTGAATGAATTCCCTGTTTTGCTTTTCTTATGCAGGGAGTATTTGCTTTTCCTATTAAATTTTCTTTATCTCAACTCACATTTTCTCACTTTTACTCTTCTGATTCTCTCCCCCATCCTGCCAGAAGAATGAGTGAGTGGCCTTGTGGGGCTCAGTCCTGTCTGGGGTTAGACCATGACAGCCAATTTCCTTGTCCAGTTAATATATGGAGTAATGGCCTTAATAATAATTGGCCTCAGAAGTTGGAAAGATTGTGCAATTCTACAAGGTCCATATGGTAATTGGCAGGTTCTTTCTCTCAGCTTTTAAGGACATGGGTGAAGCTTCTGTGAAGTAGAATCAAGAGACTGCAAAACAATAATCTTGAAATAACATTGCCATATGTTAAGAAACAGACAGTGTTTGCTGATACCTACCATTTTCTGTAGTGAATTGTGGATATCAGACAGAAAGTACCTTTCATATTGTTAGGTCCTCCTCCGTGCTGGCCTAACTCCTGTTGCCAGGGTTCAATGATATTTCTCCAGATCTTTGTCCAGTCTAGTGCCTGGATAAAGACATTGGAGATTTTAAAGCTGAGAATTACTATGAATTATTACAACAATTAGTTTTTTATGGTGTTACTTTGCACCCCTTCATTAAATGAAAAATCTTAATCTTAAATGATTAAATCTTAATCTTCTCTAGAGGTGCATATTAGACTTCTTAGGTAGCTTGTTTCTGCCCTGCTGTTATTTCTACCTCAAATGACAGCACTTGCTCTGCAGGTGTGCACGCACAGGAAATTACAAGAGAAGCTATAGGACTGAGCAGTACACATGGATTTTCTCTCCCATATGGTCATCTAACAGTCTGCTTTAAGCTGTGGGGAGGTAAGTCCCTGGAGTGGGCCAGGTGATGCTTCTGGAAGCTGCTGACAGGCAGGGTGTGGAGCTCAGCTCTGGCAGAGGGGCAGCCCCAGCAGCTCCACTGAAAATCAAGGATTTAATGAAAATGTATCAGAGAAACAGATCAGGCCATTACATTCTGTTTTGTATCGATCCATTTTCAAGCCCTGACAACAAGAACATGCCAGAGATAGGCAGGGCTGTGTTCATGATGTTTTCAGCTTTGGGAGTTCTCTGATGCTGCTTTTTTCTAGATAATCTGCAAGCAAGATCTGCGGTGTTTGGATGGGGTGGGTTATTCCCTGTTCATGTCATACTCTGGAGTTATCCCAAATCAATGAGACATGATGGTAGATGAAAACCACTCTTTCTCCCCTCTTTCAGGGTGGTTACATTTGTGTTTCTGGGACCATAGCAGAAGGCTTCACACAGATGACCAGATAGTTACATCATTTAACAACTATTTTGAACACATCCTCAAAATTTTTCTAGCAAGGGCCAACATCTTGAGGAGAAGTCATAAAAATAATTTCTTACAACAAGAGTACAAATGAAAAAGAAATGAAAGGTAGAAGTAATTGGTAAAGAGAAGCAACAGTGCATAAGCATACTCTGGCCTTCCCATGGGGCTGTTTAATTAATTATAATTTAGTCTTACCAGTTAATTTCTACTCAAAGATTTTCTTTCACTAGCTCTAGGCAGGAAATGCACCCGAGCAGAAATTTGTGTGAAAGAGACAATCTGTAAACAGTGCTTCCATCCTAACTGGGAGCACATGCATTATTATAAAGCAACTTTAATTAGAGGCAACTTAGAAAAGATACCATCACTCTGACAGCAACTGCTGTGTACTGAACAAGATGAAACTCAATCCCTTGGAACCAAAACAAACAGGCCATCACAAGATACTACAGTTTTGAAACATAGTGTCTTTGGAAGGAAATGCCAGAAAATATGATACCATGAAAGCATTTTCTGGGTTACTAATCAAGCCCAAAGGTTTTTTGAGGGTCTGGGGCCGAATAAACCCCTAATTTACTATATTAATAACATTAATCTATTGAAAAGATACTAGTATTTTATGTTTTTCTCTCAGCTCACAGGACAAAGAGTCTTATTTCACAGTTTTAATAGTAGAAATCACAGGATCACAAGAAAATTTGCATCCAGTTGCACTTTCCATCTGTTATTTATTACCCTCTGTTGTGAAAGTGCTGACTTGCCCTGGTGACAGACCACATCCCACATCCCGTCAAATGCAGCAGAAGTAATCTTTTTCAAGACTATGGATTTACAATGTCACTTGAAATAGGAGGCAATGGACAAGAGCCTCAAAACTGGAAGAAAAAGGAGAAATAAGACAAACTAGCCATGCTACAATCATGCGGGTGACTAATTTGGCAAGGGTGCTCACAATAAGTTCATATTCGTAGCACAGATGTAATGAGCATGGATGGCTTTTATCAGTACTGGGCTTTGGTTCTCATACTTGGAAATAAGTGAGAAGAACCACAGCACAACTTCAGTTTGCCCTGGCTCTCTTGTTTCAGCAAAGATGCCACCACATTGTGCTTGTTCTTCTGAGCATGGTGACATCCATACAGACACGAAGTGAGCAGGAGTCCGGCTAGAACCCTACTTTGTTGTCTTTCTTACAGCTCTAACACTGTCTGCAGAGGCAGAACCCCCATGAGAAGTGAACAGGGGCAAATCCAGATTGTGCTCATTTTCTGGAAGGAAATATTTGCCCTTGAACTTAAGGCTAAGCAATAGGAAAATGCAATCACCAGGCAGAGTTTTATATGGCTTTGCCAAACATACCTTTGGCCCTTAACACTTGCTTGTCTATTAAAATAACTCCATTGACTGCATGGCAACATGATTTTGTTTTGGGTAACTGAACATCAAGTTTTAAAGAGCACCAGGGGAATGTGTGGTGCTTGAAAGACTTAGGAAGGTATTTCTGGGTTCTTTGCACTGCTCCATTCAGTTGTCTACATGCTCGTCAGGGAACTGAGAGCTGAGAACTGTCATCAGGAATAGTTTTTGGGCATCGGGAATATTTTGTAGTAACAGGGGATGATAGATACATGCTGAATAGTGGCCAGTAAGCAAATTCACTTCTAAGATGAAAGCCTGTGTAACATCTTTAATAATGGGTCCAAATCTAATATTTTTACTAGAAGAAATTGTGTGTTCTGTAAAGACATGGGCTAAAATGTGATGATGCTGACATGTGGTTGCTGTCCTAATGCTCAAAGCAAGAAGTACAAGACTTTTTTTTGTGTCAGAAATTACAAAGCTGGATGCCAGGATTTGTCCAGGAGCAGTAAGGGCCACCCCCCATAGGAACTGTCAGGGCAGGACTGCCAGAGAGAGCTTGTTCCACGGCCCCAGCAGCTGCAGGGCAGCCAGTGGTCCTGAACATCAGCATAATTGTAATGATGATGGGTCAGGGCTGAGGTGCAAGTGTCTTGGGTTTTTTCTCCAAGATTCAGCTGGTTTTAGAGTCTTTTTGCCCTCTGCAAAGCTCTGAGCCAAACACAAGAAAGAGACGGAGTCTTCAGGTTCTGATTTTTCAAGGTTCCATGCTTCGTTTATTATTTCTTATCTTACAAATTTCTCAGTGCCCCACAAAGGTCTGTGCAGCTGCTCAGGCATCTGGTGACTCCCCGACTCCTCCCGGACTGGGCAGTCTCTATCTTTTATACTAATTGCTACGTATTCTTTATTTATCATTATTTGCCAATACCTATCACTTATACTAAACAGGTCATCTCTGCTTTGACCCAATCTCTTTAAACTACTTTGTGCCAGCGTCACTGCTGAAAATGGAGTGAGGGAAGAATAAAGAAGAAGCAGGAGACAACGCCCCAAATCCTCCATCTTGCCCCCATTCACTTCAATACTAAAAACCCAAATCTACTGTTTTCTCACCCTGTGATAAGCTAAACTACAATCTTTCACACTCTTGTGGCCTGCAAACCCTCTCTCAGTGTAGGAAGTTTTTCCCATGGACTGAGATCAAAGCCAGTGTCTCTCTGAGCTCTGGGCTGGGGTCCCTGACCCCCCTGTCCAGGTCTCTGACCCTCCAGGGCAGCCGAAGGAATGCCCTGGACTCCAACACAAGTGGGAAGTCAGTCTGTGGGACAGGGTGAGTGTGGCACACAGCCAGTTACAAGCATGTTTGCAGTGTAGCTCAGGAAATTTCACCAAAGGTGAAATCAACTAAAATCAACTCTGAGGCAAAGTGGGAAAAAAACCTGATCAGCCTTCTCACAGCTCTCTATCACACAGCTCTTCTCCAACCAGTTTGATCCAAGGTCCCAGAGCTGTACTGTTTCAGGGCCAGGCAGGAGCACAGGAGGGAAGAAAAATGTTCTCAGGGCTGTGATAGGATTTTTAGGAAGAGAATGAGAATATTAGTTTTGCTGGAACAAAATGTCAGTGTGAATAGCATCCCTCATTTTAAAACCTCATTTTAACCTCCAAATCCAGTCATTTATGTTTATTTACTGTCACATAATGTTTTATAGGCCACATCTCTTTTAAATGCAGTTCCTTCACATCAATATACTAGAAATGAACGTAACACTTTATATCTATCTCACTTAATTTCCTTCAGCTTTGCTTAAACTATTTGATAATTATGTTGCAGTGAAATTGGTGTCTCTCAAGACACTGCAACTTCTATCAACTGGTGAGCATATAGGCCGTGCTGTGATCAGTACTGTTGAGCTGGAACCCTTCCTCCCTCTCAAGTGGGCTTGTGACATGCCCCTGTGTGAGGCAGGCAGTACAGGTCTGGTGTTTCTGGTGCCAGGGATGGCAGGCTGCAGTACAAGACTCAGAAGAAAGCAGGCTGTCCAGAAGTTTGACCTTGATGGACTGAGATGGGGCCATTTCAGAGCAGTGGGATGAACCGTGGAAATCCCATTTGCTGGGGCACATACACCTGAAGGATCCTTGGATCCATCCTCTGCCTCTTCTTCTGCTTTCTCTTCCTCTTCTTCGTTTCAGTTCTGCAAAGCAAACCACCTCAGATTTTGATTAGAGGAATATATCAGCTGTGCACACTTTGCAATGTCTGTGAGGTTCAGGATAAGATAAATAACCAACCAAGGGAAGGGTGTGATGCTGTGAAACACACTTGTTCTCTGAAGCAATGCCGCCACAGATTATTTTACTTTCGTATCGAATAACCTACATTTTAGTGTTATGCCTTTGTGTGCAGGTGCAAGTATGTGCATGCTGTGACACATGGGTCAAATTAATCACTGGATTCAATCCATTTTTCAGTGGCACTATCCTGAGAATGAGCTTTGCTCACAGTGTGTAGCAGGAGCACCAGCTATATGTCTGTGTTTCAATAACTGAAACAAGCAAGCCTAGATACCAATCTCTCTAGATCTTACTGATTTTAGTCTTCATGCTGTGTGACTGTGCACTTAATTATGGGATTATTGATTTGAAGATAATCCAGATGATTTGTCCAGATGACGTCTCAGAACACCAAAAGAGAAACCATTCTAAGATACATTTCCTTTATTATTACCATTTCCTGTTTGGTTTCAATTTTTAGCTCTGTATCAGCCACCTCTGCAGACTACATACCAGTCATGGTTGCTTTAATAAACTGAGGAGAAAGGAACTGTAAATATACTATTTAACAAGTTGATACTTTTCCTTTAATAAGTTTTTCTGTTACACAGCAAAACTTAGACAGCTGGCTGGATTTACTCTTCTTCAATTAGCAATCAAAACTCTCCACATGCATGAGTGCTGCAGATCAATGCCCACCGAGCCAAGTGTTCTTTATTGTGATAAGAATAAAATAACCAGAGGAGGAAGAAATAGCTGTGGGAGCTCATTTTAAGAGATTCACGTGCAAGTGGAAAAGGCACATGGTTGAAAATTAGCTATCAGTGCATGTAGCCTGCTCTGTAGGATTTGGGCGCTGACCCAGACCACTGCATGTCCCAGAAGAGCACACTGGGAGCACGTTGAAGGGGGCTCCATCCTGTTACAGCAAGCCCTCAATTCTTTCTGTGATCCTGCTGTAACTGTCACTGCACCTCTCTTCTGGACAAAACACAGCAAGACTTTCATCTCTGACATGTGTCTCTCTTGAAGCTCACGCATGCTGAATGAATTCTTTCATTTTCAGAAACCACATATTTATTTTGGGGTCTTGTTTTGCAGATGATAGACAACACATGGCCAGAACTTCTGTCTATAGTCAGCCTGTATTCTTCAGTCCCGTTTGTTTAGCTTTAGAAATATCCTACATCTTTCAGCCCACTCATCAGAGAGCAGCAATCTATTTCTCTGAAAGATTTGAATCTTGTCCTGTCTATTGCCTTGGCTTGCTTATATTAAATGTTTCAGTTTGATTAACTCTCTCTGTTTTAAGTGATGGCAAAGCAGAGTGGTCACCGACCTGCCTTTCAGAGTGGGGATATAATGAATGACCCCCTGGAATGAATGAAACAGCTATGCCTGATCACAGCTGGTCAAGCAGGCCATTATATTTAACTCTCCTTGCACTTTTATCACACAGAATAAGATAAATCATGTAAGGTTTGTGCATTTCTTGGCCAGGTCTGTTGATGATTTAACTCTTGCCAGTGAACTCCCTGACTTTCTCTGGATTCACAGCTATTAAAGAGAAGTAAACACACGGGTGTTCAAAGGCTTTCTCCTCCCTCTGCGGCTCTTCCCATGTTCCTGACTGGAGATGAAAAGGAAAGGGCAAAAATTGCTCTGTCCCAACATGCGTTCCAACTAATGAAACAATTATCTTACAATGTGGTTTAGTATGGGGTAATTGTAAAAGAAAGCTGCTTGGCAGCGTGTCTTGGGGCGAGCAGCTTCCGTGATGTTTCCAATCCTTCACCCAGGGAGAAGCTCAGCAGGAGGGATGGGATTATGAAACACAGCATGTTTTGGAAGTCCCACCCTGGGCTTTGCACAGGGTGGTGGCTAGTGTGTGCTTTTCAAGCCTGTAGTTTCTTATCCAAGTTTGTGAAGACTTGAGGAGTAGCCAGTGCTCTGTCTTCAGCTTAGCCTATATCTTACATAACATCTCCAAATCCAGTAATATTTTGACAGTCTCTCAATCGATGCCTAGGACAGAGATTGAGCTACTCCTTTGTGTGCTTTAAAGACAAGTTGCTCCAGAGCAATGGAGAGCATTGATGGTGGGGTTGCACAGGAAAGCCAATGCTAGCTCTGGCAGCACATTATCTATCTATCTATCTATCTATCTATCTATCTATCTATCTATCTATCTATCTATCTATCATCTAGCTATCTATCTAGCTATCTCACCTGACTGTTCATCAGACCAATGTACTTGTACTCTCTTTGGTATAATCAATGGTCACCTTTAGGTCAGATTTCTGAGTTTTAGGCAACAGGAGCGATTTAGTGGGGGCGTGTCCTGATACTCGTGAAGGCACATTTATCATGATGAAGAGTGAACTGAGCAGGGACAAGTTTGCTGTTGTTTTATAATTCTGAAAGGCTCATAAATCACAGCACCACAGCCAGACATATTGTTTATTAAGCATGAAAACCCCTTAAAAGCATATGATACTTTGGTAAATGCTGTATTGCTTGTCCTGAAGAAGCTTGCAGATGTGAGAAAAATGTTGCAACTCCAGGGAAAGAATTGTTCCTTAAATGCAGAAGAGGAAATTGCAGAGGGAGGAAATAGTAATCCATCAGGAACTCAGGCTCCCAGATTTACTTGTGTACTTGAAAAATAAGAGTGGTGTTGAAACAAAAATTAACAGGTCTCCAGAAATCTTGACCCTGATTACTCTGTCTATCAAGTCCTACCTCAGTGCACTGCCCTGTAAGATGAAAACAAAAAACAAAAACAAAAACAAACAAATGAAAAAAAAATCAGTAGAGGTACGTGCATAGTGGACACGGTCCAGAGCTTTTCTTTATAGAAACTAATTTAATTGTTCAGACAGTTTTTCCAGCACAACTCCAAATACAATCATTCCTAACCCAGTGTTTTTAAGTAGTTGAAAGTGCAGTGGTTTCAAAAAGGAACTAAATTATTTGTATTGCTGGACCTGTCTAATTTTCTTGAGACTTGTTATCTTTCCCACTTAGCCCATTTGCCCAAAGGTCTGTCAGACCCCTGTGCCATGGCAGCATTTAAATTTACTCTTAGTTCTAAACAAAGTCTCTGAGATGCCTCATTCCTACAGCTATTATTAAAAACAGAGGCTTTTTGAAACAGTACCCAGCCAAGACTCTGTCTGCACAGGGCTTTGTCAACACTATGAGTCTCATATTCTCCACTACATCTTTGTAGAAGAGGCTTTGTCAGGGAGCCCCAGCTGTCTGCAGCTGCAGTGCGGTCAAGGTGCTGTTCCTTGCCCAGCCCCAGCCTGGGGCCTGTCCCACGGTGTTGCTGCCGTGGTGGAAGCCCTTTGATTCCAGGGGCAGCTGAGGGCAGATGGATAAAGGGCTTTAGCTGCTTGGGTGCTTGCAGGTAGAGCAGATGGCTGCTGGATGTGAGTCCTTCACAACACAACCAACTGCTTATTTTTTGGCACAAACAGTTCTAGTGGATGTCACTATTATATATCCCAATCCAAAACATCCATTAAAAAAAGGTAAAGAGAATGTCTATAATAGCAAATGTCTATAATAGCAAAACATAAAATTGACCTGTGTGGGATAGGAGAAAAGGGAGCAGGTGTCCATCTTCCAGCCCCATGGCATCAGACAGAACCAGGCTGCTCTGTTTCATGAAGAAATCCCTCAAACCTGTGGGTGCAGTTTCCTATTAGGACATTTCATCTCTCTGCAGTGCCTGACATTTGGTTTACTCTGCAACCAAAATTAGCACTAGATGGGTGAGTTGTTTTTGGCTGGGGTAGAGTTAATTTTCTTCACAGTGATGAGCATGGCTGTGCTTTGGATTTGTGCTGAACACAAATACAGATAATATAGAGATGTTTTTGTATTGCTGAACAGGGCTTATGAAGACCCAAGGCCTTTTCTGTGTTTTGTACGGACATACTGATGAGGAAGTCGGGGAGAATGGGAATCTGGGAGGAGACACAGCTGGGAGAGATTACCCCATCTGACCAAAGGCATATTCCAGGCCATATGACATCATGCTCAGTATATAAAGTAGGGGAAAGAAGAAGAAAGAAGGGATGTTTGGAGTGATGGGGTTTGTCTCCTCAAGTAGCCATTACATGTGATGGAGCCCTGATCTCCTGGAGCTGCCTGAGGCCCTGCCTACCTACAGGAAGCAGTGTATTAATTCTTTGTTTTTCTTTGTTTCTGTGCTTTTATTTTCCCTATTGAATTGTCTTTATCTCAAGCCATGAATTTTCCAGTTTCTACCCTTCTGATTCTCTCCCCAATCCTGCTAGTGGCGGGGTGAGTGAGGAGCTGCATGAGGCTTGGCTGCTGGCTTGGGTTAAAACCAGGACAATGGGTCATTAAACTCATGCAGTGTGACTGTTCCTGTCCCTCAGCTTCCTGTATATCTGCTCCATTAATGGATATCAAATCTTCTGGATATAACAGCAGGGAACAGTGCACTAGATTTAGTGAAGCAAATTCTCAGAACTTGAAAGTGTAGTTTTTTAAACAAAGAATCTATTCTTTAACCTTCCGTTGGTTTGGGGTTTTTTATAAGTTACAAAATCTTTTTTTATAAAGACCTGGAGCTATTCTGAGATGAAAAAGTGTTGGCTGGTACATATAAAAAAATCCACCAAGCACAATTTCCTTCTTCATGTCTGTTTTTCTACAAAGAAAAATGGTCCACCACTAATCAGCAATGAAAGATGAACCTGAAATGAATCAGGACATCTCTCCTGAAAATCCAGATGGGCCGGAAGATCTGTTTAACTTACCCAGCAATGAAAGTCCCCATTGTCTCTACAATATTGACATAATATAATTTCCTTTAGTGTTTCATGTCCTGGAAATGGCAGCATAAAAGTAAATATTTGACTCTGAGTTTATATACAAGTTCCCTGTCTTCACCAGGTTCTGCTTCCTTCTCTTTCTCCGGACTTTATAAGGGTTGCTCAGATGCCATTGACCGTATTGGAGAGCCCCCAAGGAAAAGCCAGCCCCCATCACAGTCATCCCTTCAACCAGTGCTAACTACAATGAAAGATCTATAACACTTGTTTAGACTTCTAAATCGGAACTCAGTCTTAAATGCTGATTAATTACACCCATGATGTCACCACATCCATCCAGTCCCACCAGCACACCAGCCTAGGGGCTGTACATGATAGTCCAGCTCAGGAGAGAGCCAAGAGAGCGGAGCTGGCCGGTGGGGACAGAGCAGCAGCCAGAGCCGCAGTGCTTCATCTGCTGTCAGCAGCCAGGACATTCAGCAGGGCGGCTGGATTTTTATGACAAGAGCTTGTGAAAGTCCTGAATTGTGGTCCAGACAGAGAAGTTAGCTGATTTATCAGATAAGCCCGGTGCTCAGGCACAGTGCTGAAGAAAACAGTGAGACAAACCAAGTTAGACATTGGTCCCATGCAGTTCCTCTGGTAATAAGGGACTGAATCCCCAACATGAAGAGAAGATCATGCTTGTTTTCCCTTGTCTTTCCAAATGAATGCTGTGAAATTTATACTTTGGCCAACCATAATCCCTTACCCTGTTCAAAACATTTGTATTGTTCATACAAATCTTTACTGAAAATATATTTTAGGATCTCAAAACAAGCTTGCTTAACTTCTACAAATCTTTTCTTTCAAAAAGAAAGAATTAAACCCAAGGCATTAGAATTGTTTATGCAAAACAGAGCTTAAATTTTCTTCTCTTGAAACTAAAAATCAGTAGCATTAAGTGAACAAGTGGACACATAAGGTGGTGAATCATGACTATCTAGTGCCGAAAGATATATAAACAGAGAATAATTCGTGACCAAATGTACAATTCAAAATTTTTAAGACATTGAACTAATTTGTAACGATGAATACCTCTAATTACAGCTTGTTCTAAGCATTCATACAAAGGAACAAAAAAATAAAATTAATCATTTTTGTGATCATATTTTTGGCTAATATTCTATTGCTCCTGGTGTAGTAGGACTTTGAATCTCCAGCTGTGAGCTGGTATCCATTTTATGACAGACTGTTCAAGAAAGGAGAATCAGTCCTTGTCCAGAGTGCTTGGAAGTCTAAGTTTGTGAGGTCTGATATTACAAAGGACTGGAAAGAGAGCTGGCATTAGAGGACTGAAAACGAAGGTTGAGAAGATAAGGAAACAACAGAAGAACTATTTCTATTTAAAGCAAGACTTTAGAAAGAGGCATGACTGGAGGAGGTACAGTGCGTTACATGTTATCCTACATGCATATATTAACCCAAGGACTGGCTGTCACTGGTCCTGAGGATGTCAAAAACACAAGGAAATGTGTGAGACTGGGCTCATGTGACCAAGTGGAACCAAAAGGTAATGCAAGTTGTCCCCTGAACAGGTTGATCCTGAGGAGAGTAGAGAGCAATTTTGTGTCTCGTGCTTCCTAGACACCTTTAATTTACTAACATAGAAAAGAAAACATTATTAAAAAATTCCAGTTAATCATGGGGGGGAAAAATACTATATCTCTACACTCAGTGAATAGGTTTGGTGCCAGTCAACCAGTTCCGTTGCTTCAAGGTGTTTAGCATAGCAGTGGTGACTGAAGTCACCTCCCTTCTCAATCTTACTTGAAGCGGGTATGAACACAAGTGGGAAGAAAAATTAATAGGAAGGGTAGTAGGAAGGAGTGGAGGCATCTCAAGACACTCCAATGATTAAAGTAGACACAGCTGGGAGAACCAGGGATAACATTATACAAAGATACAGGGAGACCTCAGGGAAGAGGGTCCAGAAGATAAAAGGTGTATCTGGAAGAAATGTAAGAAGACACTAAGGGCACCTACTGATGAGGTCACACAGAGATCCAGATGAGTGACAAAGGCAATCTTGGGGCTATTCACAGGAAGCCTGGCTGGAGACAATGAAGGATCTGGCCTTAGGAGGTGAGGGATAAGTGTGAAATACACATGGGGATCGAAGAGGTTAAAAAGCGTGTCTGGGGAGTAGGAGGGATATGGAGTTATTGGAGGAGCTCCCAAAATTGTTAATAGTAATGATGTGAGAAAAACCAATAAACAATGGATTGGTATTTTTTTTTAATCATTGTTGGAGGAAAATAACTGACAATTGCTTCTTTCATCTAGCACACAATCTTTTACAAATTTTTAGCTCTGGCAGGAAAACACTGGAGTTGGGCAAACAATTTTTGCATTGAAACTTTGTACAGTTTTGGCCATTATTTTAATGACATATCTTGCAGTGTATGTTGATTGCTCCCATGAGTGTATTCATTATTTGCTCAATACATTTTCATGGATTAATTATCTGTAGTCAATATTCATACTCGAGTGCCACCAATGCCGAGATGTTATTGCTAATCTTGTTATTAGGTGATCTGCATAACAATTCAGCTAAAGAAATCAGATGATTTTGAGATCTCTGCCTTATGGTAAAAACCTGCAGTCCTCCCAGCTGTAGAGCAAATTTTTAAAAATACCTGTCAAGAGTTAGAAGCAAAAGTAATTTAGAGCTCCAAATACACAACTTGAACTATTTTGAGATTTGTAAGTCATTGTTCAATATTTAATCCAATAAATAGTATTTAAAACAGTACAGATTTTAAAATGTGATGTTGCACATATTTACATAGCGGATTTCGCACTTTGCAGTCAGTTAATGTTAGTAGACAAAAAAATTTAGAGAAGCAGTCTTTATCTGAAAGGTAACTAAAGATGGCAAAAGCAATTTGAGAAAAGGTCAGAGTAACGTTCATCTGTTTGATCAAAATTCTTTAAAATGTTTGTTTAAAAGATCTTTGGGCTAAAATGTCATTCAAATACAACAAAGAGGGCTGCAACTGATTTAGGCTGGTCACTCAGAAGTGAGAAACTCAGCTCGATATTAAAATACTGGCAACGAGATAGGGACACTGAGGGACAGGATGGATGACAAACATGAGAAGTGGGGAGAACTAAGTTCTGTAGAAATGAGATACTGAAAAATAAGACTGAATTTGAATCCTGGGTTTGAGCTCCACTGACATTTACAAACGTAATCTCAACTGCCAATTTAAAACAGGAATGGATGAGTAAAATAATCCAGGGAAAAGGGGCTCCATCAAGCACACCCAGCCCAGCCATGTGAACATGGCTTCGCTGCTCTCCCAGTCCAGCTGGCTTTCTGTCTGCACGCACAGGCTGACTAATCTGCTGCCTGAGTGGGCTGCTACTGCTTGTTAAGCCAATTCTTAAAATAGTGGCTGACCTAATTATATAGCATGGATCTTTACCTCAAATATATATGATGACTGTTTACATGAAATGCATACTGGATATTTTTTAACAATTACTTTTCACATCTCATCACATCTTCCTTCACTGAGCACAATTAAAGGGATGTGTATTTATGCATCAAACTTTACAGCACAGATTTAGAAAGCAAAACATATTAAACTGGTTGTTTTTCCCTAGTAGGCACTGAGGAGGTGGATAAAGGGGAGGAATACTGACAGTGTCATTATCTGTCTTTAATAATTTCTCTGACATAGGTTGAAAGCTTCTAGACATGTAAAACTGTAAGTGCAGTGATACTATCAACCAAGTTTTGATTGCTGAGTTCATTATGCAGCTTGCTAGGTTTTAGATCAGAGTCATTAATTACTGTGAAAGTGTCAGACATTGCAGGGATTTTCTTGATGTAGAGTCTGTTTAGCATCTTCTCTACTACAATGAAAAAGTAGCATATTTTACAGGTGAAATCAATGGAGACAAACTAATTATCTACCACCTATAGATTAATAGGATGTGGGATGAAATGATGATCAGTGCTAGAAACAGATTTGCAAATGGGCACTACCCACTTTGTCTGTACAAAAAACTGGTTCATCGGCTATGAGCAGTACTTGAGTACTATTGTTGTAGATGGTTTCTGCAGCTCCTCTTCTCTGCTCTCTTTATTAGGGCCATCTTAGATGTTTCTAGAAAAGCGGTAGTCACAGTTTCAAATGCAGTTTAGACATGGTTAAATCAAGGGTAAATTTCCCCCTAATTATCCCTTATTCTGGGACTTTACGAGATCAGTTGTTACAGAATTGGTTTTAAATGCTGCAGGCAAAGTAGAGGATTTTATTTAACATGTCAACATCTTTTTTAGAGTATTTGAATTTAAGGACACTTAAACAGGACATTTGACATGAAAAGTTCAGATTTTAATTCCAAAATTGTATTTTTCAACAAAACTTGAGCAACTGTTATTAAGAAATAGAAAGAAATAAATTAAATACAACAAGGCAGTTCAAAAGTCTG
The DNA here is from genome assembly GCF_015227805.2 of Hirundo rustica. Lineage (NCBI taxonomy): Eukaryota > Metazoa > Chordata > Aves > Passeriformes > Hirundinidae > Hirundo > Hirundo rustica. The sequence goes on from NC_053452.1 coordinate 41,645,416, forward strand.
AAAATGAAGTAAGTCTAGTGAAACAGAATGCCTTGGATTTGCCCAAACAATTTTTTCTTCTTTTAAAAATCCTCACCAAGTTTTATAAGGCGTTACTATAAGACATTCCTCTCACAAATTTATTTCAGCTCTCAATTAGAAGACTGAAGACTTTAGTTATCCAAGATGGTGTACCTCTGATATTGCCTAGGCTCCCTGACCCTATGTACTTTATTAAATCTGAAAAGATAACAAGCTGAGAGTGGAAAAATGATAGAGCTGGAGGCTGCAGTTAGCTGTGAGTATTACAGGCATTGTGATAGGCAACTTCAGTGTGTGGGGATCTCTGCACAGAAGAAACATAAGCAAAGTCTCTTGAGTATCATAGGCTCCTGGGTTTTGTCCTTCCTTTATATGACAGGTGACCAGACCAGTGCAGGGCCCCTTTACACCAACAAAAATGGAAGGACGAGAAAACAGTGACATTTGTGTAATGTGCAAAAAACCTTGAGGATAAATGCGGTTCCACAACTAAAAGAGAAACAAAACCCAGGAGCTCCACATAATTTTGGGAGGGGGGAACAAAGTCAGCAGTGAATCCCACTGGGGGAGCCATCAGTGCTGTTCATCTGCAGCTCCAATGATTGCTGTGCCTGTGTACATGGTGGGGTTAGATATTTCCTCTGAGCTTCACAGGTAATGAATTCTCTGCTGGGACCCCGGGGAGTAATAAATTTGGTCCTGTGGTTTGATAGCAGTGACAGAAATGGCCTAATATCAGGTAGGAAATGGGATCTCTTTCCTCAGATGATGGTTGGGTTGTGTCCACGCTGGACAATTTGAAAAAATTCAGCAAGCCACGCTGTACCACTTAGAAGTGGACTAGGTTAGAGAAAACCAGTATAATGAAGATGTGTTAGTGAGGGTCTGGGGCTTGGGAGGGGGGAGGAATTTGCTTTTTTGTGTGTGCACTTTCTGCTGAAACAAGATTTTATTCCCCTCAAGCATGCCCTTTTCATCACATTGTCCAGATAATTTAAAATGAACAGGCAATAGACTTCCTATATTTCCCTCAGGAGGCTATTCCACAGTGAATAAACCTGATCCTTCCATTTTTCTCTAGGTGAGCTAATGTTTTATTTTGCTACTTCTACCCAGTGCTGCTAGCCATGCCCCACTCTGAAGAATCTCTTGGTTGTTTTGTGTTCTGAAAAGAATTAGTTTTATTATTCTCTTTCTTTCTCAGTTACCATGTTAAAAATATTCAACCACTGTCTAACTTCCCATGAATTGTCTTCAATCCTGTCAGATGCTTTCATTTCACTTCACTGAATTTCCTCCCAAACACGGGTTTTTGTGTCATCCACTTTTTCTAAACTTCCTCTTACCATAAGTGCTGCTAACATCTATAACAGAGTGTATGAGCTGTGGCACAGCCCATGGCCACTGCTTAAAGACGTGTCCTCACTCTGCTGTCTGTTTCTGTGCTGTGATAAAGAAAGGCACTGTGATAAATGGAGCCCAATGCACAGCTGCTTAGATAGGATCCTGAACTACTATTCCTAGCATAGGCTGTTATTAACATTTCACACATCACAAAGATATTTTTATTTATCTCCTCCTTTTTGCACCATGCTCTAGAGCCACAAAGAAGCACATTCTTTTCCTTTACCTTAAATGTCTTTGTTATCTGCCTTTCCTCACAGACACTGGTGCTACATACCTTTTCCTCTGTACAGTTGTAGGCAGTGCTGCAGCTGAAAATGGCCGGCACACTTCTAAGGGGAAGAGTTGAATGGCCCAGGCCTGAGGACAGTCTCTGAGGGTGGCCCAAGATGTGTTAGAGTCCAGGGCATTCCTTTGGTTGCCCTGGAGGGTCAGGGACCTGGGCAGAGGGGTCTGGGACCCCAGCCCAGAGCCCAGAGCTCAGAGAGACACTGGATTTGATTTCAGTCCATGGGAGAGGTTTCTTGCACTGCAGGAAGCATTGCAGGCCACAAGAGTATGAAAAATAGTAGTTTAGAATATCACAGAGTGAAAAAACAGTGGGTTTGGGATTCTTGGATTGAAGTAAATGGGGCAAGATGGAGAATTTAGGGCATTGTCCCTTTCTTCTTCCTTCTTGTTCCCTCACTCCATTTCTGCAGTGACGTTGGCACAAAGTAGTTAGTGAGGATTGGGTCAGAGTAAAGATGACCTTTTTAGTAATAGTGATAGACATTGGTAAGAAGTAGTAAATAAAGAATACGTAGCAATTAGTATAAAAGATAAGGACAGCCCAGAGACAGGAGGAGTCACCAGATGTCCGAGCCGCGGCAAACATCTTTTGGACACTGAGAAAATTGTAAGATAAGAACTAATAAACGAAGCATGTAACCTTGAAGACTCTGTCTTTTCCTGCGTTTGGCAGAGAGCTTTGCAGAGGGCCAGAACTCTAAAACCACCTGAATGCCGGGGAATTTAAGCTCATAAAAAAGAGCCCCCGACAACTGCTGTCCCTGGGATGGGCAGAAACAAAGATGTCCTAATTTCCTCTCTCCTGAAGTGCTGTTCTGTGAGTGGCTGCCCACCATGCATCCTACAGTGCTCTGGGTCTGGGAGTAGTGCCAAAGATTAATAAACTCTTCAACTTCATGTACTATGACAACTGCTCTACCCTATGCTTGTAGTTGCATCCATCGGCCATAGGACAAAAAATACTTGTTTGTAACTTCAATAAACCAAAAGTCCATCAAAGGGGGCCATATCTGTAGAAACAGAAGCACTGGTTCCAAGCTAAAATGTCTATGCTTTCTAAAAACCATCCAGGCTAAATCCAGTAACAAATTAGCTTGGCACTCGGTGATCTCAGAAGCTTTCAGATTTAGACTGCAGCTGAGCAGAGGAGATGAAGACCAACATTTTCTCCATAAGCTGTTCCCATTCCCTGCTAAATATGGCACAAAGCTGCACAAATAGTTATGCTGGGATGTGCAGGGAGCTCAGAGTAAGAAAACTACAGCTGGAGATAAATGGACTTTAGAGGGCTGACAGATGCCATCCAAGCCTGATTAATGTAGACACTGAAAAGTGGCAGTTTGTAGAGGAAGTTTCATAGGTCTTCAGAGCAGCTCTCTCATTCATCCTCCTTACTGGTGTGTATGACAGCATTTAAGAGGCTCTTGGCATTTTTCACGAGCAAAAAAAGAGATAATTTAGACAGTGATCAAAAGCCTGACTCTGAAGGCACTGCAGTGTTCTGCAGTCTGGACGCCTTCAAGGCAGAGCCAGATCTGGCTGCCAGAGGTGCAGCAGCATATCCTACCTCCCTGTACAGCAGGGGAGGGTTGGAAGGCTCCTGCCAGGATCAATGCAGCTGCTTTTAGGGCAATGTAATAATGGTGGTGTTTTGGTGCAACATGATCATGTGTGTAAAGGAGGAAGGAGCGCAGTGTTATTTAATGATAATAAAATTTTAATGTAAGAGGCTAACATTTAAATGAGCCTAATACCTAAACCTTGGATATGGTCTGTGGAGGTGCAGTGGAGAGACAAGAAAGGGGAAACTTGATCTGTTCATGACTGTACTGTATTGCCCAATTTTTGCAACTTCCCAGAGACTCACTGTTATTAAGGCTTTGTATTCGTGGGTGCTCTTGGAGCTGGGACACACCATTTCCCCAGGGCTTCATAGCAGGAATGACTCTGCACAGGCACAGTCCTGCTGCTGCTTTCCTCCAGACTGCTGTATTAGCCACCCTTCTAATGCCCCTATCCCACTCTTTTTCAAGCCTCCTTCAAACAGATATTCTGGAAAGCTGAAACAGTTCAGCAGGTCAATACAATAACAGGGAAAAGACAGATCCTCATGAGTGTCCAGAGCTCCTGACATGTGGGACTGCAATTATCAGCTGATCAAACAGATGTATATCACTGAGAGCAAGATGCAAGGGAGGCAGCAGCAGGCGCCTTGTCACCAGCCTCTTGTTGCAGCTTTTGGACTGAGCCCCCCCATGACAGAGCTGGAGTTAGGGGGGCTGGGGAGCCAGGAGGGTGTGAGGGTCCCTGTCTTGGCTGGACATTCAGCCTTGTCCTTCACAATTTGTACTGAAACCTGGTTTTGATTTTTGCCTCTGTAGAAGGGTCTGAGGGGCAGACTGAGTGGTAAATGAAATGGGAGGCATGGAAGAGCAGCCTTCTGTGACCTCTGCTGCTGCTGCTGGGGATGGGGGTCTCCTCTGGGAGAGAGGGTCAGAGGGCATCTGTCAAAACAGGACAGGCTGTGGGGAGTCTCTGGGACAAAGGCAATGGCATCAGGGCTCACCGTTCAGTGGTATAAAACCTGGCGCACGGGAAGACACGGGGAGACCTGTCACACATTGTGTTTGTGTCCTTGCCAGCCGGTGTCCTCTGGGGGGAACAGCTTGTCTGAATTAGCCACGGTCTTCTCTGAAAACGCTTGGAATAGCCAGGCACTGCGATGGACCTCCAGTCAGCTCAAAACACTTGGCAGGGAAGAGTGCAGGTCCACTCTGGCTGGGGAGGGAAGTGTCTTGCTGATGGCTGGGCAGGGAGCTGGGAGGAGGGATGGGGCAGCAGCCAGGGTCAGGGCTGGGGTCTCCAGTGCTTACACCAACCCGCTCCTCCCCACACAAGTAGGGAACAACTCATCCTCCAGGCTGTGAGTGATAAGGGAAAGGGTAAACGGATTTAGGGAGAGAGGGGAAAAAACACCTGTGAGAGCAGGAAAAGGTGTTTGATTGTAAAAGTGGTGTGAGGGTAAAGCAATTCTGCTGGAGTAGCAATTGTGCCCTATCTTTAGAAGGAAGCCTTTAGAGGAAGCGGCTGAAACAGTGGTGTTTTTCATACATTTGAACCTAGGATAAAAAGACAAAGTTTCCTTATTACCTTCAGTATGCCCTTGTTCCTCACTTCCTTGTATTTACTGTAGGAAATACCTTCAATATCTCAAACGGTGAGGTTATCTGACTGCAAACACTTCTTTAGTCATCTAAGTAACTTGCACCAGGGAAGAAAGTAGGTAGTTTAAGTGATGTTGGTCATTCATTTCCCCAGGGGCTGCATTAAGTTTCCTGACAGACTCAGTCCTGTGCACTTTTGCATCACTTCCCCCTTTGCTCATGATGCCAAGCACCACTGGGATTCATCGAAATCTGTTCTCCTCCCTTTTGTGCTGTGGAGCTTTGATCTGCTTATAGGAGAGACCTAGCCAACACTGATTTTGAGTGGCTTCCACCTTCAGCCTTATCATGCAGCCTTTGAAATATTGCCTTTCTTTTTTTCCCTAATCCTCTTATTGCTGGGACAAAAGGGCAGCAGAAGTGCAGTAGCACCCAAACGGCTCAGCAAGCTCCATCTTCAGCAAAGTGTTTTAGGAAACACAGATGGCTTTAACCTGTATCTATCTGCTGAACACACAGATAGGGAGTGTAAAATCTCTGCAAGCTGGAGACAGCGGTCAGAGGAGGGCACACAAGTGGCAACTTTGCACAGTGCACCTCTCCCAGGCAAACAGCTCACCACAGTTGGTGGTCTGGATGGGGTGCAGGGATGCAGCCTGGGATGACTGCAGCCATGGCCAAAAACTGGTGTAAAGGCCCTGGTGAGGGATAAGTGCGTCGCTGACAGATGCTCTTGTGGCAGGAATGTGCCTTGAGCCGCAGACTCGGGTTAAAAATTCCTCTCTTCTTCGGACGTGAGTGAAAAGAGCAACCAGATTTTGGGAGACAGCTACTTTATTCTGAGAAATGTCACCCCAGCATGGTGCTGACTGTAACACTAGAAGATCCTAATGATTGTTAAGGCCAGCGTGGTTTAAACTTCAGTTTTTAATAAGTAGGAAAAACTCCTGCACAGAATTCTCTGCAGCAAGACAAGTTGTAATGTCTATTTATTACAAATGTGTAATAAATGCACAGTAAGTGCACAATACCCAGCAGAAAAAAGGAGGTGAATCTCTCTGGTCTTACAGACTAATTGAGAACAAAGTATTAATCAAAAAATTAATGATTGAACAGTGCTGTTAAATTTCTGCCTTTTATTTCATAAACAAACTGCACAGAGCAGTAACAGTTTATAGTTCAGGAAGGACACAGCTATTCCCTGTGCTGACAACCACTTATGCTCTATTTAACACATGGAATTTAAGTGGTGCAGAAAGTACACTTGGCTAGGAATTGCTGTCTGAAAGCATCTGCAAAGAAAAATGCATTTACTGCCAAAAAATTAGTTTTCAGTAAGAAATTTCTTGGTATTGTGCAGTCGTAGATTTTCCTCCTGTTCTGTAATTAGACATCAAAAGAAAGCCTGTCACTTAAATTAAAATATATGACTTGAGATCCTTTGAAACAAGCACCATGCTGAAAATAAACAATTAGTCATATTTCTGTTTATTTTTATCTCACAAATCTACTGTTGAAAGCCATTGCTAAACATGCAGTCTGGCATTTGAAAGATTCCTGCTAACTTTCACAGGCTCTGGGATAAGAGCTCAACAGGTCGTGTAGATGAAATAGCACTGATAATTTCATGCATTTGTCCACAGTTAGATTGGACAGGTTATGTTTATTTTGCTTTATATGTGGTGACTAGGTAAAAATGAATGGCCTTTGCTATGTGGGATGTCAGAGTAAAATCTTAATTAATCCTCCCAGACTTGTGCTCTGTGCATTTACAGGTTAGTGGGGGTACACACATGGGATAGGGATTGGGAATTTAGGAGACCCTTGTCTGGAAGAGATGCTAGTGAAAGCTAGAGGCACAGAAAACACAGCCAGCTCTCTGCTGTATTCTTCCCCAGCTTTGCAACAGGAAATCCTGAATCAGGGAGGCGTAATGATCGGCTGGGTAATTCATATAGCCCGAGGCATCTTGCTTGTGTAAGAGAGTTTGCACAAAGCAAATGTCACTTCAGATTGAGCAGTAACAGACTGTTTCAGAAAGGAGAGACACAGCTCTAGGAGTGACATGTATGAGGATGAATTCATGTGCATGCTGGCAGAGGCTGTCTCAGTGCCTACCTGTCCATGTTTCCTACTCTTGAGGAAGAAATAAGCTCAGGTCAGTGATAAAGGCAGTGATGTCAAATCAGGACCTTTATAGCCTAACCATTGGTATTTTGGGGTTCATTTGCTTAACTTTTGTTAGTACAAACTCAACAGCAAAAATGGCTAGCAGCAAAATAAACCAGAAAAAGTGCTTAACCAATAATGAGGACTGTGGTAACGGGGTGCAAATAAAGTAAAAAAGCAGCACAAGTCGTAAGTATTGTTATCCACACAATCCAAAGATTGTGTGATAAAGACAGAGCTTAAAGTATAATAACCTACTCTATTATGATTGAATATATCAGTTAAAAGAATCCCAGCTGCATTACTGAAACTCTTCAGACATCATTTTTTTCTGTTATTAGTATTTGACATTGAATTGATGTGAATTGCTCACACAGTTGAGCGCTGGGTGTTTGATGTGGTAAAACAAAGAAAACTATAGAATAGTCTGTTTGTTACTGACACTCCTACTCAAAGATGATAACAGAGGCTCTTTTCTAATACTTTGGCTTTCTTTCACCTTGTCACCTAACCAAGATCAACGGAACAAAGTAAAAATAAAGGTAGTAAATGGAAAATTTCCGTTATACTTGATTTTTATCTAGTAAGATGATCTTAAACTCTCAGAAAAAAAAGAAAAAACAACCCAGTACAAATACCACTGTGTTTGCTCAGTCACTCACAATTACAGAAAGTGAGTCTTAAATACCCTTTGATATTTCATGATGTTTCTTTGTATTACAGTAACAGTGAGAGACCAGAACCCTGGTTTTGCATAGCCCTGAAAAAACACCCCATCAGGGCAAAGTCCATTTCAGCAATTTTTTTTTTTTACAAACCCCATCCATGAGACAACAGATGAACGCAGCAACAAGATGCAAGCTATCAAAGCACCTTTTTTTTAGGAATCACAATCCCTTTTAAGACAACATCCATACTCCTTTACAGCCATATTGACTGACCAGTTCCCAGCTGGATTCTCCAGAATGCTCATTTAGGGGTTTCTCTTTTTACCAGCACCTCAAAAATAAAAAATCTCAAAACTCACTCATTTTCCTTTCTCTTAGATACCTTCTTCTGCTTGAAAAAAAAAACCCCAAAACAAAAGAAACAACCTAACGCAACAAGTTTCCTCTGTTTGTACACCAACAGAGCAATGTAAGTTGTCTGTACTAACACCAGAGTCAGGTTCTCTTGGAGTGTTTCTGAATGTAAAATTAATCAGTTAATTCTGTGAATGTGCTTTAAACCACAATATTACTCAAGTCAGTTTCTTAGCAATCTCACAGTAGAAATCCTTGGAAGAGAAATGCTGTATGTAATGCTTTGCACTGAGATGGATATTCCTCGTTGAGGGGTACTCAGCACACGCTCAGATAACCCAGGTAACTGCAAACCAGGCCACTCTGTAATGCTGCCCTGTCCTTGGCTATATAAAAGCAGTTCTTTCAACCTCTGGGTGTCTTATCAGCTAGATTTTCCACACAGAACATGTGTTTGAAGCCTGTGACTTTTCCAGGCATGAAATCTGGATGAAGCTGCTGTTTCTGAAAAGCCAAGATCTTTCTTGTATTTGATGGCATGGGGCACGTGGATAAGTTTAAAGGGAAATAGTTTTAAATGTCTTTGACACTGAGTTGTTACAGAACTTCTTTTACCTCTTCTGTCTCCCTGTGTGGCTGCAATAACATACTGGCACCTCAGGCACCTAATTCTGATTTTTGTGGTTTAAAACCCAGAAGAAGGCTGCCAAGAGCAAGGGATATGTTGATTGCAACTTGACTTCAATGGACAACGAGAATATAATGAATCCTTAACAGCAGGACAAAGCAGTGCTTGGAGGTGCTGCTGGACCATGACTACCCACCCTGCACCTTGTGCTCAGAGGTGGGAGGTGCTGCCATTGTTGCTCCATCTCCTGCCTCTTTTTTCATGTCAAGCTCTCAGACAGGCTGCATTTTTTTTCCCCTTTGGTAGCTTAAGCTCTGTAGAGCCAGGATATGTTCTTTTCTGTGGTGGGTTCCTTATCCTGGGAGGGCCTTTAGGCACTGTTGTAGTAAAGGCAGTTTTACTCTTTTCTGCGCAGCAATGCGAGTAAAGGGAGGGAGGGGAACTGCAGCAGCTCCTTGCTGAAGGCGATGGGATGATGATTAGCAGAGGAGAGACAGTCACTCCATGAGCACATGCAAGGCACAAAAGGACTGATGCCTCCCTCTCACTGGGCTGAACTTCTCTACACGCATGCATACATATATCTCATGTTAATTTTAGTATGAGCTGGAAGAAGAGGGTCAAAGCCCAATAACTGTACAAGTACACATTGAGATTTGAATTGTGCTTACACCTTCAAATGCCTATTTAACCCAAGGCTTAGCTTACCAGCCTGCAGTTCAAGTGGTACCATTTGGTGCCAGGGTGACTCTGGAAGAGCTTCTAAATGATGGTCCTTGCACAAAGAGAAGTCAAAAGGCAAAACACAGTAGCCCAAAAACTGAGAAAGTTTTGTTCTTTCAGAGGGAGTGGAAGTTGAAATGGTTTACAAGAGGTGATTCAATGGGATTTTCAGAGCTGTTCTGCATGGATGGGTGCAAACAGGTCCGAGTTCCTTTGCTCTGACTAAACCTGGTTCAGAAACTCTGGAGCTGTGCTATTGCTTTGCTTAAGTTGCCTTTCCTCATTGAGAAGCTAATAGCGTTGTGTGGCTTTCAAACCAAAGCTGGCTCCTGGCCAGCCAGCCTGGAGCACAGGCAGAGTGAGCTAATGTCTGCCTGCACCCACCCATGGAGATGGGGCACAGAGGTTATGTTTAACATAACTCCAAGGACACTGTTCTTACATATTCCAGGCCTCAGTGAGCATCACACCTATCAGCCAGGGCTTTGGGTTTGCCTTGACCAGAAAGAACAACTGATGCTGAGGATGTGCCAGGAAACATGAGCTGAAGGCAGTGGAGAAAAAGAGGATAGTTGAATTTCTGAATCACTTTGAAAACCTTGGGTAAACTCCTTTCTGACTACAACTTATTGTATGACGGTGCTGTCTCAGCAGAGGATATAATCTTGCTGAAGCTTTAAGTTTTCTGAATTTTTCCAAAATTAACTCTAAATTAGTTTCAAAATGTTTTCTTTATTTCCACTGTCTTCTGCTTTTGCTTACCTTACACCAATCTGAGGGTTCTACCTGAAGTTTCAAACATTTAAAAATCTATCACTTAAGACTTTGTAAAATCAGTCTGCTTAGATGGAGTCTGTTTATGTATGCTCAGGCAGCAATTGCAGCTTGCTATTGTTCTAACATCTAAAAAAAGAAATCCAAAGGAATACTTGCTTTCTGTACTATGTTAGCTTTAATAAAGCAGCCAAATAAAAAATTGACATCTGTTTCCTCGCATTTTTTTCCATTACTTAGCTATAATCTTTTTGAAATCATGTAGTTCCTCTCAAAATACTAAACTATGATTAGGCTGTGAAATCTGAATCCAATAAAAGAAGATCCTGTGCTTGAAGGATGCATTGCTGTCATGAAGCCACAAATTAAATTTTAAAAAAAAAAAAAAAGTGTTTAAAAAGTGGTATCAATTTACTGACATATTTTCATGTAATAAGATTGAGTACAATAGCCTTTTAAATATGTAGATACTTCTTAAAACCTCTCTTAAGTGGCATAATTAAGTCGATTTCAAAACAGAAAATCAGTAAGGCTATAACATCATAATTAATTTTTCATTAAAGTTCCCAAGCAATTATTAATATGATTAATAAAGCAATAGCATTGCCTCAGTTTGGACATAGGTACCTAAAAAAATTGTCCTCTTCTTAGGTAGGGTCACACTGCTCCTGCAGAGAGTGACACAAAGATGTCAAGTTGGCTTAGGGGTGTGGTGCTGCTGCCTGCATGAAAGATCTGAAACTCAGAGCAAACTGAAAGGTGGAGAGCATTGGTTTTCAAGGATTTCTCAGATATTCTGTCCCAGATTAGGAGTCAATGCATCTTTATCACAAAGGCTCCCCAGCCTTCCTTGTTTTGGGATAGATTTTCACCCTGGTTGTCACAGCTTCGTCTCTTGGTTGCTCAAATATTAATATTCTTTTCTGAACCTTGTTGAATCTTTGGATACACAATGGAACCTGGAAGTAGCAAGTATCTGCAATAAGTGTTTTCTTAAGAGTCTGGTCTATTTGTATCTTTATTTTAAAAGTCCTTGCAGCCTTGATTTATACATGAAAGGCAAGCACATGTAGCAGTGGTCCTGAACCATTAATTTTTTGTTACCACTATACTGTCCACTATACGTCTCTTAAGAGTAAAGACTTTTATATTTCTTAAACTCAGATCTTGGCCAGGCTGTATCAATTTTTTCCCCTCAGAAAAACTCCCAAGTTTTTTTGAAATGCTGAACAGAACAGGATGTTCACAGTGAGTGCTTATTCTCTCTAAATAGTAGCATGTTTTCAGCATTGTATTATGGCAACACAGTATTTTATTAATTTACCAGCTTGCAGTTGAGGACTGATCAGAGACACTGTTCCTATGAGCACTGAAATAGGTTTCCAATCTCTCCATCCTCCCATGTTAACTAAATTTTATCAGAGGTAGCTGTGATCCCACCATGAAGTTAGTATTAAATGAATATTTTATTCATATATATATATAAAGAATGCAACCTGTTAGAGGAATACTTTTTCACCAAGGGATTCCAATGACTTTTTGAAGTCGCTGTCACGACTTTCAAAGGCTGGACTTGCCTATGTTTGCGAGGCTTGTCTGAACAATGGTTAGTGAATGTATACAGACATGCATCAATACCTCCTTCAGGCAGGATGATGAGCATTATAGTCGTAACAACCACCTTACATTTGAGATCAGACATAAGGTTTCACAGTAATAATAGCAGGTCCCCATTGTCTTTTTCTGGGTTAAGCCAGGATTTGGTCCTGGATGTCAGACCAGGGCAAGAGTTGTCAGATCAGCAACCCTTAAGAAGATCTGTTGTTAACTACAGAGGACAGTTGGAGTTGTCTAAAAATGTATGGCTCACTTGCAGGGCATTCTTGGTTATACACTGCGGAGCTGAATTTGTTCCACATACCTGGATAACCCCATTAGCATGGAAGAACAGCAAACAGGCACAGATATAGATGAAGCAGCTCCTAGGTCCATTATTTCCTGAAGTCTTGTCAGTGAGAGGGAGAGCATCCACCCAATATGACTAGGGAAACTCGTGCTTTTGTGGTTGCTATCGTAGTCGAGCTCCCTGCAGGCACCATGAACAACTAAGATCTAAGGGCTGACAAGGATGACTTAAGACCAGCCTTTGAAGATTAAGGTTAGGCTGTGGTTGCTTTGCATGGAAGACAAACAGTGGAGAGTGCCACTGGAAGTGTGCCACTTACACTAGGACATCTGCTCTATGCCCAGACAGTTCCCAGGATGCTACCAGGGAGTCCCCTCAGAGGCTGGCCCTTCCAGGGCCAGCAGAAACGCAGGCAGATGACACAGCACTTCATAGAATCATAGAATCATTTAGGTTGGAAGAGACCTCTAAAATCATTGAGTTCAACCATTAATCCAGCACTGCCATGTTCACCAAGTCCCCCAGTGCCACATCTACGCTTCTTTTAATAAATACCTCCAGGAATTGTGACTCAACCACTTCCCTGTACAGTTCTGGACAGTACTGTTCCAGAGCTTGACAACCCTTTCAGTGAAGAAATGTTTCCTAATATCCAACCTCAACATCCTCTGAAGCAACTTGGGGCCATTTTCTCTTGTCCAGTTTGCTCAGATCTGCTCAACTGGGTGTTGAGGGCTCACTCTCTCATCAAGCTGGTGGACTCTGTTGGAAAGCACCCTGACGGAGGTATGAAGATCTCTCTCTCCTCCTGAGTTTTATCACCCAGACATCTCTCTGCTTGTTCTGATACCTCTTGTATTTATTTTGCAGACCCCTGGCCAGCCTAACCCTGATTTAAGAATCTGCCTGCAGCCCTCAGAACGGCTCTGTTGCTGGCCTGAGTATCTCCCAGACAGTCTGGCAGAAACACTATACTCTGCCATACTCTCCTGCCACTCTGAAAATATTTGAGAGGAACAAGAAAAGATGATCAACAACTCCATTTTACCCAATGAAATAAGTTGGTTTATTTTAAGATCTTTAGACTGCCTCTGGAAATTTGTCCTTGGTCTGTTTTAGCTGTAGAGATGATGTGACTGTTCTGCCGTAGTCGTTAGCACTGTACCTGGGAAACAGCAGAGTCTCTGGTTTAGCTATGGGATAATATCATATAAGATCCTAAAAAAAGGGCTTTTAAATGCTGAAAACATTTTGAGAAGGACATCTGCATGTGTCAGGCCATTTCTTCTTACTTCCTAGCATAATTCACCCATTAGTGGAACACAGTGAGCCAAATGTGTATTTGGGCTAGTGATTTTAAAAGGTGTATGGTTATGGGGGTGCTGACAGGATGTACTCAATGATTTTATGAGTAACTTTATTTTCCTCCATGCTGCTGAAGAAAATGCTGGAACTGCATTTTTGAATAGCAAAGAGCTACGTGGAAAATTACACGTTCTTCTTGCTTCTTTTTCCGTAGATGATGAAATCAACTTGATTTGTAACTATCACCTGTCCAACCAACTATCAGTATTACATGGTAACACTTACAGAAGGGCTGGTAGGACTGAAGTGGGCAGAAATGTCAAAATAGAATAGGCAACAGCCAATCTCTAGCCTCAAAAAAATTGAATTTTGTGCCGAATTTTTTGTTGAAAAGCGTCATGACTGGTGACAAAGTGGGGAGCTACCACGTTACTTGTCATATGATTAAGTGCCTGATCTTCCAAAGCTGTTTTCAGTAGGAAATCTGGAATTTAAAAACCTGAAATGAAGGATGCATGATAGCAACCATTGGAGAGCTACAGATTATATAAGACTGTCTCAGTCCCAAGTTCCCTCCCATACACAGCTTTGTGAAGAGCAGTCAAAAGTGACAGTGGACAAGGAGTGGGCAGCAGGGGAAGGCACCTGACTGTGGAAGGAACGGGCAGAGCAGTTCAGCAGATGCTCAAAGGGAATGAGTAGTCTATATCATGCTTTAGGGAAGGTACAATAAAACCACATAAAAATGAGTATTGGGCCAGATCAGATGTCTGTATCCCCTATGTGGCCAACAGGAGCCATCAACACAGGCAAGCAGGTAACAAACTTCTGCAGTATTCCCCCAAATATTCCTCAGCCTCCAACAATTCTCATCACAAGGACTTATCAAGTTTGATTCCTCTCACCTTCCCAAGCTGTTCAGGCACAGACTCCCCTAAACCAGGGCACTTGGTCCACTATAGTGGCTGTTCTCCTTAATTCTTCCTTAGCAATTATTTTCCCATCTCCAGTTATTATCACACTGAAGTTGAAAGTTAGGTTTAATTGTCATATTTTGCTCTGGGTTTTGTGTATGTACACAATGTCTATACCAACAACTAGATAGATAAAGATATTGATATGCATATACATATGCATATAAAGATATATATGAAGTAAATAATTTTAAAATGTCATTAACTAAAGTTCATTGAACGGCCTATTACAGAGTCAAAAAAAAAAAAAAAAAAAAAAGGCAGAAGAACAGGACCATATAATATTCAAGTAAAGTCTCACACTAAACAGAGCCAAAGATGTCAGAATTTGAAATCTTATCCTGAACATAAACTTCTCTGAGAGTATATAGTTTGGGAGAGACTGAGAATGCTGACTAAAATTATGGCTATTTGTGTAATGTAATGTTGAATACGTTTACAGATGATTGTTACTTTTAAGAATGCACATAATCATGTTAAATTCAATAACATCCAGTACCACAGTCCTGTGTAAGGAAGGATTTTAATTTCTTTGGGAGGGTGAATCCATTGATTTTCCAGGTTTATTTGCCACTATTAGGAAATCAAAATTTTATAAGACTCTCAGCATATCCTTTTTCTTACATTGATTTGCTCTTCTCAGTAAGCCAGGAAGATGTAAAACATTTTAAACCCCTTCTATTCCCACTAGTGAATAAAAGATCAGCTTTGTGGCTGAAATTTACAGGCATAAGGCAAAGGAACAAAGCACATCTCCTTTCAGAAGACGGGTACTTCAGTTCAAAGCATCTTCTTCCTGAGTGGATTCAACAAGTCCACAAAGTAATGAAGCGTTTGCATTCAAAGCCTCTTCTCTCAGGAATACCTTGTCTCTAAGGGTACTCAATGGCATTTGGAAGAAGTCTCATTTCAATGAGCTGAATTTCCACAAACTGAACTGGCACAAAGAGATCATAATGGGTTTGCATATGAAATGGCCAGAAAATGTCACCAGGAGACAAAACTAGAATACTACCTGTGGGTTCTTGTATACTGATGCATCAGAAAAACTCCATGACAGTGTAATAGACCTATGAATTATATACAGTGCCACTTTCCAGAAGGTGTGCTTGCGGGAAACGAAAACAATAAGAAGATATATTAAAAGATAGATTGTATATCTTTCTGGGCAAGATGATCACATTTTTCTGCACACAGGCTATAACAGGATACAGCAAAATTTTGTGGCATCTCTGGCCACTGATTCAACTTTCATCTGAAGAGTGTTGTGTAAGCAGTAAATAGGACACTTTCAACTCCAGGAGAATCAATGCCAATGTCAGGTTTAAAAAGAAAAGTGGGTGAAGGAACAGTTGCAGAAATGAGCTGAGGTGAGCTTACTAGAACTAAAGAAAGAATGGCTCATTTATAATGCATGAAGCCCCTTGGCCTTCATTAAAGCATAAGTATGCTCTTTTAGATACTGCCTTACCCCAGCATCTATACATCCTTGGTTTTGGAAAATGTCCAGATGAAGGCCATAAGGATATGTAAGAATAAAGCAGAATGCGATAATAGCTTTGAGGTTGTAACTTGCTCAGCCTGTGCAACATGTAAAGGGAATCCAGATGGAATATACAAGCACTCATGAGAGAAGTGAGAACTAAATTGTCATGAAAGTTACATCAGGTGCCTCCACTGCAAAGCCCATGGCGGGTGTGTGTGTGCAGTCAGCAGTGAGGGTGACCGAGGATGGACAAATCTGCTCTGACAGGAAAACCAACACCAGGAACAGAGATGGTGCTCAGACAGACTCTCTGCTCAGGGCTGTGCAGCAGAGATGTGTGTTGAAAAGCAACTTTTGGCTGCTACATGCCCCTGGGGGAGTGCTTTGGGGTGAAAAAGTCGGGGAACATCTGTCTAGCCAGTCAGCTTTGCTGCCTGACTGGTTGTTGCAAGATAGAAGGTAGGGAAAAGTGCGGGGAGTTAAGCTGAATTCGAGAAAAAGGCACCAGGTGTACCTACCAGAGAGTTACAGACAAAGCCTGCAGTTAAAGTGGAAGATGTTCAACAGGTCAGTCAGACTGATTTCTCAGCTGTGCATGAACATTGCACTGACTGCATAGAATTGGGAAGTGGGAATTTCCATGCATCAATGCATACATGACTAAAGGACATTATGAAGGACAGGAGTTAAGTTCTTATACTGACAAGCTGAAACCAATGTGACTAGAAACATAACCATCTCTGGATGCAGAGGATGTTGTAAAAGAAGTTGTTAAGCTTCTTTAAAAAAACAAGCATTAAAATCAACAGCTAAACTGTAGGCCTGAAAAGCAGTGAATATGAAATTGAAATTTGTGGGGTAGCTGGAGCAGCAATAGAGTGATGCGTCTTCAGTGGGTGGCATGCTATTTTAAATAGCTCTTATAAAACCACCTAGATGAAAATTAGATGACTACAGTAATAGTGCTGACTTATGCCAAAGGAAAACCTTTCTTCCAAGTATAACAATTCATTAAAGTGTCAACAAATTAGTGAGTAAAGAAGCACTTGCATATATAATTATTTGGATTTTTCTTAAAGTCCCTCAGTGAGGCTATTAAAGAAAACCAGGCACCTAGAGGGTGAAAGACAATGTTCTGGTGTGCTTTGGCAGTGGGTTAGGAGACAGCAAAATTCAAAGGACAAAGAGTGAGCTTTCAAGTAGAAATGAGATTAATAGTGAAGTGTTTGCAATGCATCTGCTGTAACTAAGTCTGTTTATTAATAATCTCACAGCAGGGCATAGTAGCAAAATTTGCAGATGATGCTAAGTGATTTAGATCAGTCAGGGATTAAGATATGCAAACATGACAAAATGAAGCCACCAGGCAATGCATGTGAGTTTGATTCTTGTTCTGCTTTTTTTTTTTTCTTTTTTTTTTTTTTTTTTTTCTGGGGGCGTTGTTTTTGTTTAGTTGGTTGGTTGGTTGGTTAGTTGGTTGGTTGGTTTGGGCTTTTTGCTTTCCTTTTGTTTGTTTTTGCTTTGTTTTGTTGGGTTTTTTTTTCATCCAAATCAAAGCCATAAGTGTTGAAAGAAACTGTGAAGTTCTTTGCAGCTCTGGACTGTATTCTAAATGAAGTAATAGTCGTTTCAGAGCAAGACTTGCAAGTTATTACAGATGGTCCAGAAGAAACCTTTACTTAATACTAATGAAAGAAGAAGGATTTTGATTAAAAAAGGGGCAACAAGAACAGGGCAGAATTTTATATGACTGTCACATCTCAGTCCTTATCACACCCTCACTCTTAATAATGTTTGCAGTTGTAGTCTGCCAGTCCTCATCGAAGTGCAGCCAGTGGAGGAAATCAGTTCCATATAAAAAGCAGCAGATATGATCTCCAACAAGGAAATATTCCCAGAGACTAAGAAAGATCAGTGAAGACATTAATAAGAGGAAACAGAAGCTGAGAGTCTCATGAGAAATAAAGGAATGCTCATCAGTTTTAAATAAAACAGCTTTAATACAGGAAAAAGAAGAAACTGATGAAGACTAACAGTTTTGAGAGAGAAAAACAGCTATTCATCCACAGTATGTCATGAACTTGCATAGTTTTCTGCAGGAAATATTAAAGAAAATAGTGCATGAAGACTGTCAAAACTGAAAAATAAGCATGCCATCAAAATTCAGTGTAATACTCAATGGATGAAAGTTTGGAAAGAACTGCATTTTTTCAACAGTGCTGATGCAGAGGTATGAGCTAACCTCTGCATAGGGTTAGGAAAATTATTTTCACTGCAAAGGTTTTTTCATATCCTTGTACAATAACAGTTAGATCTGCAGTGGGGGGCACATTTTATCACAGACCTCTGTTGTGGTGCTTTTATTCTCCTCCATTGAAAGACTCAGGCCAGTGGTACCTTCCAGCCTTGCAGATCTATATTTTTATTCAATTCCCTCAGAAATAATTCCAGGTAGCAATTGACCCTTTTCATATTCAAAACCTTGGCATTAAATACGTTATCTGAATGGCACTCAAGCTGTTGTCTGCCTCCTTGGCAAAAGTAATTTTGGAAAGACTGGATGGTACTTAATAGGGGAACATTATTTCAATTGTGTTATTAGCATCCATAACTTAAAATTAAATGAGAAGGAAAAGAAATATAGAGAAACTCCAAAGAGAAATAGAGGAGGGTAAGTGTTCTAATACAAAATTAATATAAAGGTCAAGAGGATGAAGATAAGACTCTAGGAAATTAAGAAATGCCTTGTCTTAATGTATTATCACAATACCCATTGACAATCAAGTAAGTTGTCCTTGTTGCCTTCCTTCTTCTCACCCAAAGTCATTTTTAAACAGCTACCTACCTCTCTGTGATTTCACTTCCCAACTGGCCCAGGCGAGCCCCACCTTGCACGAAGTGTATCAACACCAGCTGTGTTTGAAGGTCATGCAATGCCCCTGCAGAAGGAGGGTCAGATGCCTTTATTCCACACTAGAACCCTCCACTCTTGTTTAGGGATGTGGAGGCTCCGTGCAGGGATGCAATTTCCATTTTGCAGGCAGAGACCTGGCAGTGAGGTTACTTCTCCAGAGGAGCAGAGCCTGCGGAATCCGAGGATGAAAACCGGACTCCACATGCTTTAGGTCAGGCTCAGCTGTTGCGTGTCTGGGAGTTACCTGGGTCCAGGAGGGAGACAGGTGTAAGGGATTAGCCCTGGGCTCCTGCTGCTGTTGTCCTACCCATCCCTCGACATCTGGAGCAGAGGAAGAGGAAGTTCCTGTACGCCAGCGATAGCATGGCTAGAGCTTGCCGAGCTCACTGAAACGGAGGGAGTTCCAGCTCGGACTGTACAAAGATTTGCTCTATGCTCTTTACCATGGTTTTTAATTCATGCAATGCAGTACCATTCTAAGGTGTTAGTAGACTTGAGTGAGCGTTTATAAATTGTACTGGAGGGTTTACAAACTGAGGTGCGTAGAAAGCACTCTGCTCTGAACATAGAGAAATGAGGCTGGAGGAGAAGATAGAGAATTTTACCGTGAGACAAACAGCTCTGGCTAAATAACCTGGTAAATACGGAATTGTTCCTAGTGCCAATGTGCAGGTAGTCACACATGGTCAAGTTCTCTCCCCTCCTAGGGTAGGTCAGGGCACATCTCACCTCTCTTCTTTCCCATCTCCCCAGCACCTCTTCCCCATGCTGAGGATCCTCCCTGTGACAGGAATGTAAGGGGACAGAGATGCTGACTACAACTCAGGAGAAGCCCAAATAAGCACAATGCACTTGTTTTCCATTTATTAGGGCTGTTCCCCAGCTTTCTGAAATCTTAACACAGAGCAGACTACAGAAATCCTAAGTGAAACACAGATTTGAGAGATTGCGCTGGGTGCACACTTAACCTTTCTCTCTTCCCCTGTCTGAATTTTCCACTGGATACCTCACCAAGTGCTTTGTTCTGCACAAAGATTGCTCTGAAGCTGCTTATCTGGCACAATCTGCCCGGAGGTGTACCAGGACCCTCTGTCAGAGGGTGTGTGCTCAAGGCCACAAACAGGGGAATGTGAGATGTTTCCCCTCACAAGCTCTCATGCTCCTGGGCTGCCTTGCACACTCCAGAGGCAAGCTCTGCTCTCAGGGAGCAAGGTAGGAATACAGCTCTGAGTGCCTTCCTAATGCAGTTTTGATTTATCTGCTGAGCAGCCATCACGCTCCAGCTTTATGCTTATTTATAAGCAGGCTTTTAAAAACAAAAGGTTTTCTTGTGAATGGCTACTATGGATCTTCTAGAAGTCTGTAAGGCCCTTTGAGGCTACCAAATAGTGCAGGGTAATGTCATCATGCAGTGAAACCCACCTGCAGACTCACTATGTTTGTCAAATCTGCTTATTCCTCGCTACATTTATTGAGACGCAAGAGAGGCAGCCAGGTTCAGATGCCCCTGACAGAAGGAATGTGTTGTGATGAGGAGCAGCAGGATTCATGTCCCAGACTTCAAGAAGGTTTTAATGACCATTATAGGAAGGAGGTTCAAATTCTCAACTGTGATAAATTAGGATAGTTCAGCGTATTTCCAAACACTTAGGAAAATTTATAGCTCCCTGGTTTTGTACTAGCTGAAGGTGTAAGGCAGGGCTGTCATTCAATAACAACAGCATGAATGTTGCTGTTGAGGTCAATGGGATCCCACCGTCACAACTTTTAAGCTCCAAACAGTACACGATTGATTTCAATGTACTGTTCTCCTCTTCCTAAGGATACTTTTGTCCTTTGATGTTGTATTTGAAGGGTTTGTAGAAATCTGCAAGTAGCAGAAAAAAAATGAAGTTTGGAGTTCAGTTTATTTTGACCTCCTCATGGTGACAGGAAAGTCATCGTGGGAAATATCAGTAGTATTCTGCTACCCAAATGAATAAATCGATTTTCTAAGTTAATAGCACCAGGCACAAAGGGTGCTCTTTTTCAGCACTTCCAGGGAAAACATTGCTGACTGGACTACCACCACAGAAAATTAGTGGGGCTTTTTTTTTCCAAAAATTCCAGAGATTATAATTTCTTTTTGTGTTAGAAACTGGCTAGCGCTGAGGCTCTGGAGATAATGAAACCGAATTTAGCTAATCAATACACAAAGCTTAGGCAACCATGTTTTCCTCTGGGGGGGGGGGGGGCGAAATTCTTCGATCCATCATTGTTCAGCTTCATTCTTCAGTGAATTAACATCTCAAATGACTATTCAGGTCACATAGGTTCAAGTCGCTAAGGCAGAAGCATCTTTGCCTCTTGAGGACGACTATCAGGCAGCAGGGAAGGTAAATAAAGGGGTTTGTTTAATGTTTAAAAGAGCCTACTAATGGACAATTAGCCAGGCGAATTGAGAGTAGTTTTTAAATCCACAAAAAAGCAACTCTTCACACACTCAGCAAACTCTGGGCTGTGTTTTGGGCTAACACCACAGTACACATCACAGAACCGCAGCGCTGATGGTGGCGGGAACCCGTGATTGTCACAGCTTCTGCCGGGAAGCGGTGACAAAAAGTCGCAGGTGTCTTGAAGAGAGTAGTAGATAAGCGAAGTAAATTTGCAGGGCAAGGAAACATCTGTGCTGAAGTCTTTGCCCCAAGCTTCCGACTTTGGGTGGCTCGCATCTCTGTCCTATCGCTGTGGCTGCGATGCCATCGATTATGATACAGATGATGTGGGAAGAAATACCGGGACATCTGGTTCAATGAAATCAACACAGCCATGCCGTGTTTCGAGTCCTGTTAAACTCTTCAGAGCGAGTAGATCGTATTTTAAAGAACATTGGCCCGCAGTTATTTCTTGTTTAGAGTGGGCTGAAAAGCAGTCCGCACTGGTGTGCTGCATGTTGCTCGCAGCACCGCTGCTGTGAATGAGCACACTGAAAAGAAGGAAGTGTAATTTTAGAGAAACCCCTTATTTTTGAGGTGTTTCAGTGAAATTCTGCCTCTGAAAATAAGGTGAGGCAGTACAATAGGACTGTCTTTTCACTGTGTCCAAAGTTAGATGGCATCCACACTAGAAATCAAAAGCAGAAAGGAAAAAAAAAAAAAAGAGGGAAAGATAGCACATGTTCTTGGGGGAAAAAAAGAAAAAAAAAGGCACTATGTTCTAAGATATTCTTTTTTTACTTCTAATTTGCTTTTAGAGGTCACTTTATTGGAGTTTGTAGCTCTGTTGCAGAAACAAACCCTGCTTCTGAAATAAAATTAACCAACCAGCAATTAACTAAATTATATATTTTGTGTCATAAGTACCAGTTCACTTCTCAGTTTTCTGATCTCTGCGTGGGTTACCTGATCCCTGATGAAACTGGGTGACAAGATTAAACAAACAAACACACACCAACCAACCAACCAACCAAAAAAACATATATTTTTTTCAGCTGGGAGACGGAATCCAAACAGTCAAGGTTACTGTTGTGAGTCTGCTTGTGAAACATATGATAAAAATAAATTCAGTAAAGGACTAAATTAGCTGATCTGAGACAAAAACTCCTTCCAAATTAGGTTCAACAGGTATGACACATTAATTTGGCCATCAATCTGCTAAAAGAAATCTCAAAAAAATTCTTAGAAGTATTCTGCAGATACTATCATCTCAATGAATTATTTGGCTGCTGTGAAAAACAGTGTTGCCTGTTTGTAATAGTAGCTGCTAATTAGGAATTTTACTTCCTCCCAGGTTGCCATTTTCTAAGCCACGCTCATCAGCTTTTGAGATGCAATCTCCTGCTGAAGTGTAGAGAGCGGTAACAAATTAACATTTCCCAGACATTGGGTGGATTCTTGCATTCTATTCATTTCATGTACATGAATAGACCAAACTGAACCCTTAGTCCGTATTAGACCAGGACAAGGTGTCAATAAAAAAAAAGTCTTCTCAGCCAGCTACAGAAATGCAACGAACTGATGTTTCCTGAGAAGTTCGAATTTCTCAAAACAAGTCAATAAGTCAGTTTCCAGGCAAGGCTTATTATTGCACCTTCTACAATATAGATCTTACGGTAGAAACATGATGTGTTTAGTCCTTCCCAGATACAGCACACATGATCTCCGAGTACTCAAGTGTTTACAACCTGTAAACATCTTTGAGATCTGAAAGAGACCTAAAAAAGAGAGAATCAGAAACTAGGTACTTTTATTGCTGAAAAGTATTAAGCTCTCAGCGAAAATATTATTAAAAGATTATTCATTACTTTAAAACATCTGAAACTGTTTTATCTAAAAACCACTGCAAATATCCATACTTTTACTGGATATAGTGCCATGCTAGAATCAATTTCTGTTTTGTCAAAATTCTGTGAAATCGCATTCTTTCTTGAATCTGTAGCCGGGTTTTCAAAGCAATAACATTTTTAAAAACGTTCCTCTGCAAGTATTTTGGTAGCAGCACCGGCTGTGAATCGTGCTGAAGCTGTGACGGGCTCATGGCTACGAAGGCATCTGTGCTTAAGGGGCCGCATCGCACGCTGCAGCAGCACCGCAGCCACGGCCAGTCCTGCAGCAGCTCCTGCAGCCCGCGAGTGGGCCCAAGAGCAAAACGCAGCTCTGAGGTGTTTAGAGGTACCAGAGTGGCCTCTGACAGACGTGTGGCTTGGGATGGCAGCAGTGACTCCAGCCCATGATGCTTCCTCGTCCCGCCCCAGGCCGGTGACTCTTCCAGTGAGGAGCGCCCTGGTCCCTGGGGCCGTGCTGCAGTAAAGGTCCAGGGACGGGCTTGAGCTCTGACGGTCGCCACTGATCCCCAGGCTCCGTTCAGGCCCTGGCACGGGGCTGGAGAGGGTTGGGTTACACATACCCGGGCTGCTCTGTTCTTGCTGGCCGAGGACAGGGGACAGCAGTAGCTGGACGCCAGGAGAAGCCCTTCGTCCGGTTCAGGTGAAAATCTGAGAGCAGTCCGCTAGTAGCAGGAAGGCAGCAGGAGGAGGGCACGGAAAAGGTAATTAGTGTGGTCTACAAGACCAGTGAGTAAGTGCCAGGAATGTGTGCCACCCCAGATTTTTTCCATTTCATCTTCCTTTGGTGGGAAGAGTGATGGGCTCACCACTGGTGTAATGAATTTCTCAGCTGCTACCACACTTACTGGATGCAATGCATCCTCTCTTGTCTAACACTTAATTTTTTTATAATTTATTCTAACTGCCACTTAATCAGAACAAAACTGCGATTGTAACGCAGGCAGAAGCAGAACAGATGTTTGGAAACAGGTTTTTCTCCTCAGGAGCTGTGGCTGTGCCTCAGAGAGTCTCAATGCACCATTTTTTATTCTCCCTGGATTTTTCTATGATGGCAACCAGGTGTAAATGTATGATTCACATCTGTGGAACTTCTATCCCATTTTCATGGCCCATAAGATACTCTTCTAAGCTGAAAACTCTTTTTTTTTTTTGTTCCAAGGATGACTGGAAGTTCCTGAGGGAGACCAGAACAATCCTGTGCTCACTGCTGTGCCCTGGAGAGAGAGTCAGTATTTTGTGGGAAGAGTAGTCAGCCTAATTTAAGGCCAGTAGGTAACGACAGAGAAGCAAACCCAAGTAATTCCTGGTGAATTACACAAATAAATCAGCAAGCCAGAAGGCTACATTATTGCTAAGGTTTGTGCAGACTTTTCAGAAAGTTAATTCAGCTTCCGATGCTCAAAGGACAGCAAAAGAATTTAGAGTAAGGGCTTTTTCCAAAGAACTAGTGTTTGAAGTGTTACAAATAGTTAAAATTAAGTAGCAAGAAGGTTCAATGCCTTTGTAGCCTTGGAAAAGTAATTCCTCACCTGGAATGTTAAGGGAAATAAATATTGTTCAGACAGAAAGGAATTAAAACTGAGGTGACAAACTGGAGTTGTAAACTGGAAGTGAGGGTTTCCAGCACACACACCTTAGGCTTAACTGGCCTGTAGGTATGCAACTCAATTAATAGGTTTATCACTCTTTTACACCCGATAATTTCCCTTTTTATGTAGCTATGTACTTTGCACATTCAAAGAGTGCTTGAGAGTGAAGGAAGTTTGCCAGTTTGGAGGATTTTCAATTCTACCATTATCTTGCTTAGTTTACACTTCCTCCCTTTATTCCTGAGCTGACCAAGTGTCTGCTTTCTGTCTTGCAGATGTACTTTCTCCAAACACATGGCTGACTTCAGGTATTTTTGCCTCACAGTGTAACCTGGGAGCCAACATTATCCCGATTGCACACATGCAGGACCAGGGAGAAACACATCAAAATAATCTGCCTGGGTCTTGAAAAACTTGTCTAAGACCCAGCAGCAAACTCGAAGCCCCAGGCACAGGGGTGAGTCAAAGAGCATTTGTAAAGCACCTTAAGAGCCTCCAGCCCCCGGCTCTGAGAAAGAGGAAGGATCCAGGCTAAAACACCTCACTGAGGGGGCAACAGCTCTCTGCTCCACCTCATTCCTGAAGGGGTGCCTGGCCAACTGGTTATATCCTCTGCAGCCATCTCTCTTATAGGATGTGTAGGAGATGACTGTGCAGGTCTGTGGCTACTGCAGCACCAGATGGGTATGAAATGGCCCGAGGGTGACTGGAATCTTTGCAAACTCTCCAGCTGGTGTGACACAGCCTCTCCTCTGTCTCCAGGATCAGCTGCCACAGAACAAAGCTGCATTGTACCAGTACTTGACTTTCCAGACCGCAACTCATTTGAGTCCCCACAGCTCCCATTGTAAGAGAAAAAAAAAACCAAAACCAACAACTTTTTCGGGCTATCAGTCTAGAGTCTCTCATAAAAGAAACCTCCCTACACAGCCCACCCCAACCAAACCTTGAGACTGAGCCTTTTTTTTTTTTTTTTTTTTCACTGAATTGTTTAAAAATTAATCAAAACTGAGAATACTACACCACTTAGAAACCCCCTGTACCTGTAACTCACAGAAGATGGGTTAATATTTCAGTGCTCAGCATCAAGAACTGTGGAGTTGTGTCTAAAATAGGCAAACCCTCATTTTTTCCAAAGGTAGAGCTGCTGACTAACATGACAGAACCAGGCTCATCCTCTGATGTTTGGATTTGCGTCAAAAAGTGGTGATTAGTAAAATCACAATTTCAGATGATAAAACTGCCTTACACATTGGATTTTGCAGAAGTTTTGTTCTTATTTTCTCTTATCGAAGAAGCACATTTACCCAATGACAACTAGGAATGAATCTCTGGTCTGGAAAAGCGGAATTGTGCCCTTGGAAGAGGCGATATGGGCAGAGATCAGGCATCTGCCTCCTAACTGCAGGCTTGTGTCTCTACCAGGTCAGAACTGGGCAGGGTAAACCTGTGCCACAGGCTGGCTTTTCCTTACTGTCAGTGGTACTGGGCAGGACTCATACTCTTAGCAAGGGGGCCTGTAGGGAAGCATGTTACTTGCAATGAACCTTTGCCTCTTGCTAAATATGTTTGTCTGATCCTGAGGGATGCAGCCTGTCACTGAAAAATCTAATATATGAGATTTGACTTTGAAAATACAGCACCGTGCTCTGTAAATTTCAGCCAGGTGTATTTGGCTGCATTTCATTCATTGTTCCCTATGAGAATTCTCTTTCATATTTTCCACAGGCAAAACCATGAGGGATAGTTTACTGTATTGCTCTGACATACAACTCTGGGAAAGCTTGAATGACTTTGATCATAACCCAGAAAACATTTCTCAGACCTCAGACAGACTTTGCTGCAAGAAAAATGTTATGGAAAGAAAAACACCCAAACCCCCCTGCAATGCAGACTTTAAATCTGCAGCTGGCCTCATGGAAGAAGGATGTTGATACATGCCTTGAACACTATTTTCCATGTGCACTGGGCATCTGCTGATAGTGCTTAATTATTCCTTTTACTACCACAATGTTTATTTTCTGGATGACTATCACACATTTTTTATGGTTTTTATGTATTTACCTTCACAGTCTGCTGACGAGATGCTAGAAAATAGTATGCCTGTTCCTCTTGATTCAAAGGTGTATTGATTTCTAAACAACTTCTTTGATAGATGACAGCTTTTTACCAGCGCTTAGTGTGGATGGCGTATGAAGAATCAAATGGTGGACTGGCATTTATTTTATTTGCTATCACATAATTGTGTCTGTGATTCATAATTACTGTAAAAGCAAGACTTTTCATTATGAAAAACAAGGTGAATCAAATGTTGATGGGAGAAAACTCATTAAAACATAGTCAGGATAAGAAAACAAAATGGGCAAACCACATTGATTTGATAACAGGTCTGTTGAAAGACTGAACTGCTATTACTCAGTTATTACCTGTGCAAACACATGGTTTTCTCCTCTTATTTGTGCAAGAGATTTTATTCATACATGAAAGAACACTTAAGCTCCAAACTGAGCCTGGAACTTCAGGCCATGTGTCTCTGAATATAGACGGCAACAAGAATATGGTCAAGCTCTTGTACGGGAGCAGGTGAATACCTGCAGTCCCATTCCATGCTGCCAGCAAAGAACAATTTACCCTACAGACAGAGAGGGATAAAGCCTGCATCTCTTAATTTTGGTCCAGGCAGGCTGTCCAAGCAGACTTGCTCCTTTTTCCGACAGACACGCAATAAAACCAGACAAAGAACAACCACGACTGTACGTGAAAGGACTCAATTTCCTGAGTGCGCAGACATGGATCTGTTCTGTGCTTGGTGTTACAGAAAAAGGTAACCTCTGTGGCCTTTTGTGACTGCAGCTGAACAATTGAAGTAGCAACGCTTGGAGAAGAAGGAGACAAGCAGCCCTTTGTGACCGGAGTTCCATTGTCGGAAATGAAGGTCCTGTGCTAAAGGGCTGGCATGAAGCACTGCTTCCCTTGCTCATTCTAGAGCGGCTTCCGAGGCAGATCGGGGGGAATTAAGCCTACACAGGGCTCACAGCGACCCAGTTTCATCTTATGCCTCTAATGAGGATTGTTCAGAAGATCATTTTTGAAAAAAGTGCTAAAATCAGTACTTACATATCATACTTTTTAATCCTGAGAGATTCAGTGTACTTAAAAGACAAGTAAGTAATTTATCTTTACACTAAGCATCTGGCCTGTTGAGAGTACACGTGAAGTGTTTTAGCATTCATCACTAACCCTTTGAAACATCAAAATGATGTGAGTTCTGCATAGTGCTACTGCTGACAGACAAAGGTGTCCCCTTCATGTGCATTAGCAGACCTTGCCCAGAGAAAAGAGAGCACTTGTAGCACCGAATGAGCAGCCAGATTGGCCAGGTGATTTTTGCCTAGCTGCTACACACACTGAACGCTGGGTAGCCTCCCTGATTTGTTCTAAGAAACACTAAAAACAGTCCTACTGCTCTTTTCATTTTAAACAAAGCCTTGAGGACTGCTCTAGCAATTTAACACTGAACTGTGGAATTACATCGCTCAGGAATGTTCTCTGGCACTGTTTAATTTACTAGTAAAGGCATAGCCCAAGTCCCCCTAAGAAAACAGGCCTTGAAAGATCACGGAGCTCTAAGCAGTAAAGTCTGAGCAGAATGCAGTGCTGCAGTACATGGGGGTGGAGGGGGTGCCTTTACCGCTCCTGGCTTGAATTCCTGGGCATCGCAAGTGTTCGCTGGTTGTTTCAGCTGCAGAAAAAGAATGGCTCAAGCTTTCAGCACAGAGAGAGAAGATGCCATCTCTTCTTCTTTCATTTCCACCCTTTGCAAATGAAAGCCTTTTTTGAAGCTTTTAGCTCTGCCTGAAAAGATTCAGAGGGGTAACGGGAGAGAAATATTTCTGAGAATCCTTTTTTCTAGTTCCTGATAATGGTAAAATCCCCACTGATGTGAGCAAACTTCTAGTGCTGTAGATTTACTGTACATTCTTAATCCCAACTGCCCGAGGCAAGAACATCTTCAAATAGTTGCATGTTCTCCATTTCCTATCAAGCAATGCTTTTTCTGATTTAAAAGCAAAAATCTGTAAGGTATGACTTTTTGAACCAGCTCAGCCAAAGAAAATGGTTTTTCCGCTTTCAGGCAGATCCAAGTTCTGGAAGTACTGCACTAGTTCTTTTATTAATATTCTGCTCTTGCTTTTATCAATCTCCTCTCCAGCACAAAAGCCCATCTGCAAACTGTTAGAGTCCCACCTTTGGAGCTCAGACCCGAACATCTGTTGCTTGTGAGTGGGGTTTGATACCAGTGAGAGTTGACAGTATCATCCATCAGATTTATAATTTTAAGGCGGAGAGAACCTGCCCAGCTGAACACGCTGCTAGAAAGCATACCTGTTCCTTAAGCAAATAGACCTCTGTTTGAATTTCCTTTCGTTCTGGAGACAAACAAAATAAAAATCATGGGCTTTAACTGCTACCAATAAAACACCATGCACCGCTGTTGTCAAGGTGGGCAGACAATGTAATTTCAATGTTTCCGAAAAGGATATACTGGAAAAAAACACACTTTTTCTTTCATCTTTTCAGTCATTATTTGGATATATTATTTGATTCATTATTAAAGCATGTTATCGTTTGGTTTACAGTTAATTTATACTTGAGAATACAGAGGTGATATTTCTGGGTAAAGTATTTAGGCATGTTCTTCTGCTGTATTGCTGCAATAGAGCAATTCTTTGCTGTAGAATTGGTTTTGGTGAGAATACTTGGTGTTCAGAAGTCCAAATCTACCCATTGGAAAATATTTTTAAAAGTAGGTGAATCACTATTAATGGTGCTTGCAACAACTTTTGTTCCCTGTTCACTTACAGGAATAGGTTATGTTTGCTACAACAGTCATCAAGAAAAATACAGTACTGAGTACTTCTTCAGGTGTTTAGTGCCAAGACTTCATTCAAGAAAGCAAGTAGAAGCCTGTTTCATAACACTAGAAATCTTGATAACACATAAACAAGGACATATCTGCCACGAAATATGTGACCACATACTCACAGACCTCCCAAGGCTGTTAGAAGTGTTGCAAGCACTTATGGAGGCAATGTTGAAACAATTAGACTAGCTGAAATCTTTCATTTATAGAAGTGCTTGGTATTTTGTCCCCAAATGTCAGGTTGCTCCATGCAGACTTCGCCTTGGCATGTTAGCTGAGTCTGGCTAGAGGTGCTCAGTCCCACAGCAAGGCTTGGCAGTCCTGGCTCCTCAAGTTTGAAGGCTTTTGCTCAGCTGGGGTCACCGGCAGCCCTCACCTGCCCCTGGCTCCAAATTTTTGACAGCAAAATTTACTCAGCTTCAACTACAGAGCAGCACTGGATGCTGGACAACAGCAAAAATCACTTGCATTTGCTTGCAAAAGCCACAAGCTTGCTTGCAAAATTATTGACTGAACTTGCTCTCCATGGAAAGGTACTCAAGTAATGTCTTAGGGGTTTCAACACACAAGCAATAGAGGTTGTTTTCAGACAATCTTTTAGAGGAAGAATCTGCATTTGTTAAAGCAGTTATTGCAAATGCAGCATTAGCAGTACAATAAAGCTTCCTTAGTTCTTTCAGAACCAGTCAATAGAATGTCAAGTGAAATGGAGGCAAAAATGGGAAATTATCTCATTCAGGGGTATGGTGAAGATGTATGACTTTTTTACAGTCAAAATCTCCCTCTATTTTAGGGAAGGATTACTTTGAGGTACCAGAATATAGAGTATATAGCTTGTACATGCATCCATGAACCCCCAAACTTCAATTTATTCTCTGATTCAGAGCTTAGAAGACAAAAGAATTGGAGACTCATATTCAGACATCAGTGATGTCTATTCTGGAGATGGACTAGAGACTAAAGAAAGTCTGTGGCAACATATTTCTCTCATCTGCTTGATCTGATGTGTACAAGTGTGCACTCAAGAGTTCTCTATTGTGTCTAGTATGTTAAACAGCTTAAGAAAAATATAATTTGCCCTGCCAGCCTTGCTTTGCTTATGAACAAAGGTACAGAGAGGAAAAAAAAAAAAAATAGGTAAGAAATACAAGTATAACTATTGAGGATGTTGTAGCATAAGTACCCAGTAGAGACCTATCATGCCCTTATTCAAGCTGAGTTAGCACAAAGTCTTCTTTCATTCACAAAAAGAAATAAACTTAGGTACCTCAGTTATTGCTGCTCAGTAACTGATTAGTTTGCCGTATAAAATAAGTGCAGCTCCTGGGATGCTTTGTTCCGGCTGCTCCCATCATGCTTTCACTTTACTTCTATTTTCACAAAGTGACATGTTCCTTTACTTGCCCTTATGGATGAATGAAAGCTCAGTTACCAGCGCAGGAGCTACCTCTGGTGAGGAAATGTTCACTCAGAATAGAAGCATTGTGCCACCAGCTGTGTTAAATTGCTGCCTCTGAGCTATTGCAGGACAATTCAAGCCTGTTGTAAAATAGATAGCAGGAAGGCATGTGTGTTGCCAAGGAAACCCTTGGCTGCGAGTTTATTGTATAAATAACACCAGGGTGGGGAAGATGTGGCTAACGGAAGAGTGGGGGAAAAAAATGAAGTGCCTGGCATGTCTCAGTGTCTGAGAGAGGGTCGTAAGCAGAAGCAGTGAAACAGATTTGCCAGTAGAGCAGTTGATCTTCTTCCAGCTGGGAAAAGCAAGGAAAACAGGTCCATCATACAGAACTGGCTTGGGAAGAAACAGAGGCTGTCAGTAGTGATATGACCACGATGGGCAAGTCCATGCACTGAGGGGCGGAGAAGCAAGAGTAGCCCCTGCACCTTCTCATAGTCACTAGAGGAAAAGAGGCTGGTGTAAAGCACTGCTGGATTTACTCAGAGCTATGCAAGAGAAGAGGCAGATGAGGGTTGTAATGGCAAGTAGGAAAGTAGGGAATCATCATAATAGAGGGAATAAAAGAGGGTATCATCGTAATTATATATCTAAGCATTGGGACAGATTCAAAACCAAGGGCAGGACATTTACATTCTCCAAAGGTGATCTGTGTATAACTTCTGAAGGTTGTGGACAAGGGTGCTGCTAGAATTGAAAGGAAAGCAGCATGCAATGAATCCAACACACTGTGCATCACACATATGCCAAGACAGGAGTGCGTGCTTGAAGCTTGTCTCTTCTTCTAGATCTTACAGAGTGTCTGTAATTCATCAGCAATTTCAACACTCATTAGTGAAGTAGTCATATTAGCTTTCATTCTTTTTATGGGCTTTACTGCTTCATACACAGAATCTGAGCGCTGTGGTGCTGTGAGAAGTGCAGCTTGGGTTTAGTGGGGTCTGTCAGAAAAGCAAAGGGCTCACAGCTCAGGAGAAGGGCTGATTTCCTTCCTGCCAGTGATGGGAACAGGTCATTTCAGTGCCTCATACCTTACATGAGTCATTCTGTAAAATGGGATAACACTGATGTCCCTGAAAAGCAGTTTGAGCCATGGGTCAGAAGAGTATTCTATGAGTTGACAGCATTATTTATTTCAGTCCAAATCAGGTGCACAAGTACTTCAGGGCAAATGAGCAACAAAAGTACTTGCTGGGCTAGGGCACCCGGGATGCTCCAGCATGTGCTGTCACAGTGACCAGAAAGATCTTGCTGATCTGGACTCCTTTCATACTGCAGATGGTTACAGCAAAGACAGACTGGATGGGAGGCAGCAAGCACTCGACACTTGGGATCACTGCTGTCCACCTTAGGCTACCGGCTTTGGTCACTGATGGAGCGTGGTGTTGTTACTAAATGGTGCCCCGTCTGCCGCCTGTGCTCAGTGAAAACCCACTGCTCTTCCAGTGGGACGATCTGCCAGATTCCTTGACACCTGGCCATCATGGCTAGTGGACACCCAACAGCCTGGACCGATGACCACAGTCTGTGTGGCGTGGTGTTGCTGTGCAGGCGTGTTCCAGGCTGTGGGCACGCACCACTCAGCTGCAGATGCAACGCTCCCAGCCCTGCTGATGCCCGTGATTGTGAAAGGGAGACAAAGTAGTGACTGCAGGCAGAAAAGCACACTTGGCTGATCTCTGGTGTATCCTCCTGCCATGAGCAGAAAGGCACAGGATAAGGGAACAAACCATTTCAGTTTGCAGCCTCAGTCTCTGTGATCACATTTCAAGCCCCAAGAAATTTGTACTCATTGCAATTAATATTATTTCATATTAAATAATATACATTTTTGTTCTCCTGTCGTCTTTTTTTTTTGTGTCATAAGATCTCACAGTTCTAATTGCCTATTTAACACCCTTGTGTCAGGGTTGTTGGGCCCTTTGAAGCATTACAGAGCAGGACCATAGCATGGGAAAACCACTTCTGACTGTGGAAGGACTACTGAAATCTGCTCTGCACAATTTGCAGGACTGAACCTATGATGTCCAGAAATAATTGTGAAACTAAGTCGAGGCATTTGGAAACATCTTCCAAAGGCTTCAAACCAAGTTAGGAAGCATCTAGTATAGCAAAAGTTGTCCAAAATACAGTGTTCCATTCAGGAACTTCATCAGATCTCCTCAGAGGCCAGGGCAAATGGATGAACCCTTAAGGTATTTTTCTTTTGGAATCTGTCACGCACTATTCAGCACTGTCATATTTAGTGCTCATACAACACCATTTCCTTGAAGTGGAAGTCACAGTTGCTGGATTTATAATACAATTTCATGAACTGGGCAAGCTTCAGAATATATTTTAAAGTGACTTAGGGAGAAAAATAATCTCCCATGCTTAAATTATTGAGTTACAAACAAAGCTATTATTTCTCCGCAATAAATTGTTTTATTTTTCAATTAAGCTGGGAATCATTCACCTAATTTTACCTAAATGAATGAATGCTCCAAGTCAGCATCCATTTAAAAAAAAAAAAAAAAAAAAAAAAAAGATTTCAGAGCAAGTTATTTTTGCTAAAAGAGATGGTGCCTTTTTTATGTTTCAGACATGCCATTGATGTCAGAGGTATAAGATGGAGAATCTTGGATGAAATATATACTGCAATTAAAAGTGTATGTCACTGTCAGAAGACCTTGGGGGATTCCTTGCCTTTCCAGGCTACCTGTCCTTATTTTAACAAAATACTTATGTCTAGGTAATGCTATACTATTGCATTCACTTCTCTGGAATTATAACAGCTTCATTCCATTTCATTTCAGTCCTCAATACTGTCAGACTCTGTAAAACGTTAAGTTGAACTGCAGCTAGAAATCTTATATTCTTTAATGTTATTCTGAACTGTTCCTTTAATTCAGTCTCATTTTACTGTCTCTGCACAGGTAATAAATATCTGTTTTACAGGAAGAGTTCTTTCATGTAGTAATTTATAGCCATATGGGATTTTAAGCTTTGGTGAGTTCAGAATTCCTCAGACGAAGAACTATTAGTATAGTTCTCAATGGAGAAGCTGGTAGGTCTCATATATGTGCTGGGCATTGAAAAATCTAGGATTTTTTTCATTTTTATTTTGATGAGAAGAAACAAGTAGTTTACATGATTCCTGCTTCATGGGAATTTAAATATTTCAGACAAATCACCACCCTTTATTTGCCTACAAAGCACATTCCAACTTTTTAGTATGAATTTTGGTAAGGTTTTAGATATTCAATTCCAAACCAGAGGAAAGCCAGAGATATCACATGCTTTCTCCTCTAAATGAGAGGATTGATTGGTCTAAATGATTCCTATATATTTCCTCTAACTGTAAGCCTTTTAAATGCTGAGGTTTCAAAATCTCTTATGAATTCTGTCCTTGCCCTGGTGGTTGTTCTGAATGGTAAAGTGCAACCTGATATACGATACAAGACTGGCAGCCAGGGCAGTGGGATGTTGGGTGAAACCCAGGTCATGCTCTACCTTGTTTTATTGTGGATTTGAGTGCGACCAAGACTTACCGCTGTTCCCGACCTTGAGTCACATCCAAATCCATGAAAAGGGGCCTGATTAACTAAAATGGCTGAGGCTGGATTTGGATAGCTGGACTGAAGAGACTTACAGCCAAGCCTGCCACTCAATCCTAGAATACTACTGCTGAAGAAGAGGCGATGGTGCAGTGTGCTGAAGTGCTTGGTGCTGTGGAATTTTCCACTCCTGCTGTACAAATCATCTGATGCATACTGTGCATCTATATTGCTGGACTGCTTAAGAGCAGCAGCTGGCCCTGGTTCCTGCTCCCAGGGCATTCAGTGTTGACTGTAGTGCACATGAACAATGATTCAGGTGAAGAGAGGAACAGAAACATCTATGCATAAAGAGGGCAATTGTTTGTCATGCCTTTAGTTGTTTTTAGAGGCTACGTGTTCTGACAGGGGCCACATATCAAATATAATGTTGCTAGTGGACTTTATGGAGTGACATCTGCTATTCATGACATGTTTTCATTTTCTCTTGGCATTCTCCTTGTCAAAAACCACCTTCCTGAAGTTACAAAAAGTCAAATAATCCTTGTGGAAAGGCAGAAATAGAGAAAAGAGAATGATTATATATGCAAACGTATGCAAACAAAGCCCTAATGAATTCTTAAAGGCTCTCATTATCAAAGTACATTACAAAACACAAACAGATCAGTGCTGAGGTGTGTGACTGCCAGAACTCTCCTCCACCAAAGAGGCACAGTCAAATTCCTCTTTCCTTTGCCCAGTCAATCTTTGTATCCTTTCTGAAAAACATTCTCAAGTGCATCTCTCAAAATCATTTCAGGCAGCTGCCCCAACTTTCCCTTGCCTATCAGTTGTGCTCACACATTAGCCTCCTTGCCTTCAGAAGAAGTGAAAGGCCAAAAGTCCACAGAATAAACTGCAGATGAGGCAGACTAATTGGTCTCAAAATCGAAACATATGGCTTCTTTCAGGATCTTGACTTTTTAATACTTGTTTAAAGTAAACATTTGCAATTCCTCATGAAAGGCACTTTCCTCCCCAAATCCTCTTGACCCTCAGTGACCTTTCTTACCAATTGCACACTGCTTCACCCTTGGGGATGATTAAATCTTGAGAGGCTTTTTTTCTTTTCTTCTTTTATTCTCCACATTTGTCTCTGGGGACTAACTTAAGAACTGGCTTGAAGAAAGCTAACCTGGGTCAGAAGGACAGAAACACACCAGATGCCCACCTGAGCACCCCACATGGGTGTCTGAGGTTAAGGCTGGAAGGGAAGGTTCACACAGATCATCACAGAACCTTGTATTTAAAAAAAAAAAAAAAAAAAAATGGAGTATGAAAAATAACCACCAAACACTGATTCACCAAAGCTAAGTTTTTGAGCTAATCTTTGAACTGAAAGCCAGCTTTTGTGTCCGGCAGGCAGAGGGGGAGCACGGGCGCAGGCAAAAGATGGCCTGAGGCAATGTCATCACTGAGACAAGATATTTTAAAAATATGGCCCACGGCTGTTGTCTCCTCTGACGAAAAAAGGCTGACAAAAGTGATTGACTCCAGGCTATAATCACTGGCGAGGGCAGGCAAACCCTCAGTTTGTCTCCGGGGTGTCAGTACATAAAAGCTGATGGAAGTCTCTCTGAAGTCACTTTATTTGTCATTTGTGTTTCGGGCTCAGAGTCACTCCCAAGCCCTTGTACTGTTGTTAGCTGGGCAGCGCCAGAGCTTGTGCAAGGCCAGACGTGGCAGAGCCGCTCACTCCCCGGCACAGACAGCCCGATGCTGGCTGCGGGACCAGGAGGAGTTGTCCGAAACCAGGCAACCGTTGCTCCAAGCTTTCTTTACATCCTTGTTTGTCAAAAAGCCGGGAAGATTAGTTCTCGTAAAGAGCCGAGTTTTCCAAAGCTCTTCTGCCGAACACCTCTGTCTGTCGAGTTAGATGCCAGCCTGCCCCTCCCCTCCCCAGTGCGTAAATAGAAACATCCCGGCGGAGCTGCGGCGTGTGACAGGCAACGCCCGCTGTCCGGAGCCACGCGGAGGCGGCAGGAGCATCCCCACGTCCCTGTGAGCAGATCAGCGAGAGCCGTGGAGGCAACGAAACATCGTGCTGCCGTGCACAGACAGCCACACGGAGAAGGCGGCTGGCAAAGCAGCTGGACCTGGAGAGATCTGCATTTTCAGCCAGGTCACGCAGCCCTGTGTGACGCTGTCACGCAAGATGCTTCCTGCCTCTCACACGGGGAAATTCCTGGCCCTGTACCTCCCCACACGCTGTGCAGGTGGAGATGGGCTGTCTGCAGTGCAAGTGACGTTGCAACACATACAATTGCCTAAGCTTGCTCCAACCTCTCTGCTGAGCAGGCCTGCTTTATGCAGAACGAATAGGTATCTTGTCTAAAGAGAGAGACTTTTGCTGGGTTTTGTTCTCTGGTGGGTGCCGCAGCTTGACTGCTTTGCTCCCCGCTATCTGTCGGAGATTTCTGCACCAGAGCAGGAAGCCCTGCACTGAGAGCCCAGCAAGCAGGGCAAGAACCCGTAAAGCTAGGCAGGAATATTTGTCAAGACGGTGGGTGCTTAGGTATGGGCACACATTGTATGTGGAAGGCACCTCTTTTCACCAGGGATTCCTCAACCCCAGTAAAGGATTCAAACGGAAAAGAGACATCTGTCTTACAGAGGGAGGGTTCTACTTCACAAAGACCTGGGATGCACAGGAATTCCTGATTCCGCTGATTTTGAATCAGGACCTTGATTCCAGATTTCACATGTTGTCAGGAAGTACCCTCACTTCTGCATGCTGGATGCTCTGTCCTCTTGGCTGAATCTGTTCCCAGTTTGTGCAACTCAGGACTGAGGAAAGATACTTGGCTTGTCGTGTTGCATCTCTGTCAAGTGCTTTAACCGCTGTATTACAAAGTTTTCAGACCTGATTAATGTTTCTTGTTCTTGAAGAGTGGACTTTACTTCAGAGGAAGCACTCACGTCCGATTCCTGTAGCCTAAATGCTACTTCTCCCATCAGATCTGAATTCTGGCCCCTTTCTGAGCAAGGTAAAATGAGGTCTCCTGTGTTGCAGGAGCGTGCCTTAAGTTAGGAGGGAAAACAGTGACAGCAGTTGCGTGTTATCGGGGGATGAAGGTGATGAAGTAGAGAGTGTCCTTTAAAAAACTGATGGGGAAAAGCAGAGTCTGAACATCCCTCTAGACCTTAGGCATTTGTCTGGTCTCTGCACAGCTTGGCAGTGTCAGAATGCAACCTGTCCAGGTTGATGGAGAAAGTGTTGGGAGTTTAGGGACATTTGGGAATGGATTGATCACCCAGGATTTGAACAAACGTCTCGAGCCAGATCCAACAAAGTACTGATTTGAGGTATCAGAGGGACCTCTTCTGTGGACCTACTTGCTCTTTCATACCTGTGACCAGGTGTGCTTTTCTGCTAGAAACATATGCTCATTTCTCTTTTCTCTCATTCTCAAGTATTCCCATTTGTCAGACATCGATTAACAAGAGACACTTAGCATTAAAAATCACATTTGTACATGAAGGATAGTCTTTTACAAGACCCTGGGAGTTTGCTGACACTGTGAGAGGGTTACTTGAAATTATCTCAGTCTTCAGCAAAAGCAGCATTTTGTTGCCCATTTATTTAATCAAGGAATAAATAGGAGATAATTCAGTGATTAATGTATTATCATAGGATTTAGAACTAAAAAATTGAACCCATATTTATCAGACTTCTGGACATGCTCTGGTGCCTCATTTCTTCTCCATCTGCAAAATAAAGGACTGTCTCTCAGCTGTACCCTAGGTATGACTGTAGCAGAGGCCCAGAAGTGATATAGGCAGACTAATAGGAAACAGGGGTTTAGCTGATCTTAAAAGCAAGAATCAATGTACAAACATGACCTAATGCAAGGACTTGCTGGGACTCGACTGAATATATTTTTAAGCTTATTCATCAGTTTCTTTCATAGGCAAGGTCTCATGTCGTGCATCCAGCTATACAAGCTAGCAAATGTATTTGAAAAGTATTCAACATGATATGCCAGAGAGCTGCACAGCCATTCTATAGGGAACATTTCTTCACAAAGCTGAATGCACACATGCCTGTGTTAACTAATTATCTTTGTTGATGAAGTTATCCCTTCAATTTTTTTTTATTTTTTTTTTTTCCTTAAAGGATCCAATATTTTATCTCACATTAACTGAAATCCTGGAACTAGGTGGGGAAAATTCTCTCCTGCTCGATGATAGTGAGTCTCCACTATCTCATTTTCAGTGCAGATGATAGAGAGATATGCATAAACTTGTCTCTGACTACATCTAGTCTTTGGGTCTGTCTTAGTCTTTTATCTGTATCTTGGTACGACTGGAGTGTGTTCTATCTGAGTCCTTGCAGACTGCAAGCCTGGGGTTTTTGCTCAGAGATTTGGGAAAGTTGTGTATGCCCACGACCTCCAAATTAGGCTCCAAGTCAGGAGCTTGGGTGAGGCTGGAGCATCCTCTTCTACACAATCCTCCAGAGGGTTCACACAGGGAGCTCATGAAGGGCTACCCAGCAGGAAGAGCCCCCTGAAGCTCTACAGGGCAATAAAGGAGTATTTTTTATTATTCAAAGTTTTTTATAGAAAATACTACAATTTCAATCTGAATGGAGGTCCCACTATACTTTCAAATATTTAGACTGCCAGTGTATCTGTTCGATGAAGATGTTGTAAAAATAAATTATAAACTAACTTGGAAATAACTCACCGAAGATGTGCAAAGCAGTTTCTTCATCTAAGTTATCTCTTTAGGTGCAGATAAGAAATTCCTTCTTTTCCACTCCCACCCAAAACCTCATCGCAAACCATCAGTGAAAACAACTCTCCCAGTCTCCAGAGAGGTGAGGCAACTCCCTGCGCTCCACTGTCTAGCAGTGACATTATCATATTTGTACATGGTTTCTCAAATCAGTATGGTTCAGTTAGTGCTGAGTGAAGAGCATCCATCCCTGGGGCTGTCCCTGAGCATCCAGGCTTCCCTGCTGTCGTGCTCCTGACCTTTAAGAGAATTCTTTTAATCGCAGAGGACTGGGCTGGGAGGAGGCTGTCCCGATCAGTGTCAGACGCGTACACACATTTTCTCTGACTAATTTGGCAATACAATATAAACAAAAGACACACTTCATGGAAAAGGCATGAGGCACACCCTAATCCAGTTGCTCTGCACACTCGCTAGACTATTTCCATTAGCTGAAGTAAACACTACTTGAGTGAAAATAGGAGGGAGGCATGCCTCCTATTGAAATATTTGAGTCCTTTCTGCAATGGAGATCTTTCAAATGTTTACTGTCGTTTTCCTAAGACTGTTTATAGTTAGTATTAGTACCGCACAGTAGGGGTGCCACCAAGCACACCTCTATTTTTTCATGAATGAGATTTTGAATGGGCTGGTTCAGATTGTCTTGCTGGGGTAATATACCTCATGGAAAAAACGAATAGCAATTTTGTTTATAACATAGTCTTTCACTTTAGTGGTTATAAAACTTCTTCACTTTTAAAATTGATCCTGCTGTAGTTTTCTTTTGTCTCAGCTTTTTCATGTCCCTTAAAACTGAAACATATTTTGGCTATTCTGATAATCAGAGAATCGATATGAAGAAGACTGCTACTTCTCCAAATTGTGTATCAGCCATAGCCCAAAGGCTGATTCCCGGGCTGAGAAAGAGATGTCTAGGAGGTGCCTTCTCACCTTTCATTGCCCTTTGAAATTCCAGTCCCTTCTGTTATCTGCACCATTGACTGCAGCCCATAAACCTCTTTGCAGAACGGGATTAGCAGGAATACTCATCACTTCTCACTTTTTTTTTTTTTTTTTTTTTTTTTTTTAAATTAGGGTGGGTAGAACATGCATAGAGTCCCAAGCCCATGCCATGCTAAACAATGCAGAGTTAATGATATTGCTGCCTTCCCCAGCGGCAGCATTAACCAGGGCTCTTTTAAATTGCTGTAAAGCACATTCTTCTCGCTAGAACTTATGAGTAATACTCTGATTTTCTCACCGGTAGTCTATGAACGGATTGCATATGGAGAAGCTTTTCCAGCACTCTGTGATGGCCATTTCTACAGCTGTGCTTTTGACTCTGAATCGTGCAGTGCGGCTGAGCTGGTAGAAATTAAGTGAGTAATGCTGCAGGCAATTCACAGTGAGAATTTCTTGGTAAGGAAATTCAGCCGTGAACAGTCTTGAGTTTAGAATCCACATTAATACATGTCTGCCTGGAAGTTACATTTAAACAAACCATACTCGTTTTACTGCCTGGCTTTTAGATGGTCCTTGAGTGCTTGGGGTCCTTGGCATCTTACTGGCAAAGGACGAAGCACAGGGGGTCTGGATTTCCGCACCAGCTCTCTGTGGAGCTGCGCTTTGCTTTGTGTTTGCAGGGCACTGGCTCAAGCCCTCGCTCAGGCAGGAAGGACAGGGATCTGAGGTGATGGGACAGCGAAGAGCAGGATCTTCAGGAGTTTGCCAGCCTCTGAGCTGTTCTCTGTCGCCAGCAAGATGAGCAGCTGCCACGAGTTTCTGAACTGAGCAAAGGCACAACTTCATTCCTGGCTGCTTTTTTTTCCCTCAGCCAACGCTGCTCTGTTGTAATTTTAATTCAAAGCTCTACTCCCATGATACTCACGTGCTTTTCACTTTGATGACAAATAGGAGGTCAGTTTGTGGATTACTGAATATACCAAGCTCTGCTTTGATATTCTGGCTGTCTGCAGCCCTCCTTATCCCTAGTTATGTACAAAGAGAAGAGCTGCCTCCTGCCCCAGCCTGAGCTGACCTCGCATCCTCCTCCGTGTCTTGTTACACTCTCTGTCCACAAGGACAGCCCTGATCTTAAAGGAACACAAAAGTTGTATTTATAAGGAATCTTTTCTGGGAGATGGAAGTCTCCATAACCCTGAAGCTGTGGAGCTCTTGTTAAGATGCTGCTGAGGTCACATCCCAGTTGAATTACAGATTATTAAACATGGGCCTGGAGCTAAATGAATGCAACTCCACAGCATCGATCTGTTTTGTAGTGTGGACACAGTGAAACTTCTTCTGTCCAAACATCCAGGGCATTTTCTTTCTAAAACAGGAAGGATAACACCTCCCCCAAAACTGAGATGTTGCACAGAAACCTTTGCAAGGCTTTCAGATGCAGTTCTGATTTGAAGCAGACCAGCAATAAAATTTCAGATAGGTAACTACAACATGAGTTTGTGAGCTCCTGCTTACCTTGACTACTCTCTAAATGTGAAGTACTAAAGAACTTTGCTGCTGAAAGTTTTCAAAAGGATTCATCTCTCAAATAAAGATCTATCTTGTTGCAGCTAAGGGAAAACTGTTAAAATGTTAGAATGACTGATTTCACTAGAACAAGCACAAGTTATTGTTGTGTGCAACTAACAGCAAAATTCAGCAGTGTGAAGGGATCAATGGGAGAAGATGAGAATATAAAGCAGCTAAAATCTATACCACTATGACTGTGTGCTAAAAATTCATGTGCATGAATTATGCGATGTAATGAACATCCAACTGAGGATTTCAGCCACAATTTGATAAGCTTTGAGTGGTTCTAAATAAAGTGGAACAGAAGAACAGAGCCAACAAATTGTAGTCATATTTCAGATGAGTTTCTCTTAGTATATATATATTTTAAAAGAGCATGAGCGTTATTATATAGAAAGAGAAGAATGAAGAGTGAATTTATGCTGTTTGCAGTGATGTGAAAAATAATTTTAGCTTAGGATGTTAACAAATTGCTGTTGTTTTAAATTTGCCTCTGACCTATCTACTCACTGCTGCGCCCTCAGCACTGCAACGTGGCCTACTTTTTTTTTTTTTTTTTAATATATTTATGAAGCAAAAGAAGGCAGCACACTCCATACTGAACCCTGAGAATAGCTTTGCAAATTGGTATTTCACATCTGTGCCTGCAATTAGATGGTGGTAACCACAAATTAACCTTTCAGGGCAGTTTCATGCTTTCCAAAACTCAGATGGCTGCAAAAGTGATGCGTCCAAGCAGTAAATACATTGCTGGCATAGCTATGGAATCAGACAGCTGCTTTCAAAACTTTGTCCATAAATGAGAAAAGAATTACTTTTTTAGCTGATGGAACAAATGTTGACTTAGTTGAATGTAGTACCTAGAGTTCAAAGGTGAATTAAACAGACCAGAAAAAGGGCTTGA
Organism: Hirundo rustica; assembly: GCF_015227805.2. NCBI lineage: Eukaryota > Metazoa > Chordata > Aves > Passeriformes > Hirundinidae > Hirundo > Hirundo rustica. The sequence goes on from NC_053452.1 coordinate 41,688,223, forward strand.
GGCCATATGGCTAAACTCTTCTACCCTTAAAAGCTTTTCCAGATCTAAATGTTCTATTTGGAGCAGACCCTGGCCCATTCTGCCTCCCCAAAATGTGTCCTTCCCTTTTCTGGGAGAGGCTGACCAGCATGAGACCAAGCCTAGCTGGGAAGCCTGATGTGAGCCCTGGCCCCTGCTCGGCTCACTCGTGTGAATGCAGACACCAGTGACAAGGGACCATGCAAGAGCACATCGTGGCTGCCTCACACAGCCCCAACAACACGAGGAATCCATCTGGCGGTGTCAGGAAATCTGAGCCTCTCCTGTAAACTTTCTGCTATAGAGCAGCTTGGGGCATATAATGAACATGTCTTAAAGCCCTTCCTCCTTTCCTTGTTACTGATTTGTTTTGGAAGAGAGGAAGAGAAAAAATAGGAGGAAGAGAAAATAAAAAGAAAAAAGAAAAAAAAAAAAGGAAAAAATGCATCTTGTAACAGCAGAAATACTGACCTTGCAGAGGTTTGTATAAAATATTAACTTAGTGTGTAGGGTATAATCTGACCTGACCACAAATGGCATCTTAAAAACATTTTTGTAGCCATATAAGAGTTTATCATTGATTTAGGGAAGTCTCCTTCCGTGTGTGCTTTAAAAGATAATTGTGCGATTGATCCAAGCTATTTTTAATAACTTTCACAGTCTTTTTTTTTTTTTTTTTCCAAAGAAACCTGAGAGACTGACCAAATCCTAGATATAATCCCTCTAAGCCTTTAAACAAAAGGGCAATATTGACACAAGGAAGTGTATGTGCAAACCAGGTAAGTAGTGATAAGGAGGTACCCAAGGGGAACAGCTTTGTGTAGAAGAAGCAGGGGAAACATTGCACAGCACTAGGGGATGATGTGGTGACATAGTTGCAATAGCCAGGAACTGGACTTTGAATCCAGTGAATATTGCCCCACTCCTGTGCTCCTGTGACATCACTCCGTAAATAACTTCAAATTATACAAACACATTTTTATTATCATTAGGCCTTACACTGCCCAGTCTTCCCTCCTCTGCATCTTCTCTGTACAGAGAGAGAAAAATGTAAGAAAGAACGTTCTTCCTTTAAAAGCTGTAGTGTTATAGGAAAGATAAGTTATCCAGTTTATATGTTCAGTCTCACACTGGTCTGGTAGGTTGATTTGAGATGTAGAGGACTAATACCACCGTTGTTTAAATGAAGGGTAGAAGGAGGCAACTTCCATTTCCGCTCAGTAAATATTAGTAGCAGACAGAGAAAACCCCAGGAAAATAAGTAAATATTAAACACATAAATTCCCCAGAATAAAGAAGTGTCTCCATAGACCATAGCTGCTGTGTTCCCTCCCAGCAAGCTCTCTGGGTGCAGTTCACTGACTTTTCAAGGTCTGAGGCTATTACTGAAGTTAGTCTGAATATATCAAGAATATATCTCATCTTTGTAATATCTTAATAACAGGCTACAGTCTCACAGGATATGCCAGGGACATTATCTTCTGCTATATATTGCAAGAACTGCCTCATGGTTTTCTTGTGCCCTGAGTGTCTAACTATTCCCGAGGAGGAAGATGAGAGCCATCCGTGGTCGGTGATGGCTGAAACATTTCCATGTATCTGGGCCATCATAGGAAACATTATTAAAAATAAGCACAAAATCAGACATTTTAATTGTAGATGTTCCTGCGGGTAGAAGCCTTTCAAAAACCCCCAGACCACTCCATTAATGAGACAGGATGCAAAGGAAGCACGGTACTGTTGGAAATGTATTGCACACTTCCTCCGAGTGACCAAACCATCTGAAAAGCAACTGAGTCTACTCAATTTAAGTACAGCCAAAAGAATCACCTGTCCAGATATAATTACTGCCTTAAGCAAGAAAACTATGTTCAAACCAGATAAAAGAGTTTCTGTGGATCCCAGCACAGCCTCAATTCTGCAGTCAGGATCAAGGGATGGTACAAATGCTAAGGCAGAGCAGGGAAATGAAGTTATCTTGTGCACTACTACAGTAGTTTGACCTATACTTGCATTTAGCAGGGTCTCTTCTCACCATAAATGACAATGACACTTGGTTTTTTTTCCCCTCCCCCACTGGAAAATGCTTATCAAAACCAGAAATTCTGTCATAATGAACTTACTTTAGCTAAATCTCCTCAGGACATCAATGACAGGGAAGTACTTTCAGCTCAGGCAAGGGAGGAGAAACACTCCAGAAGGTCTGAGCACCTGGGAGTGACAGTGCCCACCTTGGCCCAGTGAACAGAGTGGTTCAGTGAATTAAATTAACTGAAACAAACAATGATTGGTCTTTGACCTGGGGATGAGTACCCTCTGGAGAAGAATGTGGCTGTACAGGAGGAGCTGGGACGAGAGGAAACCCAGAAACACCATGGGGTGCTTGTTTGATCAAGCAAACCTCATAGCTTAATTTATTTCAGGACTTGATTGGAAAAAGAGCAGTCCACGCCATGGGTACATTGCAGGTTGCAGGGAAGGGCTGAGACCCAGCAGCAGCACCCAACCTATTCTGTGTGTTTCTCACTATTCTACCTATTCTATCACTTCTTCTCAGTCAGTATTACACTGCAAATCAGAGCAGCCTTGTGTAGCTTTCTCCAAAACTCTGGCCTCAGGGGTAACCTGAAGACAGTAGAATTTCAGGAGGACTACAGCCAGGAAATGGAAAGGGAAAGTAAGTGATGTTATTTGTTTACAGAAGTAAAAACATCTGATCGATATGGGAGAGGTATTTCTGAAAGACAGAACTTAGACAACAGTCTTCTGTGACCCTCAGGACAACCTAGCACAGTGTTTTGCTACACTAGATTAAAAAGAAAGAAAAAAATGAAGAAAAAAAAAAAAAAAAAGAGAAGACTGTGAAATGGATATCCTATTAATCAACTGCAGTAGTTGATTCTAAATTCAGTAGTCCTGTGCAGTTTAACAAGCACAGTGATCTCTTAATAGGCTAAATCAAAACTAAAAAATCTGCTTTTCTGGTCCTTACTTATTTCCTTTCAACTGCCTAATGGCTTCCCCTCAAAAAGTGTGACAACATCATCCCTTCCTACTTCAAAAACTGCTTTTCGTTTATGAGTTAATAATTTACTAGAAGCCTCAGGTAGTTCTTTGTAAAAAGAAAATGCATGGGCAATCCCAGCTGCAAAGTCAGCTCTGGCACAGTTACACCTCCACTTCATCATTAAATTACCTTAAAGCTGCTCAATACAAGTTAAAGAGCCTGGCCATTGCATCTCTGCTTCATCAGCACTCGTTATTGATATAATCCGCCTCTACTTGCAGGCATCCTAAGGGGCCTGAAACACTCATCTGGCTTTTGCACCAAGACATGGAAAGCAAGTCTGAAATTGCTGAGAGCCTCTCTGATTCTGCAGCTTCTGCTCAGAGGATTCACACTGCTTGCAAGAAAAGTAGATCTTGGTGTATTTACTGTCAAAGCACGTGGAAATTCAAGCAGCTGTGCCCTTGCCAAGCCATGTGTTTAAAAAGGGGGACTGCACTGCTGTATCATATACTCATGAAAGGGAGGGCTGAAGCCCAGTTGAGCCATCCTGCTGAGTAAGGTCTTGGAGACCATCAGTGTGAGGAGTAAAAGAGGCCAAGTTGCAGAGCAGCTTCCCAGCCACACTTAGCTGGCAGTAGTGCTGTACCCCAAGGTGCTTAAGGCACACTTGCAACACACAAAAATGGTTTCCCACGTAGAAATGCGTGTCAGTGGTGGGTGAGGGAGTGGGAATTGAATCTCGGACAACCAAAAAGAAATAGGTAAGGACGGGTAAGTACTGGTGAGGAAACAGGTGAAGCTGGTCATAAATATGGATTGCATATGAGAGCTGAGGATTTGCTGCTTCTCTTTAAGCATTAACTCTCAGAGGCCAAGCCCTCTGCTCCCCAAAACTGGCATACTGATACTTAGTTGGGGTTTTTTGTGTGTCTTTTCCTGAGACAGATCAAGTGTCTTCTTTTCAAGCTAGAAATTAATTTAATGATAGAATTCTTGGCTTGGGTAAGTTTTACTGAAATGTAATTACCAAAGATATTCTTCAGGGAGTACATTTTATAGGAAATCTGACTATTAATATCACATACAATGCATGACTGAAAGTTACTAGAGACTATGTAGGAAAAATCTTATTTACATTACTTACATATTCAAATAGTAGAGACAAAACATAATCAATTAAACCAAATTCATATGCAGCTCTACTGAAACAAAGGTTTTGTTATGTACAGTGTGAATGCTGTCAACATTCTATTTTTCTTCATAATTGCATCAAATTCTTCCTGCCCTGTGTCCACTACGTGGGGAGAGCAAACTTTGTGTAAATAAACAAAATTTGGTGTCTATTAGCTTGCCTTACGTACACAAATACATTAAAAACTATGAATAGTCTCATACTAATTGGTGGGGGGGGGGGGGGATGTCAATAAATAGTAAGTGTTAAAATGCAGACCTCATACACGTGTCTGTATATATATGTGCATGTAACTGTTCTAAGCTAAAAATGAGTGATGGCTCTCCCCCAGAAAGGGCAGTGTATTGTCTAGAGATTTTCCATGTTTAATGAAAGCTTTTTTCATGTCAAGCTGATTTAAAAACTGCAACTGCTGCATTTGTTGGAAACTCATTATAATCCCAACAGAGTGTTTTATATTTGAATAACTGCAGTGCATTCTAACACTTTTTTTTTCCTCACCTGAGTTTCTCTTACTATTACACAGAATACAACAGATTTTTGATAGAATTTGGAACATATTAAAAGGGACAGATGTCTCAAAGAACTTTGCAGGTGGTATGGATAACATTTTTAAAATTCCTCAATAAATTATATTTCTGTGCAGTACTTCCATGATTTTTTTAATAGTCTCAGTCAGTAGAGTTTATACTGGTACCAGTCTCCTAGATGATGTGTAAACCTGAACTAGATTTTCAAGGATTGTTTTATGTAATTTTTTTGGTAGCTATTCCTTTTGTAGGTGATTACAAAAGTGTTTGTTTGGTGTGGTTTTTTTTTTTTTTTTTTTTTTTTTTTTTTAGCGTGACTTTTTTCTTTTTGCAAATTCTACCTTGTAGCATTTTCTAAATTAAATTTTGTCTTTCCTCTTCTACACTTTCCCATTTTCCTACCATTTATCCTTTTTACAAGATGTAATATCCTATCAATATCCTCATGAAATTTTCCTGTTACTTCTCCTCAGTCTTGTTCTTTATATATTTTCCCATTATTTACTCCCCCATTGCACACACTCTACTCACACTTTTTTCATGGCACGAATATAACGCATTGAGAGGACAAGAAAATGAAGTCTACTATTCTTTGTCAAATCCCTCCTCAGACCCAGACATCTAATACAAATTTAAGCCTTCACCAAATAAGAGGCTCTTTAAAGACAGAATTACAGTCTGCATAACCTCTATTTTTGATGCATACAAGATCCTGCGACCACAGCTGATAGAAATGAGAAGGCTTAATGCTGCATACGAACTAGTGGTGTACCTGGAATCTTCCTGACAGATGTAGCCTTAAATTGCATTTTTAATGTACTCAAATAAGCTATACATAATTAGGATTAACATTGCTATCCCCTGATTGATTCATGATTAGTATGTGTGGGCTTTAATATTGTTTAGGAGAAGGATCAAGTGACCCTAATTGTATCCAGCTTGTCTATTTGAGTGGTTGATTTTTTTTTTTTTTCTGAAAGAGTTGTTTATATAAATAACACAGGGAAGGGAAGCCGATCTTGTTCTTGTTAAGTTTCTTTTAAACATGGCATAAATTACAATTTCAGTTATTCATGTATCTTGTAGAAGTATACTTCAAAATATTTCACATTAAATTTATTAGAGATGAAGAGGCAATGCATGAAAACGTAGGAAATGAGAAACCTTATTTGTATGCATCGGTATAATTACTCTAGCATGTAGAAGCGTTTCTTAGTCTTTGAGCTCAATATTTTCTTTTCCAGTTCACTGTTAAAGCAAACAGAATATGTATGGTTTTTATCTTATTGTTTATAAAGAAAACCCTCCTAAAACCCTGCACCAGACCTCAGAAGCATCATTGTGCAGCAACAAAAGCTTTTTATTGCTAATTGTAAAAGCAGGGCAGTCTCCAGCAGAGAGTTGCTGGGCTGCTGACTGATGCTTTGACAGATAACAGACAACCAGTGCGACACTCCAAGATTCCCGGCGGAAAAACAAAAGACGCTTAATTTACGAACAACAACCAGGCATCCACTTAGGGATACCATTATGGCCTGGAAAAGGCTCCGTGCCACGCAGAAGTACAAAGAGCTCGCTACAAAGTGTGGAAGGCGGCGGGTTTGCCCGTGAAGGAACGGCCACGGCGCTCATTAAAAGCCCCGAACTCTCCTTTCCCGGCTCGGGTGGGGCTGTCGAGTGTTTACGCAGCGGGTCTGGGCAACAGTGCAGAGGTAGACTGTGCTCACTTGGATATTTAGGCTTATTTTAAGGGATTTTCTATCCCTCAGTTTGTCAAAATGGGACTGTTGGGTATTTCAGCCCTCTTGCTGGCCGTTGTGGAAGGGTGACAGCAAGTGAAGGTACCATAGGTGAGGCATGAAGTCACCGGGACACTGCAGACATGGAACAAAGGCCCAGTGATTAATGGGATTTCTGAAGCTTCTCAGCAGCTTATTACAAACAGGCTGTGGCTGGATCCTTTTTCTTTTGAACATAATTCTCACACCAAATACTGTGCAGGAGGAGTATGAAATACAGAATTGTTATTCCAGCAAAGGGCAAGTTCTACTGAAGCAGCAAGGCAGATCTAAGCTTGTTATTCCATTATTTGCTTATTCCATTAACAGCCCCTCTTCACCCTTCATCAAATCTCTGTTCTTATTTTTATTACATGGATGCGGACAATAATGGCAGGAACGTGCCAGCCACAAGCGAAACCATGAAGACAGAAGTAGATGCAGGCAAAGAGGAAGCGGGGGTCTCTGCCCTACAACACCAACCACACCACAGGAAAGCTCGGGCAGATGCCAGGGAAATGTATGAGAAAAGTAGAGGTTGCCAAAAATTCAGCAAGCATCTCATGGAGGCTGAGATCTACAGATCTTTTAGAGCTCATTCATTGTGCATGAGAAATTCTGGGCAGGGCAGAGCTATCAAAGCAGCTCTGAAAATACAGGGTCTCTGTGCACAGCAGTTTGGCCCCTTGCTTTTTCAGGTCTTTTGCTTTCAACTTCACTCCAGCCTTTTCAAACTCTCTCATCTCTGAGCACCGAGCTGGGTGTGAAAACTATTACCTTATGGAGTTATTTGTAGCTGCAGAACATGGGAAGAGGAAGTGAGGGATAAAACACATCCAAACCCTGATTGGCTACAGGAAAGACTCGCTCCCACTCCTGCTGACTGTGCAATTAAAGCCACATGGACTCTACCAGTTCCTCATGGAGCACTGGGATAGAGGCTGGGCATATCCAACAGCTTGTAATTAAACCAAAAGCAGGTTTGTTCAGACATGAGAAAGGGGGCATGTGGGCAAACAAATCTGTCAGACCCTCAGCATGAAATCACACCAGCTGAGAAATTTGTGATGAGCAGGGGCTTTGTCAACAGATAGCCAAAAAAGCCGTCTGAGGAATAATTATAATGTGACAATAAATTACTGACTGGGCTGAGGTTTGGTTATCCAAGGCACTCTGCACCTGGTACAATGGCAAAGCTGATTGGAAAAAACTGCTTCTCCCCAGTATTCCCATGCAAACATGTGCAGCTTCCTTACTATTACCTAGGTGCTCTGCAGCACACTCGAGAGAAATGGCAGTTTTGAAAGAGTCCATAGAGTGGAACACAAGCTATGTTGAGACACAAGCAGTGACCTTTTGACCATGTTTGGTGGTTTTTAACACAGTGCTGGAATGTACACTGAACAAAGAGAACAGTTTCTATGAAAACAGGTGCATTTGAACTGCTCGACCAAATACTGCTGAACAAAATAGAAATGCTGCTGAGATTCCTGCCAGACCCCCTGGGTGGGAGCTTTCAGTTCAGACCAGAGGAAGCTATCTCTTGCATAAGATACAGTTAATTCCTGTGGCACCCTATAGCTGAATGACCTGCCATCAAAAGCTGCCCTTCTCCTCTGGCATGCAGGAAGATTGTTCCTCCCCATTCATATGTACACTAGGAGCTCATGGAGCTTGCGGGAACTTACTCTGAAGTTTGTTGTTATATTTATTTTTTTTTTTTTTAAAACTCTTGAACAATATCCGAATTACATTCCAGAGCTGAAACAAACACAGCAGTGCAAGGCTCAAAACTATTCACCAATTCTCCTTACAAGTTACGAAAGTGCACATCTTACTAAAGGAAAAAGAATGCCTGTTACCTTTATTCAGCCCACCCAATGGAGTATCCTGCTGGTAAAATCCCTGTCTGTGGGCTCATAAGCTTCTCCCCTTTAAAGCTCTTTTCTTCAAGGTTTGCTTTTTTTGTTTTTACTCTAAATTACATCACAGGGCTTCAAAAACTGAGTACGTGTTCATGTCAGCAAAAACGTCATTGTAAATTTAGTTACTTACACATTTAGTATCAGCAGAAGAAACGAGATGCAGTACTTCATGCACAGAGTCCACTTATCACATGAATGTTTGTGATAGGAGATCTGAGTTCACTGCATGAAACTATGTGTGTGGGTAAATCTACAGAGGCTTGATGATAATTCAGACTACTGCAAACAGTACAAAACCAGATCAGCTTTTTGAAGGACTTAGAGTAGTCATATTTGTGGGGAGGTCCCTGTAAAATAGGTACTTTTCCTGTTGATAGAGTATATATGGGACTAGTAGACATCCAGGCTACCAAAGACATACTTTCTCTTTCCACTGAACAGTTTTATATAAGTGGAGAATGGAGCATTGTTCATGCCTTGGATTTTGTACAAAAACAAAATCTGAGAATTTTTTAAAAATTTTTTGTTTCTTTTACCCTGAATTAAAGGATGTCTGGTATTTAACAGTCATTCAGAGAAAAAGTCTGTTTTACCTTTTTTTTTTCCTTTTCTTCTTTCCCCTATGGAAAGAATGCAAGTTTTCATTCCTTTTCTTTTGGAACAGTGTAAAGTCACATGAGAAATATCCATTTTAAAAATCAGCTGAACTTTTCAAAGCCTGTGAAAACCAATTATGTCTAAATTCCCTTTGATTTGATTTAAGTGACTACATAAGGTACACAGGAATGGTAATCTGGCCTACTTGTTTCTTAAACAGATTATTGGGCAGAACAGTAACTAAACACCCAAAGAAAGAGGGACATAGCACTATGTGCTAAAGTCTAAAAAGCTAGATGCTGCAACTTTCCAGACATTATTAGGCATTACTGAGTTTTTGCAAGGCAGTTCAATCTATAGTGTCTTCTGGAGTAAAAAATAATTCCTCATCTCTGTAAAAGTAGAAGAAGAAAGAAAAGCACAGGTCCGAGAGATTTTTTTAATGATTGATAGATTCCTGTTTATTTTTATTTCTTTATTCTTAGATTAATCTAGGGTTTGGACATAATTTACAACATCACAGCTCTATACCGTGCATGTGCTACGGCTTGCCCTTACTTGTATCATCTGTATATTTATGTGCTATGCCTACCCTCAAACTTATTACCAGCATTGCCAGCACTCTGTAAGTAACTTCGTTATAAAAATCCCCCCAAAACATATTAATCCTCTTTCATTCCTTCTAACAATTCCTTAGATAGCTCAGTGACAGCCGTATACAATCAAGAGAAGCTACCCACACCCTCAGAAATCACATTTGTGTAATCTGATGTTACTTATTCAAAAGTCAGGTATTGCTGAACTGAGTCATTTTGGCTTCTCACAGTCAGTCCTTCCCGAAAACAATTCAGCCCACCTATCTGGGAGACCTTGTTTGGAATGAGGTAATTTCCTTGCTGGCGTCGGTGGCAATACGAGGTCCCTAGGAGACTGGTTTAGCCCAGATTCCTAAATTTCAGATGCCTTTAGACAGATGTAACAAATTCTTTCCTAAACCCATCGCTATTTGCCTTTAAGGCATTAGCAGAGACTTCTTCCCCTAGCTTGCTGGGAAATGTTTAAAACTGCTTTCTTATCTAAGCATTGCTCTCCTCTTGAAACGGAAATACTGTATAAGAAACAGAATAAATAATAATAATAATAAAAAAGTTCATGGACTAAAGCTCAGAAGGATTAGAGAAGGATTTAGTCTGGCCTCCTGCATGTTACAAGCCACAGACTACATAGGAGACGTTTTTTTTTTTTTTCCCCGAATGACAACATGGAAATTGTTACTTTTAGAGGAAAAAGGTCTTATGATGAAATAATGGGATAATTTCTGTTGAAGGCAAATTCCTGGCAACATGCAACTTCACTTTATAGTCTTGTCCCTAGAAAAAGCAGTATATTCTTCTAGAGACTTGGTTTGATCTGGCTTGAACTCACAAATGCTTACTGAAATGCTAGAGGCGAGTGTAAAACACAGAGATAATTTTGGCTCTGAGTCTTTTTAAAAATCAGGTTTGTTTTGGGGAAGATTTAATGATCTGTTTGATTTTTTAAACATGGTCTTCTAACTTCTCGGATGAATATTCAAAGGAAACCACAATCATTATCCAGAGTTTTTTATTAAAGGAAGCCAAGTAAATCACAAATAGGAGACTTTGTATCTCAAAGACAGACCTTTAGCTTTACAGGAGCAAGACAGGAGCTTTTCCTACGGGTGCTTGAGTAAGCGAGAGCAATTAAGACTGACGTGGCATTGTGGAGCTACTCAGGCCAAAAATACAATGACTGTATTATATATTACAATAGACACTTTATTTGTTGTATTCCTGCTGTGGATTTCTCTTAGCAATATATGTCTAATGAAGACTGTAATTGTCGTAGCTGCCTTCCTTTTAGTCTTGTATAACTCTATATACTTGCAATATACACAGTAAATACTTTTATACATACATACATACATACATACATACATACATACATACATATATATATAGTATAGCCTTTATAGTCTGCATGCAGACTTAGTCTTCCTATACCTGGAAATCTGATGTGATCTAAATCCATAGGAAAACACAAACAGTGGCCTTTTGTTGCAAACCACATTATCACATTGAATTTTATTATAAAAAATGATTTTATTCAGTGCAATTTAGTCTCAAAGTGGTCATGGAATATGCAAAAAATAGCATTCTGCATCAGAAAATCAGGCAGTGTCAACTTCATATTTAGAAAGAGGCTGCTCAGGAAGCAAAATCTGCTGTCACAAAGGAAACTGCAGGTCATGTCTCTGTTTCGTAGCACATATTGGGACAGACAGACACCAGAAGGCACAGAGCCTGGTTCCAAAGGACATGCTCGTACCTCTGAGCCTGCGGTGGCCATTTCAGGAAAGTCAGGGAAAGCATCGTGTAAAGAGGAAAAGCAGTGAAATTAGTTCTTGAGTTATAGTATGTAATTATAGGTAATGGTATAGAGAACAGTTTGTATAAAACAGGTGTATTTTGTTCCTGTTCTTTCTCGTGGATGCCTGTGGAGCTTTCAGCTTATGCCAACCAAAAATGGCTTGATATTTCTCCAGTCAGTAAAGGTGAAGATCACCTATACCTATGTCAAGGAGCTGAACTGATGTAGTGAGTGAGGACATGGAGGGATGGAAGGGGGGTCGTTCTCCCTTGCATTACACGGTCCCAGATGTGCCACCCAAGATGTGTGGTGGCTGCATTGCCTAAAGTATTTGGTTTCACCTTAGAAGAGGGACAGTGGAGTCCCTGTTCCTTGCCTTTCAGGTTTTGAATCCTAGTTCCAGCTGCATCCTTCTCTGGAGTAGCTTCCCTTGCTTCCTAGGGAGTTAACATCCAGGGTCCCCAAATTACATACCCCAGAGCCAACTACAGCAATGAACATGAGCCATAACAGTACATTTCTGCAGGCTGGTTGTGGTGAGGTGGCCAGATATTTTCTCATTAAAAGTTCTCTGCATGCTCTGAGGTTAAATTTTATAACCTGATGATTATTCTGGAAAAAAAAAAAAAAAAGAAAAAAAAAATCCTCTGAAGCAAAGTTCTTGGCTGCAGGCATGGGACACATGGCAGCCAGGGAAGTGATGAAGGCTGGGTGGAGGGGTTGGGATTGCAGGAGCAGCCTGGAGGGAAGGTGACCCCCAGGCAGCTGACACCAAAGGCTGGGCTTGGGAGAATGCCTTCAGCTGCAGATGATGCAAATGCATTTGGGATACTTGGCTCCTAACCCTGGAGTGTTTCCATGGTCTACACACCTTCCTGACAACCACAAGCTGTTACTTAATGTGGGAGGCTGCTGTGATTATATACTAACCACAGTGCTAGAAAATTATTAACCCACCTATAATAACAGAGCTTTAAAAGTGTCCTTTTTATCACTCTCCCTGCCTATCTTGCAGCCTGTGTCAGTCCTCTGTACTTATTTAACGCCATCTGTAGAGAGCTTTTCCCCTTGATTTGTAGTAACTTATCATCAGACTTTGAAATTGTTTTCCTCTCCTCTCAGCTCTCCTGGAATTCTTCCTGTTCCTGGTTTTGTAGATTTGTTCTGAAACCCTCTTCATCTTGGGCACCTAGGAGACAACCTGTGGGTTTTCAGCCTTTTTTGATTTGTGAGCTTCTAAAAATTTATAATGTAAATTCATACTGTGGTACAGTGTACTTAGGCCTGCTGGCCTAAGGGGCTTACTATTCATAATTACCTTTCTTTGACCTTCTAGAAGCAGGCTGTGCACTATAAGTACTGGTTATAAAGCTGTGGCTGTAGGCATACCAGTATTACATCAATTTCAGTGCTCCAGTGACAACAAAGGAGATCCAGGATGAAACATAATCAAAATCACAGAATCTAAATGTAGTGTGAAGAGCTAGAAAAGCCATTATACAATCATACCCATTTTATTAGAGGTAATATGTACATGTGCAGCCTAAGTCCACTTTTCTGTTAAAGGGAGTAAAAAGGTCAGAAATTCCCAACAGATAGTTAAATGTACATTGCAGGTGATTCAGATTTCGGGTATAAATAAAGTAAGCGCAGAAGCTTTCCTGAACATCTTGGTGTAACAAAAAAAACAAAAACAAAAACAAAAACAAACAAAAAAACAAAACAAAAATCACCTAATTATTTTCAAGAAATTCCGCCCACTCCAAAACCATATTTAATAGAACCGTCCCCAAATTCATTAGCTTCAGCAGATGTGATTAAAACAAAAAAGGGGAACAGCCACAGTATTACTTTTAATCACCAACATTTCATTCTTAGTACCTCTTCAGTTTTGTGACCTTTTGTCTTTGGAAAACACAGTCAGAGTCAGTGACAAGACACAAAGTAGTCCAAAAGCCCTTTCTGCTTTGATTCCAATTGTGGACAAAATCACATCCACCCATTCTGTAAACTGCCTCTTCCCAAATATCTACCTTTACATCTAATGCTAAGAAGATGTATGGCAAATTTCCATTTCAAGCAATAACTTCATAATCCTCAGTCCTTATGAAGAATAGAGAGTTCTATGCCAAGGTGAAATTCTCAGCAGTCAGAGGGCACACTGTGGTTGATAAGCACCTTGCTCTTCCACTAATACACAGTGGAATAGAAATACTGGGGAGACAACAGATACTGCCTTGGTTATGAACACAAGGATGTTGAGCAACTCAGCTAGTGAGCACACTCAGTATAGAATCAGGAAAATATTCCCCTTGGGAAAAAATTTATCTTCATGTAGCCATAAATTGCATCTGAGATAAGAAATTTGTTTAACACGAATGACCTCAGCATAGGAAACTTTGTGTATGCCCTAGACATTAACTTCTTCCACTTCCTTGGCATCAAATAGGTTAAAAAGTGGCTTTCTGCATTGCACTTTTAAGATACAACCAATCTTCATCCTGACTGCAACTGTCTCTGCTCTTGCTCTTCTGGGTGTCAAGTCAGATAAACAGCTTTTCTAATAAAGAGCATGAAAAGAATTTCTGGTTCTCTTAATTGTATTCTTTAGGGAAAGTTAAGTAGAAAACAGGGGAAAATGCATAAAACCACATACTACTGGGATTTTCTGCCAAATTCTGTACACCCAGACAGTGGTTAAATTTTTTCATAATTGAACTTTTTTAGCTTTCATTAGTGAATTAGCTAGTAGTCTTATAAAATGTAAAATTTTATTTTGTTTTGGCATTACAGTGGCCAGGATGGTCTTGAAGGAAAGCTTCATTGTTGATGCTACAGCTTGTCTTACAGGGTGCAAGTTTAATTTCTGGATTCCTGCTGAAGCACAGTTCTTGTTGTCTAGACAGTCAGTGTCTAGAAATCTTGCAAATTGTAGAAGAATTTGATGAGTTCTTAAACATAATAACATATTACATGAGTTAGAACCTTTAGCTTTTTAAAATCACTTTTGGGGCACTAGGAGTGGAGAAACAATATTGCATGTAAATATAGGAGTGAAGGTTTGCAGTAATGCATATTTCCTCAGAGCAACTTGCTAGCCTTACATATCTTGGGTTGAAGAGTAGGCATCCAGAGTGATTTGACAGAGCTTTTGAGCACATCCAGTTGCCCAAGTCTACTGAAACTAAGATTCTTCATTTGGGGTTTCTAAGACTGCAGTTCGGGTTCAACATTGCCTGATTTACCCTGCCTGGTCAGTTTGATCTGTGGCCTTTCTCCTCTTGATTTGTAGCTTTACAGGATCAGCAGACTGCTGATACTCTTTCAGTTTGTGTTTTGAAAACCTGAATAAACATGAAATTCCATCATTGTGCAAAGCCCTAATTGTTTCCCTGATTCATCACTAACACAGACGTGACACGTAGCATTCTCCCCAGCCAAGACAGCCATAAACAGTTACTTCCACAGACTGCAGCACCTTCAAGAATGAAAGTGAGGTCTGAAACCTTCCTTATTTTCCATCTGTCATGCCAATCATCCCACTTGCTGACATCTCGAGAACAGCATGAGGAGGATCAATTCAACTGTGGAGTAACTCTAGTGACTTCCCAGGAATTGTGTCATGGGTGAATTTGATGCCCTCCACCCCTAGTTACAAATGCTGAGACAGGACAAACACTAGAATTCTTTGGGGGCGGGAAAAAAAAAAAAAAAATCTGTATTAGCTAATGATAGTCTCCAGGCTTTATTGTCATAATAACACATGGAATTAATAGAATTGATGGAGACTGAACTTCTGCTCATTTCAGCTGTTATTCTGCTGATGTTCTGCATTGTAATACAAGGAGGCATACTGTGATGGCTTCAAACATAAGTATAAATATCAAAAATCAAGCCTTAGCTGAGCATTTTCCTGTTGATCACTCTTGATCTGCTGCTGATGGATGTATCACAGTAGTTGTCCATACAGAGTAGCAGCTAATGGTGGAACTCCAGGTCTCTAACATCCATATAAGATATGGGAAAGCTGCCTGGATTTTGTATTGGTATCAATGGATGTTTGCATTCCTCATAGGTGTGTGTCAGACATCGGACTCCTTGTTTTCCAGAATAATGATGTTCTTCCCTTCACATGGTCATTCCAATTGCTCATGTCAGGGCAGCTTCCTTGGGAGGAAGATGGAGTTTGTGATCAGGGAGCAACAGGAACTACAGCTCTCTGCAGGAACTAAAGGCTTTGCTGTGGTGTGGAGGGCAGAGGGGGGGCTGTACTTAAAAGCTGAGCTGCTCTCTTCCACTGAGCACAGCTGGAGTGAATCCTTCAGCCTCAGTGGGATTGAGAAGGGCTCAAAAGAGGCTGGAAAATGGAAGTCACTGCTATTGCTTCAGAATAGCAGCTGAAAGATAATCCTTCCCTGACATGCTGTCATCTTGTTCCCTGTCAGACAGCAGTCACAGCTGCCTTATTTTGCTGCACACCTCTTTCAAAGAAACCTTTGCCTAACTGGGGATTTTGTGCTTGGTATTCTGGAAGGACTCTGGATTGGGACATCCCTCATCTTGTAGCTCATGAGTGATGGGCCTGTGGTGGGCTTTGGGTGCTGGTGGCCTGTATTTCATGTGCAGTATCCAAATCACAGCACTGCCACATGAGCAACGGTGGGGCTGGGTTATAGCCCTAAGAGGACCTTAAAGAACCTAGCAAAGGCTGCTGGGGCTGGAACCACCAGAGCCCCTTGGTGCCATGCTCAGCCTGCTTCATCCTGTTGGCAGCAACTCTCCCCAAAGAGCTGCTGCTACCACGTGCCTTTCAGCAGCTCCTGGAGCTCCTCTCTCCTTCAGCTCTCACCTTCAGAGCTTCGGAGTTGGATGGGGAAGAAAACACAAAAGACTCCAGCATAGCCTTGAAATGTTCACTGGGCTCAAGTTCGTCAGCATGCTAATCATCCACAGCTGATTTTGAGACTCACTGATGCCTTTCTTTTCTCCAGTGCCCTCCTGACCAGAAGTCACTGCAAATGAAGGTCTGAAGGATGGTGTCTCTCACGAAATATCAGTTCTCTGACTCTATTCCATGGTTTGGGTAAGGCATGTGGACTTGAAAATCTTGGATTGTGTCAAGGCCAAGAAAACTGGTAATTATCCAGTTCCAAAATTGTTTGTGCAATAAAAGGATTAACAAATGTTTTTTAAAATCATAATTATGATCTATTCTGCAAATTGCTCCTAAAGCTTCCTTAATTCCCTTTCTATTCTCTTTTTTACTTTCTTTTCTTTCCTTTGTGGTTTAGGAGCAATTTGCTCCTCCTGAAGTGTAAATGTCTGCCTAGGACAGAAGGAAACTGCTGAGCTGGCACACAGATTTCAGCAGTAGATGATTTTGTTTCACTGGAGCTTGGAGTGATGATGACAGATGTTAGCTCCTGCAACAGAAACTCTGCATACTGCTCTGAAGCAGCCATTAGATCTATACAGTTGCTAATGAAGTCACAGTAAAAGTGCCAAACTTCTCACTCCTGAAGTTTATCAGGTTTGGTGCTAGACTTCTAATTGTATCACCAACTGACATTTTTTGCATTCTCTTGGGCCTTTATAGTAGGGGAGGCTGTGAGGCAAAAAGGTTTTGTAGATTTCTTCTGAAAAGGAGAACAAATAGGGAATACTTCTATTTTGTAAGGCCATGATCCCATGGTTTCGGCATCCCTTATTTCCATTATGAGACTAAAAGATATTTTTATGATAGTTTTATGATGTTTAGCACATATAAATAAAAGAATAGTGCATCAGAGTATTTACTGATTTTAAGTAAGGTTGATTTTAAGTATGTTTCCGCTCAGTTTGCTTAGGTGGAAAGCGTTCTGGGGTCCTGTCAGCAGATGCCTCCATCTCCGATGGACAGAGGCATCACACTTGTGGTTATCAAAATTCTCTGTGTACTTGCCAGCAAAACACACTACGCTACACTGAACTATCATATTTTTGTGTCAGTACACGTGAACTATTGGCCACCCAAGTCTCCTGCCCTGTTTTGCACCCTAGTTCTTCCCCTCAGAGCTCTGGTCCCAAAGCAGTTTCCAAAGGGCAGTGCTAGGGAGAACATCCAATGTGCTGGAGTACAGAGGGGAAGCACCACCTGTTCTGCCCTCACCAAAAAGCCACAGCTCAGTACATCACTGCACATAGCAATGCCTCAACACCTATCAGCAGGTTCTCTGCATTGCTGGAGCTCTCCAGCCCCACACGTTTCCCCTGGATCAAGTGTGGGCACATAATCATATTTCTGTTGAATTTGCCAAAGCACGGGATGCTGTTTGGGCCAGCTTTATGCTTTTATGTTGGGTTTATGCTGGCTCTGGGAGGAGCGACGGTATCTCACCTGGCAGAAAGCGCGAGTGGTAGACGCACTCATACCTCACCTGGCATGAAACCTGCCAGTACAAAATTAAGTCATCATTTTTCTTTATTTGAATTGGCAGCCTGAGTTCATTCTGGATCAGCACTTTCATCATGTGTCTGGCAACATTTCTGACGGAGTATTAACAGCCCTAAAGCAGGATTTACTGAGTTGTGGGATCACAAACTTATTGTTTGAGCGTACTCTAATAAAAAGGCAGGGAGCTACTGGGTGGCAGTTTTTACCAGGTTTCAGAACACTCATACCCAAAGCACTTTGCTACTTACGAACAATTTCCTCCTTCATGAAAAGAACACCCTCAAAATTCCTATTTAACCAATAAACCCCACCCCCAAACAGAAAATCCCTGGATTAAAGGATCATATGTAACTTTTGACACACTCCCCCAAATGAAACCTTTTGTGTAAATGGAAAAAAGAATCCTTTCATGGTGTAGAAAGTCAACAAAGCATAAATCACTATTTTGTTTGTTCTGTTGCTAGACATGCTGAACAAGAAACCACTGCCAGACCTGTGAAATTCTCCCATTAATCCTACCAGAGTGATTACATCCAATACTCTTGGAACAATGAAAAAATGTTCAAACATATTTCACTGACTAAAATATGTTTTCCTAGTTACAGTAAGGATGATATTACGTGCTAGTTAGAATACTTGAATTAAATGACTTTAAATATCTTTTACTTTTCTCCTCATTTTCCAAAAATTATTTGAAAATAGAGTGGTTTCAAAACATAACATAATTTCCAAAGAATAAAAGGCATTGGGTGAAAGTTGTCTTTCAATATTTCTGTTTGCTACTGAATTCTTGGAGCAAACCATCACTCTTTTACCCAATTTCTGCAAAGCACTTACCTTTTGTTTCAGACCCAGTACAGGCAGCTGAATGAGGTAATGCCTACATCTCCTAGGCCAGGAATGTACTAAGACTGAGCACTGAAATACGGTAGGAGGATAATACCTGCTCTTTTGTAAATTCAGGGTGAACTTCAGCTCAGCTTCCAGATTGCTGTGTTCAGAGGAAAGAATTAGTACTGCTTGTCTGAACACAGAAAATTGACTTCTTCAATTTAGATACATTTGTATTTACCAAGCTAGATACAAAGTCTTCACATCAGTGCCCTCAAATGCACTGAAAACACATTACATATGCATAAATATACGTTTTAAATTAAAGAGTTTCTTGTGACAAAATTGCATCAGTTTAAGTGAATGTAGTAAACACCACCCTGTCCCCAGTAAAAATACCATTTCCAAATTCTTTCATTTAGAAGCAGGTGCTGAAAAAGCTTTCCTGAGGTAGAGGGTGAGCGAAGCCTGGTTCTGACTGAGCTACAGTGATCCTCTGAAAATATCAAAGAACCCCTCTGGACAGTGATCATAAAAACACAGAACTGTTTCATATCAGAGACCAGAATAATTTTCTTTAGACATCAAACACAGACAAGCATAATTTTCAGAAGTACATTAAATAGTATTTATTGAGTTTGCAATTTCAGGGGCAAAGCTATAATCTCAGTCCCGGCCAGCCATACACTGTGGCATGTCGCCCTCGTGTTCTTTCATCCATTCAACAAATGAACAATAACATGGAACATCATAAGGAGGGGGGTTGAAAAAACAACCCTATGCTATTTTGAAAAAAATGAAGCAAAGTGAAATCTTGTTCTCGTTCACAAATGCCTTCTTGATTAAGCACACTATGTTTTTATGGAAGAACAGACTCATCCTCCCAATGTTTGGGAGAAGGTATGGGATGGTTGATCTGAAATAAAGTAAAACTGTGTAGAAGATGGAACTTTTCCATATGATGACCACAGTAACAGCTAGATGGTTAATACAGACTTCAGACTGCAAAGAATTCCTGACAAGAGGGAAGTACACTTTCTTCTTAGCAAGTCCTTGTGCTTGGACTGATTCTGTGAGTACATACGGCTAAAAAACCACCAAGGGCCAGCCTGTATAATCTTACAGCAGAGTTGTTTTCCTTTTCACTATGGTGACCCTTCTGGATAATTAAAAAAGTCATCACATAATATACAGAGATTCATATTTACAGAATACATGACAAAAGAGGGAATTAGATACAGAGACATTTATGTCCAGGCATTAACAAATGAGATCCCTTGTGCAGACTCGGGGATTATTCACAGCTCGTTTAAGAAAATCCTTTTCTCTGCACGAGTCCTCTTAAGTTTGCAAATGAGAGGCAGCAGGATGTCTCGCTGTAAGAAACAGGTGCTTGCTCTCCCTTAAACCATGGTCATGACCTTCAGAGAGGCAGGTTGGAACCTCCTTATCTTCTTCTTTAGTGCCTTTGAAGCTTTGATGCGACAGATTTTGGGCACTGGAGGAAGAGGCCTGGAAGAGGCCTGGGCAGTCACGGATTGCCTGGCTGAACCTTCAGGCCAAATCAGCTCACCTTCATCCCCCTCATCATAGTCAAGAGCGAGGCTGCTGCTGTTACTGCTGCCATCCGAATCACTTTCACTGGACTCGCTGTCCCCAAATCGGTTGGTCGTGAAATCGCTGACCTCCCCTTCGCTGGTCTCTGCGATGGTGGAGTGGAAGAGGGAAGAGCACTCTGCAGAGTACTCGGAGTGGTCTGACTCGCTTTTGGCATAATCTCCGTGGGGCTGGCCCTTGGAGCGAGCCCTCATGCTGACAGTGCGCAGGACGCCGGCTCTCCTTGCTGGCTGCCTTGGCGCTCCCAGGCCAAAGCTGGCCGGGTGGGCCTTGGCAGAGATCTCCACGGTGGACTGCCACTTGCGCTGCTTCTTCCTGTTGGCTGCGTCCACACAAGCTGCTTCGAGGGAATACAGTGCGTTGGCAGAGGCTCCGTAGAGCTCTGGCCTGGATGGCACGGTGGGGAGCCTGACCTGCACCGGGAACAGACTCGACTCGGAGCACGATCTGCCAGCCATGTCACCGGAATACGAAGGTCTCCGCACGAGGCTCTTCATTCCTTGTGGTCTTTGGAGCTGATTCCACTCAGCAGGCAGCTTGGTGGCCCCATGAGATGCTCTCACCTTCTCCATGCAGAAGGCTTGCTTCCCAGGTCGAACGACTTTTTCGCTGTTCCTCCTCTTTATCTTCACTGCCTTTGTTTTGGAGCTGGCAAACTTTACCCGGACTTGATGGGATTCTGCGGGGACAAACTGAGCATGAACAAACTCAGCTCGTGCCACTCGTTCATGACCCCCAGCGTAAGCCGATTTGGCATTTCCACACCTTTTGATGGGCAGTTTTCTGGGTGGGACAGCTTTAGCATTCCAGGTGTCTGGGCTAGAGTCCTCTTGACACAGCTGTGAGTAGGACAAACTGCGCTCCACGCTGCTGTCTCTTGCCTCTGCCAGAGGAGAGCCCCTTGCTGCGGACTTGGCAGGATAACAACTATTCACAGCTGATGGCTCTGTGTCAGGCCGAGTGGATGACTGCTCTTCATTCACACAGCTCATAGTCTCCTGCTGCTTGGCACATTCCCCCTCTGGCACCTCTCTTGACAGCTTCCCTTCAGCTTTGTTACTCTCCAGAGAACCTGCCTGTTTTTCCAGCTGGCTAGTGCTGCCGTTAATTTTCACTCCACCGGTGCTGGGGGTTATAACGAGTCTCTGGTGCACTGCGGCTGGCTGGCTCAGTGAAACCCACTCACTGGCCTCAGCCCGACTGCTCCCTCTGCATCTCGTCAGCTGCAGTAATTTATTGATGTAACCCCCTGGCTTGACCTCAGTGGTCGGCCTAGTCTTAATCAAGCTGGGACCTGTCGTAATAGGCATAGGTTTGCTGGGAGGAGCTTGGAAGTCTGATTCTGGGGATGTTCCCACCAGGGAGAAAAGGGGACTTTGTAAAGCCACTGCATGGAGGGGGCTTGGGTAAGGATACACATCGATGCCATTCTTGGAGACCAAGTCATTCTGGAATTTGGGGTCCAGGCTGAGCAAGTGCATGTCTCCATTACGGCACAGAGGCAACATGGATTTGGGATCCATTTCCTTCTGAAACCTAGCGTCCGCTGGAACGAGTCTTTCCAAGTCCCCTATACGGTGGATGAAAATAAACAATTAATTAAATCACGGACAATTACATTCAACCTGGTTCATGCTAGAAGTACTATATCAGAGAAAAGTGACAGCTTTTACCAAAATCAGTAGCATGGGTAAAGAAAGCAATTTCAGTCTTCCAAGGTCAATGAATTACTTTAAAGCTTTTATCACTTAAGCATAACAGAATTTAAAATGCCTTTTAATGTCAATAATAAAACTCTTACCTTTGCAGGAAATATAAACTGTGCTACTTGGATGAAAGTAAATATGTGCATATACAAAAAAGTTCTAAAATGTCACAGACCAGCAGGAACCTGACTAGACAAAACCCAGCTAGACAAAGGGACTGTTTTTATTTCTTAGCAGAGAAGCCATAGAAGAATGAACTGAAGAATCTTTATTTTCACAGAGTTAAAAAATCTAAGGCTAACTACTCAAGCAAGTGGGAAGTGTAGTCCCTGCAGATGACATTTATAGACACCAATTCCTATCTCTCCTATTTTGGACTACTCTCAGGGGTGCTGTAATTTACTCTTGACTGCAGCACCGTCCTCCCAGAAGCATCTCCTGAGCACAGAGAGGAAAGACTGTTCTTGTGCCAAGAAAGGCTGTTCCATCCAGACATGTCATTCAATAGAGCACTACAGAGGTGTGTTACCTCTGGGACAAAGAACACTGGAACCAGTTAGCTTGGATTTCTCTGCACTACAATGCAGGCTTCAGTGCCAACAGATCCTCAGCTAACCAACTTCCTGGGTGCTTCATGCAGTCATGAAACCCAAGCACCACATTCAACCACATCATTCACAAACTATGTGAATAGGCACGTGATGACTATCTATGCCCTGTGACAGGAAGCTTTTAAAAGATCATAAAATTTTGGGGTGGTCTGCAGTGTCCTTCCTATGCACAGACCTGCCACAGCAAAGGTTAGGATGACAACCTAACAGCCCAATTTCATAATGAAAATTCTCTAGGAAATTGTTGGCAGTGTGTAACGCTGCGCTCTTTCACAAACAAACCAGGAAGGAGATTGCTGTGCTTGCAGTGTCTCAGCAAGCTTTCTGCTCGCCACTGAAAGAAAAGGCAATTGGTCTGTTCTCGCCATTTCCTCTAAGGAGAGGAAAAGAGAAATTTCTTCCCCTCTCCAAATGATTTTCTGAAGCAAAATCTTTTGCATCACTTCCTGAAATGTGGTCAACTTTGTAAGAATTGTTTCTTCAAGACTATACCCACCACTAGCCCCACTACTTTTGTTTCTCACTGTGAAGGAAGTAAGAGGTTGTAGCCAGGAAGAAAGGCTAGAAGAGGTCTGCAGTCTCTCTCCCACATCCCTGCTCAGTATCGGCTATCCCTTTTTGTGCCAGTCTATCTCTATACCAAAAAAACATAAAGCCCCTGGAGTCTCAGCAACATGTTTCAAGACAGGAAAGTTTCTGAGAGAGCGAAATGTCTGCAATCTGAACATGGAAGCCACGGCTCATTAAGCGCAGCTTCATCCCCAGCTTTAGACAAGCCTGGAGATGACTTTGCTTTTATGCTACAATTACTGCCATCCCTTCAGGAGTGTCTACACACCTAAGTATAGAATAGGTGGTCTTTGTTTCTGTTCCAAGCAAGCCAGAGGTGAGTTAGCTCAGGTCAAGTAGCTGTGGGAATGATTCCAGAGGGACAAAGTACTTGAAATGATGTTCCCTGTAGTTTCCCTGTTTCTATAATGGAACTGCTGCACATCTTGCTGGATCACTCTAAGAATTGTACACCAGATTGCTTTGAGGACATGGAAGAACCTGTGATAAGAAGTGATATGATGTCACTTCACAGATGGTAAACAAGAGATTTGGAATATTAATAGACTTGTCCATTTTGTCGAAGGTATGATGCAAATTCATGGCTGATCCACTTTTAAGCTCATGACTGCTTTCTAGATAGGCAATTAACTTTTGGCATTTGTTGTCCCTAACTGCACATAATAACTTATGAATAAGAGTCATTGTGAGTGTCAACATTTACTTACGTAAATAAGGAATTTTGAGTTTACTTGAATTCTTTCATACATCCCTTTACTTTCACACAAGGTATTTCAAATACTGAAACTTTTCTGATTTGACATGCAGGTCATTTTTTAAAAAGTACCTCAGTATTCTTTACAATTTTATCTCATACTCTAGAGTATTTTTCCATTTCTAAATCCATAGGTCCTCATATTTGTTATTGCTTCATACACAAATTTTTTAATTGATTCATTACAATATTTGTTACTGCTTAAAAGTATCTGGAATATGGAGACGAGGGGAAGTTGGACAGTAAATGGATTGGCTCTGTGGTTTTGATCCACTCTCACTTTGTGTATTGAAAGTGAGAACTATATATTGATTACACACGGCTAAACAAGGTCCTAAGAATAATAACCTGCCCTCCTCTAGAATGAAGTATCCCACTCTGCTATCAATTACCTGTGGAAACTGGCCTTGGTCTGGACCTGGCAGGAGTCCCAGAAACATCTCTGCTAGCTGCAATCCGACATCCATCGCTGACATAGGTTCCCTGCTGTTGGAAGCTGGTGGTGTGCACGGTAGTTTCATCTGCAGACTTGGGTCGGTAATCAAACACACTGAGCCTCGCTTTAGGGCGTTGAGAGCTGGGTAAGAGACAGGTGTGGGAGGAGGAGATGGACTCACTGTACACAGAGGTGCAAGAATTGGAGAGTGAGCAAGAACCACCGTCACTCAGGTCGTAGAATCCTGCAGAGTTAAAATAAATAGGATGTTCCATATTTACAGCAACTACAAATGCTCTGTAGAAGAAAAGTGCAGAGAATAAAATAGATCTTCATTTGATATGTGCCAGAAGCCTAAATTTATGATCATTTACTAAGGTAACAATCAGCAGAGGTATACTCTAATTCAACCAACCTTTATTGGGCTTCTGCATATTTACTTAGGCCCTGAGCCAGCTTGGCACGCACATGCCTGCTTAGTTCTGAGGGTGGGAGGGGATGAAGTGTTGCACCATCATGCCCAGTTCTTCACCGGAGAATGTCTTTGGGGATTATGATGCAAGTGGTGTTAAGACAGGGACCTCTGACACCATTGTAACTTGTACTAGGTGCGTACAAGCACGGATTGGATGCGTGCGTTGGGCAGAGCAAAACTAGCCTGTGATCAGGGCTGCTGAGTCTATGATAGCTGGAATGTCTAAGGGATGGAGACTATCTTCTCTCTCCAGGTATTGAGGTAATTCCCAATAATTGTGGAAGCATTAAAAGAGGCTTTGTATAAATTCAAGGTAGGAAATTTTATTATTCCTCTCTGTAACAGAGAAGGAATATTTTCTTTTGAACTATGTGCATGTGCCTAAGCACACGACTCCTGAACTTAAACACACGACAGAAACTTGCACTTTTTATATGCACTCTGAGTACCAGGCTGCAAACCCGTATGCTGTATTCAAAACAATAAAAAAAAATATCTCCTTGTCTCACTGAAGACTTGAGGCTTTGCAAAAATTCTGTTTAAAAGAACTACTTTCATTGTCTCTGGCTAGATAACAGAAACCGGTTTTAACAGACATCCTAGCTATAAAAGTCTGCAGTACATAGCTCTCTCTGTGAATCAGACCAGAAACCTGACACCCAGTATCTTTCTGTCCATGAGAACTTTACTCAGCTGGAGTAGTTTTTCTCAGCGTCTTTTAATAGTGCTGTTTTGCTTCTACAAAAAATTCATTTGACAGGAGCACTGCAGCAGTGATTTTTCAAAGCCCTAGTGAGGTTCAGAACCCTTCCCGGATTCAAGCAGAGCGTTGACATTGATGTTGGTATCCACTTCTTTTAAGTACTCTAGCCATTTTACCAATGGTCATTTCACACTGCACAAGGTAATTAATAAGTAATCTGTCTCCTTCTCCTTCCACGTGTGGCTACAAGGTTTATTAAAAAAAGATAAAAATTAAAATTCAGAAAGAATACTGCTTGAGTGAGTGAGCATTTTCCAACTAAATCAAATTTGCAGGAAAAATCCTAGCAGCTCTGTGAGCCCACTCTGTGCCAGATGACGATTATTCACCTCAGCCATGGGGCACAGTTTCTGACCAAATAATACAGAGTTTTGCTTAGCAGTTGACACTTTTCAGCTCTCCTAGCACCATACCCCTGGGAATAAACAGCCAAGTGCACATTACCTGAGCTGGGCCGGCTGTCACTATCCAAGTATTCACTGGAGGTTTTACTGACATCCAATTTCAGCTCACTTATTCGCTGGTCTAGCTGATCCAGGTGGCTCTTCAAGCCAACATCCTGTCTCCTCAAACGAGACTAAATCAAGGGAAGAAGGAAATGAAGAATAATCACAGTTAGAATCTCAGCAGCAATGCATGAGTCCAGGCCACCTGTGCCAACAAGCTTCTATTCTCATGAAGGGTTTTCCTTAGCTAGGGACCGTCGCAGTTGGCTCTCTGTAATGAGACTGACCTAATGGAGAAGGACAAAACACTTTGTTTCTTAGTACATATTGTCTTCTGCCCAGCTAAACACGTTCTAAAAACTCACTCTGAAGGTACTTATTTTAACTTTTGGCTTTTTTGTTACAACCATGGCATGAACAATATCTCTAAATAGGAAAGAAGTCTTTTAACTAATTAACATATTCTTATTGCACCACACTTTGCCGTACACTGCCTCTGAGCAGAGGAGGAGATATACATTATGGATTATTGTCTGCATGAACTCTTAAGATCGGCCAGATGAAAGGAAACCACTGTGGTTGACGTATCTTATTGCCACACCAAGTACAGGCAGCATACCCATTCAGTAACACTCGTGGCTTTGATGACATGTCTTTAGAGTTGAAAGGATAACACTGCAAGAATTGTGACATCTGTTTTACTGCAAGTTTTCCTTGCTTGTCTTGTGGCCAGTTATCTCCACACATTTCCTGGAAGAAGGTGACATTTGAGTATGGTGGGGAAATTACTGTATTTAAAAGAAATGGTGTCTCAAGCTTGTGAATAATCTTTTAGAAGCCAGCACCTAGATCTGTTGACTACTGCAATCACTGACCAAGCTGATCTGAGGTTACAGCTCCTGCAGTTGCTCCCCCAGTATTTATGCCATCAGCTTGGCAAGGCAGATGGCCAGGCGTGAGGTGCCAGCCGAAGAACCACAGTTGGTTTCTGTCACAAACTTATCAGATGGCACCTGGCAAATTATCTAAAGCCCAGTCACTATTTAGGCAGCTTCTAATTACATCACACCTCACCATCCATCCTACAGTACTTTACAGAAAGGTGGTCTCCTGAAGTTGGTTGTAAAGTTGAGCTCAAAGCCCTCAAGGGGATAGGTTTCCACTCAGTAATGGTAAGAAAAACATTATTAAGATTCTTCTTTATGTGTACATTTCATATTTAAAAACACAAGTGGCAGTTCTAGAAGCATTTCCAATCTCAAATATATATATATATATAAAAATCTAGGTCCCTTGAACTGATTAAAGTTTCTTAAAAATTAAATGACATGCGGAAAATAAAGATCAATATGTGCACATTTTTGCCTCCTTCCTTTTGTATGTATTATTCACTTTTAACATTTGCACAGGTTTCTCCATAGCCATAAATACAAAAGAAAAGAAAGCTAAGATCCTAAGGTAATCACTAAATTATTTGAAATTGTAAGGAAAAAAAAAATAAAAAAATACAGATGCCCTGAGTTTCACAAGAGAACTCTTGGGGCTGGTGATGCTGATGAGAAAAAAACAAAACACCCCCCCCCCCCCCCCCCCCCCCCCCAAATAGCATGCTTTTAAAGAGGACTGGAGGAACATATAAGGCACAAGAAATAAAGCCCCCTTTTGTTAGAGTCACACATCTAGAAAAATTTAAACTCAAGAGGCTCATTACTGCTTCCTAGGAAAATTTATAGTGATTTCCCCTCTTCCAGTTTCACATAAACAAAAAAAAAGGGAAGAAATGGACAATAAAGGAGATTTTCTATTCCATCTGAATGATGAATGTATGACCTCCTCAGTATTTCTTTATTTTGTGGTAAGAAACCAAGACCATGCCATGCCTTCTTCAATCCCACCTACTCAGGAAATCACAAAGTTTTGTTTCCATGGCTGGAATTAATTGCTTAATGATTAATGTTTTGCCAGCCAATCCCTCAGTCTGTGGTTTCTGATTAATGACAGAGAGGCCACAAGGCTCTCAGGTATTCAAACATTATTTATTATACCTCCAGGTTCTGTCTGCGCTTTCACAGTATTTTAACCAACACACATGATTTACATCATCGTTTTTAACCCTTTTATGGTGCCTCACACCATTGGGTTTTCATGTTTCCAGCCGCTGACCCAGCTTTGATCTTTGAGTTAACTACTTCTGCACTCTAAGAAGAGAGGCATTCCTCAAACCATTTGGATAAGAATGACTTTTCCGGTGTGTTTGTTTCAAGCTGTTATTGCTCCAATACCCACACTAGGCAGCACTCAGACCAGTAAACGTTAAACCCACTCTTTCTCTGTTCACAACGTGAATTTTACACGCGACAAAACCTTGCAGGTAAAACCATCTGTTTGCTTTGGGCAATGCAGCTGTGAAGACTTCTGGACTTCTGCACAGTGTGAGACCAAACTTTCACAATCAACATGTACTATCAATGGACCACAGTTTTGGGGAGGCAAATTTGGGATATCATCACACCACCCGTTTTTCAGAAAGAGGAACACTCTCTGAAAAACAAGTTCCTTTACACCAACACAAGTGGGCACCCCAAATCAAGGGACCAAAACCCACCGGTCATACTTGACTATTCTTCTCAACTATTAATATTGTCAGTTAAAGGGGGGTTATTGACACTTCTTAATTGTAGATTAGCATCCTATAATTCTATTAATCTGACCTCATTCTGGAATGCACAAAACACAGCATTCTTTTCTAGTTTTGCCCATCTAGAAATTAGTCACCTATGGGTCCTTTTGTAATTGATGTTGCAAAGCAGCCAGTTTCAGAGGAAAAGCACTATCATCTATCCCAGACACTTGTAATAGAGCAATGTAAATTCCTTCCAGAAGGACCTCTTTCTCTCATCTGACAAAATTTTGTTATTTAAAAAAAAAAAAAAACCAAACAAAAAAACCCCACCCTGGTTTAAGAGAGGTTTTCTTCTATTTAAAATTATCTAAAGGGGAAAAAAAATCTGTGAAAAATGCAGAGCACCAAGTGTTTGTTTTTTTCTCTGCAGTATAATGTGTCCCTTCTCACATTTTTATAATGTCATAAATTACCTGAAAGCTTGCAAAACAAAATCATCAGATTAAAATCAAATAAAATAAGGTTTATAAATATGTCCTCTGAGGAAAGAGCTGAGAAAATACTGGATGTTGCAGCCTTCAATATCCACCTACACTGACAGCAGTCATAGATTTCTTTCTTTACATTAGCCTGAATTTGCATCTCTTCTTTTTGCTCTTTGTCACCAAGATACTGTTTGGCTAAGAGAAGCTTAGCACCTTCAGGATCTGTGATGGTGGGTGGCATCACTTAATTTTGCTCCTCTTCTGCTACAGAACTGACCCCCCTGCACTGTAGTAATTTGCAGTTGCCAGAAAAGACCTCGGCCACCAAAAAGAGCCCCTAGTTAAGGCAAAAAAGGGCATGACTGTTAGGGGTAGCAGACTGCCTACAGCAGAGTGATACAAGGCCAGCTGATCACTGTCTCTGGTAAATGTTGTTGGAGAAGAGACTGAGATTTTGGAATGGCATCCACACGTGATGCCTATGGCATTTGATGGCTCTGCTCTATTATTCCCTCTAGTCAGACTCGAGTTCTTAAGGTTTCTGCCTCTGTTCTCCTGTTTCTCACCCTACAATTACCAGGAGAAGCCTGGCTTGACGTTTTATCTGCCTTGCTTCCATTGCTAAAATGCCTTGAGCCACTTTAAGCTGATACAGCTTTCTCATTTTATGTTGTGAGGAACCAAACTTTTTATGAATTAAACTGTGACCATGCTAAAGCTCAGGGCTACAGTCCTCCTTGAAATCTGGAGCAAGGTGCACTGCAAGGCAAAGTTACATCTACACTGTTAATGAGTTTCTCAATCTGAAAGCTTACAGAGCAGTGATCACATACTGTACTGTCCATGGGCCAACAACAGTTGTTGAAGACATATCACTCCTTGAGCAATGCTGGGCTTTGCATTTTCTCTTGTTTTCAGTTTTAACTTCATTTCCCACATTTCCCACAGAACTTTCATGGGTTTTAAGTGCAATACACTGCTCAAGAGTCACTGGCATATTTTCAGCCTGTGGTCGCTGAGATCGTAGATCTGTGAACTACTTCTAAAAGGACTGTGAAAAGCCTGTTTTCTACTGGGCTTACTTTGCTACTAAGGAGATTTGAGGTATGCACCTTTACTCAAATATCTGCAATTTGCAAAAGGGAAAAAAAAAAGGTACCAGGAGTACAGCACAGTCTGAAAAGCCTCCAGCAGCCACGGGTCAATCAGAAGAGCTCTGTATTACTACTTTAAGCATCCACACAACTATTTTTGCTGATGAACTTGTCCCTGGATTTATGTAGTTCTGAGTCATTCTTCTCCAGCTTTATGAACACTTCCCTCCCAGGCATCCCAAGAGATATGTTTCCTATAATTGCACTGGCACCTACTGGCGAAATCCGTTCCCCTCCAGAGGTGCGCAGTTATTGCGTCTACTCAACTCCTGAATTTCTAAAGGGCAGCAATTAAAAGCCTTTTTTCCCCTGCCATTTTAATGGCTAGTTTCTCCCACGTTCTTGGAAAGCCTTGTAAGGTGCAAGTAAAGTTCTGACAAATTAATCTTCTATTTTAATGTTTTATTTGAAAAATATTAAGACAAATTAGTAATTACAGCACAACAACTGACATGAAAAAAATACAGTCACTATGATTCAGAGCTCATTGCGTGATTCTATTATCCCACTGGCCTCAAACAGGCAATAAATGCCTTCAATTCTTTTGTTTAAAAACAAAAAACAACAAAAAAAAAAACCAACAGAGCCATTACTTAAGATTATCAACGACGGATAATCAAGTGGCCGGCTGATCACTACTCTTGTGTTTTCTTAATTTAATCAAGATATGCCCACTGCTGTGTTTTCACACAGCGGTGGCTAGGTTTCCCTGAAGGTTAAAGCCCATTTTATCCTGAGATGCTGTCTGCGAAAGCTGCGAATAACCGCGCTGTTTTCACACCTGATGGATAACTGATGGCCGAGACTTGCACCACTACAGCGAGGGAAAGGATTCTGAATTAAGTCCGAGTTTACTGAAGCGTGTGATTGCCTATACTAGAGATTAAAGGCCTTTACCCTTTGATTATTGTCTCACCTGCGAAAACTCGTTTCAGCTACAATTCAATATTGTTTGTTAGTTTCAAAAAAACCCCTGTGTAAGTGGCCGGTGTAGCACTTCAAATACAAGGTCTGGCATTCAGTTTTCCTCCCTTTTGATCACGCAATCTGTGGAAAGAACAAAGTACTCCCGTCCCACGAAGCGCTTCCCGGCCGATCGACTCCCACGGGCGCCCGGCGGTGCGCGCTCACGGGCGGAGGCGCAGAGGTGTGCGCGCACACACCCACCCAAACCCCCGAGCGCTTATGCAGGTGCACCTCACCCGCCTGTCTCTCCATCTCCCGCGCGAACGGCTGCTGCCATTGCGAGCCGAGCGCCGTATTAGCGAAGTTAATCATCGCCTACCCCTCGGCTCCGATGAATGAGCGGTGCCGGGTTAGCAACTTCTCGCCAGCGCTCCCGCGGGCACGGCGCCCGCCACCGGCACCGCCCGCTCCCGCGGCACTGCCCGCCCATCGCAGCGGCTGTGGCGGGGCTCGCCCCGACCGCCCCCGGCCCGGCCGCTCGCCCCTGCCCGCGGGGGAACCGCGAACTGCGGGGAGGGAGCGGCGCCGGGGCCGCAGCGCCGCGCCCGCCCTCGGTGCCGGCGGCTCCCGAAGGGGAGCGGGGCGTCTGACAGCCCCGGGGCGCTTCCGTCCGCCCGCGCTCGGCACCGCGGCTGGGCTCCGGAGCCGGGGAGCGGGGCAGCGGGGCGTCCCGTCCTGTGCCCTCCCTTACCAGCTGCTCCTTCAGGGCGGAGAGGGTGACCTCCAGACGGTGCTCCTTGCTGTGGGCGGACGGGGGCTGCTGTTCTCCGCCCGCCGCCGGCCGCTGCGGCATGGCCAGGGCGGCCCGCACCAGCTCCCGCTGCTTCTCCCGAAGCACCTGGAGCTCCTGGAGGCCGGCGAGGGCCGCCTGCAGCCTCTCGCCTACCCGGCCGCGATCCCAGCCGCCCGGCCGTGGGGCGCCCAGCAGCATCGTCAGCGCCGGGCCGCGACACCGGCCATGGCAGGGGGGCGGCGGGGAGGATGCGGGGCTGCTCCCGCCCCGGGCCGTGCCTGCGCTCAGGTCCCCTCGCCCCGCTCCGCCGCTGGCACCGGAGCGAGTGAAGAGGACTCGTAGCGGCTCCTGCGGTTTTGGAGGAGAGGTGGGGACGGGGGAGGGCGAGAGGGAGGGCGGGAGCGCAGGGAAGAGGCTGCGGCTCCAGGCAGCGCCGGGGCCACCTCTCGGGTGGATACGCGGGGAGAGGAAGGAGCCAGCGCACGGCGCTCCCTCCGCCCCGCGCGGGGGCGGCTCCTGCCTGCCCCGTCCCTGCCCTGCCTCTGCCCAGGGGGCTGCCCTCGCCTCGTCCTCCGCCCCAGCTGCGAAGAGGGATGGGGTGCCCGCCCTCTCCCGGCAGAGACAGGGGCCGCCGAAGCAGTAACGGAGCGCCTGGGTGGGAGCGCCCGTTCCAGCCGGGAGCGAGCCCCCGGGGATGCCGCGGAGACCGGAGCCGAGCCGAGCAGGCTGCTGCTGCCGAGTGCAAATTAAAGTGATGCGAGGACATGATGCGAAGAGCGCTCGCGGGTATAACAACGCTTCCCTGGCAAGAACGTGGCGCCTGTGACTCTATCCCTTCCCCTCCTGGCTGGTGGTGCCTCCTGCCAGGTGCAGGCATAGCGCTGGCACTCCTCATCTTGCTCTCCAGAAACCGACCCGACTGGGATCTCACTGCACGAGTTCGCTGTCTTGTACTGAATTGTTGATTTTCACTTTGGGTGCAGGGCCGAGTCCTGTCTTGTGAGATCAAGGTGTAGTTCATCCCCCCATAAAGTCATTTGAAGGGCTCAGGATGTGCTTTGAATGGGACATGAAAACACAGTTGGCCATGGAAATTCAAGACTGTGGTGCTGCTGCTACCAAAAAATGCCAGCATTTAAATCTCCCAAGACAGAAGCTGCAGCTGCAGCTTCTTCAGAGGTAGCAGAGCTGCTTAGCAGGCAGCAAAGCCAGAATGCATAATCTGTAGTGTTCCTGTAGGGGACAAGAAGCCCTGATAGCAAGAGTCTGATGAACACGGCAGAGACTATGCTACAGGAGACAATTTTTCTGCTGTCTACACAGAAATAGGAAGCATCTACATATCCCAAGATCACTGTATGCCACACTCTTGAGTGACGTAATGTCAGGAAAGGGGTATTATTCTCCATGAAGCCGAGATCACATGCAAAGCCCATCTGTCCATGGTTATCCTCTGTTCAGTCTGTGGCATATCTTTAAAAGCTAGCACAGTCTGATTTGAATGCTACTTGTCTTTGTGCTGGGATGGGAGTTGGGTGAGTGGGAATCAGTTGCTCTGTCAAGAAGTCTCTTCTCAACACCATTTGTGGGTGACTGTGTCCACCACTGAGACTGCAGCCAGCATCTTTTTCTGTACCTGTCTAGCTTTAGGAGCGTTAGAAGTACTAGAGCAACGCCAAATCCACCTCCTGCTGGGGGCAGAGGGGCAAATTATTCATGTGTTTGTTCACAGTCCTGTGCAACACGTTTGATAGTCTCAGTAAGACCCAAGCCTCAATAAGACCCCTTTCATTGTGTCACTTTCAACAGTTTTCCTGTAGCTTGAAGATTTGAGGACAGTATTTACCTTGCAAAGTTGAGCTATGTCAGAA
Organism: Hirundo rustica; assembly: GCF_015227805.2. Classification (NCBI taxonomy): domain Eukaryota; kingdom Metazoa; phylum Chordata; class Aves; order Passeriformes; family Hirundinidae; genus Hirundo; species Hirundo rustica. Next base: position 41,722,138 of record NC_053452.1, read on the forward strand.
GGGGTCCCAAGAGGTCCTACTCTGGCAAAATGTGTAGGAATATTCACAAATGTCTCCAGCTGTAGATGGAACAAGAATGACTGGTGGTTATACAGTGCTTAGTTAAAGTGTGTATGTGATATGACTTGTATGACATCACCTTAGTCATGTTTTTGTTGTTTTTTGGCTTTTTTTTTACCTCTTTAGTTTGCTTTTTTTTCCTTACCCATTCATCCCATGGGGCTTCCCTCTGCAGAACAATGCCTCAGTGCCATGATGACTGAAGTATTCATCTACAAGGTGGAAAGAAAAACCATGTTCAACGCTGAGATGCTCTTGAAGGTGCTGACGAAAGACAGCATGAAATTCTGCCACCTCTTAGATGGAGGGGAGCAAAGAACAAAACAACCATCATTGTGTGTCATGTGGCAAGAATCTTGCAAAATGCCATTGCAGGTATGAAGGGTGAAGCATTTTTGTAAACCACTTGGCTTGGCACTTGTTAAAACAGACATGCAGCGCGGTTCCTTATTTTATTCAAACCGTGTTCTAACATGACCAAAAACGAGTCACCAACACAACTATCATTTAGTATATACTTGCTAGGAGAATTAGATATTATAAGGTCATACATTTTTCTTTTTTTTCCTTCTTTCCCTTGCAAGGAGCTGTTATCCCTTGCTCTTTGTTCTTCCTTTTCTTTCATCTTTTTATCTTTTCATACATTAAATCCCAAATGGGCTATATCACAGCAGTATCTTTATTCTAATCAGCTTCCTTATTATCCCCTCTGTTATACTGATTACTTTCTTCCATAGAACCCTTATGATTTCACTTAATCTTTTCAGAATATTCAACAAATACCTCGTGTTATCTGATTTCTGAGGAAAGAATAAAAGGTATGAATTGCCCTCAGATTTAAAACCATGTGATTATGCGGGGGAAGGGGAGCTGTAAAAGTGAAAGTTTCATAGCAGGGGCTTAGAAAATTTCTGCTATTTTTAATTACTTACAGAGAAGAATATTCAATATTGATACTCTGTGAAGTTTCACTAGACTTTAAGAATTACTTGAAAAAAGTCAGCAGTCTGTAGGTAACACCTTATTTTGCTGCCTAGCTTTAGCACACTGAATCCAAATGCTTATATGTTGCTCGCACTTTTCAGGAACCAAAAAATTTGACTTTTCATTTACATTACTTTAATTCCATTAATTTCAGAAACATTGCTCTTGATGTTTCAAGACATCAAGATGATGTAAGACTTGGAATAAAATTTCTGTTTTCCACCTACAGATCCTGAGGTAAAGAAATTTAATGAAAAAAGCTGTAGTGAAGGAATGACATGGTTACAAAATCAGACACCAAAACAGTAGGAAACCAAGCAATTTGTCTACATAACCTTACTGAAGTCCTGATTTGTATGATATTATTACACAGTGTTGTTCCATAGGTCTATTCCTCAATGAGTGTATAGAATGAAAGATACTGCTCAATGTTCTCTGTCCTCATGCTCCAACCTATGCCTTATTTACTGCAGATCATTTAAGCTGTGGTTTGCAAATAGAATTTTTTGTGTTTTAAAACTATACTTAGCATTCTAGCTATTAAGTGCCTTATGGTATGAATGAATGAATGGTGTCTTTACAACATCCCCAAAGGTATAAAGCTGCTTTTGTTTAATAAGGGAAGACCTGAGGCGCTGAGTTTCATTATAGAAATGCTTGTTCATTTTGCATGCCCACTGAAGATGCCTTTGGCCTTCTTTTTCAGCGTACTTAGTATTATATGGTTAACATATATCCATTTACTGTTCCAAACAGAGCTCACTTTAATTTCTTTTCCAGTTTTGAGCATTCGGCACTTTGGTAAATTGAATACTGGGCATTTAATTTAAATCCCCAGAAAAATGAGAAATACAATTAGTACACCTCATATGGAGATAGCTGGGGTGTGCCTGCACCTGTGGTAGAGACATGCCCTCAGAGCCTCATAAACTACAGAAAGGAGGCAGGTGTTATTTACCCTCTTTGGCAGATGGAGATGTACAAAGAGGTTAACCCTTGTACACAGGATCAAACAGGAAATCTATGGTAGGAATTGAAACTGAAGCCAGATAATTCATGTGACCACAAACATTATTTTACTCCCTGTTTTGTGGATGCATATTAGCCAGTTTGTGTGGGACTAATGTTAGGGAAAGGACAATATTTATTGACCTCCAGATGTGTTTAAAAGAAAAGCAGTTGAATGTTTGCTTTGGATGAAGTCCAAAGTACACAAAATACTTTGGTGTACCATACAATTTCAAGAGCTAAATTGCAGTTTGCTTCCTACATTTGCTTATGTTTTGCTGTGAAAAATAATTCAGACGGCGTTTTCATAACATTTCCTTATATAGGGATATAAAGTTTCTCTCCATGGGCTCCATTCCCTGTATTTCAGTTGTGTTTTTAGACTGTATTGACATGTCATGAGTGACAGTAGGTGAGGATGAAACTATTCATTTAGGACTGTTTCTTGGCATGACAGAAACTCAGTGCATGCAGCAGCATCCTAACTTTTCTAGCCAGCCTCTCTGTCCTCCTGTTGCCCTGTTGTTCTGCTCTACTAGACCTCTACCATTGATCCTGTGAGGGATCTTACACCCCTGTATAAGGAGGTCTTCTGAGCTGTTGACATCTGGTGGATATTTAGAAGGTTAGTTGGAGGATGCAGAACAGTCAAATGTGGATTGAGCCAAGTCTAACACAAGCCACTATCTTACTCAAGATAAGGCAAAGTACATTTTTTGTACCTGTCACTCTTGCTCCATTTTATGCCCAAGACATGTACTGAGCATATCCTTTTATGTAAAAAGACTGAGGCACTGCTTAGCAGTACAGGGTTCTGTTAAAATGTGGGTTGGAGCCTTTTGCCAGTTTTGGGAAATGGTAAATTCGATCATTAAGAACATCCTGAATGTGTAGTAAACCCTTATGTTGCATACACACGGTAGGTAGTTCTGTGCCTGGGAATACATCATAGTGTGCGTGTCCCTCTGTGAGGTGACTCTAAGTAAATTGCCGTCATTCAGGCGTTTTGTCTAATTAGTAGAACAGCTGCCTTTGAAAACATTCTTCTTAAGGTCTGATGTCTTGAGGATTATTTAATTAGAAAGAAGCAAATCACTGGTGTAAATGGCTCTTTGTTGAAATCAGAGGATTTGTTTTAAATTAAAAAAAAAAAAAACCTAATTGACTTTTTGAACTGTAGCTTACATGGCAATGGATAGGAAAAGGAAGTGAGAGTGTAGCTCTCACAGATACAGCTTCTACGACAAAACCAGATTTGAGTTGATGTAAATCTTTAGGAGGAATCTTCTAAAAAACATGAGCAAAATCCTGTCCTCAGCTACAAGGGATTAAGAGAGGTCCATCTGTTTTTGTGCTTATTTCCGTTTATTTTTTCATGGGGTTGCAGATTGATTCTCTTGTGACACTCCCGGCAAAGTGGTGGGGGTTGCAGGGAAGGGAGGAGAGAGGAGGCGTTGCTAAGGACTGTCACAAGCTTAGCATGAAAGTGCTTATTCTTGTCTCTCTCCAGTTTATGCGCTCCAACTGAAATCTTTGTAGCTAAAAGTCTGGACCACGTAAAAGTTTGTGCTTATTCATAAATTGGTGGATAGACAAGCAAACTGAAGAGGTGCCTGAGCAAGTGTTGAACAGATGGGGTCCTCAAGAAGCACAGAGTATGCAGGAGAATGGATGGAATCAGGTAGGCAGAGAGAGCCAAAGTAGTCAGAATGAGTCTGGGGACAGAAGCCCAAGGGTTAAACCGGAAAACAGAGTCAAGATTATCAATTATTTAGAAAGAAAGGGGGATGTGGAAGCCTAATAGAAAATGGAAAGAAAAAAGAGGCATACAATTTGATGTGATTGTAGAGGCTTGACATCCTAATTAGCAGGGAAGAAGTTGAAGTACTAGGAAATAATTTGAATTGTGAAAGATGAAAGTTTACAGTAGATCATAACTAGAGGTGTCTGGGGGGCACATGGGCTGGGTATGGTTGGCCCAGGGCCAGTGCTCAGAGAGTCGCTGCACCCTCCCTGTGTTCTGGGACACAAAGTTGGTGTAAAACTCTTTGGAAGTAAAGGAAACTTAATTTTGGTGTCTCTAAGGATGAGATGCCAAATTTGAATGGTGGGTGCTTCTGCCACATGATGGAAGAGCTCTAAAGGGAGGAGCTAGACCAGAATGCTGTCCCAGAGAGGAACTGTCAGCGATTTGCTGCCAAGAGGTACAACAGTCCTTCCTGATCACTTCAAAATCCTTTTTCAGTTCTGAAGGAAGGAGCCAGGCTGGCTGCTTGGGCTGGGCTTCAGGAAGAGGCAATGGAGGCAAGACCATTCTGATGCCCTCGTCGCCTTGGCTTGCTTTGTCCAACCCTCCTCTGAGGTGGGTTGTAGCCTTGCACTGGACTGTGCTCACTTGGTGCCAATCGCCCTTTTTCACCCCAGCTCCTGCTAAGAGCAGTTTGTAGGTGAATGCTTGCCACAAATCAGGCACACAAAGCCTGGACACAGTCTGCCTTGTGCTGTTACGTCAGAAGCCAAGAGGAATAATGATTGTTTCTCCATGTTGAGTGATACCGTCTTTAACACCCATGGGCCCCACTCATTGGCATACTGATGAAAATTCAGAACTGCCTACTAGTAAATCTTGATACTAGTACTTAATGCTCTCTCACAGCCACACCGCTCTCCATGTTTCTTCCCACAAATTGCAGCTTGCATTTTTTTTCCCAGAAAACCTCACTTTCTTCCAATCTTCCTCATTTCCTGCTGGTTTTGCAGCAATATTTTTCTGCTGTCATTATAATTCATAATGCTTAGAAAATTCACATCACGTGGAGATTTAATTATAATCTTGTTTAAACCCTCTTCTTGATTGTTAATATTAAATGTGAATTCCATCGGTGTTGCAGTATAGTTGCAGACCGTCCTCCCAGTTTGCTTCTTGGTCTTCATTATTGCTTTTCTTTTACTTCATTCTCTTCGACAGCTTTTTAATATAGCTGATCATGTTTGCATATCCAAGCAGCCACTTTTTCTGTTTATATGCCAGGTTACACTAAGAGATTTATAATCCTTCTTTCCAGGGTGTGCTCTCATTCTTACATATGCAGTTTATTTTTACTTGTGGCCTTTTCTGCTATTATTGGACATATTTTTGGATTGCACAGCTGACTTCTAAAAATATTTTGAATCACAGTGCTGTTTGGTAGATTTAACTATTTATCATTTTTATGTTCCTCTAGTCCAAGGGATCATAATTTTCTTCTTTCACTTGCCCAGCATTAGAAAGAAATTAATCCTTCAAAGCCCTAGTTACACCAATTAGATAACTGTTGTTCCATTGCTTTTTTTTACACTGTACATTTCACATCAGATTCTTAACCAGCATTTATGTGTGGATTTGTCTTTTCATCATTCTTTGTGTGTGTAATACTCTCTGATATTTCTGTATTCAAAATTCCATGCTTCTCTGAAAAATAAAGCGAATCCTGGTGCATGTGAGATCTGAGTCTACTTCTTCAAAAAAGGAGTGTGTTTTCAACAGAAACAGTTACATGCCAGTGTGGAGTTCCAGAGTATAAGGTATAAATACTGACCTACTGCAGAATTCCACTGATTAACTCTGAAGCCATAAAAAGGAAGTCCACTATCTTTTTTTCCTGGACAGATGTAACCTAAAGTTTAGTTAGTGCAAAAAAACCCACAAACCCCAAAGCGTCTTTCTGCAATGAGAACAAAACACAATGCCAGAAAAAAAGAGGAAGAAAAAAGGGTCCTTTAATGGCACTGTAACAAGCTTAGTTAAGGATGGCAGAAGTTTTCAGGACATAAGGTTAGAGGGCCCCAAGGCACCTATTCAGCAAGATATGTAAACACTTACCTAACTCTAAATAGGTGAGTGGTCCCACTAAAGTCAAAAACACTATTTCTATGCTTAAACTTTGATACAGACTTTAATATCTAGCTAAAGCGAAGCCTAAAGACCCACTAATTTTAATCTTGACAAATATACCTGTAATTTCTGGGCCAACAGGGCATTCAGAACTAAACATCTTCTAATAAAAAGAGTTAGCTTAAGGATATCCAAGAGGAAAAAAGAAAGAAAGAGGAATACTTCTTACATTTTAACAGCATGCTGATTTAGCTAGTGTTCATCTTTATTTGCATTGGAGATCTGTGCAGGTAGTGAGGGTTTGACTGCAATGCAGAGGATGGCATGGTAATGTATTTTTATTGACTAACAGGCATTGAATGCATTCAGATCTTGCACCCTTAACTTCCTGGATGGTCATAGATGCTCTTTGCATTCTTTCACTAAAAAGCGAGCCAAAACCAAGCTGGCTTGCAAGGACTGTGATTTTATTTGGCATGTTTTAAAATGCATTCTCTTTTCTAGGAAAGATAAAATGAGGCTGATCCAGTTTTGACCACTGACCTGAATGGTTAAGGGGGATATTTTTGTGAGTTTTGTGAGCTAAGAATATGATGGTGTATAAAAATCACACAGCACTGTGGTGACTGGGAAATGTTTTCACCTCAACCACTTGTTTTAGAAAGCACAGATGTGTGCTTCCCCACAAAAGCACATCGGTGTCAACAGCATCTGAGATGGGGGAAAAAGCCTTATCAATTGAAACAAATTGAAAGAATTCTTGTTTCATTCTGATAATGTCAAATCCTTTTCCTTTCACTGTGATGGATGTATATGAAAACCCAAATACTGAATCCTGTGTTTCCGTCATAGCTTTGCTCCTGTTTGTAAGAAGGAGCAGATATGTGCGAAACATGCTTTGAGAGTGTGCTTTCCTGCTGAGCCAACCCTGAAAGAATTATTCACAGAGCTACAGTTATGTCTCCATTTCCAAAGCTGGGGCCTTTCTTGGCCCCATAGCTAGGTCACTAATAAAACCATAGCAGAGATTGCTTCAGCATTATAAATTGGCAAAATTTACTGGTGTACATCACAACACTGCAGTATTGCTAAATGCATCTGCGGAGCAATGTGATATCAAACTTCTCTTGTCAGTGAAGCCTATGCTTCATTTTGTCATGTCTAAAAAGAGCGGTGGCGATTAAAATAGTGACATTTATTTCCTTTTCACTTCCTACTTTCCTGCAAAGGTTAACTAAGCTAGCTACTGAATAAAATTGAATTACTTTACAAATGATCCTTTCTTCTTAGGCATATTGCAGAAGAGCTGTGCTGGCAGGAAGATGGTGCTTATTTTCTGAGACCATATTTTCACCATGTTATGCAACACCAGCAGGTTTGCAAAACTCCAGCTGCATATCAGTAGCAACAGTTAATATTTTCCGTGCTTTTCCATTTGCATGTTGGGTCTGCTGAATTCATCATCGCCTTTGCAGCAGGGTGGTGACAGGGCAGTTACAAGTCATTAGCGAGCTGTGGAAAAACAAATGGAAAACGTGTAAGCGTGCTGAGACGCTGACTGTGTGCTCAGCAATGGGATGGGCTAAAGCACATATTGCACATTCCAGGATGGGGAAGATGAATGGGAGAAGCATAGCTGGTCTCTAATTCCTCAGCCACTGAGGCTGTGGAGTTCGTGCTTTGTTTAACATTTCTGTTCACTTTTTTTTTTAATGTGAATCGGCAGTGAACAAACACATGCAAACACACATATACGTTATCTATGAACTGATTTTGCCATGTTACCATCTTTAAAACTAACTCCTCTTCACCAAATTTGTCAGACGCCTGTGAAGATTCCTTGGTTACATTCTTAATTGTATTTTTTTTTAGACTAATTTGATTGCAAAGTATGTTGCCATGTGAACACCCGGGAGAGACAGGGACCAGGCAATTGTAATTAGAATTTTTTATCAAATACTGGGTTCTTAAAATCACTGTAAGTATTATAAATTAATATAAGCATCCTATGCCCAAGTAATCCTTAATCATAATTTGATTGCAAAAAGACATATAACAGAGTTAACTGGGCATAAGAGATTTTGGTATTGTGTGAAATACATACTACTATGTTCTCTACATACTATTATGTGCAACATCTTATCCCTCACCACAGGAAACTCACATGGCTTCATTCTTTTTCCATATGTTTTTCTGATGTAAAAATATGAATGTACAAGGCCTCTCTTACTTGCCTTGCTGTTTTTTTGTTTTTTTTGTTTTTTTGCCGCAGTGATAGGAGGTACTCTTCCCACCTGTGTCAGCTACAAAATAAGCATCTTGAGTCTCACCTCCTGCTGAATATCCTTATACTGACCCTCAGAGGGCATTGTGCAGAGTTTGCTTCAATGGACGGGAGTAGAGGATCTTACGGAATTGAGAGCGGCATATGTCAAGAGTGTGCTGGGTTAAAGCTGCATCAAGGCTGAGACAGCAAAGAAAGTCCCTAATTCCTGGAGAAGCACAAGCTATACTGGAATGTACTTCAGTTATAGCACTACTATAAAATTTCACATGGCAATGACTCTTTACTCCCTGCATAGACATTACTGTCCATTAAAGTTATTGGGACAAATCCACTTTAAGCATACCTGAATCTAGCATGACAAATTAAGTTTGGTCTGAGCTTGACCTATAGCATATAAAGCAGTCTCCTGGTGTGACCCTGTGGATGCCAGGTGCCCACTAAAGCTTCTCTCCGCTTCTCAGATGGACAGGGGAGAGGAAATATAGTGGAAAGCTCCTGAGTTGGAATAAGGATGGGGGAGATCACTCACCACTTGCTGTCAAAACAGGCTCAAGTAGAGGAAATAAATTTATTACCAATCAAAATCCAATTAGGATAATCAGAAGTACAGCAAATCTTAAAAAATACCTTCCCCCCAGGCCCCCTCATTCCCAGGCTTAGCTTTGTTCCTGATTCTCTATCTTGTCCCCTCCAGCAGCTCAGGGAGATAGGAATGGGAGTTGTTAGTTCATTATATACTGTTTCTGCCACCGCTTCCTCCTCAGCAACAGGTGTCCTTCCCCTGCTTTGTGTGAGGTGCCTCCCATGGGAGACAGTCCTCTATGAACGTCTCCAGAGCATGTCCTTCCCATGAGCTGCAGTTCTCCATGAGCTGCTTCAGTATGGGTCTCTTTATAAAGGATGTGGTCCTTCAGACACAGGCTCCTCTGGCATGAACCCCCATGGTGTCACAAGTCCTACCAGGACTTGCACCTTTGTGGGATTCCCATGGGGTCACAGCCTTCTTTTGGGCTTCTTCATATCTGCAGGTAGGTCTCTGCTGCCCTGTGGACCTCCATGGGCTGCAGGGGCACGGCTGCCTCATTATGGTCTGCACCATGGGGTGCATGAGGATCAATCTCTACTTCTGCACCTGAAGCACCTCCTCTCCTTCTTTCTGCACTGACTTTGATGACTGCAGAGTTGTTTCACATATTTTCACTCCTCTCTTCTCTGGCTGCAGATACACGTTTTCCCCTTCATAAATATGTTCCTACAGAGGCATTAATTATCATTTCTGATTGCCTCAGCCTTGGGCAGCAGTGCATTTGTCTTGAATCTGGTTGGCATTGCCTATGTTAGATATAGGGGAAGACTGAATCTTCTCAGAGAAGCCACTCCTATAGTCCCCCTCCCCAACCTCCAAAAGCTTGCAATGTAAATCCAATACACCTGAAAATAAGTTCTCTGGATAACAGGCATGTTGCCATTGGGAATGGCAGCACAACTGCTGGAATTTCTAGTGCTCTTTTTTCCACTGGCTCTGGTAAGTGTGCTTTGGTGTCGTGGGCATATGTGCTCCCTCAAATACCAGTACCAAAGAGTAGGGAAAGGACTTTCAGAAGAGCATTTACCCTTCACAAGGGCGTTTTGGTTATTGTTATGTTTATTAAACACTGTAGGCCATGTTGCACTGGTACACAGTTACTGCCACATACAATGGTGTGAGAACCAGAAAATTACAGTATTGCTACAAAGCAACCATGACTTTTAGGTCAGCAAGGGACAGGCATTTCTAGAGCTCAGCCAAAATTTTGACTGCCTGCCCTACTACATTCATTCAACCTGGATCTTGGAGAAGGGGTTTGCAGTTGCAGTCTTATTTGAAAGTGTTCCCAGAGCTATATATTTATCAATGATTGTAGAAAAATATCAGTAACACTGTCAGGAATCCTGAATGACATGGAGAGAGAGGAAGGAAATCTGAAGTTGCTTAAGTGATTAACTAAGCCTCCAAAAATTATTCAGCTCAAGTTTGGATTTGGTAGATTGTCCTTTTCCCATTTGCACTTTTGCTCTTCATCTCTCAGATCTGACATTTTTCACTCTCAGGAAACTGCTGCTGTTTCTGTTCTCACTAACCATGGGAGCACTGTGCTATTTTTGAGATCTGGAGTGAGCTGTTACAGTAGTGCAGTATATGTCCAGAGCTACTCTTTCAGGTCCTAGCAGGGCTGTGTGGCTGTCCTTGTGTCGGAGTCCCTGAGTTCCTTTGTGCCTCAGCACTTCCCTGGCACAGCCAGTCTGTAACTGCAGTGCTAGCTCATGGCTCCATGCCACAGCTAGATTGGAACATTGTGCAAGACTGCCTGAGAGATTCCAGTGCTCTCTCACATCCATGCCTTCTGGAGCAGCATGAGCAAAGCAGAATCAAGTAGCACAAACTCTTGTCTTCTCTTTTACTGAGCTGAAATTATCCATCAGGTTGTTTCCAGTCCTGCTTTCCAGACTCCTCCTCTTCCTTGCTGCACTAATAAATTTCCTCTGTGTTCTGTGTGCACGTAGTCCTTCAATAGCTGTTGCTCAACAGAGTATAGATACTGGCAGAAATACTTAATTTCCCGAAATTTTCCTTGCAAAAGTGATCAGACCCATTTTAGCAGCAAGGCATTTTTTTTTCCCGTCTTCTTCTGATCTTAAGTGAGACATTAGTGGTTTTTGAAAAACCTTCCTAGGTATGCCAGAAACACTCAGATCAGCTCTCTCCAAACACTAGTGTGGATCAAGTTCTTCATTCTCTCTCCTGAAACAGGGACAGCTGCTATCCTCATTGCTACAATGAAGAACATCTGCCATCTGTTATCTGGAGTCTGAAACCTTAGCTAACAGCTACCCTGCTGAATATTTTTAATACCTGTAAAATAACACTGATGCACCAGATGTAGTACAGATTAAGGAGAACAACTTGCAAAGAACCAAAGCATCTCCACATGAGTGGGCACCCAAACAAATATTTCTTCTTCACAGAACAGGATATTTAAAATTAGATACTCAAATCTCCTATACTTCAAGGAAATTTTGTGCGAATACTGTAAACCTTTTCCTAGAGAGAATTCAGAAATCTAGATTATCTTTGCGTAAGTTTTTTGTTTGCGAATCAGCATATTCTGTTGTCAATCTACCCTGGCTAGAGGACAAAAATCCAACCCTCTCAGGACATCAAATTATGGTAGCAACAGGAAATCTTCATATTTTTAGACTTTTGGAAGCAATGTTGAAATGAGTGACATCTCTCCACCACACGAGGTGAAGTGCAGAGGACATGGCAGGCTTTGTTATCCTATGACAAGATTTGGGATATGTTTCTGATTATCCCTAGATGAACGCGGGCTAATGACAAAAGAAATTGAGACTCGAAAAGATGTAATGAAGGAGAAAATGCTCACTTCCCTTTCTCACATTACTGAAGAGAATGAAGGTGGGACAAAAAGACACACTTTGCTGTCTTGCAGGTTGAGAAACAACTGTCTTAGACAAACTACCTGAGCCTTCAAGAACACCCTGTCGATCCTACAGGAGGTTTTCTGGAGAGCAGTTGCTTTGGAAATTTAGCAGTCCCTTTTTCCACCACTGAGAGCAGCAGCTTGTCCCCTGTAATGGCAAAGGTTATGGGGACAGTCAGAAGATAAAAGGTATTGGTTTCCTGCCACCTCAGTTTGAAATGCTTTATTGCTACCCAAAGTACACTCCTCACATGATGCTGATATCAATATTTACACACCAGTTTGGACTTGGAACTCTCTGGTAATTTTTGCAGCACTCCTGCATCCTTGGTGTTTGAGTTCAGGTTTGTCACTTTGTCTTAGTCACACTGGGAACACTCTTGAACGACACAGCCATGTGATATGACGCCAGGAGCTTATGCTCTGGGTCCTTCTATCTGGAGCATGGATAAGAGTTTCTTCTCTATGCAACTAGTTTCTGGGCTAAGTTCTCCAGTGAGGGCTGTAATTTCTGGTACGTGAGCTCTTGGTCTGACAGTGCTATGCTTCTCACTTGTATCAAAGTTAATTTTACTTACATGACTATCAGATCTTATAATCTCAATCTCTGTTCCTTTGGCTTTCCACCTGTGTATGTATGCAGTGTGGTTTCTAAGAGAGAATAATGCCTTGCCATCAGAAAGAAGACTCTTTAATAAACTCTACAGTTTTATAATCCTTTCTTTAATTTCCTTTTAAATTAATCCAACCCTGTCTTGCTGCAACATATAAGGTGCTCTGCCTAAAAAGACATACATATGATTAGATTACAAGGTACTTCAAAGACGCCCCACCTCTGGCTGTTTGTGAGCTGCTTGGAATTAGTGGAACTATGTGGCAATGGGCAAAAGCCTTACCCCAAGCAGTACTTTCCCTTTGGCTGAAATTCCAGGATGCACCCAAAACTCCATAGCTAGTGTGTGCAATACAGTCATGTCAGCAAGAAAACTGGGGACCTTAAAATTTTTTCTGGTTATGACATAGCAGTTCTATTCTCTGCAGTCCATGCATAAAATTCCTGTAAAATCCTGGAAGGCTGGGAACGTAACTAACACTATAATTGCAGTTGGATTGTGATCCTAGTGCCACAGGAAGTCAATAAGTGGTGTTTTTTTCCTTCCCAAGATTTCAGCATCGGCAGAATGTACCTGACAGATGTGGAAACACTTCATCTTGCCACTGGTATTACTTTCCCAGAGATCAAGGTCACCATCACTCCCCCACTCCCCTGGGGTAGCTACAACAAGCTGATGCAATACTTCACTGGGAACAACTCAGTCAGGAAAAAGTGCAAACCAACCAAACAATGAAAAAGACTAAAGGAAGTAGAGGCCATAAAAATCCAGTGCAGCAATCGAATGTTAATCAATTTGCTTCAGATCCAATCCGCCATACATCTCATCTGGGGACTTATTTACTCTAAACTCAGACACCATGCTCAGCATGGCCTTTTGGCCCTCCAGGAGGCACCCCACAGCAGTGTTTTCCATGGTGCTACAGACCCTGGAAATTGTTCCTCCATGAAATGAAAGGAGGACAAGAGCAGGTTTTTGCTGTATGGCGCCCGACCTGCTTTCCACTGTGTGCTGTTGTTTCAGAACAGCAGCTGCAGAGGAACCTGGTGATGGAGGCCAAGGTGTGCACATGGGAGAGGGCACACGGGTGTGGTGCAGTCTTTGAAGACGCATACCTGAAACTGGGGTTGTTGTTTGCAGATGGGAAGATGCTCGTTCATGCCTTGGTTGTCTTTTGTGTGGTCCATAGTGACATCTAATGGCACGGCACCAGACTGCAGCACGTCTGGGGAGAGCTAAGCGGGCAAAAAGCTGGGATTGCCAAACATCTATCATGTGACAGGGCAAGGTAAATTCTGTCAGGGGTGAGTGCCCATACGTACTGTATTAAACTAAACACTATTTGTAGTCATACTTTGATATATATTACCTGAATAAAGCTGGGAAATAGTCTAAAGGAAGGAAGTGGTAGAGTTGCTTCTTAAAATGTGAAATATTTCACATAATATATTAGGTTAATGAACGATCAGTGAGTCTAAACAGTATTAAAGGAGGAAATCATGGCAAAGTTCCAGAAAAGGAGTCAATCCCAAATACTCTGAGTCTGATGTGATGCACCACATCTCCCTCTATTAAAAAACTACAAGATTCAACAAAATTGTTTTGCAAGACATACCATATTCTAATAAAACATGCTCCACAAAATATTTTCAACCACTAGTGTATTGTAACATAATTTTTTTAACTATGCAAATTTTAGATCAGAAATCTGTCCAGTCCCTTTTAAGTACCAGTAAAGGCACCATTAATTAATGTTGCAAAAAATACTTAATGTGTTCAAGTGTAAGAGGTCAACATATAAAATATGTCATCCCAAATAATAGAAAACAATAGCAAGAAAACCTTTGACATTATTGAAGACAAGTTCAATAAAGAAAACAGCTGTTCCCCTGTTTATCTTAAACTGATGGTGCTTTATTTGCAGTAATGGACATTGAATGATATTCCATTTAAATTAGTTTCAGAATTGCCATATTAAAAGGAAAAATCTAACTGCATTTTATCTATATACTTGTATTTGTGTGTGTTGGTGTATAAAATGCAGTTAGTAGGATGTGTGTAGTATACTTAAAGAGCGTCAGTGCCTAAAAAACATTAGCACACAGACAGTTTTTAGGTAGGTTATTCATCCCCAATATGAATTCACAAAGCAAAACAACACTTACTTGCACTTAAGACATGTGAATAACTATTGGTTCTGACTTAAGGGCTGAGCTGCATATGGTGAACCCAGGGAGAAAGCAGCTTTCCTCCTGCAATCCTTTAGACTTGCAAAATCATGATAAGTATAATTTATCAAGGAAAAAGGAATTGATTTTTTTCTTTAAAAAGAAGTCTCTAAAAGGCATATATACTTTTTTTTCAAAGGATTACTTTCTTTGTGGGTTTTACACTAGGAAATAAAGTTTCTAGTTACCTTTTTGCCTAAAGGTCATTGTAGGGTGATATATATTATCATTATGATTATAGGGGAAAATATTTTCATGCTTATGATAGGAGAGAAACAGTACAAGAAAAATCTCTTTTGCACAATACTGATCTCAGTTGTGGAACTTATTGCTACAGGATTCTATGGAAACTAAAGTTCACATAGCTAGACAAAAGAAGATCTTGAAAAACCATGAAGGATTGGTCCACTGGTGACTGTTAAATGTAGCGGGAGTACATCCATCAGCTCAAGAACTCACAGCTGCTGATTGTTAAAGAATGGGTGTATAAACAAGAGAAAGGAATACTCTCTGACTGTGCCATTACATAAATTATTTCCCTAACCATCTAGTATTAGTTACTGTCAGAAATGTATTTCTCTAGCTGCACTTTTGCTGTCTTCCATATGGCTGTGCTAATGGCTGATTTTTCTTACATGAAAGCAGCCCAGTAGTAGCTTCCCCCCCCTTTTTTTTTTTTTTTTTTTTTTTTTTTTTTTGAAATTACACCAGAAGCAACAAGCTAAATATAAGCTTGTTTGGGTATTTTTTTTGGAAAGAATTTCCTTATCTTAATTAAACTACAGCTGCGATTTTAAAGGTAATTTAGTTACTGTTGTGACCATGTCACCTTAACCTAATGTCCAGTATCTTAGATAGTTATTAAATAGATATATCTGGAAAAGCAATGTTTTGGATATCCTCAAGCTTTCTTTTATTGATTATTGATTACTCTCCAAAGAAGCTTTCAGCCAAACCTCCCCAGCCCTCAGGCAAGGAGCCTTTCTCTCACAAAGAGTTTGGTATCCAGCTGCTGCAGGTGACACTTTTAGACCCTGGTCCTTTCTTCATCTCTGAGGAAGGTGTTTAATTATATATAGTTTCACATCCAGGAAGTGGCCTGGGAACTCACAAACTACTCTGTAGGCTCTCTTTGTGGAAAGACAAAGAACGTTATCATGCCATTGTGTTGGCTTCTTTAAAGACAGGTCTCCATCTCAGAGGAAAAAAAAAAAAAAACCCACCTAAATTTGGGGATAAAAGTCATCAGAAACAAGACACACTTTTTTGAAGCTGGGGTAACTTAGCATTGGAACATTTTAAAACCAAAAGGAGGTGACTTGTTAAAGGGTTGGAAATAATTTAGAGAAATCCTGAATAAAATGTTGGAGGTCAGTCTGACTGCGACAATAATAGGAAGGAAAAAAGGAAAAGGAAAATAGTGAGCTCGGACTCTGAGCCACTATTACTTCTCGGGAACAAGACAATACAATTATAATTGATCTTTTTATGAAAACATCTAGTCAGTGTTCTGTGCAATTAAAAAAAAAAAAAAAAAAAAGGTGTGAGTTGACTGATAAGATCTGTAGATGGCGCAAAGACATCAGATAACCTCCCGTGTTTTCAGGTCCGGATTAAGGATCAAATTTCAAATTCCTGAGTAAGCATGTCAAGAAGAAAAGGAACCTAATGTGTGAAAGGAAATTAAAGAAATGCAGTCTATAGAGGTGCCACTTATAGCAGCTTTAAAGTGAATTGTCTGCAAATGCCACCTACTGAAATACTTTGATTATAGTGTTTTACAAACATAACAAACATTACAACCCCAGCTACAACTTTGTACTTTTTCCACTGTGTTTACTTTTAGTGCTTCTATCCTTCAGGTTTGAAATTTCCCCCTCTGCCTTGAGAGCTTTTCAAGATAATAAATACATTGCTATGCAGTGCTTCTCCACACCCAGGTTATAGGAAAGGCATATATAATTCCTTTCTTTCTGATCTCCCCTAAATCCTTATTCTATATTCTCTCTATGTATATTCCATATTCTCCTCTGTACCTTGGATGTCCTAGTTACTATTCTGTTTGGGGTGGGCTAGTCTGTTTCTGTCTCTCCCCATTAAAATTTTAATTTTGGAGCTGAGAAACTTCACCTAAAAAAAAAAAAAAAAAAGTGTATTTTGGTGGAACAAGTGAATCTCAATGAGAAGTGATGATGACCAAGCGCTTCCTGACAAAACCACCTCTGACAACTTTCAGAGCAATCCTTTTTTGAGATGCAGAAGTCAGCACTCCAGCCCTGCTCCAGTCTCTCTCTCTAGATTGTGGGCTTGGGGGTAAGCAGAAGTCACACAGAGTCTACTCATTGCCTCAAGTACATGGAGCTGGTGAGTTTGCCAGCTATTTTTGTCATGTCTATAGCTCTCCACACCGCTGCTACCATCTCACAGCCTTACACATAGGTCAGTCTGAAGGACTCACCAGATGCCCCAAATGATCTCTGATCATTGGGTGGCTGGAAGAGGAAAATAGCTCAAATGAAGAGAATTAAAAATTTTCTGTTCTAGATGAAAACACTCTCCCCAAATTGATCCTAGCACTTCTTCATACTCTGAAATCCTATCATCCTCTGCTCTGAGAAGTTGACAATAGCTGCTTATGTTACTGCTCTGAGGCAGGAGACCTCCAAGGAGCTGCCGAGGAGTAGCAGTTGTACTATGTAAAGAGCTTTTCTGGAGTGCAGGAAGGAAGAAAGGGCAGATATGGTCATGGCAAATGGTGAGAATGAGGAACAAACCCAGGAAGGAAATTAGGAGGCCAGCTTGGTTGGACAAAGTGGAGAGAAAAAAACTTTGGTAAGTTGCCTACTATGGAAAGCTAAGAGTAGGCACTGCCTTAGGGATAGATGGAAGTGCTTCCAGAAAAGGCACCTGCAGAGATGTTGGATTGTTCAAAATTGAGCCAAAGTAGGGATCACATGTGAGTATGGCTGTAAAGATCTGTAAAGACAGGTTCCTTACAGATGAAGGTGCAATCTTGGCAGTTAATAGTAGTTATGGAAGGATGACTAGGCATGCTAGGGATGTTGCTTGCATGCTGAATAGTGTATTTTAAGGCTGTGGCATCTTAAAAAGAGACAACAAAAAAGAGACCAGACGTTGTAAAGGCTCTGTCTCTGCATCAGGAACCAGCTGGGATTGAGAAAATGAGCTTTAAGGATAGCAAATACCAGGGCTGCAGACAGACATGGGAAGAAGAGGGGCTTGAAGAAGACGCACGCCCAGTGCATTGACAGAAGAGCTGCGTAACTGCCAGAAGCAATCAAGTGATCATTTGTTGAAACAGATTTTATTTGAAAACCTACAAACTTTCCAATGGAAACATTTTATAATAATGTGCCTGTTTCAACAAGCTTCTGGTAAAATACAGGTGTTTTCTTTTTAGCCCACCTGGAGAAAAACTAAAGCTTTCAAAATTTATGGCTGTTGGACAGCCCTGCTGTCTAGAAACCAACTAGTCCTAACCCAAGCTACTGCAACCATATGATAGTGTGGTGCTGTGCAGAGCCAACGCTCCAACCAAAATCATTAGTGCAGGATCATATCTGAGGTGATAAATTTTTGGTTTTCCTGCTTATACAGCTGGTCAGGGAGTCGCTGCACCCTGTTCCATTAAGAGAGATAGATGTCTTGCTCGGCATTTGCTGATAGCTTCACGCAAACAGTACAAGGATAGGAGTTGTGTAATTGCCAACAATCCTGATAAAGGGGTCAAAATCACATTAATTTGTTGCAAATCATAAAAACTATCCACAATTTATTAATGCTATCTTTATAAACATGCAAGTTTTACTTAATTGCTGAGAAACAAATAACCCAGATGCCCCTTTATATCACAGCTTGCACGAGTTTACATAAAAAAAGGCCAACCAAAAGTTCATTGACGTGTAGACAAGGAAATAACTGCCCCTGCTAATCCGTCCCCAGAGAAGCTGATGCTATCCTTATGGGGCATTTTGTACTCTGTTGTGATAAGCAGACAGAAATTTTTAAAGCTCTTTAAACCTTTGAAGTGAGGAATAATGATGAGTTATTAGCAGAATGTGCTAAATCTGGGGAATATTTTTTCTCAGCCTCAAGTGAAAGTAATATGAAGTGATCAGGAAGTATTTGAAATGCAATTGAATGGAAAGGAGTGGAATAAGAAATGAAATTAAAAAAAAAATCTACTACTAAGTGAATGCTAATAGGTAAGTGCATGTGAAAAATGTATGTGAGTTTGGATAATATATTTTCTTTAATACATAATTAAGGTAGCACAGATTAGAAAATAAGCAATAAAAAGTTAATGTGCCCAAAATGGACTCGGACTGGCCTCCCCATCAAGCGCCAGGGCCATGTCAGGAAGTGTTTTCTCTGACTGCAGGACCTCTTCATCTTTCCTTCCTATCAGTTTCTTGGGCAGGGGGAGCTAGGACAGTGATGGGCAGGTCAGGTAGCATTGCTGTGGACTGTGAGTGGAAGACACTGAGACATTGGTTTAAAAGACAGATGTCTGCCAAGGAAGGAGGGAATCTTTATGGAGCGTTCCACCCCCCCCCCCCCCCCCCCCCCCCTCCAAATTATTATAACTTCAAAGTTACGCAGCTTCCAGGCAGAAGGAAGAAGTAATAACAGTTCTTTACTGGAAAAAAAACATATATAACAGGACAGAACGACCACCAAGAAAACAAGGAGTTCCCCACGCCCCTCTGGTGTAGCGACCACCAGGGCCGGCAGGAGGTGGCGGCTGCCGGGGCAAGCCCGGAACCTCCTCAGGGGGTGGTGGGGGCCCGGGCAGAGGGGCGGAGAGGAGATTTCTGCTTTTCCTAGAACTCGCAGGTAGCAGTTGGCCTTGGTACTACCACTGGCAGCAAGTCACAACATAGCAGCACAGCAAGCTGGAACGCAGCGATATGATGGGAACAGGCACGTGCCCGCTGGAACACTCGCGACAGCCCTCTTCCATCACCGAACGGAAAAAGGCAGGAAGCTGGCTCCAGCCAAGCTTGAGGTTTGCCCCAGCTCCTCTCATACCATTGTGCTGCAGGTCCCGGAAAAACAGCCCACTCTCCCGAGGCAAGTCTCCCAAACCCCGAAAATACTTCATTGGAATGCCAGAGCTATTAGCCACCTTCCTATGTGTCCATTCGCCCGGAAAAGCACCCCTTTCCCCCTTCACAGCGTCTGTCCTGACAATGGGAAGAAACTCGTGTGAGAAACCGGACCCACAACAGATGTCACCACTGCTCTTGAAACACTTATTTCCAAGCGGTTTGTATGAGACAGTCAGTGATATTTTATTATTAATTAGTGGTTAGGGGTGAATAAATTTGTCTGCCAAATGTAGATTCAAATAACAAATAGAGAAGTGTCTTCAGCATATTTCTTTCAATAAAGGATTTTTACTTCCAGTTGTAATTACTTTTATTCATAGGAATGGCATGGTTTTGTTTTAAATAGAGCTTGCACTTAGTTTTTCTGAAACAGTTAGAAGGACGTGAATAATTTGGCTATTTGCAAACCCATAGTTGCTATACTTAAAAAACGGGAATTAGACAGAATTACTTGCATTTTAATTGCAAGTACATCCATCCTCAGGGAATCAGCTATTGCTGCCTCTCAAGCGTTGGTACAGAACTGCCAAACAAGGGCGGAGAGTAACTAAAGTCCAATGCACTGAAGTCCAGAAAGAGGTCTTGAAAACTGCACTTAAGTGAAATAAGAAAAAGGCAACCACTGCTGGCAATTCAATTCAAAATGAGTTGTCTTAACAAAGGAAAATGGCTAAAATTTCACATTTTGTACAAGTGATCAGACCAGAGAGTTAATTGTTCCTTTTGAACTTCGAAAGTGTGAGAAATGGCCACTCACTATAAAATTTTAGAGGGTTTATTAAACCTTAACAAATACAACAAAGGACTGAATAAGGAAAAAGGACTGAATTAGGAAAAAGGACAGTGCACTGGGAGTTGGTGTCTCGGCAGCCATGAGCTCTTCTACAAAATCTCTGCTCCACCTTTTATACCCCTGGAGGTTGCATCAGGCAACCCTTTCCCCTCCCAAAGCCTGCCAGGGCAACACTAAGTGCAATCATCGAGGAGATTTTCAGGAATGGCAAGGTTCCAGCTTATCTACTCATAAATATGGGCCCACACACTACTGAATTTAGTGCTGTGGACTTAAAACAAAATATACTGATATTAAATTGAATTGAAAACCACAAAAATTAAGAAGTTAAGCAAAAAGAAAGAAATGGAATGAAATTAGGTGCAGTAAAATGAGCCACAACTTCATGAAATTATAGTCATTGAAATCTCAAGATTTCATTTCCTTTCATGGAAATGAAGTATTTTCCATGAAAAGAAATGCAATGAAAAATCCAGGAATGAAGTTAAATGAAAAGATATGAAAGGAAATATAAGGAAATGAAATTAAAAAGAAACAAAATTTTAGGACAAATTAAATTCTTGAAAGGGAATGGAATGAAATGCAGTGAAATTACCCAAAACTTCAGGAAATGATACTCAATGAAATAATGAGATTTCATTTCCTTTCATGAAATGGAATTAATTTCATGAAAGTAAATAAAATCTTGAAAACAGTGAACAAAGGGAAACAAATACATTGGAAAGGACATAAGAGGAAATCAAATGCATGTGAAAAAAAGGAAAAAAAAGAGGAAAATTTGGAAATGGAGTGAATACATAGACATAGATTGGGATGAAATAAGGTGCAGTGAAAATGACTGAAACTTGCAGAAAATAGTACCCACCAAAATCTCAGAATCAGGGACTAAATTGTATTGAATGGACATGAGAAGAAATATGATGAAAAGCTAAGAATACAAACTGAAAGTTCTGAAATTAAGTGAAAAAAAAAAAAAATAAAATGGATTGGGATGAGAGGAAGTGCAGTGAAAAGGACCAAACCTTGTTGAAAATTAAACTTAGTGAAATCTTGAAATCAGGGAATGAAGAGACAGAAGACAAAACTGAGAAGATTAAATTCATTGCTAAAAATAAACCAAAAGAAAATTCTGAAATTAAGTGAAAACAATAAAAGGGAACGGTGTGGGGCCAAGGAGTAAGGTGTGAAGGGAGCAATGCTGGGGCAGTGCCATGCTCTCTTTAGCGTGCATTTTGTAGTTGTAGGAGTCTCTGGAGCTCTGGGCTGCAGTGCTTTCCCAAGACTAACCAGAAGTGCACTAGTTAAAGAAGATTTTTCCTAAGGTGCCCATCACGTGGATTATGCCAAGGAGAAAAGTGTGGAGGGAGCAAGGTTGTGGCAGCGCTGTGCTTCCCTTGGCATGCCTTTGGCAGCTGCAGTGTGCCTGGAGCTCTGGACTTTGTGGATTTCTGAACCATAACCCTAAGAGTAACCCCAACCCTAGGCAGAGCAGTGAAAGCAGCCTTTTGGCTAGGTGCCCAGCACAAGAAGAAAAGTGTGGAGGGAGGAATCTTTAGGCAGTGGTGTGTTCTTCTTTCTAAAGGAAATGGACAGAAACTTGCCAAAATTATACTCATTCAAATCTTGATGTCAGGGAACAAAGACAAACAAAAAGACGGGAGAAGAAAGTGATGAAATGAAATGCCAAAAAAAGCACCGAGAAAATTCTGAAATGAACTGAAAAGACTAAAATACCATGGGATAACATAAAGTGCAGGGAAATGGACAGAAGTTTGTTCAATTGATCCTCATAGAAATCGCAGGATTTCATTCTCTTTCCTGAAAGGAAGAATGATTTCATGAAGGGACATATTGTTTTAACTTTGTTTCAGATTTTTTTTTTTTTTTTTTTAGCATTTCAGTCTTTTTTCTGAAAATACTATTTTCAGAAAAAAAAAGAAAGTTATTTTCATCACTTTTTTCTCCTGTTCATTCATTTCACTTTGTCCCCCCATTTCAGGATTTCAGTGAGTATCCTTTTGGCAAGTTTTCGTCCTTTGTCTCTTTGTCTGCCTTTCTTCCTTAATTTGGGGATTTCAATGGGAATAATTTTGGTAAGTTTCAGTCCTTTTCACTGCTCCTCATTTCATCTCAGTCCATTTGGTTGTTTTCACTCCATTTCCAAATTTTCTGGGTTTTTGCAATTACATTTTATTTGATCATATCTTGCTTTCCAGAGCATTTTTTTAGAGTTTGTTCTCTGATTTCAAGATTTCATTCCCTTTCCTGAAAGGAAATTCTTCCTTTCTTCCTTTCAGGAAAGGGAATGAAATCTTGCCATTTCAATGAGGACCAATTGGGCAAGTTTCAGTCCAGTTCCCTGGACTTCATGTCATCCCTTCATTCCCTTTTATTGTTTTCACAGAATCACAGAATTAACTAGTTTGCAAAAGACCTTTGAAATCAAGTCCAACCTACGACCTAAAACCTCCTCATCAACTAAACCATGGCACTGATTGTCATGTCCAGTCTTTTTTTTTTTAAACCTGTCCAGGTAGGGTGGTTAGTCATGCTATCATATCCACTTACAGGCAAAGTATGAAGCCTAGTTGCCTTTAATTATCTCCTGTTCAAGGACCATATGTCAGAGACCATGCTAACAATGATGGAATAACCACCGGACGGTATATGATGCATGTTAGCTGTCCTCTGAGTTGTCATTAAAAACAGATTCTTTTATATTTCCTCTGGAGTCTATGGGTTTCTAAGTGGAGTGCTGTCAGTGCGACAGTTTTAAGTGACTCAGCTGCAGCTTGTTTTCTGTGTAGGACTGCCCTTAAAGTTAAGAAACACTCACTACTAGAAATAACCATAAGTAAGTAATCTGTGCCTTCCTCTGCTGCCCATGATTGTTAAAAATCAACAGGGAATTTTGGAAAGCAAAAGGGAAGGAAAAGTCTGAAACAGTTTTAGCTGGTGTGTTGAAAAAATCCCTGATTGCTGCTGACAGACCTGGTCTTTACCTACAAGGGGACTGTCTACCCTACAACGCCTTGCAGTTCTGAAGTATTCAAAGGTATGAGATCCTCTGAAGCTGCAAGAGATGATGTTCTCTAGCAAGCTTTCCTAAATCAGATATGTTTTCTTGCTGCACAAAGGGAGTTGTCATAATAATGCTGATAATCAGAAAGGCATTGCAGTAGCAATAATAGTAACAACAGTAACAAAAAAAAAAAAATATAATGGTAATTACTACTAATAATATAATTATGATGTTGTACTTGCAACTAGAAAATATTTATTTCATATTTTATTTGAGATGAATGAGAAAGGACAGTGATATTCTGCTTGCAAATTAAAAAAAAAAAAATCCACCATTAACTTTGGTGTAAATCTGTCTAATTTATTTTCTTGTGTATGATGTATGTTGTAGACTTTTCCCTTCCTATAAACTATATCCTACATAGACGGATGTGAATAATGCTTCCTTTTTACATTAAATCTTACACTGTCAATAAGGATTCTTTGTAAGCGACATTAGTGGCTGGAGGAAGCTTTTTGAGGAAAAACAAAGTTTGGAAACTGAGGAAGTGTAAAAGGGGCAGTTTGTAGCAAGCACTCCATGTTAAAATATGATGTTTGTTGCAAAACCTGAGAGATAAACCAGAGCTGTAAAAGCAATTGTTTCTTGAACTATAATCATGATACACAGGACGAAAGTCAGTATTCCAGATAAGTGTAGTAATATTTGGACTACAGCTGCGTTTATACTATCTACAGTGTATATCAGACGTTAATGCTAAATGTAAGACCTTTGGCATACTGAGAAGTTGTTAATTAATTGAACAGTATTATAATTAATCACATATAGAGGAATCTAACAGCACTGCTTCCCTTTATGTTTTCCTAATGGAATATTTATTTTCCGCTTTTGTTAATGAATTTATCAGTCTTTTTAGAGCAGTGAAATGTATTTTCCACCTAGAGACCTCTCTAAAAACTGTCAATTCAAGTTGCTTTTTGGCAAAAAGATTTCTACCACAGTTAAGCTTTCATACAATTATGTTTCAAATAAATTGAAATTTTGTATTGACTGAATTGAAATCTGAATTAAATCTGCATTAAACAATGCTAAGAAAGAAGCTCATAACACATTAGCAGCTCAATCTGTTTAAAGTATAGTTATCTTCTTAAAGGCAGAATGTCAACTTCTGTCTTCATAGCTTTGGGTAATATTAATACATTTCTAGAAGCAAGATTTGCCTTGTAAATTCTCTACCAGGCCATGTGGTTCTTTGCAAGCCTGCATCAGCAGAAATCTGAATCTTATCCAGTGTCTTGGGTTATGTAACAAAAAAATATGTATTCTATTCCATCTGTTGAAAGCTGTTGGGGAGATGTTTTTTCCTTATCTCTTATAACTCCAGGAGGAAGGGGGGCGGATGCCTCCTGATAATGGCCCAGCCATCAAACCCAGGTGGGGCAGTGTTTCTTATCTCTTTCATCACCCCTCCATCCTCCAGGGGAACATCCTCTGATAATGGGTCACTAAGGCTCAACAATGACATGACACATTACACTGTCCCATTGTGAGATGCTCCACTCAGTGGGGGAGGAGTCAGCTGTTCCTAGCTAGATAAAAACTGGGACCGAAGGACACAAAGGATCCGGTTTTTCCACTGGATCCTCAGAGGAAGACCTGACCATCTTGCCACCACTGGACTTTCTACAGGACCATCTCTACTCCATAGAACCACGTCTGTTACTCCAGGAGGATTCATCTGGACTGCTTCCAACACCCTGACCAACAAGGTGCCAGGTCGTATCCCTGACTCTGTCAGGGTTTTTCCAGGATTTTTGTTTGTTTGCTTGCTTGTGTTTTTTGGTTTTTTTTTGTTTTGTTTTGTTTTTTGTTTTTTTTTTTTTTTTTAATATTCCTAGTAAAGAACTGTTACTCCTATTCCCATACCTTTGCCTGAAAGTCCCTAATAGCAAAATTATAATAATTTGGAGGGAAGGGAGTTTACATTCTCCATTCCAAGGGAGGCTCTAGCTTTCCCTGGCAGACAACTGTCTTTCAAAACCAAGACATTTAGGTATCATGCATGCCAGCTTGAACCTCCTGGTTTATTTTTTTTAGCCTAATAAAAACGGTTGTCATAAACCAAACTGATGATACTTGTGAGTGTCATTTGTAGAGGCTGCTTCCGTTGTTGGTTTCATCGCTACTCAGTAAAGCTACAGTTTACTGTTGCTTTGCTTTTGTTTCATGGATTTCTAATGCTCTCCAGACCTGCCTTGCTAAAATGTTTATTCCTGGAAGCAGGAGGTGGACCCTTAGCAGTAATTTTGATGTTCACATCACCGAGTGGTATCATTTAGTGTCCTACAGGTAACAGCTTTTTTTGATAATGTTGGGAATATTTTGTAACCACCAGTGTTTGCTTTACGTGTTAAGACATTACTGCAAGGAATAGACTGGGCAGGTACTTACCTGACTGGCATGAATGTGGAAGAGTGATGGGTTGATGTTCCTGCCCTGCACTTTGATCTTGGCTAGTTTCGCCCTCCACTCAAGTCTGTTCAGAAGTGGAAAATGAAGCACTGGTCCCAGAGTTCTGAGACTTTCACCTGAGCAATGCTGGGAGCTCAGGGCGACTTGCTGTGCCATATGTATGGTAGATAGAGGTTTTCTATGGGAGGGATGTGTCTGCTTAGACTGTGGAAGTCTGCTGAGGTCTTCTCGGGGTGTTGGCCTCTGGAGCTTTCACAGAAGCTCAAAAGAAACTTCCCAGATAATCTTCAGATGTTCTTCCACAAGCCCACCCTGCCCAAGCACAGGAAGGCTCGGAACAGCAGTTGATGCTATGCGGTTGGTGTGCTGGGACACCAGCACACCTAAAGGACACCCTCTGCCTTCCCTGGGAGTGAAGGACATCTCTGCAGCCTTAGGAACCTGACAGAACTCGGCATGGACAATGCTCATGCAGCGACTGAGCAGCATCATTTTCCTCCAGACCAGGATTAAAGATTCTGAGACAATGTTTATTGTCCCTGCTACTGGCTGCTGCAGACAAAGATAGGACATGGCTCTGAGCCTGCTTATAGAAGCTCCATCTTCCCTTTGGTCTCATGAATACTTTTGTCTTGTTGGTTCCCTTCAAGACTAGGGGAGAGTTCTTCCAAGAAACCTGCCATGCATTTTTGTGAGTATTCTTCTCTAATAGTTAGTTCTCCACATAACAGATGACAGGTTTTGCTACCTGCTCTTTTCATCTGCTGCATCAGTATTTCTGTGGAGTAAATAAAGTTCACAAATCACTTATTTAAAGATTCAATTCTCATAAAAATACATATGCTTTTTAATCCAAGAGCATTTTGATACATAAAATCTGTTGCCTCTCTCATGGGGGCATTTCTTCAGAGCAGCTCTTTATCTCTCTCTTCAAAGTTATGTTTTTCATTTCTCCCTCACCCTGCAATTCTCCAACCTGACAGTATTCAAGTTTGGGGAAAAGGATATTTTTTTGCATTTCTTCCACTTTCACAGTGTGCTTGTACTTGGCATGTGTCACCCTGGCTGGAGATCACTACTTTTCCACAAGACAGCACAAGACAAAGGTTAGTGAAAACTCAGCTGGGAAGTGTGGCAGTTAAGACATAATTAGTGAAACATTTTCCCATGATACAGTCTGGTCTGTGTATAATAAGGCCTTCATTAAGGAATTGTGCAATTTACCCTGAAATTCTTTGTACGATATAATAATCATATTATCTGTGTCTCTTTCAGGTAAAATCCATCCGTAACCTTAAACTTTAAATATGTCATCAGTTCATTGAAGGAAAGGGTGATCCAGTAAAGCTAGTCCCAATGGCCTCTGGTCAGTGGCCTCACTCCTTCCTGAGGCTTTGAAAGACCCCAGTTACCAAGTAGCTTCTGCTGGTCATGATACAGAGACTAAGTGTGGGAACAGCACTGGATTAATGAGGAGTGAAAAATAATATACTAACTTGGCACTCTACACAGGCAGGAGCATTTTTGTTGTCTTTTTGCACTGACTTTTAGGTCTAAGCAATTCTGATGCAGTCTGCACCCACAGCTGTTATAAGATTGCTATATAAAATGGGAAACAAAATTTTCAAGCCATATGGTGAGACAGATTTGAAACTGGACTGTCCCCAGATGTCTATGCTATCTTACTGTCATAAAAGACTCTTCCATTATTGGCTGGAAGAGAAAGGCCTGGAGGACTTTCACTCCTCAGTGCTATCCCTGGTACACCAAGGAAAATAACATCAATTTAAGAATAGTGCAAAACAAGATGGTTAAATCTGTGAGTATTTAGGAGTTTTCTCATTAAAAATCTGCATTCATTCTTCAAAGGCAGCAACTTTGGGGTTACTATGAAGTAGAAAAGCCATAAATGTCGAAAATTACTTAAATGAGATAAGCTGCTCACTTGAAAAGAGACATAAATCTTGTCTTTTCCAAACTTATGATATGTAGAAATTTATTTCATGAACAGATTAGTGTCTGATGAGCTGTGCTACTGCTGATTATTTTTTTCTTGTTTTGAATATAAAATCCCTACAACTTTATACAGTGAAGCAAATCTCCATGTAGTGAATGGATTTGACTTAGGGAATATGGAAAGAAAGATGAAAGATCATGTTAGGACCAAAAAGGTTAATGGTGAAGATGAAGGAGTCTTGAAATGGAGAAAGAAGTAATGTTAAATAGAAAGAAGGGAGAAAGTTTCATGGTTTTGTGTCTGTGTTCTTCCTGAGATCAAAGGGTACTGTGTATTTGAATAACTAAGCTATAAACATTCCTCAGATTGGAGATTTGAAGAGACAGTTGTCCAGTATCTGGTACATCAAGTGGAATACAAACACCCCTCTCCCTTCTAGGAATTAATCTGGAGGTACTGAATGGAATCTAATTAGAAATGGTGAGAGCCAAGCAATCCTCTGGACCTCAAACTAATTAATTGATGAAATGAATCAAACCTGCTGACCATACAAAAAAGAAGAAAAAATCATGAGGGAATTAAAAAAAAAAAAAAAAAAAAAAAGTGAGGCTTTAATTTTTTAAAAAACTTCAGGGGGAACTCTTGACATTTGGCCCATTGTGAACACACCTGAGCAGATTTCCTCAGCAGAGCACTCCTAGGATACAGGCCAAGATCCAAGCAGGCACTCAAATGGACTCACTGCTTGGCTGTAGGGATTGCCTGGGCACTGCAGAGGAATTTCAGCTAGTCTGGCATGTATATCTTTGTAGAAATAATCTTCTGTATTCATTAGCAATGGGTTTCCTCAGGAAGAAAATAAAGTGCAGGAATCTTGCATTTGTTAATGATGAGATGCTGCATGAAGCTGAGGAGGAGAGATGGACAGTTGTGAGATACCTATATTTGGATTTGAAAAATCTGATTATATGGCTACCAGAAGTCATATTGGGAAGCCAGATACTGATACAGAGACTTTGTTAGTCTGTGTCTTGCAGGGCTTGAATTTCCTGTTTGACATCAGCTTTGCCCCTGAAGAAGTGGTTAGATGTCTTTGCTCTGCAATCTCCGTGTGGTCCTTCCAGGAAAAAATGTTTGCTAAGGCTCAGTGCTGCACAAACACTTGAGTGAGCTTGGGTTTTTTAGAGGTGATGCTGCCAAAAGAGCTATGTTGCTATGTTTACTCTGGAGGCAGCAGAAAAGCAGTTATCACACAGTGGTAACCACAGTGTGTTAACCACAGAGAGTGGTTAACCAGGTATTTCAAAGGAAGAGATGCTCAAAGTCTTGTTTCACTCTCTGTTCCTTTACATCAACTCAGGTGTCCTGTTCCCTCTTCTCCATACCCTATAAGGGTTGGAGGGATTTAATGCAAAGCTCTATGTCCTCCTCCCAGCTTTGCTTCCAGCCCTTGTCTTTCTCTGCAACACACCATGGGGAGCTCAGTTGGATCCTTTGGTGCTTCAGAGGGCAGCAGGAGGTGAAAGAATTGGTAGATCATGGGCCAAGATCATAGGTTGTTATTGGTCATGCCCATGTCTTCCCAGTAGCTAGGCATTTAGCATTTGAATCAGCCCACAGGCCACTAGCTGTCAGTTCTTTAAACTTTTTAAACGATTAATTTACAGTGCCATGACTGGAACTTAATAAAAGCCAATGAGAAAAGAGTTGAGAAAAATCAAAGAAAAACACTTTATAGTTATTTTTGCATGATTTTCTGGTCATAATACCATGATATTAGAATAAAACGAAATGTCTTTGATAATTCAAGTGGAAAAGAACCCCCCCAAAACCCAGGAAACAACAGTTCAAACAATGTCTTCAAAAAAGGAATTAAATTATCTTCTTTCTGTGAACATACTTGATTTTCACCTTACGCTTAAGACACAAGCAGCAAGAATTTACCCACTGATGTCTCATGTGCTCTACCGAGCAAATTGCATTTATAATCTTGATTTGTGCATTCAAATTCATATACTGAAAATTAAAATGTCTTTTTCATTTTGCAAAGAATGTGACAGGACTAATTATTTTAATGCATCTGGATGACCTGTTTCAAATGCCTCTTTAACCAGCTTAATTTAGCATATTTACATTAGCATTTGCATTCAGCCTCATTTGTATTGCCACATTACACTTTGAATGATATAAATCTGTACTAAAGGCTCCAGAGCTTTCATTGTTGGAGGGGGATAGACCAGAATGGGATTAATGACAGGTTCAAAGGACACAGGACATTAGTGCATTAACAGGAATCAGAAAGTCTTCCATAACATCAGAGAGTGTTTTGTGACATTCATATTTTCTCCTTCCCCCGCTTCCTCTTTTAATGTCAAGTTGTATAGATACACAGAAGATTTCTGCAAATCCTCTGAAAGATTCTCTGGAATACATTTTTTTAATTTTGGAAACCTTACTCCAACATTATGTGATTGTATGAAGTACACTAATAATTTACAGGCCATTTTCCCTTTTTTTCCACTGTTAGGGAGGACTGTCCCAGCTAATTTATTTTGCCAGTAGGTAAAAATACCAATTAAACACACTGTCTTATCTTCAGTCCATGACAGTTTAATGCCAAGGGAAGGTAAGGAAGGAAAATCAAGTAAGCTGATTTCTGTTTTGCTAAGGTGGCTAGTTTCACATCAAGAATCAGCAAAGGTGCTGTTTCACAAGACAGTAATTTTTAGCTGATGTCAGTGAAATGAAGCAGGTGGTGCCATCTGGCTGTCCTTTGGCACAGATGCCATTCATCACATGGATCAGGCCATATGATAGCCACTTGTTTCAGATTGTGTCTGTACATAGGCAGTATTTCTATGTTGACACAATTTTACAGGAAGAAGGGAGATGAAGGCAAAAGCAAAAGATTTTGTATAGGCTGGAAAAAGTAGATGTAAAAATGCAGGGCTGGATCATCCCATGAGCACTGCATTATGACTCAGGGACCAGGCTTGAATCCCTCAGGGAGAGCAAATGGCAAAAGCATGCAGGTGTGTAGTACTTCCTTCCAGTGCCCAACAGGAACTGTTCAAAAGATGGGGATAGGAAAGGATGACATGTAAAGTCTTGGCACAACTTTGGGTGGGAACTATTTTCTGGCTTTTTGTGACCCATCTGTCCTTTTGCCAGAGACTTAAATATTGGACGTGAGCCTAAAGCCAGTTCTGCTGCTGGGGTCAGTGCAGTCAGAAGCTCATCATCTGAAATGCATGATAAACACTAATCACTGTAGCTGAGGTTATATTATTACCAACTCCCTATGGACTGATCAGTTGTTAAACAACGATTGAGCTCATTAAAGAAATATATAAATGAGTTATTTTTGTGTAACCACCAGAAAAACTGACGTCTGTTTTTCTGCAGTCTGATGAGTGGCCAAAGAGTGCATGTGCCCCTGCGCCCTCCTGGGCACCAGCTGGAGGGAGCAGTCAGCCACACTTACAGGACTGTCCACAGCTCAGTTTTCAGTGCATTGAACATTTGCTCTCTGTGACTGGGATATGCAAAGCAATCACACGCAGACAAGAAATTTCGCAGGGCAGAGTTGTTCCTCCGAGAGAGCTCAAGCTGAGCCAAGGCGGAGAACAAGGCTGAGAGCGCTCTGCCTGTTTATTTCTTACTTTTTATGGGTCTTACTTTTTGTGGGTCTGGCTGAAGATTGGCTTTTGGAGTTTTCACCTCTCAGCCAACTGGCCAGACCAGCCGTCAGTTACAATTGTTTTCAGGTTAGAAATACGCAAACAAAGGACAGAGAATGAAAAACAAAGGATTTTTTATGTTACATATGTGGGAAAAAGGTAGAAACTGCTCCTAATATTGTACAGTAGCTAAAAGGTCTGACTCCATTTTTATGAGCAATCAAAAGGCTTTAAAAAACTCAGAAAAACCAGGGTGACAGCTCTCCCAATCCCAACACATTTAATCTAGCTTTGGTGAGAATGATGAGTGATATAATAAAGAAAAAAAAGCAAATCTCAGCAGTGAGTACTGGAAAGAGATGAACTGCCTTGAGGACATTGATCATGACATTTGAATTCCAATCTGCAATTCATGTAGTTTTATTTTGTTATATTCAGTTAAAAACTCTGTGTTGTAATCACAGATTTCTTGGCAGGATGTCTTGACATTATCTAACTCCTTTATCATCAAATGCAATTGCATATGGTTGCTTATCTTGTTCCTTTATTTTCGACTTCTATTGATTTCAAAGGTCCATATTAATTCAGGTCTTTGCTTCACAGGTTCAGAAGGAGGTAAATTATTGTTCATAGGACCAAGAAAAAAACCCCAAACAACAAACCAAGCACCTATTAAAGGACAGTTTGTGGATGTCTCTTTCTACATAGCAATTCACACTGTGACAGAGTCTGTGTGTGTGAGAGAGAGAGAAGAATGGAGAAGTCCAGGAAAACTTTTCTTGATGCCGTAGATAAGATGATAGCAGCAGCCAGCTCGATACCTCGTGATGAACTGCTTTTTTCTTACAAGGGAATTCTCTACCCTGCTGCTGTTTGCAATCCTGAAGTATTCAAAGCCTTGGAGTCCTTTGAAGCCAGAAGTGATGATGTAATTTTGGCAGGATACCCTAAATCCGGTGAATATATTATAATTTTTTTTCATAAATAAGGTTCTGTAATAGCAGGTAACAAGACAAGGTTTGTACTAAATATATGCAATAGATATTATATGATACATAATATTGTGTATTATGCTAAATAATAGTATTTAGAATGTTCCCAAAATTTTGTAAAACTGGTTACATTTTCAAAACGCACAAATTAATTATGAATATTTTATACATGAAAGTTTTCAAAAGGCTAAGAAAAACAATCTGATTTTCTTTTCTATAGCATATAAAGGTCTTTGATATTTTTGCTTTTCAAAGTTATAAAGTTAAATGTACAAATTGGGGAGAATCAAAATACAGTTTTTTACACCAGGGTTAACTAGATATTACATAACTCTCTTGATATTACATGATCTGCTGTCACATTTATGTTTGTAAAGTTAAGAGCTTTACATTTATACACAGATTGGAGCTTTTGGAACCTTCAAATGCTGAATATTCTTTAGTTTATTTCCCATAGATGTCAGGAAGTAGCTATCAAAAGTATTTTTGTAGTCCTTGAGGTGATTACACTGTTCTTCAATTATTGGGAAATCAAGAAGACATCTGTGCTAGGGTTGCAAGTTTACCCTACATCATTGCTCCTACTGCCTGAAAGCACTTGTCCCCGTGAAGGCCAAAGGCTTGGTTTAGATGTGGCTCTTACACATTTTAATCTAGCTGTTTCTCTCTTCCAGCAATGGGTGCCACTGCCTTACAGTAGATAGCCACAGCTGACAGGATTGTGAAGTCATTTTTGTTAATTGTATTTCTTTTTGAAGAAATGTTACGCACTTGAATGCAGTTGTTAAGAGTACAGTGAGAAAGGTGTAGGCCCCCAGTGTCCAGAAGTCAGGAAATGATAAATTAGAGAGGGGGAGATCGATGCAGGCTCTTTGATATCTTTTGAATAAAAAGATAATAAAAGTTTATAGGAGATGTCACAGCATAGAGTTTTTTCAATTTGTTACAGAAAATGAGTGCATGATTTTCTGATCTAGTTCTGCTCCTGTGTTGAAGTAGTGTGATCCATCATTCTTCCTAAGATAATCCAGCCCACCAGAAAAGGCTTAATACATTAGGTTTTAAAGTACAGGTTTTCCACCTCAGTGTCCCTTATATTTGTCACAATAAAATTTATTACATTAAGTAGGTTTTCCTAGTTGAATCTTAATGGTTCTTCTCCATTTTTAATTACTTTACAATTTACAAGTTAATTTATGGTGTATTGAGCTGTTCAGGTTGGAGAAATCTGTCCTTGTGAGGAGCAAAGGTATGACCATGGGAGGTGATTGACCAGATAATCAGCTGTGATTGCATCACCTGAAAGGAGGCCAAGTAACTCACCTGGGAGTACTACCACCTCTTGACTTCCCTGGGAAATCCATTTCTGTTCATTCTCAAAGTTTTATGAGCAATTCTGTATTTTTCTATTTTCAGGCACAAACTGGCTTAGTCAAATTATAACTGACCTGATAACCATATCTCAAAAGAAAACACCGGGTAGGGAAAGCAGTGTGAATGCTGAAGAAGAATTCCCCTACCTCGAAATTGGAGATGCTGAGAAATATGAGGTGGGCACAGAATATGTATGGAGATGATCAAAATTATGTGCTTCAAATACTGAATATATGATGTATCAATTACTGCATTGTTTGAGAAGAACTTTACCTGTTCTCTTTATGTGGCACCTGGTCAGGATTAATCTCATTTGGACTGTCAAGTACTGAGGGATAAATGAACACTTCAGTGGGAGGGAGAAAAGCGCATACTCATGAGATACATAAGATCTTCAGAAGTTCACCATAGCATCGTTTGTATTAAAGAAGTGCTTAATGAAGTGTCAAATAATGAAATATTAGCTTTTGTCTCTCTTAGTAGTTCTTTCTCCTCATCCCCTCTCTCAGTCCTTTAGGACCTTCAGCTTTCACACATAGCTAATCTGTACCCTACATTTAGATTTGATCCCTTGTGTTGATTCCCTTCCTTGAACAGAAGAGAATTATCACTGAAGAGAAGTAACAATGGGTAGTGTTCTTCCAGTTGTTCATGGGCTTTTGGAGATTTAGAGCGACTCAGAGCAGCACACAAATATCGCAGAGCAACACTCACATATAAAACACAAAAGCCACTTCTATCAGCCAATAATGTTTGATTAATTTATCAAGGCAATATTTTAGCATAGGTTAATGAAATGAATACTTGCAATAACTGAACTGTCCACTTTCCTCCTTCCAATTATTAAAGAGAATGATCAAATTACCTTCTCCAAGGTTTATGGCTACTCATCTCCTTCCTGAAAACCTTCCCAAGTCTATCTTCAAAAACAAAGTCAAGGTGAGTGTCGATTTTTATGTATTAAAAGCAAACACTTCAACAGATTTTTTATTTAGCCAATGTAGTTTGTGTCAATTTCCAGGATCTCTTTTATACTTAAGAGTTTAGCCTCGTCATTTCTACATAACTGTTTAAGCACTGCCATTCATCTCACTTGACCTCAATTTGCCCTTGCTGGCACCTTTGCGGCAGTTTCCACAAGAGAATTGAAGGGCTTGAACAAATCCTCCAGAGGCAAAATGTATTTTGACATGATTTCCTGTGGGAGGAATTTTATGGCATTATTGCAAGTGAGGCTTTCCATGACTCAAGTTTCAGGGAGAATTGACATTGTTGTGAATTTTTCCTGCTACTTAAATCATGAGCTATGATTGTTTGATCAAAAGATACATAGATTCTGCATAAATAATGTGGTTAATCTGTAAAAGATAATAATTATAGGCAACCATCTTCTCATGGTACCAAAGCAAAGTTAAATACTGTGCCTTCTGAACTGGGAATGAAATTGCTACTTGTACAAGTAGCACACAAGGTATTAGAAATCCCCAACTGCAGTTATAAAGTAGATTATTAGAATTTCTTTTTTAATGTTATGGTCTGCTATGTCTTTCTCTATAAGTAATTAATTTAATTGTTTTTCTAGATATTGTTACTGATTCGTAATCCAAAAGATTTGGCTACATCTTTTTACCATTTTTCCAATGGCCTGGCTACTCTTCCCTCCTATGAGACCTGGGATGATTTCTTCACAGATTTCATGACAAAGAAAAGTACAGTATATTTTTTCTGTCTGTGTCAATTATGCAATGATTTGTCTTTGTCTAAAAACACTTGTACTTTGGTCAATCAGCTTCACTAGATTTTTTGGTTTACAGTACAAAAGCAGAGGTTAAAGATAGAGAATTAAGAATCTGAACTGAATCTTAGCAGCTTTGTCTTACTTCTTGAGGATAAATATTTGTCAAAATGGTACTTCCACAGACTTCTTAAACTTGTGCAAACAGGTATGTTACCTGGAAGAGGCAGTTCTTCCTTGTCTCTGTCTGGGGTCCCCTTTTCCCCTCTCTCCTGTTTTCATCAGCTTGTGTGCAGGGAGATATATTATCAAATCCATGCTAAATTGGATGAACAGAAATATCTGGACTAAGTCTAGTGCCATAAAAGTGGACTAATTCTAATGCATTAAAAAAAGAAAAATATAATAGCATTACTTTATAGTTAAAAGTTTGTTGTAGCATATGGCCAGAAGAAGTGAGGGTTCCACAAGGTTTTAGACTGGGTTAAGGGAGTCTTACAAGATGGACTGCAAGATGACAGCTTTTTGGTGGACTCTCAGCTGTCTTGCAATACTAACAAGTTTTATTTTTCTGACTTACAAATGGTATCATATGCCTGAGCCTGGAGAAAAACCTGTAATTCCCACAGGAGGGTGTAAGCTCTGCCATAGAAAGAATTAATAAAGCCCTTCGCTGAGAACACTTAATTAGAAAAAACTAGTGTAATCTTAATTTATGCTTCATCTTAGCATTCTTTGGTTTTATTTAGTGGCCTGGGGATGCTACTTTGAATACCTTTCTGAATGGAACAAATACGCTGATCAAGAAAATATAATGACAATAACTTACGAAGAGGTAAAAGAGGTAAGGTTAACAAGAGTTACAAATACCTTATACTTCAAGGGACATCTTTTCCTGAACCAGTTCACCAGCATATCCATCCAGAGCATCCAAAGAATGTGAGACAGATTATTGTTTTAAGGGAAGAAAAGGGAATAATCAAACTTTAAACTGTCCTTAAAATTTTGAATGTGGAAATGATTCTTGTTTTTTATTTCCCTGTGATATAAGCCCAAATGATTGCAATTTAAAATCTCTGGGAATTTTTTGGGAGGAGCTTTTATGTTTTCAGCAGTCTGGATTTTGCTCACCTGTAAATCCTATATAATATTTTGTAATCTACAGGGAAGCAGCTCATATCTCCTCTAAAATAATTTTGGAAAGAGAAGTACTCTGGACCACTAGTCATGGTGATCTCTATGAATATGCTGTGTATGCAGGCAGCAGAAAGATATAGGGATGAGTACACAATGGAAAGCAGTGTAATTTGTTTGAAAGCCATGCCGTATGTTAAATTTCTCTTTCCAGAATCCTGCCCTGGCTGTGAAAAACATAGCTATGTTCTTTGGAATTCCTCTGACTGAGGAAGAGCTCCAGCTTGTGGTGGAGAGGAGCAGCTTCCAGTCTATGAAGAAAAACTCAGAGAAGACCCATGGGGTGTTTGGCAACATTCTCTTTCGCAAAGGTAGGAAGCTCCACTTGGCTCAGGTAGAAATGTGACACTCTCAAGAACTTGGGCCATCCTTTGGTTCTTTTTCTGGCTCTCATATTAGCATTGCAAGTTAGTATCAAGCAGGTTATCACTGCTTTGAGAAGACTCTTCAAGGACAACTGCTGAGGAAGATACCCAGCAAGGCTCTCACAGCAGAGCACCTTCTAGAGGCTCACTGATGGCTGGCAGGAAGGAGGAAGTGCCATGTGTCTGAATTCCTCTCCACCTCTGTACCTGGATCACCAATTGCCCAGCCATTAGAGGCTTACCTGAGCAGGCAGCAGTGGGCCAAACTGATCCTGAGTGGTGTGACCACACTCTTTAGGAGAGTACAGGAATCTTCTGATGGCCACTGCCAAATGCCTGTTCACTCTTACCCATTAGAAGTGAGCCAAGCAGGCAAGAATCCAGGTGCACCCAAGAGAGGAAACAAAAGGGAAGAACTTTTGCAGTGTAGTGTAGGGGACACGGACATGAGAAGGGCAACCTGGTTGTCAGAATCTATTTCTGCATTTTGCATTATAGAAGTAACTGGATAAAAACTGAAGCTGCCAAAGGAGCAGAAATGCAGCTCTGCCTGCTCCTGGCAGATGATTCTTAATTAATTCTTCATGATCTTCCACTTTGCCAGTCGTAACTGACTAGAGGTGAGAGATGTAGGGAAACAGGACTTCAGGCTGCCTTTTTGAACAGAGTCACCTGAAAAGGAGCATGTTCCTTTGCATTATAGCAAAAGATTATTCACACATGTGCAACTCCACTGATTTCACAGAATTATATTGGTATAGAAAAATGTTTCGTTGGGAAAATGGGTCAACATTCTTTAATGTAAAATGCATTAAAAAGGACAGATCTATAGAATAATAAAAAACCAAATTTCTTGGTTTTTAAGACTTTTTTTTCCTTCTTTGAAGGCTGTGTTAGTGACTGGAAGAATCTTTTCAGTGAAGATCAGAATGAGAAAATGGACAAAGCATTTGAAGAACGTGTAGCGGGAACTAAACTTGGAAAAAAGCTGAAGTATGACTTGTACTGCAAAGCCTGAAGAGTAATGAAATGTGGTTAGAACAAGAACTTTGCAAGGCAGACTCAGATCATCTGAATGCTCTACACTAGAAAACTCGATCAAGTGATCCAAGCAGCTTAGAATTTCTGTTAGAATCATTGCAGCAGCCTTTACAGTGACAGTGATGAGTAATGGCCTTTTGTTTCATGGTGAGATCTTTGGCTACACCCATTTGCTGAAGAAGATGTCAAATAATCATATTTACAAAAACTCATCAGCCCTGTTCCAGCTGTCACCAGGAAGGAAATGCCCCTTTAATTTCTACCCAAATTCTGTGATTCTAGACTATTTATGATTATTCAGTGTTCAGTCCAGGCTCATGGAAAATCCCTCAAACTGCCCAGGGTTGGTGACCGTGGCTGGGACCCCAGGAAAGCATTGCCTTTGACCTTAGTCCATGGGAAAAATTTCCAACACTTAGCAATTAAAATTAAAATTAAAAGCAACAAAGTTTTGAAATAAATAGTAGTTTAATTTGTCACTGGGTGAAAATTTGTAGTTTTGGGTTTTTAGTATGGAGATGGATGAGAGCAAGATCGAGGATTTTGGGCGGTGTCTCATCGTCTTCTTTTTCTACTCCATTTTCTGATGTGATGGTGGCACAAAGACATTGGTAGAATGGGTTTGATACAGAAATTGTGTGTTTAAAATAGGTAGTGATTATTGGCACAAAACTAAATATTGTATGTTTTAAGAGTTAATTGGACTGGAAACCTTTAAAAGAACTTGGAATTCTTTGGCTGGGGTTCTTGCCAGCTGTGTTTTCCAGCATCCTAAGCTAGGTTTTAGCAGTGTGCAGACCTTGAGATAAGAACTGAATAAACAGCTCTAAAGACCAAAAAAGCTGCAAGTTCTGCTCATCTTTTAACCCTGGTACTTTGTGTGATAGAAAACAACCAACGCTCACAATTCAGTATGCAGATTATTTTTCTTCAAAAATGTTTCAAATCAGTCAACATCTTCACAGAAAATATCACTTCCAAAACTAAGGAAAAGGCAGAAGCCTAATGACATAGGAGATCTTCCATCAATCTAGCAGAAACTAAACAAAGCTAGAGAGAGGAGTGTGAGATGTGGGGTTTCTTTATGAGACCAGACGACTGCCAGTAGCAAAAGGAAAGAGTCTGCTCTCTCTCACTGGGTGGGATATAATAGCTTTATTCTCGAGTCCTGCCCTGCCTGGCTAGAGCTCTTTGCCGATGGCTCAAGGGCGCCAGAGAGAGTGAGGCCCCGCCCGTGCCGGGGCTTTTTCCCCAGGGGGCAGGGCCCAGAGGCAGGGACAAGCCACTGCCCAATCAGGGATAAAGTGGGAGTGGAACAGAGTTGGGTTACAGCTGAGCAAGGACAGACCACATGATACAGATTACAAATCCAATGAAACACAACATAAACCCAATTAATGCATTACAACAGAGGAGCATTCTTAAGGCTTGTTATCTCTCGCAATGCAAAATATCAAGATGGATTTCAGATTATGGGCTGATGTTAACAAGTAAGATACACTCAGAGGTGCTGCTTTTTACAGGATCACAGAGCAGGCCAGATTGGAAGAAACGTTGAAAAATAATCTAGTACAACCTTTCATGAAAAAGGGAGCCTAGATGACATCCTGTCTAGATACTGTATCTTGAAAACCTCCAGTGATGAGGATTCCATCATGTTCCTGGCATTGTTCCAGCAAATGATTGTTCTTGTGTAAAGAATTTTCTTCATGTATCAAGATGAAACCTCTCCCATTGCAACTGAAACCCACTGCGTGTTTTCTTGTCCAAGTGGCATCTTATGAATAGGGAGCCTTTATCCTGCTTGTAGCTGCCCTTCAAGTACTGGAAACGGTGATGAGGTTGTCCTTGAGCCTTCTCGACTTTGTGGTCCTCCCTCAGAACCCCTCTGGTTTGTCTGTGTCTTTCTTGAACATGCCTCTATTGAGATAGTGGGATTGTCAAGAGTGATGGTGCGAGACATTGCCGTACCCAGCTCTCTTGGAGTGCATTTGGCATTTGCCTCTCTAGACTCAGTGTTTTGGACTTGTCCAGGGAGCTGTTCAGGTATAAAGGGCAAAATAGGGTTCTGTAAGTACAGTTGAATTGAAAACAGGAAAAACCCCACCCAATTTACATTTATATATCGATCACCTAAGCAGATCAGATGTAAAAATAGAAGATACAATTGGAAGGAATAAAATATTCAAAGACTTTGTTTCATTCTTCTGAAGCTGGTTGGTTCTAACTGAACGTAAGTGGACATGCAGAGTTTTATACAGAAGTAGGAACGCTAGAAAGAATACTTCAAATATTTAGGAAAAATCAATGGATTCAAAAGCAGAGCAGCAGAAAGTCCTACAACATGCCCATCTTTGAACAATTACAAGTTATCTGTAAGCAAGCAGAAAGGTACCAGATTCCTGGAAGAGAGCATACCTAATAGCAGAGTTGAAAAACTTGAGAAGGAAGAGCCAAAATAGAAGTCACCTTAACTTGATACATAGAAATGTAGTAGCAAAAATGACAAAGCAACCAACCATGGAACATTCTGAAGATAATGAAATAGTAAATACAAATCATGTTAAAGAAGTTTGTGATCCTCCTGAAGATAAGTTACCTCTTGAAGAAGCCACTGACAGAAAATACAAGAGGTGACAGCATCGGGGAGGGCCTGAAATTATGTGACTAAAGAGACACTAATTTATGTGGAGATGGCAATGTACAACTCTGGTCATAGAAATGAAAGTTCTGAAAGTAGACTTAGAAAGTTCTTAGAAATTCCTACAACAGCAATAAAAGGCATTCAGGAGCACTGTCAGCAGCACTTGTTTGCGTGGATATTATGAACTTGGTTGCTTATGATCACACTGCCTGTGCTGGTTGACAGCAACATTGGGAGGGCAAGTGAAGCAATATCCTGTCGTGGTGAGTCCCAATCATATTCCGTATTCTTTTTAACACTGGTGGGCAGACTAATATCATAGACTGTATCATAAGTGACTGACTTTTAAGTCTGGGGATCAGAATAGAGTGCTGAAAGTACTAGGAAAAATGGCAAAACAATTTGAAACATAACAAATTGAGAAGCTTAGGGAACACAAAGTTTAGTAAAGGTGAGTGTGAAACTCTCTATTAGAAAAAGGAAGCCAAGGAACAGGTACTCGATGGGTGTAAATCCGTCAGGCAGCAGTTGGCATAAAAACACCTGAGGAATCACACTCAGGAAGGACTAACATGATGACGGTGCTAGGGAAAAAAAAAAAGGCTTAGATCTTATTCTGGTCTGGCAGATCTGATTGAAAACGAGACCATGACCTGTTTTTGCAGTTTTATCCTCCCCTGTGCCATCCCAAGGCTTGAATCCAGTCCCTTTGTGCCTTTAACAATTTCACTCTGAAGGACTGAGCTATTCAGAGCAGTAACACCTCATGCTTTTGCTCCATTAGAGATACTGTGTGGGCCCTTGCATTCAGTGTGATAAGGAGGTGGGAGAAGGGAAGATAGAAAAGACTGGCTGTCACTACAAAAAATTAACATAAGCAAGGGAACTTGATGGATGAGTAACATTTTGGGAGTTGGAAAAGTAAGCAGAGATGAAGCCAATGAGTTTGAGAATCAATTCAGAAAAACTTGGGCACCTTTTTTGAAGGTAAGATAATTGACTGACACAATAGCAGTGGCTCTCAAAATTTATCACTTTTAGGTTCTTACCAGTTGTAATGAAAAAGTACCTTTCTTTTTGGCCTAGTCTACTTTGTTGCCTATGATGCCTAAAAAAGGATAAATTTTCACAGAAAAGGATGTTTATATTGCATTTTTGTGTCTTTGCTTTAAAGAGAATGAACAATCCAGAAAAATTCTATTAACCCACCTTCCACCTCATGTCCTTTCCCCAATCCATTTCCAAAGCTATGTTGGGGTGAGTCTTCTGTTCAGGTGCATCTTCTCTTTATGGTGTACTGCAAATGATCCTGATATCAGCATTTTCATCCAATGCAGATTTTCCTGTGACTAACTGAACAACACTGAGTTTTCCCTGGGGACCACAGTAGCTGTTCCACATTCATTGACCTGTGTTCCCCAAGACACTTTGGCTGCTGAACAGACTGTGCTGGGATTGGGACTTGGATTGCTGGCATACTCAGGATCCCTGGTTGCCCTTAGCCTCTCTAGAGAGACAGGGCTGCTGTGACCCCCACATCTGCAGCTCCTGATCAGATTGACATATGGCTGTGACAGCACTGAAGGTCCTGCTCCTGAGCAGAGAGCAGAGTCTAAGAGTTAAAGGACCTGGAGTCACCCGTGTCCCTAGTGGCTCAGGTGACAGGCTGCTAAATTTCATGCTGAGGCATTATAGCGATCTGGCTCCCCAGGGTTCAGGCTACTGGCTCCAAAGGAAGTTTCTCAGGCAGCTGGCCTGAGAAAAAAGATGTTGATTTTTTGATGTCCTTACTCTTTAGTACTGAAAAGCAGTAGGAAGAAAATTTCCTTTGAAATTCAGAGTCAACACATGGACAAAAAGCTGAAAAGAACAAGTAAAACAAGGCTTACCGAAAGCATAATATATTGTTATGGGTTAACACAGCTTGATTTTTAGTCAAAGAGGAAACAGTTCCCTGTAAGGACCTTGGAGTTTCCTTTGCAGACGACTGGGACCTATCAGAGGCCAATTTTTAGATACTGACACATTGTATAACCACTGAGGAAGCCGGACGCGCCTTTGTGAATACACATCTAAAATGAGCCAAATGCAGAGAATCTTTTTTGCCGTCCAGCCTGCCAGCAGGTAACAACAGGGGAGGCCCGGGCAGCGGGCCGCGCCGGGCCGCAGCAGCCGCGGGCGGGGGAAGGGCGGCGGCGGCTGCCAAGGTCCGGCCGAGGCCGGGGCCCGCCCCGGAGCTGCGCCGGGCCCGGGCTGGGAGCTTTGTCCTCGAATGCGATTGCCTGTGGCTGCTTATCTTGTTCGTTTATGTTCAACTTCTATTGATTTCAAAGAGCCGTATTTACTTAGAGTCTTTGACTGGAGCTGCATATTTCTTTACATGCTCAGAAAGCCATAAATTACTGTTCATAGGGTCAAGGAAAAAAAAAAAAAACACCAACAAAAAACAACAAAACAACAAACCGAAGAACAAACGAAGTCCCATATTAAAGGACAATCTGCGGGTTTCTCCTTCTGCGTAGCATTTCACACTGTGACCGAGCCTCTGTGTGAAAGAGAGAGAAGAATGGAGAAGTCCAGGAAAACTTACGTTGATGTCGTAGATAAGATGATAGCAGCAGCCAGCTCGATACCTCGTGATGAACTGCTTTTTTCTTACAAGGGAATTCTCTACCCTGCCGCTGTTTACAGTCCTGAAGTATTCAAAGCCTTGGAGTCCTTTGAAGCCAGAAGTGATGATGTAATTTTGGCAGGATACCCTAAATCCGGTGAATATATTATAATTTTTTTTTCATAAATAAGGTTCTGTAATAGCAAGTAACAAGGTTTGTGCTAAATATATGCAATAGATATAATATGATACATAATATTATATAATGTGCTAAATAATAATAGTATTTAGAATGTTCCCAATATTTTCTAAAACTGATTACATTTTCAAAAAGCACAACAAATTAATTATATTTTATATGGTAAAGTTTTCAAAAGACAGAAAAACAATCTGATTTTCTTTTCTATAGCATATAAAGGTAATTGTTATCTTTGCTTTTCAAAGTTATGAAGTTGAATGCACAAATTGGTGAGAATCAAACTTTTCTACACCAGTGGTAACTAGATTTCTTGATATTACATGATCTGCTGTCACATTTATGTCTGTAAAGTTAAGAGCTTTACATTTATACACAGATTGGAGCTTTTGGAACCTTCAAATGCTGAATATTCTTTAGTTTATTTCCCAGAGATGTCAGGAAGTAGCTATCAAAAGTATTTTTGTAGTCCTTGAGGTGATTACACTGTTCTTCAATTATTGGGAAATCAAGAAGACATCTGTGCTAGGGTTGCAAGTTTACCCTACATCATTGCTCCTACTGCCTGAAAGCACTTGTCCCCATGAAGGCCAAAGGCTTGGTTTAGATGTGGCTCTTACACATTTTAATCTAGCTGTTTCTCTCTTCCAGCAATGGGTGCCACTGCCTTACAGTAGATAGCCACAGCTGACAGGATTGTGAAGTCATTTTTGTTAATTGTATTTCTTTTTGAAGAAATGTTATGCACTTGAATGCAGTTGTTAAGAGTACAGTGAGAAAGGTGTAGGCCCCCAGTGTCCAGAAGTCAGGAAATGATAAATTAGAGAGGGGGAGATCGATGCAGGCTCTTTGATATCTTTTGAATAAAAAGATAATAAATGTTTATAGGAGATGTCACAGCATAGAGTTTTTTCAATTTGTTACAGAAAATGAGTGCATGATTTTCTGATCTAGTTCTGCTCCTGTGTTGAAGTAGTATGATCCACCATTCTTCCTAAGATAATCCAGCCCACCAGAAAAGGCTTAATACATTAGGTTTTAAAGTACAGGTTTACCACCTCAGTGTCCCTTATATTTGTCA
The DNA here is from genome assembly GCF_015227805.2 of Hirundo rustica. Classification (NCBI taxonomy): domain Eukaryota; kingdom Metazoa; phylum Chordata; class Aves; order Passeriformes; family Hirundinidae; genus Hirundo; species Hirundo rustica. Next base: position 41,766,964 of record NC_053452.1, read on the forward strand.
CAATAAAATTTATTACATTAATGCAGTTTTTCCTAGATGAACCTTAGTGGTTCTTCTCCTGTATGTGAGAAATCAGATTGTAATTTCATGCCAATTAAATAGCATCCACCTATGTGTGTGTTTTTGTGAGCAATATGGTCAGAGACTTGGGATTATTATAAAAGAAAAATAAAAAAATTAAAAATTAGCTAAGTAAAGCATGAAAGTGGGGTTTAACAAGGAAATATAGAAGATTAGGATTTTAGCTAAGAGTGTGTTTTAACAATAAAATTATAATTGTTTGCAAGTAATTAACATAAGCTTTAAACTACTTTGTAATATAAGTTTTAAACTATTTTTTGTGTAAGTTATAAATTGTTTTTTCGAGTATGGAAAAATTTTTAATCACTTAACAAGGGGAAGTAAAACCAATATGAGCTGAAAAGGCTTCTACAAAGATATTTTTAACGTTGACTTTGGGCCTTAAAAAGACAGTTATTGAGACATGCTAGGAAACTTGCAACATGTATGCTAACTAACAAAATATATATGCTTGTTTAAGCAAACTGTATAACCAAAAATAATTTTAGTGCAAAAAAACATTTAAACAAAAAAAGAACAGAACGCTGGAGAGACATCAGAAGACTGTCTCGGATGACCTCCCCGAGAGATCTTTGAAAACCACAGCTACTGATTATGAAGAAAAGCAAATTAAAAAATAACTAAAAATTTGGGGAAGTGAAGTGCCTAGAATGGTATAAGAGACTTCTGCTTGAGAACTGAATTTGTGTGTGTTGGTGGAGCGCAGCCTCCCACGTGCTGGCTTGCCCACTTTTTGCCAAACACAAAATTAATAAATTGCTTAATTTGAAAATGGAATAAAGGAGTACGTCTCCTCATTTATAACACTTATTATCTAGATTACAATTTACAAGTTAATTTATGGTGTATTGAGCTGTTCAAGTTGGAGAAATCTGTCCTTGTGAGGAGCAAAGGTAGGACCATGGGAGGTGATTGACCAGATAATCAGCTGTGATTGCATCACTTGAAAGGAGGCCAAGTAACTCACCTGGGAGTACTACCACCTCTTGACTTCCCTGGGAAATCCATTTCTGTTCATTCTCAAAGTTTTATGAGCAATTCTGTATTTTTCTATTTTCAGGCACAAACTGGCTTAGTCAAATTATAACTGACCTGATAACCATATCTCAAAAGAAAACACCGGGTAGGGAAAGCAGTGTGAATGCTGAAGAAGAATTCCCCTACCTCGAAATTGGAGATGCTGAGAAATATGAGGTGGGAACAGAATATGTATGGAGATGATCAAAATTATGTGCTTCAAATACTGAATATATGATGTATCAATTACTGCATTGTTTGAGAAGAACTTTACCTGTTCTCTTTATGTGGCACCTGGTCAGGATTAATCTCATCCGGACTGCCAAGTACTGAGGGATAAATGAACACTTCAGTGAGAGTGAGAGGAGCACATACCCATGAGATACATAAGATCTTCAGAAGTTCACCATAGCATCTTTTGTATTTAAGAAGTCCTTCACAAAGTGTCAAATAATGAAGTATCAGCTTTTGTCTCTCTTAGTAGTTCTTCCTCCTCATCCCCTCTCTCAGTCCTTCAGGACCTTCAGCTTTCACACACAGCTAATCTGTACCCTACCTCTAGATTTGATCCCTTGTGTTGATTCCCTTCCTTGAACAGAAGAGAATTATCACTGAAGAGAAGTAACAATCGGTAGTGTTTTTCCAGTTGTTCATGGGCTTTTGGAGATTTAGAGCGACTCAGAGCAGCACACAAATATCGCAGAGCAACACTCACATATAAAACAAAAATCCAGTAACTGTTGATAGGTTTATCAAGGTAATATTTTAGCATAGGTTAATGAAATGAATACTTGTAATAACTGAACTGTCCACTTTCCTGCTTCCAATTATTAAAGAGAATGACGAAGTTACCTTCTCCAAGATACATGGTTACTACTCTCCGTCCTGAAAATCTTCCCAAGTCTATCTTCAAAAACAAAGCCAAGGTGAGTGTCGATTTTAATGTATTAAAAGCAAATTCTTCAACAGAATTTTTTTTAAAGCCAATACAGTACTTCTCTGCCAGTTTTCAGAATCACACTCACACTTAAGTGTTTAGCCTGGCCGTTTCTTCATGACTGTTTAAGCACTGCCATTCATCTCACTTGACCTCAGTTTGCCCTTGCTGGCATCTTTGTGGCAGTTTCCACAAGAGAACTGCAGGGCTTGGAACAAATCCTCCAGAGGCACAATGTATTTTGACATGATTTCCTGTGGGAGGAATTTTATGGCATGGCTGTGAGTGAGGGCTGCAGTGTGTCAAATTTCAGGGAGAATTGACATTGTTGTGAATTTTGCCTGCTACTTAAATCATGAGCTATGATTGTTTGATCAAAAGATACATAGATTCTGCATAAATAATGTGGTTAATCTGTAAAAGATAATAATTATAGGCAACCATCTTCTCATGGTACCAAAGCAAAGTTAAATACTGCGCCTTCTGAACTGGGAATGAAATTGCTACTTGTACAAGTAGCACACAAGGTATTAGAAATCCCCAACTGCAGTTATAAAGTAGATTATTAGAATTTCTTTTTTAATGTTATGGTCTGCTATGTCTTTCTCTATAAGTAATTAATTTAATTGTTTTTCTAGATCTTGTTACTGCTTCGTAATCCAAAAGATTTAGCTACATCTTTTTACCATTTTTCCAATGGCGTGGCTACTCTTCCCTCCTATGAGACCTGGGATGATTTCTTCACAGATTTCATGACAAAGAAAAGTACAGTATATTTTTTCTGTCTGTGTCAATTATGTAATGATTTGTCTTTGTCTAAAAACCCTTGTACTTTGGTAAATCAGCTTCACTAGATTTTTTGGTTTACAGTACAAAAGCAGAGGTTAAAGACAGAGGATTAAAAATCTGATCTGAAGTTTAGCATCTTTGTCTTACTTCTTGAGGATAAATATTTTTCAAAACTGTACTTCCATGGACTTCTTAAACTTGTGAAAACTGATGTTTTTCCTGGGAGATGCAGTTCTTCCATATCTCTATCCTGGGTCCCCTTTACACCAGCTCTCTTATGTCCTTCATTTTGTGTCCACGGTGATATATAATCACCTCCATGCCAAAATGGTTGAAAGGAAATATTTGGACTAAGTCTATTGCATTAAAATGTGGACTAAGTCTAATGCATTAAAAAGAGAAAAAGTAATTACATTGCTTTATAGTTATGAGTTTGTTGTAGCACATGGCCAGAAGAGGCGAGGGTTCAGCAGGGTTTTAGACTGGGTTAAGGGAGTCTTACAAGATGGACTGCAAGATGACAGCTTTTTGGTGGTCTCCCAGCTGTCTTGCAATACTAACAAGTTTTATTTTTCTGACTTACAAGTGGTATCATACGCCTGAGCCTCGAGCAAAACCTGTAATTCCCACAGGAGGGTGTAAACTCTGCTACAGACAATTAATAAAGCCCTTGGCTGAGACAACTAAATGAGAAAAACTTGTATAATCTTAATTTATGCTTCATTTTAGGATTCTTTTGTTTTATTTAGCGGCCTGGGGATGCTATTTGGAATACCTTTCTGAATGGAACAAATACGCTGATCAAGAAAATATAATGACAATAACTTACGAAGAGGTAAAAGAGGTAAGGTTAACAAGAGTTACAAATACCTTATACTTCAAGGGACATCTTTTCCTGAACCAGTTCACCAGCATATCCATCCAGAGCATCCAAAGAATGTGAGACAGATTATTGTTTTAAGGGAAGAAAAGGGAATAATCAAACTTTAAAGTGTCCTTAAAATTTTGACTGTGGAAATGATTCTTGTTTTTTATTTCCCTGTGATATAAGCCCAAATGATTGCAATTTAAAATCTCTGGGAATTTTTTGGGAGGAGCTTTTATGTTTTCAGCAGTCTGGATTTTGCTCACCTGTAAATCCTATATAATATTTTGTAATCTACAGGGAAGCAGCTCATATCTCCTCTAAAATAATTTTGGAAAGAGAAGTACTCTGGACCACTAGTCATGGTGATCTCTATGAATATGCTGTGTATGCAGGCAGCAGAAAGAGATAGGGATGAGTACACAATGGAAAGCAGTGTAATTTGTTTGAAAGCCATGCCGTATGTTAAATTTCTCTTTCCAGAATCCTGCCCTGGCTGTGAAAAACATAGCTATGTTCTTTGGAATTCCTCTGACTGAGGAAGAGCTCCAGCTTGTGGTAGAGAGGAGCAGCTTCCAGTCTATGAAGAAAAACTCAGAGAAGACCCATGGGGCGTTTGGCAAGATTCTCTTTCGCAAAGGTAGGAAGCTCCACGTGGCTCAGGTAGAAATGTGACACTCTCAAGAACTTGGGCCATCCTTTGGTTCTTTTTCTGGCTCTCATATTAGCATTGCAAGTTAGTATCAAGCAGGCTATCACTGCTTTGCTTGAGAAGACTCTTCAAGGACAACTGCTGAGGAAGATACCCAGCAAGGCTCTCACAGCAGAGCACCTTCTAGAGGCTCACTGATGGCTGGCAGGAAGGAGGAAGTGCCATGTGTCTGAATTCCTCTCCACCTCTGTACCTGGATCACCAATTGCCCAGCCATTAGAGGCTTACCTGAGCAGGCAGCAGTGGGCCAAACTGATCCTGAGTGGTGTGACCACACTTTTTAGGAGAGTACAGGAATCTTCTGATGGCCACTGCCAAATGCCTGTTCACTCTTACCCATTAGAAGTGAGCCAAGCAGGCAAGAATCCAGGTGCACCCAAGAGAGGAAACAAAAGGGAACAACTTTTGCAGTGTAGTGTAGGGGACACGGACATGAGAAGGGCAACCTGGTTGTCAGAATCTATTTCTGCATTTTGCATTATAGAAGTAACTGGATAAAAACTGAAGCTGCCAAAGGAGCAGAAACGCAGCTCTGCCTGCTCCTGGCAGATGATTCTTAATTAATTCTTCATGATCTTCCACTTTGCCAGTCGTAACTGACTAGAGGTGAGAGATGTAGGGAAACAGGACTTCAGGCTGCCTTTTTGAACAGAGTCACCTGAAAAGGAGCATGTTCCTTTGCATTATAGCAAAAGATTATTCACACATGTGCAACTCCACTGATTTCACAGAATTATATTGGTATAGAAAAATGTTTCGTTGGGAAAATGGGTCAACATTCTTTAATGTAAAATGCATTAAAAAGGACAGATCTATAGAATAATAAAAAACCAAATTTCTTGGTTTTTAAGAGTTTTCTTTTTCCTTCTTTGAAGGCTGTGTTAGTGACTGGAAGAATCTTTTCAGTGAAGATCAGAATGAGAAAATGGACAAAGCATTTGAAGAACGTGTAGCGGGAACTAAACTTGGAAAAAAGCTGAAGTATGACTTGTACTGCAAAGCCTGAAGAGTAATGAAATGTGGTTAGAACAAGAACTTTGCAAGGCAGACTCAGATCATCTGAATGCTCTACACTAGAAAACTCGATCAAGTGATCCAAGCAGCTTAGAATTTCTGTAAGAATCATTGCAGCAGCCTTTACCGTGACAGTGATGAGTAATGGCCTTTTGTTTCATGGTGAGATCTTTGGCTACACCCATTTGCTGAAGAAGATGTCAAATAATCATATTTACAAAAACTCATCAGCCCTGTTCCAGCTGTCACCAGGAAGGAAATGCCCCTTTAATTTCTAGCCAAATTCTGTGATTCTAGACTATTTATAATTATTCAGTGTTCAGTCCAGGGCTCGTGGAAAATCCCTCAAACTGCCCAGGGTTGGTGACCGTGGCTGGGACCCCAGGAAAGCATTGCCTTTGACCTTAGTCCATGGGAAAAATTTCCAACACTTAGAAATGAATTAAAAGCAACAAAGTTTTGAAATAAATAGTAGTTTAATTTGTCACTGGGTGAAAATTTGTAGTTTTGGGTTTTTAGTATGGAGATGGATGAGAGCAAGATCGAGGATTTTGGGCGGTGTCTCATCGTCTTCTTCTTCTACTCCATTTTCTGATGTGATGGTGGCACAAAGACATTGGTAGAATGGGTTTGATACAGAAATTGTGTGTTTAAAATAGGTAGTGATTATTGGCACAAAACTAAATATTGTATGTTTTAAGAGTTAATTGGACTGAAAACCTTTAAAAGAACTTGGAATTCTTTGTCTGGGGTTCTTGCCAGCTGTGTTTTCCAGCATGCTAAGCTAGGTTTTAGCGGCGTGCAGACCTTGAGATAAGAACTGAATAAACACCTCTAAAGACCAAAAAGCTGCAAGTTCTGCTCATCTTTTAACCTTGGTACAGGACTTTGTGTGATAGAAAACAACCAACGCTCACAATTCAGTATGCAGATTATTTTTTTCTTCAAAAATGTTTCAAATCAGTCAACATCTTCACAGAAAATATCACTTCCAAAACTAAGGAAAAGGCAGAAGCCTAATGACATAGGAGATCTTCCATCAATCTAGCAGAAACTAAACAAAGCTAGAGAGAGGAGTGTGAGATGTGGGGTTTCTTTATGAGACCAGACGACTGCCAGTAGCAAAAGGAAAGAGTCTGCTCTCTCTCACTGGGTGGGATATAATAGCCTTATTCTCGAGTCCTGCCCTGCCTGGCTAGAGCTCTTTGCCGATGGCTCACGGGCGCCAGAGAGAGTGAGGCCCCGCCCGTGCCGGGGCTTTTTCCCCAGGGGGCAGGGCCCAGAGGCAGGGACAAGCCACTACCCAATCAGGGATAAAGTGGGAGTGGAACAGAGTTGGGTTACAGATGAGCAAGGACAGACCACATGATACAGATTACAAATCCAATGAAACACAATATAAACCCAATTAATGCATTACAACAGAGGAGCATTCTTAAGGCTTGTTATCTCTCGCAATGCAAAATATCAAGATGGATTTCAGATTGTGGGCTGATGTTAACAGGCAAGATACACTCAGAGGTGCTGCTTTTTACAGGATCACAGAGCAGGCCAGATTGGAAGAAACGTTGAAAAATAATCAAGTACAACCTTTCATGAAAAAGGGAGCCTAGGTGACATTCTGTCTAGATACCGTATCATGAAAACCTCCAGTGATGAGGATTCCACCATGGCATTGTTCCAGCAAATGATTGTTCTTGTGTAAAGAATTTTCTTCATGTATCAAGATGAAACCTCTCCCATTGCAACTGAAACCCATTGCCTGTTTTCTTGTCCAAGTGGCGTCTTATGAATAGGGAGCCTTTATCCTGCTTGTAGCTGCCCTTCAAGTACTGGAAACGGTGATGAGGTTGTCCCTGAGCCTTCTCAACTTTGTGGTCCTCCCTCAGAACCCCTCTGGTTTGTCTGTGTCTTTCTTGAACATGCCTCTATTGAGATAGTGGGATTGTCAAGAGTGATGGTGCGAGACATTGCCGTACCCAGCTCTCTTGGAGTGCATTTGGCATTTGCCTCTCTAGACCCAGTGTTTCAGACTTGTCCAGGGAGCTGTTCAGGTCTAAAGGGCAAAGTAGGGTTCTATAAGTATAGTTGAATTGAAAACAGGAAAAACCCCTCCCAATTTACATTTATATATTGATCACCTAAGCAGATCAGATGTAAAAATAAAAGATACAATTGGAAGGAATAAAATATTCAAAGACTTTGTTTCATTCTTCTGAAGCTGGTTGGTTCTAACGGAACGTAAGTGGACATGCAGAGTTTTATACAGAAGTAGGAACGCTAGAAAGAATACTTCAAATATTTAGAAAAAATCAATGGATTCAAAAGCAGAGCAGCAGAAAATCCTGTGACATGCCCATCTGTGGCTGGTTCTGTCCTTGCTCCGGGCGGATGCCAGCCTCTGGCTAGCTCTGGTCAGCACAGCTACAGATGTTCCCAGTTTGGATAGGCACACAGGTTATCTTTACCTGCTGGCTCGGCTTCTCAGCAGCAGCTGGACCAAGTAGTGTCGTGACAGCAACGGCAGTGGAAGAAAAGCCTGGCTCTCAGCTTTGCAGGTTAAAAGATGTTTATTCAGTGCCAGCTGCGGGAAGTCCGCAGCTGGTCCAAGCCTCAGGCCAGGGGGGCCAGCAAGCAATCTCCCTTCTCCACCTTATAAGCGGGGGAGGGGTTCCAGGGAGGATACAACAAGACAACAAATCAGGGGATTCAGGGGGTAACAAGGTGTGCCCACCCTCAAGCCTCTGACCAACCACCTCCCGAGGAAAGGAATTCCCCCCAGGGGGCCTATCACCTGAAGCCCTCTCCCTGAGATTTTGCAACCTGGGAGGGCTCCTCAAAGTGATAGACAGGCTGCCCCCGAGCGAAGGGGGGGCAGAGGGGATGTTACAAGTCAGGTGAGGAGTGGGAGGACTGACACAAAACACCTTATTATACAGAAAACTCAAAAGGGTTACAGAATTGGGGATACGGTGAAATGAACCATAACATAAACTTCTTATAAAAACATAATAAACAATTCTCGCAACGCCACACCCATCTTTGAACAATTACAAATTACCTGTAAGCAAGCAGAAAGGTACCAGATTCCTGGAAGAGAGCATACCTAATAGCAGAGTTGAAAAACTTGAGAAGGAAGAGCCAAAATAGAAGTCACCTTAACTTGATACATAGAAATGTAGTAGCAAAAATGACAAAGCAACCAACCATGGAACATTCTGAAGATAATGAAATAGTAAATACAAATCATGTTAAAGAAGTTTGTGATCCTCCTGAAGATAAGTTACCTCTTGAAGAAGCCACTGACAGAAAATACAAGAGGTGACAGCATCGGGGAGGGCCTGAAATTATGTGACTAAAGAGACACTAATTTATGTGGAGATGGCAATGTACAACTCTGGTCATAGAAATGAAAGTTCTGAAAGTAGACTTAGAAAGTTCTTAGAAATTCCTACAACAGCAATAAAAGGCATTCAGGAGCACTGTCAGCAGCACTTGTTTGCGTGGATATTATGAACTTGGTTGCTTATGATCACACTGCCTGTGCTGGTTGACAGCAACATTGGGAGGGCAAGTGAAGAAATATCCTGTCGTGGTGAGTCCCGATCATATTCCGTATTCTTTTTAACACTGGTGGGCAGACTAATATCATAGACTGTATCATAAGTGACTGACTTTTAAGTCTGGGGATCAGAATAGAGTGCTGAAAGTACTAGGAAAAATGGCAAAACAATTTGAAACACAACAAATTGAGAAGCTTAGGGAACACAAAGTTTAGTAAAGGTGAGTGTAAAACTCTCTATTAGAAAAAGGAAGCCAAAGGAACAGGTACTCGATGGGTGTAAATCTGTCAGGCAGCAGTTGGCATAAAAACACCTGAGGAATCACACTCAGGAAGGACTAACATGATGACGGTGCTAGGGGAAAAAAAAAAAAAAAAAAAGGCTTAGATCTTATTCTGGTCTGGTAGATCTGATTGAAAACCAGACCATGACCTGTTTTTGCAGTTTTATCCTCCCCTGTGTCATCTCAAGGCTTGAATCCAGTCCCTTTGTGTCTTTAACAGTCTCACTCTGAAGGACTGATCTAGGTAACACCTGACCTTAGCTCTGGACATTGCCTTACAGTGACTGGATGCAGGACAGAGCCATGGCCTGTAAGGAACCTATATCCTGGGATGTTTATCCATCAGTGGAGTCAATAGCAAGCCAGGGTGAGATCCAGTATCCAAGTGTCCACTACATACATGCTTCTTCTCCAGTAGGGCAAATTGCACTGCCTTAGTCCCCAGTTATAAATATTTCAGGAAATACCCTTTACAGGTCTTTCTTTAGATCAATTTAACATTTTTAATCCTATGTCACTGCAATAGTTCCTAGTATCAGTTGCAGCAAAGACCAAAAGTCACTACTGTGAGTCTCCATGGAGTCTTGTAATGTCAAAAACGATTAACAGAGTACAGGGTTAATCAGTGACTTGCACCTTCACCCCTCAGTGAACAACCCGTCCGATTTACTGATGTGTTGCATAGAGCTTTTCTGCATTTTGGAAAGACGGCCTGTATCTTTCTGGGAAGATTTACACAGGGATACAGCCATGACCAGAAACAGTGAAAGAATCATTGAAATAGTGGACAAATGTTTTTCAGAGGGTGACAAGATGGCCCCAGAAGACATGCTGTTTTCCTACAGAGGTATTTTGTACCCACTTACAATTAGCAGCCCAGAGACTTTGGAAGCTTTGCAATCCTTTGAAGCCAGGAGTGATGACGTGGTTCTAGTAGGTTATCCTAAATCAGGTAAGTGTTTTCTTGCTCAGTAGTTAAGTACACAGTGCCACAATCCAGAATTTGGTCATTTAATGCCATCACTTAACTGAGCACTAATTTCTGAAAAAAGCTTATGATGGCATCAGGCTTCAAAGAATCATGAATTTAAGTTGTAAGGTATACCTGGAGCTCAAATAAGACAAGCTGCAGGAAAAAACAGGGGAAAGACCTAACCTCCAAAATTAGGTTTGGTGGCTCAAGGCCTTGTCCTGAAGGGTTTGAAACTTTTGAGGCTGGAGGCTCGCTACCCCACTGAAATCTTTTGCTGTGTTTTCCTACAGTTGTGTTTTTTTGGAGGTTGGGTTTTTCTTCATTTGTTTTTTACATCAATGCAGTCAGACATCCCCTTGTTGTGAGAGAGTCTCCACCCTCATTATTTCCTCTAGTGGGGGAAGACTGCAGTGAGAGTCTCCCATGCCTTTTTTCTTCCATCTCCAGCCTGAGCAAACCAAGCCTTTCTATGCAGTTCACTTGCTCCAGCTCCCAGAAATTCAACAAGTCTTTCTCCAGATTCTCAGAATCATTTGTGCTTCAGTCTAGGAACTGCACACAGTATTCAAATGGTGAACACAGCAGTGCCACCTAAAGCGGCACGATGACGTCCCTTGATATTTTGACCACACTTGCTAATAAAAGAAAGTATGGTGTCACCTTACTCTCTGCTAATGGGAGCAGAACTGCTCTTTCCATAGTTTTACTGCATTGCCAAATGCAGGTGATTCCTTTGTATCTAAATGGAGGGAAAGACATGAATGCCACAAGGATTTTTACATATTTTCTCCCTCTCACTGTGGGCATTTCAGACTCCTTAATTTTTCTTCCTATGGAGTTTACAGAAATATCTTAATATGCAATCTGCAGAAAAAGAGGAAGTTGATCCTTATCATATGACCTTTGTGTGCAGCCTCTAGAGCTGTATGTAAGCAGACATGGTTTATATGTGTGAGGATCCACTGAAGCACTGCAGGAAGTGTTAGCTGAAAACTGAGATTTGGCTCTCCAAGCCCAGGCCCTCAGCCGTCAGTTCTCCTAGGCTGCAGAGGGCAAGAGAACAAAGTCTGGTGCAAAGATGGTGTCAGGAGTGTGATGGTCTGGTGGTTTGGTTGATGACCCTTCTGGTGCCAGTTACAGAAGCCTAGCTGGGAATTGTGGATGAGGCCAAACTGTGTCAATAATGAAGAGACCGTAAACTGAAGCTGGTTGGGGAGAAGGATCAGAGTGTTCCCAAAGACAGCACTGTGGAAGGCAAGCAGAAACAGCCAAGAGACAACTCAGTTGGCCCAGTGCTGAGAGCCACACAGCTCTTGAGTAGTTTCCACAGGTAGCAGTAGAAAACAAAAAAGTACCAGAGTTGAAAAGAGCAGTAGATGTCTGCTTCTGCTTCTACCAAGGGATGTGATGTGATTCTGAAGCAAGCAGGGTAGCACTTCACAGTATCTGCTTAGCAGCTCTGCCTCAGTTGACCTCAGGCATACCCTTGTTGATTATTAACCAGGGCCATGATTTAACCTCAGCTGGCAACGCACAGCTCAACTCCGTGGCCCCACAGGGCCACTCTTTCACCTGCAATAGGGTCAGGGAGGGAAACAGAGTGAGAGGAGTCATGGGTTGAAATAAAGACAGTTAAATAGGTAAAGCAAGAGGTATGTGTGCAAGCAAAGCAAAGCAAGGAATTAATTCTATCCTACCAGCAGTGAAATGTTCAGCTGTCTCCAGGGCTCCATCACCCATGATGGTGACATTGTAAGACAAGTGCCATAGCTCTCAGCATCTTCCTTTTCTTCTTCTTCTTCTTCCCTCCAGTTTTATTGCTGAGCATGACTCCATATGGGATAGAATACTCTTCTGGGTCAGTTGGGATCAGCTGTCCCACCTAGATCCCCTGTTAATTTCTTGTGCACCTGCAACCTACTCTCTGGTGGTTCAGTGTGAGAATCAGAGAAGTCCTTGACACCGTGTAATCACTGCCTAGCAATAAGTAAAAGATCTCTGTGTGATCTACATTGTTTTCAGCACAAATTCAACACATAGCTCCATACCAGCTACTATGGGGAAAATTCATTCCTTTGCAGTGAAAACCAGCACACACACTTGTTGAAAGGTTAAAGTACAACGCTGAGCCAAACTGGTTCACTTGAAACCAATTTGACAGGATACCATCAGCCAGGTTTACATGAAAAAGTGAAGTTGAATGGATGTCCTACTGGCCTCTTTATCCTTTCAGGAACCAATTGGCTTGAACACATGGTGAAGGAGTTGGCAGATGCCAAATATACAGAGGAGGAAATGAAAGAGAGAATAAATGCTGAAAAGAAGCTAGAGACATTTCAGCGTCTAGAATTTGGGGATCCCGGGATATATGAGGTAAACAGGAGCTGAAAATACAGTCACTGCTCTTCCTACATGTAGTAATAGCTGAAAGATAATTGCTGCTCTCAGAGATAATGGAAAGCCTAAAGACTTAGCAGCAGCTGTGGTCTGCACAAGTAGCATGTGCTATTGCCTCTGGTGTCCTAACACAAGGGCCTCAGTAGGTAGGCAGGGCTGAGAAGGAATGGGCTCCTCCTGCCATAGACCCAGTGAGTTTGATTTGTATGACATTTTTCTTGGGTGTCCTGTTCTTAGGCCTGTGTCATGGGAAATAGTGCCTGGGGGCAGAGGCTGGCAGAAACCTACACCATATCCCTGTGGGTTTTCCAAGGAATAAAGCACTTCTCTGGTCTCACATTTTCTTATAACCCTCAATTACTGAATAGGCATAACTCACTTTCTTTAAAGAGGATGAAGCAGCTTCCTTCCAGAAGAATTATAGTAACCCATCTGAGACCTGATCTTCTTCCTCCGTCCATTTTCCAAAGCAAGGCTAAGGTGAGTCTTCTCTTTGCATCATACTGCAAAGGTTTTCCACCCTAAATTAGATTTCCTCTGTGTGGGTTGTCTTTTCTGCATTTTCACCTGAGCTGGTCAGTACACAGCCACATTTCCAAGACTGAAGAGACAGCTCTGTCTGCCAAGGCTGTGAACAGACATCCTCTCCCAGCAGCAGCTTTGCTGACTATTGGTGGGCTTGTTGCTGAGTGTCACTGTCCTTTCAGATCTCCATCAGAAAGGTTCTTCCAGGTGGCAGGAAACTAAGTAAGCCAAGGAAGAATTCTGTCTGGCTTAACTTGCCTTCTAAAACCAGGGTATCCGGGGAAAGCCCACCACAGTCTGGGGCTAAGATAATCTTAGATGGGAATTACTGCAGAGAGAAGCTAGGGTATGTCTAGAGAGTGTTTGTGTCTCTTTTGTTCAGTAGATTCAGTTCATTTCTCTGGATTGGAACTAGGTCAGAACTGTCTTGAGGGAATCACTGAAAAGCTTCTTGTTTTCAGCCTGAAGCCTATATTAGCAACAAGTAATCTGCCAAAGCTCTGATTTCTTACTCAAGAAAAGGAATTAGACCAGAATTGTATGGTCTGGTGAATTTTAGTGGACAAGTGAGCTTGCAGACAACACCAAGTTGGGTGGGAATGTTGATTTGCTGGAGGGTAGGAGGCTCTGCAGAGGGATTTGAACAAATAATGGGCTGAGGCCAATTGTATGAGGTTAAATAAGGTATGAACTAGGTCCTCCAAAATGGGGGTCACAACAACCCCATGCAGCACTAAAGGCTGGGGACAGAGTGGCTAGAAAGCTACCAGTGAAAAAGGACCTGGGGTTCCTGGTTGACAGTGGCTGAACATGAGCCAGAAATTTGCCTGGGTGGACAAGAAAGCCAGTGGTATCCTGGCCTGGATCAATAACAGTGTGGTCAGCAGGACCAGGGCAGTGATTGTCTCCCTGTACTTAGCACTGTAAGTGATACATCTTGAGTACTGTGTTCAGTTTTGGGCCTCTCACTACAAGGAGGACACAGAGGTCCTGGAGTATGTCCAGAGAAGGGCAGTGGAGCTGATGAAGAGCTCAAGTCTTGGAGCACAAGTCTTAAGAGAAGTACCTGAGAGAGCTGAGGTTGTTTAGCCTAGCAAAAAGGAGGCTCAGGGGGAGAACCTTGCCACTCTGTACAACCACCTGAAGGGAGGCTGTAGCTAGGTGGGGCTTGGTCTCTTCTCGGAGTAGTGAGTGACAGGACAAAAGGAAATGGCCTCAAGTTGCACTGAGGGAGGTTTAAATCTGGATATGAGAAAAAATTTCTTCATAGAAAGTGTTGCCGAGCATTAGAACTGGCTGCCAGGGAAGTGTTTGAGTCACTCTTCTTGGAGATATTTAAAAAATACATAGATCGGGTACTTATGGACATGGTTTAGTGATGGACTTGGTAGTGCTTGGTTACTGGTTGGACTTGATGACCTAAATGATTCTGTGATTCAATGATTCTATGTGATGTGTTGAGAAGATGACATTTTGGTCAGTCAAATTATGTGTTTTCTTCCTCTAGATCCTTGTGCTTGTTCAGAACCCCAAGGACACGGCTGTCTCCTATTACCACTTCTACAATAACCTACCCCTGCTGCCATCTTTCGCCTCCTGGGATGAGTACTTTGCAGACTTCATGAATGGAAAATGTACTTTGCCCTACATCCTCTGGCATTTCTCCTAACATGAGTGGCATACACAGGGCTCTGTGCATGGGAATCCTTCTGTGACATACCTTACCAAGGCACTCCCAGAACAGGCAGACAGACCCCTGTTATGGCAGAAATGGAGTACCAGAGAATCAGTTTTGTCTCTCACTTAGAATGGAGAGATTCATGAGAAAGGTTTAGCCTGACTTTTCCATTCCCAGAGAGCTTCTGGTTTGTCGTATCAAGTGGCCAGACCTGGGCCATTCTTCACTGACCTCAGGAGAAAGAACAGACATGTTGAGCTGATCACCCCTTCACCATTCTAAAGCCACACCTAGAGAGCTGTCTGGGCTGACTCCTCTGATTTGGTTAAGGGCTTGTATTGGGGAGTACTCTAGACAGTTATGCCTCTTCTTTGTTTGGCAGTGGCCTGGGGATCCTACTTTGACCACCTATTGGAATGGAACAAATACATTGACAATGAGAGGATCATGGCAATAAGCTACGAGGAACTCAAAGAGGTGTGGCATTTCACCCAGCTCTTCCTTGATGAGTGTGCATCCCTCCTGATATGTATGTGTGTGGGAAACTAGAGATTCTTGGGGCAAGTCTTTCTGCCCCTTTAGAAGGTTGTGCCTTTCTGAGTTACTCATTTGTTTGGGGGAAGCCCATGGAGGTTAGGAGGAGGATAGCCTCGCCTATTTGTGAAAGGAGTTTTATCTGGCAGAGGCACAGATTTTGGGAAAGAAGAAAAGGTCTTAAAGCTGAGGCCAGCATGTGTAAGTTTCCTGACCTGAAGGGTTTTCTGTTAGAGCTCTTGGAATTCCTTGGTGATATTGTGGGAGACAATTTCCCTTGCTGGGCTTCCCACAGGGTGCTGGCTCCATGCCACAGCCACAATGTCAAATCTTTTGGTTTCACCTCTGTGCTATGTTCGTTTGGGCAGGACCCAATACTGGGGATGAAAAAGATTGCCTCTTTCTTTGGATTTTCCCTGTGCGAGGAAGATTTTTCCAGAATCGCCAAAAAGACCAGTTTCAAAGCTATGAAAGAGAAATCCAATGAAACCCATGGAAAGTTTGGGGACGTCCTCTTCCGGAAAGGTAAATCTCTGCAAATGGAGATCAACCTTCTGAAGGAGAACTCCAGAAGGAGTTTTGAGTATGTTACTTAGCCGTGAACTCATTGGACTGTTTTGAGTGAGTTCTCTCCTGTGGTGCCACCTGTACAAAAAGCTTCTGCTGTTGTCAGGATTTGGGGACTGTTTGTGAGAAATTTATCAGAGTGCCAGTCTTAATGTCCTTAGTCATTGCTTCTGTGTTGGTGTCTTTTTCTGTATTGGCCCTGGTTAGTTAGGTAAGTGAGGTGCACTGGTGAGATTATGGTGGTATGCACCAAATCTTCCTGGGCTCTGTGTAACTCTTTGTTACTCAGTGTTGTGGTGCAGCTGTTTCCTGCTGTTCAGGTGATGAGGCTGCACACGTCACTTCATGAAAGTCACCTTTTGGAGGAGGTGTGCTAAGGGACAAGAGTCTCTTGAACCTCAAGGGAATGCACTGCTCATTGCTCTGCTGGCCTCAAAGGCATCTTACTGTTACCTACTCAGCAGGAGCTTTATATGTCTCCTCTCAATGGACACATCAGTGGTGGTCCCAGAGATGGTCTCTCACAGACCTGGGGGCAGGGTCAGAGCTCTGGCAGCCTTCCTGCTCCCCACATCCTCAAGAGTCTTTGGTTTCTGAATACTGCAAGCATAGCCTTTTTAAAATCCATTTCTTTCACTATTCCTTGGAGGAAGAGGGATTTAACCACTCTCCTCCACCACCTACCACAAAAAAATTTCCTCCTTCAGAGGAAGTGATTCACAAATATGCTTTCCCTTGTGACAAAACCAGATTCCTCTTTTTTCTGTGTAAAAGCTTCATGAAGTCACCATGGAAATCCCCTTCTGGGGAGGGAGCGCTTGCAGGCAGCAGTAGCCAGCTAAATGCTAAATGCTAACCAGCAATGCTCCCTGTTGTCTGGCTACAGCCTTTGCTTATGATCTTTGATAGCTTTCCTCTCCCAGGCAATCAGACCTCTCAGGGCAATAAATGTGATCCTTCCTGCCTTGTGTAGTCAATGAATGACTCTGCACCACTGCTGCCTAGATATTATTTTCTCTCAGGAGCATCTTCCTTCAGTTTTTGGTACTTGTACACAGGGGTTGTTGGAAACTGGAGAGACGTCTTCTCTAACGCTCAGAATGAAGAAATGTACCGGAAATTTCAAGATTCCCTAGGAGGAACAAAGATGGCAGCAAAGATAAAATATGATGTCTACTGCAAAGCCTAAAAATAAGCAGATGAATAGCCTGACAGCAAATCATGTTCCAAAGGTGATTCTCCAAAGGTGGATAGTCCCCATTTTTCCTTCCCATGAGAGAAGAGAGAAACCTCTCTGAGAACTACCTGGAACCTCCAAGAATTTGGTAGGTAATTCTTAGGTGTGTCCAGGGCCTAGAGCTTGTGCTTTGATTGATGTAACCAAATAAAATGTGTGTATACCTTAAGTGAATGCCTGGCATCCTTTCAGGAGGGAGGTGGTGCACAGACATCATAGCACCAGCCTGGTGGCATCCCTGTCTCTGCTTCTTGCCCTGAAACGATGACTGAGGCCCCTGCAGGTCTTGTTGATGAGACAGAGGGATCAACACAGAGCCAGCCTCTCCTCTGGCACAGAGTGGACTTTACCTGGATATACGGTGTGGGTCTGAACCACCAAATGTCTGTGTACAGGTTAGAATATGGGGTTAGATCCCTCCTAGGTACCACGGTGTAGGCAGGTCAGTAAGGCCTTTGACACTGGCAAACTTCACACATTGGTATGGCAAAGGGTGGAACTTTGCAAGCTCAAAGAGCCATGAACTCTTAAGTAATGATCAGCTATATGCTTTCTGGAGTGTTTGGCTCCTGTTGGACTCTGTGGGAAAGTAAGTCGCAATCAGGAAGAACCACGACATTCAAATGGGAGGACTGGAGTAAGGAAGCCCCTTGATGACCCTAAGCTAAACTAGCTAAAGTATGAGAGTGTCATTTATTTGACAATAAATACACTTATGCTACATAGGTACATTTTCCACACCCTCCTTGCTGATGTCGACGTCCTTGCTACATCTATGCAGAATCTGTTGCATGACCCCTTGTCCCAACCAGTCTCGTGGGAAACCAGAAAAGCCAAGGCAAATGGAATTTGGCAAATCTGGCAAATGGAATTTGGTTCCTTGGAAGAGGGATTCCTCTGTCATATTCCTAGGTAGATTTACCAGCAGTAAACTGGTAAATTTACTCTTACACTAAACTAAGATTAAATACTGAGCAACCAGCAACCATAGATGTATTAACAAAACTGGGAAATTGTTAAGTCCCTGTCTTGACTGTCCCTGCACAGCTCCTCAGGACTACCCCTACCCTGCTCATGGCCCAGGACTCCATGTCAACTCCTGCTCCAGGCTCTTGGCCCCTGCTCCAGTGATGCTGCAGCAGGGCCAGGCTTCAGCCCCTCACAGTCTGCCCTGCCTGGCCACTGGCCCTGCCAAGCTGGACCCATCCACAGACCCACAGACCCATCACCTTTCCCAGGAGAGTGTCAGATGCCTGGGCGGGGTCTGACCAAGTGCCCCTGGCTGCCGTGCACCTCGGGGGACAGTGGGATGTGCTCTGGCTGCCATGCCCTGCGACCCGTGTCTGTGTGACAGGGATAATGGGGAGTGATGCAGGTTCAGTTTTGAAGGGCCACTCAAAGCCTGCTTCCCAGGCAGTTTTTCTAAATGTGTGTGCAAGAGCTGCACATGTAAAAAAGCTCTGCTTGGAGAGGTATTTTTGTTTGAACCTGATGATTCTGGGTTTGTAGGCTTCCATTTCCAGAAGAGTAGGACTTTTTCTTACTCTGGGCTTCCACAGATGAAAAGAGGCAAACGACCATGACCCATAGTTTTTGGAATTAGCAACATTTTTGCTTGTTACTTAATACAGACCCTGTACAGTTTACTATATGGTGATATCAAAAGCTATCTAGACAACAGAAAAACAATGTGTAATCTCAGAGTCTTCAAGGAGTTATACAAGGGAACATGCCTGACCAGAAATGGAAGACAATCACTGAAATATTCAAAGGGCTTTTGTTAAAATAAAGAGGTGACATCTTAAGGTCTGTTGGTTTGGTTTTTTCCTCTGCAAAGATTTTTTGCAGCCTAGGGGCCCTTGGCAGCCCCAAAATTTTGGAATTCTGAGTTTCTTGTAAACCAGAAGCGTTGATGTGATTCTCACCAGCTTTCCTAAAATGGGCGAGTCTTTCTTGCTTGATGAAGTCTCCATTGCTGCAGTGTAGAATTGTGTGGCTGTACATAACACAGCAATAATGCCCATGACCGATTAATGGTGACTTCAGATTTCTGTGGAGGCACAGGAGCAGGGTTTGTTTCCTGGAGGAAAGCAGAGGGTGCTTTCATAGGCTTTCTTCATTGCAGGATGTAGGTAATTTCTTGGTGCTAGGTGGAGCTACGGACTCATCTGCCACCCAGACTCTTGGACCCTTTTCCTCTCCCTTCCCATGCCTTTCAGTCCCAGCATTTGGATTTGCTGGTTACCTTCATGTTTTCTCCCAAATCACTTAGAGAAACAACAGGCCATTTGAGGTGAAAACAACAACAACAACAACAACAACAACAACCAAACCAAAACAAAAACCAACAAAACACACACACAAAAAAAGGCAAAAAACCATTGATATTTGATCTGCATTACATCTCCTTAATGCTGCACTTGAATTCTTTTCCTCAGACAGAAAAAGTATAAAATTGTCTTATGTAAATATCAGAGGTAATTTAGTGATAATTTTATGTCTGAGTTGTAGCATCTCAAATTTCCAACCAATCTTAAAAAAACTGTGTTAGAAAATGCTTTATGTGACTTATTTTAAATATAATATGATTAAGATTCAACTCAATTAGATGATGTGGTGGTGAATTATGGGTAAGCTGAGAGGGGTGCAGCCAAACTTTCAGGTCTACAGAGGGAAAGGACTTTTGGCTTCCAAACAACATTTTCTCACAGAAATTGCTGCAATATGACTTGGGGAAATGAGCTCAGACTCTCTGGATGATTAAAAGGATGAAACTGGATTTGGTTATTAGGAGATAAGGTAATGGTTGCACAGAAACTCTTCTGAAAACTAGTGAAAGCCTCGGGTAGAACTGAAATCATTTTAGTCTGCGAAGACTGTTACTTTTTACTGATTCCTCCAACTAAAAAAAAAAAAAAAAAAAAAAAAAAAAAAAAAAAAAAAAAAAAAAGAAGAAAAAAAAAAATTAGAAATTGATCAATTGTATTTCCTTTTGACAAAGTTGTCATTCCAGGCTGTTTTGGATTTAATTCTAGAAATACAAAGTCATCAGTCTTTGCTGGTTTGTGAAATCTTATAGTTTCTCATCTGATGTTACCCTACTTAAAGGATTTCCTTCTTCTGATCTCTCAGTCTATGTATGCTTATGGGTGTACAAGCTGGAAACCTTATCTATAATGAAAGTCCCTTCTTAAGGCATGTAGTTTTAAATATTTCTCCTTTGTTTTATTTAGTTTCATGCATAGTTCATGGAACTAGCTTTTTCCAGTAAAATGCTTACTTTGTATTCCAGTCCTGTTAAGGAGAATGAAAAATTATCTTTCAGAAGATAATTCAATCTCATGTCTTGCCCCATGCTTTGTGTCTTTTTGAAGACTAAATCTTTTTGATTTGATCTGAAACTATACAGCATTTTCATACAGATTAGTTTTTAATTTCTTGTGTAAAATTTCTTTTCTGAGACTGTATGTAGGCTTTAAAGGGGTGACTATACATTTCTGAATGTGAAATGATAAAGTGCCATTTACAAAGACTAAGGACACACTTTTTTTTTCAGTCGTGGCTCCATAGGCTAATGTTGCCTTCACTCATCCCTGCCAAAGACAAATGTTCCCTCAGGTTTCTCTGCGGAGCAGCTCCCTGGCCTCTTTCATCCCGAGTAATCCAGATTAGGATGTCTTTAAACTAACTGTGAAAGGATCTTCAGTTATCCAAAGCGTAGAGGTGAACCTAGCTAGGCCTTTTTCTTTTTTTTTTTTTTACAGTGGACAGACCATAATCACTGAGAGGACTGTAAATTTCTAAAGGCTACATTTACATTTGGCTAAACTAGGAGAGTCAATGTTTAAAATACAGGAACTCAGTTTCTTCTGAGTGGGAATGTAAAAGATATAACAGACGTTTCTCCTCACACTTTTTGTCTCAGTCCAGCAACATTTTGTGGCATTTTGGGTTGCAGCAGGCCCCACGCAGGCTGAATACTCCTGAGAAATCTGAGCTCATGGCTGCCCCAAAGGCTAGGCTTACTTCCCTCTTCTGATTGCAGACTAAAATAGTTGTCTGCTCCTTTTTTTGCGTGAGCTCTTCTGTTTGTTAGACACCCCCAGCTTTCTGACACAGCACAAAACACTCGCTTTTGGTGGCAGCAAGCTGTCATATTGACCCAGCTGTCTTGCACAACCTCACCCTTGGTGTCTCTGGGTCAGTAAGAAAGAATTTCTTGCTTCAAAGACTTGGCTCTGTCATCTTCTGCTTCTTTCAAGCATCTGCTAATATCTGCCCTCGCTGCAGGCTTCCTCCCCGCTGGGTCATGCCCTCATGCTCCAGAAGACTTTCCCAGCTCAGGGTTCTCCTTCGCCCAAGGCAGGGCAGGCAGAGCAAGGCAAAGGGACAACCCCCTGGCTGGCCACTGAAAGGGAACAGGGCAGACACGGCACTCTGTGCATGCACTGATCTATAGCATCCCCCTCCCTCATACCCGCACAGGGGCAGCAGTGGTTGTAGATATGTTGGAAGTCACAATCTTGTGGGCTGGGGGTGGAAACGGGACTTCTTTGTGTGAGGAGAACTTTGGAGCTCAATTCAGTGGTGATCGTTTCAGGCTTATTGCATTCCCTCTGGTTGTTTTACCAATAAAGTCATTCCTTATTTGAAAAATACAGAATTTATATATATTTTTTTTCTGTCCAGAAAGAGCTTACTAAGAAAGGTGTGCAATCATTATTTTTTAAAACAATATTGACAATTCTCAAAAATGTTAAACATATATATTTTCTGAGTATTTAGCATGTTTTTCGCAGCCACTCAGTTGCATACTTATGGGTTTTTTCATATTGGATCCAGAATATCAAAGATAAAGCCATTTACTCCAACTTTTACTTGTAGAATAAGTGCTTCACATCTTAATGAATGGGAAAGGTACTTCCCAGTCTCTAGAAAGATGTTCTGATTATCAGCATGTACACATAAAAATAGTTGTAGCCAAAGTGAGCCTAACTTTATGGCATTGAACAGAAAATCAGAATTTAATTTGTGTTTGGCAGAAACTGCATTTTCTGACACTGTGTTATTTAGGCTTTTCCACCAGAAAACTACTCAAAAACCTTACCCCTGAATTCCCCCACTATTGAAATAATTTTCCTGTATTATTTTTAAGGTTCCAAAGACACTCATGTGGTTCTGCATTGAACCTTTCCTAGCAAGAGATTGACCCAGTTTTTAATGACAGAAGTTGATTTTGTGCATTTGGCTTCTCTCTAGCTAATGCACATTGGCAGCTGCAGCTGGAACGTGATGAGGGGAAATGTGAAGGGAGGCCATTGTACCCTCCTCAGTGATTCCTGTGTGCTTTCCTACCTGCTTCCAGCTTTTTGATGTCTGATAAGAAGCAGATCTGGGCTGCCTGAGCAATGTTCATTTATGAGAGAACTTCTCTGTCTGGAACCCTAAGGAAAAGGGAAGGCTGGACTGAAACATCACGACAGGTTGGATATAGTCCTCAGGCTTCTTATTGGACAGTGTTTTCTAGGCCTTATTTTTTTTTGAAGATATGTAATTGTTTATAAACTGTGCAAAGCACAACATCATAGCAATCAGACTGGTGTTACTGCCTGGAGATTTGGTTATATTTATAGAAACAAAACCAAAACAAACAAACAAACAAACAAAACACCAACCCCCCCCCCCCCAAAAAAAAAAAACCATAAAAATATGCTTGTTGTGTATGATTCAGTAAGAGTTTATTAAAGTCAAAAGAAAAATTTTCACCAAGACTGCATGCATCAATATGGACAGTTTCATTCATTCTCCTTGCTTGCAAAAAAAAGTCAATTACTTATTTTTGAGTCTTTGCTGTTGCTATTTGTAAATATTTCTAAGACATGTTGAGTACTATAACCTGCATTAAATGGAGCAGTAACATTTTTGAGGGGCATTTTTTTGGAGGGGAAAAGGGTATAACATGACAGTGAGAAATACTGTTATCATGAAAGAACTCACGTTCAAAAATACAGAGATCAAAGGTTTGAGAGGACATATATTTAGAGACATAGATGATGTTAATTATACCACAGACATGCATGCTAAAATATTTGAAGTATTCATTCAGAAGGTTCTTCCAGGATTGAAAACTAATAAAGCACCTCTGAGTATCCTCCTGCTAATATAGAAAATCTTTCTTTCATCTTATTTCTCCATAGACAGTTTACTATAATGAAGATTAAATACAGCCCAGGAGCTAGGAACAAGTCGGAATTCAATCTGGTATTTATCCCGGCTAGTTCTGGATATTATACTTCATTGCACTTCTGTTTCTTAGCCCTTGCTTCATAGTCCAAGTCCCACAGCTGAATATAAATCTAAAGGTATGAAAGGAAGGTAGTGGTGAAGAAGAAACCGTTTCTTCTCTACCTAACACATCTATGCTTTCACTGCTGCTGAATACTTTTGTCTCTTCAACCCTGGCTTGGGAATTGACTTGCCTGTGCAGTTGAGTGAAACAGGCATTTTAGTGATGAATATCTAAAGTCAATAAGAGATGAGGAATCAAAAAAGATGGGGTTAATGCTATTTAAAGTAAAACATTTTTCAATTTTTAGTCAGAGTATTACTGAAATAATGTACTGCAGGTCATATTGACCAATTAAGATCAGTTCAATGACGCTTGAAAACAGAAATTGTCAGGAAATTGCTGTTCCTGCCAGTGACATTAAAATAATGCATATACAGTTACTGGCTGTTACTGAAACCTGAAATATTAAAACACATTTTTGGAAAATAAAAATGGAAAATTTTGGATAAAATTTCTATTGGGATGTACTAAATGTACTAAAGATGGGCTTCAAAAATAAAAGCGCTTGGTGTTACAAACCATGTGTCCAGTGCTCTCCATAACGATTTTTGGCATCCGAAGTATGCATATCTACACATCCCCAGTCTGTTGACAGAATCAGGACAAGTCTTAAAAGTTCATTTTCTTTCCCAAATTATCTGGAATATGTTGGCCATGTGTGAATCGTCAGTGACCTAATTTTCAGAATTACAGAGCATTTATTTTCTACCAATTTTATAGGTGTCAATAGATGGTGATAACACAAAATAGCTCTTAAAATCAGACCAGCTGATGTATCCTATATAAAGATACATAAAGTGTTTTGGAAATAATTTTTTCCCAATATGGTATTATTAAAAAAAAAAAAAAAATCCAATGTATTGTCATGGAATTTAAATTACAAGGCTGAAATGAAGAGTTAACTATAAAATATGGATCCTATAGATGGAGCTGAAAACTGCATTGCAATAACATGAAATATTAGTAATTTGACAAAATTTTTAACTACGGCTTGCATGTGTTCTCTCTTATTGGCCTTACTACAGATTAAAAATGTCTTCTAAGTGTCTTCTTTAAAAAGTCTGAAATACATGGGTATGTTGAGGATGCTACCCCACCATCAGACATCCTGCTTCCCTAGTTCAGTCTCTCCCTGTCCACTGGGATCAGTTCCTTGGGAAACATGCTTTTGGCTCATGACTCTGTATCTTCCCAGAACACTTACTCTTACAAATACAGAATCATAACCCATGTCAATGAATCTACCAGCGTTTCCTGAAAGTTATTGGTAGTATAGTGTTTCCCACTTGCATCATTTTGTACTGACAAAATAGCCTTGCACGAGGAGAAACCTCTGCCCAGTGCTTCCCTTCCTGCTCTGCCTCTTAGATTTTCTCAGTGGATCCAGCACCCAAAGCCTGTTTACAGCAAGCCCACTAAAGGAAAATTGTAAAGCCAGCAGTTACAGTGCTGGAACACTGCCAAAGGTACAGCCAAAATATAATTCAGTATAAATTCTGAATCACTATCAGATGCTGGGAATGAGAAGGGTAGCTGAATTCCCTGGGCCTCCTTGACTAGTGAAAGTTGAAGCATCTGCCAAGAAGACCAGTTTCCAAGCTATGAATGAGAAAACCCCAAAATATTTGGGAATATTTTTTCAGAAAGGGTGAGCTGATAAATTTTTGTAGGCAGCAGTAAAAAAATCTGTTCTAGTTCTCAGTACTAATAACATCTCTCACAATTATATAGCTCCTGCTATATAGAAAAATATGTGGATGCATTTACGGAGTAGTACCAAGAATCACTGAGCTCACCTAGGCTCAGTTACCGAAAAGCTGGGTATCTAAGATACTTATCCTGGTACCTTCCTAATGGAGAGAGGTAAGTGCTTGCAGCAGAAAGTTCATTTATTGCTAGATGTCAGTCTTGGTGTATTACCTCATGGGGGTACTCTTCCCTGAGACTGCTTTGTCCCCCAAATCTCATCGAAAAACACAATAATTTATTTGCCACTTATTCAGGACTAATATATTAAAGAGTTATGTTATGGGAAAATGGGCCATATTTTAAAAAAAAGGTTGTGAATAATAGCTTGTCAGCTGAACAATAAAAATCAGTTACTGCACACTTTTCATGACACTGATTCCAGGTTTTTCTCACCAAGACCATGCAGAAGTGACCTGCTCTATTTGACCCTGGTGGAATGAGCTGGATTCTTACAATTTTGTGTACTGGTGAAACAACACAAAGTTTGTGTGAAGAAAAAAAAATAATCAGTTGGATTTTCATATCCTGTTGAGAAATTCCAGTAATTCCATGAATGTTATGATTGCTTTTAGATGAAGCTGCATGCAATTCAGTGGATGAAAAGAAACATTTACTATCTTGAATTGTGTTTAAGCAAGAATTAAAGTAAATGAGTGAAATATTTTTTCATCCTGTAGACCACAACTCAGCTGTTACCTAACTGCAGAGGTGAAACAATTCAATTTTTGTCTTAAAGGTCTCTATAAACCCAAACTTTGCTTCAAGACATAACCCAAGAACCCTTGTGTCTTAACAGGCTCAGAACCCTGGGGCTTCTTGAAATCATGTACAGCCCATTTGAACTTCAGTGTTAGATCTCATCTTTCCCTCATACTCAGCACTTTTGGAATATGAGCCTCCATCTGGACCTCTCCAGATGGAAACAGCTGAAAATGCTAATCGTTTTTACAAACCTTTTGCAAAGCATGTAGTGTTGATTCACCAGAACAGCATTCACTATAATAAAATCCTTGCTAATTCTGGTCGGCCTACACAAGCCCAGAAGAACAATTTTGGTTTTATTAAAATGGTTTATTTAGCCTATCACTTTTAAAATGCTTTCTTCACTTCAGAATTTCTTGGAGACTGAAAGGCTCAAAACAGCTCTTCTGGTAATTGCAACCTGGGTCGAAATTCTTGGCATTGGGCTGAGGAGAAATGTGCCAACCTGGGAAGCAGGATCTTCTGGTGGCTTGAAGGGAAACATTGGCAGAAGACTAGGGCTCTGTGGGGAAGACATCTGAAAAATAAAGACATATGAAGCAGTGCATACATGCTGGTTAATATAGCACAGCATAATTATTTCTCTGCAAAAATATTCAAGGATTAAAAAAAAGAGGAATTCCCATTTCAAGCAGTTTTTTCCCCTAAACTGAAGTTTATATACTTCCCACAGAAACTTAATTTGAAGGCCACTTACAAAAGCCAGATTTTTTTTTTACACAGCACTATGTCTGAGCACAATATTTCAGATGCTCCTTGTCTGGCATGCTAAGAAGAGCTGGGCAGTTCCACACATGAGTTCCAGTTTCATCCCATTTAAAGGTTATCTGACTAACATGCACTTGGGGCAGCATTATAAGCCCTCTCTATAGTTCCTGGAAATCAATAAATGCCCCTGAATATAAAAGGGTGAGTCTGATTTTAGATGGGTTGGATCAACTTCAGGTCTCCCCTGACACTGAAGCAAGTTTTTGTTGGTGCTGTAACTACGCTCACCAGAGGAAAATTTTCATGGTATCAATAAATCCACTTATTAGCAAGGATGGATAGAATGTGTAGGCAATGCAGTTTTCATTTTATCCCAGTTTTAAAAGATGGTAGTAGTCAATGAATATAGAAGGTGTTCCTAGAATTTTATAGAGATGAAACTGAAAGGATTCCATAAATTGAACAGGAGAATCATAGGAGTTATTGAAAAAACAGAGGGAAACACATCCTCTCTGGAGTCTTTGTTTTTTAAAAAGTCAGCTCCATTGATTTCTATAACAGCAACAGAATTTCCTATTAAATGCTTGAAGAGACAATAAATTTAGGACATTCTTAAGTTAGAGAAAACACAAAAAAAGTAAAAGAATTTTCAGCTGTGCTGAATGAGCTCCACATACAACTTCCATCAGCACTGATGATAAAGAAGACACAAGCACACTGGGGAAACAAGCCCACTGAAATGGCCAAGCTTCCAGTCAGATGATTCTGATTCCAGTAGGTGTGACTCTTGTTCTACCCTACCAACACATAACACGCTTAGGAATTGGCATTACCTTCAAAAGGGAAAGACAAAGGCCTTTAGTGTTGCTTCCAGGTTTGTTAACCAGGTGGCATTTTGATTTCAGCAAGGGCTTGCTTTCTCTGAGATCTGGCAGAAGCAATACAACCTGCACATCTGCCAGTGCTTTTAGGAGACATCCTGTGCTCCTGGATCATTTGCTGCAATGTTTGAAAAAGCATACCAGAGCACAGAAGTGATTTCCAGAGCCAGGGTGTTAGGAGCAGGATTGTGGAGCCCTCTGTGCTCCCTTGTGCCAGCTGTGTCTGGGTGATGTGATGGGGCCCGTGGGGTGGCTTTGCATGGACAGACCTCTTCCAGCCTGGCACTCTGAGTTGCTTCTCTACTGGAGACCCGTTCTTCTCCTCCTCATGACTAAACTCAAACCAGATGGTACCTCCTAAAGTGAACAAACATTCTTTTTCTTCGTTTAGTGCAAGAGTAACACATACAAAATGTTAAAAATGCAAAATATAAAAAGTGGCATGGAAAGATAAATGTGTTCTGTGGCCAAAGGGTCAAGCAGCTATGAAAAGTTTTGTTAGATACATCTTGATAAACAATTAAGCAGCTTTAAATAGCTGCACCAGGAAAATTGAAATAAGGAGTACATTTTCTCTTTGAAGTTTTGACAAGGGTAGAAATCACAGACTGTACTATTTTTACTAACCTCACTAAGTATTTACATGCCTTTTTTTCCAAAGATTTTTTCACAAGACAGCTGTGAGACGACAGCATAGCTACTCACACTTTTGGGTACTCTGCAAAAAGAAATGTTGGAGAGGCTTTTGGATATATTCTCTCATTGTCTTCCACATCGCAGTGCAACATGTGGGCAGGATTTTCTGTGCCAGAAGGGCTGAGAATATTCTTCTGTGCTATTATTGTCACCACGAAAAACTGATTCTTCTGGCAGTGGAAAATGTTAAATTTCAATCATGGTGGATTTGATTTTTCAATCCCATAGTAAAGGGCATATATGAGAAAATATTGTGGCCATATCTGATTATTATATATAGCATAAGATAACAGAAAATATGGTGCTTTATAAGTCTGAAATACCTAAACAAGGGGTTTTCTAGGCGTGAAACCAGTTTTCTCCAAATCACACTTGTATCCTTGGCAGCTGGTAACTCTCACCCCAAGGATGAAGCCTGCCATTTGTACAGCTCGTTCAGCCAAGAACTGAAAAAGTACATCATGGATGTTATTTTGCCTCCAGATGTTATGTGTGACAAGTCCTTGCCACAGCTGAGCTGAAGCCCTTTGAGTCCAAAGCAGGACAATCTAAAAGAATGCTGCCAGTTGAATGAAAAATGCTCAATGTATTTTACACACATTTGAGCATCTGGTGGTGGTGCTCAAGGAAGATTTAATGGAGTTCCATTAATCACAGAATTATAAAATCATTAAGGCTGGAACATGTAATTAGCTTCACAACATTGATGAATTTTTCTCCATGGCTTATGGCTAGGGAGATTGGCACAGAAAAGATAAACAGTTAGCCCTTGGGAAACAAAAATATCTTATGCCCTAGAGGGAAGCAGAACTCAAGCAAGTCAAGCAGTAAACCTGCCCATATCTTATTTTCCGTAACACCCTTTCGTGGAACTACTGTTTCTGATTTGGAGGAGATGGCAAACAACAGTTCAAGGTTACAAAGAGTTGTTTTGCTTTACAGCAATAAAAAGAGAAGAGAAATGCATTTTTTCTCAGATCTCATTCTTATAGGTATCTAATAGCAATTGACAATTCCAATAAAGCAAAGTATAAATTCATGTAATTAATTATTCAGGCTTCAAAAAGAAGGAGATTGTTTTAGACTGTGTCCTTCTTTTTAAAAAGGTATTTGGGTATTTTGACTTCCAATTTTAATCCTGTATGATACACTTAAAATATATTTTTAGCTTTCCTCCACAATCGCTGGAATTAGAAGCATTCCTATTGTTGAGAATGAGAACTGAAATTCCTTTCAGAAAGGAACCAGGGTTTTCTGGAAAAGGCAATTTCTATAAGGCTCATCATAGCCTTTATCACTTTTGCTTCCTTCGGTGTGCAGAATAAAGTTTTAAAATATCCCAATCTCTTCATGGGCAACATGGAAAATAAACAGGATCTTTCTGCTGCTTTCAGATCACATAGCTGTAAACATTTCCAGCTGGGATGTTTGATGCAAGTGTCTAGTTTGCTGACTGGTCAGGCTGGAAACATCTTCCACACACCTAGCAGCTTCTCCTGGTCCTGGCAGACACTGCAATGCTCAGAGAACAGTGATGGCTGGAAAGAAAGATTCCCTCTGATATGTCCTGGGAATCCCATTCAGGACATTCTAGGTTTCGCAGTACCACCATTTAGATGTAGTTTACATGGCTTTGGTGAAGCAACTGGTGCTGCTCCTTGTTTGAAGTGGCACCTTACCACACCTGTGCAACCTCTGCTGTTGACTGGAGATGCAGAGAAGCAATCAGGCACTGAGCAGCAGTGGTTAACACAAAAGGAGCAAGTACCCTGCCACACATTTAAGAAGGGGAATCCCAAGCCCAGAGGAATGCAGCTTCAGCTTCCAGATCCTAGGCTGAGCTTTGAGGCTGTTAAATAGAAGCAGATTTTGTAGAAGTGTCATAATAATAAAAGGGCTTTCAGATTGGCTTTGGAACTTTTGACACCTGAAACAGTGTAAGAACAGATGTGTTGGTTTTCCTGCATGGGAAGGAGTGGTCCCGTGGATGTATCGAGGTGGTTTGTCAGTTGAAGGTGAAAGTTGTGGAGTATCTGTGTGCTTCACACAGCCATGTTCAATTTTATGCTTACTGCAAGGGGTGGTGCAGAGCAGGGGGTCTGAGTTGAGATACTTGTGTGCTGGGGGAATGAGTGTTGGGGGTTAGAGGTCCTATAGTCAGGACTAGGAGGATCATGGATGTGGTGGCTGGGCTCCAGGGCCCTCTTGAGGTTCCAGAACTGCCATGATCAGCCAAGAGCTGCCCAGCTCCTTCTCAGCCCCACCAGTGGCAAATGGCACAATCTCATACAAGCTGAGAGGAGAAGGTGGTTACAAACCCAGAACAGCTTTCTGGAGCCAGTAGTCAAGGAGTGTGGGGAAAAAGAATCCCTCCTGAAAGGCTGAGCCTTGTTTTGGATGTGGGTCAGTGTGTGCCTTTCTCAGAGTTCTAGGGGTGTAAGCAAATGGTCTGAGCACAGCTGAAGTTTACAAAAACTGTCTGTCAACAGGCAAGAATTGTTGCTTCTCTGATGTTTGGGCAGGTAATGCAAGAGCAGATACTAGGTTCACAGTCTACTTGAAGGTATACTACCCAGTTTCTAAATACTACTGTATTATCAAAAATTACTAATGAAATAACAATGCTTTGAGGGAATTTCATGGGAAGAAAGTGATTCTAATTCCAAAAAACAAGAGAATCAGAAGAAATGGCACCTAACCATTGGCGATTGCACTGAGTTTTGTTTCTGTGGGAGAGAAGAAGCAGAGCTTGATTATGTAAATTCCTGTGGTACCACTGAAAGTGCCCTGCAGCGTGACTTTCCTGCTCTGTCACATGGAAGATGCTTTCTATGGGATATCTGTGATTATGTGATTTTTCTTTTTAATACGGGCTGCAATTCTCCTGCCTTCCTCATCTTTAGGATACCAGCCAGCTGTTAATAGCAGGAAACAAAGATGGCAAGGTAGGGGTCCTGATTTTGTTTGTGATGGTTTTTGGAGGAAGAGTAGAGACCCAGCTGGTTTTTGCCTGCTCTGGGCAGATTCCTGGTGACTTGAACAGCATTGCGTGGTGGAGACAGGCTGAAGGGAAATCATGGAAATGTATGCCCTGGACTGGAGAGGGGGAAACATTGGTTTTACTGGACTCAGTGCTCTGGTTGCAAACTCAGCAGCACTTGTGCATTATATAGATGTTAGATGGAAGAGACCAGCTGGTTAGTGGTGTCCTGCTTTCTCTGAGGATCCTTCTGACTAGCCACTGTTGGACATATACAGTGGCAGAAAAATCATGACCAAGGACTTAGTGAATCCCACTGGGGCTACTACTTTGTAAACTACATGATAGACTGAATTAAAGCTACTCCAGATTCTTCATGTTTTATTATTAAAGAACAGCCTCCCTAAGCCAGGACCGCAAATGTCACTTTCATGTTGAGCTGAGATGCAGGAACATCCCAGCTGTGAGACAAAGCTGCTGCTGCCCTGACCCCCTTCGTGCAGCACTCCCTCAACAGAGACTGTCATACAAAAGTTCCCACTGCAGGTACTCCCATCTCCCGCCCGGCAGACCCAAGCTGCTGTAAATACCGTGGTGTGACTGCACCGAGGAAGCTGACACTGTTGTCCAGAGAAAATGCTCGAAACCCGGCAAGCCAAAAGAAGCACGGGCTGCTCGAGCCTTGAGGGTGTGAGCGCTAGGTGTCACCGCAGCCCAAGGAAAAGGCAGCGCTACGAGGCTCCCACAAACTGCCCGGGGAAAAGGAGTATTTAGCATTTCAGGGAAAGTTGATTCTGCTGGTGGCAAAGAAATAAAAGAAAAAGACAGCCATGATATAAATATAGAACCAAGTATAAGTATATGGATTTTATATGAATAGCATCTATTATTCAGAAGGGAAACCGTAAATTGCTCTCTGTGCTTGGATCACCTTTGTTAGCGCACAGTGATAGAGCTCTCCTCTTGTTTCAGCTGAAGACTCCCATACTGAAAAAAGTCTGCTGTACTGAAAATAATCCATGTTATTTCCTTAATTAGCTGCAAAATTTAGACAACTGATACAACTTAAGAGGATAAGAAACACAATATATAAGTGCAGAGCATACCAAATCAGAAAAAAAGGCTATGGATAAGCAGCTGTATCTCTCCAACACCTCAAATTCTTCAGTCATCTTTCTTGAACTTTTCAACCTTTCCCCCTTATTGCTTTCCCCCTGCATCCTAGAGATCCTTATTTGCTCTACTCTTTCAGTCTAAATGTGTTCTGAAATAATTGCGGACATTGAGAGTTGGAAAAATTAGAGGGAAAAGTAAGAAATACAAGTTTATATTCAGAGCAAATGAATCCTTTTATTTCCTTATGTCTGGATTTCATCATTTACTGATTTTTGATGCAGAAGAGCAGTGTGAATAAGAAACAAAGTTCTGGCAATGGGTTTGGGGTTTTTTCTGTCTTTTGACAAATGTTGGCTTCTGTCAAAATAACCCCCCATAAAACCTTACACAGCTCCCTTGTGAGTTCTTCCTATGCCAATTAAGTTCAAATGAAATGGAGTAGCTTTTAATATACTTTTAAATTATTATTATTTATTAAATGTGTCCAGACAGCCTCTGGCTACAATTAGAAATTTGCAAATAAAACAAATGGCTTATTGATCCGTGTCAGCTCAGCTCAGAATCCCCTCCAGGATAAACTAGACATGTTCACCACCACATCCTCAGGCAAGGGCCGGAGCAAACAGATGAACCATGCATCCTGCCCAAAAAACCCACAGGCTGGGATACTGGCAGACCAGTGGAGGAAATGATACTCACAGGCAGAGACATCTCCTACTAGTGAGTAGGTAGGAGGCATTTCCATGATGAATGTCCCTCCTAAGAATGACAGATGAAAGACTGTCCCTACTGATCTTCTGCAAAGGAAGAGAGGAGGACTGGGAGGTAATTTGGTATCTGCCGTGCCTTCTCCCAGCAGCGAGCTCAAAGCTGAGCTCTACATTCACCCACTGGTAGGAGTACTTTCCACTGAAATGGGTGGGTAATTATGGATCCAAAAAGGTTTCTGGAGGAGGTGAGTCACAGGATTGGCTGTTCATTTTGCACATGTAAGGAAAGGATATGGATTCATGGTGCTAAGTGAGCTGCTCTTGACTCTGCTTTGAGAAGGGGGGCTGAACCAGAGACATCTAGAGTTCCCTTCCCACCTGAAAGTTTCTTCCATTCCTAGTTCCCAGGTTCATAGATTGTATTACAGAGAAGTGATAGCAAAATTGAGATTCTGGTATACACCATTGCAGAGAAGGAAAAAATAGGGAGTTCAAAGATGTTGTAGTAGGATCAAAGCACTCTAAGAAAAGAATGTGAACTCATGGTGGCCTACCAAATTTGTTCTAGTTTAGCTTAGGAACTTTTTTTCACTGGTTACTTCAAGTGTGAAATTATCCTGTTAAGAATGGGTGTTAACAGGTTAAAGAGCTGCAGACTGATAAATGCAGATCTCCTCAATCATGCTGGATGAGAGGCACTTACAGGTCACATGGGCTGCCAACAGGACCATCTATCAACTCTGTAGGTGTCCAGATCACAACTGTGGTAACCCAGCAGATGACATGCAGTTTTTCATAACATGTGAATATTGACACACAGCTATGACACAGAGCTAACATCAGAGGTTGTACAAAAAAAAAAAAAAAAAAAAGGTTTAAAGGTGAGCTGAGGTAAACTGGAGAGTTTTGAGTAATTGGAATTTTTTAGGGTTCAATTACTAGTTAATTTATAATTAGTGAGAGATAAATTCATATAGTTAACATGAGCTCAAAACAATGTTTTCCATAATAAATTGTTGTTTTATGTCAAGACCTACCATCAGGGTCCAAGTCCCTAAACAAGATGAATATCTCATAGACCACTTGAAACAGAGCATTTTGCTTAATTCTCTTTCTGACATTTTTACTATAGAGTAGGAATATGCTGCTTTCTTCTAACCATCTCAGTGCTAGCAAAATCTAAGTCTTCAGTGTCAGTCCTTGTGCTCTTGGTGTGTTTGGTGCCACCCCATCGTTCTCCTTTCTTCTTCTGTCCTGTCCTTCCTTCCTTCTCAGCTTATTTTCCTTCATATGGTCATGTACATGTCTTTTCCATAAACTACATGCTCTTTCCTCATTTTTCTTCTCTCCTAAAACATAAGCTCTCCTTCACCATGGCCAACTCTGTAAATGTCTGAGTCCTGCTGAATCACTCATTAATATCATCCCCACAGACTTCTCTTGAACAATCATTTCCAACAGCACATCAGCACATCATGACTGCCAAAAAAGCCGCTTGAATGGAAACAAACTGCAACTCAACGTGCCCAGTGTGACAGCAAACACGTGTGATGTCATTCCATGACCACAGGACTCAGTGTTATTTTGTTTTGATTTTCCCCAGCCACTGGTACTGGACTAGCAGCTTCACAAAGAACGGTTATTTAATGGCTGCTGCATAAGCCAGAGAATCTGAGCTAGTAGCTTGAGAAAGCTGTGATTTGATTTCATCCTGGCCAGCCTGAAAGTCTGAAGCATCTGACATTACACAGGGCCAGACAAACAGAAGACATAAGACAGTTATTTCATAAGAGGAATTGAGCTGTTATAATAAGCTTAGGGACCAAAAGGTGAACAGAGAAGGTTAAAGAGAGCATGTGGAAACACAGTCTACTTTTCTTCCACCATAAGAGGAAAAATATTTATCTTCTTTCCTCTAGCTTGGAGCACAACAGACCTTTCTTACTAAGTAGAGGGATCATATGATGAATCAAAATACGGAGCTTGCTTTTGGCTATAACGTAGCAATCCAGACATGTAGTCTCTTTCTAGCCCTTGGCCAGCAGTCACTCGAGCACTATCATGTACCATACATGGCAGAGAATTTAACTACCCCTCTTCAATAACATATAGCACAGCAGTG
The DNA here is from genome assembly GCF_015227805.2 of Hirundo rustica. NCBI lineage: Eukaryota > Metazoa > Chordata > Aves > Passeriformes > Hirundinidae > Hirundo > Hirundo rustica. Next base: position 41,802,209 of record NC_053452.1, read on the forward strand.
AAGAGAAGATCTAGATCAAGCAGAGTGAGACAGGAATGGTTTTGTCTTCTAATGGCTGCTTCTGTGAAAGGAGGATTGAACAGACCCTGCCTTGCTAACTAAGAAAAATAGACAGTGTCATGGGTATCAAGTGCTTGAGCCAAAACTAAGAGAAAATGAAATTGCAGTATCAGCAGATTCTTGTCTGTGGCTTTCCATAATGGAGAGGGGCTAAAGAACCCACAGGAGAGCAGGCACAAGCACATACATGTACCATCTTTCCACTGACTTTCTGTCAGGAGACACCTCCTTCCAGGGGCATCCCTGTTTCTTTTTTTCTTTACCCATCAGGTCACCAGACCTAAATATTTTTCTTGCTTATTTAGATCCACTTTCAATAATACATGGAAGGTTTCTTCCCAGGTGTTTGGTCAGCATCTAATAAAAATAGGAGAGAAAGTGTTTAGCTTCCCCTACTCTTCAAATCCTAGTTCCCCCCATTACAAACACAAAAGCTTTATCAGTCATAAATGCTGTACCATAAGGCTTCCTCTGCTTTTAGTCACAGCAATTCCATCTACTGACTTGTCTTGGTGTGCCAGCTCCATGTTTCTGCCAGAGCCAAACATGACATTCCCAGTGTTTACGATGGATGGAAACTGTGGTGACAGAAAGTTCAGACATGTGCTCCAGGCATCACAGAAAGGCTCTGAAAAACTTCCAGCTAATTATTTCCATTGCCACTGTGCTTTTAGACCCTTGCTAACAATTCAAGGTATAAAGTATTAATTTTTGTAGACATCTTTTCTGATTCTCAGACAACCCACAGAAATATTGAAGTTTTCACACTGATACTTTCCCCTGAATATACTTGCTTCAAAACTTGTTTACCATAAGTTGGCTATCTGCAAAAATTTGAGCCTGGTTGTGACAGGCTTCTGGCATCATATGATGTCATTGCTGTTATCTAAGTTTGATAAACAGGAAAGCATTTCCTGCAAGAACTGTTGCACATGCATTTTTTTTTTTTTTTTTTTTTAAATAGTCTCATGGGAGAATATTCAATCAACTTTATTAATTCATTTTTTCTGGGTATTCATGCCAGTGAAATATAGTCACTTCAATGTTTAAGGAAAGAGTGAAATGTCAAAGGGAAACAGCAAATGGCATAAGGATATTTATTTCATTGCAGTTATAGAAGATTCTTGGATTATTTTTTCAGTTCTGATTATCTGGAATTTGAAATAGATTCATAAATTGGTACATTCCCCCCAAAGAATTAAATATCATTTGAGTTGCTCACAGAACTGTAATGTATCCTCACAGATTTCATTGGGGATTCGTATTTCAGCTCAGGTTATCAACACCAGGATCTGTAGGACAGAAATAGTAATGCCATGGGTTTTTTTAAAGACTGGTTTTCTGCTGAGTTCACTAAATATACAAAGAAATATGCCAAACATCTCTCTATTTCAACCACAAATTTGCATTTTATCATTGCCTCATTCCCAGTTGCTTATTTCTCTTTCTTTCTAGGGGCCAAATGACAAATTTCTCTTGTAAGGAAAACATATTTCTCATCAGAACCTTTAAATTTTTTTTTTTTTTTTTAATACCTGCTTTCATTAGAGAATGTACTATACTCTGTGAACATGTACTGAATTATGAAGAAAAATAAATAATAAAATATGTTTTAAAGGTTCACTTGAATTTGACAGCAATTTTCTATCCAGTCAAGACATAACACACTTGTAGTGCTGCCAGTTCACATAATTTTAGCTCTAAAATTTCAAAAGTTGGTGTTCTGCTGTGAAGCTTGAAATGAACCCATTTGAAAACCTTAAGCTGAATTATCACCAACATATTGAGAAGTGTCCACTGTGTGTGTAAGTAAAAATTATACAATTTCCTCTGGGACCAAAATCGTGCAATTGAGAATAAAAATAGTATCAGATTACTCTGTTTCAAACAAAAGTAACCCAACAGTGAGTATTTACAACTCCTAAGTGGAGAACATGTAGTATGTTAACACTGAAAGCAGAAGTGTTAAAATAACTGGGTACAGCACTTGTCCCCAAAAATATGAAAGTCTGATGCATAAAAGAGTTAAAAAATCTCTCAGGAATGATTGCTTCAGAAAAGTGTGTGTGAACCACCTCTTTTCCCTCTCCAAGTCAGAGTGAAGGGAAGAGAAAAGTTGTACAGGCCTATTACTATCCTTTAGTATACAGACACCGATCACTCTGTCCTGTGGAAGGTTCATTACTAGATCATGACAACAGCTAATGCACCTATACATTGGAAGTTGTATAATTAATGGCCCTGCTAATAGCTGGTGACAGTAAGAGAGTGAATTTCCACAGTTCACAGCCCTTTGTAAGTCTTCTTCTGGAACATTTCTCTCCACTATCATCACCCAGGCTCCCCCTCTGACCTCTTTATCAGTCAGTGAGTGGTACCAGAGGCTTAAGACATAATCACTGCAGTGTGCCATGTGTGCTCTGCAACACAACACAGGGAGAAACCAGAAAAAAACCCCAGTGCTTTAAAAAATATAAGTTTCTATAAATACTTTATGAGGTAATGATAATGTAATTTAGTTCCACTTTCATTCTTTTGTGCTTACTTACTTCACATGAATTTTCACGTTTCATCTTCAAGTGAATCTTCTTATTTACAGCTATGCAGCCTGATCTAAAATTCACTGTGGGCAGTGGAAATGATGCCAATGATCCAAGTGAACTTTGGATCAACTTTAGAACTCTGTTTTTCTTGACTCCTAGACATGAAATCAAAGGCTGAACCTGGCTTATCTATATATTTGAGGAATACGGAAGTAACGTTAAAAGAAAACACTAATATGCTTGCTTCCACTTCTGCCTCCTTTTCAAGGGGAAGAGAAGAAGCTGCTCATTTCAGCACCTCTGCAATTAAAGGTAATATAACCAGCTACATGTTACAGTTTTTTCCAAGCATGCTCTATGTTCAGCAAACCTTAGAAAAATGATGTTTTTTTGCTCCCACCTTTTTGCACCACAGAACAAGTTCTTGAATGAATCCCCATTGTTTGGTACAGATAAGGTTACAGAGATGTTGCTGGAGCATAGCACTGGCCCTTGGACTGTACTTGGTGTCTGCAGGAACACCTGGAGTCTTCCAGGGCCTTTGAAGCCTTGCACTTGGTCTTTCACAGAAGTGTACCAAAATACTGGCACATTTACCAAATACTGCTGGTGGTTTTAACAGGGAGGGTTGGTGTGACGTCCTGGTCTGTGTGAGACAGCAAAGACATCACCTCTCACTACTCCAGCTCTTGAAACTGCCAAAGCTTCTTTAGACTCTTTGTTTACCGTTAATGCTATTAAAGGTTACTGTACTTCCATGCAATCCTAAGTTATGAGGTTGGCAAAACCATCCTGAGTATCTTCTCTCTAAAAAGAGACGATATGAAAACAATATAAGTACTTGACCATCAATTTCTAGTAATGCAGACTTTGAGTTTGCATTTGATCAGAGAGATTTAAAACACTTTTTATTTTCAGCTGCATCAAGGAATTTGTATTGCATAGTATTTTCCATAACTAAAAGGTCAATGAAGCTATTTTCAAGTCTGATTTACAGGAAAAGTAACTTCAATCTTCCTGTTACTCTTCTTGGTGTTTTTCAGCATCCTAGAAGGGCACTTGAATGAATCACTTTGGGTTAAAATTTTAAAGTAAGTCCTTAAAGGAATATTTTAATTGGTTTGTTTCCTTAACACAAAATTTGTATACAATTCCTACTCAAATTCAGAAAAGATGAATTAATATTCAATTAGCTTAATGCAAAGAACTACCCTGGTTTGCAAAATATTGCTGAGTACTGGTCAAACAGGGAGAATCTATACACTTTCCCCTCTCTTGTTTTGCTTTGATTATTAATACTGGCGGTATTTTTCAGCTTTATCGGGGACCCAGGGGAATTGAGGAGGTACCTTGTTCTTATTTTTTTTTCCCCAGGAGTGCCAATTCTAACAGTCAGGTCAATATATAAAACACTCAGATTAAGGGCAAACGGGACCCAGAAGCTGTTCCGGAAGCACTGAGACTGAATAGCTTCCCAATAACATGTCATATCATGATTCTGATGATTCAGAAGATGATTCTGATATTTCAGCAGCTGGAGGATTCCTTTGCTCTTTCTCTGCCTTAGCAGCTATTTCTGGCTGCTTACTTTAATGAAATTTGGAGGATCTTAATTTTCTCAGAGATTGTTATTCCTCCATCAAATCAATCAATGAATTCACTGGAAGATGGGGCAGGAGGAGTGGTCAGGCACAACCAGACACATGCAGATCATGATAAATGTCTCATTTCTCTAAGACATCAGAGAGAAAAATCATCTACCGTTACATTTTAAAGGAGTTTGTATTTCTCCGGATTTTGCATGGGCCGCCTACAGCTCCTTGCGCAGGGCTGGCAGCGAGACGCCCAAGGTAAAAGGTGGTTTGCACGCCTGCTTTCTCAGCAGCTCATGGGGGGAGAGGGGCAGCTGCTCGGAGCCAGCCCCTCCTTTGCCCGGGACTAGACCTTTCCAGGTGCAGCACATGCTGGCCCCACTCCAGCAGGGCACTTAAGCATACGCTTAACTTTCAACACATCAATTACTCATGGAGAAGTCAAGCCCAGAGAAGCTGCTGGTGCAGAGATAGCAGTGAAAAGGAAATGGGGAGGTGGTGACCTTATTGCCTCTCTTTCCCAATGGACCTGTCTGCAGACATCATTCAGGGCCTGGGGTAAAATGATCGCAGAGGCTAATAGGTCAATGACCTGCTACTCCACCGTTAGCCCAGCCCCAACCTTTGCAAAAGAGAGGGGAAGGGAGTGGGGAAGACCTGTACAGTTTGTCAGATGTTATCACGCTTGATAAGTCAAAGCTTTGCTTTCAGGAATTTCTTCTTCCCTAGTTTGCTGTGAAGAAAAGATGGCAATCCAGAGATCTGTAGTGGCAAAGAGGAAATTCAGTCTTTTGTTCTTGCTCTGCCAGTCACATCTGTGACAGGTTTCCTTTCTCCCTTAAGCTATTCCAATTTCTGTCTCTACGTGTGTCAAAATAAGTTTCCAAAGCAAATCACAACTGTATGGGGTAATTAGAGTTGTCATTTTATTTTCAGGGGAAGGCACTCCCCTCCCCAAAGAAGAGTTCACCTCCTTGTCAACAGCATACTGTAGTGATGATAAAGAATTTAACATTTGTCTCTTTGGTTAATTTATATTTCTATTTTTTTTTCGCTTGAGGTATGGGATAAGGAAAAAGAGGAGAGTTCCTTGATGTTGCTGCTATATGGACCCTTCTCTGTTTAAAAAACACTTGGAAAATGCTGTTGAGAGGTAGACAACTCTGCATAATCGCTAAAACACACAAAAACGACCCTAGAGTCACCTTTCCAGTCATGTGGAGACTTACCTGAATTTAAATAAAATTTAAAAAGAAATATTCAAAAATTAAATTCAGAAAAATTGAAATGCAGCAAATTGAAGGATCTGTTCCTTCAGGTTGCCAGCAACATGAAAAAGATTTTCGAAATGTTTGGAGGAGTATCTTTAAAAAGATATGCAGCTCAGATCCTCACTCTTCCAGAGAATCCCTCAGGGACACATCTGAAGCTCCCTTCACAAGACGCAGTAATGACAAACTCCCCATAAACTGTCAAATGTTTTCATAGTTTTTTAATGGGAATATTCTGTAATAATGGCAACATATATGGAGATAATTTTTTCAAATATTATTTGCAGGAGTTTAAGTGCACACAGAAAGAATTTATTTTCCAATTAAACTTCCCTGCTTTAGTTTTATTCTCCTGTACCATACATGACTCCCCAGTCTCTGTAGAACAGTTTTCTCCAGGCTACCCACAGCACTTCACTGATGGGAAATTTCAATCAAAATGGAGTCAGAGTTATGTTTTAGAGGCAGAAAGAGTGGAAAGATATCTTATCTAAAATGCTGCGCATGGAAGAAGAATGTGCTTTCTAATCAATGTACAGGACACTTGCATTCAGATTTGTTCTCTTACTGCTGTCCAACCTACTTGTGGTGAGCCACTTCCAGTGCCCAGTTCCCAGCTCCACAGAGAGAATCACTATCACTCCTTTCTTCAATCTTTGTTGCATATTTTGCAGCATGGCATTTTATTAGTGTCCTGGGAATAACTACTGTGGGGCAGGCACCAAGCACAGGAAGGCCCCTCTGAGGTGCTGTTCAGTGCTGAGGTTTAATGGTAAAGTCAATCTAAGGACTCCTGCTCGTTTCATCTGCTTGTCCCTGCCTGTGTGCTGCAATTCACTGTCAGTTGTTCCACACTGAATTTTTATGGAAGATGCTGAAAGCAGATGAGGGAACTTATCTAGTTAAAAGTCTCCTCTCGCCAACATGTCTCATTCAGGTCAATGTATAGATAAGGACAGCATGGTACCATCAACAGATCTTAGCACAAGTAAGATCTCACAAGGGCTGTGAGACAGCACAGGGGTGGAAACAAAGACTTTGGGAGATCTTAAATTAGCTTAGTCATCATTTCATTTTACTGTAGCCCGATCACAGCTTTTTAGACTGGAGAAACATTAAATGTTGTTACAAGAGTCTGTGCTCCAACTCCATTGTGAAATTTTGCCCTTCTGAAGGATTTCTCATCAAGTACCACACCAGCTCTTTGCAAACATTAAGTACTGTGTCCCTACAACACACCTGGCAGGCAGATACAATATCCCCTTATCAGATGGGCAAAATGAGCTGCATAGTGATCACGACTGGCTCAGCCATGCAGCACGAGCCAGCAGGAGAGGCAGCAAGAAATAGAAAGTCCCAACTGCTGGACTGATGTTTTAACTACAAGGCTTCTGCTGGAAACCAGTGGCCACTCGCAGTAACTGCCAATACAGAGATGCTTCAAGGAGCAATAGGAATGGGGTGAGGAGTAACAGTGATACCACTTGCAGATGGCTTTCATTAAACAGAGTTTATATTGGATTAAAGACACAATTTTGAGTCTACAGTAAAACTGCCTGAAATACTTTAATCTAATATTGAAGAGGCTTTTTGACCAAATCAAACATTTTGCTGCAAATTTTGCAACTCCACTGAAATTTCCTGGGGGATTCCATGTTTGAAAAAAAAATCCAAAAAAACCCCAACTCTCTCCTCATCCCCACCCGCCCCCACCCCCCCAAAGTAACTCAATCCATAAAATGCATGCCTATACTTCTAAGAAAAATTCTTATTTTTCCTAGCTCTTATCAGCAGAAGCTTTGTCACTGGTTAACGTGAGTGAGTAACTGAACTACAAATAATGTAAAAAGGGAAATGGTTTTCTGTGTTACAGCAGTAACAAGAAAATACCTATTCCGGTGACAAAACTAGTGGTAATCAGCTTTCCTGAAGGAAAGCTTGTTTCATGCCATATTTGGTGTCTATCTTCAAACTTTAAAATTATTATTGTTTTCATAGCAAAAAGTGTCATGTGGCATTGTTTTTATTCAGGGGTTTTGGGAGCCTAAAAGTTAAAAGATAATTGTATTATGCCAAAAGTTACTATTTGCACATACATCATGCAAAACTTCATCAGGGCACTTATTACCTGATTTGCAATGCACCATCCAAATAAGGTTATGTACATGCTCGCAATTCAATTTCCTGCTATATTCTTGGATATTAATGAAAGTTTTTTGAAGCTTTTCTTTTTGGGGACAAACCCACATGGGTAATCTTATGGATAGACACTGAAGCTGTGAGTGAATAAGGTAAAGTTTGCCTTTGAACAGTCAAAAGAAGTAAAGGAAATTGCCTTACTAGATTTTTGAGCCTATATGTGATTGGTTAAATGCCCAAACCAACTGAAACTTTAGCTGCACTTTCCTTCTAAATTTCAACTGTTCAAAATTAGCTGGGGACCTCAGGCTCAAGTAGAGAGACCCAAAACCCACCTAGGCTGACTCCTTGAGGGACAGAGAAATCCCTTCTGATTACGGTTCATAAAAAGAAAAATCACTTATAAAGCATGGAAAAGAATACTAATATTTGCATAAATGATGATAACAAGGGGCGAGGGAGGTTCATAGAAGGGATGGGATGGAGCTGCAATTCTAAAGCAAAGAACAAAAAGCAAAACCAACAACCCCTCAAAAGATTCAGAAGTCCCATCAGACCAAAACCAAATGTTTTCAAAATCTGCAAAAACCTTCTGGTATAAAATATTTTCAAGTTTCAATGACACTGTGGTTGGCAATAAACTATAAATCATTGCACACAGAGGTTTTTAACTGGCAAGTGGCAAACACTTGAAGGCTGTTTCTCCATCCTTTTGGCTTATTTGAGTACAGTTTTTTGAAGTTATTCATAAGGAAACAAGATTTATATAACACTGTTATTTCTCAGCCCTTTTAATCTCTCTGATCCCCACTAGATAACTCCAGTTAACAGCACTAGAGTCCTGGAGTGATTGTGGTCCTAAATGCCCTTTGAATGTCACCAGGTACTAGAGAAGAGCTGTGATAGGAGATCAATTGCATCGCCTGCTGCCAGGAGCACTGAAGAAGTGAGACTGAAGAAGTGGTGTGGGTACTGGCAGTAGGGAAAGCTGTAGCTGCAGCTCACAGTTTACCAGATGTGAAGTGTTTCAGCAGAACTGAGGCCAGAGGTGGAGTCTGCTACTCACTGAACAGGTTTGGTCTCTTACGTGGGGAAGGAACTCATTCTTCACTCTCTTTCTACATGGTTACTTTTATGCTTTTTTTTGTTGGTGGTGGGGTTTTTTTCACTTTTATCTCCTTTAGCTTCATTTTAAAAGTTAAAGAACAGAAGCTGAGCAAACGTCCCTATGATGTAGGTAGTCAGATGGTTTAGTATCAGCTGCTGTATTGCTTTCTCCTTCACCTTAATGGATTCCTTATTCCACAGTGTTCCCACCAATAAAATAAAAAATTAAAACATATTCCCTGTGTCTGCATCAGTCACTGCTTCAATAGTATCATATAAGACCCTAGCGAGGTAGAACCCTCCCCAAGATTCCTCCTGGGGACAAGAAGGATCTTGGCAAAACGTTCTTCAAGAATCTACCTCTCTCTTAACCTGCTGTGATAACATTTCAGTCACAGGCAGGAAAAGATTTGTCTTTCAGCAGTGGTTTCATACCTGACAGTGGCAGGAATGGAGAAAGGTGAATACATGAAAGGCAGGAATAACCTGCATTATACAAGCATCTGAAGACTCTTCCATAAGCGGCCATGAAAGTCAAAGTTACCCCATCATACCTAGTGAATCAATTTTCACAGTTTGTACAATCTGTACATCTATGTCACCAACACTCCAATATAAAGGTCCTTTTGTTGGCACCTGCTTATGGTGCTGAAGCAGGTGCAGACAGGATTACATTCAGCACCAGCAAATCATCTGAGTGTTTAATAGCTTCTCAGCAAGTTTTGAAAATTTTATACAGATTCTGGTTCAGCCTGCAGCCAGTGATATTCCTCCTAACTTCTAACTCCAGCTGGTCAGCAGATAGGACCCCCCTACAATCTCACATACGATGGGTATGACAACGTATGGTGGGGTGTGGCTTTGAGGTGCTGCTAGTCATGGGCAGACATGACAAATCTGAGGATCCTGAACCTTGATTCAACCCACGGTGACCTTAACATACTGTTCAGAAAGCATATTCATTTTATTGGAGTGGGAATTATTACTGTGTATACTGATGCAGAATTAAATGCAGGCAGAGACAAACAAGAGGGAAGGGATACTCCCACAGGAGCATTCAGAATGAAGCGCTGTATTGGGGGACGAAAAGAAAATAGCCCGCTGAGATTGATGTTGGAGAACAAATGTGGTTCGTATTTTATTAATAAAAGAGGTCTCCCCACAAAGGAAATTCCCATCTTGGCCTGGTGATGTAGCACTAAGTGGTAATGAATACATGAAATGCCAAACCCCATAGATCTCTAGTTACACCAGAGGAGACACTCTTTGGGGCTTGTAATTACAGGGAGCTGGCAGACATTCAGATTTCATCTTTGAGAGAGAAAAGGACTTTCTGCTCTCCTGCCAACTGGGCTGACTAAGCTCAGCGCCAAGTTGGACATACCTTCCAGAGTACTGGCAGAGTAGCATTCAGTTTTACCTCAGATTCTTTCACTTTCCAGGTTTCTGAAAATGAACAAATAAAATATTTGTAATGGCACCTGTAGCAGTGAGGCATCTCAGACAGAAAAGCCAAGTCCTGCCTCCCAACCAGAGAAAAGCACAGTTGAGAAAAAGCAATAGATCTGTGTGGAACTGAAACAGAAAAAAATCATAATGGCTGGGGAACAAACCATGTGTCAAAGACAGTAGATATTCTTGGACCCAAGTTTGCTCTCTGGACCCATCTTTATGGTGTGGATTAGGCACTGATGTACCGAAACATGGGGCAAACATGCTTTCTCAAGATGAAGACAAACAGACGATGCTGCCAGGGGTCATCTATATAGTCAAGACCTGTTGTGACAAGACTTGGAAAGCCAGACCTGTCTTTTGTTACTCTCTTCAGATTACCCCTGGACATTTTCCCTCGATTTGTCGTACTGAGATTAACCCTACCAAGTCTGCCCTAGGAGATTTATGCTGACTGCCAAGGTGGCAGATAATGAGCTATCTGATATTAAGTTAGACTCCTCACATGAAATATGTAAAACCTTTGGGCAAAAGAGCAGGCCCAAGACATCTTAGCCAAATTCACTTCTCAGTTGCACCAGAGGAATGCAACTGAAGTAAATATGATTTACAGGAATAAAAATGACAGTACATGGCTTGGGTATTTTTTGAGATGACTTGTACATTTTAGATGTAGCTCATAGGACTGACCACAGAAAAAAACTCAAAGAAAAGTAACACTGTTGTTTGTTTTTCTTCCCTAACTCTAATGTCAGCCCCAGTCTAACAAAGCACCCAGTAATATTTCCTTAGGCACTGAATTTGTTAGTCTAAATTATTTTCACTGTTTATCCCACATTTCTCTAAAAATGTGTTAAAAAGAAATCATCTGTTAATGCCAAAAGTTCTCAAATACTCTATTTCACAGGCATACTGTACACTAGAAGGAGCTTGCAAGTATAGCTGTGCTGGAATTTTTATATCAATAAACCCCAGAGGGGTAGTGCAACTCCTGACACTGCACTGGTTCCAAGGATGAAATAACACATCCTGGCAACCCAACTGGGTTTTGCCAGCAGAGATGCAATGCATTTTTTTTTTTTTTTTCTGAGGCAGAATACCAATAAAAACTTCTCCTGAGAAACCAAGCAGGGACTACACATTAGCTGGCTGCTTGGAATGCTCATCTGGCACACAGGAGACAAAGGTGTGCAACCCTGCTCTGCTCAAATCAGCTTTATCAAATCTTAACCCCCCTCATAGTGAAAAGTCTCCCTAGTCCTGGCCCTGCTGACTACCAAAAGATCCTTCTGTCCTTCTGAGCCCATCTGCTCTAGAATAATTTGATCAACTGGTAGTTAGGATGGGATGTGGGAGAGCTGGGTGCCATTCAGGCAATACAGGAGCTCGAAAGGTGTTCTCTACTGCCAGACATCTCAAGCAGCAGCGTTTTGGCTAAGGGGCAAAGTTCTGATTGTCAATGGAAGCACTTGCTGGGGGCCCAAGGAATCTTTCCTGACAAGGATATTATTACAATTGATGTGCCCCCACTGTGAAAGGCACAGCTTTTTAGAAGTTGGTGCGTGCTGGCACAAACACATGTACATTTTGTTTCCCTGAAGAACTTCTGATTGACTCTTGTGAGCTCAGGAAAGGCCAAATGACCTAAGGGTTATAAGGTGCCAGTTACAGATACTGTTTCACATTCTTTCTTAGAAAAATAGTTATGAAACTACTGGATTTTCTTCCCCCCCCCACCCCCCCCCCCCCCTTTTTTTTTTTTTCTCTGTATCTCTTCCAATGCAAAATACTTTGCTCTCCCAGTGGAAGCCAATCATTTACTAAATACATAGTGTAATTCCTATCACTGTCTCTCAAGTGGGGCTGTGTTTACATTTCATAAGCAAGAATCTTTTTTTCTTATGACACAGTCACTCATTAGAAATAAATACAAGGCACAGAACCTGCACAAATCTTTGCTGACACACAAAATTTTAAACACCTTACAGATTAATGTTTATGAAGCCTGTCAGAGGTTTAAAACCACAATGAGAAAGAAAGGTTTTCTTCAGGTCTGAGAAATGAACTTTCGGTCTAATGTCAACCCTACACCAAAAAAGCCTTCATAGTTTGTTTGTCTAAGCCGACAGCTCCTTATTCAATTGTTCACAACGTCTCTCCACTTAATTCTTGCTATAAATTTGTCTCTTTGCCCCACTCTTTACACTGTACCTCAGTATGCCCCAGAGACATGGTGAGCCAGCAGCTCACCACTAACTCAGTTAAGGAGAAATGCTAGCAACAAAGAACAGCCTGCCAAAACCCATAAAACTTGCTGCTTTTTGCTTCAGTTTAAAACAAAAAAATAATATTGTCTTTTCTCTAAAGTGGTAAAGCAACACATGCCCAAATAAGTTCTTGACATTACAGGATTTTCAACAGGTTTGAAGAAACTTTGGCACTTATGAACACATTCTCCAAAATGCATGGTTGTTAATTAGTTTAGTAGTCAGCATAAGTAAAAACAAACAAACTGGCAGAAGGTGAAACCACTGGCTTTTGGTAGGCAATGGGAAGTGCATGAAAATCACAGCTTCTGAAATACTGAATAAATTGTAAAGGAAAGAACTGATTAAAAGCTGAGAGGTAGTCATGTCCATTGCCATGTTAACCTGCAGTTCTTCTGTTACCACCATGTCTATGAGAATGTACCTGTACTTACCAGCTGGGCAAAAACAGCTAATGAAAATCCAAAACATGAAGAAAACTGGGCATTTCCCCCGAAATGTGGTGGGGTTTTTTGGTTGTGTTTTTTTTGTTTGTTTTTTGTTTGTTTGTTTGTTTGGTTTGGTTTGTTTGTTTTTTGTTTTTTTTTTTGTTTTTTTTTTTTTTTAATTTTGTTTGTTTGTTTGTTTTGTTTGGGTTTTTTTTTTGCCTTTAAGATTCAAATGAGCTTTTTGCGTTGTCAAATTTTTACTCTTTCTGAAGAGAACTTGGTAAGAAAAGATGACTCTCGGTAGATTAAAAGCCACTGCTACCCACTGCAAAGCAAAATTTTGCTAGGTCATATGTAGTAATTTTTGCACAGACCTCTGCATGCTGATAATACCACTTTCCCACCAGAAGTGCCTGCTCCTCTGCATGCATCCTCAGGATCAGTCAAAAACTGGCTGCAGGAATCTAACTGCAGATCTGCACCCTCTTTAAGGCCTGCTGGGTAGATTATTCCCATGTCATGAGTTATGTTTGTTTTCTCATCTAGCACAGAAGATTTATTCTGAGTTTCCTTGGACAGTCATGAAGGGCAGAAAGGAGTAATTATACTTTTCTTTGCTGTGTGCCCATTATTTCCTCTACTGTCATTTCCCCAGGTATGGTTGTGTGGTTTGTTTTCTTTTTTTTTTTTTTTTTTTTCCCAAAGAAATTGAAAATGCCATTTAAAATTTCTTCTTTCATTTTTTGTCCCTCCATCCCAGAAGATAGTTCAGCCTAAAGTAGGCATTTTTAGAGGAAAATATGACACCAAGTGATAAAAACCTACCAAGGTTTAAACAACTGAATGTAGCATTTTATAATGTAAAAGACAGAATGATTTTAACAGGCAGAGCTTCCAGCACCATGAGGCAAGAAGCCCACTTGCCTCCAGTCTGATCAGATAGAGGCTATAAAAACAGAAAGAAAAGTTTTTCCTTGCTACAGCCAGGGAAAGATTTTGAGACAGTCACATCAATACCCCTTACAGATGTTGACCTCCCTCTTAAAAAAGAGACATCTTTCCAGAAGGTCTCATAGATTCTGTTCACAACAATACACTGTGAGCCATCCCTTCTGCATAGATGCCATGAAGGAAAACTTTGTTTTACATTACTTGTAGTTTGTCAGTGGTGGGTTCATCCCGAGCTCAGCTCCCCAGCACCCACAACTAGACATGTTTTGAGTCGTGTTGGAGTCAGTTGCCACCTAAGGACCATGCCCACACTGGACCTCTGCTTGTACACAGGTCTCCTGAGGTCCTACACTGCCATTCGCATAATGAGACCCACGTATTCTTCTCCTCCCCTGAGTCTTTCGAAAGCTGTTGAGGAAAGCAGCTCGTGTTGCTCAGATGAGGGAACCTCATGGAGCACGCTTTATAGTTCAACATCAGTGGATCCAAACATACAGGAAATGCGCAGCAGAATTTAATGACTTTTCATTTCATGCTTCTAATTGGGTCAGAAAAAGCAAAAGGAAATTATCTTGCTGCTACAGAATTGTGCAGGTTGCTCTAGAATCCTGTGGATGGTTGCCCATCCTGCATTAAATTCAACAGGATTGTTCCAATAAAGATCTTGGAAATTCTAATCGGGAGAAAGGAAGACTTATCTACCTCTTGACTATCAAGACTTGAGAAAGTAAATCCTCTTAGTTTACAATATAGCACTCTAGTGACAGGGATGGACTGCTAGATCCAGGCTGAGTTACTTGGTGGGGGTATGTAAGCATTCAGGAGTTGTTTATCAGGATCAGGTGTTGTTTGGTAGAGGATAATGCAATGCTGAGAAAGATTCTTTTTCACCTATGAATTTCTGGCACCCCTATTCAAAGAACTTGCAAGCAGATCCCCTCTGCTCACACCCGCTTTTCAAGTCTGCAGCTTCTCAAGAAGGAAATGCATTCTGCAGCCTCACTTGAGATATACCAAACACTTGATTTATTTTTAAAGTTTGAAAAAAAATAATGGATATAATATTAAAATTCAAGCAAGCAGTTCTTGTTATACCTAGAGAACACGCATGCAAACAAGGGCAGAACAGTTGCTTCCATGTTGTGTGACTGCAGTTTGTTTTTATTAGATATATTTCTCATCAATTCTGAGAATGTATTTTTTTCTGCAACATAAAACCAAACTGCTGTGTCATTCAGCAAGTCCTGACAGACAAACTAAGAGCAAAGGGACTGTTGGCCATGAATTGCCTTTGCCCAGCTACATGCCAGCAGTGCATACAACAGTGAACTGGATGTAAAGGAGCTGCAGGGTTTGCAAGATACAAAGAGCAAAGGAAAGCAGGCACGTGCTTGTGATGAAGTGGACACAGACCAGAACTGGGAAACAAACTGGAGTGCAGCGGAGAACATGGAGGAGGACTAGAGAGATGGGAGAAACAGGACTTTTGCCTGTCATAAATAACTTTGTGGTATGAAAGAGGCTAGTCACGGTCACAAGAAAAAAAATTCCTTTTGTCTCTGACAGGCACATCAACATTGCCAAGTTTCACCCAGCTGAGAGGAAAGCGCTATGAAGCCCAGGCTTGCAAAACGTACTGCAGTGCCTAATGCAGCCACTGGCAACTTGCTATCACTATGAGAGATGCTGTTAGTTTGAGAGCAATAGAGGTCTGGTGCAGTGAAGGGCTTCAAACATACTCCAACCTGAGCAATAGAATATGATAGCTGTTTTCTTTTCCTTCATTTAAAAAGTACAGGAGATTTTATAGGCCATTACACATAGATGTGCGCAAATGCTTTGTTAAAAATTGCATCATAGAAAACAAAACCTTTTGAAAAGGAAGCTTTTCAAATTCTTGTGACTGCGGGTGCTCATTGAGACCTGGCGATGCTGTCACTTCTTTGCCGGCTGCATCCATTGGACGTTGGAGGGTCTGGGAAAGTCAGCGGCAGGTGTCACAAGGCACCCAAATCTCTCTGTAATTTTAATACCTATTTCTCTCCACTTTGGTTCACCATGCATGGAGCTACTGCTCTAGAGAGCATGCTGTGCTCTGAGTCCCTCACTGAGCCATGTGTGACAAAGCCTGCAAGGATGTTAGATATAATGCTTGAAGAAATTGTCCCTTGTGTGCTGAGAGCGCGCCACTTTGCAGCCTTCCCAAAGCCCTTTTGTGTCCCCTCTCACAAAAAAAGCACACACGAAGAATGAAGTAAGCCCTGACAGCTTCAGCGTCCCCGGTAGTACCGCTTAACTGTGGGGATCTCTGCAGGCTGACAGCGAGCCGTGGGTCCCCGGGAGGAGCTGGGAACTCCAGTGACAAAATTGCAGTGAAAGGGTTTCTTTCAGGCAGCAGGGACGAGGAGATCCTTCACAGTAAGGAAATATAAACATACCTCCATTTGGCTCCTAAGAGGGGAGCAAGAAAAGCGCAAAACTCTGGGCTGGAAGCTTTCACCTGGCGCACCATTAACTGCACGCGTAGTGGCGGCCCCGCGGCCCCCGCATCTCCCCGGGGTATCCCGCCCCGGGCCAGCAGTGCCCGCTCCCCGCCGTGCTGGAGCGCCTGGCAGCGTCCAGCGACGCCCGGCTGCCCCACGGGGAGCTGACACCTGGCTTTGGTCCCAGCCCAGAAACTTGGATGCCACGGGCCTGGCTGCCGCCCGGTGCGGTGCCCGGAGAGGCGCGGCGCGGCCGGGGGCGCTCCGGTGGGAGGTCGGGGCTCACCGGGGCGGGGGTCGGGATCACCTCCCCCGCCTGCCAGGGGCTGCCGGCACTTGCACGTGTTAATTCAGCATGAGGCGGGGGGTGGGGGAGGAATAAACCCTGCGGGGGAAGCAAGCTGCGTCCCCCGCGAGCACCGGGGAGGGTTAATCGGCGAGGATCTGTGGGTCTGGGAGGAGAAAGCGGAGGCCGGGCTGGGGAGGGGGGAGGATAAGAGGAAAAGGGGCAGAGCGGCTCGGAGAGGTCGCACACCGCCAGCCTCCGCAGCCGCGCCAGTGCCTTCTTCCCGCGTGCTGCCGGTGGCGGTGGCGGGTCCTCCCTTCCCGTCCCACTCGTTTCCTCCCGCTTCCCCTGCCACAGAGGGCTCAGGGCTGCAGGGGACAGAAAGGGACCCCCAGGGCTAGACAGCAGCCCGCCCGAGGCGGAGGCAGGCGCGGCGCCCCGGGGGAGGCGGCGGCGTCCGGCAGATTCCCTCGGCGGTGGGAGGGCTCTGGGAGAGGAGAGGCTGGGGGAGCATCTCCTAGCCGGGGTTGACTCCCGAGGAGCGAGGGAGGGACACAGAGGCAGGGAGAAAGTGCCGCCTCTCAGCTGTACGGGCGTCCCCAAATTCTAAGGACTGGGGTGGGGAAAAAGAAAACTAAGGACCTGAGCTGGGACCTCCCAGCCGGAGCGATTGAAAAGGAGCCAAAGCAGGCGTCGGCGGGGGGGGGGAGCGACATCCCAAGGAGAGTCCCCGTCCTCCGCTCCCCGCAGCCGCCGCGTGCCCGCCGCCGCCGCCTCAGGATGTGGGTGCCGCTGCTGCTGCTGCTGCCGGAGCTGCTCCCCGCCGTGCCGGCACAGAAGCTCTCCGCCCTCACGGTAAGGCCACCCCGCAGCTGGCGCCGGGCGCCGTCCGGGCCGGTCCCGGGCGCACCTGAGCGGGCGCTGCGGCCCCCGGGCGGCCAGGGGAGCCCGCGGCTGGCGGGCCGAGCGCCGCGCCCGCTCCGGCCAGGCGGGAGCCCCGGCCGGGCGGCAGCTGCGCCGCGGCTCGCCCGGGGAGCGGCCGGCACCGCCGCCCCGCCGAGCGCCGCCGGGGAGAGCGCGGCCCGCCGCCGCGGAGTGCGGGCTAACTGCGGCTCCCCGCAGAGCTGCGGTCCGGCGGTAATGTCACCCTTCGTGCTTTCGTTTGCCCGAAGAGGAGTAATGCTGCAGTGAGGTCTGCTTTTGGACCGACTCGGGCTGAGCGATATTGCTTTATTTTAATTATAAAGCGACGTGAAACAAGCCTGTCTGGCTATTCCAGGCTCCATGGTGCTATACATGGAGCTCCGCGTAGAGATGGGTGAGCCAATTCATTAGGCTTACTAAATAAGCCGTAACCACTTTTCTAGCCAAGACCTGAGGTTTGCAGCTAATAGCTTAGTTCAGTCTTGTAGAGCTTGCAGTGTTTGCAAAGCTATAATTAATGCAATCTGTAGAAATAAAAACATTTTCCTTAAATGTGTTTTTAAACAAGTGCTTGAGTAAACATAACGGGTAGCGAATACCTCTTTCAAGCTGTTTTTAAGTGTTTTGGTGAAGGCTGTGCGCTTCGAGTTTATTATGGTAAAGTTACAAGCAGCTGCCGAGTGAAATAGACCCTATTTTGTTAAAGTCTTTCAGAAAATATCGGTAAAATCCGGAGAGTTGAGTTCCCCGCCCCCCCCCCCTTTTTTTTTTTTTTTCCCTTCTTTTCCCCCGTATTGAGTAAGGTGCTAGAGGGACAGCTCAAGGTGAAATGGCAGTGGGGGATGGCTGAGCTGTTCATACCTGAAATTCTTCAGGAAAAGTTTTGCCTTGTCTAAGTTTGGCTTTCCACCCCCCCCCCCCACCCCCGTCTTAAATGATTTGTGGATTAGAAGCTGCTAATTGAAAACCTTAAAGGAATGAGTTTGCTCCATGAATATTATTGTGTGTGGCATTTCAAAGTGTGGGACACATAAAGTCAAGTGATTCTCATATTTTACTTTTTAAGACCCTCATTTGAAGCCCCTTTAGACTGTCAGGTGATATATAGTAACCTAGTAAACAGATTAATATTGAAATTTACTTCCAAGTTCACGTTAACAAATGTATAAACACAATTTACAAGATAGGACATGTAATATTCTTTCTTTCTGTACACAAAAAGACTTTTAAATATTAGTGTGGATTGTAAATGCTACCAAACCTTAGTTTGTCCAGAATGTAAAGTGAGTCTGACCATTATAGTATCTTTGAATGATACATAACCCAAATGATGTTAAAGCCATTTAAAATATGGATATAAATCACTGCAGAATGTATTTTTCATTCAGTGAGGGGTTGTCTGCCTCACAAAAGGGAAAAAAATCTGGCCAAGGGAACTTCAGCAAACTCTTTAAAAATTAAATGTCATAGACTCATGCAAATGTGTTTGACTTCACTGTTATCTGAGTGATGCTGGAAGTCCCTCTGTTCTTCTTTCCCCAATTCAAAGTGTGCGTTACTCATTTCAGTACCTTATAGTGGTCTGCATCTTTATGAACCATGAGCAGAAAAGTTAGTCTTGGTGGAATTCCCACCCTCTGCCTCTGCTACCAAAAAGATTATGGGTTTGAAGATGTTAAGCTTTCAGACTGAAATCAACATTTTGGTAGGTGCCGCTACCCTTGTTGGTAGAGGACCGTAGGTAGTGAGCTCATGCTAGTTTTCCGCTGCCTGTACCCTTCTTATGGAAAGGGCTCACCCATACAAATATTAGACTACATTGGAAGTCCTTCCCTAAACAAGTAATGGACAGGCAGACACCCATAGGAGTAAAATACACACACACACTGATGCACATATACTTTCTACATCTTCCCACAAGGCTGAACTTTTAGTGAAGCAGGTTCATTTCACTTTTCTGTGCTTACCCATTTAAACAATAAAAAAGCTTGTGCTGTTACAACAATAAATACCACACTGCTTAATCATTCTTAACTCCTGTAGTCATTTTGCTTGTAGCTCACTGACTATATAACCCTTTCCACATGTACCTTTCTTAAATATTCATGGATAGTATCTGCTTAATTACAAGGACAACAAACCAGTGTGTGGAAAGACCAAGACAATCTATGGCTTTTTTTTTTTTTTTTTTTTTAACCTGCTGTGCCCCTGTGTGGCAACTGAGAATGGCCATTCTTTTCTACACATCAGATACATATTTTATTTTTATTTGTGGTTTGAAGCAATGGGTGAAGGCTGAAATTTTCATAAATAATTAGAGGTCATGGGAACAGGGCATGTTTCCCTGTGGATCTGAGTTTTATCAAAACTATGGGATGATCATGGAGAGGGAATGCACTTCCCTGATCACAATACTGTTACAGGTATACTCATCTTGCCAGGTGGTGGCAATATCAAGGGCACAGTCTCCTTTACTGCAGTGGTAAATCAGACATAAGATGAACCTTGGCAGGGATATGATAATAAAATTGCAGTTCTCTTTAGCAAAAACCACTCTCCCGTTTTCCAAAAGGTTAACACATGTATCAGAGGTTTTTTCCTTGCCTAGGTTGTAAGCAACAAACTAGGTGATGACATGGCAGGGAGGGAGGATATCAACATGTCTTTAAGATTTTCATCCGTATAAACAGATCTCTGGGCTGTTTTAACTTTTATGTCTTCACTAACTCCAGGAACGGATCAAGTACTACTTTCAGAAAAGACTTTCAGTAGTCTACAGACCTGTTTCTCCATTTAATTAGGAATGATATTTTTGCCTTTCACTTGGGCAGAAATACCTACAACAACCACCCATGTCTATAGACGAGGTGAATATGTGGTTTTCAGATGTTGGAAGCTTTGCAACAGTCCAATAGCAAGAAATTGCAGGGTTTTCACACAAATAATATCTTGAAGAGATTTCTGATTGTCTAAGAGTCTTACGTGACTGCGGGTTTACAAGGAGTGATGAGCATATGGCTTCCTACCACATAACAGCTATTAGGACAATTTCTGGGAAGCAGATGCATCAGAATAGTCAGCAGGTAGTTGAAATGCTCCAGTCTGTCTAGAGTCCAGTCCCCTGCACCTCGTGGATATATCTAGTGTGAGTGTTGTAATCTTTCCCTTCTCTGCCCAAACTGTGGACCCAGACAGAACTTACTTACCTGCCTGCCTGTGTTCCAGGATAGAGAAGGAACATGAGAGAGAGGCTGATACATACCTGAATCTCTATTGAGAAATCACGATGTGCACCAGGGTTTAAGAGTTTTAGAGTTTCTATGCATCCACTGGGTTAGAGATAGTCCAAAGTTGCTTCGAGTTTGTAGCAGTCTTGGTTTCTTGTCGCCAAAATTACTCTTTGCTAAGGTTGCTCCTGGACTCTGGTCTCCTGAGTAGGACCATATTACAATAATGTGAGCAATACCAAGTGAGGAGAAATGTACAATGTGCAGTACCAAGTGAGGAGAAATGTAATATTCCAATTATTAATTGCTAACTGAGCCTCAGGGATGCATGCAGGAGGAGAATGTTCTTTAGTATTTACTGTTATTTCAAATGAACAAATATTGGCAACAGAACAATGGCTTTCATTATGGAAAGGCTGAGATCTGTCTCATAAGAACCCATGAGATCTGGAGGGATCGTAGCAAGTTTGGCTGCTCCTTTTTTCCTCCCTTTGTGTCAAATACTAATGTAAAACATTCTTAAATTCCACAAAATATATTAAGTAGCCTTCTCCTTTTACCTTGTTCATAGAAGAGCAGGTAGCACTCTGCAATTTTAGTAACACACTGTTGGAATGTTTCTGCAATGCTGTATTTTTCTTCTGTTCTGTGAAATGCACCCATTCTTTCTGGATGTATGGAACTGAGGAGATCTGAGCCTTGTTGACTTCTTGTATTAGGAAAATTAGGCATATTGTGAGGATATAGGTACTTTTGTTTTGAAACACAGTGCTTTGAAGAAAGCTCATTTGTTCCTCAAATAATTAAGTTTATGATCACTGCACTTACCAATGCACTTTGTCATTGTTTATACTGCATTTTTGAAACCATCAGCTTTGCTTTTATCTCAGTTGCAGTGTTGTGTGTGTGGATGTACTTCTACAAACAATAGGATACAAGTGTTTCTTATTTTAAAATCTTGATGACTTGCAACATACCACAAACTATTTATTCTTTCAAAGCCTTGCTGACCCGTGTGCTTTTCTCAATAGAATCGGTAGATCTTACAAAGGAAGAAAGTTTGATTGAAATTACTTCTTGAAATGAACACCTCTGCCTGTTAATAGTTTCTTTCATCAGCAGCTGAATATTTTGGGGAACAATTGTTTTCTTTTTCTCCCTTGGCACATGCTTTGTGAGTATTCAATAGCATTTAGTGCACTGGATAGCTTCCACAACGCTGACCAGCGTAAGATGGACCACTAAGGTAGTTCAGTAAAGGGAAGCTAAACACAGTCAAAGCTTTCCAAGTTAAGGACCCATTTGGATGGCGCCTGCAAGCCAAAACATTTGGAAAAGTTACTCTAATTGTGACTGAAAAACCAAGACCATAAATAAAACTGTAAGTGGCTCCAGATCCTAACAACATTGTTACTGCAAATGGGCATTGGTACAACCAAGGGTACATCAGCTCTGAAAATAAAACGCTTTCAACAATGCTTCCTTGCAATAAACTCTCAAGACACTTCTTATTAAAGAAACAACACCAAAACCTGTGGGAGTTGATACTAAAAGCGTCAGCAAACTTTTGTTCGGGTAGTTTTTATGCATGCAGCCAACGTAAACTGCACCTTATATTGTGTAAGACATTAATGAAGATGGCCGGTTGACTGCATGCCCATAAGATTTTTTAAATAAGAATTGAAGAGTAGAAATGAATGTGAGTGGGCAGGGAAGAGCAGGACAGAACAAACAAGAAGAAGTAGATTGGGCATATTGCGGCCACTTTTGATGCTGTCATTGGCCTCCTGTTGCCTACTGAATACCTCGAGGAACAGCTGTATTTCTTGACAGTGGGGCAAACCTCTAGGTTTAGTTCATTTTGAAAAGCCTCCAAAGATTTAGCTGCTATCCAAAATCTATCTGAACCCTGTTGGTCTGGAAACCAGGCTACAGATCTTTTCAAGATCTGGCTTGCTCAGGACTTTGCTCATGTTTCCATTTCTTCAGCCAGACCAGCCTCACCACAGGCGCAGCCATTTTCATGGTATTTTGGTACTTCATTTCCTGTCAGGCCTGAGACCAGGAAGTGCAGAGGCGCCTGAAAATTAAAAACTGAGTAAGAAAGAGTTGGGATCAAAGACCTATTTTTGAACAGTAATGAAGGTCCGAGTTTGGTTCAGGAGTGACATTTTTTATCTGAACAAATTCAAACATTCTTGGGCAATCTGCAGAGTGAAAGGAGGTTACATCTTGCAAAGGACTCAGGGATTTCCAATAATTTTGCGTTTTCTTTAGAATCAAAACCCAAACGCAGACCAAATTTTCTGGTTGATTTAGTATTGTGCTGTGAGGTAGACTTTCAAAGAGTTGACATTATAGATTCATGATGAAGGCCATTTCACAGTGAAAATTTGTAATGCTTTTTTCCAAATTAATATTTGGAAGTCAAAGTAGTTTTTGACTGTGAATTCTGCCCCCTCTTCCTCTCTACTATATTCTACAGCAAAATTCTGGTGACGCCAGTCATTTGGTCTCAATGGCCTAGTGTATTTCACAGGATATGCTTCTGTTCACATTTCTTTATCCACTTCTGGTTATTAATTGCTAATCACTGCCTTAATATCTAGTGGCAGATAAAACACTTTCCAGTGCAGTGCTGGAGGTGAACCTGGAAAGAGAAAATACTTCAGCAAAAAATTGCAATATGCTAATCTCACACAGAATAATTTATGCCAAAAGAAAAGGAGGGATAGTGACATGTAACACAATATTGTCCATAAGCAAATAAACTTAGAGACGTTTATTTAGTTAAACAAAAGCAAATAAGCAGAGAAGAGAAGGCATAGCAGAAGTACCTGTATTTTTTCCCTGCAGTTTTTCAGTCATTGCCTAGCTACCCCCTGTACATAGGGAATTGGTCTGAATTACAGCCATTGCTGTGGTGCAGTGGTGCGCATGGGATACAAGGATACCAATTTCGGTTGTAGGGAAGTGAGAGCTGCCTAGAAGAATATAAACTAGTTTTTAGATTGGTGTCATAACACTTAGTATCAGAGGGTTGCTGAGTATGACTTTACCGAATTACCAGTGGTCATCAAGCAGCAAAGCTAATGCAGTGTCACATCTTGCCACAGAACCTGTGAAGTCAGTCTCCCAAATGGAAGTTTTAGCCAGTCCTTGCAGAAGAAATGGCTTTAATGAGTTAGTAACTGCCCTTCAGTGAATTTTTTCCCCTCTCTAATTTATTACCTTTTGAAAATGACCACTAAGTGTTTCATCAGCTGTTGAAAATCCAGGCTAATAGAGAATGCAACCTAGAATTCTGGTCAGGACAGAAAGAGAAAACATTTCCTGAAGGCGATCCTTTCCAGCTCTCTCCCTGGCTTGCTCACTGGGTTGCTAGAAAACTTGCTTGAGATTTACCTCATACCTACCCAAAATGTAGCTTTTTTGCCTTCATTTACTTTAGGCTACTTGTTCTGTCATCTTCTGAGTCACTGAGTAAAGATTTTTTTTTTTTCTTTTGTGTTGCCTTAAATTTGTTTTGAGGATGTAATAATATACTTTCTTGTCTTTTATGTGTTCATTGTTAAACTGTGTACAATTATGTCATACATATGCTATAAATCTTTGAATGTGTCCTACAGCACCTCAAGAGTACTCATGCAAATAATGAAAAGTTCCTTAACTTTGGAATGCTCTTTAAGTCATGGCTTCATGCTGTATTTTGCAGATTTTTAGAATAAAATTGCTGCCATAAAGTGCTCACGGTCTTTTTACTTGGGCTACCTTTATCATGCGATTACTAATATTCTGACCTTTTTTCAGAATTAAAACAAGGTACTGTCAGTGAGTGAACAGTGTAAAAGCTCAGGAGAGATCAATATATTTTTTGAAATGCAATTAGCGACAGATAATTTTATTGGTATTCAGGATGGACTCACTATGATCCATGTAGCAAGCTGCAGTTCATAGAAAACCTGCAGATTGCAAGTGTTCTGGATGTCAGGGTGGGAAGGCAATGGCTCAGTTGCATTATCTTTTTCTTGCTCTTATCTGGAGTAAAGTGGAGGAATGGTTGAGTTTAGTCTGAGTAAAATCTGCCATTGAGTCTCATTACTATTCTGAGGGTTGGGGAGAAGAGTGGGTGACATTTTAGCCTACGTGCAAACTGTTCTAACCAAATTTTAACTGCAACATGTCTACTTGTGCAGAAATGCTGTTAAATAATTCCGTGTGTCTGGAAGTGTCACAGAATTCGAAGTGTGTGAGCTGGGGACCTAAATCATGCCATCTAGAGAATTGCTTCCCAGATGTTTTTCTTTGCTAGATGCTGCTCTTCACATCTAGCATTTCTCTGCAAATGGTAGAATCTAGGGTTTGGG
The DNA here is from genome assembly GCF_015227805.2 of Hirundo rustica. Lineage (NCBI taxonomy): Eukaryota > Metazoa > Chordata > Aves > Passeriformes > Hirundinidae > Hirundo > Hirundo rustica. The sequence continues at coordinate 41,827,306 of NC_053452.1, forward strand.
GCCGCTGTTCTGAGAACACAAGGTAGAAATATGGCATTGACAGCATGTTAGAAAGATGTTGATACTAAAATGTGAGAATCTCTTCTCAGTGATGGTGATACGTGCATGCTGTCGTTGTAGAACACAAAAGAAAGATGAGAAACTTTAAATGTTTTAGAAGGTAAGAGCATAGAAAAAAGGCTTTATTGTCTAATTCTTACTACATTTTATAAGGTGTTCTGATACAGACTTACATGATTGGTGAATAGGAATGACACCTCTCTAATTCCACTGGTTAAACTAGAGATACAGCAAACCCCCACCTGGAGAAAGATTGTTTTGAGAAAGGATAGTTGTTTGCCAAGATTGTTTTGAGAAGAAGCTTTCTTGAGAAATATTTCCTTGGGAAAAAGTTAGCAGCTGCTAGCTAGCTAAAATCTCTTAGATTTAGAAATATCAGGCCCACATGCATGCCATGCTGGTTTCAGTGCACTTGTCTTCATCCTGATTTTCTACAGTCATCCAAATACACTGGGTTCCTCTTTGCGACTGTGAGGTGAGCCTAATGGTCTTAAAATTAAAAGATTTTCTATTAGAAGTAGGAGGACGCGTTGAACACAGCTTACCAATGGTCACTGGTTCAGTTGTCTCGGTTAATTAATTTGTCCTTGTCTGTGCAGGTGAAGAATTATTTATTGTACTTAATCACAGTGTTCTAATCAGTTCTCATTCACTGTAGCCTCCACATGGATGCTGCTTTAGTGCAGACAAAGGGGTGTCAGTGAAACTGGCCCAGGCTCTATAAAGTTATATTTGTTAATGTTGTGATCACTGTACATCACCTTTTTTTACCTGTAGTGCTGTATAATACTGCTCAAGTCCAGGGAGCAGTTGGGGTCATGTGGGCTGATGGGTCTTCTAGAGTGAAAAATCGCTGTGGCAGATGTCACTTTTTAAAGTAAAAATCTCTGTCAAAGAAATGAAATTAAGTGAGTGAAACCTGGTCCATAAGTATGCTACAATGGAGGGTAGCAGATATTGTAAAGATTCCTTTGTCCCCACAAGAGGGTGCAGAAATGAAAAAGACTGTCAACATAGAAACTAAATCAGGCTTTGAGTTAACCATAGGTTTATTTGTTTAGTAAATCATCTCTGGTGTGTTGGATGACTTATTTCTGGAAGAGAGCCATCAAAGATTTAAGCGACACAAAACAAAAAGCGGAGATGAGGGGGGTCTATGCAGATGTTTCTCCTTTTCTCCCCCTGTCCATTCCGTTGCAAGTACAGAGCGGTGGCGCCGCTTGCGCAGCGTCCCCGAGGGCAGGGAGGTCACCTCTCCTCTTCCATGGCACTTCAGGGATGCACCACGGGAGGGAGAGCAAGAGCAGCCGGTCTGCCCCGTCTCCTCCGGGAAGGGCTGGAAGGAGGGGAAGCCCTTGTTTCCCTCCCCAGTGGCTTTAGCCCGGACGGGAGGAGAGGAACAGCTGGGGACCTTGATCTTTCAGCACTTGCCGCTGAGTTGCACATCAGATTAGAACTCAAATGGGGAAAATCTCAAGTGGGAAAAAATTTCAGGTGCGAAAAAGTCTTGACGCAAACTATTGAAAGGTAGAAAAGAGTTCTACAAAAAGGAAGTGACTTTAGTGACATGGCATAGCTTGACATTCATTAACGTGACTTAGCACTCATGAGAGCTCAGAGCAGGCTGGTGTGGATAGGAGGGAATATATGGCCTAACATATGAGATGCTCTTGGCCGTGAGACATGAGCAGGGGTTCAGTCTGCAGAAAGCATATTAATTTCATTGCATGTATCCGTTCTGATTCTTTTTGCAGCATTTATTACATAAATTCTGGTGAGCAAGACAAAACAAAGTGGACAACTTATTTTTTACACTGTATTTAATGGGATTGTATTTCAGATCATGTCCTCCTGGGACGGCAGTTTCCAAGCATGCCAAGTTTTTGATAGATTTCAGCCTAAGTGGATTTAGTTGCAAATCTGAACTTTAAGCAGGAGGTTTTATCTTTCCATCATGTTTTCTCCTTGAAAGTTTCCATAAATTACATTTCGGAGAGAAAGGGAAAGGGTTTTTTGAAAGAAGTGTTCATTTGGTAAATTGCTCTTCTGTTTAAGTTTCCCTTTTCCCAGTGCTGAATGACTCCCCGAGCAAAAGCTCTGTCATTGCTTGATAATGGACTTCCATTAATTTGCAGTAAAATTACAAGGTGATGCTCATGCCTAGATAATTGATTCCACACTGAAGGGAAAATGGCAAAAAGCAGAGCTCAGATGTCTACTTGTCTGTGACTAGTGCAGCAATTTTCTCCTCTGCAAAATGAGTATCAAGTATTTCTCTTATGAAATGTCAGTGTTTATGTTCATTAGCTGCAAGGCCAGGAGAGGTGTACGGCAATGAGAGAGTCAGGGTATTTCCTACTAGGTGACAAAGTCAGATCTGACACCAAGACTAAATGGTTGATAGAGACCAATTTCTACATCTTTGTTACTGGTGGCTGACTCACTTAAGCTCAGTAGACACAGCACTGCTGGTTTGGTAGAGTGACTGGTAAGATAATCACAGGTTCACAATACATGTAGTATTGAGGTGAAAGCAAAGAGCTGTCTGAAACACAGCTGCTAGGAGTGAGCCCAGAGGACCTGGAAACTGGCATCTTTTGGGATTCATAGTTGTGACTGAGCTCTCTCTGGCCACTGTAGTTTTTTCGCCAATATTCTCCTTCCCCTTCCTTAGTACATCTTCAATGTTTACATGCCTTTTCTATGTATAAACTCCAAGCTATTTGTACAATTTTTGTACAATGTTTTGGACAAAAGAGGCTCATGCCTGGTTGGCCTTCTTGGTCTGCCAGTTTTCAAGTTCAGTAATAAATAAATCTTGAATGACACCTTCTTGCAGACGAGACTGAACACAGAAAACAGAGGATATATGCATAGCAGAGGTCATCAGGCAGTTGTGGCCACAGTCTTGTTCCTCACACTTTCTGCAAGTTATCCAAGCTGGTTATTTTGTATAGACTTTCCTATATGTATGTTTGTATATGTTTATACACGCACACAAATACGTATGTTTGATCCTACTCTACCTTTTGTAAAGAATTGGAGCAAGCAATTCAGCATTACAGGAAGTGATCAGCAAAATTGTCTATTCTGTGGTCTTGTCATGCTGTTGGCTAGTGTTCTGCACAGTGCTGAGAGCTAAGTGTCATCTGCTTGGTATTTCCTGACTTGTGAGAGCTTAGTGTTTCAACCTTATCATTGCCCTAAAGCTGGCGTTCTCAGGCTGTGGTATGTGTTTCCTTTCATGGTGCAAAACTCTTTATCCCCTAAAGAAAAAGAGCCCTGAATCAATGCAGCCTGGTCTTTCCTACAAAGAATAACCTGAATGTTTGGAGGCCGCTTCCTGTTTTTGCATGTAGGTCAGATGGAGCTGGAAGCTCCTCTACCCACTGCCCTTCCCAATCTTTCAAAGGAGAAGAGGAGGTGGGCTTGCATGAAAGATGCTTCCATCCTGTGAGTGCAGACCAAAGGGCTGAGAGCTGTTCTTGCTGCTGCATTCGCCACCTCTGAGTATACTCTCTTTTTCTATAGCAGGAGCATCAAGAACCCTCTGGGAAACCTGGTCCAAAGGCTCTCTTGACAAACTCAGATGCCAGGCACTATCAAGAAGCACAAAACTTCTTCCTGTAGTCTTTCTGTGGCTTCCGAATGTTGCATCCCTCAGCTGCAATAAATTCCCTAGATTGCCATTTTCTACCTTAAGATGACCCATGTCAGTCATATATATGTATGCAGGAGTATGCTGTATGCATTCCCGTGCAAACCTTTTCTTCCTTTTGTTTTCCAGCAACGATTGGAAAACCCCCATAAAAGCTTGAAGTTCCCTTGGGGTTAATAACCAGAATGTCAGATATTTTTCCCTTTATGTTTGTGTAATTTGATCTGACTGCTTTGATCTGCTATTTTTTTGTTTGTGTGTTTTGGTCGAAGGGGTTGATGCATAGGAGCCTAGTGTTAGTTTTCATTTGACAAGATATCTAAGTTGTTAGGTTTTGACTGTGTTGGAAGTGCTACAGGGCAGCTGTGTTTGTTAGTTGATGAATTTTTGTAACCTAAAGACTGAAAAGAGCAAAAAGAATATCATCTCCCCTCAAATCTCAGATCAGGTCACTTCGGGAAATGCCTCAAGCAATATTTTTTTTTATTTTAGTAGCTCTTGTGATAATCATTCTAAATAGAGAATTTGAGAATACAGAATAGAGCTTTTACTGCCTGCATTGCTTAAGACAGGATAAGTCAAAAGGTCGCACAGTAACTTTCCTTGTTAAAAAAGTAAATTATTTCTTTAAAACTGCTATCCTGAGTCTTCTCAACACACCTGGGGATGAGGAGACTCCCAAGTGAGATTCGTTTTACAACCATGTCAGGAAATCACACTCATTTAATAGAAATAAGAAGCAACCAGACGTCTCCAATGAAATTAGGAGGTTACAAATAGGACTAATCACATGTAAAAACTCACTATTTCCAGCTGACCGCAATTAAAGCAGTGTCAGAGATGCAATGAAATTCCCTCCAGGGATCTTCATAAAATTGAGACAAACATTAGAAAGAGTGTGCATGCAGGATGGAAAAGTTTGAAAAAAAATGACAAGTCTATCAGAGCTGAAGGGGGGTCACAGTTCATACTCTCCAGCTCTCGTGGTATGCAGGATGTCTCTCAGGAGGAGCCCTGCAGCTATCTGCTGTCAACAGCAGCAAAGCAGGTGTGCGTGTGTGACTGGACTATATGCCTGCTCTTTCTTATACCTGATGTTCTTGCTTGAATAAAGTTCAACATCTTTTAAAACTTTGTGATTGTTTTTTGACTGCTTCTGTTTTTTGCTAGAAAACTGTTCAGCGGAGTGAGATTTAGAAGTTGTTGCTAAAGTATAATTGGAGCTGATTACCTAATTTCCTTTCATTTGTCATGACTGTGAAATAGCCAGAGGGCTGCATATGTCATATACACACTTTCTGGGCTCTGTATTGATTAAAAAGTTGTGTGATGTGTGCCAGGTGTCTGCAAGGCAGTTCAAATGGTGAAGCAGCATGAGTGAGGGGAAGTGAGATGGTTTGCCCCACCACTACACTCTTCCCTCCCTGCTCTTTATTGCTGCTGGATGGTGTTTACTATCGTGAATCAACCCCCTTGTCATATTAGTCCTTCTTACATGTTGTTGACAAATGCAGGTGACTACAGAACCTAAAGGTCCACTGAAATAGCCACTAATTAATGAAATAAAACCTGTTGAAATCCTGTCATTCACTTTTCAGGGCAAATACAGCTCACTCTCTTACTGTGAATTTGGTAAATCGCCTATTACCATAACTGTTACTATAAGACTACCTTTTTTTTTTTTTTTTTTTTTTTTTTTTTTCCCTTGTGAATGTGATAGTTCTGGTCTTTATGGCAAAGGTACAATCTCTTCCAAGACGCAGCTGTTCTTAAACAACATGCTCAGTGAAGGCTCCAAGATTCTTCTGGGAGACAGAGGTTGGCTGATAGATACCTGAGCATGGTCGAAGCACTGTCTCAATTGAAATAGAAGTGAGCAGAACCTGGAAAAGACAGCAGTTAAAGTCAACAGATTGGGGAACTGTGCTCATGCCAAAAATGTGTGAAGAAAAAAGCTTGTCTCAGAATTTTTTATGTTTCTTTTTTTCCCTCAAAACCAGTGTTTGTTTCAAAATAAAATGAATTATAGATAACATGGGCTGTAAATAATGTGCACACATTTTTGTAAAATTCTCTTCTTACAAGCAACCTGCAAGGCAGTCTCCAAATTAGTCATACTACCCCAGTGACATTGACTCTCTGCGCATACAACTCTGTTAAATTAGACCTAAGACCTAAGGATGTGTATGGTTCATCAACACAATCATTAGGAAAAGCTCATGAGAGTGGGAGTGCTAAAATACCTGTTATTCATTCTGACTGCATTATCTGGGCAAGCCCATTCAGTGTCCATTGGTTTCACAATGCTCTCTTTTTCCAAGCTCATGCCTCTCAATCAGTCCTGCTGTCCCCCATGGCCTGGAATCCTGCCCAAGCTTGATTGCAGTATGTCAGGTGAGGTGCCTGCTGCTTACCTGCGGCTTCCTTAGCTGACAGCCTACCATGTTGTCCAGAAGTGCTTGCACATTGTGTTGAAACTCCTGCAGATTGCCTATGAAAACATGGAATGAGGGAGTTTGTGTTTTCAACAGGCAGCATCTGTCTTAGCAACTGTGTGAAACAAGTCACTGCTGTTATTTCAGTTAATGTGGCCAGGACTCCCTCGTGCCCATTAACCTGAACTGTGAATGATGCTGTGAAAAGAAGGGCTGGTCTTCCAGTGTTCAGGTCACTTGCATTGTTGTGGTAGCACACTGATCAAGATTTCAAGCTCTTTCTAGCCCAGAGGTCTACGCTGCTTGCCTTTTTGCCCTCTTAAATAGCTATTGACTTCTGGTGTCTCTCAGATAGACCTTTTTCTTCAGTGCATTTTTCAGGTCAAAGGTGGACACCATTGCAGTATTGCTGTTTCATTTTCCATATTACATTGGGATCTGTGCCGTGGGAATCCATTTAACTGTTATGGTGTTGTTCAAATAAACTGAACTTGAACACTTGGCAGATTTAGCCTGATGGACTGTGAATCCAGATGTTACCCTTCTTCAGCTCATCACCTAATAAAATACATACCCAGTACTCTCTTACCCTAGGGATAATTTATCAGCTGCACTCAGCTTCATTATGGATACTTCCCTTATCCTGTGGAGCGTGGCTGATCTGTCTGGTGAAGTGTAGTCCCACTCCGTGTAGTAGACTGTGTGGGAATTTGTCTAGGGCCCCCTTTCCTCTTAGAAAATATATATTAGGGATTGGTAGGTAACCTGACGTTCTGGTAAAGGCCAGGTTGGTGTCAGTGTGCCTGTAGTGCCCCTCAGAACCACAGGAGACGAGCAAGTTCAAAGAAATTTTGGCAAATATTTCTGCTTTATTCCTAGGTGACTTGCAGGTCACTGCTGTGTTTCTGATTGATGGCTGAGTACAAGAACAACCTCACATCTGAGGCACAGTTGCAGTTGCCCAGTTGCTGCATTTATTTTCCATCACCTCTGTAGCTCTTCAGGAGCCAGTGGAAAGAAACTGAGTTGTTGAAAAGGATGTCTTCCTCATCTACTCAAAAAGCATTTGTGAAAGGCTGAAAATTGCATCAGCTATAGCATGGGCTGCAAAATAGAGAGAGGAGTCACACGTATCCAAAGATAGGTACGTATGGTTTTGAAGGATCAAAAAAGAAAAGCACAAAAGAAGAAGAATGTGTCAATCAATATCATATACAAGATAGCCATCTAGCTCCAGGCAGTCTAGGGAAAGTGCTTTCCTCTTGCCCCAATCATGTATATGCATGTACTGACTCCTTTTTTTTTTTTTTTTTTTTTTTTTTTTTTTTTTTTGTCTTTTTGTTTGCTTTTAACTGTTTTACTTAATTTGTGGATAGATGGCTTTTCATTATCTGAGATTTTAAAAAAATTGTTACCAATAATGAAGCATGTGAAATCTTTCCTAGCTAATCTGATTAGATGAATGTTTGAATGTTTCCTCTTGTGATAAGAATCACGTAATCAAAACTGCAAGTGATTAAAAACTACATTAGCACGTAGGCATGTGGGCTTTTAAAAATAATTTTTTTAAAAGGCAACTTGCCTATGAAATGTTGCATTTTTAGAGGAAACACTTCTGAACAAACAGCTCTTCTGTTTGAAAGTTTTCTGTAAACTTGGTAGATTTTATTGAAATTCTGTGTTTAAAATGCTGATGTTCTAAAGTAGATAGAGAAGCACTCTTACTGTATTCCAGAGAATTGTAGTAATACAAAAGGTCTTGGTTTCCAAAGAGAGCTGACAGGACACAAAAATGAGGAAATCTAGCAATTTTTAAGTAGAAGGATTTTAATTGGAAGGAACTTCAAGCAGCTGCAGTATTTCATGCACAGTGTAACATGGACAAAACTACAGGCTACTATAATTATAGTTTTGTATCAATAACAGAATATCTGCTAAACAGAAATTAATACAGTTTTAAAAGTTTCATGAATTCATTCTGCTTCTGTGAATCTTCTCTAGTCTGAAAGGTACTCTGCAAAATTAGCAAATTCTGCAACTTCTCTGATTTAGCTTCTTGTTAGCAATCACACCATCTTATTTTATTCTTGAAGACAGTACAGAAGTATTCACTGTTGCCTTTTTTTTTTTTTTTTTGCAAATTTCTTGAGAAGTTCCTCTACCATTTTTAGTATGTGAATATTTCTGATGACAGATTTGATGTATATCATAAATGTGGCTCATTTAAAAACCAGCTTATCAAGCCCTCTCTTCAGAAAAACTATAGCTTTAGTACAGAGTAGCTAAAATATCCAAGGGTGTTGCAGAATTTATAGAATTTTTTCTGGCTTTGAAATATCTTATAAAATCAGTTTCTGTTCATGAAAAACTTGTAGGCATAACAAGTACTGGTTAATTGTCATGCCATACAGGACAGTCTTTAGGTACATCTGAACGATGGGACAAACTGACATTTGAATTTTGAATTATTATTAACAACAGACTGAGATAAGAGAGGTCAAGCTGTTGGTGGTTACTTTTGCTAAATTTGTTTCTGACCAGGCATATCAAAATGTTCACAGGCAGCTGCAGATTTATCCCTGAAGAAACAGGGAAAAAAACCTCCTTATGTAACTGTTACCAAAACTAAACACTTATAAAGTAAAACTGTTTATTTTATTATCACGGTTTATTTTTCTGTTTCATATTGACACTCTTCTTTGCACGACAGATATTATCTGTAGAAGTATAAAGATGTGATTTGGGAGGTTAGAAGTATAAAGATGTGATTCGGGAGGTGTCTCCAAAGATCCATTTTTGAAAAATCCCAGGCTGTTTAAGTAATGCATTTTTAAAGGTATCTTTGGTGTTATACAGAAAATTGCTTTGTTTTGTTGTGCAAGTTCCTTTACATTTATATCACTTTCATGATCCTAGTGTCAGAGTGACCTTACCCATATCAAAATCTTTAGTGTCAAAATAGTCCAGCTGTTTTCTCCAATTACCCTAATTACCCAATGTCAAAACATCCCAACAACCCAGTCTAAACACATTTGAGTCCAACAAATTAGCACATGTAAGGCTTTTTTCTCATATTATTCAATTAAAAATGAATTTCCCTTTCTCGGTCCAAAGAAAATCATTACACATTCGTCTCAGGGGACCAATTCTTTTTTACTTGGACCACTTCAACTGCCTCTTAATATGGTAAAAAATGTAATGTAAAAGGCAAGAAGTCAACATTAGAGTGTCAGGTGCTGTGAGGACCAGGGAGTGGGAACAGTGAGGGCTCCCTATGGGCAGGCAGAGTCTGTCCCACCCCCCACCAGGAGCAGGCAGCCGTGGGGGCCTGGGGCAGCCCCAGCCCCTGGCATCACATCCTTCCTGTATGGGCTGCTCTTTAATTGGGAGGCCACTTACAGTTTGGAATATGGGCATGGATGAGCAGAGCCCATGTTGAGGATGGAGTGTGGCAGGAGCAGTGGGTCAGGCTGAGGCCAAGCAGTGAGGTTTTAGCTGGAAAGTAGTTCTGTGGGGATAAGCCTCAGCTGGCTTGTCACCTCTCCAGCAGGGCATGGGAGCCCCTCTGCAGGGACACCAGGGGAGAGGGGCTGCCAGGGGGCTATGCTGTCTCTCCATTGATCCTGAGCTCAGACTGCCAAACCCCTCTGAAGGGCATCATCTCAGGACCCCTACATGGAGATCCAACATCGTGTTTAAGTTCCAACAAGCAGGATGTGCCCTAAAAAATCTCTAATCTGTAAAATAATTCTTTTGATGAAAAATCCTGGCAGCCAGGTTTTTGATCTGGGCAAGGTGACACAAACCAGCTTAAGGCAAGCACGGGCCAAGCTGCTGTTTCTAGTTTTACAGGATGAAACTGGGTTCGTTGGTGTCTATATAAGCACCCCAGTAAACCACCTCTTCCTTCTAGTTGAGTTACATTGTACTTTCTATAATTCAGATTTTATAGCTTTAATACCTATGAGATACACACACAGTAGAGACAATTAACTTCTGATTTGTTGACATATGCCATGCTGAAGTTGCTTTGCTATTTGTGAGTGAAGATTTTTCCCTTGGAGTAGGAATATTAAAAGAGGGTAGCACAGTAAAAAACCGAAGGACCTCATCATCCCCAAAGTCCTGGAAAGACTGAACAGAGAATCTGCAGAAAACTGTAGAGGAAGACAACCCTCTGTATAGTGAGCTGGTTCAGAGAGACTTTGGAAGCAGTTTGTATGCTGCAGCCTTACAGCTAATCACCCAGTGTGCCTAGGGACCATTAGGTTTTGTAGGTTCCCACATCATATTGACTGTTGCTTTGCAAGACAGCAGTCCAGACTGTTGGCAGCTTGTGTTCGTATAGCTGACAGAATGGCACTGCTAGGTAAAGTTTCCGCACCCACAGTCCCCTCAGGTGTGAGTAGCAGGCTCTTACATGTGAACAACACTTTCCACATTGCTTTCCCTTCTTCCCACGCCCTATAAACCAAGAAGTGCAAGTAAACCTTGTAGAAGCATGGACAGGCTGCCAGAGACAGCAGAGAAGAGGAGCTGCAGAGGGATGTGTCCGTGTCTGTGTGCACACCTGTGTGCCCAACTGAAGGAAGCACAGGAAGGACAGGTGTTTATAACTGTTATTTATAACTATTATTTATAACTATTTCCCTGCTGCGCAGCTAAGTGTTGATCAAACGCTGCTGGTATCTCAGTGTAACTGTGTTACCATGGCGCAGTGCCCAAGCTGCTGTGGCTTTCAGAGCTGTGCAGCAGGGAGTAAATATATGCATCTACAACAAGACTAATGTGGCAGTACAGTTCCCCAGCAGGCAATGCAGGGATGCCCGAGATTACTGTGCTTGTACTTGTCACATATGTCTTAAACGGTTCTCAAATTTCTGAAGCCTAAAGTGAATAAGCAAGTTGTTGTAGGTAACTAACGGGTATGTGGCTCGCCTTCAGATGTTCAGACCAGAAAAGCCCTAGTGAAATCAGTTTCTACTATATTGCAAGGTCTGGTCAGAAATAGTTCTGGACCACAACAACTGATCTCATGTTGATGAAAGATCAGATTTCGTGCCTTGTGTTTGCAGTTATGAAACAAAAGGTGCTTGCCAGCATCAGCTTTCCTGAGACAGCAAGAAAATAGACATTCTCTCCTCCCTGAAGAAAGAAAAAAAGGATAAAGAAGTATTCATTTCTCATTTTTTGCTGCAAGAGAAATATTTTTACTTTCACATTCTTATGTTACCATATCAGGATTTTTTTCCAGACTTTAGGAGAAATGTTTACACTGAAAGCACTTGCAAAGTAATTTATGTTACTGTTATATCTGGTCATAAAGTTGAACACTAAACCGAACTCATTTATGGGATTTGGAGCTGACTTTCCATTCATAGTTAATATCTTTGATCAACTTGAATAAATAAAATAATAGGAAGAATTATAGTATCTTACAGTTGTCCTGGAAATTTTCATTGCTAACTGATTGTTTTTTCCTGCATTAGGCTCGTTTGACTTCTTTTGATGTCTTTCTTCAGGATAGGCAGTAGCTCATGAAATGATTAAAGTTTTCTACAGGAACTGCTTATTAAGAGTTTACGTGGGGTAAAAATTTTATCAGTAAGTCCTATCTGCATTCATGGTGAATGTATTAACTTTGAATGATCCATCCCATTCCTCTCTGAGATTTTCTTGAAGTGGTGGAGATTTTGTCATATCATTGTAGTAGCCTTGTTTTTTTAACATAATGTAGTTAGAAACAGACTTTTTCACCGATATAAACTTAATGTGTAGCGCATCAAATGGATGATATGTATTTAGTGGGGAAAGGAGAAATAAAACCTGTTTTCCATTTGCACCAGTTCTGTGTCAAGGAGATCTGCTGTAGCTGGCTATTTAGCTAGCTCTTTCCCCAGCCTTTTTATAGCTGGTGGTGTAGGGAGTCTGATCTGTTAGGCTGGGGAGGGTCTGAGTGAGCTGTTGATGGAGCTGAGGTGTGTGGAGGGGGCAGGACTGCCAGTGCAAGTTTGCCTTAGTGCTCTGTGGGGTGTTGGCTCTCAGTGTTTTTCACAGTGCTGCTGCTGCTAGAACAGACTGGGATTTCTCTGGAGGGCTTTCAATGGATTACTTCACTGTAACTGGTAGCTCAGATGTGCTGAGCAGAGCTCCACAGCTTCTTGTGGTGCCAACAACAGCGCATAACGCTTGCTGCCTAGGTAATCAAGACAATATTTGATATATTCTGGTTTGAACTAAGTGTTTGGGCCAGAAATGGAATCTGGTGGAGAGACCATCCCTAATGAAAGTTCTACTCTAGATGACTTTAAAATTCTTGTTTTTCTGGTGGAAGAGTAGCCTGTGCCTTTCCTCTGCTCACTAGAGCTGAACACAGCCTGTGTGCTGCAGATCTGAATAGGAGTATTTTTTCCTGTTCCTTCTGTACTTTCTATGCCTTTTTTTAGATGCCATCTATAATGTGCATCGCTAGCAAGCTATAATTTATGAAACATTTAATTCCTCAGCTAAAGGTACCAACGGGGGGGGGGAATTCCAAGGGTTAAAAAAGCATTATGGTTTTTATACTGAAGGACCCTTGAAAATATAGATTAATAATTTGGGAACTAAACTCTTCTCGTTATGTCAGCCAATGTCACTTTATTATGCAGCCATGTCCCTGAGGAGAATGTCCATTTTCATGGGTTCAGTCTCATTTTTTTGTGGCTATTACAAACATTGAGTAGCTCTTTGAGCAATGACATCTCAGAGGGGCAAGCCCCCTTTGCAGAACCCATGCAGTCACCTCCATGACCTGTCCAGTTCACATCTAATGTATTCAGGGCAAAGATCTCTGGGACTGGGTGAGGTAAGACCCTCAAGTGTGAGCTTGTAGAAGTGCTTTTGTGGTGTGGTTTATGTACCCTCTATGAGAGTGGCAGTGTCAAGGATTCTGCTAAACTGTATTTGTTGGTCTTTTTTTAACCTGGTGGAGGGAACTGTTCAAATCCTACTTTTGGCACATGGAGGAGACACAAATTCATTGGAAAGAAGGACTGAGAAACATCTCATCTTTCCAAGCACTTACAAACTGAGTGCTTCTGTTAAGCTGTTTTGGCCTAGCGGCAGCAGAAACCTATAGCTGTTCGGCAAGAACAAATGAGAATTTGTCCAGAGCAAATTGAAATTCTTCAACCTTGCCTTTTTGGTTTGAATAATCTGCGGATAAAGCTCTGCTGCCCGTGTAGTCCTCCCTTAGGGAGAGCAGCGTGCAAGAGGAGAGGATTTGTTAGGCAGGTTGTTGTGTTACTCAATTTGAGCAACCACCAGTATAATCTTATATGGTGGTGAACTCTTACATGAACTGAACTTTAGGGTGGATATAATGCCAGTTTGCATGTCATAACCTAACCTTGGTGCTCAGACATCTGTGGTTACTTTCAGAAAACAGGATTTTCCTGCACTAGTATTGTGTGTGATTCATTCCACAAGTTCATGGTTGGGAGAAATAAATATGACCCCTGTTTCTGGGGGTGGTGGCAAGGGGAGGATGTGAAGAATGTTGAAAAGATGTTCCCTAGACCACATTAGAGAAGCAATGGAAAAAGGAAGAGTTATGTCTCAAGCCTTTATAGCCCGTGTGCATGTTGCTGTGAGTTCACTCAAAATTGCTCTTAACACAGTGGTAATATTCTTAACTTAAGCTGCTACTGCGTATTTAAGTCTTTGTTGCGCACGGGGCCATCCTGCATCAGTGAATTCTCAGCACATATCCCAAAAGGGAACTCCAAGGCATTCTGCTGAATACCAGCCCCCATACATCTGTAAAGCCCTCCTTTTATTTCACAGTTGTGATAAAAGGTGTTGGATATGTGCATTAGATAACAAAAGGAATTTTTTTTCTCATTATATTTTTTCTCCTTGTTTAAATGGGAGTCGTTTCACAGCTGTAACTTGGGAGATTTTGACCCGTAGTATTTGCGGGTGGGAACACAGTGATGGATTACTGACATCTGCTATTTATTTTGTCTTCTGTGAGATGCTGCTGTGTTTAGTGATGATAAACAGCATTTCTCAGTGATTCTGGATGTGCCCGTATTAGTCAGCTACTAGTCAAACTGTTCAGTTACAAGGATGAAACTAAAATAGTTAAACACACTAGGAGGTCCTGTATGGAATACAGACTTTAACCATAATATTCTAAGGTGCCAGCAGATGAAAATTGCACTTTTCCTGCAGGGAAAAGACAGATAACACTACCCAATATGTGCTCACTTCAGGATCAGGAGAATAAACCCTACCGAAGGTTGTATTACAAATGGGTCCTTTCAAGAGTTCATCAGCCTCTTTGGTTTTCTTGTCTCTTAGTAACAGAGGAGATTGACATCCAACTGGCTCCTGAAATATTGAAGATCTTACCTATTTGAGAAGAAAAGCACTATAGTTAGCAAAACTTTACTGAATCCTGTAAACTGGATTGAGTTAGCTAGTTTGGAGGAACCAAGATTGTAACCATGGAGCTTTTCTATTAATAGAATCTAAAAGGGATAAAACACAGGATAAAGTAGTAAATTGTTTCTTAATCTGCTAGGAAAATTCCTGAAGCTGAGCTTTTTCACCACAGAGTCTATTACTTGCAGTAAAACACATCAACTGAAATGCTGCAATATAGTTAAAGAAATTTTCATTTTCCCTGTGTAAGCTTACAGTTAGTAAAAATCCCAGGTGCTGCCTGGATCTGAGAAGTAACAAATTACAAAATAAAACAAAAGAGAATTTTACCGTGAGTTCTGAGAAGTTCAGCTAAACGTAGATGGGGATGCATTTTTCTGGTGATTCTGCAGTCTAGGGAAGGTTTAAATGTCGTAGGAAAATGGTGCATAACACATTGTGTTCAGGTCTGGTTATCTGCAGGTACCCTGTGTATTGCTTTTCTCTATGAAATACAACAAGTGGTTGTTACATTTATTGGGCCAAAACCCCCTGAACACTGATCTCACCTGGAAGCTTTCAAGTCCTGGTCTCATAAGGAAATGTCCTTGAGTTACCAGTGCTGAAAAAGGGACATTTGTTTAACTTTTGTTTGTCCCATTTATATAACCCATCAATGTACTGATCAATCTAGTTAAGGATTTACCCTTTAGGGAGTCAAATGAGTTTAAAACATAAACTGTAAATCTCTCTAGCTGTAACCTGTAGGTAGGCGTATTTCCCCTGAGACAATAGCGCAGTGTGGGGAAGTTTATCGACTTATTAGAGGAAAATAACACTGCACCTCAGCATTTTAGGTACTGCTAATCTAAATTGTGTAACTTGCAAGGAAAAGACACAGCTGTGTACACCAATGTAGTTTACAATGGCTTCTTACAGAGTCCAAAAACCAGTATTGAAAGACAAGCTAAAATTAATCAGTTACTTGGGAAAAAATTTTCCAGGTGTATTAAAGTCTTTCACTTCCACAAGCTATCTTTTCTGGTGACAAATAGCCAAGAAAGATGTTTAGATAGAGATGGGTCTTCAAAGTACAACCAGCAGCTGCAGTATTTAAAACTCTACTCCATGCAGGGTAACACAGTTCCACTTCACAGTTGTGTTTTTGCAGATGATACTCTGACAGTTTTGGAAAGTTTGCTTTGCACCCATCAGAAACAGAAATAGCTGGAACTCCCATTTCCCTGGTTCTTTGAGCCACAATAGAAGACCACAGAAATTTTCATTCAGCCAGTTGGTGTGTGAATTCACCGCTGTAGCTTTATTCACACAAAAGAAGTTGAGTCTCCTGTCTGTGCCAAAGTGAAGAATCATTGCAGACATGCTTGGTTTTTCATAATGAGTGCTTATCACCCTTAAATGTAGATAAAAAAATCCAAGCAGTCAGAGATTGAAAAAATCAAGATCAGCTACTTCCAGAAACCTGTATTTTATCTGTGTGTATCCTCTTAAGGTACAGCTGGGCTGAAAAAGTGTCACCTGGTCTTCTTGGAAACAATTGACATTTTCCCTCTTATTTCAGTATTGACTGGAAGATTTTAATTAAGCTATAGATGTTACTTGCAGCTGTGAATCAAACATAGGGGAATTTTCCCGCTCTTGAGTAGTGGAGAAGTTGTTGTTTCCTACTTTCTACCTACCTGACTGAAGAAAGATACTAATAATTTAGTTTACTGGATGCAATCTTTGGGTAAAACAGTAGCTCCCTTCTTTGCTCTAACAGTAAGCAGTATGTTGTTACTGTTCTGACCACAGTTTACGAAGTCAGCAAAATAATATAATTTGTTTCTATAAATCTGACTTTGTATGTTTTTCTTGTATTTAATGTAAGAATCACAGCCTGAGTAGTAGTAAGGGAAATTTCTCATGCACTTCCTTGGGAACGTGACCTTGACTCAGATACGCTTTAACTGAAATAGTTCTATCCTCAGATCTTTCCATGCTCAGAATTTTTTTTAGGTACTCAAAAAAGTGGCTGTAGCAGGTCACATAGCCTATGTAAAGAAAAGAAACTATGCCCAAACCCACAAAACTACCAACAAACTTTTGATTTCAATGTAAGCTGGTTCTGAATAGATAGATAAGAATGCAGGTATGCACAAAAGCAGACTGATGTATCAAAGTTCCCCATGTAACCAAACCAAAAAACACCAGGACAGTTTTCCCCTCTTGTTGAAAGCATTGAGTTTACTCCTATAGAACAAACAAAAACATCTGTGACAGGTGTTGCAGTGTGAGTTTCTCTGAGACAGCAGAGTTAATTTATGGATATTTGGAAACAATTACAGCTTTTGTAGTTTGATTTTGATTAGTAGTGTCACTGTTGATGTGGAGACTCAAGAAACCATATTTCTGTTCACCCTCTTTGCTCTTCGTGCTCAGATGACAGTAAGAGGTATAGCACTACTTGTTTTTAACTAACATACATACTTTTGTTATATTCTTCAGGTGGGCCTGAAAAAATCAGTTCATATCCTTGTAAGTGTTGCTCTTTTTCTGGCTGGGAGGAGGCTAGGGATCTGCTCTGAAGGTTGCTGTTGTACCCCAGAGACTTGTTCCTTTTGCTACCTGGGCAAAATCTGGAGAAGTGGCGAAAGCAACTGAATGGGAGAAAGTAGGCAGAATGTTCTTTCATTGGGAAAAGATAAAATACTGATTAGTTGGGAAAAAATATGTATTGAGAAAAAGGCTCTCAGCTAATTACAGTAAGTACTAACATCCAGCACAGAGCTTCAGTTTTGCATTTTTGTTCTTCATTAGTGCCTGCTGAAGAAGAGGATTTGGAGCTGTCTAACTACGCTACTTCGAAAACTTAAATTACTGGGTTGTCATAGCTCACAGTGAAAGGGGAAATGAAGACTTATTTTGCATATTCCCAATATTTCTGAATTGTCAGCTTGGTTGCCAGCATATACCACCCCTGAGAGAAAACATCTGTGGCTAGAGTCAGTAGACCTTTAACTTAATTTGAAAGCACTTTCTCAAATGTGGAATTACTGGCCTAGACTCTAGGAAAGAAACCTTTTTCCCACAGCTAACTGTGTAGTCTACATATTTGGGTTTGGACACTGATTCTCAAGAGTGGGAAGATGATTTAATTTTGTTACTGGGTTAATTACTTCTTATAAAATCATTTTCACTATATCCACTTAAAAAGATTAACACTTTGAAATTTAGAAAAAAATAGGCTATTAGGGAAGTAAATATTGAGTACATATTCCTAGATGGGACACTTCTATTCTGATTCATACTAAGGGTGTGTAAATTCGTTTGATTAATAAGATTCAGCTTTTAAAAATAAAATTAGTTTGTGTTTTGAATTTTATAACTTAGCTTCAAGTTATTAGCTCTTTGTCTTTGCTGGAAGTTTAGAAAAATCTCTTGAATGAGGAAGATATTTTGCTTGTTTATTACTTTCTGTCAAGTTTGCTTGCATTTCAAATGTTTTCATAATAGGTAAGTTCTGCTTTTTAATGTGTAAGCATTCAATGACTTGTCCTTGTCAGTTGTCCTATGGGAGGAAATGGGATTGCTGTTGTTAATGACATTAAGAGTTCAATGTCTTCCACAAATATTTGAGCAAGGAAACAGCTGAGGTTGATGGATAATCTTCACAGAAGCAGAGTTCTAACTGTAAGCAAAAACTTGGTTTAGAACGATGACAATTTTTGCGTGCTGGAAATGGTTGAGTTCTGTCACCAGTGTGCCTACAGCTTAACTTTGGAATGATCTATTAACTTCTAATGATCATGTATTTGTTGATATAGCAAATTAGTGGTCACATCTGAGCTATGGACAACAGATTTATAATTTCAGTGGCACATCAAGTTGTCAAGTAACTTTCCTGTTAACATGTTTATTTTCCATGTTTCTTTTTTGTTTTAGACCAAAAAGTACTTACTGTTTATGTTCTACAACTTAATTAACCAGTTACCACAAAGCCTTTAAAATCCAAAGTAGGTTGCCGATGTATTTGGTGTGATATATTAGTTAAAATTACAGCAAACTTTGAGTTGCTACAATTTATATAGACAAGGGCCTGAATCAAAACTTTGGATCCAAAACATACCGAGCTTGAGGAGGATTTGGATTCAGATCTAAACTCTGTGGTTTGAGTTTTTCTTTAATCACATGCTGTTACAAACATCTATTTCATGTTTCTAAACTGTCCCAGCTGTGCAGAGTATTTCCTTGAGCACATTGGACTTATTTTTACACAGATGTAAATCAGAAGTAACTTTGCTAAAAGTCAGTGCAACCGGTGCCAGTGGATGATGCATAAGTAAAGGTCTCTGCTGTCCCTATGATGTCTCTCTATGCTAATAATACAGAAATTACATGTATTCATTGCATCCACTTTGGGAAGAAGCTGTCTGCAAGTCTTTGCATGTACAAGAACGGGATGCAGGTGTGTTAGAAAACACAGAATAGAAACGAGTTGGAATGGCTGCTGTGTACAGTGGCCACTTGCCACTTTTCTTAAGGTAGTGCTCAGTGCCATTGCTGCAACCCCCTTCCCATCTTTCTCCCACCTCATTGGTTTCCTCCAGGCTCTGCTACAACCAGTGAATTCTCTTCATGCATTTTGTAGCCATGTCCTGTTGCACCCTGTCAGTTCACTAGATTTGCCATTGTGCTGTTTGCCTCTCACCTTTAAGGCTATCACTCATCAGCTCTTAGGAACCAACATTATACAGTATTTGAGGTAAAGAGATTATAAGACCTGGATCAAGTGTTGATTTCCACTCCAGCTTTCCCTATTGAATTACATAAAGGTTTCAACTGAACTTGAGCTATAAAGAAACCCAAGCCTTTCTTTAGGTTGGACAGAGCTTGTAAAAGTTCTGTGTTTTTGCGTCTGTCATTCCCCATCCCTCCATCTTCATTATTCTTGCATGCATATCTGGTTTCGGATTAAACTGTGGCTTTTCTTGTGGTATTTCTTGTCCTGGCCAGAAACAGAAACTCTGGGAAGCATTGCTGCAGAATCCTCTTGTTGAGTGTTCCTGTGTAGTTTTTCAGGCTTGCTCAATCTAATCTTTGTTTTTAGATCCTCACTGGATGAAAATTGATTACCATTCCTTTACCTATAGCTTTATTTGGATGCAATTGCTATTATTCTGTTTCAGCAAAGGAGGTGACTTGACTTATCTGTACTAGTGAAAGTGATCTGACTTGCACCATATTATGCCAGCAATGAGAAACTGCCTTACAGATTTGTATTTTCCAAAGATGAGATGTGGTCTCTTCACAGCTGCAGTTCCCCTGGAGGAAGATTGTCAGACTTCTCATTGGGGGTTGTTCATTCTTGCCTTTTCCAGCCAAGAACAATATTAACCAGGGTCAGTCAAGGGTAAGATCCATGCAGTTACCAGTTCAGTTATGCTTAGCATGAAAATATAATCCACTAAGGGAGCACGGCAGAAAACAGTGAGTCCCACAAAATGTCACATTGCATATTCTATCAGATAGAAGAAACCGGTACTTCAGGTGGCTCTGGGCAAGTAATAAAATAGAGTGTAAGAAGATGGTTAGATCTACAAACTCTTAAATGAAGTACTAGGTCTTGGCTAAGGAACATAAAAATCCTGATACTTTATTTTCAGATGGCATTCAAGTTTGTGACTGTGAGGCAGGAAAGGATGAACAATCAAAAACTTCTTCCCCTTGAGTAAAGCAGTATTTCAAAGATTGCAAGCAGTGTTAATCCTGGAAGGAACAGTGGAGATTTTCTTTTTGTGTACAAAAATAGATGACTAGGTAAACTGTTTCGAGAGCATGAGTGAATATTGTAAGATATCAGTTGTTCTTTCAGTATCTTTAGAGCAGCTTAATCAGGTAACAGAAAAATTAAGTCTGTTTTAGCACTACTTTTTTGTTATTCAGAATACATAATTATTGACGTATTATTGATGAGGGGTGGATTGGCACACTAATATGAGAAAGTTATAAAGGTGTCAGAAGGCATGCAAAGGAGGACTACAGAGTTGTTGAAGGGTCTGGAGGGAAGACATAGGAGGAGCAGCTTGGTCACTTGGTCTGTTCAGCCTGGAGAAAAGGAGACTGAGGGTAGGCCTCATTGCAGTTGCAACTTCCTTGGGAGGAGGAGGGACAGGCACCGATCTCCACTCTTGTGAACCAGTGACAGTACCTGAGGGAATGGCCTGAAGTTCTGTCAGGGGAGATGTAGGTGGAATATTAGGTTTTCGCCCAGAGGGTGTTTGGGCATTGGAACAGGCTCCTCAGGGAAGTGGTCACAATATCGACTCTTAAGAGTTCAAAAAGCATTTGAACAGCACTCTTAGGCACAGGGTGTGATTCTCAAAGTGGTCCTGTGCAGGAGGTCCAGTGGTCCAGTCCAGTCCAGGAGTTGGACTCAATGGTAGTTGTGAGTCTCCTTCAGCTCAGGAAATTCTAGACTTCTATGTTATTCAAGCTAATAACCTGTTTATGCTGTGCAAGAACACAACTTTATATCAAAAGTGTTCAGCTTGCATATACAAACAAAACAATAGAGCTGGGGAAAACTCAAAGATAAAAATCAGCCTACATGGTGACTGAGGAAACTTGTGCGTCCCCAAAACTTTAAAGATAGGCAGCTTTATAGTTAGGTAATGATGTATGTTCTCTCACACTGAGCTAAGGCTTAGTTAGGCTTAAAGGTTTAAATTAGACTCTTCATTCATTGCTCAGAATCAAGTTTCCCCTAGGTTTCCCACTTGCTCTCTCTCTTCTGGAGTCTCACTTATGCTTAACAGTACATAGATAACTTTTGGACTCCATCTCCTTTCTATTGTCTGCACCAGGTCACCTGCTCCTTTATCTGGAGTTCAAGATTCAGCTTAAAACCTGACATTTGTCTGTAGTACTTCTGCAGGAATTATTTAATATAGTCTTAAAAGTCACAGGTTGAATTTATTCATACCATTTTTCTCTGTTTTGAAATAATTTTAATGTCACTTCGAGTGCTTGTTTTTGTGTCTTCTGGGTGTAAAATTCCTGTAGCCAAAGAACAAGTTCTTAGTTAGATTCTTGTGCAGGGTTATGTCAGCTGTGCTGAAAGATATTGGAATGTCTCTTGATTGGCATGATTTTTAGACTTAGAAATGGATAAAAGAAAGAAGAATGTTTAGTAATGGGCAGCAACAATTTATGAAGCTGTGTATGCAGCACATCTACCATATCAAAAAATACTGTATTTGTCTATAGTTTTTTTACACGTTCTTGCACATGAAAACATGATACTGTGTTTCACCTCTGTCTGGACAAGACTATTATGCTTTTGAGCTAGGGAGAAAGGAGTTGTCTAAGTGGAGTGTGCTATGGCCCTTTGCATTTGCCTTTTCTAAAGGTTGCAACTGGAATACTGTGGCAAGAAGCAAAGCTTTGACTGGACTGACTTAAGCAATCAGAGTGAGCTGTTCTTTATCATATTAATTACAGTTGACTCATGTCACTTCACCTCCCAAAACCAATGATGGTTGGTTGAGATTATATCCAAACCGGTCATAAGTTACCAATGAATCAGTAAGAGAATATTTTGGGCTGGTATACAAAAACATGTCTTGCTCCATATTTAGTTAGCTTGGATCCTCTTGTGGTTCAACAATATTTTGCAGAAACAAAACATTTTCAGCTTGAAGAAGAGTCCAGTTTCCTTAATAAAACTCTCAGTGCAAGGAGGGAGAGAGTTTAGCCAGTTTGCAGTTTTCATTCCTCTAAGAGCAGCTAGCAGTCATACATCTTACCTACTCTGTGTTCAAGACTTCCTACTGTCATTTATTTTGATTACCTAGAAGCTGTTGTGATATTAAAAGCATGGTGTGCAGCAGATAAATTATATCAGCTTCTTGTAGTGCTAATCCACTCTGCTTTTCCAACTGTGAGAAGAAAAGATTGAGGTGTTTGAGTATGAAAACCATGTTGAGGAACATGTTCTTCTTAGTCAAAGTGTTTCCTATTTTTCTCAGATCAGTTTGTAATTTGGTTGAAATATTGCTGTGAAGAAGCACTGAGGCATAGCTTTTAAACAAATTAGTGGCAAGAAAATCTGTTTAGAAAAACCTTGAAAAATATCCCTCTGCCTTATCCGTGTCTGTTAGCTATAGAAACATTAATGTATCATATCTGGTCTGTTTTGATGGATATATTAACAATGCTGTCATTGTTTCTGTATGTCTGACAGCTACATAAAGAAGTATCTGGGAACTGAGGTGCTCCTAAAAGCTAAAACCCACATAACTAAATAAAACACTATGCTAAGCTTACATATAAAATGCAAGTAGTTAATGCTTAGCCATAAATAAGCCCCAGAGAACTAAAGCAAAAGTCAAGTCTGTGGCCATGTTTAGAGCCTGATCTTGTGGCTTTGGCACTTATTTGATGTTCTGCTCTTACTGTATTTGTCATTCATGGTTTATGAAATGCTTTACAAAGACAAGTAATGATAGTCTGATTTTTGTTGGGGGAGGTCTAAAGAAGCACTGAGATGAAATGTCTTGTCTGTGATTTAGTCAGTTCATTGTGGGTAGAAAGAGTACAAATACTGACTTGATTTTGAGGGAGGCATGGTTATTTTAAGAAGGAAAATTGAAGTTATATATCTCTTACAAACTAAATTGTTGTTGTTCTCCTCTACTCTTTCAGGCTCAGAAACGGAGGATTCTGTGAGACCTTAAATTCAGGACTAAAGAAAGTGAAAAGAACTAAAAAATCCAATCAGTACCACACTTTTCAGAACTTGAGAGAGCTAATAGTATGCAGAGTCCAAATAGATCAACCTGTGTTTTTTCCTCGAACATCATCCTAGATTGCGTTAAAAATTACATTCAGTGAAGGGGTTTTTTTTGTTTGTTTGTTTGTTTTGTTTTTTTTTTTTGTTTTGTTTTTTAATTAAATTGAAACAAAAGTCATAAAATAGTTTACAAAATATCCTCAAATGCTTTTAACAAGAAAATCTCTGTGCCAGTTTTGAAGGACTCATACTGTTTGTCTTGCCATGTCCTTGGTTTGTTAATGAACTGGGCTTATTTCAGCCATGACTAAATCTTATGTAGGAAAGGCCATTTGGAAGGATGACACATGTGGTTAAAAAACAGGAAGGAGTTTCTGGAGTTCTGTATTTAATTCCCAGCATTGCCACAGACTTCCTCTTTGACTTTGAACAAGTCACCACATCTCTGTGACTAAATTAACTGTCTGTAAACTGATGCTAGCAGAAATTTTCTGCTTTAATGCCGAGTTGTGGGGAGAATGTATATTTGGGTATCAACAGCAGCTGCAGAGGACTTAGATTTTTAGCTTTCTAAAACATGAATCCAAGGTGTAGCCATTTTCTATGGGTTGTTCTGATAACGGAAAAATACCACAAAGTATTTGGAGTTGTTTACATCTGTGGTACTTTGGCACCTCTTCATATTCAACAGATTCATAGCAGAACATACTTTCCTACCTGTGAACCTGGGTCCTAGACAGTGATAATGACAGATGTGTCAGTCTGTCCTATGGCAGATGTGTCCGTCAGCTGATGTTGCTGCTCTGAGTAAGGTGTGGGTAGAGCTGTGGTGTAGATTGCAGAGGTGACAGACCTCAGGGAACTTTAATTAAAAGAGAGGGCTGGCCCTCAGGTGCTGTAGGAGATGGCTGGGGATACAAGCTTAGTGTGTGGCATCCAACAGACTGTGCAGCTGACAGAAGGATAACTTAGGTATCAAAGGCAATCTGTTCTAGATGATATGGGACAAATTTTATGACCCCAGGCCTACATCTTAAAGAGAAGGTGACCTCTCCAGTAGTAAATATGGGCATGCTGAATTCACATAAAACATTTACTCTCCTGTTTTCTGAACAGTTAAACAATGGTTTACGTTTGCCAAGGTGCCTGAAAAATACCCGTGTTCATCTAGTCCAAGCCATATTCATGGCTGTATATATTTACACTGTCATTTGTCATTTTTATCCGGGTTACTTTGAATGTGGTTAAGTGCTGTCCACAGAGAGCATCAGTAGCCTGTGGTGGGCAGCTTGTAGTTCTCTTTAGGTGGCTGGCCAAGTTCTTCCTACAGAGAATGGTGGCGAATGAACAATTGTCCTTAGTCCAGTCACCTGATGTTCCCTTTCCTCAGGCAACAGCATAAAGGGAGGTGAGAATGCCTCAGCATCTGCTGTGGAATATGCTCTTTTTTTTTCTCTATGAGGCAGATGACAGGGAAAAAAGATTAAGTTTTTTAAAAACGGCATCACTGATTCTTTTCTTCCTCCCATGTCAGTGAGATACAGTCAAAACCAGCCAGCTCACTGCTGGCTTTTCAGGCCACTACATTCAACAGAGAAACAAAGCTGTGGCTGAGGCTGCTCTGCTTGACCTCATAAGTACTAAAAGGTAAAATAGGATTTATGAAAGCCAGATTCCACACTCGGAGGAAGGTCAAACTTGTAACATTGGGAGGAAGAGGATGTGGAATTGGTGTGATGGGTCTGCCTGTTAGAAGGGGATGGGCTCTCTTAAATATTCTTCCAAATGCTATAATCCGTGCAAAACCATATCAGGGAGCCATTTTCCACAGTGAAACAGGAAAATATTTCATAGGTGCCATCTCTGCCTGTATTTTGCTGGTCAATTCCACTGCATATAAAAAATGTCTGTGACATGGGGTAATTATAGGCTTCTAACAAAAATAATCTTAGAGGAAAAGATTCTCTGATTTTTCAAGTATGGCTAGAAACCACAAATATAAAATATTGCATCAGAAACTTGGGACTGCAGAAATCTTCACTCCTGAACTGTAAAAATATAATTTTATATGATATATAAAATATGTTTATATAAGCTCTTGGTAAGAGCTGGAACTTGCTGGGTCTTAATTTTTTCACTTTGTGGGGTGAGAGGAAATATGACTAAAATGCAATACCTGTTCTTTAGAGGTCTGGGGTTCTTTATCTCTGGTATTTTCAAAGTACCTACAAGCATTTTCTTATCACAAATACAGAGTGTCTAGGCTTTCTCAAGTGTGCAAAAATTAATTCTGATTGCATACCGTTAAAAAACCCCGAAACTCTAAAAAATCCTTGACGTTAAAATTTGTTAAAAATTTTGTTTAAAAAGGATCTCAATAAATTGTTACACTCTTACTCTGTATGTTCTCAGATCCACTATGTTTAAAACCAGCATTTTTATTTTTATTTCTGAAGTGCAGTAGTCTCTTCTATTGTTGATTCTTCATCTACAGTACCCTATGTGTGACTGTCATTACAGCCTTTTTGGGGATTTTTTGGTACTGCACCAACTGTTGTGAGGTCTTTGCTGACTGAACTCAAATGGAAGCTCTTCAAATTCTCCTTCGTTTGGTTTGTCATCTGTAAGAATTCCTTTTGCTATCAAGAAATCTCACACATTTGAGTCTGTGGTGGAAAGGGAGTCATGGCTTGTACTGCTAGTATGACAATTTAACATCCCTAGGATTACTGGGTGATCTTTTAAGACAGATTTTAGAGCTACTGGCCAACTGGTGCGTAGAAGGCAAAGAGCTGCAAGGAGAAGTTCTGACAAAGAAAGCAGAGGCCAATTAAAATGTGAAACAGAACTTGGAAAAATTCTTTTATGTCTGGTTTGGATCATGGTTTGTTGACCCCTTTTATCCACTGCTACATGCACACAAAATTTTGTCTTTCATATTTAAGGGTTTTTCTTTTGAAAAAGTCCTCATAATAATTAGAAGTAAATGGCTTCCTAATGACTTTTTTCCTTGGAAAACAATGGTTTAAATTAAAGGAAAAATGTTTTTGCCCAACATACAAACAAACATACAAGAGTTCCATAAAACCCCAAACTTGAGAGGAAATAGAACTGCCAGTGGTTTGAGAAAACTGCTTACAGGTTGTTGTGTCCCTGTGGAAAGTGGGGGTTTTTTTGGGTTGTTTTTTTTTTTTGTTTGTTTGTTTTTTTCATTAGACTGGCTTGTTAAACCCTTGTATATTCTAAATGTGTACTATTAAACCCTTTGCTTTTAGCATGATTCCTCTTTTTAAACCTAGCAACATGTTATTTTAAGATCAACAGTTTAGCAAGAGCAAAATCTGCCTCCCAGACTCAGCTGCCTGCCTTCTTTCCCAAATACTTTGTTCTGAAGGAGCTGATGGCAGTGATAAATGTAAGAGAGTTAGAGCTCTGCAGTTATTGTCAGCAAGTTAGCTTTATGGCTTGGGGATTAGACCTTTGATGTGTTATCGAGTTTCTGCCCTGCGTGAATCAGCTGCTTACTTGATTTAAATTATAAAAAGAAATGCTCTGTTGTGATATTGTCTCATACTGTGTCTTCGTCATTTGAGATGCCTCTGTGTTCTTTAGTTCCCTAGGAAGAGAAGGCAACCAGCCATATGGAGAGTGGCCAGTTGCCTGCCGATCGTGATAGGCACTAAATAGAGTTGCATAGAAATTCAGTTATAGAAAAGCCCTGTTTAGCTGAGCCTCTCTGTCCCCCACAAAGGAAGATTGTTCCCTACTAGTCTACAAAGCAACATCCATCACTGTTTCACCTTAGCTTTTGAGGGGGTCCCTCTATTCCTTTAATAATCAATTTCCTTTTCACGGAGGTAAGTGCTTCTTATGAAGTTTTCTTTTTTGAAATCCCTCAGTATAATTGCAGCTGGACTGCTGCTTCAGCATGTGGTGGGGGAAGAGCAAAGGTGAGCTAAAAAGGAAGTTCCCCTTTCATGGTTCCAGGAAGAGTGATATCTTACTCTAGGGACGACCATCTAGAAGCTCATTTTCAGGGTTTTGCGTGTCCTGTGTGCTGGAGATTTCTGGCATTCGTGACATTTAAACCTAATGCTTCTTATTTTGAGTTATAGGTCATTGCCTTTAGTTTTATTGTTTTAAGCTACCTCAGACATTTTAAAGGATGTGTACTGATATTCCTTAATCCTAAAAGAAACCTCTCAGATACAGAAATGTTGATCTGATTTATATTTTATTTGCATTTTAAAATAGCTTTTCAATGTTTTGGGAGCCAAAGTATTTTTCAAACAAGCGGCCTTTAAACGACACTAAGAAGTAAAACTTGTCTATTTTCCCAAGTTGTTGCTGAGGTTATGAAAGATACCAGCCAAACAGATCAGCTGTGTCTCAAGAAACTGGCTAACAGGATGGTTGTGCTAGCCCACTTGTATTCTGAAAGCTGGGTCAGTACTTACGAAAAGCTTAAGTAAACTAGAGGATAATTCAATACATAGACAATGCATCCCACTGTTTCTCTGTTTATTTTCTCCCTGTGTGACTTCTGGCAACTGAGAAGAAACACTATAAATGACAGCGACCAGCCAAAGAAAAGATTATGAATAACAATACCACAAGAATGAAGGGCATGAAGTTACCACTGACTTGGGACAAATGCAGAGCAGTGGACACATGACACAGCCAGCAGCTAGTGGATTGTAGTAGATGCAGAACAGAATGTCTTCAGATTAGAAACCCTTTCAATTTGAGTTTCGACTTAATTTTGTGCTAGTTTGTCCTGCCTCTGGTAACCAAATGTTGTTATATTCGTAGGTTTTTGACTCTTTTGAACCAGTATACTTTGCTAGTAATACTCTGAAACCAGGAGAAGCAATTCCAGTGGACACCAACAAAATAAAAAGGCTGAGCTCTCTCTGACTTACAGTTGTGAATAGAGGTGGTCCCTGCTTTTTTTCAGCACTGTACAATTCTGTCATGCTTTCCATCCCAATCTACCATTCAGCTTTCAGGCAATACATACCATAAGTTTCAATGCTGTTTAGCTTTTTGAATGTTGCAAAATGAAAAAAAATCCAGCTGTTTATGTTAAACTGAAGTTAAAAATAACTATAATAAAAATCACAGGAAGATTTTTCTTACCTCTGAAAAGTCAGTTAACCTGTTTTTTGGAAGAAAAGAAAAGGTTGCAGATCATTTGCCCTTGCTAAGGTGCACTTTTATTACTTCTAAATATCTACAGTATTAAATGTTTTGGCTGTTTTCTTCCACAGTGGATATGCCAGGAGGAGTTTGCATAAATAAGTGGATTATTGAAATATGAAGGAGTCCATCTTGGAAATGAATGGATGTAGTCAGATAAAGTGTGTTTTAGGGTCACTTAGAGTATTTATCATGTCTTGAAAATTAAGACTGTTATTTTCTTTTTAATTGTGTGGGGTCAGTGCCAAAACATTTTTCATACATTGTTTTTGATGCTCAGATTTTGCGACTTCTGTCATGACTCATTTGAAGTGGGTACTTTGTGCTTGAAAAGACTGTACTATAGAAGCATTCAAATGAATCAGGGAAAGATCCTTCTGAAAGTATGATTCAGCAGGGCTGAGTGCTACTCAAAAGGAGCCCAAGCCTGCTCCTATTGGTGTCTGTATATTTACATTAGTAGGGATGGAACCAGATCCTAGAATTAAGCTGCTGAAGAGAACAGCCCTTCAAGAGGTATGATTTTACTACCTTTAAGCTTCTTTTTAAGACAAAGGGAGGAAAAAAAGTAGATTTGGACTCGTAGTTCTTGCAGCATTTTCTGGCATTCATGTGTCCATCCTTTCTTGAAAACAAGGAAGAATCTATGTCACAGTTTGCTTCAGTTTCAGCCTAGTCCTTCCTAGTTTACATGGCTGAACAACTGAGATGTTTTGCCTTTTTTAGTAATTTGTGAAGCAGCAGTGAAAAGAAATGATGGATGTGCTGACATTCACCCCACCAGCCCTACATCAATACAGCAAAGCAAAGGTCACTTTAAAAAAACACCTGTTAAAGCAATAAACATTTAAAAAATAACATGCCAAAGCAAAACATATCAATCAAAGCACAACCCTGTTTAATAATTTTCTAAGCTGGTCGTAACAAGAGGAGACTGTAGTTTTGGCAGTGAGGCTCCAAAAGCTTTACCGCACTCCAGGCAGTGAGGGAGTAAAGCACAACAGTGTTCTAATTGATAGGCAGGTAACTTGGAGCTGACTTTGAGTACTAATCCTGGGTGATTAAAAAAAAATAAAAATAAAACAACAAACGCCCACCACAACACAAAAAGCAAAACCCAACAAACCCAAACCCCAGCTTCCCACTCAGTGAAATTGCATACTCTAGCTGTTTATTTCAACCATCCTGGCTGAATTTTATGGGGAAAGAGACTACACATAAGTTACATTTGAAAGGTTTCATGAAATGTAATGAAGCAAAGGTAGTGGTGGTGGGGCCTGTCTGTGTGCAAAGGTTTAACACGGTCCTTTTCAGTAAAACAGTGTCTCAGCAGTTATTAGAGACAGTTCTGCCTCCTGAGTGCCCCTGCAAGTGCACAACCCACGGGAGATCTTTGATAAAGTTATTTTTGAAACCTAGAGCCCACCTCTCTTTCAGTCGTCTGAAACCTGGGACTTGTTTTTTCCCCTTTGTTTTTCAACACTATGGGATAGGTTATTCTCAGAGGACTTGAAACAATTATAGTAGAGCTAGTTTATCAGACTCTCCAGCTCATAAGGGAGAAAGGATGTTTTTAGGACATGATCTGTCTTTTCCAAGGCAGGGGAATCTTATCCTAAAGCTGCCAATTTCTAGTTTTTGTAGTTTACACAATTAGTTCCATACTATGACACCATGATCATGGCTTGCTG
Source organism: Hirundo rustica (assembly GCF_015227805.2). NCBI lineage: Eukaryota > Metazoa > Chordata > Aves > Passeriformes > Hirundinidae > Hirundo > Hirundo rustica. The sequence goes on from NC_053452.1 coordinate 41,857,552, forward strand.
CCCTGGGGAGTGCTGCACTCTTGTGGTTGGGTCAGTAATTTTCTGTGTAAAGAGGGATAATGAACTCCAAAGAAAAAATGTCCATTTTTTTCTCAAGTTTGAGATCACTTCATTGAAATCAGTAATCTACTCACTTGTCGTGAGTAGGTCTGGTAGGGGATCTGGTAGGGGAATATAATGGGAAGATTCTGACGCACACCAAAACCTTTAGCACTGAGAAGAGACAGAAGTGTTTTGATGAGATTCTTGTAAGTGCAAATGGCCTTACCCACTGTAACAGCAAGCACGGGCATGTTCTGGCTCATGAGAATGGGTCAGGTTGGAAGGGACCACAGTGGGTCATCTGGTCCAGCCTTGCTGTTCAAGCAGTTCTCCTAGAGCACACTGCACAGGATTGCATCCAGATGCTTCTCAGATGTCCCCAATGAAGGAGACTTCACAACCTCTCTGGAAAATCTGTTCCAGTGCTCAGTCCACCGCACAGTTAAGTTCTTCCTTTTGTTCAGAGTTTTCTGTTCATCTCTGTCTGCCCATTTCCTCTTGCCCTATTGCTTGGCACCACCGAGAAGAGCCTGGATCCATCCTCTTGACACCCACCTTAAGGTGTTTATACAAATTAATGAGGTCTCCTCTCAGTCATTTTTTCTTAAGGCTGCACAGGCCCAGTGTGTGATAGCTTCAGTGTAAATTCCTCCATGCAAGCTTTACCTTAATGGTGATGTTCTGTATGTTTGTAAACAAAAGGAGGTTTTTTGCAACTCACAATTGCAAGTACACAGCTCTGGGTTTGTCATGGAACAGTCATTAAGGACTCTTTTGCTTCAGTGGGACAGTGCAAGGTGAACAAATCTGTTGAAGATTGGTTGAGTACAGCAGTTTTACAGAGCAGGTATTTTGAAGGTATCTTCTGGCACTTTACTAAATAACAAGGATAAGGCAAACTTAAGTTTTCCATCCATTTCAGTGCCAGGGCTGAATGCTTTCCCATGGCATTGGGATGAGAGTAGAGTTTGTTCTGTAAATATACTTCAGAATCATAGAATATGAGCTGGAAGGGACCCATGAGGATCACCCTCTGCTTCATTCCTTGGGAGAAGAGTGAAGAAATAAACATTGAAAAAATTAGTGGTGTTTCCATGAAGCAGATTAATTGAGACAGAGTAGCTGGTTGGAATGCTCTCTAAGGCAGAGTGTAATGTGGATATTTAAACATCATTGCCTTTTTCTGAAATACACATGGGAATATGACTTTACAGATTATAACTTGCATATGTGGATATATACCCCACATACATATATGCAGACACACATGCATGCTCACACACATACTCACATTATTGTTGTCTAACTCATTTTTCCATTGTAGACAAGCCCGGAGGGAACAAAATATTCCTATCTTGGAGATTTCTACATCTGCCTGTCAGGCAGCTATCAGACAGAAACAGCATGACTACATAAATCACTGTAAATCTGCACATTTTTCACCAGCACAAGGCTCTCAGCACAGAACCACTTTAGAGTGCATTGCTCTATACTTTGTTTGCAGACCTCCCATGCCAGCAGCAGGGAAGTCACACCATCCTATTCAACATCTCACAGTAACGAGATGCAGAATAAAGAAATTGCCTTTCAAAGCTGTAGTCTGCAGTAGGCTTTTCCAAGTATCCATCTTCTCTCTTCTGCTTGTTTTTCAGGCCCTTTTGGCCTTCAGCCCTCCAAGATGAGGTGTTAGTCTCATGTTTTACAAGCAATCTTGAACTGTATTTTAGATTCTGAAAGTAGTTTTCACTTGGTCAAATGGAAAGTCTGTGTATCAGTTATAAGGGATTCACAAAAAATAATAAAATAAAAATCTGCTGTGACTATGCTTAAATACCAGTGTCAGTGGAGGGGTATATAGGTCTGGTCAAAATTGAAGGAATCTGTACATTGCAGAAAAGTTGGTGAAAAACCTCTGATGAACCATCCAAATCTATGGAATTGAATGTTTGTCTTTTTTATAGTCCGCAGACTCAAAACTGGTGTTACAGAAAAGGTTGGAGGTTTCTATCCACAGACAGAAAAAATGGTTTCCTGGTCTTCAGCTTTAGTTAGAAAAGTTATATTAGGGAAAATTAAAAATAGGTTTAGCATAGTTATGAGATATGCTTTACGTGCAGCCTGTTTGTGTTAAGGATGTTTCTACAGGACTGCAAGTATTAGAGACAAGCTGGCCCAAATTAAAAACAAAAAAAAAACAAAAAACAAAAAACAAAAAACAAAAAACAAAAAACAAAAAAAAAAAAAAAAAAAAACAAAAAAAAAAAACCAAAAAAAAAAAGGGGGAAAACTGCCCTGCCTTGCTCAGATTAATCAAACAGTGGCAGCAAATCAAAGACAAATTCCACAGCTGTGCACTATATTATGAAATGTAAAGTAGAGCATTTCCCATAACTGTTTAAGAGGCTTTGAGCCAGGTTCAGTAACTAATCTTTACACCTCATCCTGAGTGTGTCTGTTGTCAGCTTTTCTTCCGGTGCAGAGAGATGTTGGTGCTCCCCATGGCCAGACTGTAGCACTGGTCTTGACTCCTCTGCTTTCTTGGACTGGCAGGTGTATCCAGTTTTTGGCTCTCTAGCCAAACACCATTTTTCTTGCCTTACACTCTGTCATCTGCTTAGGAGCAAGGAGAGTTTCTCTGAACTACAGAGGGTGGGGTAGACTTGTGCACCAGAAATGCGAAGGTGTGCGTGACTCAGTTTTATCTGAAGACCTTTCCTGCCCTTGCAGTGATGTAGCTGCAGGGTGTAGACCTGAGGGAATGACACTCAATCCCAGCATAAGAGTGAACAATGTAAGGTAAAGATGTGTGTTACGCCATAACAATGAGCAAGGTTATATATACATGCAATTTTGATAAATAGTAAGTAAGGAAACTATCGATTTCCTACTCTTAAGGTACTGGAAAAACTTTCTCATTGACTGCAACACATTGCTTGTGGTTGAAGAAATAAGCATCCTGACTGTCCATTGCCCAGTTGTGGCACCAGTGACAGAAACAAAGCAGAAAGATAAATCAGAACAGAAAACAGAGCGAAAAAAGAGCAGAAATATTTTCCTCCAGTTTAAGCAGTGTTTCGTATATCTACTGCTTCGTACTCTGAACTTCAGTAACAGAAAGATGAAAGATTGCTGGGACCATCAGTGATGTATTTCATCCAGTATCAAGATTCTTTGAAGTGTGAGATAGTGAAGGAAAACACTAGAATTCCATGATGCCAGAAATGCATGACAATAAATAATATTTCCGAAGTGCTTGTACCTTTCAAGTGGGTACACATATCTAGTGACTTTAGTGATTAGGTTTTATTAATGAGGTAAACCTAAAATCAAACATTTTTCTGCTGTTAGCCCCATTATCATTCTTTCTTCTCAGAAATACTACCTGAGAATTTCAAGCAGTGCCTAGTACAGAATCATAAGCCCCTTGGAAGCTGGGTGTTGTCAAGTATAGTGCTTTGGAAAGGTTGAAATAAATGATACTGAAATGTAAAGGAAAAGTTACAGCAATTCCAGTTGAGTCCTGCCTCTTAATCTGTGGTATAGTTTTTAGTTGAAGCCAATCTTTTGAAACATGACTAGGCTGGTTTCTGTCTCATTAGGGCAAGAACACCTCTCTTAAAAATGTTTTGCTTTTTAATAGGGTTTAACCATAATTGTCCACTTTCTGCTGGTTGTTCAAAATAATGCCATCTCAGGTTGGTCAACTATTGTTGGCCTAATTTCATTTGATAGCCTTCAACAGAAATGCTGCTTTTTAAGCTTCTCTTTCCGTGAATCACATGTTTGTAGATTAACACAGTTTCTGTTAAATGAATTCAAAGACAGAAATCGGTGAACTAATGCTGAGAGTCAGTCACTTTCTGGTCCATATTGAACCATATTTCTCTCTGTCTAAACTGCCCTATTTTAATGAAAAGGACTATTTTCACAGGAAGAACAGCTCTAAGATGTGCGCCACTACGATCCCAGCTTTTCTGTCACTAACTGTGCTTGTTCCTGTTTGAACAAGTAGCAAATCTTATGAGAAATTCCATAGGCCTTTCTTGTTTCAGCATTAGTTTTTGATGTGTTTATCAATTCCTTCAGCTATGTGAGCAAGAAATACTAATTTTGACTTTTACCATCTTATACTGCTGTAGTAAAGATGACAATGAAGTATTTTCCAAATGTCAATCACACTTTCTGTGCTTTTTTTTTCTAAGTACATTTGCTAGTCTCTATTTCATGCTGTTTTTCCTTACAATTGATTGCCTTTTTGTCCTTCCTGCTCTTAAATCCCTCAGTTACACTAGGTTGGTGGAAATTGTTCAGACGTACAGCCCAAATTCTCCACTGAGGTTTGGACTGACCAATAAGCTATTCAAGTGGTTTTGTCTCCCGGGTATGTCTTCATCCTCTGCTTTTCCAGGTTGCTTGAATATCCTTGAACCCTTAATTTGCCCTAATCTCCTCTAAGGCTTTGAAATAAAAAAAAAAATACTTAAATAAAACTCTTTGGATAAATGCCCTTTAAAATACAGTTTTATCTGTGAATTATCATGCTCTAAAGGGAGTGGATTTTGTTCCTCAGACAGTTAAGGGGATTTTCTGTCCACAGTCTTACTGTCAGACATACCCATCTAAACTCCTGCAGCAGTTCAAAACAGAACAAACGAGGAAACTCTGGGGAAAAAATGGTACAGGGGCTAGACTGCTGCTGTGTGTGATTTTTTTTCTGGTGCCTGGGTTCAGTCCCCTGATCTGCTGCATGATTTTCTGTGGGTCACGAAGCCTTCCTGTGCGTTTGAAAACTAATTCTCTGCTCAACGGGGATGTAGCTAGGAATAAATTAAGGGTGGCAAAGTGCCTAGCCGCTACAGAGGGACAGTCTTCTACACACAGAAAGGCTGTATTCCTTACTTCACAAAATAGAAAGAGGAGATCACTTGACTTGCCATCACCAAATCCACAGTGGGAGTCAGAGGCAAAACAGAGAACTGGATCCAATTTTTTTAAATTTTTTTTTAATTTTTTTACCAGGGGCCCCATGTTGTCAATTTTTCATTGAGAAAACCTTTTCACAGTCCTGGATAGGCCTAATCTCAGTCTTGCAGATGCCTCCCAGGCAAGAAAGGGAACTTTGGATGACCTCACAGGGTTCCCACAGTGCAGCTCATCAGGGCACCCAGGCAAGCCCTGGAGACCAACGTGATTTGGAGGTTGTTCAGAATCATGGATGCCTGTCTTCACTATTACTCATTGTGCAGGTAAAGGGAGATTATTTCAGTTTTTCTTCCTTACCACTCAGCTCACCTAATTATTAATTTCTGTCAGCAAGAAGGATCTGCAAAATAACACTGAAATGGGGAGCGAGGAACATCTGTCCTCCACTTCTGGAAACCTGTAGCTAGATTCCTTGGAGAAAGATTTGAGGTTTGTGTGTAATTAGTGAGTAATTTGCTTCTGAAGTTAATTATTCCTAAAAGTGAAAAATCGCTCAAAATCTTGGGGAAAGGAAGCTTTCCTTTTTATCTTAGTGTGCCACTAAAATATAAAAGTTCTGGTAAAAGTCCAACCATATGACTATTATTTTAAAGTGATACCTTTGAGATAATCTCTTCATTTTCATGCAGACTCTCCAGAAAGACATCTGTATTTCCTCATGTTAAATGATAGGAAATGCAAATAGATGGCAGTTTTAAGTATGAAGATTATGGAGATTTATAACTCTCTTTATATATTTCTTATGTGTAATAAAATGCGGGGGAACTATATGTAGCAAATGGGTTTTTTAAATTTTTAATCCCAAATACTACTCTTTGTCCTTTTTCTTTCTTTTCCTTGAAATTTGCCTCCTCCTGATTTCAGTTTCTCATCTGAGGTTCAAAATTTTCTCTACCTGAGGTTTGTAATGATGAGGTAGCACCAATGAAAACAGGGATTTAGCTGGATGCAGATCTTTCCTTGGGCACCTCATGATGCTTAGGAGACTGATTCCCTCCTGGTAGCTGTATGCCTTGCTTAATTTTGTGCTTATTCAAAAGAAGCAGAAGGATAGAGAAATTAATCTAAGTACTTATTGAGTTCACCTCCTCCCTAGTCTCAGCTTTTCAAGAGTTCAGAAGATTAAGTAATCCCTTTGTTTTTATCTGTCTGTTTTTGGCTGGCATGTAGCGGCATCAGATCTGATTAGATTTTTTGGCAGCGTGTTTCAGGGTGAGAAGCTCGGTCTTTTCACAGTGCCAAGGATGATGCCAAACTCATGAGCCATGCAGTCTTGGCGTTGGAGGGATGAACAATTGGGTCGGGTTCAGTGTAACTTTGTGTCAAAACTGGGAAGAGGTGCACAAATCTGCAATAGGAATATTTATGTTAAAAATCCTACTTGGGTCTTAGAACAGACTTTTCGGCTTGTCATTGTAGAATAAATAAATAGATAAGCATCCACTGCCGTCTCGTTTTTGATGTGAAGAATATTTCTGCCATCACCATTTTCACTCCAAAAACTCCAAGTTGTTGTTTTGAGATTCATAATGTTTGAAAGAGATTCATAGACTCCCTAATTGTGATACTGGATTTAGTGTATGTTATGGAGATGTAGCAATTACTGCCATTTTACAGCAGCAGTGGAAAAACCCCAGATACAACAAATCTGCTAGGATTTGAATAGACAAAACAGGCAGAGCTTTCTTTTCAGATTGGGGTAATACTTGTATGTCTTTCCTGGGAAAGGGACCACAGAGCAGTTTTCATATGGGAATAGCATTCCTACAGCATTATTTTTTTTTTTTCCCCCTAGTTTTTGAGAGTGGACCAAGACAAAGACAGAGAATGCAGCCTGGACTGTGCAGGTTCCCCTCAGAAATCACTCTGTGCATCTGATGGAAGAACTTTTCTGTCGCGGTGTGAGTTTCAACGAGCAAAATGCAAAGACCCTCAGCTGGAAATAGCCTACCGAGGCAACTGCAAAGGTGAGAAATCAAAGTTTCTCTTAACCATAATGAAAAATAAAAACTCCTAAAATAGTATATGAAATGTCTGTGCATTGAAAAGCAGGAGTGTTGGACTTGAAGAGTTTTCTAAAAGCAAGTGAATTGAAATCGATCCTGTTATTTCTATAAAAATATGTTCTCTAAAGATAAATTAATCTTGATCCTTCATAAAAATTGTGACTCCCACATCCACTTATTTTTCAGTAAGTCACCATTAAGGAAGTTTCATGGCCAGGTACCTGTTCAGAAGGGCCATATCACTGGCAAGTTCAGAGAAACTCTTACGGTTGTTGTCTTGCAAATTTTCTTGTCTCGTACAGTTTGGTATTTTGAATTTGAGATGGTCAAATTAAGTCTTGTATTGCCTAATTGCAATCACTTAGTATGGCAGGGGTGGTGGGTAGGGTGTGTCGAGTGAGAAAAAAGCTAAAACCAAGAAAAGCTTTGCAATGCATAGAGCTCTCACAGGCCATTGCTGCCTATATCATCCACTCCTTTACTTCTGATCTCTGTTTAGAGGAATCGGGTGAGATACAACCCTACAAAATATCCACAGTTAAATCTCTTAACTTTTAGAGCAGCATAGTGTTAGACAATGCAGTTCTTAACTGCAGTGTAGGGTGTAGAAGTGTAGAGTGATTCCCAGCACAATGATCTTTCTAAAATGTAAGAATAGCAGTGGTCATAACTTTCCCTTTCTCTCTGTCCCAAAGAGAGTGGCAGGGAGTGGAGGAAGGGAGTGGGGGAAAGAAAACCCCAGGGACCACGCCAATTCAACCTGTAGGAGGCAATTTTCCACATCATCTCTCTCCATTAGCTCCTGAAAACCTCTGAAGCACCAGGACTGCTTCAAAGAGACATTCTGTCTCATCTTCTGCAAGGGATGAAACAGTATCCTCATTCTTCAGCCCTTTCATAGTAAACCATTGTATTAACATGATGGATCTACTTACTGTGGTGAGCAAGGATAACATAATGAAGCTACCTGAGCCAAAGCTTTTGTTACACTCATAAACGACAGACAATTATTGTGCACTTTGTATTTGTTCATTTTGTACATTAGAGATTTATGGAAATTAGTTTTGAGTGTTTTTCTCTATTGTTTTTTATACCATATTGAAAAAGTCATCTGCAAGAAATTTTCTTCATTAAGATTAGAATTGCTCTACTGAAGGATTCCTCATTGATGCTGTCAAATTTTTCTGCATCAGTAGCTGCAATTTGTAGAAGTGCCCATTTGTTGTTTATTAATGCATAGAATAAAATTGTAGAATTGCAATTAGACACCTTAGGCACCTTAAATATTGCTGATAGCAGGTACACATCATGTTTTCTTCAATCGAATGTTTTTTCCTTTGACTGGTGATAGGCAGATATTTGCCAATAATGCACTTGGTCAGTATCAGCAAGGGACCAGTGCTCTTTTAGTTTTACATTTTCATAGTATTTCTTATTCAGTAAAGCAGTCTTAAATTTTGAAGTGACCAGTGTCTTTATTCCTGCTTATGGCTGTGATAATCAGAAGTATTTTAAGGTGTAAAAACAAGTTTTAAAGAAGAAAAAGATTATTCATCAGCCTAGCTGCAGTTTCAGTTTTAGCATTGCTAGGGCTGGTTCTGATAGTCATATCAAACATTCTGAAAGAGCCAAGGAAGTCCTGTAATTAAGAGCTTTTGAGCCAGTTGCTTTTGTGTGGTGAAATTTATTGTTGCAGGTGATGCTTAATTAAAAGATAGAGGGTATTTCAGTAAGGTTAACCAAAAAGTGATGTTTCATTGGAGAACAACTTTAAAGATTTCAGAATTTACTTTCATTCTGTGTAAGAATGGAAACTGATCCTTTTGGAAGTGTTTGTCTGTACCCCTGGAAAAACAGACACCCACCTTAACTCCCCATTAAAGCATTGGTTTTGAAGCAAGTTTTGAGCTTGCAGGGGGAAGGGAAAGAAACATGCATGTTTTCATGTGGATGTTGTGGGGAGAAAAGAGGTGATTCCTGGTATAGACTTCACAACTTTAAGTCTGTGCATGATAATGATAATCAAAAAAGGCAATCTTAAGCCTGTCTCCTCCTGTCTTCCGAAAAAAAATCCTTATTCACCTCACAAAATTCTTCTCTGAAAACAAAATATTTCCGGGTACCATTTTAATTAATTTAATGATGACTAGCTTTTTGTTTGATTCAGTAGAAATCTAAAGACCTTGACAGTTTATGTTGACAGCCTTTTGGAACAATTTTGAATCCATAATTTCTTGTTAAGATATTCAGAACTGTGATTTCTTTTTACATCCACAAGAAATTTTGAACGGCTACCAGGCTGATGCCTCCTTTCTCTGGTTTTTTTTCCTGAGAAAGGCAAATTTGTATTGACTCTTTTTTCTCTTTATCCCCTGTTCTCAACATTTTTTCTCATCTATTTGAACACTTAAGTGCTAAAAAGTAGAAAGGGGTAGTTTGCTCTGTTTCTGTGTGCTTGTTTCCTTTCTATTTCAAGTCTCATTTGCAACAAGAGTGCTCAGCTCAGGCAATTCTTTAGTATTGCAAAGGAAACCGTTTTTAGATCCTAGATCTTAAAGATCACAGTAAAGTGGCTGCATTTGAACAGTTTTTTCCCTTGTACTTCTGTTCTAGGTCTTGATAACTGCAGCAGAGATCAAAACAGTTTAAAACAAACCTGAAAATGAAAGAACCCTGAACCTTCCACTCATTTCTGAAAGACAACCCACATTTAACAAAACAAGCATCAAAACAGACTATTCTATTAGCCTTTTTTTTTTTTCTGATGACATTAATTTTATAACTATTTTTATTTTAAGTCCACTTCCAGCCTTTGCTAAGCTTGGAAATGCCATAAGAAGTTAAAATCTCATGAAATTTCCAGCCTACTTCTGGAGTTTCTAAGATCTCAAATAATCTGTGTACACTGTAGATGAACATCCACATTTTTGCATACTTTTCCAAACAAAATCTTAATTCTGAAGTTCTGGAGATTTGCCACTTGCTTGACACAGACATTTACTGTGCAACGAGATTACGGATCTAATAAATAAATGTGTGTTGACAGCTGAGAAATACTACCTGTGATGTTTAGCAGTTAGGACTGTTAAAATACCACCTGTGATGGGAATCAACCACATGCACACACAAGTGCTTCACAGTAAATCTGGCCCAACATAGCCAAAGGAACAAATCATACAACAAGTGGAAAAGCAATATAATTGCTTTTAAACTGCTCAGAAAGACACAGACGCTATGTCTGCACAAATTAATTAAGCACTGCAAGGAGAGAGTATGAGCACCAGGTGGGTGAGGTGGTAAATGCTCCCTGTTGCACTTTGGGCACTGGCCATCTGTGCTCTCCTGAGGACTGTATCTTTGTTCCTCAGGGAGAAGATGGGCCAAGGACTGTTCAGGCAGGCAGCACAGAGGTGCCTTCTTTTACAACTTTAAGGGTGTTCAGCTTTTCTTTTTTATTTTCCTTTTTTTTTCTCTCTCTTTTTTTTTTTTTTTTTTTTTTTTTCTCTCCCCTATTTCTCATTTCTTAAATAGCATTGAGAATACTCATTTCATTTCTCAGTTTGTTTTAAAGTGAATGTACCTGGCCTATAATTGGGGCCCTAAAGACTAATATTCTGAATGTATTAAGCAAGTGTCTCAGTAATAATATTTGGTATTCTGGCATCATGATCAATGAAAAAACCAATTCATATGTACCGTCTTGCCAGCATACCTCTGCCCTAACACAGAGTTCTCAAAATATCCAGCTGAGGTACTTGGATTTTGTGGCTTCTCTACCAGTACTTCACTAAAACAAGACATCTCTAATAGCTGGAGTTTTGATACAATCAAAATTGTCAATTGCTATAAAATCTCCACTTCCAGCTCAGATCACATTTCCTTACTTCGCTATTTTCATGTAAAAGCAACCTGGGTTTATAAGCAACTGCTAAACTGGATGTGCGTGAGAAGACAGCTAGAGATAGTGCTGAAGGCAATCTTGCCCCTGATATATTGCAGCCGTGTTAATTACCAAAGAGTGGGAACAGCCTTGCCCTCATAGCCATGGGTGTGATAAAGAGTGAGTTAGGTGGTAGGGGATCAGTTGGGGTCTGCTGGCTGTGGTGTGAGGAGGCAGGGACAGGCTTAGGTGGCTGTGCTAGGGACAGGAAGCAGTGAGCTGGAAATGCAGAAGGAGGAGAGAAAGAGGCAGAGCTGTGTGAAGCTGCCCGTGGGAGGCTACATAAGAAAAGGTATGAGGGACTTCTGGATAAAAAGGTGTTGATACTCCTCCATCAGACCTGCACAAATCTCTGAGTGGTTCTTACTAAAAATGACAATGTAGGATCTTTATGCAGTGACATTTAATTTCTGGGGGGAGTTGGAATAGAATCTGTTTAACACTGGGTATGTATTCAGTATTTGGAGAGATAGCCCAACAGTGATTTACTGCTTTGTGAGTACACCAAGGAGAGCCATCACACGGAGTAGTGTCATTGTTATTCTGCAGCTATGTAGATGCCCTCTCTCCATTGGAAACACTAGGTAGATCACGCTTTGCTTAATTCATTTATGGTATCTGAAAGAGCCTCACTGTTTAAAAATGCTGTTCTTTTATGAGCTATCATAGATATAACAAAAGGCAATCTGTTCGTTCTCACAAGTCATATAAAGAACCAAAGCACATCTAAATATGAGTGAAGTTTCTCATAAAACAGGTATTTTACTGTTTGCTTTCCTTAAAGAAAAAACATTTTTTTCTTTAATTTAGGGCTTTGAGGAATAGTGAGAAGCTTCACTCATTTAAACTATTAGAACAATGAGTTAATTAATGGATTAAATGAAGGCATTGCTGAGCAGTAGTTGTTCTGAGACCACAAGTTAATCTTGGACCTGTAATTAATGAGTCCAGGCATAATTTGGAGAAACATTACTCTTGCCTATTAGCTGAAGAACTTGGTTGTAAATGCTGGACGTGGTTTCGGAGTGCACACCTTCTGCAGAATTCCCATGGAGGCTGCCATCCAGCTCAGGTTCACCTGTGAGCCAGGCGGGCGTGAGCCTGACGTGTGCTCGCAGTGCCTGAGCACGTCCCTTAGCTCAGTGTGGGCAGGGACCTTGGCTTGGCCCTGCTGCCTGGAAGGCAGCCCTGTGGGATGTGTTTGGGCGGTGGGACATGCTCCCGAGGTGTTTCGTTTGGAGAGAGGAAAAAGCAGTGAGTAGGTATGGTTCTTTTTCTAACTGAAATGGGTGAAAGTGGGACTGGACCAAGGTGTCTGTCTTAGAAATAAACTGAAACAGAGTGAGACCTTGTGCAGTCTGTACACTGAAAGCAGGACAGGTTTCATGTGTCCTCAGCTCTCCCTTTTCTTTTTTCTTCTCATCTTTTATGAGAGGGGAGAAAAAAAAAAAAAGAATTATGCAGGGTTTTTCATTATTTTGAAAAACATATTAGAGCAAAATATATTGAGAAGTGATACTTCAGGATTTTTTAAAATAAACCATACAGAAGGAAGATTGATCATATGGCAGATATATATTTTTTAAAAATACTTCCAGCTAGGAGCTGTCTCCCCCTTTTCCAGACGTATCTTCTCACTGTAGACACTGTGTTTAATCTGTAGGATGACTGCAAGTTTCCAGACTGTGATGCTGGCAATCCTGATACAAACACTTGTCAGCCCCAGCCTCATTTTGGTTTTGAGTCTTCATTTATATTATGTGTCAAGATGTTACACATCAAGCTACTGTAGTAAAAGTGTTGAGAAACAAAATACTTAATATCTTGCTGAAAACTGTATGTACATATAGAAGTTGCAATTTATGTTGTCTCTTAAAGCAAGTGGAGTTGGTTTCCGATTATACTTTCTAGTAAGCATTTAATGGAAACAAATATTTTTGTGGAATATTCTTTGCTCTTTTAAATATATATAGTGGTACTTAGAACACAAGACAAGTAACACTGGGATAGTACCCTCAGTTTTCTGGAGATGGAGTTTCTTTCTTTTTAAAATTATTTTAAAAATATTTTTTATTAATAATATTTCTCCAAGCAGAATTTGCTGAAGCCAGACTGCACAGAAATAAGGCATGTATGGGAATTCTTATGCACAAAAAAAAAATGGGTCTTCATAAAATCAAATATGCATTACAGCAATATGAATTTAAAGTAGTCTTTTTGGGACTTTTTTGTGGAGTTTTCATTTCTGCTCTTCTCTTTTTAGTTCGTGTTTCAGACTTTATCTAAAAATGAGGGCTCTAACAGAACTGGAGAGTGCTAAAGCAGTAATACTGCACTGAAGGCTAGGAATCACAAACAGTTGCAAACTTTCTCAGGTCTTCTGTGCAAGAATTAGCAAACTAGGCTTCTCCAAACTATCAAATCTCTGCTATTCTCAGAAAGCCTAGTGTAGTCTTTGACATCTAAAACATCAGAAAGCTGTTGTTTTAGTTTTTCTTGAAGTATTTGATTCAGTTCTAATCAGACTGTATTTCTCGGCAACTGTTAGGAAACTGAAATAGTGTGCCAAGAGGGAATCCAGCGCAGCATTCCTTATTTTATCTTAGGGCTTAGATATCTAAATTGCTGTGTGGTTGCAAAATGTGGGGGGGGAAAAGAAAAAACAAAAGCAAAAAGAAAACACTGCCTGGCTCTGTCTGTTCGATGCCAGTAGAGGAGAGTTTAGGCTAAGATTGCTCTGCTGTTTTGTTTGAATCCAGAAAACAGCTATAAAAATAAATTGTGAAAGAATTGGGCAGCTCTTGTCATGAAGCAGCAAGTCATTATTTTACGGCTGTGTCAGGCTAAATGTCTGTGCTGACATTCTTTCCAACCCAATAGGCTAATATCTCTGCATCTTTAAAATTGATACTTTCAGCATGTATAGTTTACTACATTTCCTACCACTAGAGGCTACAGCTTTTTATCTGCTTTGCTGTTAGACTCGAACAGTTCTTTACAATATACCTTGACCTAGGTCAAATATAATGGGAAATTTTCTTGAGTGGTTTATTCCATAGAAACAAAGTGGTGTCTTGTGCTCTGAATAAAATTTTTGCGCTGAATTAACTGCAAATTAAGACTGTTTGACTTCTATCATATCATGACCAGTTACCAAAAGGGTATAGCAGTGGGAAAGAAGAACAGAAGCAGAAATAAATTCTGGTTTGTTTTTAGGACAATTCGGTGAAGTGCTCAGGTGGACAGCTAACTTAAAATAGCTTGTTGCACTGCATGTTTCTGAGTTTAAGGACAAGCAGAGACAGATATTGTGACAAAACAGGAGTGCAGAGGGGAACAGTGAAAGGTCCTTGGATTGTGTGTCTACACTAGGTCTGCTTGCTCACATCTGTGTGACTTCAGAAAACTTTTCTCTTGAGGGTAAGAACAGCTGACTGTGGGAAGCTCTCAAGGTAACCTTCAAATCATTAAGTTAACCACTTATATATAGTTTTTTACAAAGTAGTAAATGTTTCTGATATGTTCAACAGAATATTCCACCTATAATGAAATAACTGAGTAAAGGATGAAGTGTACTTTTTGCACAAATATATAACAAGGTTGCATCAAATAAGGTAATCTCTTGCGAAGCAGGCAAAGTTTGCTCCACGTATTGAGACTGAGAAAGGTATTTTTATTCTTATTGCAATACGTACCAAACCAAGAAATATTGGATGAACTAAATTGAAACATTTGCAAGAGATTTATCTATACTTTTGGCAAGCTGCTTACTTTTCCATGGGAGAATCTGGATTAGAGCTCCCTATGGAGCTCCAAAATTCCTGTAAATCAGTTGTACTGAATGTCACCTTAGAGATGGTGTTTACACCCTTGACAAGTTTGTGTCATTGTTATAATATAATGTTAAAATATAATGATAAACTTCTACTTTGCAGTAGTAAACTTCCCTCTGTTTGATATATTGTTCGAGGATTAGCCAGCAGAGTTGAAGTTGGTGCATGTTTTTTTCCCTGAAGCTCAGTGTTTTCGGATCTGTACTGTTGGAAATAAAGCATAAAATGAGATTAGTTCCAAGTCAGGCTGGTGCTGTTTGTGAGGTTAACTCTATTTCCAGAACTTCCTGTTGACTTCAGTGCTATCTCAGGAAGATCCTGCAGCAATGTAGTGGCACTGCATCACTTCATAGGTGAATTTTTTTCCTGTTGCACAGAGAAATTTAGATCAGAATTAAGATGACTTTTTATTCTGCTTTTGCTTTCTGGTCACTGGTCTCCTATGGAAGCCAGAATTGTCACCAGGGCATTTCAGAAAGACCTGCCCAAACAGCTACAGCTCTATACTCTTTTAAGTTCTGTGTATTTCTGTCCACTCCCATACACCCATTTTTGTCTTCTGTTGTACCCTCAAAGAAGTGTTTGTTTTCTTAAACCTCTGGCTGCTTTTGCACAGAGTCAGAGGTACAATCAACACATTGGCCAACATACTGTGCTAAAATATAATGAGCCTTGTACCAGTCCAGTTTGACAGCTAACGAGAGTCCCAGTGAAGTTGACTTAGGGTGAAGTCAAGCATCTTCATGCTCAATTTCTATGCCAGGAGATAGGTTGTTTTCCCAATTCCCCATGAGTTTGTGGGATGTAAAAGCCCATTTACCTGGAGTTGAGCGGATAAAGTCTCACTGAGTTAGTCATTGACACAATTCCGAATTACGGCTGGACATGCATTATCTACAAAATTAGTTCTTCTCATTGTATGGCTACAGGCAAGGTAGGCTGCATTTTAGCCAGGTTTTATCAGGTCTTAGAACCTAATGGCCTTTTCACCGGGTCATACACCAGAACCCAGCTTGCTTCCTTATTAATGCTTCAGTTAGAAAGAGAAATTAACTATAGTGGGAATTCTAGTGAGAAGCCAATAACAGTTTCAGGCCCCTTATTTTTCTGCTAGAAAGTTCCAAAAGTTTAAACAAAACCAGATTTTTTTAAAAGGTAAACATAAAGCTATGCAGCATTACACAGTGTTTGTCATATTTCCAAAACCTTGCAGCCTCAGAATTCCTTCTGCTCTCAGGTTTGTCGCCAGAGGGACACCGCTCACCTCGTAAGAGTTTAGCCTGCTTTTGTCAGGGGCAAAGCTGAAAGATCAAAAGCTGTGGGCTGATTAATCAACATAAAGGTACTAGGTCAGTTCTGTAATTTTTTGTTCTTGGTCTTCATTTCAAAATAATCAGGGTCCATCCTGATCTGAATTATTCCTGTCCTAGACAAACAGCAAAGTTGAATCAATGTATGAGAGACTTTACTGGTGCCCATTCCCTTAGATATATTATTTATTGATTGATTCATTTATGTAACTGGAATTCTGGCAAACCACGTAAGTCTAGACTCACCCTATTAATTTGAGATCCATGTGAGGTATTTTCATTACCTGCACTACTATGAGGAGCACAGAGGGGTCTGTAGACAAGAATTGTCTGGGTGCAGTCAAAGGAGAATTTGTACAGTCAATCCCAGATTTACCTTTGCTGAATGGTCATGAGCAGTGGCCATGTGGAAGATTTTTCTCCTTATGGATTGCATGTCACCCATCGCTTATTGGCATGTTAGGAGCTGCAAGGTTTCCCTACAGCTATTTCTTGTCTTATATTTTGATGTGAGCTTATGTTTCAGCTTTTCTCCTGGTCATGTGAGGAAATAATTTTTTTCATCCTTTTTTGGCAGTTGTTTTGCATAAATGTATAGCCCTTAAATGTCTTGAATGCTTTTTCTTTGGAAAAAATTGCTGGAAGTTATGCAACTGAATTTGAAGGCATTTCAACCAGGGCATAGAGGCAGATGATCAGATGGTGTAATCTTAAAAATTTATTGAAAATATAATAATTCCTTTTCTCTTCTCTTCAGTGATCTCTTTTTTTTTTTTTTTTTTTTTTTTTTTTTTTTTTTTTTTTTTTGGTTTGGAAGGAAATTAGCTCCTCTGAATTGATAATTTAATGGTCCTTAATATTCTGATATGAATGTTTTTATATTTCTGCTTTTTATCTTGATCACCTGATTACATTTCTTTTATCAGATTTAGACCTCAACTCTGTGTCATAATTATTTTTCTGTGGTTATAGCTCAGTAAAATAATAATTAAAAAAAACTGGAAATATTTTAACTTTACACAGTTTCAGACCCTTTACTTGATAAGAGATCTTCCTCATGGTTTTATTTTGCGAATACTGAAGCACAGTAATGCTCAACAGGTTTAAAATGTTTCCCTGGTTATATAATACAAAATAAGACTTCAAATGTGAATTTTATATTCCAATAAATTTGGTGACTGATTTTAAAGCATATTAGATCATCCACGAATAGGAGGCCTTTAGAGCATCGGGCTGTATAGGAACAAGTGGTGGACAGTTTTGGAGAGCTTCTCTTTCTTCTTGGCATATTTTCATGATAATTCAGCTATTGAAGATAATTTACAACCCTGCTGGTACTGTACCAGAGATCTTATGTGATGGAATTTATATCACTTTTCCTTTTAGACATTTAAACCACATGTCATTCTAGAAAAACGAGGACAGAGGTCCAACAAAGGAGTGATTTATTTTCAGTTAAAATACTAGCTACATTAAAACCACATGTTATTAAGTACTGTATAACCAAACCATGCTCGGAAGAATGCTTACGACACCAAAGCTTGCTTAATTTTTTTTTTTTTCTTCTCCTCCCAAAAAAAAAAAACTTTGGCAGTGCACACATTAACAGATTTTACCTGAGCTGCACCATACATTGGCTATACTTTTCCCTTGGAGAAACAAACTGTCAAAGTGCCATAGTACAAATTAATTCAATTCCTTATTATTTTTCTTTCTCACATTTCTCGATGCTTGAACTTCTCTATCCCTTTCAGGTATCATTGCATCTCGGTGACTATCCCTCCTGAAACATCATTAATCAATTGATGCGAATACTGAAACATAGTTTTTCAAAGTGAAACTATTTGTATTTGGGGCATATTAGCAACATGAACTCTCATAGCGCTCCTTTGAGAAGAGTAAAGTAACACACAGAACTAGTGCACGTGAATCCAGGGTCAGGAGGGAAATAGGAAGATTAGAATTTAGGGGCCCCAATTTTGTTTTCAGAATGCAGATGATTTCTATCCTCATTATGTAACACTTCCACACCAGATTGCCCAGGATTTGAAGGGATTTTTGAATGCTCATGTTGCCAGGTGAATTGTCCAAAGCTCAGTGGATGTGACAAGTGAAGGATTTACCCGGTAAAAAGGAACTTCTGCCATTCCACTAAGTTTCCAGACTGGTTCTGTGAACATGTGTCTGGATCATACTGGCACAGAGAGGGTGGTTCAGGGACTGGGAAATCAGGTGGCTCACCTGTGTGCTCCTAGGAATGCAAGCCTCTGTCAAGCACTGTCGCTTCACTGTTCAGATTCCGTTCAATTTGCAACTTGCAAGGACTAGAAAGGCTGTCCCCATGCATTTGAAGAACTACACAAGCATTAATGAATCACCATGGTGCCCCTGTATCACAGGTAATCACTGGACAGTTTTAGCCTTAAAATGGGATTACCAATTTCTGTCAAACAGTCTTCAAACCAAATAGGGATCAGAAGCAGCAAATTTCTCTGCTTGTATATTTGAAATAATTCTAATTCGGATGTTAGTCACATCTTGAAGTCATTAATACTACCTTAAGCTTGCCTGGTATTCTCATTTTTCCTGAAATTGCTTACCTGAAGCAGACTCTGAAGTTCTGATTCTGCATCAGCAACATGCTAAAATTTGTAGCGTAAGAGGTACAACAGCTTATGTTACGTGTCTTCTTTAAGCTCTTGGCTGCCTAACTAAAATAAAATATACATAGTAGACAATATAGTTTATTAGACAATAGGAACTCACTGAATTAAAGTTGGCTGGTTTTCTCTTTGGTCTCTTGGATGGAGACCAATACCAAGTAATGAAGGAGATGGGGCAAGAAACCTCACAGTGAAGAAAAAGGGACCATGTGGTAGACCTGATGTCCCATGCTTAAATCATAAACTTTCACATTAAATTCTAGTGTAATTTTTAGCATCATTCATGTCCAAAATTATTATTTAATCACCTTCCCAATAAGTTCTTGCACTGTACAGTGTATGTATGTGTGTGTGTATATGTGTGTATATATAGATATATTTTTTGTTTGTTTGTTTGTTTGTATCAGCTTGGTGGGGACATCTGTAGTTGCTGCCTGGCTGCAGTAAGTAGGACATACAAGGAAGCTGTGTTCCTGCTGTCTTCTTTGCCTTTCCTGAAGCACTAGAAAGCTATTGCTGCCACCAGCTCTGAAAGAATATTGTGGGGTGCACTGTGGCAGCTATTGCTGTGTTAAATTGAGAGGAAAAGCCCTATTTGGGCTTCTGCTCCTTGGTGGCATTTGGAACAGAAAGATTGTCTGTCCAGGCATCTCTCCATTTCATTTCCCAGTTATGGATTATTGTCCAGAAATTATTGTCCTGTGTTGGTTCTCTTCCCTGAAAATAATGCAAGTTGTAGAAGAGTACGTTTTTACTTGCTAGAATTGTGATTCTCTTTGCATGAATGAGGTTTTTTTCATAATACAGGTGATCACCTATCTTTTGTATTGCATCATCCAACTGACTTATCTTTTCCCTCTCTCTAGATGTTTCCAGATGTGTGGCTGAGAGGAAGTACACCCAAGAGCAAGCTCGCAAAGAATTTCAGCAAGTGTTTATCCCAGAATGCAATGATGACGGCACATACAGTCAGGTTGAAAAATTTTTATTCGGTGTCTTGCATGACTGGAAAGTCAGAGTATATGTATTTGAAAAGGGTGAGGAAGAGACAAATGTAATGAAGGGAAATGTAATTTCAAAATTAAATGTAATTTGTGCCAACACATCAAAAAAAAAAATGGAAGGAAAATCTGTGTTATGTGCCGAGTCCTTGTTCTCTTTTTCCCAGTTGGCCAGCGAAAGAGCCAAACATTACCACTGTTCATGTAATACACTCCTTGTTCTTCTAGGATGAGGCAGCTGAGTCATTCTTGTAGCCCCCTGAATACTCATCAGATGGTAAAATGCTTGGAATTTGTGATCTGTTCCTGATTTGAACCAGAAATCTTGCGACTGGAGTCTATATCTTAAGTGCTAAATCATGAATCATACAGAATCCTTCTTTATTCTCTGCTGAATTTCTTCACAAGCATGTGGTCTGAGGCTAATTTACTTAGATCACGAAATTCACAAGGAACACAGTTAGGAGCTTATCCTGAGGTATATATTCCAATCATGATTACTTTCTGTCCCCTCTGTACTGCATTTTGGTTGTGGGATTGTGCAAAGACAATTTTTCTCTTTTTAAGCACAATGAGGCAAGTGATATTGGCCCTTAGAAAATATAATGCAATTTATTTCTAAGTGGAATTCCAAGAGTTTCCTTTCTGACAGCTTGGGATATGAATAATGCTGGCAGAGGCACACTGTCCTGCTCCTTCAGTGGATGGAACAATATGTTCTCTATGTGGGAAAAAAAATCAGGATTGCTTGTTTCAGAAACAGTTTGTGTCCCTTGAGGAACTTCCTTGTGAGGTTTTTATAACACCTGCACCTCACTTGTCTAAGACAGGGTGGAAACAACCACATATTTCAATAGTTTTCTCTTCCATTTGATTCTGAAGGACCTACCACACTTAGCTTGAAATACACGTTATGCTAAAAAAAGTCATATATAGGACTGAGATGTGGCCATTGTGGTTTATTGTTCCAGGTTTTGTCAATATAGTTTGCTGGATAAGCTTCTGTACTCGTGTGCCATGAATGCTGTGGGATAGCAGGCATCTTGTCTGAAAAGCTGCCCATGGTTCTTGTTGTTTCTGACAGGTTCAGTGCCACAGTTACACTGGATACTGCTGGTGTGTCACTCCCAATGGCCGTCCTATCAGTGGTACTGCTGTGGCCCACAAAACTCCCCGCTGCCCAGGTAAATCTTGTTTTTGTGGCTAGGTTATGACATATGTCATGAACAGCAGAGTTTGTCTGTGGCTTCTGATTAGACTTAAGCAAAAGAAGCTTCCACTGGAAGAGTGCTTCAGCCCAGAAACAGGTGGTGGTGGAAGCTGTGGATGCCCCATCTCTGGGGTTTGGTAAAGTTGAACTGGATGAGGCTCTGAGAAAGCTGGTCTAGCTTTTCATGTAGCTGTGCATGAAGTCTGAACTCACTGCCACCGAAAGCCTTCCCATGATTCTGGGATCCCGCTACTTTATTTGTGCATTAATCTAGCTACTGAAGATTTTCTGCAGTGGTCATTTATACCGTATTTATGTGTCCGTATATGAAACCAGGTGACTGAATTGGTGATATAGCACTTCATGTTATAAACTCTCATCCACATAAACCCATTGCAAAAGCATTTCTGAGGGATTTGCGTTTTTTGATAACTCAAATATTTAGAGTACTGGAAAAAAACCGTAGTGGGTATGCCCATTTGTAACATAGCCCAATGAAAGAACTCCTACAGCACGTTCCCAGAATGACCAAATCTAGAGGAGAAATAAAAATAAAAGCATTAAGAGCAAAATGAAAAAATTGCCTGCTGAAATTAACTGGCGAAACAAACTCACTGCCTTACATGCTGCTTTTTGTCTTTCATCAGGACAATTAACAGGTTCTGTTTTTCAGGGGTTTGCTTCTAACCTTATTTCATTAACACTGATGATAAATATAAATCCTGAGTGTATGGTTGGCAGAATCGCTGTTCACGCCCCTTGAAGTTGAGATAATTGTACAGGGACAGCTCTACAAATATTTGCGCACTCTATATATTGTACAACTGTTTGTGCTGCAGCACCATTCTCTGTCAGCAAGTGAAAGAAATAGCTTTAAAAAGCCAATCCTTTAGTGTGAACGAAGCTGAAAAAGAAAGTGGATCCAGGGAATTATGTGTCGTGATCTACTTCAATCATTCAAGCACAACATTGATGTTTTTAATAAAGAGGTGGAGGAAGGATGATACCACTGTGGAAGTTTCAGCAAAGTCTATGGAAAGTTATTTTTATTTTTAAGGTATTTCTAGTTAAAATGGCTTCCAGAATCTTTTCACATCTTGCCTGTAGGTGAACTTTATCCAGCAAAAATATTCTTCAGAATATTCCTTTTAATCCAGTCTGAAAAGTCACTGTGGAACAAGACTCAGTTGTGAAAAATAATATTCAGAAACCTTAAAAGAGAGGAAAATGTGCATTCATTTTCATTTTAGTGTCATTATCATTTATGACTGAACTGCTTCTTCAGAAGACACATGGATGTGTCTTCTTTAGCTGTGGATGTGCCATCCCTGGAAATGTTCACGGCCAGGTTAGATGAGGGTATGAGCAACCTGGTCTAAGGGAAGGTGTCCCTGCCTGTGGCAGGGGGTTTGGAATGAGATGAACTTTAAACTCTCTTGCAAACAATTCCATGATTCTATGATGCTATGGCTAGGACAGCATGCTGCAGTGCTTCAGTGTAATTTTGAGTAGATATGTCTTTATATGTCCATAGCCAGGGCTTCTCTGAGAGTGCACCTTTGTTTCTTTCTCTGCAGAATCCACTTTTAGCTTCCTCCCTGCCTGTCTTTTCACTGACATCAGTGAAAAATTTCATCTGATGCTGAAATTTCAATAAGTGAGGTAGCTTATAACACATGGCACTATTTTGGCTCAAATTACATGTTGAATTACATGCTATATTTTCACTATTTGTATTTGTACTGGTATTACGGAGAAGAAACTGCAGTGTAGTTCCTAGATAATTAATCAATTAATATTAGAATTACTCTATGTCTCTACTGGAACCTAACCCTAGTTCCCCTCAAAGATATATTCATGTGCCTAGCAGATAAACTGTCAGTCTGCTTCAGCTCATGTTTGGAAGGGTAGGAAGGGAAGTTCTTTTTGCAGAAATGCTAAGGTGAAGGTCATAATAGCGCTCAAATGGAATTTAGTAGCTCAGAGATAAATAAACTGCTCCAGGGCACAGGTGAGTATTCAGAGTCTGATTTTGATCCATGGAAAGATTGTGGGTAATTTTTCAGTTTTTATGAGACCCTGTGGGTTTATCTCTGCACATTTTGTCCCCTGCTTGTATCTGTGTTCTGTTTTACTGTTCATCACTTCTCCTTTGTCCCTCAGGAAAGAAGTCCAGCTACAGCAGAGTTTGGAAGTAAGACTTGAAATGCTAGGGGATTTTGCAGTGGTATTGGCTAAGAACTCAGTTTTGAGTGATCTGGAGAAACCTTCTCATTCAACAGAGAAGACAGCTACAGATTTTCTCAGAAAGTTATGGGGTATAATAAAGCAAAACTTAGTTCATATATTGCAAAATGAAAGTCTGATGCACAACTGAATCCTTCTCCCATTTCCAAGTATATATTCAAAATTGCCATCTGTTTAGGATAACAGAGTTGGGGCTTTTTTTCCTCACAAGAGTGTTGATATTTTCCAGACCACTGTTGATTTCCTTTTGTACTTTTTTATTTAGTACGACTATGCACAGGAATTATAACCAAAACTTTAGTGGGTCAGCTGAAGTTGTGTAGATGTGTTCCTGTTTCAGCTAGTATTACAGATGTAATTTCTGCCGATACTGTTGTCTCTTATTAGTCCAATACACTGGGACTTGCTATCTTCGATGCAGGAATTGCCTTGCTGTTTTTGATATGCAGGCAGATCTCCTGCAGTGGTGGCATCCTGACACCGGCATGCTTCTGTATTTTCACTGCTCCTGTGTATTCTGCAGGCTGGATGCTATAGGTATTTTGAAGACATTTATACAAATTTCCCAGTTTGCCGGTACCATACCTTTTTCTCCCAAGGTCTCCTTTGCTGCCTTTTTCCTTTAGAGGAAAATTTGTCCAGACAATTAAGATGCTTTTCTAATAGGTCATGCACTACCAAGGAATGTATGAAAATTTCTTGCCTTAATGAAAATACTTAGTTAATTTTCAATTCTAGGTTAGTTCTTCACACATTTCAGATAAGGTTCAAATACATGTCTAATCAACTGTGGTGTTCTGAAATTCTGGAATAGTTTCTTGCCTTTCATTTCCCTGCAGTGGAACTACCTTTGGTGAATGCCCAGAAATAAGAAAGAAGAACACAGCAGTTTGGAAGAACTTGAATTTTAATAGAGGAAATACTGAGCAGAATTTAAAATGGGCAGTTAGGAGTTCGGTTTAGCAATTCCAACCCCTATCCATGCTTCCCATTTACTGTGTGATACTGGACATGCAAAACAACCTCTACATTTCCCTAACCGTTAAAGTTGGCTAGCTGAATAACATGGTGTTTCCTAAAGTTATCTCAGGTCCAAAAAGTATCCCATATATTTTTTTTACATATCAAAAAAGTTGCCTGAGCCATTTTTTGCTCATTGAGTTGTTCTTGTTGCTCTTATTTAAGCTGCTTTTTGTGCAAGAGACATAAGAAGCGGAAGGATGAAGGTCATAAGCAGCATTTAAAAATGCAGGACTTTCCAGCTGTTTTATGTAAACCTTTGCTTTAATTACTGTATCTTTACCTGAAAGAGGCTCTTCTTCTACCCTTTTCAGTATTTCCCACATCAACATTTGGTACTGCTGAGACACACGTGATAAATCTCAAAATGCTGTTCCACTCCATGAAAATAGTCTTCACTATTACAGGAGCAATGGTGAGAGGGACAGTAAATCAAACACATTCCCATGATGGCATTAAAAAGAAAGCTCCTTAAAAATGATGAATGTTTCCCAGTACTTTAACTAAAGAACACCAGACATAAAAAAAAAAAAAAAAAAGACATTTTTACAGCTCTCCATCTCAGTTATCAGCACTGCAGGGAACTACAGAAATTCCAGAGGCAGGGAGTCCTGAGAAATGGGGCAGAAGTTGAGAAGCAGGTGTTTTATTATCATTGGAAAATACAGTCTTTGCCTATTGTAGGGGGTTTATGCCCTATTAAATATGCTGGGCTCCTGACTGAGATTGCAGAGGTAGGGAGACATGTTTTACTCTCCTGTGAAGTAGCTTTGCTACCTTTTAATTTAGATGGCATGATCATCTTTTATGGCCAAAATGCAAGTAAGTACCTTTAGAAATTCAGAACTCTTCCAGTACAGGATTATGATCAGATAATACAATGGAAAAAATACATGTGGGAAGACAATGAACTTTTAAAGTTTTTTGTTAGCTTGAGAAAATTATCCATCCTTGAATTATATAGATATTTTGTCCTCATATGCAGTATTTTGCCTATACAGTACAGTCAGACACAACCATAGGTGGGATGGGACTAGTAAGGGGAGTTTTCCCTTTCCTGTTATCTGCATTCAGCGATTATATGTCAAATATTCTTTACTAGGAGATCAGAAACCATTATTTAAACTGGATAATAACAGGCTTTCACCTTTCTTTTTATAGCACAGTCCCGTATGATCAGAATTGTAGAAAAGGGATATGCTAAAATCACAAACCACAAAACTCATATCCTTTATTTATTATGCTGCTTCTCAGATGTTGTTGGAGTGAAATTGGATGGGATTGTGGGGTTTGTAATAAAGTAAGGCATGAATATGTCTACCATTAAAAAAAAAATTAGCAGAATCACAAATAGATAGATGGCTAAGGAAGCATACAAGCTTGAATGGTGTGAAATTCTTCCTTTTGAAGTAATGCTCCTGAATCTAGTATACCTCCTTGTCCTCTGTTATTCCATGAGGATATTTATTTATGTGGTGATTTGGTTGCTTACAGTGTACTGAAAACTTGGAAGCCAGTTGCATTGCCTAACTTTTAGATAAGTTATAAGTTGGTTTTGTTTCCTGCCTAGCTGAGAATGTGGGGATTCATCTTGGCATTGAAGACACAATTTCCTAAAAACTTGCAAACGCAACTTCCTATCACCACTTAAGCTAGAAATGCTTCTACCTTAAATATATTCAGGAACTGGTAGAAAAAAAATATGAACTCAATAACTCTTTACCTTGAATTTGGAGACAAGAAAATTTATGCTGAATAAATTGAAAATTTCAGGTGGAACTATATGAAGGGCACAGGTTTTCTTTTATAGGAAATTCTGGGAATATTTTTGTTGACCTCCTAAGACTGTTAAGTTAATTAACTAAAAGTTAATGTTAGCCCAGTAGACATAATTTTCATAGAATTAATCTAATTTCCTACTGAAATTAGATTTGGTGTGATAAAGTTAGTTTTTAGTACTAGTTAATGCCATTCTCTTCCCCCATCCATTAATTTTCCATGAAAATTTAGGGTAAAAAAAATCAGATTCAATTCTCCCAGACTTTAGTCATTCTCAGCATTTCTCATATAGATGAAGTAATGTGAATGCATCTGAAGATATTTTTCTTCTTTTAGTTTAAGAATGGGATATTATATAAGTTTCACCGATGTGTCAAATTACTTATGTATAATCTAAATTCAATTTATACTAATAGTTTGAATGTACACAGAGAGACAACGCTGGTGCCAAACTGGAGCAGAGTGGGTATCAGTAGCAGTTCCATCACACACATTCCCCCTACTGAGACATCATTTCTACTCACAAATGAAAAGCCTGTTTAAAATGCTTGTGACTGAGAGTCAGGCCTAAAGTATCTGGATTTGCAGGAAAATTATAATTATAAGCCTGTGCACCAAAATGAAATTCAGAAACTACAGAGTTAATAGTAGCTGGATGAAATTTGAGGAAAGATTGGATCACTGGTATTTAGTGCAATTAGAAAAACCTGTAATTTTGTATGTAGTACTTCCAAACACTGGAACATCTTATTTGAGTTCAAGCTGAGTCTTTTATCAAATAGAAGGCAAGCACCAGAAACTCAGATCTTCTGGCTTCAACATAAATACAAAATCTGCCTCCTCTTCAGAGTGAACAACATGGATTATTAGTATTGGAGCCCATCTAGAGCAAGCTATCCCAAACACCCTTGGATATAATTCCTATAGTGATAGCAATTTTATTTTCTCTTATTTTTCAAGACTTATTGAATGTCTGGTGATTCAAACATGATATAATGAAAACACACTAAAATACACTATTGCCATAAAAGGAAACAAGTCTAAACAAGAATATTTCAATGTGGGTATATAAAGCTGTAATATGGATATATAAAGCAGTATTAAGAGCTGGATCAATCAGAAGGTTACTAGCTTGGCTGCATTGCCGTGTATTCTTTTATGGAGGCTTTAAAATCAGCAGGGCTGATTTGTAATGTTAGGCATTATGACAAAACCTCTGGCAGCCTCCTTGTCTAAACTTCGTGATGAAGTAACCATCAGTTCAGCATGGTAAGCAAGGCCCGTGATTTAGTGGGTTCTCTTGTTTAAATTGTCCTTTTAGAACCCAGTATTGTGCTGCAAGATTTGGGTTTTCTTTAGTTTTTTTTTAAACACTGTGATTGTATTTATTCCAGGGGGAATAAATTAAGAAAATCAAGGTAGCTAAATTATTTCACACACATACAAGCATCTGTCAGATGTGTCAGATGAATGTTTTTGGTGGTGTTTTTTTAGTTGTTTTTTTTTTTTTTTTTTAATTATAGCAGGTGTGTGTAAGAAGAGACTGTATTGTAAGAATGGAAAGACTTTGTGTTTTTAAAATTTGATCACTTCATGTGGTTCTTCAGAGAGAAAAATACCACTTTTAAAGGTGATTTTTAATGCAGGAGAGACAGATACATTGTTAAAAGTGTCTAATAATTAGAATCATAACAAAGGATGCAATGGTGCATAAGAAAGACGTAAGGAAGGATATCCATTTGAAACCCTATGGACAAGTGCCTCCTTGAAAAACTACTAAGAAAATTAGTGGACTTCCCATTTCTTGATGGCTTGAAAGCAAGGCTGGATTCTGGGCTGGGCTGGAGTCCAGGCTGGTAGAATAAGGTGTTGAAACCCATCTCTTGTAATCTTCTTGAGCCCCGTCTCACCTCTGCTGTCTCTTCTCCCAAAAGCCACAGCTCTGGGATGAGTCGTGAGCCCAGCTCAGGCTCTGTGTTCCAGCCACCCCCCAGCACACACAGACTTTGCCACACCAGCACAGGCTTTCCACAAGACCTTGTGTGAAGCCTTTAAAGCAGAAAGAGGCAGTTTTTTATCTGAGCCAGGCCTGGCCTAGAGACTGAAGAAGCCCTTCGGAGCACCTCTAGGTGTGAGGGTGAGACTGAGCAGAGGGAGGGAGCTGCCCTGTACGAGGGACCACGAGGGAGGGGTTCTGGGACAGTGCTCCTTCCTGCAGAACCTGTTCTTGCTGGGGCAGTGGGGAAGGCAAAGGGTCATCCTGCAGCACAGGAGCGTGTTCTTGGACTTGCGTCTGTGTACTGCTTAATGCTACCTCTTTCTCATGTCTTGTGTTGGCCAAGAAGTGGAGTCCGGCAGTGTATGGATTGCGCACAAATGCAGAGGCCAGCCAAAGCTAAAACGTTGGGTTTGCAAAGGAAGAATTCGGTGATATTTATTGCTGTAATATGCAAAAATGAATCATTAAAGCTGAATGGTGTTTCTTAGCATATTGGAAGTGAAAATAATATTTCTCTGGTTAATTCCTTTTTCCAATTGCAGGTTCAGTGAGTGAGAAGCTGCCACAACGAGAAGGTGCAGGCAAAACAGGTAAATATCTTAGCTGGCCTTTAAATAGAAGCTAAAATAGCTATGGGAGACACTGTGTTTTTCTGTATATTTAAATCATCAGTATATATTGGTCTTGTATAGCTGTATTTGTAACGTGTATGCATACTGCCATCAATTTTATGTTTGCATTGTAGATATTCAGTAAACTTATAAACACATACATATATATATGCATGTATTTATAATATGTATGCCTAGATACTATATTTTTCTAGTCTCAGTCCTATAGACTTTGCAATTCAATGCTGTTTGGAAGACAACTTTTCTTCCCAAATCTATACTCAGAAATATTTTCCCATACTTCTTGCCATTTCTGATGGATAGACTATTCTGTCTATTCTTTATCTTCTCAATAAAGATAGCATTCTGCAGTCCCAAAATCTTGGGAACTGGAGTTGTCACTTTATTTCCATAGCAATTAGTGCTTGAGTCATCTTGGACCCAGAACTTTGCTTTTATATTGTGATTAATTCATCGGATATCTTATATTTATGGCCGGAAGATTGTTGTTTGATACAGGTCATGATGTGTATCTTTTTGGCAGGACAAAATCTGATGTGACTACGACATAGCCGGTAGATTTAAATGAATGAGATGCTCTAAACAAAATTAAAGCTTACACTCTCCAAACACTTGAAAGAATTTTAGATTCAGCTGAAAACAACAAATAGAAAAGACAGTATTTCTGTCAGTCACATTGCATAAATCAATTTTAAAGAAGTTACTAATTTTTGTTCTAATGTTAATGCCTATCTGTTTGGTATATGGTAAATATAATTGATTTTTGTTTTTTTACAGGAGCTTTTGCAGTATTGCAATAAACCTAATATTTAAACAAACTGTAGTTCTGTTAGCCTAATGGAATCAGTACTTCTTTAAGGCTAATAATTACAAAGCACTGAAAATTTGTTCCTTCATGTATTTCCAGACAAATTGTGGGTTCCACTAACCTTAGGTTACCCATTTTCTTCAGGTCTGGACTTTTCATTTTCAGCTTTGAACTGAATGAACTGTGCCATATGTAAAACTTCACTGGAATCCTTTATTTTTGTTTGTGGCTGTGGTGGCTGAACTCCTGAACCCTGAATGAACAGTCATAGAACAAGGAAATGAACGTAGTTTATCAAATCTCCCTTATTACCACATATATTTGTGTCTCAAGTGACATGATTGCAATTTACTGATGGCCAGTTTTTGTTCTCCAGCACAAGCCTCTGCAGCATGGGAGGCTTCTGACCTGGTTCCCAGGTGGTCCTTGCTTCTTTAAAAATGCTGCTGTCTTCCTCTCCTCACCCTTCTTCCAGATGGTCACTGCCTTATGCTTTAAATAAAGTAATGTTGTCAGAGACATCCCAAATTCTTTAGGGACCCTCACAGAGTAGGGACCAGGATCATAGCTGAGTTGAGGAGCTGTGCTTCAGCTCATTGTAGTAAAACATATTTTGTAACTCAGCTTGTAAGGACATCGTAGTATTTTTTGCAACAACCTTAACACTTTCTGCTTCTCTTTCCTCTACATGTTCCTGTGGACTAACCTGGGGTGTGTGCCCATATTGTAGCCCAGCCAGCTTAGGCTGGTTCACAGTGTTCTCAGTGCTCCAGAGGATGTGCTTCAGAGCTCCAAGGTGTGGTCTTGAGGACTCTCCTCAAGAGACAGCATAGACTTAACCTGAGACAGTCTCCCCTTCCAAGATGTCTCATAGATACGGATCTGGTGAGCCATATCTGTTGTAATTGTGCACCTTGGTTTCTCTGGGTATTCCAACACTGAAAGAGACTTTCCAGCTGCAGATATTGGAGCTTGTGAGCTTTGTTTGCATGTTTGTAAATTTAAACATTAAACTGAACAGAAATGAAGCTTAAAATATATTCCCTTAAGTATGTACCCTCGCCCCACAGTTCCCTCCTCCATCCAAGGAAAATATTTATACTCTGAAAAGCACAGGTGTCAGAGTTGGGATCACATCCCTTTTTTCTGATTCTTAGCTGACTGTAGGACTGTGTTCTTGGTAACAACTCTGAAAACAGAGCAAACAGAACTTAAACAGGATTGTGTTTAAATATATGGACTGCTATGCATGTGCCAGCCCGGAAGAATTGTGCAATTAGTCTGTGAAGTATCTAATTCTTATCAATCATTTAACATATGTCATATTACAACACCAAAACTGGTTTAAGTGCTGCTTGAACAAAGTTCAGGAGGCTAATTTTGATTGGGCTGATTGTCACTGAGTTGCAGCATTATGCTGAATTTCGGGTAATTACATAAGATTAATTGTGTCACAAACTGAAATTGCGTACCAAAATGTTATTAGAAAAGTGTCATTTAAATGCAGACCAAATTTCTGGCTTTGCTCTGGGCAATACCTGCCTACTGTAAGTTACCTTTGGGAATACTGGGTTTCCTGAATCACATACTGATTGATGATCTAAATATATGTCTTGATTTTCAGTACACTAAGATACTTGGTGGCCTCTCTAAAACTGATCAATGGTCTTATTCCACCACCCAGAGGACACCACAGACATCCCAGCAAAACTAATGAGAAGTGACAGTCTTTCCTAGCATTGGAGCAAAGAATCCTGCCATTGTGTGGACATGAAGAATGACCACTCTTAAATCTCCTTATGCTTTGGTTAGATAATTCTGCATTGAAAATAAGCTCCCGTTACTGCTGCTTTGGTTTTGTGAAAAGCATAAAGATCACTATTCCATGGCTGGAAATTCTGTTTTACCTGCTGTCAGTATCTACTTGGTATCTGTATTTGGTGTGTCCTAGACTGTGACCCTTAGAGGCAAAGGCCAGAGTGACCCCAAATCCTCTGCATGACTTAAAGAGAACTCAGTCTTTAAAAAAACCCCAAACAGTGATGGTGATAGCAAAGAAAACATGAGACTCTTCTGAATTGCAGTAGCAAGAAGGGAAGGAGAGATAGTGTGTTAGACTAAAAGCTGCTGCCCCCTCATTACCCAGGTAAGGCTACATGCCAGAAGCAGCTTCTCAGTTACCTTTGATTCTGTCTGCCACAAAGATGCCAAGAAAACAATCTGGAAGCTATTTTGATCCGAGATCCAATTGTGAAACTGCAGTAAATAGTAGTAAAACCTTTGCATGGAAGATGCTGTTTACTGCAGTACACCTTGGTCTTGGAGTTAGGTCCATGCCACAGCAAAATATGACTGGAAAATATGTACTGGCATGGCCTCCTGAGTCATATTTACCTCACATCTGCAATAGTTTTAAATAACAAAAGCGTAATAAAGGTGGGTCTTTGGTACCACTCTGTTTAGAAAAAACTTACTTAAATAGTTTTTTATGTTTAATTTTTCTTTTCCAGCACTATGTCCACTGTGTTTTACTGAACCTAAAATGACTCACATCGTGTCATTTCTGTAATTTTTCCTCCCTCTTTTCTTGCAGTAATCGTTGGTAGTGGGTGGATGGAGAATGCTGACCAGAAGAGTTGTGCAAACAATACTCTGGTTATTTAATCTGTGAATCTTATAAAATGAACTTGATTCTTAAATAGATCTTGGATCCTGCTGTGCTTAAAAAACCATTTGCTTTTAAGGTGTCTGCAGCCACTCATTCTCTCCAGACTGTTTTTGCTTTCACAGGTCTCACTTCTTCCATACATTTATTCAATTATTTCTTTAGAAATGCTGATTTTTCAGTTATAATCTGCAGGTATCAGTGTGCAGCATTAGAAATGAAGAATTACACTCCAGAGAGCCACTTGATCACTTCATGCATCACCAAAGAACTTGCAACAAATTCATCATCCATAACCTCAAACCTCATCCATTTATAAAGCATAGACTGTATATGTAATATATCTGTGCCGTGTAGCGCCTGTAAAGAATGTTTAAATTATTGTTTACTGGCCGGGGCTATGTGCAAATCATTATTTTCAATCATGTATGTACACTTATTTAGCTTACTCTCATAATTGTAGTCTCCTTGCAAATCTTTTCCATTCTGAATTCAGATGATGCCTCAGCTCCCGCGCTGGAGACTCAGCCTCAAGGTGATGAGGAAGGTGAGCAAATTTAACAGTGTGGTGTTAAACTGTGCAGTTGCAGACTGTATTGCACAACATAAAATGCCATCTTAAGAGTATCTACAACTGCTGGGGTGGTTGCAAGAAATTGCAAACATCTGTTCTGTTTTCAGGGACAGCGAAGACAATGAACACAATAGAGTATTAGAGGCAGTGAATTTTGTATGATAGTCTTGAGATGAGACTTTATGTGTGGAGACCAGCATAAGCAATTTCAATTGTTGCTACTGAGGGCAGGCACAAGTTCTAAACTTGAGCCAAAGTGCGAATTAAAACTGTATGTTCAAATAAACAAGCCAAAGGGTAGATTCTGTCCTCAGCATAATGACTAGTAATATCAGTGTTAAGGCTGATATTTTCTGAGGCTTATTTGCCTCTCGAGGAATTGATTGCCATTAAATAAGCAATAATAGTCCTATTTTGTGGCTGCCTTATCACTCACCGCTAATCTTTAAGAATTTGGTCTGCGCTCGTTATATATTCTGGGTCCAGACTAGGACATTTTTATTTTAATTAAACATAATTTTCATCTAAGAGTATTCATTTCAAACTTCTGTACAAATAGGATGCGGAAAGGACTATTCATGCCTTTGCATGAATAATAGTCTTAACTGCCCTAATATAAACCAGTGAGGCTTTTTTTTTTTTAAGATCCGTGTTTCTTTAAAACTAGCTATGTACGATTCAGTTCTTAGTAATTTTTAAAAATGTTAACATTTATAAAGTATTTTCTGCTGCCTTTTATTTTTCTAGATATAGCTTCTCGTTATCCTACTTTATGGACTGAGCAAGTAAAGAGCAGACAGAACAAAACCAATAAAAGCTCAGGTAAGAAACCGAGGTTGTCCTTACTTCGCAAAGCTCCTGTGAAGATATGCATGAACCATTTTAATAACCATCATGCTTCCACTCTCGTTGTATGATAGGGCAAGGTTTTACTTGGCTAAAATGGTATTAGTCCACTAAAGTCTCTGGCTCACACTTATTTGCATCTGTTAGTGGGTCAGACATTTATTTTTTTACATTCTTCTTAATTATCTTTCTCTTTGTTATCTGCTTATTTTGGGGTGATACGTAGCAAGAAGGTGCTTGTAAAATGACAGCATGGGTTACATTTTTTTGGTGGTAAATCTTAGGAGGCAAACCTGAAAAGAAGCAAACTCCCATCAGAAGCCAATTTTCAGTGAGCAGGATTCAGAAAGACAGTGTTAACTCCTTTTTACTACATCAGTCGCCTACTATTTTCAAACTGATCACTGGTTTGGTGTGAATTAATTATGATGCTTTTTAAAAATAATTGTGGAATTCTGGCTTTACTTACTTTCATCACTGTTTAGAATTGAGCTTTTTAAAACTGGACTAGGAATATCAGGTGAATGTCCTAAGACTGAAGTCTCTCCAGTATTCAAATAAGTTCAGTGCTTTGGTGGATGATAAATTTTGATGCCTTTCTCATTGCTCCTTCCTTTCAGTGGGATAAACTTTAGAGAGTCTTCTTGGTTTCTATTTCTGTGGAAAAATGTGTAGTTTGATGTAGGCTATGATGCAGTAAATCACCCCAAGCCACATTTGAAATCCAGTAGAAATTGAGGTTATGCTTTACATTAAGTACTGTGCTTAAGTATTCTGGGTATATTGAACTGAGATCCAAAAGCATTTAGGAAAGACAAGCAATCATCATAAGAAAAGAATCAAGATGCTAAAAGGTTTAAAGATTCCTTTATGCAAGCTGTTTTTAATATTTATTAATTTTTTTTTCTCTTCTTGATTTTCCAGTAGGCACTTAAGGGAAGGTCCTTAAACAGTGTAGACAAATTTGAAGCAAATACTTTTCATGCTGGAGATTTAATTTGTAATTTCTTTAGTCAGTATAGGCAGGAACAGAATTCTTCTGGCATTTCTGTAGCATAAAATATGTGTATAGAAATCTGTCACTGTTAGGAGTGTTTGTTAATTTTTACAGTGCTAGAGACTAAAGCAAGACTTCTTGAGTTTGCAGTGTAGCTGCTGGAAGCCAAAGCTTCCAAAAGCACACGCGTGTGTGCACACAGAGACAAAAAAAAAAAAAAAAAGGTGGGTTTATTTCTGGGAACTGGTAAGCTCCAGTCCATCTAGAAGCATATTTACAAGAGAAGAGGAATCAGAAGCATAGTTTGCCTGTGTTGTAACTGCTATCCCATCATCAAAAGCATGATTATGTTAGATTTGCTAACAACAGGACTTGCTCCTGACTGTGGTGCCATACCCAGGCTAGCAGAATTACTTTCTGGAGGTACTGTGTAGCAAACCTTGTGTTAATTTGTAGCTATATCTGATGTGCCAGATTGGCATAATCAAGCAAGGTGAATCCAGGTGCTAAAAACGGTGTGCTCTCTAATTGTTGTAGGAAGGTACTCAAGGTCCTGGGGGGAAAAAAAAAAAAAAAAAAAAAGTTTTCCCTTAACTCTCAGATTCCAAGACTTTTTGAACATCCACAGAGAATCAACTCTGGACTGTTATGTGGACAGAACAGGAAAGATCTTGCCACTGAATCCAGTAGATTGTAAACATGACATCTTTCCACTTCCAGGCTTCAATATAAAGGATAAATATAGATGTCTTCTTCACTCAGTTAGCTTAGTAAATTCTGATTCAGACTTTGTCATACAAACATCAGAAAGCTTATTGTAAAGTATTTGCCTGAGGAAAATTTATCTCTGTATAAGAACTGGGTTTATAAAACAAAACATGAAGCCAAATATATTCATAATGGGGCTAATCTTTCCTTTCTTTTTCTTTAGTAATCCTAGTGCTGTCAAAGAAGTTCTTGAGGTATAACAAGTAAATAACACCATCATCTAGCCCTGCCTATAGAACATAACTAAAAAAAGACAAAACTAAAAATTTCAGGCAAGATACAAATATCCTATTGAAAAACTTACTATTTTAGTCTATACTGCTTTTCTTCTTGCCAGTTTTTACCTGAATATATGTTCTAATATATCATGATCATCATGCCATCTACAAACTTGTCTTGAGCTGAGAAATCAGTCTCCTTAGGAGAAAGTTTTTATGAGTTAAAGTCACAAATGAATACATTAAATTTGTTTTAACCCTCATGAAGTGGTTTGCTTTTAATATTCTGCAAATGACCTGCCAGTTACAATTAGCCAGTAAAATCAGCATAAACTATTTCAGGTTTTGGAAGATAGAAAGTAATGGCTCAGGAAATTCTAGTTTATATTAGTTCTCCAGTGCATTCATTTGACTGAATGAGCCTAAATTAATTTAGCATGGAGTAATGGCATTTGCAAGACTCACAGATGCAAGGCATGAAATTAGTGGATTATATATCCATGTTCTACAATGCCTTCTACTGTCTGCTCTTTTTTGTAGGCTCAGTGAAATAGGCCTTTGCTGTTCACTTAAGGCATTTGTGGAGTGGTATTTAACCTATTAGTTTTAGAGAACAATTTTTACTCCTGGCAAAAATGCCATCAACATTGGATCGTGTTACAATAGCTGTGTTTAGAGTGGCTGATTTGAGTAGAAACATTTTCATTTTAGCTCTTTTTGTACATTGAAGACGATTTTAAAAATATTTTTTCTTTCCATAATTAGAATATTCATCTCATTGCTAAAATAGTTTTTGCTGAGATGTTTTATACATGTCACAGTGTCTTTGCAAATAATTTATGACTATCCCCACTCTCCTCATTTATTTATCCATTTCACAGAAAATATTGTGGATTTGCCATATGAAATTGACAGAAGTAAGAATTTCAATAATAGCTATATAAAATAAACAGAAAACTTTGAACAAAGGACTACATGGTTTCTGATTAAGGCTTTTTTTTTTTTTTTTTTTTTTTTTTTTTTTTTTGACACTGCTGTCTGTCTGTGGACTCAGTGTCTAAATTCCTGCTGTAGTTGGTGGAGCTGTAATCCGTGCAGTCAGTGAAGCCTGGAGTGCCACCCAGCTCATTGTGAACTGACTAGGTAACTGGAGCTCGCTAGGCATGGGGATGGCGTTAGATCTCTAGCTGATATTAAGGTGTCTGTGTTTTAGGCAAACTTAATTACTCACCAGTGTCAGCTGGTGTACTACTCTTTTAAAAAAAAGAAAAAAAAAAGAAAAAAGAAATCCGGGTACTACTCTTTTAAACCTTTAGTACTTTAGACCAGAGGACAGGTTTTTTGCCTTGAAGAAACTGGATATTTTGGACTATGTTCTTAGGAATTGCCAGTTACTGTAACTTCAGGGCTCAGTGCAAGTTTAATGTGAGTGGAGAAGACACTGCAGATTCTTTCCTGTCACCTAACCGGGAAAATGCAGTCCCCTGAGGAGAGCTGGGGCTGGACTGTTGTCTTGGTTTTGAAAGACAGTTGTCTGCCAAGGAAAGCTAGAGCCTCCCTTCCCTCCAAATACTTTTGCAATTAGGGACTTTCAGGTAAAGATACGGGAATAGGAGTAACAGTTCTTTACTAGGAATATTAAAAAAGGAAAGTACAAGTGTAGTAGTACAAAAAAACAGGCAAGCAAGCAAACAAACAAAAATCGTGGAAAAACCCTGATAGAATCAGGGATATGACCTGGCACCCTGTTGGTCAGGGTGTTGGAAGCAGTCCAAATAAGTCCTCCTGGAGTAACAGATGGAGTTACTCTACTCTGTGGAATAGAGATGGTCCTGTTGAAAGTCCAGTGGTGACGAGATGGGTCCAGTCTTCCTCTGGGATCCAGTGGGAAAACAGGATCCCTTGTGTTCTTCAGTCCCAGTTTTTATCTAGCTGGAAACAGCTGGCTCCTCCCCCACTGTGTGGAGCATCTCACAATGGGATGATGGAATGTGTCATGTCATTGGTGGACCCTAATGGGCCATTATCAGAAGATGGCCCCGTGGAGGATGGAAGGGTGATGAAAGAGATAAGAAACACTGCCCCACCTGGTTTTAATGTCTGAGCCATTATCAGAAGGCATCTGCCCTCCTCCCTCCTGGAGTTATAAGAGATAAGGAAAAAACATCTCCCAAAACCAGCTTTCAACAGATGGAATAGAATACACATTTTTTGGTTACGTAACCCAAGACAGCTGTAAATCTCTTAGGTTCTCCTTGCTGCATCTGTTGTATCAGCAGTTTATATCCCTCTGGGATTCTTGGGAACATTGTGTGACATTTTTCAGAGGCTGTACGCCATTTTTGTGTTTGAGTATTGACAAAGAATGTGTAGCTTAATTTTTTTCACAATGCCATTCATTTTGTGAGCTTGAATTTGAGAGCCATTATTTTCAAAGAGTCTGTTGTGGGAGCACTTTCCTGAGAAATAAATAGGGTGAGTTTAGCTGATAATATTTTTTATATTCAAAAAGGTTCTTAAAGTACTCAGTAATTTCTCAGTAAAATCTGTACACCACAGAGTAAACCATACTTAGTGTAAAAATCCATTCATTTTGCAAATACAGGAAAGCGAAAGTCACCCATAACCTGTAATATACTTGCATAGGTACTTAAATGCCTTAGAGATTCTGGTGATAATGTATTTCAAGATTAAAAAAAAAGTTTGAGTATTGTTTTAGTGGCTAAAATACAGTACAGTTTCACCTATATACTATTCAGTTCTATTTGCTTATTATTATACTTCCATATTCTATTTCCATAAAGATGTTATAGAATCTTAGTGCTAATGATTTTTATGTTCATTGATCATACTTGATTTCTTGATAGTGTATTTAATGAGCATTGTAAAGGGGTTGTGAAACTGGTGCTTGTTGTGTTGATAATCCAGTATGACCACTATGGCTAAAATGGAAGAGAGGAAGAAATTGTTGCCTTTCTTTGTTGACCCAATAGCTCACATTTCATCTGAACCACACAAGCATGTGATGCAGTGTTTGTGCCAGCTTCATGATTTCTGCCATCTTGATGCTTATATGCTTTAAGCAGGTGCTAGTGGACAAGCCATACATAATCCATCATAAAATAGAGTAGGCCCAGAGGAAACCCTGATCGGTCATTAAGGCTTCCGAGGCAGGATCAGGTTTATGTGATTATGACCATTTTTCCTTTAGAATGAAGAATCCTAAATCAGAATTAATTGTCTCCTCAAACTATGGTTTTAGTGATTTCAGGAGTGCCCAAATTTCAACCTCTTTATCTGGATATTCTGGTAATGTAGAGTCTTCATCACAATACTCTACTTCACCTGTGCACACGTGAAAGGGACACATCACTTTTTATTTCATTTCCTGATGCAATGGAGTAGTGTTTTATTGCTGCCTTTTTGCTACAGACTGTTATTTTTGATACAGGACTTAAAAAATCTGTTGCAAGATTTTATCAATTAGTCCCTGGGAGTTCTATCCAACGGGAGTTTCATTCTCAAAACACAATGTGGGAAAACACTGACATGCACATACAGCAATGTATTATAGACTGGCTGCAAATGTAAATGAAAACAATTGGCAAAATGTCTGCTGAGAATACCTTCTTAATAGACTAAAATAATAAAATTATGTGTCTGTATCTATACAAAATAGCTGCTTGCATTTATCTGTCTGTGTCGTCTGAATCTGTTGGCAAAGTGTGCCAGTGAGACTGATTAATATGACAGAGTGACATTCTAAGAGGCAAATGCAGTTTTTATTGCCGTGTCATCTGACAGCTTCAAAGCATTTGTACATAAGAGTTTTTCTCACATGGAAACTATGTTGGTTGTCAGTGAGGTTTCTGTCTTGTTAGCTTGCTTTGTTTTGTTTCTCAGAGGCAATTGTTCCAGTGGTATCCTTGTGCACTGATCATTCCCTGGAAGTCACCTCCTGAAAGGACAAAGACAAACCTTGTTCCATACTTGAATGCTCATGTTCTTTCCAAACTCAACCTGACTAACTGCTTCCTGTTTTGCCTATCCTGACAAAAGTAATTTCTAAAGTTAAAAAAACTTGCATAGAAAAACAGAAACAAACCAAAGAAACCAATTTTCTTTCAAATGAAATAAATGTAAGAGTTCATGTGTCTGCCCAATTACATCAATTCTAAGAGCCATTCCTTTCTAAGCATAGGAAAATTATTAACAGAGAGACAGAAAGCTGAGTAACAGCTCAGTGACTTTTTATTTATTCTCATTAATTGTTGTATTTTCCAGATGTTGCTTTTAGTGATCATTGAAGGTAAATTACCTGCAGTTGAAGTTGTGTGGGCTAGCAAGGGAAAATTAAGATCCAGTTGCATGTTTCCACTTACTTTTTTATTACAGAATAGTTAGAAGTTTTCTAGAAGTATTTTTAATAAGGCTTACTTCATAATGTGAAAATTTGAGATACAAAACCAGTTCTAACAGAAGGAAATCAAAATGGATATCATAACAAAGTGAGGAAAGAATATAGACAAGAGAGGGAAGGAAGTATTTTAAAAGGTTGTTGCCTGTCTTTCAGCAAGGATTCCTAGGAAGTCGTGTTGGCCTGCAGACCCCTGGCTAATCGTCTGTTCTCAAATATGCTTCTGTTTACCGTTAAAGGAGGAGCAGGTGATGATGACTCCTACTTGCTCTTACTATGTTATGCCTATACTGGGCAGTCAAAAATGGACATCAAACTAATGCATAAAGTAGATTTGCATAGGGGAAAAGCCTGAGCAGAAGTGCTCCATTGATTGCAAACCACTGAATTACACAGAACTGGAGCTTTTTGCCTGTTCCTAGATCATTTCAGCCCTAAAGACAGTGTTTCTTTCCAACAATTAGTGAGGTAAGAGCCACACTCAGCCATGAGACTTGCGCTCCCAAGCTTGTGTTGTAAATGCAGTCATTAGCTGTAGCTGGAAAAGTCAAAAGCATAGTAATAAATTGTTGAAGTATATCCATGTCATGCCTAGTGTATCTGACATTGTCAGGGGCTGAAAGTTACAACAGCTTATTGGAAATCTGTAATGTTCTGGCACAGAGGTTTCATAATCCAAAGTAACTGAAATGGAATTGGCTTAAGTCCTAAAATTGTCAGCTCAACCCGTGAAAGGAAAGTAGAATGCACAAGTATTGATTTTAAATGTCTTCAAACATCCCAGTAGGCTATTAAGTCAACACATGGATCCTGTCAATGGGAACTCAGTCCATAACAGATGGGCAGTCTGTCTCTGCCAAATTTTTGACAAGATCAAGTCCAGACATTTTCACTGTGAGCTTTCCACCTTGGGCTCATCTGCAGGTCAGTTCCCTGCACAAGGAAAGGCACTAGCATTAATTCATGACATCTACATCAAGTTCAAATATTTTATGTTAGCCATGGATCTGGGTTTTGGGCCTTGTAAAATCTGTGGGTACTGAAAGACATGAGCTGGTAGAACACTTTTTGTTTGGCTTGTTCTCTCAGCGAAGTGGTACATGGCAGTTAAAGATAAAAGCATTGCATGGAATTTTAGTAAGAAATACTCATTCAGATGAAGATTGGAAGCTTCTGAAAACAACAATCCTATAGCCTTCTCAGACTCTGGGTTGGCTCTACAGTGAATCTGTAGCTGATTCACTGAATGTTCCTTTTAGAGTTCAAGAGGAAAGTTAATTATTGGGAGTGAAGTGTAATTTCTGATTTGTATTTTAGTCTAAACCTAGCATTCTTAAGAAACTGCTGGGGAGGGAGATTCATGAGGCCCTGTCACAACTTGTTATATGCACTTCTGTTATATTTGTAAATATTTTAAGGTGTAGGAGGTAGTTCTCTTAACTTCTCCTTCGTTTGTTGTTGTTTTTTTGTCAAGAACCACAATAGGTTTAGAGTAGAATTCTTAACAAATATTGCTTGCAAGATACCCTCTGGCAGCTGAAAAACTCACGGCTTTAAAACTACTGAATGTTCACACCACTAGGGCCAGTCAGTAAATGGTTGCCTTAGTTCCTAATAGAGAACTTTGTCTGACTTTTCAGCAGCAATTTTTAGTGATATTCTGATCTTGATTTGCCTGTTCCTCTTTATACTCTGATCCTCTTCCTTTTCCTTGCCTTGCTTTGCCTTGCCTGACCTAAATTGGTAAAGGAAAATTACTGTTTTCTTTCAGTTCTTTCAGCGTCATCCAAGATTAAACTTTCCAGACCTCCCCACACTGCTTGTACATTTGTGATTCATTCTTAATTCATAGGCTGCTGGATCATGCTTACTAAAGAATTGTCCTATCTTTAATAATCCTTTTCACAAAGATTTTCATTTGTCTTCATTTTAATTTTACATATTAGTTCAAAACTTTAAAAAAGATCAAGCACAGACATTTCCAGCGTTTTCCTCCCACTACAGGGGAAGATCCTCCCATCCTAAACCATTGAAAAAAGGGCTCTGTTTTACATCCAGTTGATGTTCTTTATCCTCAGGATGTTCCAGGGCTTTACTGGACCCCCACTGTGGAGAGGAAAAATATATCTGTTTTATGCAAGGCTGATAATTTCTATTTTACTGCATGTGTTAAAATTTGATGCCAAAAGATAGTAATCTTTCCTGGTCATTTTTAATTATATCACATTACTTTCTACAGCAAGTAAATGACACAAGAGTCCTGCTTGAAGTTCTCCTTTAGTTTTCAGATATACACTCCCCCACCTACCCAGAGCTTTCTATGGTTTGCCAGACATCAGCTTGCATAATCATAAAAACATCAATAAGGTCCATAAATCCTAAGAGGAATGTTAGGTTAATGATCTATATTTTAGTGACAGATGAAAAAAAATCATGTAAATCATGTTAATGCATAGAAAGATATTAGACTGGATCATATCTAATGACATAATCTTTCTGAGAAGTCGATAAAACTTTCAGTCAAGACAGTCTGGTTCTGGCTGTGGCTGTACTGTGATTGTTGAGTGGTATGTAGAAGATAGGTCTTCCAACAGGGTAAAGTAAGAGCTGCCAGGCCTTCCATCATCATCCAGTGACCTGAGAGTTATGAGGAAATGTCCATGTTCTGTGCAGAGATGCAGTTTTTTCTTCTAGCAGGATAAGTTAAATAACTAACTATCTACCCTTCCAATAATTGAATAAGCTTTGTTTGAAAAAGAAGTGAAAACCATTTATATGGACTGTGGAATTCTACTGTTTGATCTGCACTGAAACATTCTGACTGTTGTTAATGGAAATACAGACCATGGGAATACCATGTAATGTTCCCTGGTGGATCAGGTTATGGCTAGTCATGTTATCTTAAATTTGGAGGGATTTTTAATTGGATCATTTATCACATAAGAATTCCAAATTTCTTATTTGCCAAGCCATGTATCTCTGAACAAAATTGTTGAAGAGACTGACAGCTTGTGTTACAGTTCATGCATTGCTTAATTATTTTCAAAAAAATTCTTGGCCTTTTCCTTAATTCTGTAAAAGATTGCCATGTGATGCAGGAACATTTAGAGGCTTCATCAGTAATTTTAGTCTTTTCCAGTTGGAACAAAAGCAGGAGAAATTCAGCTCTTGCAGTGACTTCTGTGTGATGGGTGGAATTCACCCCCGAATACATGCATTGGCCACACATCCACAATGAAGCTATTGCATTAGTCTGACTCTTTACGGTAGTGTCTGCTTTTATGGATTGTTAAAGTCCAAATTTGGTGCTGTCATCCATGG
Source organism: Hirundo rustica (assembly GCF_015227805.2). Lineage (NCBI taxonomy): Eukaryota > Metazoa > Chordata > Aves > Passeriformes > Hirundinidae > Hirundo > Hirundo rustica. The sequence continues at coordinate 41,900,831 of NC_053452.1, forward strand.
ATCTTTTACCCTATCCTGTCCTTAATGCAATGTTCTGTATTCTTAGAGTTAGTTTCCAGTGTAGAGCCTTCTTTCCACGCGAAGCCACACCACGGGTCATCAGAGCAAGGAAACTTATTGTAGTCAAATGATGTTGCTAAAGTACATAAACCCACTTTGAGATCTCCTCGTCTGTACCCCAACTGTCATGTTACGACTGGCTTGCTTTAGATTTCACTACGCTCTGTACATCATGCTCTGTCATCTTTCAAATCAGACTGCTCCAGATAAATGTTAGACACTGTGTTTTCCCTGCACTCTGCAATGCCAAGGAATAACTGCCTAGGAATAACATTAAGGATTGTTTTCGCAATGCACTTGATTTCTGTGTTACTGGAGAAGAAGCAGTGGTTGAAGAGACAGACCACTGTTTTTCATTAAGCTATTTTTAATACCTGTTTTAGTTTAAAAACAGCAGGCTAAGTATCTGCTCTCATCCACAAATTAAACTATGTTTAAATAAAATTAGGGCTGTAAATTAAATTTCAGATCTTAAATTCACTTGGTCAAAACACGAGAGAAAGCAGAGGGCAAAGCTTAAATATGCCAGACTGGTTGAAAATGCAGCCTTCTGTAGAAAGGACATGACTTACTAGGGAACTTGGTTTTTGAATATACGTATTTTATTTTCATCTTTAAAAAGTGCATCTTCAAGACAAAAATCTAATAAACGGAAAAGGTCTTCAAATAACTGAATGGTTTTGGCTCAAAGCTCAAAATCTTGATGGTTCATTGTAATGTCTTGTCGGAGCTGTACTTTTAAGACGTCATTAGTTCTTCCTATTTTGAGGGCTGGGTCCTTAGGCTGACAGTATATGTAGAACATAATGGTCTCCCTGTTTTATAAACTTGGACACTTCAGGAATCTTGGATTGTGTGGTTCGCTGTGAGGTTCAACACAAACAGCTTGTTGAGGGATTTTGTTCTCTTTTTATCAAAAAGAAACACTTTGAATGAAAAACATCTTCTCATTCAAATCTTGGTTTTCCAGCAGACAGTCAAAATAGAATTTTTCATCCATCTGTACTACAGTAATAACAAGCTATGAAAAAAAAAATGTTCTTGCCATTGAAACAGTGAGTTACCTTGTACCATTGTTTCCCAGTGAGATCTTAGTGATATTTAAACTTGCCAGTTTTGTTCTTCAGTGAGTAAAAACAACTTATCAAAATGAAAGAACTTTTTTTGGCCTCTGTTTGAAGGAATTATTAGATGCAGTTTTTGTGGGACTAGAAAGCATTTTAAATAGATAAATTCCTCAAACATGGGTGACTTTTAATGCCCTTGAATTATTTTCCAGTACACCCAGTTAGACCAGGGCAACAAACTCATTGATACTTGGTCTGGTAGCAGATGAGTATGAAATCAAATTAATTCTTCAAGTGCCTCCAAAATCTGAGGTAAATTTTTTGCAAGAAAGAAAATAGTTCAGAATTGCAAGATGTGTTCAAGTTCAAGTCATAGGAAGGGTTGAGAGCCTCCCTCAGTCATTAGGCCAAATTTTCACATCTGTATTAAAGCAAATGCCAAAAGATGAAAGGACTGACGAAGACTGATTCTGGTGATTATGTTTACCTGTTGCTTAGTGAATTCATCCACATACTCTGATACAATGGAGACTTTTAACAGAGTCAGAAGTGTGATTAGTTGCAGAGGCTTATGACCACGCTGTCCTGGTGCAGTTTACTCTTACAGAACATCCCTGTGCCCAGTTATTCTGGCTGGCAAGGAGGTAGGGGTGCTTTCTGTTTGTTTACTTGCCTAACTGGTTTGGAGAGGAGACATTTAAGTTCTGATCTCTCTGACTTTCCTAAAATTCCCATTATGTAGTTAAAGTCATAATCTCAAACTGCCAGAAGGTAATGAGAAAATTGCTAATTGCATTGCTCTCCTGTTTGGCTGTATAAGTGTCTTAGCTGAAGAGACTTACAGTTTTATTGTTCTCACAGTTTCTAAACAGATTTTAAAAGCAATATAAGAACATTTTTAAGATGTGATTTTAAGTTCTTATGAATTGACGCAACAGAGATGCAGCAAAGCCAAAAATATGAGTATAAATGTCAGTGGTTTGAAAGGTTACTTCTCCCCATTTCCCTAACAACATCTTTAGTATAAAACAGTGACTTGTAATGTAGTCACACACCCCGTAGCTCATTCCTTTAGCAAAACAGTCCAATATAATAATAGCAAATGACTGTAGGAGGAGATGATTTAGTTTCAGCAGTCATGGAGCCTCATTTTACTCAGAGCAGTGTAAATAGGAGTGACTGCTGCAGTTACAAGGGTAATACCACTGGAAGACTTGTGAGGAGGGGGGAATCAGGCCTGGAGGCTTCCTTTTAATTTTCTTTTCATTTTTCTCTTTATGGAGACATTAACGGTACAGGACCAATGATGGTGTTATCGCTTCTCTTGGAAACACAGTGTCCACTCATTTCTTAAAGTAGTTAGTATGTAGTATGTCAGTCTACTGAATCAGTGACAGTAGGACAGCCCACCCCAATCCTGCTGCTCTTACATAGATGGAATTCCTCTTGACTTTAATGAATGTGCTGTCAGCACAAGGGCTCCTGTACTCCACTGGTATTGCCAGCTGAAAGGCTGAATAAATTATTTTCTCTTTATTATCTTTATGAACAACTTAATTCTCAACAGATGTGTTTTGCACTCTGAATCGTATTTATATTCAGAAAAATTGAATATTCATAAATACCTTCACACATCATAGATTATGTCACATAACTAACCATGGTGCTAAGGATGTCATGGTGCACTGACCTTTTCAATACTTCTGTCAAAATGAGCCTGTGTGGCTTCTATATAGAGCACCCTGTGTCCACTGCAAGGCTAGAGGAAAAATGCCTTGCTTCAGGTCTTTTTATCCCCTATATGATTAAGAAACTTTGTGAACCAGAATACTTAATTTAAGCTTAATTTCTCTTTTATTTCATACCTACTTTTATTGGAGCCTTCTGCAAAGTTGTTATAGTCTCTGTTAGTCATCCTCAAAGCTGGTAGCATACAGAGAATTCCCTGTTCTGTTTCCAGTCCTTTCTTTGCAGTCTTTTTTCTCTCCTGTCAGTAGCTGATCTTCACTGCCTATTTCTCGATTTTTGCCTAGATATCATTGTGCAATCTCAAATGCTGGGGAACATTTCTTGTGACACTGATATATCATCTCTCTTTTCTTTCATCCTCTCCTTTTAATTTAGAGAGCCAGGCTTTATGAGGAGAGTAACCAAGGAATAAAGGCTGTTGATCCTGCTATGAGTTTGCAGGCTGTATTCTGAAAATACAGTGACCCCAAAACCAAGCTGAGAGTTCTTAGGAGCACCCAGTTGAGCAGTGACTGCAAAGAATAGGAAGAGAGCTGGATTCCTAGATTGAGTAAACTTGGGAAGGTGTCATTACCTATCTAAGTAGGATGTCAGAGACCATTTCAGAGATACCTTGTCCAGCTGTGTTATCCATATTGCAGGATGGGGAAGGATACCAAAATGTAGGAGCGACTAGATGTTTGACCCTAAAGCTTGTGAAGTATATTTTCAGCATTAATTCAGTATTTTTCTGAGGAAGAATCTTTCCTTAATAAGAATTCATCCTAAATTTGAATGCTTCCTAAGTAAGATCACATCACCTTAGTCAAAGCTGTGAGTTGTTTTGTGGAAGTTCATTTGAGTTTTTCAAATAAAACTCATACAAATGTCATAATGTCAATGCTTTTGGTCTGACTGACTAGTGCTCAGAGTCTTGGACTACAATTTGTGCCAATATCACTTTCTCAGGATGTCATTGTGGAGACTTAAGCAGCCTACAAAGTATTGTATGCGAAAACATTTGACGTCAGCTAGTGGAGGGAGACAGCGTGGTTTCATTGCTTACATACAGGGCAGCTAGCCAGGAATTCCAGGGCTCTAACCCTGGCTCTGCTTTGGACAGGGCTATCACAGTCTGGACAGATCAATGCAAGCAGGAGAAAAGTTTCATCAGAGAGGTGGTTGAGGACAGCATCTAGTACTATTGAATATGATACAAGCTTTACAGAGTTAGCAGGTGTAGCAGTATAGCAGGTGTAAGTGAAGAAAAAAGTGTTGTATTGACCAGCTGAAATAGTGGTATTTCTCTAAATCAAAAAGCACTCTTTTCAATTTTGCATGTAGGTTTTGCATGTAGACAAGACATGAGCCTTTTGTTTTGTTTGTTGATCTCAGTATTTCAGTCATGTAAATCATGACATTGGATTTGCAACTACATGATAACTTTAAAGATTCCTCCCCTTCATTCTGCAAAGTGTACCTGTCATTGTAAAATATGTATGTAGAACATAAGCAAAAGAGGATGGCCTTGCCCCTTTGATGCAAGGGAGAGCCTGTGTCTTCTCCTGCATGATATCTTTATGAAAATGTGATTACATGTATGAGGCAAAATTACTAGTGTTCAAGGGCACTTGCCTTGGGACTGTACTCTAGTTACTCCCAAATGAGACCCAAGGCAAGCAGCTTTATAAATACACAGGCTTTTCCACTCTTCTTTAGCCTGTGTTTGTTCCTCATTATTGATGAAAACAAGTACCACTAAAGGCCCTTGTGGACTACATTAATTATGCCAGTGGTTGATTGGTTTGGCCCCAAATGCTTCATAACAATAGGCAGATTTAATTAGCAACAGCTCTGATTGCAATAGCTTCACAACCTCCTGGGAGCATCATGCACTGAGCTTCTTTTTGCATTATTGTCAAGACATTTAACAACGTTTAATTTTCCTAAATTAAAAAAATACAAAGCATACAATGCATCATATGTAGAAACAATAACAGAACTGTCTTCACATAAGCGATAATAAAAATGTTTCCTTATTAGGTGACTGAATGCCAGCATTGCTCTTTCCTGTGATGCTCATTGTAGAAGTTAAATATTTATAATCTGTTTTACTTGAACAGTACTGCCAAAACTAGCCTTTTAGATTTTCTTCCTTAATTGCAGAGAGCTTCAAAATAAATATGGTTTGAGGTAGTTGTACATGTCTGTGTGGGGAGACAATATGGAAATGGGTCTGAAAAGGCTGGAAATACCAAGCAAACACCTTGAAAAAGAACACTTTGGGAAACCTGCCCTTTATTCTCACACACAGGAAATTGTTGGGAAGTATTTTTGCAAGGCCTGTATCATTTATATGGGTCGTTTGTGTGGCACATTAAACACTTAAAATAATGATCTTCTGAGCACATAAAGTAATTATGGGTTGTAAAGGATTAAGGATCCTTAGACACTTTAAAACTCTCATTTTATTAGTTCAAAAGTCTTTGCTACTATGCATTATCTAAGAAGCCTTTAAAATTGTACTCAATACTCTTGGAACTGACTTTTCTGCTCCTGATCTCTACTGTGTGCAATGGAATGGTTCCAGTTTACAAGAGCAGAAATTTTGGCCTGGAATTTTCAATATGATTGTAGGTCTCCCATTCTTCAAAAGCATAGCAATATTTCACTCTCACATATTTAGCATTATCTACTCTTCAGAGAATAATTTCTTTTTGAAAACAGAGATGAAAGTGGGGTGGAATTGGAATTTTTATTTTTGATTCAGATTCCCCTTGTTTTTTTCCAAAGTTTGAAGGTAAAGCCAAGCCAAAGATTTATCTTTGCTCTTGAAACCAAAGTGCAGGCTGAGCTGTTTAACCACAGCCATATGACAAAAGAAAAAAAAGAAAAGAAACACCAACGTAAAACTATATTAAAAGTCACTGGAGTAGAAAGAATTAGTATTAGAATAACCTTACTGGCTTTTACTCTTTTTTGGCTCATCTTCTTTATTGCACACAAAACCTTGCCAAAATCAGTAAACAGTCTTCTGTCTGAATCCTGGAGCTCTCCTCTTACAAATACTGACATCCTACATGCTATATAAACGGTGTGCTTTGGATATAGTGTGCTGGGGAACAAAGACTTGTACAGCCTTGAATGAGCCTTGGGCTTTATGCACGGTTAAAGCAGTGCAGTTACCTTTTGACCAAGCTTCATGTTCATGTTGTTGAATCTCATACTGAGGACAAGAGTTTTGGAGCAGGATCATCAACAGATGATACCACCTTATAGAAATTGGTTTGTTGCTCTGTTAAAAGATTATTCATTGGACAACACAGTCCTTGTAATGAGAAACAGAAGCAATAATATGCATACTCATTTTCCACCTGCTTCTTGCCTTCTCTTTGACAAGATGAAGAAGGAGAAGACAGCAGAAAAGTGGACAATTTTTGATTCATCTGTTGTAGATTGGCTTTTAAGGCTGTAATTATGTTCTCAGTATTACTACAATTTTTTTAAATTTTGTGATTATTTAACCCAAGTAGGTTTAAAGTACTCCTCTGAAAGGAGATGGCAATGGTAGCATAAACTTTTGCATTATGTCTATCAAAGTAACTGCCCGAAGCACTGAAGAAAAAATTGAGCATTTCTCTTTCAGCAGCTTGCTTATTTTCTATATTCCTGTTCAATGCCAGAGGGCCAAATTCTTACCATTCTGTAATGCCCATCCAGTCTGCTATGAATTGGACAAAGGTGCAGATGCTATTGACCATTTTGTAAGATACTCTGACGTGTAAAGGAGAGCTACCAAAATTCAAAATAACATTATCTTCTTTTTTTGAATCTATCTGCACATTTTTAAACTATGCATCTCAGGTCTCATTCCTACGAAACAGACAGAAATCCTCCTGGCTCCTGCTGGCTTCTGCAACAGTAATCAGGGTTCTGTCTGTAAGGTGGTTGGAAATGAGTTAATACTTAGAAAATTAAATGTAGGTGGGGCACAGTCACCTCAGGCAGGAGTTAAACAATAAGGCTGGAAAACACTGCATGGTGTTTAGCATGTGCATTAGCAGTGGGAACCTGTGGCAGGAACATGACACAGGCTGCAGCCAGAGATGCCACTGTACATCTCTGAAAGGAAAATTACTTGAATGCCGAAGGTCAAGTATCCAAAGTCATATCCACGCACTGGTGTAAATATCTGTTTCCCAAATGGGAAAGAGAAACAACTGTTTCATGGAGGGGAAATGCTAGATGGATAAACATTTGTATAAGCTGGCTGGGTTGTTTAAGTGCCAAAGTATGAATTTAGGCACTCCTGTTTGCCTATTTTGTTTTTTAATTTTTAGTGGAGCTATTCAAACAAATATGTACCCTCAGCTTACCTGGCAAAGAGTTTCATTTTCACAGCTCTATGGAAAAAGTGAACCAGCTTTATTTTCACTTCAAATCTCTCTCGAAAAATGTGAGATCTTTCCACTGGCAGGAGACTCACATTTGCTGGTCAATATACTCATAAAGCAAGAATGATAGCTTTGCACAATTTTGTTTCAAGAATGAGCCTTCAGATTGCTATAGCAAGCTGGCCAGCCAGCCACTGTGTTTGGGAAAAGTCAGTGATTTTCATTTGCTGTAATTTTGGGTGGTGGGTTTTTTGTTTGGTTGGTTTTGCAGTTTGAACACAGTGGGGCTGCTCTGCTCTGGCAGGATGAGGCAGCCATGTGTAGCAATAATAGGTACCGGTATTTCCTCATGTGTAGGAAAACCAGCTTTCATCCCATTTGGCAAATAACTGCTTTTGGATGTATCCTTGCAGGATGGGGCAGTTATTTGCACATTATCCCTGTATCGCGTTAGGGAAGTCAGGTTAACAAAGCCTAGCAAGAACACCTGGAAAGTGATAATCCATTAATTGAGCAAAAGCAGGATGAAGGATATCATCTCCTCAGAAGACCAGATTTTTCACTCTCCTTGTGAAGCCTGATGCCATGTCACTGGCCATTTGGACTCAAGTGATTTTTGATTTGTGTAAAGGTTCTATTTAAAGATCCGTTGAACAAGGTAGGGTGTAGAAGGTATTCCTTGGATCATACCTGGCACTTTGCAAAGGCTTGCTATCACTTTCACACACTGCTGTTAAGGATTTAACAAAAATACGCTGGTTTTGGTTTACTGCTCTCTCACGTTTCATAGATAGTACAATAAAATATATGGCCTGGAAGTTCTATACAAAAATTTTAGCTCTAATGCAAAATGCATGTTCGAAATAACTCAGATCTCTATAATCTAATGTATTCTCACTTCATGTTTCTCTCTTATCTACAGTAGAAGTAAATGTTAATATTTAAACCTTTAGGATCTGATTGTGTCATGTTTGCAAATGAAGCCTAATTTCTGTCTGAGTTTTCAAGTTGAGACAGATCTCACGCTACTGTTTTATTCAATCTGAGTAATAGGAGCAAAACAGAAGATTGCATTTGGTTTGAGAGGTTGCTAGTTTGATCTCTTAATCTGTTCAATGGCAGCAAAGAGAAAAGGGATCACAAATGAATAGCTGAATAAATTAGTTCTGTGAGAATTTGAATACTTGCATAATGTTTCTCATCTGTTTAACCAAGAAGTTGGGCTAAAATAAATAAACAAGCAAGCAAAGGAACAATCAAATAGAATGCTAAAATAGCAAGCTTTTTGAGGCAAAACAGTTCTTTTGCTTTTGCAGTGACTGTGGTTACAGTCTTTTTCAGTAACTGTGGTTACAGTATTTCAAATCTTAAGAAAACAAAGAATTGTAGAGGTATGAGCAAAAACTCCCCTAAACCAGAAACTTTTTAGAAAAAGTCGAGCAGAAAAGTGGGTTTTGATTTTGATTAAAGAGCAAGTCATCTCATTACATTTCAGATTTCTGTCTTATGGCCCCCAAACTTTCGTCTGTTGGTAGAACCAGAATTTGTGTATTTCAGAAATCTTGATTGATATAGGGCTACCAGACCCAGAGTAAAAGTTGAGAAAATATTGGTGTATACCAGTAGATTATATTGATTATGATTATATTCTTTTCAGGTTAAGATAAATGGGGGTTAGTGGTCTCTGTATTTTGAATCTTTTTTTCAGTGGGCCCAGTGCATTTTCAGATGATTTTCCTTGTGTATTGCAGTGTCTTTACATATGAAACTACATAGATAAATGAGAGCATCTGTCTGTGATTTATCCTTCTTTGTTCAGTGGACTAAATTACATAAATCAATCATACTAAAGTACATAAATTAATCATTAGGGCTGTGTTGAAGCTTTTTGCTTTTTGAGCCACAATTGGCCCAAGCTCCAAAAGTGCAAAATAGTGATCAGCTGTACATTGAGAACTCTGAAAATGCACACAAGGGGCCTGCAATATTTGTTTCCCACAGGTTTTTTCACAAATGAGAAAGAATATGGGTAGGAAGGTTGCCAGCTTCCTCCAGGCTTTGAGAACCCTCATGCTGATGTGCATCTGAACCTAACATAAATCAAAACATGTGGTGCCAGATGAGTATTAATGCCATAATTTAGTCCTAGGTTTTGGTTGCCATCTATATATTGGGTCTAAGGTTGAGGGTTTATTAATGTTACCTATTCCTTACAATCAATACTTGGTCCATGAACAAATATTAGGCTTAACTGGAAACATACGTGCGTATGAATGTCTTCAGCTGAGACCTGATGCATTGTTCATTGAATTTAGTAGGTATTTTTCCATGGATTTTTATTGTGGCAAGCCTGGCCCACATAAATACCATTTTTTTGATCCAGGTTAATGAACAGCCTTTATAAGAAGCTGGTAGCATGAGCAAATTAATTCTTGCATTTTTTGTAGCATTGTACTGTGCTCGATTTCAGTTAAAATCGAAGTTATATGAAAGTGTCATGAGGTGGCAGGCAGACAAATTCTTGTAAGAACAGCTGTCCTGGTTTGAAAAAAAACAATCTTGAAAAAGATTGGTGTGAGATGCCCATGCTCTAGCCACAAGGGACAAGGAAACAACTTGCTGTGCGCAGAGGAAGTTGGCATTCGAAGTGTCTTATACCACTTTGTCTACCTCTTCAGAGAAGGGATCTGTTATGCTAGAGAATGTCTGGGCAAAAGCTTGAAATCCTGAAAAAACAGAAAGCTGTGGAATTACGTCTCTCCTTTCCTAGAATGAAATAATTTGGGGAATTTTTGTCGTTTGTATTAGCTGTGTTTCTAGCAGGAACAGAACTGATGGATTCTGAGTGATGAAATTGGTCAACTACAGGTAAAGAGCTTATTGGTTTACCTTGAATGAGTGTGCTTGCTGAGTTGGAATGATGGAGCCACTGCTGTAGTGGACCATTTTGCCATTCAGTCAACTTCAGCTCCTCTGCAGGAAGTGCATAGCTTGAATAGAAATTATCCCACTTCCCACTTTCCTTTCTAAAGTGAACATTTTGGTTGTATGTGGAAATACAATTTGGTGTAATGTAAGTGGAATTCCATTCAATGAAACTTGCATACTGTGGAATATAAAAACATATTGTGATCAGTTTCCTTTGGGTGTATTAACTTCACTGGTTCAAAGAGGGTTCATCCTAAGGAAATGGATCAAATTCTTATTCTCATGAGATGTGAAATTTCTTGGAGGGATTCATGGGTATCAATAGGAGGACTGTTTATCCATCCTACCTGTGGTGTATTGAAATAAACTAGTGCAAAGCTTCTGTAAATCAGTACTTGAAGTGCACTAAAATTGGGCTTAATTAACTAGGACAGACAGATGATTTGAATAACACTTTGATTAGCAGAAATTGTCATACAATTTAGTTATACTAAAATTTCAACATGACTATATTCTGTCTGTATATCCTCCCAGAAACAGGGTAGAACTGCAATGTTGACTACCTGTGATGTTACCCTGCACTCCTCTAGAACCTGCTTATCACTTTGGGAAGTATTTTTGTTCACAGGTTTCCTGTTACCTGCTTTCTATAGGGGACACTGAGCTTCATGCCCTAATAAAAGCTCCATTTACCCTGAAGGCCAGGTTGTCTAAATTTTCCTTTCATCGCCCATTATGGTAATGAGAAAAGGAGGGAGAAGGAACCAACTAAGAGCAGAATTTCTTGGAGTGGATTCTGTTTGTTATATATGCATTGTGAGGTTAACAAAATTGGAACGAAAAGTTTGTATAGTGGCAGGAAGTGTTAAAGGACCCTGCAGATGCTTCTAATTTTCTTCAGATTTGACAACTTGTTTCTGCCGAACATACTGAAATTTAGGCATAAATACAGCTATTTACATTTATGCAAAAAAACCCAACTCAAATTATTTGTAATCATGAAATTCCACACATTGGGATAAGTTGTGATAAGGCACAGCAGAAAAACTGCTTGAATTTCTTAAATGAGAGGCCTGTTACAAGACTAACAGGGTGATTATTCTACCATACATAATGCAGCACTCGGCGTTTTAGATGTGCAGCAGAAAAATGCACAGTTAAATAGATTATTCAGGATGACTTTTCCAGAAAAGTCACTGCTGTTCTCCTCTAGGACATTCCCTAGTAAATGCTAATTAACATTTTAGATAGCCCATTACAGATGAGTAAATGGAGTCTTTAATAAATAAGGATTTACAGTGTTACATACTATTACTATTGAGGTATTTTTCTTAATAATCAATTTAAACTTCTAAAATTAACTTTAATTTTCTTTAAAAAAAATCCTGTAAATTAACTTGATTTACTGAAATCCAGACTGTTTTCTCAGGGAGGACTGGCAAAAGAAATCAACCAAAGATTTTATAGAAAACATGAAACTTCTCTGAGATTGTCATTAAATGAAGTATGTTTCTTATTGACAGAAGATGCAGCATTTCAGCTGGTTGGTTGTAATGGATTGTAAAGGCATCTTAAACCAGAACATGAAATGAGTATTTAGCAACTAATAATGAAAAGGGAAGAAATGGAATAGCACCACGACATAGGAAGTGTAACATACATTACATGTAAAGCATTTTTTTTAAACTTGCTTGTAGTGATAAGCAAGAATTTTACTTTGTCAGTCAGAAATAGCCATTGCGTGGGTGGCACAAAGGCTCTTGGTGTAAAAGCAGGCAAAAAGGTATATTTCCTTATATGACTGAAATGTCTGTGTTGAATCAGTAATTCTTATAAGCCTGAAATAAAATGTGATTTGGGTAGGAAATGCAGAAAGGTTTATTAATCTGAAATAAATTATCCCAGCTAACCTATAGTGCTGGTTAACATGGTAGGCTATGCTGAAAGGATTTTTTTAGCCATGTTTAACTGTTTTTTTAACTAAGATGCTTGGAAAGTAGCTCCTTTTTTTTCTGGCAAGGTAAATTTGAAGGAACTAAGTAAAATTTACAACAGTGTAAGCACATTTCTTGAAAAGAAGAAACTGGAGTGTCAGTGCTTTTCTGTTCCCAGAAGGAATGTTATTGTAATAACGCATTCCATAGAAGGTTTGATGCGTTTTAATGAGTAAGGTATTTATCCTGCTTTTATTGTGGCATAGATCCTTCTCCATACTGTTCATTTTATGGACTTCTGTTATCCATCTGTTATGGTTTCAGTTCATAGTTGTTGTCAGATTGTTTGGACAAACTGTCAGAGATTTTCTAAGTTAATGACATTTATCAGTGATTCTCCTGGGAAATGAACATTTGTTGACCATGAGTCTTCTGACATTACAAAGGCAATTATTTTCAGTGGTATGGTAGCTCTTGTGATAAGAGCTCTTAGCATCACAGGGCTACAGTTGCATCTTTCCACTACTCCTGTTGTAAATAATTGAAAGAAAAGTCTGAGAGGGGATGAACGGCTCCCTCAGACAGGAAATCACGCAGAAGATTAATGTTCTGGTTCTAGCAGGCAGCATTGTAGATAAGCACTTTAGACCAGTTTTCCTTTAGGTAGGAAGAGTGTTCTAGTGGGGAAAACAAACAGGGAAGTAGTAATGGTGACACAAATGATTGTGTCAAAAGTGTACAAAACATTAGACTTCAGAAATTACTGTCTTGGGCAGATGGCCTGATAGCTGACCTGAAGCTCATTAGCCATTGAAGAAGGGAGAAAAATGTTAAGCTATTCTGCACTTCTGTTGAATGAGATTAATGAACTCTCTTCAGCAGATTTGTAATAAGACTCTTGTCATTTGGCTTATAGAGAACTGACAGATGTAGTGTGCATCATTTTTTTTTCTTTCCCTAACTTGTTAGAAATAATCTAGATTCTATCTGAAAATGAATTTAAACACAGTGATGTGTGTTCTTCTGCTTGTTAGAGTTTCCCATATGTAAGGGAAAGATAAAAAAATAAAAGTTTCAGGAAGGGAAAAGTCCTTCCTCTTAGTCTTTAAACCTTCCTTTTGATTACTGTCTGTTTTGTCTCTAGTCTCACTTGTGATGTTAAGTTCAAGCAGTCTTCTGACTATCCCTTCTAAAGTTCTAAGCCACGTTTTCAGCCCCCTTATGACATCTTTCCTATAATTCTGCTTTTCTGTACCTCTGAGATTTAAAATCTAACATAAAGGAATAGAAGAACCTGAAGAAACATGACCTACTGCGAAAGATATACAAATTTCTGGCTCAAGCAACAGTTTGTAGAAAATCTTGTCTCAGCAAGTCAACCAGTGAAGACCAATTATCTGGGTCTAACACTGTCTCCTAAATCACCCCAGCAGAGGTGAGCACTGGCCCATGAGTCAGCAGTGCAGTCCTTCACTGGTTGTTTCAGTAGAAACTAGAGCTTCACAGAAATTAGGGAGTGTAGTTTATGCCCACAGCTGACACAGTTAGTATCTGCCTCTGCCCTGGGAATTTTCTGTTACACCCTCTCTGCTCTGATATATTTTGTTTATCTGGATGACCTGATTATGTGGCCTTTATAAACCAGTGTATTTTCTAAACAAAGCTGGGAGAATACAAATGTGTTTTTCATACAAAGCTGGGTGTTGTGGAGATAAGATACCTGCACATCTGCCATATTATGTTGCTAGTTACAAGGATATAAACCAAGAGAGGGTCACAGTAACCAATGGCATGGTCCCAAGGTTTATAGTATGAAAGAGACATTAATTTAGTGGAGTTTAAAGAGGAAAAACTATTTCCTCTCTCTCGTGGCAGCCAATTTACCCCATGTGCTCTTTTTTGGTTGATTGTATACAAAACATATAAAAAGTGAACAGCAAAGCTAAGTGAGGTGTTTTCTAGAATTATTACAGCTTATTATTTGATAGTCATCATAATCCAGATTCATTGAGGGGAAGATTTATTTTGGCTACTCTAGGAGGATGTTGGTGACAGATTTCTACTTTGTCAAACTGTAGTTATTTCTGTGAAGGTTTCAACATGAAAGCTGTCACCCTGGTTTTTCTGAGTTTTTTAAAGCCTTTTAATTGTTCATAAAATGGAGTCAGACTTTTTAGCTACTGTACAATATTAGGAGCAGTTTTCACTTTTTCTCACACATGTAGCGTAAACAAATCCTTTGTTTTTCATTCTCTGTCCTTTGTTTGCATATTTCTAACCTGAAAACAATTGTAACTGACAGCTGGTCTGGCCATTGGGCTGGGAGGTGAACACTCCAGAAACTAATCCACAGCCAGACCTACAAATGTATAAAAAGTAAGAAATAAACAGGCAGAGGGCTCTCCGCCTTGTTCTCCACCTTGGCTCAGCTTGAGCTAGCTCGGAGGAACAACTCTGCCCTGCAAAATCTCTCGTCTCTCGTGTAATTGATTTGTGTATCCCAGTCACAGAAAGCAATTCCTATTTCCCTCTTTTAAGGTCTTTCTGTACCCACTACAGTGATTCTCTAAGTACACACTATTATCTAAACAATGGAAATCTGAGAGGTATTTAGTCTCTGTTTATGTCAGTAGGTAGGTCAAGACAAAAACATGCAAAATCATCCGGCTATCTAGATACCCTGTTCAAATACTGTATGAAGCAAAAGAGGAAAAAAGTCAGCTAAAGACCTCCATCTGTGCCTTATGTTATCAAGCTAGCACGTGATATTCTCTTTTTTTTTTTTTTTTTCCCCCTCTCTTTTACATGGACTGGAAAAAAAGCATACTGTTGCTGTAAACCATTGTATAGATTGAATCGTGTGCCATTTAAAGTATGAAGGTGTTTAGCTTCCTACCACCATTTCCCCCTTAACAGAAATATTACTGATTTTGGACATTTATATTTGCAAAAGGCTGCCAACAGCAGTAGTATTCTGGACATGACTCATCAATTTCTGTCAGTGCCTACAATTTGTAAATCATTTTCTGAACTCCATGGGTAAAAGAAAACAAGATTACCCTAGAGCAGAAATTTGTTAAAACACACTAGAATATTCAGTCAGGATTCAACTTGCTCTTTGTTGTGCACTGAACTATTAAAAGTCGAAACATAAATCCTTTAACTGGTTTGAAAGAAAAACAAATATTACCCACTTTTTATTTTTTTTAATTGTAACATTAAAATGACTGTTCTTTAAGTAAAGAGAATCTCTTACTGATTGGAATTCTACTACCTTGAAATTTTACACTTAGTAATTTGAACATCTATAGTGTGCTTAATATTCTTGCTTTTCAAATATTTAATATTGTTTTCCTGTTGGATAGTTTGGGAATTATTTAGAAATGTGGTTTTTAACAATCTAAATTTGACATGATAGGTGACTGATTTTAAGTCCCTGGAAAAAAAAATTACTTGAAAAAGTAGTCTTTCTTATTTAAGGTCTCTGAAGTTTCACATGTACCAGTTTATTAGTGACCAAAAATCCTCAGCAGAGGTGTTATTTTACTGATTGGTGTAAACTGACAGGCCTTCTCAGGCCCTGTGGTTTCTGCTCTTTCCCCCTTGCCTCTCAGTTTCATGTAAAGACTGAGAATGTGTAGGTATGTAAGTTTTTCACACATTCTGAAAGATTTCGAACATACTGATTACATGACATAAAAATGTATTCTTCTTGTGGGTCTTTGCTCTCCAGAGCAAATGATTTGTTGCCAGTACCAGAATCACCAGAAAAGAACGTGCAAAAATTCTCACAGTGTTAAGAGGTTGTTTCAAAACTGGAAAGAATGAGCAGAGTATAAACATCCAAATGAATATCTAGATGAATAATTCATTTAAGGAATCCTAAGCAGTTGGATTTTCTACTGTTCTCTCTGAAAAGAATATGTACTTTAGGGACTGTGGAGTGCATGAGGATTTTTTTGAGGTCACACAGTATTTGCTTATCCAGGGATCACATCAAGTATAGGAAAAAGAGGGGTTCAGTATATTATTCAGACTATAAAATGAAGCAGCTGAATGAAAAGGAAACTAAACTTTCTAGCAATATATAGCCTAAACCAATGTAGCTGGTATTTGAGCTGTAGCAAGCCTTCACAAAGAAAATCCTTATTTTCTGCAATTAGAGAAATATATAAAACAGATATAAAATCTGTTTGATAAATCGAGTAGGCTCTTTCCATCTATCTTCTTCAGTACTCTATCTTTTCCTTCCAAAAGCATCGTCATGTGATCAAGAACTCCAGTCAGCCCTGGAGGAGGCAAAACAGCCCCAGAAAGACAATGTGTTCATTCCAGAGTGTGCTCAGGGCGGCCTCTACAAACCGGTGCAGTGCCATCCTTCCACGGGCTACTGCTGGTGTGTTCTGGTGGATACGGGACGTCCCATCCCCGGTACATCAACAAGGTAAGGAAGTACACAGCTCTCAAGAGCTGTAGTGAGACACTAGGATGCATGCCCTAGTGTCCATGGACTATCATGTAGATTTCTGTTGCTGGTGGAATTACGTCATGTAGGCTTTTTCCACTATAAAGTGAAATATTTTGAGACATCAAAAATCAAGGCCAGATGGCCATGGACTCTTTCACTGCAATGGCACAGGCAGTTTGCCATCCTAGTCCTCTTCTTTACTCCTATTTTGTGCTGGGAATCTAAAGCTTGGAGCGTATAATGAATAATCCCAGAGGAAATCTTGCACTCCTTATCCTGAATATAAAAGAGCCAAGTAAGATAGACTGTGACAGAAACCATGTCCAACCTCATAAATGTTTGGTTATTTTTCCAGCAACCTCCTCAACTATTTAATATGATTGGCTTTGATGGAACAACTCCTTGGGAACGCATAGAGGGGAAATGCCGTTTTAGTGTGTTATTAATAGAAGGTTGGAGTTCAGTCATCTCAGCTGAGCCGGATACATGGTAAAGTGTTGTGAGCCACATAGTGCAGATGTAGGCAAAGCGCATATCAGGTTCCACAGGATGTTATTTAGGTTGGTTATTGAGGTTTGGCCCTTGTATGAATGCTATACAAGCTCATATAGAGCTGGCTGGCAGTATAGGTATCTTGATGCATTCTAACTCTTTTATAACTTAAGCAAAATCTTTTTTATCATTTGCATAAGGTTTGTGAAAGAAATATGCCTTATAAGCCGGTTGCAGTAAAATAATATATTCTTGGGGAGGATTTTTTCACATTTTCTTCTAGTACTGATTTATTGCTAGCTGTTTATACCATGGTCTAGACTATGCCAATTACAGTGTCATCTGAAGTGGACTTGATGATCTTAGAGGTCTGTTCCAACCTTAAGGATTCTTTGATTATATCATTCAAAGTTTCTGTTGATCAACTGTTTCTGGCAAGTTGAGGTCCATAAATGGTCAAAACATAATAGTCTAAATTTGATCCTAAAACTGTAGTATCAGTATACATATTGTGTGAGGATCTAAAGATGACTTCTAGAGATTCCAGACAGTCCCTTTTATGCGCTTTCTCTGTTCTTCACCCATAGGTTTTATTCACTGTTTCTTCTTTTTAGTGTTAACTCTTCTTTGAAGTATTAGCTTAAATATTTTTATTTCCTATTCCCTAATTTGGGTCCAAATCATCTTCTTGTGCTCATCAAGCAACGGGGCTTCTGCTGTGGTTTTGGGTTTTTTTGGATTTTGGTGGGGTCTTTTTTGTTGTTTTGGTTTCGTTTTTTTCTTGTGGGTTTTTGGTTTGGGTTTTTTTTTTTGGGGGGGGGGGGTTGGTTGTCGTCTTGGTGTTGTTTCTTTTTTTGTTTTGGTTTGTTTTATTACAGAGTCACAGAATAGCTGAGGTTGGAAGGGACCTCTGGAGGTTCTCTGATCCAATCCCCCTACTCAAAGCAAGATCATCTAGAGTGGATTACTCAGGACTATGTCCAGTTAATTCTGAGTATTGCTAAGGAAGAATCCATAGCCTCTCTAAGCAGCCTGTTACAGTGTTTGATCACAATCACAGTTTAAAATAAGTTTTCTTTTTTTTGCATGAAATTTTTAGTATTTTATTTTGTGCCCATTGCCTTTTTTCCTGCCACTGGATATCAGCCAGAAGATTATAACTTCCCTTTCATTATTTTCTTCTCTTTGGGTACTTAGAGATAACATTAAGATCCTCCCTGAGCCTTGTCTAGGTGAACACTCTTTCCTTATTATATCAAATGCTCCAGTGCCTTCATCATATTCATGGCCCTTTGCTAGACCCACTCCAGTATGTTCATGTCTGTGTTGTTTGGGGAGCTCAGAGCTGGACACAGCATTGCAGATTAAGTCTCATTCTGCCATTGTGAATGAGAGGGCAAGGATCTCCTCCCTTGGCCTGATGGCAGTACTTTTTCTAATGCAACTCTGGAGGCTACTGGCCCCATACTGTACTGGTGCAGGGAGTTAACCTTTGCTAGGGGCAAGAATTTTGCTCTGTTTTTTTTTTTTTTTTTTAACTTCATGAGATTCCTGCCAGTACATTTCTTCAGCCTGTTGAAGTTCCTCTGAATAGCAGCACAACTGTCTTGTTATCAGACACTTCCTCCCAATTTTGTATCATCTGCAAACTTACTAAAGTTGTTCCATGTCCCAGCATCCCGGTCATTAAGGAGGAGGTTAAACAATATTGTCTCTACAAGCTTTGGGGCACGCCACTGGTGACTGGCTTCCAGCTGAAATGTTTCTGCTGATCCTAACTATTTGAAACTGGCTGTTCAGCTGGTTTTCAACTCACCTCTCAGTTCATTTATCTCATATATACTTCATCAGTTTGTCTATGAGAATGTGATCAGAGACAGTGTCAAAAGCAAAGCTAAAATTAAGATAAAGTAATATCTGCCCATCTCACCTTATCCCTTGAGTAAGTTATAGAATCCTAAAAAGTTGCAGCATTGTCCAAGTATGATTTCCTCTTCGTAATTCCATCCTGACTACTCTGAATCACCTTCTTCATATGTTTTGAAATAGCTTCTAGGAGGATTTACTTCATCACCATCTCAGAAACTGAGGTAAGGCTCTCTGGCTTATTTGGATCTTCCTTGCCCTTCTTGAAGTGACATTTTCTTTCTTCCAGTCCCCAGGGACATTCTGCTGTCAGTATGACCTTTCAGATATAATAGAGAGTGGCCCACAAATCAAACAGCTTCCTCAGCTGTGGGTGCATCCCATCAGGTCCCGTGGAGTTGTTTATGTCGAGTTTGTTCAAATAATCCCTGACTTGATCCTTCATTGCTCAGGACAAGTCTTCCTTGCTCCAGACTTTACTACTGCTCTCAAGGACCTGGGATTCCTGGACACTGGTCTTACAAGTAGAGGCCGGGGAGGAGGTACCATTGAATACTTCTGCCTTCTCTCTGTCCTTTGTCGCAAGGTCTCTTATCCCACCCACCAGCAGGCTTACACTTCCCTTGTCTTCTTTTTGCTGCTGGTACACATGTAAGAAGTTCTTCCTGCTGCCTTCACATTCCTTTACCAGATTCCTGACTCCATCCCTGCACACTTGAACAGTGTCCGTTTATTCCTCCTGTATCAACTGACCAGTTGTATGCTTCCTTTTTAAATGTGAATTTTATTAGGTGCACTTTGTTCATCTGTGCTGGCTTCCTGCCACATCCTGCATGTCAGGATGAACCATTTATGGGACTGGAGGTGATGATCCTTAAAAATCAACCAGCTTGCTTTCCTATTCATATGTGTAGTGTGCATGCAGTATGTGCCATTTTGGCTTCTACTGTCATACTGGAAGTCTAGGTCTTCCCAAGCCCTTGATGAATCACCTATGGAACTAGAATCAGTCTCTGTCTGTTTTTTTCCCTGTTTGGTCTGCTGGGCTCTTGTTTTTGGCAACTACACAGTCACTCAGCTGTGGGGAAAGAGGCGGCAGGAAGACCTTTCACTGTGCTGCGTGTCTCTAAGGTTGGAAGGCTGGAAAATTGGATTCAATCTTTCCATGCATATGGTTTAGACACAAAAGTGCTGTGCCTGATGACTGATGCTAAGAAGATCAGCTGCTATGTTCTTGACCATTTCTGTTTTTTCATCTTTGTTAGACTTAAGGTCAGTTCTCAGTGAAGCTCTGCGGAAGTAAATTTTAGTGATATCCCCAAAGAGGACATTTCTGAGCACAGATGGGTAAGGAAAGTACTCAGTTTTAGGAATTGCATACTAAATAAAGAATGACTGGTGTATTTAGGAATCTAAAGTCTTGGTAAACAAGCAGGTGGGGCAACTGCCTGGAGTTTAAGAGGAATGTCTAGACTTCATTTCTGAGAAATATTTAGGTGGGCTGGAATCCCATTTGTTATTTCTTGATTTTAATTTTTTTTTTCTGTATTGATAAAACTATTCTTTTTTCTTTTTCTCAGACAGAGGAAACTAAAGGGGGATCAGAATATAATGAGGAATATACGCTTGTCTTTTTTTAATTCTTATAGAATGTAAGGAATGAATATGTGAGTTTTTCCTAGTTTAAACAACCAGGGGTTGTTTAATTGTGCAAAATTTGGTGTACTATCTTTCAGTTTCCCACTGCAAAATACAAATTAAAAGATGTTAAAGCTCTACCGCAGGTACTGGTAACATCAGTACTCCTGGTAGCAGGATGGATGCATAGCATACTGAAATCTCTTTTCTGTAGGTAAGGATCAAATCACTTAAGGGACAACACTGAAAGGACAGACAGATCCGGGAAGCTGTTGCCAGAACAGCTCAAGATTTTGCTTGTCAGTTGTTATGATTGTATTCATGAGGATTATATTTGTCATATTATAAGGTTCTGGACACCTCAATAGATGGTAGTCACATTGAACAAGACCCTCAAAATGAAGGGAAGTTATTAACACTCATTTACCTTCTAATACACTGTCATCTGAAAAAAAGACAAATCATTTGTCAGTGAAGGTATTTCAGAAAAAAATTAACTCTTTCTCAAGTTAAAGATATGTCAATGAAGAACCCCTCTAGGACATTTAAGACAGTAAAACTTACAAGAAATGGGTGAAGTTGTGGAATAAATCTGGGTTAAAAGGGGGTAATGCACTTAAAGGCTAAAAACAACCATTCCCATAAAAGCCTATCAGTGTGGTCCTCACCAGCTGGCTCCCAATGCCTCTTGGAAATCACAGCATGAACTTCAGCCTTTTTTCTCAGTGGGGACCATGGGGCTGTGTTCTGACATCTCACGTTTTAGCAACTAGAGTCTGTACAGAGTAAACCCCAACTTGCACAAGTTTCTCTAAACTTAAAAAGGAGCATAAATCATCTTTTTCATGAAGCTGCCCACACTGTAGAATCCCTGTGGAAACCTCCATCCTCTACTGCTTTGTACACCTCAGTAAATCTCAGTGCTTCCTGGCAGACTGATCAGAGGTATAAAGCAGTCTTGCTAAGCCCTTGCCAATTCTAGATATACCTTTACTGCTAGGGATTCTTCCCCTTTTAAATGCAAAAGAGTAACTTGGGATGTCTTTTAACCTCACTATTTTTAACCTAACAGTGCTCCATTCTGACATGCTATCCCGCTCCCACTCTTTCTCCATGAAAACTGAGGCAAGTCTGTTTTTCTTATCAGTTTTTAGCATGGCTGTTCCTGTATGGTAAATTTTAAATTACTTGTTTTCTTTCTTCAATTGCTTTAAAGAGTTAAACGTAGACTTTTCACATTGCAGCATTTTAACACCTATTGGGCTTTTATGGATTTAGTTTGTGTATGATGTGTGTATTTAACAAAAATATCAGTCAAAAGGGTAGAAGAGTAGAGGCCAAAAAATAAAATGAAGGCACAGAGCAGCCACGGTAATGGAAGAGAAGGAGGGGAATGCAGAGTCAGGTATCAGATTAATCAGGGGCCAGGCTGTTTGCCAGATACTGCATTAGTGAGTGTTGCTCAGAGACTTCCCTTTCACTGTTTTCTTGGCTGATTAAGGTAGTCATCCATCAAGTATCTGAATCCAACCCATGTTATCAAAGCACCTTCTATTTCTGCCATTCTTTAGGGTAAAAAATAGTCTCTCGCTCTCCCATGTCCACGAAAACGATACTGTACATTCTTGCAGCAGCCAAAATTTGATGGGCCAGTAGTCAGTTTCATCAGATGATGTAGAAATAAATTAAGCCCTCAAAGGAGAAATAATATTGCAGTTTTCTATGCTGCCTGATAATTAAGAGCAAAATATTTAGGTATTGTTTTTAGAAGCAGTCTGACCTGAATCCAGGACATTACCACCATTCAGTGTTTTTAGAAATGTTTTGTTCCAAAAAAATTTGATTAGTGTATTTTAATAAGACATTTTAGTATGCTGCTCAGTAAATGATTTTTGGTGATGTTGGAGTAGGAGGCTTCAGTTATATAAACTATGAAAAAATGTAGATTCAGTGAACATTATGCGCACACACATGTATGTAGACGCAATTCATGTTAGTTTAACTGAGAATTGAAACATTCTCTGAAATGCTACCTGCTAGGTTCCACAACTTCAATCTACTTTAGGACAATAAAGTAAAAATTTCTTTTGAGGTGAGTGAAAAACCACCGTGCATTGATGATGGGAAACAGAAAGAGGTGAGATTTAGCAGCAGATGCTTCCATCCCTCCTGGTCTTGCATAAAAGGTATTGCATGAGTCACTGTTTGTTGGAAGTACAAATAGCACAGTTCCTTTTTACCAGTTAGACTAACAAAGTGACTTTAAGTAAACTCAGTAAGCATAGAAGAGCCAGAACATTCCAGTAGCAGGTGGAGATTCAGTCTTTTTCACAACTCACTTCAAGCAGATCTAGCCCAATTACCTTCCTTCTGGAAATCCAATCACTTTTTCACTCTTGTTGAAAGCATTCATGGTTAACCCTTCTTACTTAATCTATTTTTGGGTTTTTTGAGAAGATACAGTAGCACATGAATTTAGAGCTGCAGTAGTACCTAACTACTGTACCTGCCTTGCTGTGACCTTGAAATTGTTTTTCTGATGTTTCCCAATATGAATACTGTCTGCGATATTGTTTATGACTTTTTTGTTTTATAGGTGAGAGACAGCCTTATCTTTTCTTGCCTCTGTAAGGTTTCTTTGGTAGATTTTTCAAAAAAAAAAATTTATTTTTAATTAATTTATAGCAATTCTTTAGTTTTCCTCTCAGTAGGATGGGCTTTAGAAGAGAATATTTTTTAGTTTGGTACCAACTCCAGGAGAATAAAGGTGGTTTCTTTGAGGTAAGTGAAAAATACACAAGCTTGCATTGCCCTCTGAATGAAAATTCAGGCTTACTCCCTGAGTACAAGAAGGTATGAGGACTACAGAATTGGAAATAAATTAATTCTTAATCCAATTAACCTTGACTGGTTTTATTTTCTCCCTGTTTGTTCTTTAGGTATGAACAACCTAAATGTGATAATGGTGCCAGAGCTCATCCAACAAAAACAAAGGATTTGTACAAAGGACGTCAGCTTCAAGGTCAGTGAAACTGATAAATTTAAGTTTATGCATTCCAATGCTTTGTTTATTCACTACAGTAAATTAGAAAGCAATTCCTTACACTATATCAAAATAAGGTATCTTTTAGGTATCACTATACTGATTTGCCACTGACTGAAGTATTTGACTTTGGAGGAGTGTAAGTCAATATGGGTCTTGGGATCTTGTCGGAGAAAGTAAGGCTCATTTTAATCAGTAGTTTAATGGCAGTCACATTTACTTACTTGAATTATTCTTTGCTGTTGTCATGTCAGGGAAATCAGCAAATATATCAAGGATAACTTAACCTACGCTTCATAATCCTTTTTCTAGCAAAATCCATGGGAAATTGGCCTCCATCTTCAAATTAGTCTGAAAAATGTAACTTTCTTACTTTCCTCCAAGAGTATCTTTGTCAGTTTACTTCACAAGAATACTTTTTTCATTATTCTCTGTTGCAGGAAAAAATGGTGCTTATTAGAGTTATCATTTTTTTCACACTTTTTATAATCATATGAGAGATCTTATCTATGGATAGTTGAGCTACACAAAAGTGGCTAGAACTTCCTTAGTTTTTGAAATGGCCTTTTAATATGCTTGACTAACTTAAGGTGTAGCAGGTTTGGTGATATTGCACATTATGGGAGAATTGCAAGTCACTGTCAGCTATTCTAATAAGAAGCTAATCAAAAGATATGGTTGAAGATGCCGTGCTTATTGTAGAGGGACTGGACAAGCCATCTTCAACAAATTATTTTACACAACACTTGCATAGTTACAGACTTGGATGGTTACTTGATTTTATGTTTGGTTTTTTTCTGAGTGAAAAGAACTTGACTCAGCAGATGTTATAGCAGAGCAAAAGTTGAAGAAACAAGTTTCGTAGTTAAAGATATCATTTACTGGTCATTCCTACCTTTTGCTAAATATTTTGGAAAGCATTTTCTAGATGTAAGCTTAGAGGGAGAATGGGCAGGTGAAGGTTGCTAAGATTTCATGCATCTATTTTTTATCTAAACTGCTAGTGCTTTCATACAATACAGTAATAAATATTTTTATCCAAAATCAAGATACCTTTCCATTGAAATACTTAACATGAATTTTCAGTGCTGCAAGCTCCTACTTGATAAATTAATTTTCATTAAGTTAGGCAATGGTATATTGATTTTCTTTTTTTTTACATTATGGTATTTTGCATTAGATGCACTTTAGTCCAAAAGACCACTACAGCAATGCAAGCCTGTAATTATCATAACTGATATGTATGACATGGATTTGCTCTCTCTCATCTTAGGATGCTTAGTCTTTGACTTCCAAATGCCTTGTGTTGTTTAAATGTAAGGCAAATACCAAAATTTCTTAAATACTTACAGGTTAGCTAGAAAAATCTCATTCTCTTCTGCTGCAGCACAGAATAAGTACATGCCTGTAGAAGTAATTGGGGGAAGAGGCTACTTCCCAGTTGCAGTTGTGTTAAGATGTTTATTTTTTTCTTTCTCCTTCTGTAAAGTTAAATTCACAAGTCTTCAGATGGCAAATTTATTTCTTATCATGAAAACACTACATCAAGTGAAATGAATTGAATTTACTTTAGACAATATTTTGAAAAAAAGGGAGGTTGAAAGATAATCTTTCTTGTACAAGTATT
The DNA here is from genome assembly GCF_015227805.2 of Hirundo rustica. Lineage (NCBI taxonomy): Eukaryota > Metazoa > Chordata > Aves > Passeriformes > Hirundinidae > Hirundo > Hirundo rustica. Next base: position 41,926,076 of record NC_053452.1, read on the forward strand.
TCTAGTTGTTAACAAGTAACACAAAGTTGTGCAAATAGCTAATATGAATCAACTTTTTAATAGCAATGAATCACTGTTATTCAGTTTTTCTATTGTAAGCAGCCTTGCAAAGGCATGTTTGCATCTCTGTTGTCTAAATTTAAATATAGGATATAATTGCTGAGTGGTGGCAGGACTGAATAGAGAAAAAAGTAGGTTAATTGGATTCTTACTTTTAAGGACTAATGCATTTCTGAAAGGATGGGTTTGCTTGATTTGCTGATTATAGCCACAAAAATGCAGTAGCTCTGGGTGAAACCACTGTGACTAACTGCCGTGTAAAAGAAGGAAGATTTTAATATTAATTATTTTACTGCTATGAGTGGTCTTAAATGGGATAAACCCTACTGGTAGAACCTCAAGTGGGTTAAATTGGCATGGTTCTGCAGCTACGCGGATTTGTACCACCTGAAAATTTGAACCCATTATACGTTAAGCCAAATATTTTTAGCAGTAATTTGCAAATAAATCAAGAAGCAGGTCTTGGCAAGCATGGATATCTTGTTACGACAAAACTGTGGAAGGTTAGTGTCCCTTGGAGTCCACAGCAAAATTCCCATTAATTTAAACCTAGCTAAGGCTATATTTTCACATCCTAAGGTAATGTAATATAAAGCATCTGAAATTGAAGGCTAGTCTAACGTTTGTAGGGACGATCCAAGCCACCTATATCTCTTCGTTTGGGCTGGAAGTTATATTATAATAATAAAAATAGTAACAATTCTTCCCATTAGATTTCTAGTCCTTTTCTTAAAGCCAAAGCATTTTTCTGAGGTTACTTGCAGTTATGATCCTTCTCAGAAACTGTTTATTCTCAGATAGTGAAATTGAACTCAAAAAGGAGCATAGAGAATATCACACATACTATGGAAACAAAAGGGTTTTTTACTTTTTTCCCAGTCAGAGTTTTCAGACATTTGTATTTTGACCTTTTGTTCTCTTCTATGTTGCACAGTAAAATGGAATCTCTGTGATGAACTAATTTATTCTGTGAAGTCTTGAATAGTTTTTTTCCATGAGGAATTCAGTTTTCTGCATAAGCTGATCAAGAGAATTTAAAAGGGTTTAGCATGAAGGCTTGTTAAGCTAAACGTATGGGATAATGAAATGAGGTGTAGATGCCCCTGTGTTTTCCTAAAATCATGTGTCAAATTCAGCCAAGCTTAAGAATTATCAGATCCTGAAACTGTGATTTTTCAGGCTGAGTTTATGGGTGAAGGTATTTCAAGCATTATGTGTATTCTGTACTTTTTTATAATCAGTAAAACATTTTTAAGCACATATCCGCTGTAGGGTGTATATTTATTTATAATATGTATCAATTTTCTACTATAATAAATTAAGTATATTGTAAAACATATGCAAATACAGAAAATGAAAAAGGGTTAAATAAAGCTGAAATGACAGCAATTTAATTTTTTCAATTTCATCTGTCAATTGCACAAACAATACTTCATTTCTGCACTCCAGTTGATTGTCATGTGCCTACCCTGGAGTACATACACCCTGCCTTGGGATACCGTGGATAAGCTTCCCATTCATAATGCTAGTCTTCGCTCTGCTCTAAGAAACCTGGAAGAAAAGGACCTTGGTATGTAGGAGAGCAAGACATGATAGCATACTGAGGCAGTGCCAGACTACTCAGATAATTTTTCTCCTGGACAAATCTTTTTCTTAGTTAAGAATTGCGCATTGAAAGCAAGAAGTCTCTGTTTTAGGATACGCTGTATGTGAGGGCTGTATAAACTTTGGATATATATGTGTATATATATATATACTTTTATATGACTCTGTTTTTATTTTTACCTGACTTGGGAACTTATCTGTTTTTCCTCTAATATGACTTTCATTCCCTGGACCTGAAATTTGAAAAGTAAATGGAAAATTTTTTAGATTCTGGGAAATGTCATTTTGCTCACATAATATTTTTTAATTTAGAAGTACTCTTATCTTTTGTGCAGGAAAAAACCTAAAAAGGCCAAACAAATGAGTAAATGGCACACAAATTTCACAAGGTCAAGCTGGATTTTCAGAGTTTCCTGGGTTGCTATGATTTTGTCAATTTAAGTCAGACCCCTAATTTTGTTTACATTTTATTTTGGTTTGTTTAAGTTTCTCCTTTTCTTTAATGCAATGTGGGGTTTTTTGAAGTTCCTACAGTTGTGATACTTCCTTTCATACAAAAGTATAATTTGGGAGAGGAAAGTATAGTTTGGAAATGACAGTGCCAGTAATAGTCTCCTGACTTGAGTCAACATGCAGATGTAGAAAATCAATCTACTAAAAGTCTTGAAAGTCTCCCTTTTTAATTTTCTCTAAATAGCATAGCTCTTCAGTGTTGAATGTTTTGTTTTCCTGAGATGCTGATCTCAGTTTACCTTGCTGGAATTCAGTAGAATGTGTCCATTGCATTCAAGTTCCTGTAGGTTTTTACTGGTGATGTAAGATCAGCATTTCACTCCTGTTTCTGTCCTTACTGGCAATCCTTCACTTCAACTGAATATCATTACAACTTTTGATTCTAGAACACTTCTCATAAAAAGGTGAATATTTCAGGGTTTTGATTGCACTGAGTTAAGAAGCATGTGAAAGGTTACAATTTTTATTGTCCAGGGTTTATTTGGTGGCACAAGAAGTATCCAAATTAGTTTTGCACAGCCTCTGAGAGATTTTGTCTCTGTGTCCCCTCTTCCCTTGCAACCCAGATCCGAAACTCAGTGCTTTCCATCCAGGGCTTAAGCTCTGCTAATCTCTTTGGTGGTACTCTGGTGGTCTACAGTTTAAGTCAAACTTAGAACTTTATTGATCAATTGAAATGTCTTGAAAAAGGTCCCTTGTACAGTTAATCAACTCACTTAAAATATATATATAAATAAAAATCCCTTAAAACTCCTTAAATATGAACTGCGGGTTGTTTTCTAATTTCATAGCCTGCTACTCACTCAGCTCTTTTTTGGAGCAATGGTTGTTCTTAAGCTTAGTTTAACCTTGGCATTCAAGCAGTTAATCATGCATGAGAGTAGCTTAACTCATGTGTTTATTTAATTTTTGTGTTACTTAAGAGAAACAAAAATATTCTAACTGCCCAATTTTCTTCCTATTGTAATGGCTTTATTTACTGTGTTTCTGATGGGATAATCCTGCCCTGACCCTGAACAGTTTATGTTTTGTGGAGCAAAACTCATGATTTAAGGTATGGGGGAATTATGTGTGGATAAGTACAGTTTACTTTTGGTTGTTGGCAGTGTATCTTTTCCAAAGTTAAAGGGAAATAGTCGGAAGCACTCAAACCACGATGATGCAACACCCACAGCCAAACATATGAAGTGTCTCACTTCAAAGGCATCTTAAAAGAAAAGGAAAGTGACAGAGGCTTAACTGATTTTCCTTTTGAGGTTCATTCTAACATGCAGTGGTTCCACTTTTGACCATGACTGCATCAAATTTCATAAGGTACCAGAGTACTTCCCAGCTAAAATACTGAGGTACCACCACTGCCCTACCTCATCTAGCTTAGTCTGTTTGCACAAAGTCCTTCACTTCCCGAGTGTACTCTGGTACCAGCACCAAGTAGAAACTAATCTTACCTTATTTCACATTCTTAAGCATTTGAATGATTAAAGCTTTCTTCTTTTTAAAGGCATCAGATAAGGCATAGTACTAATTTTATACACATGCCTGCCTTCCCATGAGCTTCAAATTGTTAGGTCAATTGGCATTTAACTGTCTCCACTGAGCTGTGATTTAAATGGATTATATTTTTATGATGTAACCGGCTTTCTGGCTGCATGAGCTAATACTCAAAATACTCCTTTCTGCTATCGAATCTTAAAGCTCTGAGTAGTCAGCCAACCATTTGAAGTTGCTGGCTGTTTTGAATGAGCCTGTAACCATTGCCCTGCGCTCTGTGCTTACCTACCAAGAAGTACTTGGCAAAAAGGCTCTGTATGGAGCAGAACTGCCTAACAAAATTACTGTTACCAGGAAATGTTGCTTCAAATCTGCTGTGAACCTTCATGACAGTGATTGCAGAGCTGAACAGCTGCGTGGTGAGTTGATGGAGGGGACCTGCCTGAAGCATGGTGGCATCTGCAGGGGGGACCTGAGGCTCCAGAGCAAGTTACAGCTCCCAGAGCTGGAGATTCCTGATGGAAGCAGAGTGAAACCCCTGTAATCCAAAAGGAAATGGCTAGTGACATTGTATGCCAATGGCACCTACAAGTCTGTGGGCCCAGATAGGGTGCAGCCCTGAGTAACAAGAGGGCTGGCCAAAAAACCTTCCCAAGTCACTTTCAGTCATCTACCAGCAATCCTGGTTAACTGGAGAAGCCCCAGAATTACCAGAAGATAATTAGCACATGTAACACCCATCCTCAGTAAGGGTTGGAAGGATGATCTGGGAAACTAAAGGCCTGTCAGCCTGACTTTGGTACTGGGGAAAGTCATGGAGTGGATCATCATGAGTGCCAGCATGTGCAGGACAGCCAGGGGATCAGGCCCAGCCAGTGGGGTTTATGAAAGACAGGTCCTGCATGAGCAACCAAGTCTCTTTCCATGGCAAGGTGACTTGCTTAGAAAATGAGGGAAAAGCTCTGGTTGTTGAATATCTAGACTTCAGTAAAGGCTTTTACACCATCTTCCACAGAAGTCTCCTGGAGAAATTGAGGCGCTTTTTTTTGGCTTGAGCAGATGCACTTTTCACTGGGTTAAACACCGGCTGGATGGCAGGGTCAAGAAAGTGGTAGAGGATGGAATTAAATCCAGTTGATGGCCAGTCACTAGTAGTATTCTCTAGGACTCAGTAACGAGGTTGGGTTTATTTTATATGTTTTATCAATGCTTTGGAAGCGGGGATATAGTGCATCCTCAGTAAGTTTGCAGATAATACCAAATTAGATGGAAGTGTTTTTCTGCTGGGGGATAGGGGGGCTCTGCAGAGGGATCCTGACGGGCTGGATCAGTGGGCTGAGGGCAACTGCATGAGGTTCAAAAAAGCCAAGTGCTGGGAACTGCACTTGCATTGCAACAACCCCATGCATCCATATAGGCTTGGGGAAAAGTGGCTTGAGAACTGCTTAGCAGAAAAAGATTTGGGGTTGCTGATTTACATCTGGCCAGCTGTGTTCCCAGGTGGCCAAGAAGGCCAGTGACATCTTAACTTGTGTGAAGAGTAGTGTGTCCAGCAGGACTAGAGAAGTTATTTTCTTCCTGCACTCAGCACTGGTAGCATCACACGTCAAGTACTCTGTTCAGTTCTGGGCCTCTCAAAACAAGGAAGACAGTGAGGTTTTGGAGGGTGTTCAGAGAAGGGCAGTGTAGCTGGTGAAGGGTCTGGAGCACAAGTCTTAGGAGGAGCAGCTGAGGGATCTGGGACTGTTTAGTCTGGAGAAAACGAGGCTCATGGAGGGAACCTCATGGTCTCTAAAACTACGTGAAAGGAGGTTGTAGGCAAGTGGGGGCCAGTCTCTCCTGTCATGTCTCAAGTGAAAGGATGAGAGGAAATGGCCTTAAATTGAGCCTGGGGAGGTTAGATATTAGAAAAAAATTCACATTGAAACAGTTGTTAGGCATTGGAATAAGTTGTCCGGGGATGTGGTGAAGTCTCTTTAAGTGTTCAGGGAGTTTCTGGATATGGCACTTGGGGTTTTGATGTACGGTTGATTTAGGCTGGTGTTAGGTTGATGGCTGGACTAGGTGATTTTAGAGGTCTGCTCCAACCTTGATGATTCTGTGCAGTGAGGTGCTGGAGAGCCAGGAACACTCCTGGAGCACTGAGGTAGGAAGGGGGATGGCTGCTTCCCCTCACAAGGCACTTGCTGTCTCCTCTAGCATGTTCAGTGGTGTCTGGGGAGTGGGGGAGGCAGTAATCCTCACCACTACATAGCTCTGTGGGTCAAGCAAGTGCTGAGGCCACTGCTATGGCTTCAGAGCAGCTGATCCTACAAAAAGGACTCAGAGCCTTAAACCCACAGTAGTTTCCTTGGGCTTTTGAATTTAGTAACTTCAGTATTATTACCCCATTGTCTGGCTATGTGAGCATTTTTTAGTCTCCCAGTGGGAAGTTTTGCTCCAAAGGGTGGAAGTCTTGCAGGTTATTTTTCAAGGCTTTGCAGATCACATTGGTTTCCTGCACACCCTTTTCTGTTCATCTCCTTGTCTTGATTTAATAATAATGATCTGTCTACAGTTCTTCATGCTGCTTTAATTTTGCCTCAATATGTAATAATTTCTTATCAAAATGAATCTTCACACAAATCTACAGTAGAAATACTAATATCTGAAAAAAATAATCTCAAGCACATAACCCAAGAGCTGCTTAATGTGCAAATTTTCCTATAAAAATTACAGTGAAAGCATTTGTGTTCCTAGTAAAATGTAAAAGACACAACTGTTTCACAGCTAAGAAGAGAGAAAAGCTTGCTAATTAAAGATGATACTACTGGCTCGGCAATAGCATTTCATTTGTTGCTCATGTTCATATTAACCTGTAATTTTATGTTTATTTATAATAGGACTAATAAACACCAACTTCATTTGCTTCACAGCATTTGGCTGTGCCAAAGAATATAAATTCTGGTTCTCACATCGCTTGCTGCTGTCCTCCCTTTCCAAACAAACCCATGTTTAAGGACAGCAGTGCTGTTCTCTGCCAGTAGGTCCTGCTGTGAGTGTGAGCAGTGGAACACCTCCATGAGAACATGCCCAGAAGGGAGAACATCCTGTATCTGGCTGGTTTCCCAGGAGGTGGTCTTACACCAGCCGTACGGTTACATTTATTTCCATAATATTGTATTGACTCACCTTTTTTTTCCCCTAATAGTAAAGAGACAAAGAAGGAAATTAATTTATGTGAAATTTTTCAATTCAGAGATGAGCCTAATCAAGAAATCCAAAAGAAAGTGCAAAACAGTACATTTTAAACATCTTTGTTTCTTTTAACAAGGTCTCTGCAGAAAACACATGTGAGCATTAAGAAAATCAAGATACTTACCCTCTTTTAATGACAGGCTAAAATTTACCATGAAAATTCCACAGACTCTTTTAAAACAGCTCCAAGTACATGACTGTAGATAGGTGGTGTCTGTGCCTGGTGTAAAATCCTACAATAAACAGAGTGAAACTTTGATCACACTGAAACCTAAAAAGACTTAAATAATTTGCCTAGTTCAAGAAACTTTTATGCTGTATTTTTAACACTACAAGCTTCAAGAAATTCTTTTAAAAAATCTTGAAATAATCTCTGGTATAGTGAAGACATAGGAGAGATATCTCGTAATAATGTGGGGCAATTGGGCTGTAGCTCTTGTGTGAGCAGTAGGGGAAAAAAAAAACAAAACAACAAGAGGGGAAGATTGATCTAGAATAACCTCAGTGTTTTCTGCTAAAGTGCCCGCAGTTATTATCATCTTGCAATCAAAAATCTGTCAAGAAAAACTCATATTAACTGAACAGAAGAGGTGAAAACCTTTTAATGTGCCAGGGCTGTAATCATAATGAAAAATGACACCTGAATCTTATCATGACAGTGAGTAGGAGTCACATAATAAGACACTATTTCCTCAAAGGCACATGGTATGGGGCTTCTTTATAATCTGATAGAGTAAATTGAATAAAAACATGCCGTGGATTTGTAATGCTGTTCCCTTCAAAATGGATATCTTGTTTTGTTGTGTTTTCATACTTGGATACAAGTTCTTGATTATGTGGCAGAAACAGCTCTCATGTTTAATCTCTGGACAGGGAAAAGTAAGTATTTTCATTCCAGATTGGACGTATATCTGCAACTATATTTTCAAGATGGGAACAGCAATGGTTAGGCATTTATTCTTTGTGTTTAGTCACTTGGAGAAGTGTTCCAGTTTTCAAATAAAATGAGCACTTCAATAGCTGTGAGTTCAGTGGGATTTTCAATTCCCAGCAATTTTAAAAATATCCGATACTTACAATAAATCACCCTAGAAATTTTGTGGTTTTCATCAAACAGTGACTTTTTGAAATGCAGACTCCTGAGGCTAGGGCTTGTGAAAAATTAAGCCAGTGCAAGCCTTCCCACTTACTAACATTTTGAATAACTTAATGTGTAACACAGTAATAACATCAGTCATTACTCAGCTGAATAATGACTGAAAGTGTTAAGCAATAAGCCTAATTTACTTGTCAAAGAAAATGAACAAGATGTAGTCAAAATTGTTGACACTAATCTCACATCAGTAAGTATATTTTTCCAAAGAAAATATTTTTGTGTTAACCTGAAAAAGGCTTTTTGTGTAGCCCTCTGCAAAAGGGCAAAACATTTTCTCCTCAAGGTCTTTCAGTTGTGGAGGCCAAGAGGTTGTATTCAAACAAGCAATAATCATGTATTTAAAACCACTGAGATAGTCTCATATGCACTACCATACAGGAAATTTAGCCCGCTGCAAAAAAGAGTTACTTTGTTTACTGGTTTTGAGAAAGAGGCTGTCTCTGATAATCAGAGAGTCCATTCAATGCTCATGTTTTCTAAATACCAGCATAGCTTATCTGAGGCTAGTGGAACCGATCACCAGTACAAGAAGCAAAGTGTTGCACTTCTCACTGAGGCCAACTTTATTTTACAAGGTAAAATATCATTACTGAACATAGTTTCTGACTGAGGCTCAAAGGTAATGCCAGGTTTTGTCCTCCTAATCATACGGGATCAAAGATATGATTAATTTTACGTGCTGTCTTGGTAAGGAAGTGCTGCAACCTTGGTGCAGCCACAGACAGAGGATGTCGTACCTGTTGTTAGTATGGAGAACCTTCAACCAGAGATGAGCTTGGAAAGATGCCGTGCTTAGTATTAATTGTTTGCATCGCAGTATAGTTGTACAGTCTGGGATCCCAGTGCTCTGGGCACTGTACAAATACAGAATAACAAGATAATGCCTGGAAAATTCGCACTCTAGCTGATTGCAGAGCCGCTTGGACAATGGGTGGACAGATGCCATCAGCTGGGGAGGCAGTAAAAGTTCCTGCCAATTCTTCAAAGTGCTTCAGTCTGCCAGCATGTGTCGCCTTCATTTCACACTGGCTGAGCTTAAGCCAGCTGGCTTTCCTCCAGGTCCTTCTTCACATCAGGTATTTAGACTGCAGAGAATGCATTTTTCTGGACTCAGTGAAGAGACGCAGAATAAATACTTTTGTTCACAGGGATGACAATGTATATGAGACTATCTCGGTGTTTTTCAAACAAATGGTGTTATTCCTTGGTTAAGTGCACCTTATAGCCCTCCACAACTGAGCCCTCAAGAAAGAAATGAGATACAAACATCTGGGAATTCTTTCAAAGGATTCAGAATGCTTCACAAGGTTCAGAAATTTGCTTCTCTCTAGCTCAGCAGGAGTGCTACTGTTCATAGATTCCTGATGTGAGCATATGGCAAAAATCCATGAATAATTCTGGGAAATAAATTAGTCACAAATTTTGCCCTTTACGTTTGTGAAGTTCTTGAATTTGCTTGCTATCTAGAAAGTTTTCTGGTAAAGCCTTTTTCTCTGTAAGTCATCCACAAGCAACTCATTGTAAATATTCCTGAAGTACAATTCATGACCTGCTGAACCCTGATCCTGCAAACACTTACTCACATTCTTCTTGTGATTAGTTCAATTAAATTCAAAGAAACTTTTACATGTGGTTGCAAAGTTAAGCCCAGGCATAAATGTCTGTAGGACGAAGGTTTAGGTTGTTCCATAACCCTTGATATTCTATGTGCTATGTAGTCTCTGATTGTTCAGTGAGACACAGGCAGTCAGAAACAGTGGAAAGTCGGGGGTTTTCAGTCCCAGGGTATTATTCCTGTTCCCTAACTGGAGAGTTACAGAATGCATCCTTACGAGTCTGAGGTTTGGGTTCTTTGAGTACATAATCCAGATTTGCTGGTAGCGGTCCAATTTGAAATTAGCTTTGGAACACAGTTCAATGCAAAGCAAAGGTCATTGAATCAAGTTAATATAAGAAGCAGAGTGAATATTCATCAGCTTTTTTTATGGCTTCGTAATCACTACAGACCCTTCTGTGCTGTGAACTTTGGGGAATGGGGAGAAGTACTGATAAGTGAATTCCTAGGCTTTATAGCCAGACACAGTTATAAGGGAAATGTCTACTAGAGCAGAGCAGCAGATTTGTTCACAGGAAATAAACTCAGAGTTTGAAAAATTCACCTGGCTCACTGAAGAGAAAAGAAGAATTGTTGTTGACAAGCACATTTAGCTACATAGTTAGCTAGTGGTAATAGTGGTAGTTAGCTATAGTATTTTGTCTGCTATACATCTGGTGGTGAAAAGAATAGACACCTATGTATGAATAGGGTTTTAACTCACAAATTGCATTTGGCATTTGGCTCTACAATCTCACTTGCTATTATTGCTGTGTCTCTCTCATTTTCAACAAGCATGAAGGCGTCGTAAAGGACTCTATTAGTTGTGCACCTATGTGTGCATCTAAATATAATCATCAGTGACTAAACAGTTAGTCTTTCATGTATGCTGGAAATAGCCATACCATTATTTCAGTTCAGGGAAGTAATATTCAAATGGTAACAAAACAATATCTCTGAACCACTGAAAGAAAAGATTGCTGTTTTTTTTCATTAGGATATTTAGTACATATTTCTACCCTTTGAAATTTCTTATTTTATTTGGTGTTTGTCCTTTAGACTTTGAATACAGAAAGTTAATTTGGAGTTATTTAGAGAAGGATTTTATTAGTTAGATTTATATATGTAGAGATCTCGCTTGAGATCTGTGTAGCTGAATTCACACTATTAAAGGAAGAGTTGGAAGGATACAAAAATATTCCTAATAAAGTGCTCTTAAACTCTGGAATATTTATACAAGAGAGTTTTGAACTTTCTTCCAAAATAACATGTGCTTGTACAGGGTTTAGGAAGGTGCATTGGAGTGAAGTAATTTCTATCAGTGCTTTTGGGGTTATGTGTGCTAGTTATTTCATCACACAGGAATAATGTGTTTCTGATTTGTAGATTAAAAATTTTTATATGATAGCTAACATAGCCTTAAATTTAAATCTGTATTTATACTAAAATTCACCTTTTCAGACAGAGATTCTCATGCTTCTCAACTCATACTCTTAGGAAAGGATCATAAACAGGTTCTACTTACAAATGTATTCCATATATATTCTCAACAGTTTTCTCATGAAACAGTTTTGAAATGAACCAAAGTCATTCTATGAGCTGTATCCTATCTCTGCTGCTTGTAGTGAATTGTTGTGATGCACCTTAGAGAAGGAAATCACAGTTTTACTTAGCCTCACTCAAGTTGAGTGTACCATGCAAATATAAGAACAGTGATTTTGCTATGAGAAATTTAAAAATCATTTTTGTCATTTTATTAAGAATAAAAAAGATACATATTTTGCCAATATTTTCAACAGTTGATATCATCCAGATGATTATATAGATAACTTCTTGAAAGTAGGTTTGTTATTGTATGCTTGGCAGTTACTTGCTCTAAAGAATAATTTTATTTAATCTCTGAAACTGTTGAAGATTCTGCTTCTAATTCATTGCTTTGGATTGAAAATAGTTTCACTATAATGAGTTCTGTTAGGGTGTAAAATGGTGCAAAGGAAACCAATAACTAGGACAGGATACCTACAAAGAGAGCTCACTAAAGAGAGCTCTGATATTAGTGTTTTTCTTGCTTTTTGTTTCACAGAAGGAAGGAACAAATGAGATTCAGTAGCAAGTGTCATTAGAAGGTTTCAAGGAGTGTCAATATTTCAATTTGAGTATCTCTCATGGATACTGACATCCTGGGGAGGGATGCTGGGACCCGGAGGGAAGATGTCACATCCTTTTCTCTCCAAATGTTTGAGTGGAGATTCATTCTTCTGCCACAGCTCTCCTACTCTGGAGCAAGACAGCTCAAACTCCAGACTCCAGTGGGGCTGCAGGACATGAGGCTGGGCTGACACCATCTGCGTGCACCACTGTGCCGAGATGAGTTGAGATTCCCAGCTCCTTGGACACATGGCAGAGGTCAGCTTGCACAGTCATGGGACTGAGATGTGATGAATGAGCTCTTTTTATATTTTCCTGTCAGTGAGACTTAGCAGGGGTTTTGAATTATCCCCTACCAGAAGTGGGATGAACTGCTCTGACCAGCCCACTTTTCCTGTAGGCACATGTATGTGTCTATATTTTTTTGCCTAGCGCTGATTCTGTGACACACTCCTCAGAGGGAGAAGTGTTACTCTATGCTGTATCAGTGAGCTCAGCGGCCTCAGGCGGTGTTGGGTTCACTGCCTGTGCGATGTGACTCCTTGAGCATATCCACACTCTCCACTTATCAACGATTTCTATGTGTCTTAAAGCTGTTGAGTGGTACGTTACCATGTACAGCACTAGAAATGGCCACATTTTTCAGCACTTTTCACACTTATCTTTCAGATTTCTCAGGCAGAACTATTAAAAATTTGGAGCGTACTTAAGCATGGGAGAAAATTTTATTTTACAGCCCTTAAAACTGTGTCCCAGCATCTCTTGTCTTAGAAAAGCAGGGAGATTGCTCCTGAAAAAATGTGATTGATGCATCATATGCTGTATATATATCAAAGGACTGCTTTCTTTATACAAGATTTTTTACAGCTGGCAAGCCAGGACAGTTAATTAGGAGCTCTTGGTAAATATCTCACTTCCTCCTTAGTAGTTCAGCTCGATCCAAGTTTTCCTGTCGGCTTTGTGCAAAGCGTAGTTCAGCATAATTGGGACACCAGCTGGACTGTAGAGGTTGGGGTCATCTAAACTTCGTAAACAGCACCTACAGGGAGTTCATGCTCTAGGTGTCACTGACTTTACCGTATCAATTTGAACCAAAGTAATGGATAAAAATAATTAATATTAGATATACAATCCAAATGTCAAATTTTGAAAGGAATTATTGTCCTCTGACTAAACTTAGTCTGGTTCCTGCTGAATCAAAGGAAGCTAGTCTCTTTTATATAAAAATACTTTGTCCTCTGAATTCCTTAAGTTTTACTAATTTTTCCATGAAACTTTCCTGTTGCAAACTGGGCTGAATTAAATTTTTTTTTTTGCAAACACTGAAATGCCAATCTGTTATGAGCTGTTTGAAATCATGTGTTCTATTTCAGCTGTCCACTTGTGTGGACACAATACTGTTTTCATCCTTTGTCTGTTGTGTTTCTTTTTCCCTTGTTCCTCCTTCTTGATTAAAAAAAAATGAATGCAAGCAGAGCCACAACATCTGTGTCTCATGTGTTTACAAGTCCATTTCATTAGGTCTATGAGCTGTCCAGGATTTATGTGTAGCATTTTGTCCACTAGGTGTGATTGTCAATAGGAAAAGTTTAATCCAATTGGGAATAAAAAAAAAAAAAAAAACCAAAAAAAAAAAAAACCCACAAAAAAACCCCAAAACAAAACAAACAAACAAACAAACAAAAAAAACCAAAACCCAAAACACACACCCAAAAAAAAACCCCCACAAAAAAACCCACCACAAACAAACAAAAGAAAACAACAAACAAAACCCCCTCAAACTTACTTGAACTTCCTATAAAAATTTGATTTCTTTAAACAGGTATTTTGATCCCTGTATTAACAGGGTACACAGCTCTCTTGAAGCCAAGCTCATGGTTCCAGGCATGCATCACACAGTGTTACTGCAAACTTGGCAACTAAATTGAGGAAAGAGATTAATGTGCAATGTAGTGGCTGGACATGTAAGGTCCAGGAATCAGGCTTTAATTCAGAATTCCCTGTATGGCTTGGTAAAAAGAAGGCACACTGCTGTGGTGCTGGCATTTCTGATGTTTGGAAAAACAGGGCTTACTCTCCATCATGTGTTGTTTTTGCTTTTGAAGTTCATTAATTTCCCTGACACGGGCAGGTGGCTTGGTTAAACTAGGGTTATTTGGGAAAGTAGGATTCTTCTGGGAGAGTGGAAACTGTATGGTTTATTCTACAGTGAAACCTTGTTTTGTGGATTTCCTTAGCTGCTTGAGATTTAAGCTTGGAGGCCTAGCTAAGCGTTGGGGTGAATGCTTTGTTGTTGCGAGCTCTCCTTCCTATCTGGCTGTGGGGCATCTTGCAGACAGGCTTCACCTGATAGTCGCTTTGTGTGGAAGGCAGCGAGGGCAGGAGGAATGCGAACAGATATAAACTGCTCTGATTCTTTACAATCCACCCAAGAAAGCTGCCCTGGGAAGCAGGTCAGAAAACTCTGGTTTAATATGAAAAGAGAGGCATGCATTTCTTATCATAAAACTGTAACCTGAATGAATCTATTAATCATTTGAAATCAAGGGGGAGTGAAGAAAAAAAAAAACCAAACCGATTAGACAGACTGGATCTAATTGTAATTATATAGATGATATACAAAAGGTGAGCTCATTGTGAGGTACGGTGAATTTCTTGGTGCTTCGATTTTTCCTTTTTCTACAATGAATTTCAGAAGGCGGAAGGAGAAGGTTACCTTCTATTCCTTATAGACATATAACCGGACTGACTGTTTTCAGTCCTAACATTAAGAAAGGAATATTTTTTAAAGTAGTTCTTTACAAATTAATTTTATAATTATATATTAAAGTAAGGATTCATACCATGTGCACAGGCTCAAGTCATCTCTCTCAGATGTTTAGTTTCAGAACTTTTCCTCAGTAACATTTGTAATTTGGAGACAGATAGGAATTAATTGGGTTATTAATTTTCTTGTAACCAGCCTAAAATTTTTACTTCAACTGCAAAAGACTATTTCCCCAAGCCCAAGTTTTCTTCTTAGTGATTTATCTCTGTTTACAGATAAAGCAGAACACTGTAATTCAGGACAGATAAAGTGAGGACATTCTATACTCATTATATTTTCAGTAGAGTCAATGAATAAATGCCTGTCATAAAAGAAGAGCAATTTATTCTTAAAATGTGCTTTGATAGCTAGGCATTTATATTCTTTTTCATTGTTTCCTGGTAACCATTTCTAAACATATCAGCATAATTAATGGAATCTCTCAAATACTTGAGAAATGAAAAGTGATTCTTTTCATGCAGAAAAAACCAAAAATAGATAAAGTTCACTAAAAAGTGATTATACAATTTGAATTTGGAACTCCTATCCTTTCCCCTTGTCTTGATAGATGTTTTTATCTTCAAACATTCATGAAATTCATAGATCAAACCAATTCTGCTCCATCTGAACAACCCAAGATATACTTGATATTATGGACAAACCTAGGTATTTTACGAAGTCAAGTCATAAAGTTTGTTGATGTTTTTGAAGGTACTGTGTGAGAACCTGACTTCCCTTTCTATTAACAATTTAGACAATTGAATGAAACCTTTCTCATGAAAATGAAAAAAAAAGTGACAGAAATTGTGTTGTGAATGGAAATTGTCAGGTTGAGATAGAACCACTGAAGTACTCTATGCTTTTTTTTGCCCCTGTAAATAATGTTTGGGGGTTTTTTCACTCTTTTCCGTGACATCTGTGTGTCTGATTCCCTACAGCTGCCCTATTTTTTCCAGTGTGATCTGAATTCAACTTTATACCACTGGATGTTGTGTTGTTTATTCTTTTAATGAAAGTGAAATAATTACATTGAATAATAGAGAAGCTTAAATGCTCAGTGTTAAATTGAATGTATTTAAAGATAGAAAATAAAATGCAACAGAATTAATATGTTTCTATACAACAGTCTTCGCTTTTGTATTTGCTGAAGAACAGTTTTAAGCAGTGGCTTACAGTACAGAGGAATGATAAAGTGCTGCTCAAGCATCCATTCACACAACTCTGTTGTTTGGCGAGGCAAAAAGCCTCAAGACCAAAACATGCAAGGCAAAAAAACATTTTAATGAGAATTTGACTCTTCGGACTGTGAAGTGCAGTGCCTTTATCCGGCAAAGCACTGAAGTCTATGCTTTTCTTTAAGCTCATGAATTCATTTGATCTAGTGAGACGACTCTGTTGACACACTTGCCAGGCTTTTTGGAAGATGCTGGTTGCATTTCTTTATGCCATGCAGGATGAAGCCATGACTTAAAGAACATACTGTCTAGTTCTGATGCTGTTATTCTCCTGAAGAAAATGTTTTAATGTAGCAAGAGGAATGGTTTCTGACATTCTCTTTGTTCTGAGGGTTTGCTCACAGCAAAAGGAACCCTTCTGTGGTCACACAATAGCTTGATGATTAGAGTACTCAGCTGAAGAAGAAAGAACATAGGTTCAAATCCTTGATCCAAACCAGACAGAGCAGGGAATTGAACCTAACTCTCTAGTGTCAGAGATTAGGGTATTCCACTGGGATAACAGCAAGCCAGGTTTCAACTCCCTGCTCTGTCTGGTTTGGATCAAGGAGTTGAACTTCAGTCTCCTCCATCTCAGCTGCGTGCCCTCATCACCAAGCTATTTGGCCAAGATGGGATAGAGTGTTTTGCTATTAAAAAAAAAAAAAAAAAAAAAAAGGCATTAAAAAGCTCATTTTGCACCAGAGTAAAATATAAACTACCCACTCCTGACTATTTCCACATGATGGAATTGTTTTCTGGCCAGGCCAAGAGGGAGCTACTTCGTGGTCACAGACTGAGAGAGCCAGAAGCAATAGAAGATATAAAACCCTTCTGTCCCTGCAAATGCAGCTAAAGATGCAGAGATTCTGCCATGTTATCCACATGGCTTTGGCAGAAACAGAGAAAACAAAACCACCAGAAGCCAGTTCATGTGAATGTCAGAGCTATCTCAGTGAACCACAGTTTTGTTTGGAGGAGAATAGGGGAGGAAGATTAATGTTCTGTCAGTGCTGTTGGAGGTGTCTGAGTCAGAGTACAGGCTGTGAGTTTGCTTAGAACTTCAGACAGCTTTTTTCTCCACTGGTTTCCGTGTCTCTCTTCTCTCCCTTGAATTTCTACCCGGTTCTCTCCAATTTCCATGCTTTTCTCCTCCTTTCACTGCCTTTACCATATATTCATGTTCTTTCCACAGAATTTGTTCTGGCTTAAGCTCTAGGCTTTGCAGTGGCACACGTAATTGAAACTTGTAAAATCCTCTGTGGATGTGCTTACATCACGTGATAGAAAGGGTTGTAACTGCCTTTTCCTTGAAATCCACACATGCATGTTGAATTTCTTGATCTAATCCTAGGCATTTTTAAAGGTTTACGTGTTTGGGGTTTTTTTCTGCACATTACGTTCTCTTTTGCCACCTGATTTTAACCAGCAGTAGAACACCTATTTTTTGAGGTAGAACACCTTGATTTTTTGACAATCTAATATGTGAACCCTTTTATGCCAGTCCGCATAAGGCTTGTTTAGTCATAGGAAGTTCATAGGCTGAAAGTCTGTATGTGTTGGAATTCTCAGTATTATGTATCTCCAGGTATGGATATGGACTTACAGTTTTGAATGAGAGTTTCTTACATTCATTCACTTGTAATGGAAAATGACCACTGTAAACTAAATCAGTGTTTAGTATGCCTATTTATACCAAAGAATTATTCCCAGTAGAGTTAGAGTGGAAATGTGGAGTGTATGAATTATGGAGCCATTATTTCAGTTTCTTTCACTAACAGGCAAAGGACTGTTGCAAAATGCATGGCTGAAAGTCAGGTTAGTATACATGCCCAAGAAGGACTCAGTTTTGCTTGGTCTGAGCATTTGGGATGCTGCTGTTGTACACTCAGATTATGTTTTCCCCTATCCCCTGCAATACCCAGGGCACAAAGTTACAACGTGATGTCTTGTTTCCATCTCCCTCCATTCACTCAGCAACACATACTAAGACACCTGAGAACCTCGCCCATGTGTTTCTATTGCTCTGTTACTGACAAATTAGATTCCATGGCCTGCTCCAGAAATTGTACACTCACACTGCCCTAACTGTCTTCAATGACCTCTTTCCTTGGCCCTTTTGAAGATAGCTGTTAATATCATGAGTCAGTTGACTCTGTGGAAACCTGCTTAGCCTTACACATCATGACATCTGCTGAACTTGACAGGGTGGGCTTCTGCACAAGCACAAGGAAATCCAGGCTTTAGCATGGCTGCAGGATATCCTTAGTTGGGTACCTGACTGAATGCTGGACATGCACAGGGGAAACAGACCACACTGTACACAATGAAACTCACTGACAGTGGAGGAAAGTGAGGAAAGTGTCCTCATAATCCTTAATGGAGTGTTAGCGTGGAATTGGATTTTCCTGCTGTAAAGCACTTTGTAATCAAACCGCACACTGTAAACTGTTTTACATGAAGTCAGCTGCATTGCATCCTTCCTGGCAGACACTTTAGAACCATAATTACATTAATCTCCATCCTTAATTTGCTCCATTGTGCTTCTGTCATTGCAGGATCTCTGCTACCAAGTGGGATGTGTTCATTTCCTCAGTGCTTACTGTAAATTGCAAATTAAGGGTGGCATGGTTAACTCTCAATTGTCTGCTTTTTGTGGGATTAAATCCAGTTCATCATTACTTGAGCATTTAGTTTATTATTGTTTAATGAGGCACGCAGGACTATATCTGACTCAGAGGACCTGTTCCAAATAGAGGTCTACTTGCAAAGGAAGTTGGTTTGAGAACCTGGTGCAGTTACAGAGACCTCTGCCAACGCTGGAGAAATGAACTGGATAATGTTGAATTAGGAGTGGATCATCATCTTGAATTTAAATAAATAGCATCTAATTATTAAATCCTGGGCCTATTTAGTCTGTCATAGTATGCCCACCTCCTTCAGCAGGAACTAGGGGCATTTCATCCTTGTGTAACTTGAAAGAGTTTCATACTGAGGAATTCTAAGTTGTATTTATGTTTTTTGTAGTAGTCACATTACAGCTTTTTATCTAGAAAAGGATGAGCCAGTGAGATTTGAAATTATATTTGCAGAGGAAATCTATCATGTTTAATGGAAGTGTCCAGAAAGGTAACATGACTGCAGATCCCAAATTAAGAACTGCATAAAGAAAAAGGGAGATTTTTGTGATGCCAGGTTTCCAAGGACTGTTTCATTCCATAGTGTTCAAGTAATGCTTTAGTGGTACTTGCTGACTCTTGTTTCACTTCAGTTACTTCCAGGATTTCCCATTTTATAAACCTCTTTTAATAACTGCTATAAAAATCCATTCTGAGTTACAATTCAGTATATAGTTAATGTTCCAAGAAATAGCCATGCCTGCCTGCCATTAATTCTAGCCTCGCACTGTACTGGATATCCAGTTTCTAAATCTGTCACTTGCCAGTTATGGAAGGGAGGGAGAGAAAAGCAATCAGATAAAACTGGTGGAAATTTGTCTCTTAATGCAAGTTCAATGCTCATACTCATAGGTATGAGCAAAATAAGGCAAGGGTAAAGACTGATATTAGCCCTGGTAGCACTGACTTAGTTTTGTGTTTGGTGGTTCTGCCATTGCTTTTATTTCCAGATTCAAGAGACACCAAGTCACTGCATCTGTGAAAAGCTCCGTTTATGTGCCACAGGTTGGGGTTGCTCTGTACCATCTATATTTGTTCTTTTTTTGAAACAAAACAAAAACTAAAACCCCCAAAACAATGAATGTACAGTGTTTCAAAGGTGTATTTCAAAAGATCCATCATATACAGAAAGGTATCTTTATGGAGTGCTAGCCTTCCATCTCCATCCATCCTGTGTTATGATCGCATAAAGAATCACACATGGACATGATGTTGCCACTCTGTGCATGGGGACTCTTAGAAAATTGCTCTGATAGGAATGTGTGCTGCTGGCCCAACAGCTCTGAATTGCCTTCTTCTGGTGTAATGACCATTGGTTCCCAGAGTCTGAATAAAGACCTTTTTTGTGGTTTTAGATGACAGTGGATGCTTTGAGGATTTTCAGCTTATGCTTCCAGTGGTAAACGTCTCAGTCAGAGATAGCCAGAAAAGTTAAAATCAACATCAGTTTGTAGAAAAGGCTGTTTTCCACGAAGGTTTCCAAGGAGCAAGCTGCTTAGATTAATTAAGTAATGTAAAAAACATCCCCACTAAGTTCAATTTTTCAAGTCCCCATAGTTCAATTTTTCCATCAAGAGACCAGAATTATGCACCTTATTTCTGAGGTCACTTCCATAATTACAACAACATACATTCTTTGTAATAGCTTTTCCTTTTTAATGGATATTTAAATGGAGGTAATTAAATATGCTTTCTTTCATACCCTTCTCCTGAGAGGAAACATAACAACATGATGAAAATACAAATGTATGGGAAGTCATAAATGTCTACTAAAAATAACTGCATTTTTACTCTCTAACCAGTGTTGGTTGCTAATTGCTAAGACTCTCAGAGTGGTAATGGGGAGATTCAGATGACTGTCATACTATATAAAACTAGATTCCAAAATATTTCTGTTTAATAAGCTATTTTTAGAAGTGTTATTGCAGTCAGAGGTACCGGCTGTTTATCTCAGGTCCAGGCAGTTATGAAATATGGTATATAAAGTAGAAGTATAACGTCTTGAAAATCAGATATAGTTGCTTTTCTCTTTTACACATTTTTGGGCCCCCTTCTCATTTTTAGATTCTTCTCTCTGTGTCCTAATCACTGGGATGTTTGACTTGTGTCGCTGTGCCAACACTTTAGTGAAAGGCATTGTGTTTCTTGCGCTGGAGCTGGACCCACATGGCTGCATTGCCGGTCGTGCTCAGCCCGAGGTGACGAGCCTCTAGTGGCTACAAGTTTGCACAGGCAGACTGCGAACCTAAATGCTCAGAATGTCAGATCCTTCTCAACATACAGAGATGTCTTTGGCCTCCAAAGGTGAAGTAGATATTCTGTAGGCTTTGACTGCCAAGTAGAAACATCAGTTTTCTTGTATCCAGTCAAGCCGCAGAGGCACGACTCCTTACTATCTGAATTTTTAGACCTTCTTCCTATTCGCAGTGAAAAATAGAAAGGTAAAGGTCTGCAAGAGAATGTTTAAGAATGGCAAATAAGATCCAAAGACTTTCTTGAGTTCAGCATTGATTTTTGGCTGGACGGCCTCTGAAAGGATTACAGTGTTTCAACTGGTTCATCACTCCCTGTTGTCACAGTGACATCTCAGAGCTGTTAGCAGCAAGAAATTCCCTTCTCAAAGACTTTCAAACTTTAACGGAGGGAAAACCAAACTAAAAATTGGTAATTGGAAGAAGTTAGCCATTTCACATGGCCTGTCTTATTATGCTTTGATGTTCTGATATGATTTTCTTGTTTAGTATTAATAGTACAGGAACTGAAATAAATGTAATGGACTCTTTTTCCTATCAACAGTTGCCCTAGTCTTTGTCAATCAGTTGCCTGCTGAAGCTGCTTATAGGATCTTGTGTTTCTGCTATGATTATTATTCCTTCTTTCTTCCACATTTACTCAAAGAATAGGAGAGTAGTTGGAGCCTAAATCTTTTTGTAAAACAGATACATATAGAATTAATCACAAGCTGTTTAACACCACCTGGGAGTATAAGTTATCTGTCTGGGTTTCCTCAGTTAATAGGAAAGAAGTGAAACATTTTAAGGGAGATCCTCCGTTATTCTAAGCGAAAAAAACCCTCAGGTAGTTGGGACCCTTCTGAATGGGTTCCTTTATGCTGAGCTTAAATAACTGATATGGGTGAGACACCTCATTTCAGCAGGCTCTAGTTCAACAAATCCCCCTCAATGCACTTTGATATGATATGAATGCCTAGGGTTGAAGGGTAGGGCCTTGGGAAGGTATCCTTTGTTAACTCTTTGGTGTGTGTATGTATCCATGGAAATTAGAACAGAAAGATAATTTTAAAATAGTAACAAATAAAATTCAATACATGTTAAGAACTGAAATCTGCTTCCTGCAGTTGCCAAGGAAAAAATACTTATTTCCTGTGAGACATGGAGGTCTGGGGCTGCAAAACAATGGATCAGTACCCCACCTAGAGCTAATATCCATTGTATTCTATTCACTTACTTTTGAAATCTGGGTAAGGACATATGAAAGAGAGTTTGTCTCTGAGCTTAACTTAATTTTTTTTAATTGTATGAATATTTAAGAGAAAAAAAAATATTTTTAAAAAGTGTAATGCCTGAGAGATGTTAACAAGGAGAGGTAATAATGTTCTCAAGCCTCCTAGGATACAAAATAAGAAGATAGTTTTTGTCTGTGAGAAGTTACCAGAAGCTGTAGTGAGGGAAAAACTGAAATGAGGCATAGTGTCATGGAATCATAGAATTCTTAAGACTGGAAAAGACCTCTAAGGTCATCAAGTCCATCTGTTAAATGAAACTATAAAGGCACTGACTCTGTCAGTGGGACATGATTTGAGACCATGATTTTTAGTAATCAGCAGAGTAACAAATTTCACTTCCCAGGCTCAAATTTTGAAGGATTTTTTTTTTAAAGTAGTCAGGAAAAGCTCAGGAAGTCCTCAAAAAAACAAGGAGGCCCCTCAGCATGTCTAAACAAATACAAACCTGTGGTTCACATGGATTAACAGAAATAAACTCATGACTGTACGTATATGTGTATATATAATAAATGTCCAAGAAAAAAATAAAAATTGTTGTATTGTCTGTTCTCCCAGGATAACCAGTAGTACTGAAAAATTTTGTTAAATTCATTTCTTCTGTAGAACAGCTTTTCAGTGAAATCAAAGGTACAAATGAAGCATGAATAGTTCTGATCATTCTGCTTTTGGACAGATCAAAACCTTACTTGCAATCTTTAGATGTATTTCACTGGTCATTGTTATTTAAGTGCATTGCTAAGCTTTATGTTCATATTAGCAAACAGGGAATGAAAAAGAAACTTTGGATTTGCTAAATGGAAGTTATCATGAGTAACTTGAGTGACTGACTTAAACTCAAGACAGTTTTCTATCTTGCAGGAAGACTAATCTAAAATCCCTTTTCCTGGTGGTTAATCTTATCTATTGGATTCCCATTTTTTACAGAAATTAACAAAATGCTGTTCTAGCCATGCCTTTAGATATGTTGTGAAAGATAATCTTCCAAGACTGACAGCAGTTGATTATTATCAACTAAGCCAAGACACTAGGGTGCATATTTTAGAATGTTTATGGAAAACCTCCCCACTGATTTAACTTAAAAAATCCATTCTCAGTGCAAAAAGTAGTTATATGTATAGAGAGATATGTATATATATGAGAGATATAATGCATAGTGATGATTCTCTGATTTCCTTTATATTATAGCTGAAATGAGATGTTTGTGTATTCCTGTCATTTGTTGTATATATTTGTTGGTTTACTCCGGGTAATACTATCCTTAAAGCAAATAGTTCAGTCTGCATTCTGAACCTGTATGTTAACTCCATGTGGTTTCAGCTTCCACCCTTCAACAACAAATTACTATTTTCTAAGCTGTCAAATCCACACAGGACAGGCAGCTGCAGGAGAAGAAACTGAAGCCTGTAAACCATAGCAAGAAGTGTAAGACTACCATAAGAGACTAGTCTTTCCCTTTCTGTATTCAGCCCAATAAGAGTGAATTATTCATTACAATCAAGCTAAAGCTACTCCAGTCTTGCTAGTTTATCCACAAATTTGTTGAAAATTAAAGCTCAGCGTGAAGCCTCCAGAGAATTATTCTGAGTTGGTAACACCTGCAAAGAACAGAGATTTCACTGTGGGGTAAATTTCTGTGTGATTGCCCACATGTCAGCAAAACTTATAATTGAGAGAACTTGAATATTTTCTCTCTGTTTAACTGATGAGGATTTTGTGGGGTGTCATTTTACATTAAGTAGTAGAGTTATAATTTAGAATGTTTCACAGCAACCGATTGTGTTTGTTTTAACAGCAGTTTTTCTTTTCTATGAGATTTCTATTGCTGTCAGCTGCTATTGCAACTTTATGAAATAACATTTAAAAACCTTTTTTATTCTTAGGGAAAATTGTCAGAGACAGGCTTTAAACTGTGGAATTTTCTTCCTGTGATTTCTTATGAATTTAGAAGTTGATACTTTCCCCTGCTTACCCGTATCTCATAAATGGCAAGCTAAGGGAGGATTTTGATCTCCATATCTGTAGCATATGTACACTCAGCAGCTCCCTGGACAGCAGTGAGAACCACCTAAAGTAGATTTTTGTTTCTTCCAAATGTTTCAGAAATACACTCATAAATAATATGAAAAATTCAGGTGGAGACCCTAAATCAAATTGGATATTCAAATTATTAACTACCCCAAAAAAGGACAGAGAAAGAAAAAAGTCAAATTGCCTTTGCTCCATGTTGTACTGTATTGTTACATGCTGAGGTCTTACTTTCTGCATTTTCCACAAGTCCTGCATCAATTCATAACTTTTGTTTGGAGCAGAATTTAGGCTTGTGGCTGATTACAACACGAAATGAAAAAAGCTCATAACATTGAAGATAAGCCTAGATGGAGAGCCTCAGACACAGACTTTTCACCTGTCCTTTGAAGGGAACCAGCTGTGACCCACAGTGCTGTCCTTGCTAGGAAGAGGTAGCTCTGAGCTCAGTAGGCTGCTCAGGGACTTAGTTGCATGATTCATACATGTTGGCATGCTGAGACTGCTGGGTGTGCCTGCTGCATGGGAACTGCCTGGCCTCTGCCTGCTCCTCTCTGGACAAATGTGCTTCTGTGGCTTGCAGAGTAATGTGACCTCATTTAAATCACAATGCACGATTTACTTTCATGGCTGGAATGCCTGAACCTAATTTGACAGCAAACTCTTCGCACTAGAGAGTATGCACTGAATGGAACCTGTTGGTACAGTTTTCTGTCCTTCCCTTATCTTGCCACCCTTCTAACTTTTGTTTCTTACAGGGAAAATTGAAGTGCTTGCCTCACTGAACTCACACTTAGTTATAGCTGCTGGATTGTTTGTGCGTTTTTTCTTTGGTTGGTTGGTTTGTTGTTTTTTGTTTGTTTGTTTCATTTATTTTTTCTCTTTTTTCCAGTTGTGACGGGAAAAAAACCCGCAACTGATTAAAAACTAAGGAGAAAGGGACATATCTATCAGAGTAACAACTACTTTCATATGTGTGCTTTTAGTGCAGTGAAACTTGCCTCAGTGAATTCCTTTTATATACCTTTTACAGTTACTGGAATAAAATATCCCTGGTGCCAAAGGCAAGGAACTCATAACTACATGAATGTGTTAGACAATAATATCTAGTGGGTACTCCTGCTGTACATAATAGCTGAGCTATTCTTACTGCAACACAACTAAGGGCTAATGTGACACAGGTTTATTTCCTTGGATCAACATGGGATGTATTAAAAAATAATTCGCTGGGCAAAATGAAGCTTTTCAGACTCATGTAGTCCTACTGCCTGCTCCAGAGGTTGCTGAGAAATGTAATAAAATACCAAATCCCTACTGACTGACTAATCTTCCTTTTCCACAACACTTCAAAGTATTTCCCTTTTTCACTTTAGAACAGAACTGTAGTAAGTGGCTTCCAGCATGGAATTGGTCTGTGGAAGTCCTGCCATGGGCTCAAGCTTCAAGCTTGTAATCTCTGTCACTGATCATGGATCATCTTATACTTCAACTCAGCTGTTTAGAGGGTTGGAGGGAGACCTGGTGTTTGGCTCAGGGCTCTAGGGAAGAGGAGAGGAAGCAGGTGTATTGTATAAGCAAACCTCCATGTGTCAACATCCGTGTGCTTGTCGGAGGAATTTATCTGCTCCAGCTGTGCTGCTTGAAGAGGGGATCTTTCAGTACATATTTATCTGACATATTCTGTGTCTGAAACATGCTGTCAGTTTCTTTCAGCATAGGGAATGTGATTATGAGGATGATCTACCATCAACATAGGATCTCACAGTATGAACCAAAGTGCCAACTAACAGCAGCTGATTGGGCTAGATGCCATGTAGTGCTAGTTAGCCCCTGTTCAAGAGGAAGGGGAAGGACACAAGGAGTTGAATACCATTTTACAGAGAGGAAGACCAATGTTCTGAAAGCATGTGTGTCGAGAAAGCCAATGGAAAATAAGAGGAGCAAAGGTGGAAATCTGAAATAAGTATAGTGTTGTCGGCTTCTAGTCTATGTTTCTGTCTTGTGTCATGTACAAACTTTTATTGCTTCAAAGTTGTTATTTTCAAAATGTGACACCCATGTCAAAGACATCTGTAAAAGGGAAAAATAATGGCCAAAAATGAAATGAAGGAACTCAGGATATGCAAAAGAAATTCACACTTGCTTCAGTTCAAAGGGTTGTTCATTTATTCTTGCTCTGTTACAGATATGTGCCTGAATTAAAATGCTTGTCTTTGAATTATGTCATGAACATGACCAAAATTTATGTATAGGGAGTAATATCTGTTTCAAAGTCTAAATTATTGTTGGAATATAAATGTTGTAAAAACAGGTAACAAGAAAAAAAAAATCTGATTTTCTAGGTTGTCCTGGGGCCAAGAAGAATGAGTTCCTGACGAGTGTTTTGGATGCATTGTCCACAGATATGGTGCACGCGGTCTCTGATCCATCATTGTCCTCCAGCCGGTGGGTTTCAGATCCTTTTTGTGTGTCTTTAAAAGGATTCCAACAGTGGCAAATGGAGGGTTGAGGGCTTCGAGGAGCCTTCATATAGGGTGAATTTCCAAGAACCTGCCTAGGAGAGTTTTCTTCGAAGTTACCACTGTGGACTACATTCACTGAACAGAGATAAACTTGACAGATGATTTCTCAGCAGCACAGCTCAGGGTTTATCTGCAGCTGCTGGTGCAACTGTGTGTCAGTCTTTGTTCTCCTCTCAAGGCTTTAATTCTTGGATGTGTGCTACCTTCCTAGCACATATTAATATTCTTCCTAGCTGCTTGCAAAACAAGCCAATGCTATCAACAGTCACAGGTAGTGTTAAAAATGTGTAAGTGCTGTCAGACTTAGGGCATCTGCAGGTCAGGTACTTATCTGAGGAGATAGCATTTATTGTTATAGCTTATCCTGTAATTTAATCCATTTAGGTGTTGTAGCTCTAAGAGAATCCATCGTGGGTTGTAATTGGAGCCTCGGTATTTGGCGATGCTGACTGCTGATCAACATCAGTTGGCTGCTTTACACATTTAAATGCATCTGCTCACTATGAAGCAGTCTTTTTCTCTTTTATTTCTCTCTCCTTTTTTCTCTGTTTGAGGAAATATAAGGGGAAAGTGCTGTTTACCAAGTATGATGTTGACCTCAACAGGGTTTCAGAGAGTACACTAAAAGCAGATTCCAGCCCTTACTGTGAAATTTAGGATATAATTGGCCAGAGTGAAGAAAGAGGGATTCACTACAAAGAAGTTAGTGTCCAAAAGCAGGGAGATTTACGTAACAGTGGTGATGGTCATCTGACGGTGATGTAACTATTCTGAAATAAAGGTATTAAATATCAGAATTAAAACGAAATTCTCTTTTTTCTTGTTCCAGTGTTTCTGAGCCTGATCCAAATCATACTCTGGAAGAGAGAGTCGTCCATTGGTATTTCAAGCAGCTAGATAAAAATTCCAGTGGTGATATTGGCAAGAAGGAAATCAAGCCATTTAAACGATTCCTAAGAAAGAAATCGAAGCCCAAAAAATGTGTGAAGAAGTTTGTGGAATACTGTGATGTGAACAACGATAAGTCCTTGTCAGTTCAAGAATTAATGGGCTGCTTGGGAGTAACAAAAGAAGAAGGTAAAGCAGAAACAAAGAAACGCCATAGTAAGAACCTTTTCTCTCTGTCTTTTCCACTAAATTCTTCAAAGCTTACGAAGTCTGATATTTCTGTATGCCAGACTTACACAAAATAAAAGAATACACCTGTCTGCAGCTACTGCAGCTATTGCTTAGGGCAGATGGCAAGAAAGTTGCTTCTGGATCTCTTGGCTCCAACAGAATCAAAAACTTCCTGTTGATTCTGACCTTTAAATGTTTTATGGTAGGAAACCTAAGAAGATATAATAACAGTCATCAAAAAACAGTTTAATGTTATTATAGAACTGTGTTCCTAGTGAGTGGAAGTATTACACCTGTGCTTTTTGGATTCCTGGGAGGAAAGCACATGGTTGAGCTTTCTAATGAATTCTCATTTCTCTTATATGGTTTAGAGATGCAGAGAGGAATTTGGTCATCTGCCAAACAGGTGGAATAATGGCTAGTACAGCCACCTTACCTTGCTGCCAAACTGGTAGGAAGGGGAACAACTAATTACAGAGTATAATAGTCCCTGCAGAGTTTAGTCACACAGTTTCACTTCCTGAAAATGGGGGGGAAAAATTAAAAAAAAAATAGTTCTAAACAGCAGCAATAGATCCCCATACTTCAAGAGATTGTGAAAGAATGAATATAGGTAAATTGTTTTTTCTGGTACCTTAAAATGAAGTGAGGACAGTGGAACAAATGTCTCATTGGTTGTATTCAAGTCTAGAAAAGGAATGCTGCAGAAAGACAGAAGAGGTCTACATTTTACTAATGAAGTCAGTTGTCTGTGGCTCACATTAACGCATCTCACAAAACAAGTATTGATCAGATCCAGAATTTTTTTCCTGTGGATTTTTTTTGTGGATCTCATAATGATACCTTCCAATTTTCACTTAGATGATGAAGGTTAAAAAATGTATATGAAGGTGGATGACTGCTGTTATATTTATGCTCTGAATGTGGAAAGTGAAACACCTCTGTCTTGCTGCAGCAGGCATTCTTAGGACTTACTGTGGATAAAATTTGGGGCCAAAATCACTGTGCAGGAGGTAGAGGAAAGCCACAGCAAGACTGAAAGCAAACCCCAGGTTTTTTTGTCTTCATAGTCCAGTGGAAAAAAACCCCAAAGATTAGGATAAACTGTTTGTTTTGGAAATGAAAATTTTAAGAGGCACGAAGTTCTGTGAAGATCACACACAGATTTGGCTGCAGTAAAAATTGCATCCACCATAACTTGAAGTTTTGTAACATATCTTCTCCAAAAAAATCTATTCAATAATGAGAACATTCAACTTCGAAAAAAAAAAAAAAAAAAAAAAATTCGAAAGTTTGGCATTGGAAAACTAACGGTATCCAGCTGGAAAAATGTTCTTAACCAAATCTTCGGGTTGCTTTACTAGAAGTACATAGTTTTAAGGACAAGACAATAAAAAAATTACTTTTGTTGGAATACCATTATTCTATTTTGTTTCTCTGAGTTTATAATTAAAATTTTCTTCCTGATACTCATTTCACTTGCACATATGAAAGAAATTACCTTTTCTCTGCAGTTAGAGTTACATTTCTAGGAAAATATGAGACTCTTGTCACCTGAGGTGTGAGAGCTGAGCTAAGGAAGTAGCTCTGTATCATTTTGTGTGAGTCCCAGGTGTCTTTTATGAGAATAATTTGAAGCAATATAAAAGCCAGAGAGTTGTAAAACATGTTTTCT
Organism: Hirundo rustica; assembly: GCF_015227805.2. NCBI lineage: Eukaryota > Metazoa > Chordata > Aves > Passeriformes > Hirundinidae > Hirundo > Hirundo rustica. Next base: position 41,955,445 of record NC_053452.1, read on the forward strand.
GAAGGGAGTACTAGCTGCTGTAGCATTGTTCAAGGTCCGGTTTTGTTTTCCTTAGTTCCAGTACAGCTTGTTTGACCCACAGACTGACATGGAAAACCAGGAAAGCAAGTTCCTCCCTAGTCTCACAAGTTTGCTTGGGAAGATTAATGGGCTAGCAAATTTGGCTTTTGGGGGGTTTATTTTCCCCTATTTTGAGCATTGTGTATGACTTTGAGACTAAGAAAATTTAAAAAAACTGTGATAATCTTGTCATTTTACAGATTAAATGTGAACAATGTCTTTGGCTTGTAGAACTGTTTCTGTGCAATATCTTTAATCACAGTGAATGCTTTCCAGACTGCTTGTCCCTGCTTCTTTACTGCCAGGGATAATAGAATGTATTTACTACTAAAGATTTAGTAAGTTTGAAGTGCTCAACCTTGACTAGATTCAATCTCATAAGCAAATTCGACATGTTAACTGGCAAGAGGTGTTGTTCAACTTTCATATAACTCCTTGAAATACGCAACACCTGTATTGAGGAAAGAAAGAAGTAGATGTGTCAGAGAAAGATTTGAAATACTTTATCTCATTTATTGAAAGCTGTTCACTTACCCTGCTCTAAAAAATTTCTTTTCAGGGTGAGGGCTTTGGTTCTTGAGGATAACTTGCAAACCGTATTTATAATGTTTTCTTTCCCTTCCTTTAGCGGTCCCTAGAACCAACACTGAGAGCACTTCATCCAGCAGGCAGGTGAGTACTGAGGAGAGCAAGATCACCATTTCTGCCTCTCCTGGCTGAATTTCTTGGGGTTTTAGCAGTCGTCATTGTAAATTCAAACTGCTTTAATCTGCTATTCTGCAGCATTGCCAGAAAAATGTAGAGCAACGTCCCAGTTAACAAATTTTGATTTAAATTTTATGTATGGAAAGCTAAATCAGTCAATTACAGGTGCAGAGTAAATGTGCAGAATTTGCAGAGTGGATTAGGCTTGCATGTGGAAAGTGTATGTTGACGTATAGGACATAGATGATAATTTGATTAGTGTAATTGAGCCCTCGTGGGTCTTCTGCATTCCTGAATGACAGCATTCCCATACACTTTTAAATGTGGACTGCTTCATCTTCATTTAACTTTTACTTTAGCTGAATTCTGTCGGTTTTCCTTTGTGTCACAGTATAGACACAAACTGACATTTTTTGAAATGAACGAAGCCATGCATTTCCCATGCCCTGTGAAAATCTATACATTTCACAAAACCCACTTCATTATTATATGATGGTTTTAAACAGCTTTCAAAATCTTAGTGCAGTGAAAAGAGCTGTCACTTTCAAATGCCTTTGCTGGCTGAGCAAAATGATGCTGAAGAACTAGGATTTGCATCACTCTGCTAATCCATGTTTAAACTAAAATCACAGAATGATTGGAGAAAATAAAATGTCAAGTGCCCTGACAACATAATCCTTTTTTTTTTTTTTTTTTTTTTTTTTTATTTTTTTTTTTTTTTTTTATTTTCTGCAAAGTCTTGATCTTGTTTTTCAAAATAGCACCAGTGTATGTCATCTGTAAAGGTTTGGGGTTTGGCTGCTCAAGCCATTCAGAGCTGCAAAAGGCACAAAAGCAGAGTTTTTAAATGAAGGAGGGGTGAACTTTGGAAAGGAGGGACACAAGTTTAAGGCCAGCAAAACGGGACTTAAAAAATGGGGTTTAATTTGTGTGTTACTGGTTATTTTTATAACCATTTGTTCAAAAGAAAAATTTTCTGGGCAATATTGTCATGCCTTCCTAGTAGTTTTGCACAGTCTTGAAGGAGGGCTTATTAGTCTAGAATTTTGAACGGTCTCACAAAAGAGTCATCTTCACACGATTCTTACCTCACTATTGTATTAGTTAGGGGACTTAAATTAATAATACTCACAAAAACATCAGTAAATGATGAACTGATTTAAAACTTATTCATGTAACTATATTAAAAGAACAGCTCAGATAATACTGCACCTATGAAAATAAGAATTTGGCTAAAAAAACCCCAAAAACCCTACTTGTGGTAAATGTCTTCTCATCTGTCATAGTTACATTAATTTGTTAAAATAATTAATTAATTAGGAAACTGAACCCCGTGTGAACCTAACCGCAAGCCAAGAGAAATCTTCCTCTCAAAGTTGCTCGTTCCCTTTTTTTGTCTCTACTTTGTTTGATGTTAGGTTTGCACTTCTTAAGGCAAGCTCAGCATAGGTTGTGGTTTTTACGAGACCTCCTACATACCTTTGATGGAATATAAAATATTCTCATAGCTACAATAACGTGATAAGTTTGTTTGTTTAAACAAGTGTTTGCGGTCTTAATTTTTCAGGTTTTCCCCACAAATCACTTGTGCTTTAAACAAGACAGCCTGAAAACAATTACCCTGTCAGAACTCCAGAGCATTCAGAGGGGTTATTTTAATTATATAATGGCAGTTACTGGCACACGTGCATTACACTTGAAGCATTGACAAGCCCTCTCTCCTTTCTTGTAATCTGATACTGACTTGCAGAATTGGTAATAAAAGCGTCCTTAGAACATCTATGTTTTTCAATTTTGTCCAATAATTTTGCTGACTCAGCATCAATTATTTTAAGAGCTGTTGCTGACAAATGATAGCCTTAAATTATGGCTGGCTAAGAAAACCATCTGTTGGCAGTTTCATACTTGAACAATACATAGCTGCAAATGCAGAAGGTGGTTTTCATCACAGAAGTTCTCACTTGGAAGGAAGCTACTGAAAAGTGTAGAAACTGCTCAGGGGAAACCACCCATCTAAGAAGGCCTGATCAGATTTGCGCTACTCAGGAGACACACACTCAAAAGCTTACTCTTTACTAATTGCAGTGGTACAGTTAAATATATAGCTATGTGCGCTTCGGCACATGTTTTTTCACATGTGCAAATCTGTGTGTGTATGCACACACGGGAGCTAACTGAAAGAAAGCAGATACAGAAACATGCACTAATATGCTGACTGAGGCACGGCTGTGGTTGTTCTAAAAGAGGTCAGGTAGGGGATGGGTCTGACAGCACTGAGGTACATTTCCCTTTCTCAGCTCCACCCTGTCCAGAAAACACACAGCATACACGCCCACACATGCTGCCAGTGAGACCTAGGGGATCTTTTGCAGCCTAGCAAAAAGTTTGTAAGGACACCACAGATTATTTGTGAGACTTGGACCAGCAGCTCATTCCTTTTACATCACATGCCATAGGAGGTACATTGAACCAGGGACTTGCCCAGGCAGTTGCTAAAACTGTGTGTTTAATGGGATTTAAATGGATTTAAAGGGGCCATAGGTGAGAAGTCAAGGTATTGCTCATACCCATGCTCATAGATCCCATGAAGGACTACAGGGCAGGAATTTTTTTATTCCTTATATATATTTATGCAGAACTCTCTTCTGATGGTGGCATATGGGCACTGCTGAAAAATGGAAATAGAATTTTATACTGGACTAATTGAAAACATTAATTAAACTAATTGAAAATCATTAATAATGCAATTTTTCCCAACTTCCTTTCAGCAAGTTTCGAAGAAGCAAGGGTGAACACCTTACTAATCCAAGGCAGATCTCTTTGACATGTGGGAGATTTCCTCACCAAAAGGCAATAAAAACAACTGTAGTATTTGCACTTTGTACTTAAAAATGTAAATTCACTTTGTAGAAATGAAATATTTAAGCAGACTTTTTTTTAATCTGTGAAAAAGTAATGGCTAGTTTTGAAAAATTATCACATACAATGTATGTGTATTCTTTTGTTGTCTGAAATATGTAAAACATGTTGGAGATGTAAAAGTTTGCATTTAAACCATTTTTTAAAAAAATAACTTTTTGGCAAACAGTAGCATAGAAACCTGATTCTATGTATTTTTGGTTTCAATAGTATGCCTTATTTTTCTTAATACTGTCATTTAGGTAGAATTATGCTGAATAACCTACTGTATTCTCAATTTTGTCCCAGCAGTGTTGAATGTTTCAGGTTTGCAGGACTGAGAGAATTGTGTAAATTGCTGTTTACTTGGTTTTGCAGGTTTTTGCTGAACAGATTTTTCATTGGTGGCGATATTTTATTTCATTTTCTTTTTTATTGTAATTATTAGCCTCTCCAAAGATCATACAATGAGAATACAACCACTAATGGATTCAAAAAAACAGTTACTCTAGTTGGGATGCTTATAGAACAATGTATCCTTTTATCAATTTTTGAAGTGCCTTTTTTATAACTTTTGATAGGATTTTTCTCCTGTTTGCTTTCACTTGGGTTTCACTTTGGTTTTACACAGCAAACTGAAAAGGAGTAAGGTGGCTTGTAGTGTCACTCCAGTCTGGTTCAGCCTGGGCCTAAATACATGTTTCCATGGTCAGTGCAAAGCAGGAGCAGAGTTTGTATGGGTCAGAATTTTAAATCTTACTGTCCTGACAGGGAAGGATAAGCCTTTTTCCCCTACACCTGGCTATCCTTATGAACTCTTTGGCTTGCCTGGGGTCCCAGTAGAGGAGGAGCTACTCACATTGCCCCTGCCTGAAGCTTTTTCTTTGCTGACCGAAGAAATTTCTCGAAAGTTCTCGTATTTTCTCCATCATTTTTTCTCCCAATGCTTTTTTTCATATGTGTGTCTGAGGGGATGTGAATGTAAAGCAGGGGACCCAAATGAAAAAAAAGTTCTGCTCTTGAATAACTGTGAGTTACAAGCAGCTGGGTTGATCGATGCAGTGGTAGAAGGACTTCTGGCATCTAGGAGCTGACATGAGAAGGCAGGAATGTAGCAGCAAGCAGTGATTTTGTTGTGGTTTGTTTAAATAATGTGTAGGATCTGACATGTGACCAGCTACCCATGATAGCCCCCTGCTTGAGCTTGTACCTGGAAAAGCTTTTTGTGAATGAAAAGGTGTCATTTCAATTCCAGCGTATTCTGAAGTGATAGGAAACACTCTATGCAATGGAATTGTATCCCAGAAAGTGTGTACTCTAAGCTCTGGCAACAGGAGAAACCAAGGCAACTGTGTTATCTTGTATTTTTGTTTTAAAAAGTATTCGGTATTCTTTTATAATGTTAAACTTTGAAATTAATCCTCTTTATAGATTAAAGATTAATATCTTATCAAACAATGCTGGTGACTTTTCTTTTGCAACACAGAGTGACATGTCTGGAAGTAGATACACAGAGTGGTGACTTCACCTCTGCTTTGAGTTTACAAGAAACTTCATGACCTCCCATTGTGTCCATGTTCTTCCCTTGCCTTTATTGAATTCTCTTTTAAGATCATTCATGTCTTAGTCATACATTTGCTTCCTCAGATTCTCTATATAGCTTCAACCTGGTCTCTTGCTTCTTCTCAGCGAGGTGCAATGTGGCATAGATAGAGATGACACCTTTTCCCTGCCATGTGAGTGTGAGCTGCAGGGCAGCTTTCAGCCTGGCTGGAAACAATGACGAGAGAGAAGCAAACCCTCAGAATTCACAATGCCTGGTTAGGTGATCACAGAATGGTTAACAGCAGCATTTAATTTCATCACTGTGGCCTTTGGAGACAATAAAATGTAGGCTTCCAAATATTTTGCCATGTCCATGGTTTGAAAATGCACCTCATTTAAACTGAGAGGTGTTGTGGGGAGGCAGATTTGGACTAGCAATGTGATATATGAGTAGCCTTAGACAGTGATTGAAGTGCAAATAAATGCTAAAGGCGTTTTTAGGTAGCCAAAGACTTCTACAACATAGAGTCGTTTAATAACTCTACAATGACTGAAACATGAGGTGTTCCCTCTTTGTATACATTACTGTGTCATCACTTCTGTGATTTATGTCAATTACGAGTGACTGCTCCACTTGAATATAAGTAGTACTGACTTCTCATACTGCCAGGTAGAGTCCATATCCCTAATGGAGTCATACTTACAAGCTTGCTAAATTTGCTTTGGCTTCCTGTATCTCCCATATGTCCACAGGATATCTAAACTGAGATAAATGTTCTATTTGGAACTAGAAACAGCCTTGATACCAAAAAGAAATCCACGTAGATAGGCCCAGGCTCACACTACACTGTTTATTATTTAAACAGTAATTAATTAGTTCTAGTTTTTATCCTACTCCATGTGCAACAATTTAATTTCAATTTTAATCCTGTTACTGAAAACTCAACTCATATCCTGTTTCTCATTGACCAATATTTGTTCTAGTTCCAGCTATTGCTGAACATACTTGTTTAGAGCTTTTACAAGGTTGTAGATAGAAGACTATAAAGTTTGAAAAATGTGTATGTGTCCGTGACTTGCCCAGTCTGTTGCAATGTCCATTAGTCAACAGGCCACACAGCGGGATATGCTCCATATTTTGTCAACACATTTTGTTCCTATCCCTACATTTAGGCTAATTTCATAGTTTAACTTTTCCCAAAACCACTTAATTTTCAGTCTTCTCCCATTCTGACAAAATACCTAGCTTTCAGGTGCTCATTTTGTAGAATTGGGGCCTTAATGAGTGCTCCAAATGACAATTTTTCTTGCTAATGTCATTTCAGATACTGAAAGACTGAAACAGAGAAACTTTAACAATAATCACTGCATATAATAAAGGAATACACTGTACTTTTTTATTTAGACCACGCTTTTGCCCTTCAGAAGTACCATGAGCTGATGGAGAAACCAGGCATTCCTAGAAAGCTGGAAGGAAAATAAAAATGCAGATTGATTCATTAAAGATATTTAAGTTTTTCTGAGATTCATAGATGCAATTAATTATTTCTTTTTACAGTAGTAATAAAAGATGGATTAATGGAGGTTAAGAAATCTTTGCTGGCAAAGATAATATAGTTCTCGCTTTTAAATATTTACACTATAGCTAAGTTATAGAAACTAGTGTTTCTAAGTAAAAGTCCTTAGTGCTGAAAGTGAAAGGTTTATTGCTTTTATTTCCTTTGGGATGGCAAATTGGTGTAATTTTGGAGTAATTACTTTGACATTAAATAGGAACCAACTAAGTTTTTTGATGTCTGAAACATTAGAGTGATCACAGTAAATTATTGATACAAACTGTACTCTTTGTCCAATTTAATTGTTTCAGTTCAAGTTTTATAAGTGAAAACATGCCCTTTGTTTTAAAAGCATCAATAATACATGTTACTTTTTTCTTAAACAAAAGCTCATGTGGGAAGCATTGAGAACAATGCATTTCTCTAGAACATCCAATGAGGGGGATAACAGGGAGAGAGATCTATTTTTATCTAAGTTAATAATCGAAATATAATGCAGTATTTTGCCTCTACTACATCCACCTTCCCTTTTTTGTCGTACACTTTGTCCTCTGACTCATGTCACCGGTGGTACACAAAGCTTTTTTGGAAGGTAAGATAATGAATTGAGAGTCCACTCTGTGCATATGAACAATCTTGTACATAAAGTAGGGTCGTCTGAGTCATCCTTTCCCTAGATACTCTCTTAACATCAATTCAGTGCATTGGATTTCTTGCTTCATAGCAAATACATAATCCTTCTTTGCACAGGCATGGGATCCATTCTGAGCTAGATGGGTACTTTATGTAGAAAACCACTCATAAAAGATCAGCACAGTCTATGGAGTTGTAACCTGGACATGGGATTGTGGGTGGACAGCTGCAATTTTTTATTAAGTCACTAATAACCGTTAATAAAGATTTTTAAATCCCACTCAGTATATGAAGTGAATCCATGAAGTTGTCTACATTTGTTCTAAGCAGTCAGTCGGGGAAACAAAAACAACAACAAAAAAAACCCACCAAACAAACAAACATATGAAAAAAACAAAACATGGTGAATGAAGCTTCCAGTGAGAAGTTGTTTCACTAAACCGCGATTGACTGATTTCAGATGATTGAGGTTTACTATGAAATGCCACTTTGGTGGCAGTTTTGGTTTTGTTTTAGTGGTTATTTTTATGTTGGAACGTCTTTTAACTAACAAGCATGAAATGTCATGGAAAAGTGACATTTGGACACCTAGTTTGTCACAAAATTGGATATTGCAAGAGGTGGCAGCATACTTGCTCTTCCACTAACTTAAAACAAACAAACAAACAAACAAACAAAACCCCATATTTGTTTGAAAGACGTCAAAGAAGTTTGAAAGAAGGTTTCCAAACAGTTTTTCATGCTTCATCTGAGTTTTTAAGTACCTTTCTATCCCTGTGTGAGGCAAAGAAAAATGAGACTGGGGCTTGAATGCATGGTTGGATTTAGCACTGAATGCATATGACATGTGAAGAAAACTGCAGTATGGGTAAGGGTATTTATACTAGTTTGTATCTTAGTAAAACAGTTGAAGCAGTATGAATTAAATGCAGAATTATAAGGGGCACTGTTCCAGCTTGCAAAACAAGCCTGCCATGGGACTGATTGCAAACATACTCAAACCCAAAAATATTCTAGCATATCTCTACTTTTACTAGTCATTTCCACTCAAAGGCTGGTGTGAGCCAGAATCCACTTTGATCACTACCCAAGGAGTAGTGATCAAACCAACTAACTCTGTTGGTTTGTAGCTTCCCAATTAGTCTTCCTGAATCCACAGCTTGGGTGCATTCTTCTGAGAGCTCCCAGGCTTTGATACCAGTGGGACCAAGAGCCAGAACAAAGAGCACAAGAATAAACATGGTGACAGGTACTGCAAAGTACAGGATATTACTCCATAGCTCAGATGTTTTCACCCTGGTGTGCTGTGATCAACTGAAAACTCCTGCCCTGTATCATCAGTGACAAACCCTAACTTCCTGCTTCTCAATCCATCAAATCCATGCTCAGACTGAGAGAACATCGTGCTTCAGCTGCGTGGGAGTCAGTGTGAGTCACAGCTACAAGGCATTTGAGAAGTACTATGCCTCCTCAATAGATGATGTGCTCAGTTAACTCCCACCAGTTAATTCCTCTTTCTGCTCAGCACCATATTGATGGAGCAGTGTCTGCACACACCAGTTCTTCAGTGCTCTGCAGAAAGGAGCTGTTCTCAGCCTGGAGCATAGTTCTTTGTAATGAACGCTCAGCATCATGAAGGAAGGGTTTTCTGTAGCTTGCTGTTATCCCATTAACCTGAATTCTATCACTGCTGCCTTACAGAGGTTTCAAGAAATATTTTGCAACAGAAAATACACAAAGGAGGAGATGCTGGCTGAAGTGGTTGAGGAAAAAAGAAAAAAGAACAGGCAGTTTAAATAATGCTAATAAAAAGAGAGAGGAGAAAAATATCTATCAGAAGAAGAGAAAAATCAAAATAGGATCATGGAGGCACCCTGAGGAACTAAAGGAAGGTGGCCAGAACTCTGCTAAAGCCACATGTGGAAATGAAGGAAAAGCAGACAAAGAGACAGAACATATAAGGAAGGAGAGAGAGCAGGTAGAAATGGGAGGAGAGCTTAAAAGGGGATGAATGGGAAAAAAAGCAAGGATACAAATGCTAAAGACAGAAGGAAATAGAACAGCTGATTAGGAGGAAAAGTCCATGAGACCGAGGGGAGAATTAGAAGGGACACAGGGAAAAAGGAGACTGCAAATTTCATTTTTCTGAGCACAACATCTCTCTCACATCACATCACCTTCTGACTGGTACAAGAGGTTTATCCTGCCTTTGGATGTTTCCTTATCCATGCATAAGGTCTGAATTTGGTATTTGGTATCCCAGTTGCTCCAGTGCTTTGTTCCAAAAGATATTTGTTTTCCTGGCCAATCCAAAGGCTTCCTTTAGATTCAGGAAGTCTGAGCAACATTTAATGAAAATGTGAAAGAAGAAACCAGCATATTTCTAAACTAAGAGCAGACTTGAGCAGGATGAGGAAATCAGAACCACAACAAAGATAAATTTCCTTTTGTATTTCTTATTCAGTAAAGATGCAAGCAAAATTTAATTAGCTATGTTTTTTTAGGTTTTTTCTTTCATTCATTTCACCAACAAATCCTCTGCAGGCTTTGCTGATACCCTACAGTTTAACATTTTCTTTAATCAACACAGATGACAAAGGATTACAAGAGTGCTTAATTCTCATTGTTTTGTTTTGTTTTATTTTTCTTTTGTGGTTTCTTTTATGTTCACTCTTGGGGTGGCTAAAAACTAATTACATAAATCCTTCTCAAAGTCTTTACTCTTTAAAGCTTACTATCTCTGCAAGAGAGAAAAAGGCAGAGAAACACGCTGCATGAAAGATGCTCAAGAAAATTTTGAAGCCCATAGAAAATATCCCATGTTCAGATTAGAACTATTTTCAAGATACAAAATGTTTCCATTACCTGATGTCAAGGAGTTTGACTACATTAGCTTTGAACAGTCATTTGGAAAATTACTTAGAAAAATAGCTAATGGCAAGTAACATCTCATACGTTGGATTTTCAGCAGTCCAGTGGAGAAGATACAGGAACAAGTTCATCCCATGGTGTCCTAATGCAAATAGCAGATTGACATAGGCTGGGACAGCTCTAGGGAGAGGTTGGGAAGGGGCTTCATCTGGGTGCACCTTAGAGAGAGTTACGGAGGGGGGGATGGGGGGAATGGGAGAGAGGGGCCAGGTGAAGAGGAGGAGGCTTCAGTGAGAATGGCCAGATAGCCTGTCTTACAACCAGCACCTGCTGCACCACTTAAAACCCAGGGACTTTGAACTGTTCAGTATCTATGTCCTGACAGTAGGCAGCGTAGCCAGGCCACATCAGATTTTGCCTGGAAGGCTTTCACCTTAAACCAGGCAGTGCAACAGAAAAATGGTAGACAATGACAATTGGCACAGATTTGCTGTTTGCTTGCAGTGGTCTCAGGTTGGAGCGAGAGGGGATAGACAGTGACAGATTGTTTTAAACTCTGGAGCCTCTGCTCTATTTTAACTTTTTAAAATAGAATATTTCATTCTCTTCTGAAGTCTATGAGATGCAACTTCCCTAGGCTGAATATCCTTTTCACAGTGAGAAAGGGGGATCGAGGCACCACAATGAGACAGACATCTCTGAAGAGGTACCCCCAATGCCATGGCTGTTTTGTAAGAAACACTGAGCAGTGCTTTCAACTAAAGCTAAATCTATAAAGGAATATGAATACTGCCCCATTGAGACTCATTTTTTGTATCAATTTGATGCGTAAGAAATTGTTTGCTATAGCCTGGGCCATAGAAACAAAACAGTAAGTTTCAGATAAATTTTCCCTTGTAAGTTTTGCTTTAGTTTGTGTTATTGGTGTATAGGCCTTGTTGTGGGGGAGAAGTCAGTAGTGGGTACTTTAGCAGTTTTGGTCAATTACAACTGTTAGCGTATCTTTTATTATCACGTTTTTTCTTAGGGGCTTGAAACAGTCTTTCACATTGTGAAAGACGACAGTTCTACCAGTTGCTGTCTGTTAAATTGTGTTGCCAATCTTCTTTTGGACAATAGAAAACACATTTGAGAGAGAAGTAACATCTGTATATTGGTGACAATGCATTGCTGATGGTATTTTCATATTTTGCTCTTCATGCATTTAGATTATCATTATCTTTCATCATAAGTCTATTAATCAGTACTTTTAAATAAACAATGAAAATAAAGAAAATAATTATTTTAGGAGAACAAAAATTAAATTCTGTCAGGGAATTATTTGTTTTTAAATTTTATTAATGTTTATCATTTTTTACACACATTTCCATAAGCAGAATTCAGCTCATGCTGGTCTTCTACATGGTTTCATCATGATACAGGATTTCACAGAGCAGTTTCCCATTCTTTGAGTGTCTTCCATAAATATAAGGGAGTTCACTTTTTTTTGTCCTAACCCCCCTATGTTTGTAGTCTATCACAAAACCATGAGAAATTTTTGTGTGTCTAACAGCCTTTGTTTCAAAGATAGTGGGGAATGGAATACAAATGATTGAGGTGAAAGTGCAAAGGCAAAACTACATGTGGAAACTTGTAAAACACCTTTTTCTACTATTTGTAAACTTGCCTTTTAGTGAATTTTCAACTCAGTTTTTGAAGAACACATTTAATAGATAGTGAAGTAGGATACATTTGCTACAGATGTTTCTGCATATAAATAAAAGGCCCCCTATCTAATAGCCTTTGTGAATTGCCTCCGGGAAACACTCAGTGTTGTGGTTAACAGCAGAACCTATGTTTATTCAGACAATCTAATGTGCGGGCAGATTTCTGTTCCCATATTAAGTTTCCTACCTTTCCCTAAAACACTGTGCAGACCAGCTGTGCTCCGGTTCCCGGGGAACATTAAAGCAGTGTTTAAGACCAGAGCCTGGGACTCTAATGAGAACAGTGTGGATTTAAAATGTCAGCCAGATTTGAGAGGGGTGTGGAAGCATCAGTTTATCACATCTCGTTCCCGTGAGAGTCAACATATTGTGCTCTCACAGTAGGAGTTAAGGTGCTCTGCAGTAAAATTATGCCCAGTTCCCTGGAACCAGGGGCTGCAGTGAGTGTGAGTGCAGGCTGTGAGCTAACCTGCTTAAAAAGCACTGCTGCCCTTTCCCCTCCCACCTCTGGCTGGAGTATGGTGAGGGTATTATGCTGTGATACTCAGTTTACTCTGGAGTTCCTTATGCTTTTTGCCTTAAAAACCTGTCTGGAGGGTGCTGCTAGATGGGCTGAACGCACATCTGGTTAGTTGCCAGGCTTAAGTGTGGTGCTTGGGTCCATTTCAAAGCAGGGCTCCAGCACCACTGCTTCAGATCATGGCTTTGTGGGATCAGGCATAGGCACTCTAGACAAGCCCAAGCATGAGCCATCCCTACAAACAGTCCCTGGCTCAGAGCAGCCTTTCCATCAGGCTTAATAAGTATAGGCGTGAATAAACAGATGAAACAGATGGAGCCTAGTCTGGATTGCAGAAGTGCTCAAGGACTGTCTTCCATGAGCAGGGAGGAGAAATAATTGTTTTCCAGCAGTAAGTTAGGGCAACAATTAGTTTGAATTTAATTCACACTAAGACCTCGGACAAAGGCATAGTTAGCCCCAGATGCAATGGAACAGATCTGTGCTTATTAGCTGAATTTCTGAGTAAAGAGGTGTATGTGAATCCAAGATAGGGATTTCAAGAACATGGCAATGCTGCTTTTATAGACCAGATACATTTTTTTTAAGTTGAATTTTATTTTTTCTCTTGGGTAAAGCTAGGATCGAAGTAGCTAATGTGTAATACAGACATCTGTACTGATGTAATGGTTTAGGCCATCATCAGGACAAAAAAATGTTAAACCATATTTTCTAAAAGGTCAGCAAATAATGTGAGGGATATAAAGAAAGTTGAGTTAGGAGCAAATGCATAATCTAAAATTTAGCAGTCAATCAAGAAATTAGGTTTATGTGCACTGTTTCTAATAAAATTTGTCCTGCTGAATGGAGTCCCTGAAGTTATATGCAGTGTTTATACCCTAGTTGAGTTTCACCATCCTTGTACAAGTCTTCTGAGAATCTGTTTCTAGTAACAGAACAAGGTTGGCACACATCTGTTTCCTGAAGCATGGCAAATCTGCCGTTTGCATCACCAACTGGGTTGCACATTTTCTAAAAAGCCTTGGGCATTGATTCTGAAGAGGGAAAATGTTAATATGCGTTATTTTAGAATGGTTTTCAGGTTTGATTTAGTTGGTTACTTTGAAAACAGAAACCTATATAAATTCTCAGCAAAAGGAAAGACTTCACTTACCATAAAGCTTTTTTAACTGCATAGAGTGATGGTGAAGTTTGTGGTGAATAGTTCTGTGCAGAAGTTCTGGTGAGGTTTAACAAACATTGTTGGCCACCAGAAGACAGAAAAAAATACCAGCAGAAAAGAAAAATGGATCATTAACTAAAGTCTCAACTGACTTGAAGCACATTTTGTGCCTGCCAAGCACATACATCACATGGAAGAGTCATGTTTGGTTCTATTTTCCTTTTGAGGTCTGGTGACAATTGAAATACAAGATATATAGCAGGAAGTTCTCAGTAACTTTCCAGGTCATGAACTGGAAATGAAACCTGAGATATGCAAAACACTAGAAATTATCTCAAACGGGATTATGAGTGTAGTCAACACATGTAAAAAGAGAAGCAGACACATTGCAATGAAAATCCATTTTCTTTGCAGGTTTAGAAGTTACACCTGCCAATTCTATTGCTTTGGGAAATGTACTGAAGCCCTCAGTGGTAATCTATTGTCCTCCTGATATAATGCTATATATTTGGAAACTGTATTTCCAAAACGTGTAGAAACTCCCGCCTACCATGGCCATGAGGGTCACCTAACACAGGACAAAATATAGTTAACTCCAACATTTTCAACACTACACAAGACATTAATTAGATTAGAGTCTAAAATACTGGTGTCAGCAGGTGTCAAAGCATGTTACACACTTGTGACCTTTTAGCAATTCCATATGTTCATCGGATTTGTAGTCAAATATGAATTCAGGTAGTATCCTTCATAAAAAAGATGGTGAATGAAGTTTTGTAGTAAAATTCTTAGGACAAATGTTATTTTTTCATAATCCTTTAATGTGAGTATTTTTGAAATGTTATTGTTAGATGAACATCAATTTCTCTTTCGTTTTTCTCAGCTTATGTCAGGTGCCAACTGTCCTATCAATTTGAATGCAAGGAACAGCATAGCAGTAATAGCAGTTTCTAACCTTTTTCGGTTTGCAAATCTAATTTCTTTTCACATTAGTTGCTTTCTCCTGTTGAGTCAATACAAGGTTCTATCAGTAGATATTTCTTCACAATATTTTGTGGATTTCTTAGAAATAATCCATGGACCATCAACAAATACAGTTCACAGTTTGAGATTATCACTGCAGAAAGAATACTGATAGTATTCATAATACTACACATGAATCCACTACCACTCATTTTCATCTGCTAATGCTTGTTCTTGAAACTTGGGAAAAAAAAAAAAATCCGTTCTGCCATGAGGTCTATTGGAAAATCTGATTTCTCCCAGTTTGCAAATTAACTGACTCTACAGGTTTGTGTTTTGGTATCTGTAGCAGTGTTGCTGATTTCCTCAGTAACGGTGTGTTTGTTTGTTTGTCCTTTTGAGTCTGTCTCTGGTGATGTGTAATAAAACAAAGAATTCCTCCCTCCTATTTGCTGAAGGTTTATCCTAGCCAAATGTTTAGGTGGTAATTACACAGGCAGGATCTGGGGAAGAATTTCCATGTGCTTCTGTGGGGACAGAATTTAATTTCTTAAATCATGGTTGGTGTATCCCTGAAAATATTCCTAACTCAGACAGAATTCTGAGCCTAGAGAAGTAGTGACTGAGCAAAGATCTATTTAGATTGATCCCTATGACAATGGATTATGTGGTTTCACAGCTTGTGAATTTCAAAATAGATGTGCAATACAAAAGAAGGAAGTTAAAATACCCTTAATGCCACTCATTTAAAAGAATTTATTCAATTTAAGGTTTAATTAGAGGTGAGATTAGATTGTAGGACTTGGATCTATAAAACTTACTTTATTTTGTTTTGTTTTATAGGGGGAAGTTATGGCTCCAGTATTTTGTTTCAGGCATGCTAATTTAGATTTCAAGTTTGTTCTATCCTTTCTTTAAACTAAATTAAAAAATTAAAAGATTGCAAACATTGTGCCATTTGGTTGTTACCAAAGCCCAACAGTATTTTTTTCTTCTTGTTAGTTGAGAGCTAAAAATGGGGGAAAATACATACTAACCATTCTTGTTTTCACTGACTCTGTGAATCTGCTTCTTATCTGCCTTAGTGCAATGAGATGGAATTGTGTTGGGATGAAAGCTTTGAGAGACTGACCACTGTCTGACAGAGATTGAGTTGGCCAAAGAAACTTTGTTTGTTGCCCTGCTCCCTGTCCATAAGCAGGCAAACATCCCCTCCACCCTGCTGAGAGCCACCCATCACTGCACTCATCAAACCAAACAGAAGTTTTTTGAAGTGCTTTCCAAGTGAGACATTCTTGGAAAGGGTTTGCAGATTAGGTTGAGAGCCTGCGTCTGGACTCACCCATGTGTGTCTAGCTGAGAATCTCGACCCGCATCTGACATTAACTTGTTTAGGCATTTCCTAGGAATGCAAAGAGGTCCTGACATTCAATAGAGAAGTTTAGACAAGTCTCATGAAGCTAATTATGCACATGGACATGGAACCAAGTACTGGAAAGATCCTGATGAAAAAAAATAATATTTCTGTAAGTAGTGCATAGGGATTGATTTCTGATGGTTTGGCATGTGTGACTGAATTTACTGGTATCTAATAAGATACGAGAGACATATGGAAACAATATCTTGAAGATCCTCACTCCTTGTTCTGAAATTGTCTGAGGAATTAAATTTTTTTTTAGGAAGGCTCATAAACACATAAGGCTTGCTTGGGAGTCCTGAATAACAATTCATAGGAAGGACAAAAACTTTCAGACTTAGATACTGTAAAACAACTATTCAGAAACACACTCTGATGCTCTAACCACTTCTACAGAAGGCATGATTGAGTACTCTCTAAAAAAACATCAGATGTCCTCTTGTGGTGCCTAGCATCATAAATATTAAGTCTTTGTCCCAAAGTATAACTCACATTCACTGATTGATTTTATAGCAAAATATTGAAGCTGAGCTAGCCAGAGAATGCTTATAATAGCATCTTTCAAAGCTTTCCTCCAGATGGAGCATCTGTCCCCCTGCTGCTGTGCCAGTGTCTATAAAATATACTATCACTAGCTTAAAAAATGATTTTTATTGTGTAAAATGAAACCAGAAGTCTGTTGTGGTTTAGATTATTGTTTCATATATTAATATTAAGCACAATTTTTCAAACAGGGATAATCAATGAGAACTGGCCTGTGCATTATATCCAAGCTTATTGTTAGTGCTCTAAGGGGACAGTAACAGAAGAGATTTTTTAAAATTGAGTCTGTATTCAAAATGCCTAGGATCTTATTATTTTAAAACATTAGAATTGCAGACATGCTTGTAACGATTACTTAGAAAACTCTGCTGGAAGAATATGTTTTTCTAAAGAAAATCTTTGTTATTGGTCTTTGTCTAGAAGCAATCACATACTGATAAAGTGTCTCCATATTTTTCCTAACCAATTTTAACATACAATTACGCAATTTAGTTGAAATATAATTTTCAACTAAAAATAAAAAAAGAAAATCAGTTTTTTTTCTGTTTTTCTCTTTTTGTTCCCCATTATCTAAAATACAATGATGAGTTTAGCTTAGTAAAATGTGCATTCCTGGTTTTGTTCAATGCACTGTCTGCAAATTCATTACGCACTTATTTTAGAGCATTCATGTTTCCCTTTTTTAACCTGAGAATATAGAAACCATCACTAGAATGGTTTCTTCAGTGTTAAAACTCCCAATATGAGTGCATCCAGGATGTACACTTTCTATATACATAACCTGAAGCAAAATCCTTATATCCAGCCATTTGATGGAATATCCCATTCCCTTCCCATGGCAGTAGTGGAGCCATGGCATAGGACTTTATTGTGAAGCTGTGAAGAACACCGCAAATAATTACATCAGGAGTAAAAAATGCTTAACTTCCCTAAATTTCATGGAGCCAAGCCTTGTTCACATCTACAAATTTGTGCTGTGTTACACCCAGGAGAGCCAGAACGTCTGTCTAAAGCTTAATGATTTCAGGACTGACAGGTGGTTAATGAACAACATTGATCTCACGAGAATCCATACGGGTTTAATGAGGACTTAAATGCAACTTCCACCTGTCCCAGTAGAGAACTGAGTTCCAACCTGTGTTCTAAGTGCCTTGATCTTGTGCTATTCACCTGGCTCAGCAGAGAAAATGGTCACTGGTTTCAGTGGGAGTGAGATCTGGTTTCTAATTCTGCTTGTGTTAATTACAAAATGAACTCCTCAGGGAGTTGGCTGGAGGTAGCATTTCTGTGCATCAGCTGCAGCACCTGACAAGCAGCTTCCATGTTTACATCTGTTTTTACATTAATCTGTAAACATTTCTAGATAACAATCTGTTCTTAAATCTTGTTAAGCTAGTGGAAATTGCTGTTTTCCTACCATCCCACAGACCTGAAAAATCAATGAACATTTACCAGCATTTCCAGGAGATTGCTGCCACGGTTGCCTTTCCTAATAGCTTACAAGGAGTGTGTCAAACCAGAGTGAAGAGAATCTGCTCAGCTGCGTTCTAAGAAATATTCACCCAATGCTACAACAGTTTTGGTTAACTTTGGATGTGAGCCAGTGACATGAGAAAATTTTCACTTGAAATGATCCATTGTCTTCTACTCTCTGGAAGAGAGAAGAACTCAGCAGAACTCAGCTATTCAGCTTACCTTAGGCCTAATTGGAATATCTGATCACTCTTCTGTATCTAATTCAATTTGTGAAAAAGAAATGTCAACCCTCGGTGACTGCTAAGGATAGATACTATGCCTGATATCCATTCTAGCAACATGCTTGTTCCAGTGAAGAGAAGCCTCTCCATAGCAATTAGTAATCTCCTTTAAATGACTATGTCTACGCTTTATGCTCGTCTCTTCAGTAAGGAATAGCTGAAAAAACAGTTGCTTGAGAAGGAAAGGAGGCCAGATAGAATTAGGAATTTCAAGTCAATTCATGGCATGAGATCTGGAGAAAGAAATGTCAATTTAGCTCTAAAGCTGAGTATTTTATATTACTTTGGAACAAACCATCTTTAGTGCTTTAGTTGCAAAATTATGGGGTTTTTTGCTACAAATAAATCATGCTTTTTACTCCACTTCTCTTTTCCAAGCTTCATTCCCTCACTGAACACTAAGAAAATCTTATCCCACAAAGCTGGGTAGGAGGGTTTAAGTGTAGGAGAAGGGCAACAAGCTTGACCCAGAGGAAAAGGAGAAAGAGTTTTTAGTTCATAGCAAGACCTTTTTATCTGTGTTAGATAAAGATGGGTCTGGCCAGACGTCAAACAAAATTTGATGGCATGGCTCAGCATCCCCTAATATGGAAAGGGTGGATGTGCATTACAGGCAAGGTACTGTTCTTATGATTTTGGAGCTGTGGATTTTCTCAAAGGAATGGGTGCCCTGCAGAGAGACCTTGACAAATTAGAGGGCTGGGTGATCACCACTGAAGTTCAGGAAGGGAAGGTGCCAGACTGCATCTGGAATGGGGCAACCCTGGATGTATGCACAGACTGAGAAATGAGATGCTGGAGAGCAGTGCCATGGAAAGGGACCTGCAGGTCCTGGTCAATGGCAAGCTGAACAAAAGTCAGCAGTGCCCTGGCAGCCAGGAGGGCCAGCCCTGTCCTGGGGGACATCAGGCACAGCATGGCCAGCTGGGCAAGGGAGGGGATTGTGCCCTCTTCTCTGGACTGGGGTGGCCTCACCTCGAGTGCTGGGGGCAGTTTTTGGGCAAAGCAATATAAGAAAAATATTAAATTGTTAGAGAGTGTCCCAGTGAGGGCCAGAAGGATGGTGAAGGGTCTTGAGGGGAAACCATATGAGGAGCAGCTGAAGTCACTTGGTCTGTTCAGTCTGGAGAAGAGAAGACTGAGGGGAGACCTCACTGCAGTTACAACTTCCTTCTGAGGGGAAGAGGAGGGGCAGATGCTGATCTCTTCTCTTTGGTGGCCAATCATGGGACTGGAGTAAATGTCCTGAAGCTGTGTCAGGGGAGATTTATGTTGGATGTTAGGTGGTTGGGCACTGGAACAGGCTCCCCAGGGCAGTGGTCACAGCAGCAGCCTGACAGAGTCCAAGAAGCGTTTGAACAACACTTGCGGGCACATGGTCTGACTTTTGGAGATGGTGCTGTTCAGGGCCAGAAATTTGACTCAGTTATCCTTGTGGGTCCCTTCCAACTCAGCATATTCTGTGATTCTGTTATTCTGCAATATAATTAGGCATTTGTGCCAAAGGTCTCTGCACATCCGATCGCATTCAGACATGACAAAAAGTCGCACAATTTAACTGGAGTCTGCCAAGAGGTGGGTCTACCTCACTTCCAATTTCTGTTCAGTCTTAAGGCAGCTGAGAAAACAAGCTATGGGGATGCATTTATGTTCACTTCCAAACCAAGTTTAATGCGTGCCATCCCACAGTACCATGAGCAAGTCTGAAAGCATTTTGAAACAAATTAAGTTCTGCAGCACCTCAGCAGAATTTAGTGAAAATTGTAGTTGCATTCTGCACAGAAGCAAAAAATAATTAGTCATGGAATTTGCCCAACACCGTGAAATGGAAACCTGGCTTTATTTTATTCACTTTGACTCCCTCCCCACCTGCCTATGTTTATTACATACATTTCAATAATTAAGTGGACATAGAAAACACCCCTTTATTCTTGGAAAAATTCTAATTTATAGATTTTGTATGTGGTTTTCTTAATTCCTGTAAATAGATTTGCTTAGGGAGCAGCAGAGACATGAAAATTAATTTGAAACCATAATCAGACTATGAAGTACAATTATGCTTTCCCAGACAAAATAAGCTTCAAACAGTTTCATGCTAGCCTTCTTCTGATGGGACAGATGGTTGTTGAAGAGAAGGATTTTTTTCCAAGATATTCATACTTTCTTTCCATACCTTGTGTAGAACTGTTGCCCTAATTTTTCTGATGCTGTTCTCTTTGGAATCTTCTAAGTTAAGTTTTGGAAATAAAATTAATTAACTTTGGGGGCCTGCTTGCATTTGTACCATGAAGAGCATGGTATTTTCTCAAAGAAATTATGCCAGCTGTATTGGTATACCAATGGTAGTCTTTTCCTGTTTTGTGGTTGCTCTTAACTACCAGATCATCTCCCAGGACATGTTTAGAGAGGTGTTCGTGCACATTGTCTTGTTTTTTTTTTTTCACCAACCTGCCAAGAATTGTTATTTTGTAATGCGGATACTATATAATTTTATGAGAAACAGAAATCCAGTCTAATCTGAGACCTATGGTTCACATCTAGCAGAAAACCTGACAATTTTCACTACAGGTTTGATGCACAAAACCCAAATCTGTATGGAGCGAAATACAAACTTTGGGTATGAAAGAAATATTGCTCCATGTTTGCTCGCAAAGGAGAAAAGCCTGTCACGTGCAAACACTGCTCTGCTGAAGTTATAGTAGGCTTAGTGTAATTGGGACAACATTGGACTCCAGCTTCACAAACTTGTGTCAGAATAAATAGTTTCATACCTAAGCAGGAACAGAACTCCAGTGTGGTAATAAAGTTCTTCAATTCTTTTCTTGTGTAACAATCAACACATATTATTTTTTATTATAATAATTAGGACTAGAGAAATAAGCTCTAGCCAAAATAAAAGCCAATTAGGTAGTATTGTTATTAATACTATCTGATGACGTGATCTGCAAAAATAATGGGTACATTCTAAATGCCTTGGATGAAAATATTGAAACTTGAAGGAATGAAGCTAACATCTAAATTAAAGGCCTGATTTATTTTTTTGTAGAATGCCAGGCTGTTAAACAAAGCCAAACTCAGTGGCGTGCCAGTAAGTTAACAACATACCACCATGAGAAAAATGTCAGTTGGATTTATGGTCCTTCTGTCTGAACCTTTTCTGTTTGAAGATGCCTAACTTAAATCTGCACCATGGGTGGCAGGAGTGGGAGAGAGGGAAAAGGCTGCAGTCACTTTCCTGGTCCCCCTTGCAAAGCAATGGAACAATAGTACCAGTAGCCTGTAGGGACTTTCTACATGTTAAGAAGAAGCAGACAAACTGTCTCCTCTTGTTCTAGTCATAGCATTGCTTTCTTAGACAGTTGTTTTTTCTCAGCTTGAAATGTTACAAATAATAAAATGGAGCATTATTTTCTAATCTGAAGTTCTTTGGAAGTGAAGGTGATGTAAAAATTATTTCTGACTAGAAATAACTATTTTCCCGATTGCTGGTTTAACTATTGGAACACAAGAAGGAAGGAATCATGCTCCAAGGATAAATAAAGTAAAAGACGGGGAAAAACCCTCAAACATTTTACTGAGCAAATAAATTAAAGAAAAAAAATCAACCTCATCAAAACAACTTTCACTTTTGGAGTCCTTGTGACTTAATTTGATATTTTTTCTTTCTGCTGAAAACCTCAAAAAATATAACTAGGCAATTTGTCATGATAACTGTTGGACAAAATTCTCTTTACTAGCAGAAATATAACACAAAATTTTTGACTCATTCTGCTTCACATTTTGAAGATATAGCCAAACCCTCCTGCTTATATTTCGTACTACAGCAACACAGACACTCGAGGGAGAGATATTCTTCAGCATACTCTTTTCCTGGAAGTCTTTCAAAACTGGTAGGAGGAAAACAGGCATCCTGCCATGAGCCAGCATTGTCCTCTCTCTGCCTTCCACATCTGGCAGAAATCCCTGCTGTTACTCCCACCCCATCCTATTTTACCTCCCCCTGGAATCTACGTGGAGGGTTGGTTTTTTTATCATTATTGTAATCAGTCATAGAACCTTCTGATTCCGCCCAGATTTCTCCTCCAAATACTTGCTTACTTGTGCAGTCACCTTCTGTGCCCCTCCTTGTATACCATCGAGACAACTGCATTTGTACTGTCTCATGAGGGGCCAGAAGCATCACATAACCATGACTGTACATGGCATTGAGACCCTGAGAGAACAGTCCATAATAAAAGCGTGCTTAACTAACGTGTATCATAATGTATAACGTTGCTGGACAGCAAAATGCACTGGATGAACAAGAAATACTCTATTGAATGCATCTAAAGGGTGAAATTAAAGGGTGAAATTCTGGATTTTCTCATATTTAATTTTTTTTTTTTTTTTCCCCCCCACAGCTGTTCTCTGGTACTTAGAAGTTTGTATAAGCTAATTCAAACACAACATAGACAGAGTAGCTACAGATCTGCTTTAATTTGCACCACCTGCCTTATTTCCCTTGCCTGTACCTGACTCCCTATAAACCTCTCAAAGCCTCATGTTTGAAAGTTTGGCTCTGGGTGGTTAACTAGACAATCGCAGTTTTATGGAATGTCCTTGAATCTGCACCCTGCCTCGGAAAGTTCAGGAAAGCTTTGGGGAACTATTTTTGTCCCCTCTTTTAGGAACCCCACAGAAGAAAAATAGATTTCCTGCCAGCTTTCATAGAGCATATATGATTTTCTCTGACTCTCCATCCCATGCTATCCCATGTCCTGGGAAATAGTCTATACTAGTACCAAAAGGGATTAATCAGTTGGGGAATCAACAATATTGATAGCAAAAATAAAAACATGGTCACTTTAAACCCTGATCTACGTGCAAACTGAAAACCTGCCTTTTCCAGAACATTCAAAGAATCAAAAAGTATCCAAATAAAACTAAAAAGTGGCATGGAAAACAATTTTAATTTGTGGGGGAAAAAAAGAAATTGTTCAAACTCTCTTATCCTTACTAAGGCCAGCTAGAGAAATTTTCACTGAGAAGTGAAAAAGGAAAAACATAGTCCCCTTCAAGGTAGATCTTGTTTTAATAAATAATTCCTTAAAGCTGAACTGAATTTCAGTGCAGAAAGAGACATCTACTCAGGAACACAAATTGTCATAACGAAAGTTGCACTTCTTTGCACTTCCATTTCTTTAAAAGCGGAGAAATTGTCTGTTTTGAAAAATAATATGGCTTGCTTCTACTTACCTCAGGACAACCTGTTTTTTGGTAATATTCTCAACTGTTTGCCAGATATTATAATTTTTTCCTTTTACTCCACAAATATTTCTCTAATTCTGTCTTTGGCTATCAGAAAATCATAGTATTATATCTAGCAAGAGCATACCTTTCAAACATTTCAGTGCTGTAAGCTTAAGGCATGGCATGTCCTAGACCTAATTCCCATTATTTCTGCCCTGATCTGTGTTTCCTCTGATTTAGCCAAACTTCCTTAAGAGGCTTTGTAGCCATCGATTTGTTGGGTTGTTTTTTTTTTTTCCTATAACTCTAAGTTACCTACGATGTAAACTTCTCTGCCTCCTTGCTTTGTCATACTATTTCTGCTTTCTTAGTTCTATAGCTTAGGAGGAAACCAAAGGTAAGTTAGATCTATGACCTGAATCTTTTCAGATGCTAAAGCTAGCTAATAAATTCGGCTTAACTCAGACCTGGTACGGGTCTTTTTTCTTTTAGAAAATTATTAAGTACACATAATTTTTGTAATCTTCTGTAGGAGGGTGATACTGGATAGAACTTACATTTATACTAAACTGTAGGGCTGAGTAGGTTTCAGAATTATGACTGTTATTTTATGTATAACTAGTGTAGTCAAACAGAAACAATCAATTGTATTAGAATGGAAAAAATTGTTACAATTTTTTCATTATGTTTAGACAACAGGAACAGTTGTAAATGGTTTCATGGCTGTAGGTAAGACAATTAGATGCATATCATTTTAATGCTGCTGCATGTGGCAGCAGACTGGAAAACATTTAACTTATATAATATTTCATCAATCTGTAAACACACTTTAGTTTCAATCAGGATATGCTTTGAAACTGACACCATGATACACTGATGTGCATGCTCCCTCTTTCAGTTGTGCTTCGTCAGTTAATCAGGGTCATAGAGGTGACCTTTCTCTACATCTTGGCAGGTAGTGAGAGTGGCAAATGAATGCACCTTTTTGTACCACTCTTGGCTTTAAAATGAGACTTTTATTCCTGAGGACATCACCTCTCACTGTACCCTTCAGTTTCAAGTAAATGTTTTTTGTTTGGAGCTATTATGAGAACACTGCTCCTTCTCACTCTTTCCAAATGAGAACCACATGCTGGTAGCTTGAGATCGCTCGGACAACAGCAATGCAGTTTCTGATACATGATTTTGGCTGTTTGCATCGACAGCTATCTCAAGGGAAGTAATGAAAAACTCAGAATGACAACTGCTCCATTATAAATATTATCATGTTGGGAAACAGGTTGGAGAAGTACATAATGAACAAAAGTAATATTACCTAGCCTTCTATAAAATGACTCTTTTCATTATGAGCAACCAGTATATAGTAAGTTAACATAAGCTGTGACAATAATTTATATTCCCAAGTAGATGGAGTATGCAGTTAGAGGTGGGACTTAGATTTGTTTCATAAATAAAAAAGGGACAGGATGACTAAGATGCATGAGTTTTATTTTCATTCTGACCTGCAGTGGGACTCAGGGTTTCTCATTTTTACTTTTCTGAATTTGCATTTGCACACCTATTGCCAAAATTTTGTCTGCCAAAATGCCTCCCTCCTCTCCTCTTTCCCCAAAATCATGCTAAAATGCTAAGCATTGGGATCATGTACAGATCATGTACAAAAACCAGGAAATACTGTGGTTGACGTTGGTATGTGACCTGTTAATCTGAGACCCTCAAATGATGGTATTATTATAGCCTTGCTGAACAAGACTTTTCTGGGAGTGCCAAAAGACCACCCAATTCCCCTCAGTACCACAGTCATACTTTAAAATGTAAATATTTAGACATATTTTATATATATATATATATATATATGTATATATATATGTGTGTGTGTGTGTGTGTGTGTGTATATATATATATAAAATTGCATCTATATTTTTAGTAAGTTCTCCTCTTCCCTATGTTTGTGCAGTAGATAATACTGGATTTCCAAAGAATAACATGTATGTCATCTTGTAACTGTGCTTGTATGCACAGAAGGACACGTTTTGGTCTCACAGTCAAGATATAGTAGTAATTAATTCTAAGTGCATTGGGGTTGACACTTGCAATATTCTTTGAGTACTTTCTTTTCCCTATAAATCTATATCCTGCCTTTAATTTTTATTTAGTAAAAAAGCTGAAAAGACCATAGCCATCTAGAAAAAAATGCTGAAACCAACTTGAATAATATTAGAAGGAAGAATATAAAACTTTTCAATCTGTAGCATAAACCTGAACCACTTGAACAACCAAGCAGTTGACAAGAGTGGTGTGTTAATATGTACAGTGTGGACCAGTGCTGAACAGCACAACTTGTGGATGCCGTTAAGTGACAGAAGAATAAAAGGAAAAGAGTAATAATAATAATATTTTCTATTCTTGCCTCTTGAAATGCCTTTCTAATTCACTGTGTTTTGTTTTGGTTTAGCGGTTTTCTTTTCATAAGTGGGATTAATTTTTATCAAAATGAATTAAAATAAATTTTAGGAAAAATAATTCAATGACCCAAGATGTAAGATAACTGGAATAATGAACTCAGCTTAAATTCCTGTGAGATCCTCCACTGGTAGCATCTTATAAGCAGGAATGCAGAACAATAACAACAACAAAAGGAAAATAAGAGGAATGTCTCATAAATTTTTACAGACAAAAGGAAATGGGAAAAAATTTACTCAAAGTTTAGCTGTGCTTGCCAGAAAATAATAGGAGTAAGTATAATGTCTTTTTTTGTAATATGTGGGGGCAAATTGGGATAAAGATAAAAAGATGACCTGGAGCAGAAGAAGGAAAAGTATCTGTTTTCAATGGAAAAATGAACTTTCTATGAAAAAAAAAAAAAACACCAAAACCTGCAAGATTATATTTGGAGATGTTGCCACATACATGTTGCAGTTCAACAACCTTGGTCTTTTCTGGCCAACTCATGGACTGCAGAATGAGGGATGAGCCCTGTATGATGCAATTTATGCTTTGAGAGATTTAATCTACACATTAAAGATGAAAGAAAATTAAATATCAAAAATAATGCATCAAGATGACACTTCCCAAAAACCAATATTCAGGTTCATGATGAGTTTTGACCCAAAATGAACATCAAAATTTTGAGTAATACTTTTTCTATCTATTTCCACCTACAACATAACACTTGTATGTAAAAGGCCCTAGAAATGAGCACAGACTTGACGAACTTCTTGGATACTTTTTCAGTAAAAACAGTGCCAGTGCTTTCAAATTTCTATCAAAGACTGGAAGACTATGGATGGGATAGTCAGAAAACTCCATACAGAGCAAGAGCATGTTCTTGAAACACCTCAACTCTTCTTTCAATGATGAGAAGTTCATGACCAAGAAAAAATGGCTCTGAGTCTTTCTTTAAACAATACCTACTACAGCTGGGGCTAGATGCCTATTTCCTGACTACTTTTCCAGCAGTAAACCTCAATCAACCCTGTTTTCAAGTAGAGTTGCAAGGTAAAGACTTTGTTTTAATTGGCAATATTGTCCAGGATGCATAAAAGACAATGTGAATGGAACAGGAAGATGGAACAGACCCACCACAGAGAAGGTTACAGCTGCCTTGGCACTCACTACCCTGCTTGCTGCTACTGCTGGCATTCTAAATATTTCCCCTGATTTTTCCCCTCTCTTTTATTTTGGAAAGGGTCCTTTGCAAATCTGAAATAGCTAATGAATAAGGACACCCACAAATATTTACTAGGGCTGATAAACAATGGAAAACTCAGTGAACGATCTCAGCTTATTTTTACAAAGATGAAAAGCTGTTCATGTTTGCCAGGTCTGGAAGCCTCAGGCCATCACCATTAATATAGTAAAGGCATCATCAGAATGGGACTTGAAAATTGAGTTCTAGACCCCTTGTCTCCACAGTGAAATACATATTTTAAAAGCAAAAAAATTGCTTTCAAACCTCATTACTTCAGCAAACATGAATGTCACAGGATAGGCTTTTAGTGCATTTTCCTAACAAGCAAATATAAGCCTCTGGTTGAAGTAATTTCCAAAAGGACCTTTAGCTCCTTACCTGTGAATATGAACAGAGAAGTAATGCCATTGCTGTTTCTTGTATAGACAGTTTGTGAAAAAGCAGGGCTGTGCACAATTATTCACAGCTTTGAAAAGATTTTTTAGAGCCAGAGGAGGTGCAGAAAAAAACTTGAGATGAATTACCATGCAAAGAGAAAAATAAACAATACAATATGCTTCAATAACCAAACAGAAAACAGAGAAACATTTTAACTGGCATGGGGTCTCTCCCTAGAGAAAAAAAATGCCCAGTATTACTCTTCTGAACCTGCCAGGGCCCTGCAGGATGAGGGGGCTGGCCATGGGGGTTTGTTGGGACAAGCCTTGAGAGCCAAGACCTGTCCTGCCACCCCAGCAAGGTGCAGGCAGCTGGGGGCACTGGGACAGTCCCATCTTTGGGCATCAGGCACCTTCCTGGCCATGGGGATGGACTGAGGCCTGGACAAGATTTGGACATGGCTTGGCAGGGCTGAGGGGACCTGGGGACAGGACTGCTGCAGAGTCACTGAGACAGGAATGACAGACCTGGGGGCTGACACAGGGTCCTGGGCTGTGCCCAGCATGGGGGGAGCCCCACAGTCCGGGCAGGGACATGGACTTAATAATGAGAATGATCATCCCAAGTACAAGCCAAGGAAGTAGAATATTCTCCATTTTTGTATTATTCAAATGAATCCTTTGATACTTTTCCAGAAGATAGGATTTTGCTGGTGAAAATGTGTAAGCCAAGTCAGATTATATGGCACCTCCAGTTTCAGTTTAAACATGGTTTCCATTCAGCCTAAGTCAGGCCTTCCCTGCAACAGAAACAAATTAAAAAAAAAAATAAATCTTTTTATATCAAGATTGTGTGGACAGTTACCTAAGTTCAATTGAATCCAATTAAATTTTTATTTATCTATTGGCTTATGTTCGGGCTTTAAGCTGAATTTAGGATATGTTCAGATATAGCCCCAAATCAGAAAATGCTAAATTAACATATAATATTTCCTAGCACCATTTTTCCTCAACAATGTCAAGCAAAGACATTGTTACCTTCGTGTGCTTCAATTGAACAGTCTAATGAAGCAAATCAAACGACAGCCCTTACTGTCTTCCTACAGGAGGTCTGTCTCAGGTGGGAATGGGAGCAGGGAGATCAACAGAGGAGCTTCCTCTTGACCAGTTCATTGCAAGGCCACAGCATGTTACAGCAGAAAAGACTTTTCAAATTAAGCCCTCTTCTATATTGTGTAGGGCTCTAACCTATCATGTGAGAGGACACAGTTTCTGTGCATTTCTGCCCAAACTGAGATAGAGAAATTATAGGAAATTAGTGAAGCAATGGTTTATGAAGCCAAGCACGTTTGAGAGCTAGTAAGCACAATTACTGTGCTGTAGCAAAGGCACTGGCATTTGCCAGAAGCTGCTCTTCAATTGACTGCTGTGCTAGCAGACTGCCAACTGGGTTAATGGGACCAGGAGCTGGAAGTCTTGAAAGCTTTTTGGCCAGTCTCTTTGCAGCAATCAGTAAAGCTGGAATTTCCGCTGCCTTTTGCACCATGGTAAATTCTTGTGTTACTACAGAACTTCTACTACCTGTTAATATCTCTTTTAAAATGCACAAAGGCATCTGAAATTTGTTTTGGGAGTTGTTAGGATTTGCATAATCATTTGACAATTTGAAAAATGGTTGATAGATACTGGTAAATGGTAATAGGAGGAATAAGAAATGTTGTTTAGAGGCTGGACTGGATAATATTTTCAGGTTCCTTCCTGCCTGGGTTGTTCAATGTTTGCTTCTAAAGGAAAACAGAAAATTCTCGGCCAAAGCCTGAAAATACCTGAGATGGATGATGCCTGAAACAGATACACAAAATAACTTTAAAAGCCACAAACTTACTTGCTGTGTCTCTCACTCTCCCAGAGCCCCGGCTCCGTTTTAGCCTTGGCTAGCCTGAGAGAGAAACCACAAAGGGAAGGAAGGATTTTTCCCTCGGGGTTCCAAAGATCCCAGAGCAGCTGGAACCTTTTCCTTTAGAGAGAGCAGCTCCCTGTCAATGGTAAAAGGAAAGAGTCTGCCCTTGGTCCAGAGGAATCACGGCTTTATTCTGTGGTCCTGCCCCCACAAGGTCAGGAGCCCAGTCCAGTCCCTGTCCCCATCCCCATCCCCAACCTAAGGAGAGATCCACGTGCTTTCCTGGCTTTTATCCAGGGGGAAGGGGCTAGAGGCAGGGACAAGCCACTACCCAATCAGGGATAAGGTGGGAGTGGAACAGAGTTGGATTACATTCCAGTGTGGGAGAATGGGAGGGGAGAAGAAGCAAGGACAAATCTCGTGATGATGCATTTTCCATGGGAACAGGGGGTACAGAAGAAACTATTACAAAACCCAATATAAAATGAAATACAATATAAACCCAAATAATGCACAACAACACTTACTTGCTCTGCTCTTCTGGTACATATGGACCCTGAGGGACAAAGCAGGTTTTGAAAAATACATTTTTAAAGTCCTGAAATTGAGATTTTTGGAATTCATATGGTACCAGAGTAGAGAATTTAAATACCACAGTGGACCACCTTGGCCCAAAGACTGCTTAGCTGCAGGTAAAAACTTCATGCTGCCCTAGGCGTTTCTAGCTTGCTCTGTCAAAGTGGCATGAAAGGACACCTTCTTCTACTGTGCCTGGCGGCAACCAGACTGCCCATTGCAACACAGGCAGGCTTGGAGGCAGCAGGGCTACAGCTGGCCAGACTTGTGCATGAGAAACCTGGAGAGTCACTGTTTGAAGCCCACTTGAAACAATGTAGTGATGTAGAAAGCTTTTAAAGTGTTTTCCTATTTTCAACATCTCAAGAGTGTATAATGAGTCAGGTAAACATTTTTTTTTTTTTTTTTTTTTTTTTTTTTTTTTTTTTTTTTTTGGTAAATAACCGGTTAGTTAGTTGCCTTTTTTGTTTGCATGGGTCTTTCAAACTACAAGATTGGGCATTTTTTATTCTTGTATTATTTATTAATAGAGAAAATGTGAATCTAAAACAATCAGGAAAAAAAAAAAAAAAAAAGCAGGCACAGAATGTCAAAGTAGTACCTGGAATTACTTCTATCTCTTTAAATGAAAGTGATTAGATTTCAGATTATCTGTAAGGTTGACAGAATTGTGTGTATTCGGTGTCTTTGAGACTGGGAAAAAAAAAATGAAGGGGGACTATGTAATGATGTTCTCATGCTTAAAACATTACTGTGGGGAAAAGTACTGTTTTTGCCTTTTTTCAAGGAAAGGAACAGAAATTATGAACTAGGTCTTTAGCAGGGAAACTCAGGTTTGACCCCACAGAATTCCCTCCATTAACAGACTCAGTGAAATTCCACAGATTGTAAAAGAAGCTTATGCATAAGGTGTTAGTGAGCGGACTGAACATGTTGTAGACAAGAATCAGGCACGCCTGATTCTCATCTGGGCAATGGGATGGAGCAAACACCATCTCATGTTCCCTTTTAGCAGCTTTTTCTACCATTTTATGAACCCTTTTTCTTCAAACTTTCAGACAGTTAGAGTTTAGCTCTTGGGGACTGCTTAGATTTTTATTTCCTCACCCTGTTCCCCAAACATGCATATCTAACTCCACTCCCAGTCTCCAGGTCCTGGAACTTGTAGCCTATTGGTACATGGTCTGGTTCCAGAGTGGCATTGCTGGCTTTGTCTCCCAAACAACAAATAAATGTCATCACTGCAGAACTCTCCAAGAGTTTGTATAAACAAAGGGCTTTTTATGCCAATCATGTTTTCTCTTTACCATTATAGTGCTTCCATTAGAGTGCTAGGGTAAATACAGCACCAGCTGGAGCTGGTACTTCAGGATCTCTTATATTTCTCTTCCTCTGAGTGTACCTATATAATATTGCCTATAGTGTGACTTGGCATTACATCTGCTTCAAGGCTTCTATCAGAAGACCTGAACCATCAGTAGTAATTTTTCTTTCACAAGGATGCGTAGTGGTAGGACAAGGGGAAAGGCCTCAGCCTGAAGGAGGGTAGATTTAGATTAGATGTTAGGAAGAAACTCCTTACACTGAGGGTGCGGAGACATTGCCACAGGTTGCCCAGAGAAACTGTGGGTACCCCATCCCTGAGACTGTTCAAGGCCAGGTTGGATGGGACTTTGAGCAACCTGGTCTAGTGAAAATTGTCCATGGCAGAGGGATTGGAGTCAGATATCTTTAAGGTCCCCTTCCAACA
The DNA here is from genome assembly GCF_015227805.2 of Hirundo rustica. NCBI lineage: Eukaryota > Metazoa > Chordata > Aves > Passeriformes > Hirundinidae > Hirundo > Hirundo rustica. The sequence goes on from NC_053452.1 coordinate 41,987,304, forward strand.
CAAACCATTCTATGATTCTGTGATGGGAAAGTTTCAGGGAAAACAAAGTTCCTACTTCTTCCCAACAGATTTTATAATTAGGGTCATTTTACTTGCATTGTACTTTACTTATCTGGTCAGACAAAATATTGCATTGTTTGTCCCTGCCCCACCCTCAAAAAACCAAACCCTAAACTAAACTAACCAACCAAAAAAATCCCTAAACCACAAGCCTTCCCCGCCCCTTTCATCCCCCCTCCCCAAAAAAAATCAAAAACAAAACCCAGCAAACCAAACACAACAAAAACAAAAAAAAACCAAACCCCGAACAAAATACACAAAAAACATCCTACTCCCCCTCTACTCTAAAAAGCCATTCAGGATAAAAGTTAAAATGTCTCCTCTTTGTTTTCCCTTTCTTTGCCTAATCTTAACTTTCCAGAGGACAGTTTAATTGTTTTGTGGGGGGTTTTTTGGTTGGTTTTTTTGGGGGGGGGGAGGGGTGGGGGGTGGGGGCGGGAATTTGTCCACATCAGTAAATTTTCCTAGGAAATTTCATCCGAGATGAAAAGAACTGTTCCAGCACTGTGACTTTTAACAAAGTAGGTCTGTCTCTTTTAGCCAAGTTGACTTTGATTGTCAATAAGAGGCGTATTTCTCCTTGGTTTGGGAAAACCAGCTCTCTTACCCAAAGATTATTGCTAACGAATTAGGTGCATTCATTTCACTCCTCATCATCTCCCCAAGCCTGCCCTCCTGAGAGTATCTGCATGTACATATTGGTATTTATGAGCTATTAAAGAAATATATGAAGATAAAGGACTCAGGAAAGTTTTGATGCCTGCAGATGACATAAACTTACTCCATTTTTAAAACTGGTGGGCTTTGCCACCATTTTTTATGTCATTCATAAGTATTTCCACCCTCCTCCTCACCTTTGAATCTAAAGTCTGTTGACTGTTTATTTGACAAAGTTTGCTTCAGCTGTGATTGTCTGAAAAATGTTATTTTTCTGCTCTGGTATAATGAAAGAAGTGCCATAAATAAATTAGCTTTAAACCAGACCACCACATACTATATGAGATGACCTCTAACAGTTTAATTAATAGCACACTTGAACAAACACTTAAAATTTCTCTTCCTGGTGATGACTTTGGGTATGGCCAGCCACTTTTTTTTCCATCATTATGAGCTGCTTATCTACTTCTAATATTGTCATAAATCATAACTAAAAATTCCTCTTCCTCCTTGCTTTTTCTTCTCCCTATTTTCCTCTAAGCTGTGCTGCCTCAAAATTTACTACCCATTTCCTCTCACCTTGCTCACCTTCTATTTTCAGCAAGACTGTAACTTTTGTAGTACTAAAAGACAGGCTACTAATTCAGCATTTTTTGCATGCCTAAGTGATTTGCATGTTAGCAGACAGAGAAGTGAGCTTTGGAAGAAATGCAAGGCCGTGGAAGACAATAAGTGTTTTGCTGTTGATTTCAATATAGTCAAAATTAGTGTTGTTCATCCAAAACACAATCACTTTCTTCTTATTTTTTAAGTGGTATCTCTTCCTAGAGATGAATTAGATTAACTATGTTGGTCTCTGAAACTTTTATCATGAAACACTGAAAAGGGCATAAAATACGTCCCTCTCTCTCTTCCTTTCAAATTTTCCTTTTCTGTCTTCACAAGATATTTTTTCAGCACAATATATTCCATTCTTTTGCTAGAATTATATTATTTCATTGCATTTCCCTGAATAGTTCTGGTCCCACCACAAAAGATGTCAGGGGTCTTTTTGACTGTTATTTTTAATTATTTTGAAGACAAATGAAGTCTTGGGGTTCAAGAGTGGGGAAAATATTTTTGTCCCAAAACCTACACGCAAGATATTGTTCTTCATACCCAGCCTAGGTCTTCCAGTTTTAATTACAGGCTCCACATTACACAACATCACTTATTTGATAAATTCAGCATGTACCTGTCTGCAAAATCTGTTCCTCGATATTTACACAAAAAAAATGACTGAATTAACAGAAAAGCACTATCTACATAAAATAATAGTGGAAAGATCATCTGATAGGTAAGGACAGGACATGTTCTTTTCCTTCTTTCCTCTCCAATTTCTGTGGTGGCTTGTATAATTCAGAAACTATCTCTGTAAGTGCATCAATTACAGGAAACTGTGGCTAGAGGTGATGTAAATATGGGTCCCAGTGGTTCACATGGCAGAGACCAACATATATGTGCCCAGTGTTATGGGGTTTTTTTAGACCAGGTTAAATTCTTTTCCTCCTCTTCTTCATATATTATTATCTGGTCTTTGACATGACCTCCACTGCATGGTCTGTGCGTAGCTTTGTTTATTCCTGGCTCACAGCCACCTTTGTTTTGTTTCAAGGTAGCATGGAAACAGAAATGATGAGACAGGCAGGACTAAGAAACACTTTGCTCCCTCCCAACACCACTGCGTCATAATAGAAAAAATTGCAGTACTTTCAGAGCATTTGGCTAGGCTGTTACTAAGGGAAGATTTTATAATATGGTCTACCATGTCCTATTGCAATATTTTCCCTGTAGGAACTTTAAACCACTTCCAATGTTTAAGCACATTTTTATGAAAGAGGAAGATTGAGATATGAAGTCCAAGGCTGAAGAACAAATTAGCTGAAGAAGCAAGAGCAAGGCAGGCACAGTGAGAATAGACCACATATTTCCTAACACAGCAGGAACTGTTCTTATGCACAGCTTCAGAACTGGTTTAAGCTACAGAACTGGTTTAATTATTTTGGTGGTATTGGTTTAGGCTGTTCCTTGTTATGGATGTACATCTCTCTGACTGTTGTCATAATCCTATATGTTTAGGTTCAATATTAAAACTTAGAAGTGGACATTTGTATCTCAATATCAATTCCATGTAGTCACAGCTTAATAGCTATGCTAATTAATATATTATATTTTAATTATTTTAATATTTTTAAATATATTTTTAATTAATTTGATAC